>NC_135315.1:35595991-36795991 GCF_048772815.1 Callospermophilus lateralis
GTGTAGGTTACTGCCATGGACATCCCAGAAGGTGGGAGGGAGCAGCCCTGTGCCCCAGGAGCATGGTACGGAGGGAGGGTGACAACACTTCTACAGGTAAGCAGAAAGCTGGGCACGGTGGCGCACCCCTTCACCCCAGCAGCTCGGGAGGCTGAGCAGGAGGATCTGAGTTCAAAGCTGGTTTCAGCAATTTAGCAAGGTTTAAGCAGTTGAGCAAGACCCTGTCTGAAAAGAAAAATAAAAAAGGCTGAGGGTTGGGCATGGTGGCACATGCCTGTAATCCCCAAGTCTTTGGAGACTGAGGTAGGAGGGCCCCAAATTCAAAGCCAGCCTCAGCAACTTAGCGAGACCCTGTCTAAAAAAAAAAAAAAAAAGGCTGGGGATGTGGTTCAGTCCCTGGGTTCAATCTCCAGTACCATAAAAACAAAACCAGGCGAGGACCATTTGGCTTTGAGAGGTTAGGTAACTTGCAGAAAGTCACACAGGAAGTCAGTCCCCTGGCTGCAAAGAAAACCCTGTTTCTGCCTTCAAAGTCCCATCTCGTTTCCTCCGTTCTGTCAACTTCTAGTTGGATCCAGAGGGGACTCCTGGGAGCGCAGGGTCATCATTGCTTCTATAATTGAACCCCGGCAATTCCCAGACATTAAGTACATTGTCCAATGCCCTTCTGCTGGCGGGTGGCCAGCTTCACCCCAAACTCAGGCTCTTCTGACCCCAGAGTCCCCCTTTCTCCTCCAGTGACACCATCACTGCCACAGGACATACGTGCCGTTGGTCCTACTCTCCATTTTCCCATTTTCTTGTGACCATCTCTGTCCCCTATATGAGTTTGACATCCAATGACTGCCAGCTGGGAGCTTAGTATGAGGTATAGTCACCACTTGGAGGGTTCTTGCTTGGTCCCAAAGCCTTGGGAACTGACATCAGTGATTATTCAATACCATCAGTGATGACATCAGAGGGTTATTCAATAAGGAGTTGCAATCCCCACAGCACATTGTCCTGCCGTGGCCCTCATCTTTGACAAGGAGTCTCTCATTGGGCCCATTTCACAGGTGACACTGCCGAGGTCCCGAGATCCTGGGCTGGACTTGTTCCCTTTCTTTTTTTTTTGGAGGTGGCGTACCAGGGATCGGACTTGGGGCACTCAACCACTGAGCCACATCTCCAGCCTGAGGATTTTGTATTTTATTTAGAGACAGGGTCTCGCTGAGTTGCTTAGTGCCTTGCCTTTGCTGAGGCTGGCTTTGAACTCGTGATCCTCCTGCCTCAGCCTCCTGAGCTGCTGGAATTATAGGTGTGCACCACCAAGCCCGCCAACTTGTTCCCTTTCATCAAGGGGCTAATGCAGCTGGACCCAAGCCCCTGACACAGCCAAGGGGTTGGCCTGGTTGGCCCGGGTCTCTGGCAGAGTTGAGCTCAGGGATGGAGATAGAGGGAGTGGGAGCTAACGAAGGAGGTTCTGGAGGCCTTGTGTGTGTGCAGGAGTCTGAGGAAGGGGATGGTTGGAGCTGGACGGTTGCTTCTAGTTTGCATTCCTCAGCTGCTGGAGGGAGCCCGGCTGGCAGTCACCCTGAAGGGTTAGCCTGTGGATGTCCAGCCCTGGGCCTGGGTCAGCCACTGGTCAGCAACTGTCCCATTTTGCTACCTTCCTAGTAGGACTGTCACTCAGCACTGGGGTGATGGAACAGCTGAGGGGACAAAGGGGGACCTGGCAGCAGGAAGGGGAGCAGGGGACAGAGGCTGTTCCCCTGAAACCTCAGCACTGTTCACCCTGCAGGGTGGGGAGGATCAGAACCCCTCAGGCCTCGTGGATGAAGTTTGTATCCGCCCCCCCCCGTCCCTCCCCCCCCATGGGGGAAGCAAAAGCATAGGAAACCCACTGGGAGAAACTGAGGCAGGAAGGTGGAAGCAGCGAGCAGGAAAGAGACCTGGGAGAGGCCTGACCCTGGAGCTGTGGGTGCTGACCCCCTGGGGCAAGGGAAGGCAAAGCTCCAGGTTTGGGGTGGTGGCTGAACCCCAGGTCTCTGTTTCCACAGGGGGAGAATTTTGGACTCTGTTGCACTGGGTGGTGGGGGGAGAAGGCCCAGCTTCCTTTGTGTCCCTTCTGGGGGGCAGGTGGGACCTCTCCAGGCCAGGGCCCCTCCCCTTCTCCACCTCAGCTCCAGGGGCCCTCACTCTCCCCTGCCCCTCCCACCCCCTAACTCTGGGCCAGGGGCAGCTACTTTTTCCTAGGACAATGGGCCGCCAGGTGTCAGCCTCAGGAGGACTCAGCTCTGTTCTGGGGGGGGACTGAGGGGACACTGAGGAGATACTGAGCCCCTGTGGGAGCTTTGGCTTGGATTCACAGAGATGAGCTGGCCCACTTCCTTCAGCCACCACCACAAACCGTGGCTCAGCCCCATCCACAGAGGCCAGCCCTGCCTGGGTTTTGGTTTCCTGATTACCCTGGGAGGAGGGGGACAGATCCAGATGCCCCTTTTCATTCCCAACACTATGTAGGGGAGAAGTAAGGCTTTGACGCTGGGGGACCAGGGAGGGACAGGAAGCCTGTGTCAGGACCCTTCGGGGGGTGGGTAATTTATGTATGGTGCTCTTTTGATTTGTCACCCTCTGTGGGATAGAAATGATGACTCCAATTTCACATGGGAGGAAAAACAGACTTAGAAAGGTTAATTAACCTAAGGGCATTCTGCTGGTGAGGGGAGGAAACCAGGATTCGAATCCAGGGCTGGCCCTAAAGTCTGGGCTCGTTCCACGCTGCTGTGTCCATGGGTGAGGAGTGGGGATGGAGGGAGGGTCTGTTCTCTGCCTCCTCCGTCAGGGCCTAGGGAGAGGGGCATGGGCCAGGAGGCTGGGGACCGCTGGGACACAGTGGGGCAGGGTGGGCAGGCACCAGGAGAACCTAGATGGGACCCTGACACTCTACCTGCATGATATGGGGCAAGTCCCTTCTCTCTGAGCCACATGTAAGTGGTGGCTGGAGGTGTCTCCTGGATGTTTGGTGGGTGAGCGGGTAAAACCAAATGCAGGTGAAGGAAGCCGCCTTCTAACTGGAGCCGAAGACGATGGCTGCAGCTCTGGCTCAGGACAGAGGCCCTCCAGGACCTCGCTCCCGAATCTCCGTCCCTCTCAACTCATCTAGATGGAGTCCCCAGCCTTCCCCAGATACCAGGTAGAGACAGACAAATCCACTGGTGGTGTGCAGTGTGTGCGTACTGGTGGCCCCAGCTGGCTGCAGGTCACACCAGGGCGTTCCCTCCCCTGCGGAGTCACCTGAGATCTCTCTATCCCAGCAGGTTAGCCGCTGTTAATTAAACCAATTGTTGGACTTAATGCCCATCCCATTAACGTGTCTCCCAGGCCTATTCATCACCACCAGTGGAGGAAGGGGTGGGAGCTGTGGGTGGGGGTGGCGGGTGCTGAAAGCCAAGTGAAGCAGCTCGTGGAAAAAGAGATGGGGTCCCTTCCCTGTTCCCTCTTGGGAGCCGTGGAAACTTCCATTCCAATCTCAGGATGCGCAGCGGCCTATGGTGTCTGCATCCCACAGGGTCCAACTGAGCCAGGGTCAGCCCTGCTCACCCACACACCTGTCCCCGTCCTGTTCCCTCTACCTGTTGGGGGCCTCTCTGCTCCGTCCTGCCTGGAAAGTGGGTGGACCCAGGAATAGGGGCCCACACAGAGATGCTCAGTGGGCCTCCCCTCCCCTTCCCCTTCCTCCTTTCCTCCTGGCTGGGCCCCTCCCCCCCCAGTGTCAGGGGGCTTGAGGAGCCAGGGTGGGGCCACCAGAAGGTGCATAAATCATTATTGGCGAAGACCTCAGCCCTGAGCCACGGGTAGAGGCTGCTGCTCGTGGTTCAGGCCAGGGCATAAATCATAATTCCCCTACAATAGATCCTTTTGCAGCCGCCATCAGGAAAACTGTGTTGGTTTTATCGATTTTTTGACACGGGGGCCCAGGCAGCGGGCGGCTCCTGAATCATTATGAAATGAAACTGATTAGGAATTCATGGAATACTAAATAAACTTTACGAGCCCGTTGTAAGTTTTTTGATGCATGGGGAGCGGAAAATGAAAACTAATGATATAAAAATTACACAGCGTGCTGAGTATTATTATACCGCTATTGATTTGTTTCAAACTGTACATCAAAATCGAAGAGGGCCAGGGCAGCTTCTGCAGCCATGCTGGGGATGTTTGGGCTCACCAGGGCTGGAGGACTTTCTTCTTTTTTTTTTTTCCTTCTATTTTTATTTATTTATTTTTCTCTCTCCTTCCTGTAGTCTCCCACTCTGTCATCTGACTCCCTTCTCACCGTCTTCTGTCTTCCAGGGCAGTCCCTACTCAGTTGGGACCCTGCAGCCCTGTTCAGCTAGAATTCCTTGGCTTCTACTGGTGTCTCTCTGGAGCTGCATTTTTAGTCTGTGAGTTTCTCATTTCCCTTCTGCCTTCCCCAAAGGAGGAGTATGTTCCAGTGAAAAGAGATGAAGTTCTTTTTTTTTTTTTCCTTGTTTAGCTCCTTGCTGTGTGGCCTTTGGAATGTGGCTTTGCCTCTCTGGACATTATTCTGGATAAAGAAAAGATTGGACTCATTGGATCAGGTGTCTGAAAGGGTGGTCTGTGGGCAGCCCATGTGTCATCTCCAGGACTCGTAAAAATGACGAAGAGCTGGGCCCATTCTTAGGTGAACTGCCTACAGATCTCTTGAGATGGGATGTGGGAATCTGCACTCTTATCTATCTATTAATCAATCTACCAATCTACCTATCAGTATTGGGAATGGACCTCAGGGCCTTGCACATGTTAGGCAAGTGCTCTACCACTGAGCTACATCCCCAGCCCTGTGTTTAAATGTTCCCCATGGGACTCTTACGCACAGAGCCTGCTGATTGGAAGACACCTATCCGTCACTTTCCCCCTGGGTTGTCAGAGGTGGTCTTAAAGCTATGAATATTGCCCTCTGTGTTGGTCAACTCTTGTCCCTTCTTCCCTCCCCGCCTGCCTCCCTCCCTTCTCTGGCCCTGGGGACTGAACTCGGGGATGCTCTACCATTGGACTACATCCCCAGTACTTTTTATTTTTCACTTTGAGACAAGGTCTTGCCAAGTGGCTGAGGCTCTGCTCTGTTCGTCTCCATTCTGGGGTCCACGCTGAAGAGGAGCCCCCACCTGAGACGTGTGTTCTTCTGATGGCAAGGAAAAGAGCGGGAATGATGGTGCAGGCACATGACCCTCCTGGCGGTTTTGCTTGGACGTGGCACGTGTCCCATCTGCTCACCAAAATGTGTCATGTTCTCAATTCAATGTCTGAGGAGTGGGAAGCGCACTTGTCCTGCAGGATGGACACCCAGGAGAGAGCCTGCAGGGACGGTCAGAGAGCAAGCCAGGGACGTTGTAGTACACTGTCCTGCGCCCTCCAGGCTTGGTCTGGGGTCTTGTTTGGCCCAGGCAGGGAGGAACGGGGCTGCTGTCCTACAGAGCTGGGCCACCAAGCACAGCCATGCCTCTCCACCTACTGCTTCCCCTACCCACTCCAGGCCCCGGGTCCTTCAGTGGGGAAAGCCTCCCCTTTGTCTCTGTGACTGTCTCCTTGTTTCCGCCTCCCTGCTGGGGAACCTGCAGACACCCACCCTGCATCCTCCAGGAACCTGCTCTAACAATTAGAATCCTTCTCTAAAATTGTCCTTTATCCTCTAAATGCAGAGGCGAAATTTAGACTGCAGGTATGGGACTTTCTTACACTGGAACCCCCGTGGTAAATTTCTTCTCAGGGAGTATCTTTTTTCCTAAGAGAACTCACGTCACTTTCCTCTCTGGCTGGTATTGTTCTTGTGTTCAAGCTCACATCAGCCTGACTCTCAGAGAGGTTGAATTCTTCCCCCTGGACACACAGCATGTTGTTTCCAGAGCTGCATTGCCACCAAGCTCTGCACGTGTCCGAGTGGCATCTTCTGAGAGCCTGCTTGATGTCTGGGGGTCCCTTGTGCGGGACCTACTGCACTGACTTGGATTTCAATGGCACAAGTCTGGCCTTTAGGGGCTGCACTATCTGGAGACACAGAAATATGTATATATATATATATACTCTGCATACAAACCTTTTCCCGAACTGGACAATATGGATCACATGATGATCCAGAAGGAGCAAGAGTCTTAAGTCTTGGGTCCAAATCCAAGTTTGGCCCTGAACTGGATATGCTGCTTCTTAAATCTGGGACTCAGTTTCTCTGACTGTCAAAGATAAGTTTTTGCTCACCCCATCTGAAATCCCTTCCAGGGGATTAGAGTGGGCAAGGTTAACACACTGGCATGGTTCCCACAAGATGTTGATCCTATATTGGTGTGGGGAGGAGGCTGATGGAAACCTACACTCAAACTGACTTAAGCAAAAGAAGTTATGACTGCTGATGAGGCCAGGTGAGTCTTCTTCTGCATTGTGATTTGGAAGTTTCAAGTGATGATGTTGGGGATTTGTCTTCATCTCTCAGCTTTTGTCTTCTTCTAGGCTGACTGCTTTCTTAGGCATGATCTCTCCTCATGGTGACAAGATGGCTGCCAGTAGCACTAGGCCCCCATTCTGATGGTTCAGCAATCTGGAGAAAGGGAGCATCTCCCTTCTATTAGTAATAGTAAGATTTCCAAGATTGAATTTTACGGGTCCAGCTTAGGTCACATGTCTGCTCATGAATCAACCACTCTAGCTGGGGGCAGAGGGAGGATTTCAGCCCTCCACCATCCCTAGCCAGGAGTGGGCTCTGCTTCTGCAGAACCACATGGATGATATATAGTAGGACGAGGCTCCAAAGAAAAGTTGAAGTATTGTTTCTAAAGAGAAAGATTTGCCAGAGTTGTTCACTGAAGTCCCCGAGATTAGGGGCAGGGGCAGTGGGCAGGGTGAGGGCAGAGTAGATGAGATTCTTCTGCTTGTAAGTCATGTGTGGAACTTTGGGGACAGCTGGGATAAAGGGCAGGGCTGGGGGTGAAGGGTCCTTCACATGTCGGGGGATCCTGGGGACAGCAGTGTAGACTGAGGCTGCCCAGGCAAAGGGAAAGTGCATGACTTCTCCACCTACAGCAGCCCCCCACCCCCACCTAAGCATGTCGCGGTTTGCACCAGGTGGGTGGTGAGCAAGCTGGTCTCTGAAGTAGTAGACAGATGTGCTTCACAGCCAGCTCTGCTCCTTCCCAGCTGTGACCTGGAGCCAATCCCCTATTGTCTGATCCATTTCTGGGGATCAAGTGAAAAAGTGAAAGTACTGGCCCCAACCCAGCTCTCTGAAGAGGCTCGGGCAAGACTTCCCTTCTCGGCCTAAAACCTCCCCTGGCACACAGAATTTATGCTCTGTTCTTGAACTGACATCTTTTCTTTTCTCAAGGTATGGGGGATTGAACCCAGGGGCACTTAACCACTGAGCCACTTCCCCAGCCCTTTTTTACATTTTATTTAGAGACAGGGTCTTGCTGAGTGGCTGAGGCTGGCTTTGCTCCTCCTGCCCAGCCTCCCTATCCGCTGGGATCACAGGCCTGCGCCACCGCAACCAGCCGAATTGATATGTTTTCTATGTCTTCCCTGATGGCCTTTGATTGGGGGCAGGGCTGTGCCACATTTGTGCCCACTTTGTGGTCACCCCATTCACAAATGCCCGTGGAATGAAGTAACAGGGAGGAGTTGGCTGGGTCCTTTGCCCAATGTTGCTACGTACCCGAGACTTGGCTGCAGCCGGACGCTCTTCAGCATCTGCTCTACCCAACGCCCACGCCATAGCCAGGTGTCACAGGTGTACCCAATTCCCAAAGCATAGACGAAACTTTGACTTCAAATTTTCCGGGGAAGACCCGAGAGCTGATGAGGCCACGCCCACACTCCCGTCAATCAGGCCACGTGGGGCTCCTCTCCGCCTTCTTGGCTGCCTCCCTCCCTAGCAGCACTCTCTGGTTCCATTTTCTTAAATCAAACCCGACTGTCATTTTGCATCCCCAGGACAGCAAAACACCTCCAGGCCCGCCCTTCTCCTGGGCTCATTCCACCTACTCATCCCTACCTTTGCACTATGGGACCCCTTGACCCCCACCCAGGCCTCTGTGCTCCTGCACACCCACCAGCCCCCCCAGCTGCTGCTCCATGTCGCTTAGAGAGGAGACTTGACTGGCCCATGTCACCCAGCTCCTGTGCACGGCTCCTCCCATTCTGCCCCCTCCCAGGGCCCAGTTGCCCCTGTGGGTGGGCGACGTGGGGGTGGGGCAGGATCTCTTCTGGCTGGCTCCCCTGGTGAAGCTGGGGGTGCTGCACACACTGATTTCAGACGTGGCTCTGAGCGGGCCGTTCATTCAACTCCTGACCGTATTGACTGCAGAATTGAGCGCTACAAGTAGGTAGTTTAGCTATTATTCTCCCACTGATTTGATTTAATGTTTGGTTTATTCCTGTTCCTCTCCCCCTCCTCTCTTCATCAGGGGGACATTTGCATAGTGTTTCCCTGCAGTTTTGTTGAACACATGGTTTTCTGGTAACTCCCTGCTTTGGCTTGAATGATTTTCTTTGGGGAACCCCGGGGGTGCACTGAAGCACAGTCTTCCTCCTGGACCCTGCCTTTGTGTTCTTTTCCCCACAGGGAGAAACACGTGAGGGACCACATGTCCCTGCTTCTTGGCCTCTGTGAGCCCATGAAGTTCCTGCTGCCTGTGGCCTTCAAGTATTCCCGAGCATCCTGGGGCAGGGGGCAGGGGTCCCAGGGAACCCATGAAGGAGTCTGCACCCTGTGGGTAACCTCTGCCCTCCTATCCAGCACCTCTTCCAGAGCCCCACAGTGAGGTGGGTCTTTTCAGTTCTCTCAGTCCATGGTGCTGCCTTTTATTAAGGGTTCCCCCCACCCCCGTAGGCTACTCAGGCCTCGGGGATTATGGGATATTTGGTATCTTAGTTTGATGTCCCCAGAGCAGGGAACAAGTTTGGGTCCATCCTTTCTACTGATAAGCTACCCAGCCAAAGAGGAAGGGCCTCAGTGAGACAGGGAGGGTTCCAGCAGAGATCTCAAGCTGACCCTAGAGCTGAGGTGGAGCCCGTGGGCTGGGGTTATAAGGAGGCAGCGAGGGGCCAGAGAGGAGGTCTCCGCACAGGCAAAGTCTTCAGCAACCGGAAGGGTGGAGATGCTCTAGTGGAGGACGGATCCTTACCTCCAGGGACACCATTGGCAGAAGGCAGGGAGCCTTCGGTGCGCCAGCCCTGGGTATGCGGGACGAGGATGCAAGCTCCTTAACTTCCGGTGCCCATATTCTATTTTTCCTTGGGATTCTCCAGGCCTGGTATTGTGCTTGGATTCTGGTCCCTAAAGCCTTGAATAACAGGAAACAGCAGCATTTACAGTCACCTGCTCTATTTGTTGTGGTAGATCCTGACAACAATCATTCATCATGAGTTCTATTATCTCCATCTTACAGATGAGGAAACTGGGGCTCAATGGGTTGCGTGACTTGCCCTGAGTCCTGCATTTCCTAAGTGGCAAAGATGGGATTTGAACTCAGGTCCACCTGCCTTCCTAAGTCCCTGATTTCCCCACTCCTCTGTGGCATGTTTCTGCATGGGGAGGGAGGTGAGACTACAGATGTCCCTGGAAGGGCCTCTTGGCTTCTGAGGTTCTGTCTGGTTAGCTGCCACCTCCCCCCCCCACTCCCCCCCCCCCCCCAACAACCAACCACAAAGAAAAGGAAAAGAAGTCCTTTCCTCCTCCTCAGGTGGCTCGTGGCAGATTACTTAGCGTTTGACACGGCGTGTCTCTGTGTCACTGTTCCCGGGCGGAATTAAATCAGGGAAGGAAAATATTAATTTGGAGTTGGGGATGGAGGCCGCTCCTTTCCAATTACTCTCCACCCCGTCAGGGCTTATCCTGGCGCAAACAAGGAAGGAGGCTGGATTAATTGCTTTGGACTCTACCCCACTCCAGTCCCAATTACTGGGCCGGCTTGGCTCCCAGCATTATGAAGCCACTGCTGTGCAGGAAATTGTGTGAAATTTTAACGGATTTGCAGACGCAATAATGGAGCACTGGATCTGGGGCCAGCCTGCGCCAGGCGCCTGGGCCCTCCGTGCCTCCGCGGAGGTTAAGCTGTTTGGGGTTTCTTTGTGTATTGAAGGATCATCTGGTTAACCCCAAGGCCCAGGGCCACCAGGACTGTTCAGACCCTGACCCTGCAGAGGAAGGGTCAGCCCCTGGAGGACAGGGAACTCGCTGCCTGGATGATAATGCCACCACCATCCTCAGAACCGCTGTGCGGTGCCAGGTGTTTACTGGACACATCTGTAAGCCTCATCGTTTGAAGCCCTCTCTTCCCTGTCTTATAAAAAAAGGAAAGGAGACTCAGAGAGGTTAAGTGGTTGGCACAAGGTCACCTGGCTACCTAGTGGCAAGGGCAAGACTTGACCCAGGTAACCTATGGTCTGGTACCACTCTGCCTTCACCCTGTCTTTACCCCTCCCTCCGCCTCCCCTCCTTCTTCTGCTTTATTTATTTGTTTATTTTTCTTTTTTATGATCCTGTGGAAGGAACCCAGGGTCTCGAGCAAGCTAGGCAAGTGCTGTCCCCCTGAGCTGCAGCCCCAGCCCCTGTCCCTTCTTTTGAAGGTTGGTTGTAAATATCTCTCCCCAAGCACCCTTGGACTTCCAGGGCATGGGGTCTCTTTTCTGTCTCATCTTTGCTTCTTCAGCCACTGTGAGGACACCTGAACACCATCCATCAGAGCTTCGTTGAGCTGCACTGAACTTGGCCTGGCACCCAGGATCTATAATGGGATGAGAAGGTGGGCTGGTGCTGCCCACAGGCACCTCCGGGTCAGAGGGAATGAACCTCGTTTGAGCCCACAGGGAGTGTGGGAGGGAGAGAGTCCCCGGCACTATTGTGTATCAGTAGGTACTTCCCAAGTATAGTTTCTGTTCCTCCTAACCATGACCCCAGGAGATAGGTGGCATTGCCCCATCTGAGAGATGTAGGAACAAGGATCAGAGAGGTAAGTAGACTTATCTAGGTTGAAAAGCTGATAAAGGCAGCCTTGTCTGCCAAGTTCAGAGTCCTGGGACTTTGGGTTGCCGTAGTTAGAGCTAGGTAGGCCTGGGCTGTGGGCTTCCTGAGGTGTGGGTGTCTGGATCCGGAGGGGGGGCGTCTATACCTTTGAAAACTGCGGCACCTGCAGCTTAAATTTATTTCCTTAATTTTATTTAAAATTAAATAAAATTTAATTTAACATTAAATAAATTTAATTTTGATTAAATGCAATTTCACCCGAAAATTTAACGTGTCAAGCTGGTATAAGTGGATCTGCTCTTGTGATAGAGGGGATATTAGGACCGTTTCTTGGCTCTCTCCTAAACCCCCTTCATGGCTCTTGAAGAAGCTCCCAGAAACCTCAGGCTCTGTGCAGCAGTTTCTGAAAGCTACTGATGCAGCCCCTTCCGCCCATTTTTATTCAGAAGGAGATCAAGGCCCAGAGAAGAACAGTGGTTTTTCCTAAGTCACAGCACGTGAGTTGTGAATCTCAGTTGTGTGAGTTCTAGGGGTGTGTCATGGAGCCTTGTCCCTGAGCTATGGCCTAATGTGCATTCCCAAGGAGCTGAAACCCAGATTGCCTCATTTTCTTTTGCCTGAGACTGAAGTCTAAAGCAGGGGCCTGGAGACTCCTGGGGAGAGGCTCTGTGGCTATGGGGTTGAAATGGAAGATGGTGAGGCCAGCGGGAGCCCTGAGCTCTCTCCCACTGTCTCTGTTCCTTCTTCCTGAACTCTCCATCTCAATTCCTTCTCTTCATACCCCTAGTGTCTGTAGAGAGACCGAGACCATCTTGGCCTCTCCTGGTTTCCAACCCTTGTTCATAATCATGAATAGAAAGAAGGATCCTTCTTCTTCTTTTTCTTCTGTACTGGGGATTAAGCTGAGGGGCACTCAACCACTGAGCCACATCCCCAGCCCTTTTTTTTTTTTTTTTTGGTATTTTATTTAGAGACAAGGTCTCTCTGAGTTGCTTAGGGCCTTGCTAAGTTGCTGAGGTTGGCTTTGAACTTGTGATCCTCCTGCCTCAGCCTCCTGAGCTGCTGGGATTGCAAGCATGTACCACTGCACTGGGCTAAATAGAAGGATTAAAACAGACAACAAAGCCCAAGATATCTATTTTTTTTTTTTTTTAAATCAGGCTATGAAAGCTTCTGCAACTAAATGCAAAGCTGATCTCTGGGCTTCCTAGCAGCCTAGGCAAAAAGGAAAACGTAGTTTCATAGCTCGTATTGTTTAACAAGATGATGACTCTTTTCCTTTCTGGGCTTATACTCTGAATGTTTATTTCTGGTGACTCTTTAACCGAGAGGCCCTGGAGTGACATACTGGATAGGCTCTCAGGTTCACAAAACAGCTCACACAGGCACATCTATGTTCTCATTCCAGATATTTGGAAATGTGTGTCTATGAAGGGAGGGAGGTCTCTCCTACTGTCAAAGGTGAGAGGTAACTGGTGCCTTACTGGGCAGGTGGGGGCTTTGATCTCTGTGTGGTCAGCTCTGGAAGATTTGGGGTTACTATAAAAATGCACTGAAAAAAATTCCATAAAATTTGCCCAGTTGAGAGAGGCTGGCCAGGAGACAATAACCAAGAAATATGAGGCCCTCTGCCTTGGGGGCTGGGTGTGCAGGGGGAAAAGTTAGTCTACTAGGGAGGCTTCTGGGAAGAAAGGTTGCATTGGCATTCTGGCCTCACTTCAACATGGGGAGGAAAATTCCACTGAGGAATTCTTTGGGGATAATTATAGTGTCACCCCTCCTGGCCCCAATATTGCCTACTGTTATTATTAGACCTGGCTTCAGGTTTGGCACGGAGGCCTAGGATGTCTGCAGAGGAGTCCGGGGGATGGGGGACTGAGCCAGCAAGAGGGTGACTGACTGGGAGAAGGGGACAGTAGTATGGAGCTTGGGGACATTCACAAACCTCAGCCCCGGGTGGGACCAACACAGGAAAAGAGAAGCAGACTTTTGTGGTAGGGGCCAAAGAGGACCCTGGCGATGACAAGGGTGGTGGAGGAATAAGGGTGAAGCATGTGGTGATTGTCATCAGCTGTCCAATTCCTACCCAGCCCTTTGAGCTAAAGGAGAATTAATAATGTCCAGGGGCTGCCCCCTTAATGGCCATCATTTAGTTTAATTTAAGAAACAGGCCCCACGTACACCCCCCTCCGACAGAAGCACCACCATTGGCAGCTTGCAGTGATGAATGGCCTCCTCCTGTATACAGGAGAGCAGTGGTTCTCCTCTTGGGGCCTGCTCAGAATCATCTGGAAGGCTCCTTTCAACTGAGCTGGCAAGGCCCCACCCCTGGGTGGAGCCCAGTCATTTGCATTTCTTACAAGTTCCCAGGTGATGGGGACACTATAGGCCTGGGAAGCCACTTTGGGTTTCATTCCTCCATCCCTCACTGGCTCAAGGGCCCTCTAGGCTAGTGGAGGATGGGCACAACCATCTCTGGCACTTTAATGTGACCCATCCCTCCAATCGCGGGTGAGTCCACATGCATTTTCTCAGCATCCATTAGTAGTGGTCCCTGCCCCTGGCAGGGCAGGCTGGAGGCATGCCAAAGGCCCATTCTGCTACCACTCAGCAACACGTGGCCCCTCCTGAGCTGGATTTGGGAGGCACCCACCGGTGCTCTCCACCCCGAGCCCACTGAGGCCCAAGGGAAGCTGACCCCCTATTCTGCAGGCTCCCTGCTCCCACCCTCCCTGTAAGACAGGTCACAGTGACTCCGGCAGCAGCAGTGGCAGGAGGGGGCCTACAATTATAGGCCTAATTGTATGACCACAGGCAGGTCCTGCCCCCCATCGATTTGGAGCTGGCTCTGCGGACTTTGCCAGGGCCTCCATCCAGAGAGCCTGTTTGCACCTGTGTCAAGGCGAGCTCAGGAAACCTAATTAGCTAGTTTGGTGTTTTATAATTAGATCCTTTAAAAGAATTCATAGGTGGTGATAATAAACCCATTTAGAAATCTATTAAGCTTTGGGGGAAGTTGAGCAGAAACCTTGTAGCTCTGTGCACACCAGCTTCCTCTTCCTCTGCTCTTCTCTCTTCTCCCTGCCACCTCCTTTTCTCATCTGCATCCTCAGAATATCTCCAGCTCCTTCATCCATGCAACATGCCCATGCCTTTTCGCTGCTTCCTGCCCGGCAGGAAGCCTTGGATGGGTAGTATCTCATTTAATCCTCCTCCCAGCCCTCGGAGGCGGGTACTATCATGACACCCATTTTGCAGATGAGGAAACTGGCATACAAAGCGCTTGAATAACCCATCTGAAGCTACTTGCCTTGAGGTAGCCGAGCCAGGAATTGAACCTGCACAATCTGGCTCTTGGCCCACACCGAGCCTCCTCACCTTGCTAAGCCTACATCACCCAGCCCGCTCCAGTGCTCCCACCAGGTTTACTAGGTCAAAGTTTTGCACGTCAAACTCTTGTTTTCCCAGCGTATTGGGGCCCTGGTTTCAGAGCTGACCTAGCTGGGTCTCTGGTGGGCAATGGCTTCTAATTCATTTTGCATCTCCAGCTACTCTTCCCGTTGGGATTTGTGTCCAGGTAGGGTGGTAGGAATGGGTGAATGCCCCCCTCCCTCCCTTCTTTCCTTTTTTATTTCTTTGTTCTGGGGCTGGGGAATCAGATAGGAAGTCTGTCAGTTTTTAGCTGAAGGGTCTAAGGAGACTCTTAACGTCTCCATTTCTGCTTAGTCTCCCTAGCTTGTCATCCTATTATTTCCTTCGCAGCACTTGGTATAACCTTCTTGAAAAAATTTTTCACTTATTCACTCACTTATTTATGATTTAGCTCTCTCCATTCAAATGCAAGCCCTGCAAACACGGATGAGAACTTTGCAGGTATCTGATTCCCTGGGACCCGCCCTGGTTCCCAGCACAGAGCAGGATTCAATAAATAGTGTTGAATAAGATCTAATACCAGACCCAATCCTCAGTTTTCTCATCTGTAAAATGGTCATAACACCTCCTCTATAGGGTGGTGATGCCCTGGCACACAGCAGGCAGCCCACACACTCCCCACTTCCCATCTTCCTGAGATAAGCAGGAAATGGCTAGTATTCTGCTACTTTGAAGACCCCTGGATGAATCCTTTTCAGTTTAATTTTTTTTTTTAGTACAAAGTATTTTTTTTTTTTTGTAAAGCAGAAGAGCTCACCTAGATTTATTTACTTTAGAAATTGGGTGTTTCTGTTTGCATTGGGTTTTCTTAAAGTGTGTATAATCATAGGAATGTATAGATTAGTGCCTTGTTGCCGTAGTAGCTCATGATGATGCAGATTCTGAGAGAAGAAGTTCATATTATACCTCCTCGAAGCATAGCAATGACTGTAGAGATATGAAAGTCAGAGGTGGGGTTGCTGGTCCTTCACAGTTTGGGCACAGCCTGTTCAAGGTAGTGACAGAGCTGGGCCTGATTATCTAGGGCCCTCTACTTACTAGTTGCATGACCAGCGGGCACATTACTGAATCTCTCCTAGGCTGTTTCCTCTTCTGTAAAATAGATGGTGGTGGTCGTAAATACTTATACCTATGTTAGAGCATAACAGGCCTGTTCAATGAGACCACGAGAGCCACCATTCATTCAATAAAAAAACCTAACAAACGAACACCTACTATGCACAAAGCACCATTCTAAGCTCTGGTGATTCTCAGCTGTGCATCATTTGATGCCCCCTGGGCCTTAGGGTCTAGTGGGAGACACTGAGTGCCAATTTCTCAATATAGTGCTCAATGAATGCTGACCAGGAAGGTGACTGTGTGTGCACAGAGTGGCTACGCAGTGACGTGGCTTATGGATTTAGGTCCCTGCCTCCATAGCCTGGGCGGTGGGAGAAGATGTACGCGTGGCTGCACACGACTCCTTGAAATCGATCTGCAGTGGGGACTGAGGCTGCTCCCTCTTCATGAGCTGGATTTTTTGTGTGTGTGTCTTTTGGGAACGGGGTGGGTGTGGGGAGCCCTGGCACTTTAAACCTGGTGCTTAACAGATAGGTCTCAGCCTCGCCTTTCCTTGTGCAAGTCCTTGCCCTCTCTCCCATGCAGGCTTCGCCTTCCACAATCTGCCCTAGCTCAACATGAACCCTTCTCCCCAGCTGCTTTCTGTGGCCTCTGACCCTCCTTCAAGGTCCTCCTCATGAAGCTTCCTGGGAGGAATCCCTCTGTGTCGCTCCATCTCCCTCCTCTCTCAAGGCTTGAGTCCCTTCCTCCACGCGTCCCTTGGTCTGTTTCTTTCTTTCTTTTTTTAATATTTATTTTTTAGACATAGTTGGACTCAATACCTTTATTTTGTTTATTTATTCTCATGTGGTGCCGGGGATCGAACCCAGGGCCACGAACGTGCTAGGCGAGCGCTCCACCGCTAAGCCCCAGCCCCAGCCCTGTTTCTGTTGCTCACAGACTCTGTTAGGATGCCATCCTGTTCTTTGGTCTCTGTTCTTTGCATCGCATGGCTATACTTGAAATAGATTCTCAACAAATATTTCTAAGGCAATTAAACAAAACTGTGGTTCAGAGGATTTATCTGAATGGTCAGATTTGACTTTTTCCAGGGTGGGAGGGCCTCGGCAGGGGCCTCCACTGGAGCACTAATGGCCTTTTGTGTGCGGGTCGCCTGGCCTGAGTACGTCTGCTGAAACGGCTTCTGTGTGTCTTGCGCGCATCCATAGGGCCCAGTGGTTATCTTGGGTATGTGTTGGGGGGGTATGGTGGCAGCCTAGTGCCCAGTGATGGATGAGGGGGGTGGAGGTGACTTTCCCAGGGGAAGATTAGCGCCTGGCAGCTATGATTTGTCTCGTGCCCTCCTGTCCTCTTGCTGGGCCCCACTGCAGAGTCATTCATTACAAAGGCTGCTGTCACAGGCTGGGGGCAGGGGCTGAGCATTGTGGATGTGTGTGTGTGGAGGGTGGCAGGCAGGACCCCCTCTTCTAGGAGGGACTCTCATGCCAGAGACCAGAGCCCACTCTGTGGCCATGCAGCAGCCTTCTGGAGTTCTTAGAGAAGAGGACCAAGTTGTCACCCTTTATGACGTCCATACCCTTGCCCCAGGGACAATATTGCAATCAGGTGGAGAGGTGCATTCGTTCATCCACTTAGCAAACAGTATTACTGAGTGCCCACTAGACCTCCTTCCAAGGAGCTGGCAACAGATGGGCATGTAAAGTGTATAAGTAGGGGACAGGGCTGTTGAGGCTCCTAGGGGCAACTGAGCAGCCCCAGGGGATGGTGAGAAGAGCACTGGACTAGTAGACTGAAAATTTAGGCTTGAGTCCTGGCTGTATTACTTCCTAGCATATAGCCTTGGGCCAGTCACTTAGCCTCAGTGGCTACGGTAATGGTATGGAATGGCACTGATGATATGTCCTCTATCTGTAGGGCTGTGTTAATAGTGGGAAGACTATCAACGTGTTTTCTACCCTAGAAGGTACTGTATAGGTCTGTGGGATCACCATTTCCTCCATCCTGCTGCAGGGGTGGGTGTGGCAGAAACAGGGGCAGGACAGCCAAATGAGACTCCAGAAGAAATGGCACATCCCTCCCTCGTGTTTGGACAGGGCTCTGCAGTTTACAATGCACTTTCACACTCTATATTTCTTGATTGTTAGCAACAACTCTGCAAGCCAGGTCAAGGCAGGCATGATCGAATCCCACATTGTAGGGCAAGAAGAGGTTCCAAGAGGATAAATGTCTGGCTCAAGGTCACTCATTTAGTGAGCGAGGAGAACTGGATTCTGGATTATTCTGACACTGGGATACATGCTCTTTTCCTGTTTCCACATACCAGAGCTGCTCCTCCTTGATGAATTCCGCCCCCCCCCCCCCACCATCTTTTGTTCCTGCTCAGAGTCTGTGTGACATTACCCTCACTGCCTAGGCCTCCCATCCCATGAAGAGACACAATACCTCCCTTATTTCCCAGGTCTTCATTATGCCAACTCATGACCACTTTTGGACACAGTGATGTCAGGGAATGAGAGAGGGAGAGGGATATATATATATATATATATATATATATATATATATATATATAGAGAGAGAGAGAGAGAGAGAGAGAGAGAGAGAGAGAAGGGGGGGGGCAGAAGCTTGAGAGCGTTGGAGGGAAGGAGGAGACAAGCTGAGATTTCCCAAGAGTTCTCAACCTAACTCTGGCAAGCCAGTGGCTAAATTAGTATGGTAAGAAGAGCAGAAGAAAACTAAGAAGGAAAGGAGGAGGAGAAGAAAAAGAAGGTTGGGGGAGAGGAAGAAAAGAGAAATGAAATTTAGGGTGGAGAACATGAAGAGGGAGAGAAGGAAGGGAAAGAGCATGAGAAAGGAGACAGGAAGGAGCGGGGAGGAAGGAGGGAGGCCAGAGAGGCTGCGAGGGTGCAGGGGGAGGGCCAGCTCTGCTTGGGCACGGGGTGGGAGATTGAAGGCTGAATCGCAGCAGGCAGTGGAGGAGAGGAATAAGTCATAAACGCTCTGAGGGCAAAGGTCAAATATAGACTGATGGCTCCATTGTTTCCCAGCCTGTGAGGAGGACCCTGTTGGGAGTTGCTGAGATGCTTAACCCTTCCCTGCCCAGCCTTTTGATGGTGAGCCAAGTGTGGGGATGCAGAGTGAGAGAAGCACCTGGGTGTGTTTGGGAGGGGGTATTGGAGGGTTGGAGTTGGGATTAGACAGGAGACCCATCGTTTGGGGCTTTGTCTTGGGAGAAGGGACTTAAGGGTCCCCTTTACTTCAGTGTATAGGAGTCAGATAAGAATAAGACAAAAACATGACACCTCTCTTTTAAATCTGATGGTAGTCCCTTTTTTTGATATCTCTGTGTAGAGAGATTTCTAGGGAAGAAGGGTGCTCTAGGGAAATGGTTCTTGAATAACACAGATCAACACAATAATAAATAGCAATAGCAATGTAAACAAGCATTTACTAAATATTAAAAATAAAATCAATACCATTAATGTTTATTACCAATTTATTAATACATATTACCCCAGTGCTGTGTCTGTGCTTTGAAACTAACATAATATCATGGAAACTTAACAACCCTGTGTTACTTGTACTATCAGTACTGTTTTAATAATGAATTAGTAGACGCTCAGACTTGTCCAAATTGTGCCAATTAGCAGTTTTCTGAATCCTGGTCCACAGATCTTTAGGCTGACACACAACATTCTTCTTCTTCTCTTTTAATCATACAATTTCCTTTGGGCACTATCATACCCAGTTTCGAAGAAATAAAATAAGGAATTTCAGGAAGTATTTGGTTGTGAAATGATTCTTGCTAGTTGGAAAGGTCAAATGAAGTCGGAGAGGGGAAAAGAGCATGATGTTTTTCTGCGGGACAGATCTTCAGCACCGCGGACAGTCCCCAGACTCCGCTTCCAGGCCCTTGGCACCTGTCAGCTCCAGCTAGCTCCTATCACCGGTCTGCCCCTCCGGGGGTCCATCCTCAGACTTCTTGAGCCCTCCCCAGGGAGACTGGGGGGCCGGGTGCCCGCTCCTCACGGGCTGTAACTCCACCCCCCCATGATGTATAGACTGACAAAGGACTTAATGCTGTGAATACATAAAGCGTTGGAGGCCTGGGCGGTGGAGGGTGACAGCCGTCCTTTACTGCTTGGCTTTTTAAAGATCATGGTAGAGTTCAGAAAGTATAGTCATGAGGTTTAATGATTTAATGGGGACGACTGGGGAGCAAAAATAGTTACTGCGCCCTGGGGAAAAGTGACTCCTCATACATATTACTTTAGCCTAATGGCCTATAACGCCCTCCCCCCTGTGCCTGCGGGGGGAGTCACGCTACACAGCCGCTGTAATACCGAATAGCCTGATTAAATGCATATTAAACAATACTAAATTGGGGGAAAAAAGGCGGAGGCGGTGCTAAATGTATTTATTCAGTTCTGTGGGGGGAAGATATGGCTCCTCCTCTGGCATGGGATGGAAGAAGCCCCCTTCCCCAGCCTGCTTCCCAGTGCCATATGGAGGTGAGAAGATAGAGAAATGGAAGGTGGGAAACCCAGTTCTTTGGGAGGAACTCATGGGTTGAAAGGGTCTGGAATGCTAGAAGTAAGCAGTGTCAGCCATACCCATGGTCCCAAGAGATCCCGGTTGGTTCCCAGCTGGAGACTCGCTGACATATATGTGGTTTGATTCTCATCAGTTGTTCTTGAGAGAATGCTTTTCTGTAACACCTGGGGCTACTCTAGGACTCTTGGACCTACTAGAATGATCTCCTTCCACCTCCAACCTGGCCCTGGTCAGCAGTTTCTAAGATTTCTGGTTAAGATATCATAAGAGTGCATCTTTAGCTCTCTCATATGCCTGGGATGAATAGACCGTGAGTTTTTAAAATGCTAGTATCTGGATTATATCCCCAGGAGATTCTGATCCAATTGGCTTAGGCTGTGACCCAGGTGTTGAGATTAAAAAAAAAAAAAGAAAGAAAGAAAAAGAAAAAAAGGAGAGAGAGAGAGAGAGAGAGAGAGAGAGAGAGAGAGAGAGAGAGAGAGTTGTGAAATACATTAGAAAGCCTCTGGATTAAGTCCTTTTATTTCTGAGTTGAGACTGAGAAAGGGCATGACTTCTCCAAGATCCATAGGGATCAATCAAGCTCCAACCCAGTGCTTTTTCCATCACACCCTTTCCTTTTTTATGGCAGCATGAACATAGCCAGTGTTAGAACCTGCAACCGTGAAGGGTCAGCACTCTGGCTCTACAGCTCTCTGTGTTAGACAGGCCAAGGCCAAAATTAGACCAAGAAGACCCAAGGCAGCAGTTCCTGTCTTAAACTCGGGGAAAAGAGTTTGACCATTCAGCCCTGTTGACCTGTGGTTTCCTGATACCAAGAATCTTCCAGACCATCTCTCTCACCCTGGCTCCCCGAGGCTGTGGCTGACCTATGGCCTAGTAAAGCATTGAAGAGCCTGGGCCTTGGAGCCAAGATGCTTGGATTTAAATTCTGTACCTACCACTTATTACCAGTGTATCTTCAGGCAAGTTAATTAACCCATATGGGCCTCAGTTTTCTCATTTCTAAAAGGGGGATAATAAATGCACTCACCTAAGATTGATGGAAAGATTAAATGAATGAATATACGTAAGAGTACATAGAACAGTGTGTGCCTAGAGTCACTGCCATGTAAGTGAAAGCGGTAATTGATTTAACATTTTAAATATGCCTCCCTATCATAGACTGGAGGGCCATTGGGTGCTTGTGTAACTGTATCTGCTATTCAACTCCAACTTTCCATAAGGATGGACTTTTAGGGTCTGAGATTTGGTTCCCTCAGGTCCTGAATGTTTTCAGGTCATAGATGGTCCCCAGTAAGTTCAGGCACTGCCTTTCCCAAAGTGGAGGATGTGGACAGAATAAGGTGGACAGTAACTGTAAATCATGTAGAAACTCAGTTCCAGGCAAGGTGCCAAGATGAAGGTCTGCCTGTTTTCTTGGGATATTTGGAACACTTGAGGGTACCTAATTAGGTAGTGATGGGTGCCAGGCCCTCCCAAAAGTCCACTGGCAAGTGAGCATGAGATGGAAAGGAATCCTACTCCTGATTTCCTTTGGGAACAGTGGGCAGGTGAGTGGACATTCACCAGTTTACACACTCACAGTCACAATGTGATTTCCAAGGAGGCTTCTGGTTTGCTTAGCCACTAACTGGGAGACAGTGGTACAGGACCAGAAACCATCCAGGCATGGGCTGTAGTCCACGGTGCTCTTCCCTGCTCCTGAAAAACACCTGTCCGTGGGTCTTGGGGAGATTGAGGCTGGGTGGATGCTCACCAGGGAAGGAACCAGAAGACTATCTTATGACATACAGACTGTTATTGGCCTTCTCAACCTCATTTCCAGGGACTACCCTCAAGCTTTCTGTCCTGGAGAATAGCCCTCCTGTCTCCCATTCATGGTGCTGCCTTAGACACTCTAATCTTGGGTCCCCTGGTCTCTCTCTGACTTGAACATTCCACAGCCTTTTATATTTTCCTCTCTCATTGTGCTGATCACAAATTGCCTTATATCGCTACCACCTGGTCTCCTTGTGGCTCAACCAAGGGACTCTAAGCTTCTGGCAGATGTGGGCCCTTGCTTCACCCATCTGTGTGTTCCCCACACTCTAAACTATAACATCAGATTTGTCCCAGAATTGGCATGTTGTGTTGAACAGATGGATAAGGGAGGAGTGAGGGAGTGTTCTCACCTACCCTAAAGATCAGAGCTCACATGAATGAAGTAAGGAGTCCAGAGTTAGTCTTTCCTAGACCTGACCAGAATGATTCCAAAGGGAAGCCATGCACAGTGGTGCACATCTGTAATCCCAGCTACTTGGGAGGCCAAGGCAGGAGGATGGCAAGTTCGAGGCTAGCCTCAGCAACTTGTCTCAAAAAATCAGGTTGGGGGTCTGGGGATGTAGCCCAGAGGTAGAACACTACTGGGTCTAATCATGAAAAAACAAATACAAACAAAAGACTTCAAAGGAGAATATCCCACTGGGTGAGTCTGCAGCAGAAAGCCCTCAGCTCTAACCCCTGGAGACCATCACTCGGGGGAGTAGGAATAGAGGGAGAAGGAGAACTGTGATTGATTTCTCCTTTATGTTCCACCAGACACCCCTCCACACATACAGTGTCACACACAGAGCCTCACTGCCCGCTCTCCTACTTCCTCCTCCCTCAACTGCATTTAAAATAAATGCCTATTAAAAAAAAATCCTCCTCTCTCTGTCACTACATGGGCCAGACCCTCCCACCCCCAGGTCCCTGACGCTCTTAGATTTTCCTGCTGCCACGTTCCACCCTGAGCCATGTCTTCTAGTATTTTGCTTTCAAATTGTGTCTCCTGCCATTTGTGCCACATTTAAAATGCTAACAGTACAGAATGTCATTTACAGAACCGGGGCGTTTGCTCCGGAAAATTAATTTGACTTATTCCTTCTGCCTGTTCCTATCTCCAGGCCAATATTATGCTACTCATTCTACAAGAGTAATACTTAATGAATAGGACTATTAATAATGTCAAGGTCCGCGGGGGCCTGGCGGCTAACGGATAGGCGTAGACGGAAGGAACCCATCACCTGACTCCTGGTTTAATGTCCCATGAAAATATCAGGCACTGCAGTGTAATTATGGAGCAGGGAGAGGCGAGTGGATGACGACCCAGAGTTTCTTAAATATTTTTCAAATTAGTTGATGCTTTTCCTTTTGGGGGAGGAGGATGTATACACCCCCCGCCTTCCAGTTTTTGATCTGGCCTGCAAGAGAAGGTGGATCTATTTTATTACACACACACACACACACACACACACAGAGAGAGAGAGAGAGAGAGAGAGAGAGAGAGAGAGAGAGAGAGGAAAACAATGCATAATGTAGATATATTAATAACAGCTCTCAACCCCAGCATGTTGAGATATTGTGTTGGGAATGGGGAGGGTTGAAAGAGGAGGGCTTAGGTTTTCATTTAGCAAAAACAAAAAGTGAAATAAACAAATCTGACTTTCCCAGTGACCCTCCTTTCCTCCAGTCACCTCCCCTTTCCCAGTGCATGCAGAGTCACAGAGCTAACTGGGTTTCTGGAAAGGATGCAAGCACCCGGGCTCCCTGCAGGCCCACTCCATCCCCTCCTGTCCATGGTGCTGAACACCCAAGGGAACAGAGAGCAGCCCTTCATCTACAGCTTCTGCTTGAAGCCTGGTTTCTTTCAAGTCTTGAGATTGTGACCCTGGGCTGGCCCACTTGGATGCTTTTCTGGGAATGAATCAGCAGGGTTGGGCAGGAGAAGAGGAAGGGGAGGCACAGGGAAGGTGAGGACTGTGGGTGAAGGAGTTGGAGCTGGAGACCTGCCTGTCAGTCTCATCTCATGTGTGGAAAGGGGATAAGGATATCTGCCTTGCAGGGTGCTGGTGAGGCCATGAGATAATGGGTGTGAATAGCTTGGGGCCATGGCTGGCACTTGGAGGGGGCTGATAATGTTAGTCCCTTTTGTCCAGTTCACAGATGGTGGTCACACTCAACCCAGTAGGAACTGAGCACCTCTCCCTGCTGCAGGGTTGAACAAAGGATGCACACTTCTTGTTCTAGGAAAGCCTAATATTTGGAAACTTCCAGTCTTGAGGGGCATCTAGAATCCTATGTAAGAGTCACATTCCTACCTGGAAGGCCCCCAGTCTAATGTAGGAACCATAATGCCTTCCATGGGGTGGGGACATTCACTTTTATGAGAGACTCCCAGCTCCTGGGCCCTGAAGCATTCTAGTCTGATGGAAAGAACCTATTTCTGTTCTGGGTGAGGATCTTCTAATCTGATTTGGGAAACTGAGGTCCTAACCTGGAGGAAACCCCAGTGTGATAGAGGAGACACAGTCTCTGTCCTTTGGTGAGGAGACTTCCAGTTTGATGGTAGTGGCAGATTCTTGTCCCAGGAGAGGTCTAAATCTGGTGAAGATGTAAAATCTTGGCATAGTAAAATTCCACTGTAATAAGGGTGGCAGTTTTCTTTGGAGAGATTTCAGTCAGGTGAGAATAACAGGGTGGCCTAAAAAATACTCATCTGATGGGAGAGATCAGGGAGCCCCTCAGAGCACTGGAAGGGACAGCCCCCTTGCCATCATAGAGTGCCAGTATGATCAGAGGAGACATTTTCTGCAGTGGCAGATTCCCTGGTCTTAGGGTCTTACTGAAGAGACATGGTGCAGCTTCCAGCTTGACCGGAACGGCAGGGTAAGCAAAAGCAGGCAAACCGGTAGAACCCCCAAAGTAAGGAAGGTAAAACCATTCCGTTTAACTAGGAAGAAATCAACCCAAGCCCATCAAAATGGCAGATATTCAGGGAGACGTCACCTCCTTCCCCACCTCCATGCCAAGCTGGGCCGATCAGGACAATCTGGAAGCCCCTTTCCCCCAGGGCCTGGAGAACCCGCTTCAGCACCATGGCCAGCGGCATCACTGCGGGGCGCGCAGGGCGGGGGGCTGGCGAGCCTCCACATCACGCCCCAGGGCTGGGCTGGCTTCCCACCGCTGTGCTCTTTACGTGTCCCTCAGTCCACAGAGACCCCGGGTTTGAGGGGCGGGCAGGGCAGGCGGTCGGGGTTTATGAGAGGCCGTGGGACACCTCCCTGGCGCATCTCTCCGCGAGTGTCTGTCTCCCCCGTGCGTCCTTACAGGAGGCGGCGAGTGTGCGCGGTCTTCCTCTCCCTGAACCGCCGCAGCAACCGCGCCAGCGCCCCCGCGAAGACTGGGTCCTTTCCCATGGGCCCTTCCCCCACCTCTTCCCCCCACTACAGGATTAGGAAGGGGGCCACGCCTCCTCTTAGGGTGTGGTCAGCGGGAGCAGGACAGGTCTCTCTGAAGAGGGGTGTGTGTGTGTGTGTGTGTGTGTGTGTGTGTGTGTGTGTGTGTTTGGGGATGTTGTAGGGAAGGGGTCATCTTATGTCTTCCTGGGGGCACTGTAGAGCTGACCAGGAAAGGAACTTTTTCCTTCTCACCTCCTGAACTGGTCAGTCCTGGGTGGCCATCTGATCTCAATGTCCCTTCCCCAATTCTGAACTGTGTGTCTGCCTGCAGGGACACCTGACTTCTTTGGGAACCTGGGGAGAATCCGCTCAGGCCAGCGTAGGGGCAGAATATCAGAAGCCCAGCAGACACTCTGGGCCCAGCCCTTCTTCCTTCCTCTCTCTCCTCCACCTGGTTTGGAACCTTTAGTATTTCCCACAAGAGACATGTCCACAGCCCCTGCTTCTTTCTGCAAGGGAACCCTGACAGATCCAGGTGATCCAATCAGGTTCCCATCATCCCACATCTCACAGCCCAATCTCTAATAAAGAAAGGAAAGAGAGAAAGGGCCTGGACAGAGAGAAGCCATCTCCTTCCCCCACCTCCATCCTCATAAAAGGCAAATATGGAATCAGCAAAAAAGAAAAAAAAAGGGCAAATAACAAGTATAAAGTCATCCAATTAATAATTATTCTGATGGACTCATCAGAATTTACAGCAAGGCCAAGAAAAGGAGTGGAGGATGGGGCCACATAGGACAGACGTGGGGGGCCTTCTTGTCCCTCACCCTCAGGTGAGAGCGACGGCACCTCCTGCCAAGTTCTCGTTTTCTTGCTCGCTCCTTTTTTTTTTTTTTTTTTTTTTTATGGGGCATCCTGAGTGTAAAAAATATGACTTGCCTTTATGGTGCTCCAACAGGAATGAAGCTATAAAATTATGAACAGTTTTTATGACGGCTATTCGGGGGATGCTTTTATATTGATGGTATACAGCCTGAATCTGTCTTTTTTGCATCCCACCCCCCTTCCCTGGGCGGGGAGGGGAAGTCTGTGTAACTATTTTTCATGCATTTAATATATTAATTATCCGGTAAATGCTCCCCAGGCTGTGCTCGGGACATTGGAGAGTGACAGGTTCTCAGAGAGCCTCCAAAGGCAGCGCATCAGCCTGCAGTGTATTATGTCGGTGAGGTCAGGGTGGGGTTAATGTAACTTTTTATTTGCTGATTTTTCATAGGCGGGAGCGAAGCTGGGATGGAGAGAGGGAGGGGGAGGGAGGGAGAGAGGGGGAGGGGGGAGGAGAAGGTGCCATGAGAGCAGAGATAATAGTGAGGCAGAGCTCTCCACCCCCAGTTCACCTCCGTCAATGCCAGGAGGCTCTATTAGGTAGGGAAAGAGCAGTGGCCTTTCACTCTGGCCTCAACATCCAATGCCATACACCCCTGGTGACCCTCCTGGGCATGGGGCTCTCCCTGGTGCATCTCGTACCCTTGAATGTGTGCCTGGTTTAACTCTCTGACTCCATCCCACTCTCTGAAACTGAAACCTAGGGTCTCAGGCCTGTGGAAAAACCCTACAAGCTTACCCGGGAGGAGTATCTGATCACCTTCCCTTTGTATATTCCCAGGCCTGGGCTTGCACTCAGCCATGTGGCCATGCACATATGTGGGCTGGCCTTGTCCCCTGATCCTGCCTTATTCTTCCTGCTCTCACACATCAGATTCTCATGTAGACTCCTCACCCATTCACAAAGCATCCCCAATAAATAAGGGGAGCAAACAATAGGTCACATTGGTTCTGGAATCTCTTTGTCAATGGTGCTAATTGCCCCTATGCCTAGAGCTGAGACCCTGTTCAAGGAAGAAAGTATGTCAGACAACCCAAGCCTTCCAGAAAGCCCAGGGGAAGGGCCTAGGCTGCCCAAGGCCAAAGTAAGCACTGTGCCTATTTGTGCATCAGGTCTTGAGAAAGTGCAGATTGCTGCTGAAAGCAAACTGGGCTTCTCTGTCCCTGGCCTCCTGCCCCCGCCCTGCCATCTGCCGGCCCCAAGAGGACAGCACAGGTGGATCTTCTCTGCTTTGATTGGTCTGGGATCCGAGTCCTGGAGTCTTACCCTTTGGGGCCTTTATTCTTGTTTTGTATAGTTGTGTGAGTTTTTTTTTTTTTTAAATAAAAACCATTAAAATGTTCAATCATTCAGAAAAGTGAAGACATCATTATTGCCTTATGATTGGTGTAAACACACTTTTTTTTGTGTGTGTGTGTGTGGTGCTAGGGATCAAACTCAGACTCACGGTGCTAAGCAAGCACTCCAACAGGGTGGAAGAGACACTTCTGCATGTTGAGGTAGGAAAAGGGCCATTCATGCTAAACCAGGAGTCCAGACGCTAGGGTTCAGGGTCTCAGCTCTGCCTAGAAATTCTATGTGGTGTCCCTTTTTCCTTCACTAAAAAAGATCAAGTAGCGAGGTGAATATTCCTGAGGCCTTGCAGATCCAACCACCCTTGCCCACAGGTGGCACTGATGCCTGTGCGTGTGTGTGTGTGCGCGCGCATACACATGTCTCATCCCCCTAAGAGCTCGAATTCTAGAAATAGGCCTGGATTCAGATTCTTGTTGCTTTGCTACTTCCTGCTCAGTGATGTTGGGAGAGTTTCTTCCCTGTATTCAGAGTCAGCTTCCCCATCTGTAACTTGAAGCTAGTTATATGGCGGGAGCAAAATCAATAATGTAAAGAATAAAGATGTTGGTACAGGTAAGGTGCTTAGGTAAATGTCTAGCACAAACATTATTGCCATTGTTATTGTTATTGATGTCATTACTATTATTATTTAGATTCTATCCATTCCTACCCACCCTCATTTTATATAACACAACCTCTGTGAAGTTACCACTCCTACAAATTCTTTTTTTTTTTTTTAAAGAGAGAGTGTGAGAGAGAGGGGGAGCGAGAGAGAGAATTTTTTTAATATTTTTTTTTTAGTTTTCAGCGGACACAACATCTTTGTTTGTATGTGGTGCTGAGGATCGAACTCCGGCCGCACGCATGCCAGGCGAGCACGCTACCGCTTGAGCCACATCCCCAGCCCCACTCCTACAAATTCTAAGTACTATATTCCAAAAAGTTATTTCCTCTTGGGTCTTTAGCTTGAGTTGGGCCACACTGTGAACAAGTGTCTAATTATGGCCCCCAAAGCAAGGTTTAGTAGGCATTTGCCATTGTCTTCCTGTTAAGTCAGCACGGGGAGTCACATTAAGGAGCTGACACTCTTGGGTACCTTTTGAGGACTGGGGGGTGCCACATGCGTTATCTCTTTTGTTTTTCTCAATGACCTTATGAGGTTATTAAACAATCCCTCTGGTGAGGATCCTGAGGATCAGGAGGATTTCGTCAGTGACATGGCAACCTGAGGTCACCTGGGTGATAAGAGCCAGGGTTGAGATTCAAGTTCACCCAATGCAGAAGTTCATGTGCTTATCGTTTCTTTAAGCTGCCTCTGTCTCTGTTTTTAAAATGATACATCACACCAAAGCAGTGATATGATAGCAATCTAGCAAAACTCTGAGTGCTTACTGTCTCCTAGGGAATGGTGAGGGGCTCATGTGTTCATGAGATGTTGCTGCCCTGGAGGAGTTTAGAGGTCACTTGGGGGAGATCAGACATTTTGTAATGGGCACGGTCGAGAGGCCACTACTGACAGCAGCATCAGCCCTAGTCATTAAGGCTTGCTCTGTGCCAGGCACCCTGCCAAGAACGTTATCCCATTACACTTTCATGTAGATACTACTACTGCCCGGTGGTCCAAAGTCAGGGTGCAGAGGACTTGCACAACTTGCTAGAGGAGTATTCCACCTTGGAACCTAGGCAGACTGACTACAGAGGGGGAAGCTTTCAGACTTGTAACGGGCTTTGTGCCAGGCACCTGCCTGTTCCAGTTCCCTCCTGTGTTCAGGATTCTCAAGCTCATTTAGGTGTATAGAAAGCTGTTGGCCCCTTTATTTTTATTTTTTATTTTTCTCGTACCAGAGATTGAACCCAGGGGCACTTAATCACCAAGCCACATCTCCAGTCCCTTTTATGTGTTTTTGCTTGTTTGTTTGAGACAGGGCCTCACTAAGTTGCTGAGGCTGGCTTTGAACTTGTGATCCTCCTGCCTCAGCCTCCTGAGCTGCTGGAATTACAGATGTGCGCCACTACACCAGCCCCTTTTTAAATTTAAAAAATTTTTGCACTAGTATTTTTTTTTAATTTTTATTGTTGCCATGTTACTGATCATAATGGTAACAACTAACTACTAACTGAAATGGTGATTAACATTCAAGAGCTTAGTACGTGTCGGGAGCTGTGTAAAGTGAGTTACTTACATTTCCTCATCTCCATTTCTCCACAACCTTATGAAGTGGGTACAGTTATTGTCATCTCCATTTTACAGATGACAAAACTGAGATTTTGTGAGGGGTTAAGCAACTTGCCCAAATAATAAACAGTAGAGCCAGAATTAGTCCAGACAGTCTGACTCCAGAGTTCAAGCTCTTAACTGAAATCTCTTAATAATGGGAGAAAAACTATGGAATCAAAGGGTCAATTCCCCTGTCACCTCCCTCCACCCCAGTCCAGGTAGAATTTTCTCAGAACCTTTATGTGTGTGTGTGTGTGTGTGTAAATATAGATAGATAAATAGTGAGAGAGAATTCTTTCCCATGAATATGATCATTCTGTTGTATCATTCTGCATAGTTCTCCCTCCTTCATTTATGTCAGAATATGCAGTTTTATTTCATTCTTTTGATTTCTACCTAGTATTCCCCAGAATGGGTTCACCATAATTTTCTCATTGATGGACAGGTAACCTGATTCCAATTTTTTGATATTGAATGCAATGAGCAATACTTTCTGAGCATTCTAATATAGGCCTCATGTGTGTATGTGCTCAGTACTTAGAATAAGAATTATTGAGGAACAAAATATGCCTTTAACTTTTTTTTTTGGTGTGTGTGTGTGTGTGTGTGTGTGTGTCATTGAGGACTGAACCCAGGAGCACTCTACTACTGAGCTACACCCCAGTCCTTTTTATCTTTTATTTCGAGATAGGGTCTTGCTAAGTGCCCAGGCTGTCCTTGAACTTGTGATTCTCCTGATTCAGCTTCCCAAGCACTTGGGTTATAGGCGTACACTACTGTATCTGGAGTAGTGACATTTTTGTAGTTGTTGCCAAACTGTCCTCCAGAGAAAACTGTACACTCTCCCAAAAGCATATGAAAGGACTCCCATTTCCTCATATCCTTGCCATAATACACATTTCCCCAATTTTTGCTAAATAGTGCATCAGGAAAAAAAAAAAAAACTTTGTTATTTTAATTTCCTTGATTATTCTGAGACTTTTATATTTATTTGCTATTTTTCCTGCCTTCTTTGTCCTTTTTTAAAAAATATTTATTTTTTAGTTGTAGTTAGACACAATACCTTTATTTTGTTTATTTATTTTTGTGTGGTGCTGAGAATGGAACCCAGGGCCTAGCTCTTGCTAGGCAACCGCTCTACTGCTGAGCCACAGCCCCAGCCCCCTTCTTTGCCCTTTTTATATCTCATTGATACATGTACTTTGCCTGTTTTTTGATTGGTGGAGGGTTTAAGGTTTTTATAATATTAATTTCCTGGGTGCTGTAGTGCACGCCTGTAATCCCAGCAACTCAGGAAGCTGAGGCAGGAGGATGCAAATTTGAGTCTAGCCTGGGCAACTTAGCAAGACTCTGTCTCAAAATAAAACTAGAAGGGACTAAGGAAGCTCAATGGTAAAGAGTTCCTGGGTTCCATCCTTAATATCCACCCTGCAAAAAATAAAAATAAAAATAAAAAATAACAGAACAAAAATCAGCAAACTTCTGCTCAGCCTCTAGATGTTTTTTGTCAATAAAATTATTGGAGCCTAGCCATACCTGTTTGCTGACTATTATCACTGGCTGCTTTAGTGCCACAGTGGCAGAGAGGAGCTGTTGCGACAGAGACCATATGGCACACAAAGCCTAAAATATTTACAGTCTGGTTTTATACAAACGTTCTACAGAAAACATTTGCCAGCTCCTGCTCCCCCTATTCTGGAATAGTGCTGATGTCTAGTTTTAAATTTCCTAGTAGCCACATTTTAAAGAGCAAAAAGAAAAAGGCAAAATTAGTTTTAGAATGTATTTTATTGAACTCCATATAACCAAGACATCATCATTTAAACATGTCATCAAAATTAAAATGATTGATGAAATATTTTACTATTTTTTTTGGTACTGTCTTTGAAGTCTGTTGTGTATTTTATATTCAGAACACATCTCAATTTGGACCAAATACAAGTGTTCAAAATCCGCATATGGCTAGTGGTTTACCATATGGGACACAATACCTCAAAAGCACCAGTTTTGTCATCTCTGAAATGGGGACAGTGATAATGCCACTCCCTCTACGTGATTGTTTTAAGAACTGAATAGGGTTCTATATGTGTGCCATTTGTAAAAGGGGGCACACGTGTGATAGGTTGTGCCCAGGAGCTGGGGGGATGCAGGAAGGACTAGCTGAGGACAGGTAGGAATTTGATAGGTAGAGTGCCGTTGTAACCAAAGATAGTTCCAATTCTTTCTTTCCTGTTTTTTTTTAATACTTTTTAGTTGTAGTTGGACACAATGCCTTTATGTTATTTATTGTTATGTGGTGCTGAGAATCGAACCCAGCGCCTCGCATGTGCAAGGCGAATGCTCCACCGCTGAGCCACAACCCCAGACCCTCTTTCCCATTTTTGTTTCTTCTCGTCCCTGGTTCAGTGTCTTCTGGAAGGGACTCAGGCTCTGAGAGAGCATAAGGTGTTCTTCCTCACTCATTCCAGAAGAGACCTACTGCATTTTTGATGTTGAACCTCCCCCAAAGGCCCACGTGTTAAAAGCTTAGTCCCCAGGATGGTACTATTGGGAGGGGGTGGAACCTTTAGGAGGTGGGGCCCAGTGACAAGTCATTGAAGGTGTGCCTTCGAAAGGTATTCTGGAACCCTCGCCCCTTTCTCTCTCTTTGCTTTCTGGTCATAAGGTAAGTGATTTTGCTCTGCCGCACACTCACGCAATAATATGCCACTTTGCCCATAACAATGGGGCCAACTGATCATGGACTAGAACCTCCAAAACTGTGAGCCAAAATGAACCTTTCAGCTTTATAAGTTCATTATCTCAGGTGTTTGGTTATAGTAATGTGAAGTTGACTAACACAACACTGTTCCAGTAATTAAGTGCCCCCATAGTTTCCTGTGGGCTGAAATTTAAATTTGGCTTTTTAAATTCATCCATTTGTCAAATATTTATTGAATATCTATTGTTCATCAGCCTCTGAGATGGAAGTTCTTTTCATAAAAGATATTCTCAAAATATGCACTTGCATCAGAGTTATTGAAATTATAATCGAGAGGCAAAGAGAGGGAGTGAAAGGGGTTCAGGGTTAGAGCCAATGGAACATTAAATTAGGCTCTGAGCTTCTTGACAACCAGGGCAAAAAGGGAAACATATTAGGTGGCATAATTTGCACTATCTGGGAGGGGAAAAAAAATGCTGCTCTTTTTGGAGAGAGATGGATTGTTCTATTGCTACAACCAAGCAGGCAGTCCTCACGCCCGGCTAGGGGACTCTGAGCAGCATATGGACAAAGCCTTCCATTGCCGGTTTACAGCAAGGGCAGCCGTGATCTTCCGTGGCTGTGTCTTGTAAAAGCCGAGGGCACAGAGCTAACGCTCAGACTCAGCGAGGGCAATCCTGCAGCAGGTCTAACCTATGGAGTCCAGGTATGTGGCTTTCTGGGGATTTAGCTTGAAGCAAGGAAAGGGTTTAGAACACCATGGGAAGGTTCGCCCCGGCTGTCTGTCAAATCCATTCCATCTTCTTCTCTCCCTCAGCTCCAAATGACAGGTGGGTCCCTGTCATTTCCTGTCCCCTCCCTGGTCTCTCCCCTCACCCCAATTCCCCTCCACCCAGCCACTAGTGATTTTTCTAATACACAGGCCTGACCATCACCACTCCCCCACCCTGCTGCTGACTCACAGCCTTTAAAATCCATCTGTGATCTAAGTGGTGGGACTTGGGTGAATTTGTTTGCTCTCAGATTGGAATTTTAGATCATTATTTGAATTCTTTATAACCAGCGTGGATCAGGCTTGTGAAAACAATAGGGTGATTTTACTTTAGGAAAAAAAAAAAAAGTCTGGGTTGAGATGGGCTGAAGTTAACAGTGGCTACCTCTGGTGAGACTGGACAATGTTCCTTTTTCCCCTAGACTTGGATATATTTGGAAAGTAAAAGGAAAAAAAAAAAAGAAAGAAAAAAAATTAATGCTTCCTTATTGCTTTCATGTAGTCAGACACCCACATACTCCTGAGATTTCCCAGCTTCCTTTGCTAATGACTACATTTATTACTTACTATGCATCAGGCACTATGTTAGACACTCTTTAAAAAAATAAACATTACCAGGTTTAGAACATGTGTCAAGTTCATTCTATGGTTGAAGGAACTAAAGTTGGAGGGATTATGGAACTTGCCTGAAGTCACAAGACTGGATCCACAGAGCTATGTGTAGGACCTGGCAGTTTGAAGCCAGAGTTTTGAGTTTTACTTTATACCATAGTCTACCACTTAGCACATGGGGTCTTTTATTTTCTTACCCAGTGTGGTAGTGGGCATATTCTAGGTTCGATAAGTGTTTCTAATTGAATAAAAGTGTTTCCTAAGTATCACTTCTGTGGTGGGAGTTTTGAAATGCCTGTTGATTTTTTTTCTCCCTTCATGGTACCCTTATCTCTCAGTACCCCTGCCCTAGTGGAGGGATGGGGCAGGTGGGAAGCCAGAATCGGGTCAGCTTTGGATTCTAGTCTTCAAAAGCTCAGGGCCTCAGGGGAATGGATGCCATTTCCAAGCTTAAAATTCAGACATGGCTGGATCTCAGAGGATGAAGCCTGAGCCCAGGTGATCCCAAAGAGCCAAAAGGGCAGGGGCAAAAGGTGCAGGGGACATGCAGATGGTTTTATGGAGAATCCCATGCCTGGGGTAGAAGGAGCAAGAGTCATTAGTGTGCTTGTCACCAATACCTGGAAGAGCACAGAGCTGTAGGTGCTCTGTGGGCAAGAAAGAGGGTCCTCTTCAAGGGCTCCTGGGCGAACAGGTAACATGGAGATCCCTTGGTGCTCCCTCTGGCCCCCAGCACTATCCAAGTGCCCTGTAACTTAGCTATGAGCCTAAGGAAGGGGCCAGACCTGGAGGAAATCCAGAAACGATTGAGAATGAATTTTTTTTTCCTATTGCCAGTGAAATGAGGACTCAGAATGGAAATTAAATTTTGCTAAAAAAAAAAAAAAATGAAGAAGAAGAAAGCTTTATCTTATACCTTAAGTCTGTGGACTGAGACTTTTACTACACTTTCCTTAGCTGGGCATTTGCTGTAAGCTGAAGAAATGTATTTCAGGGCTGCGCTTTCCTCTGAGCATGTGGAAGGAAGCCCAGAATCCCAAATCACATACCGAGATTAGAATGTCCTAAGACATCGCAGCCCAGAAAAGCAAACATCCTAAGACAAAAGTGAAGGCGCTTGATAAATGGTCTCCCCACTGAAAAGGTCTCTCCACAGTGTATACAGGAGGGCTGGAGGGCTCCTCAAAGGCAAACTCAGGGTCCCGCTCACACACCAAGGCCTTTTTGGACACATCACGCTCTCAGAGAGGAACTTGATTTAGACCCACAATTCCATGCCATCAACCACGACAAGAATGATCTTGGCCTGAAAAACTTTCAGAGCAGATGTGACTGGCTGCCCACGTCAGCGTCACTGATGCCCTGGTGAGCTGCCTCCTTCTGAGTGGCACTGTTCCCTGGGGAGACCTTCAAGAGGAGTGAGCCATGAAATGGCTCCCAGGGGACAGAAAGAGAAGGCCTGCTGAATGAAGCTACTTACCAGTGACCCCGTCAATCTGAGCTTGTGCCTGCCCATCCCAGTGGATCTGGGCCAATCGGGTGGCTGCAGTGTGATGGGAACCTCACCAGGCTGGAGATGCAAAGTCTGACTCAAGTTTATTATTATTTTTTTTTTTAATTAAAAATTTTAAAAATTAAAAATTAAATAAAGATAAAACACCGTGCATGTGTGAGGCACTGGGTTCGATTCTCAGCATCACATAAATAAATAAATAAGTTTTTGAGAATAGGATAAATTCAATTTTTAAATTTTTTGGTTGGCTCAAGTTTCAATTCTGCTATTTCCCACTAGGGCTGGGTACCCCCATGTCCCCTTTTTGAGCTTTTGGTGTCCTCTGCTAGGAAACCCTTCTTCACAAAATGGTGGGGAGGGTGCTTAGTAAGCTCTCAATGGCTTCCCCTGAGGATTCCTCATCCTGTTTCACTAGCAGCAGCCTCATCCAGTCTTAGCTGCAACCCCATGTCACCCGTGGAAATCCCGTTATCCCATGAAAATGGTGTGACTCAATGCAATTAGGATAAGAAGAGGCTCAGGGCAGTCACTAGTGGTAATATGGCGGCTGGGAGGCAAGGGGCCTCCTTACTTCCAGGAAGCACTGGGTGTCTCCCAACCCCATTGACCCCGGGGGCTGGTTTGGGGCCTCATGGTTGACTCCAATACTGTCAATAAAGCCATGTATCACATATGTCAGACAAATAACTTATTATTCTCTTCCTCTGGGCTCTGAGCAGGCTTGTTGTGATTGTGGGCTGCTCACAACCAAGGAACTCTGAACCTGGAATTCTTTTTGTTTTAATTGGAATATATAGAAATGAAAGCCACTTGGGGTGACCACCTTTCCTGTACATCATCTCATTCCATCCCCAGAACATTACCTAGATGAAACTTTACACCCGTGTCAACACCTGTAAGATCAAAGTGTAGAACATCTCCAGTCTCACAGTGGACTATCCTGATTTTTTTTTTTTTTTGCCTGATCTTGAACTTCATATAAGTAGAACCATATTGTCTATCCTGTCTTGTGAGATTCATCCAGGTACTGTGCTTCAGTAGAGTAGATTGTTCTTTGTAATTGCTTCATGATGTCTCATGTCATGAATAGACCATAATTTATGTCCCCAATCTGTAATCATTGGACATTTGGGTTGTTTCCAGCTTTTGCTTTTACAAATAGCTTGTGTCTTCTGGTGGGCTTTATGCTGGGTCATAGGGTACATTTATTTTTAGTTTTAATAGATACTACCAAATATTTTTTTTTTCCAAAGTGGTTGTACTAATTTATAGTCCCTCCAGCAGTAGATGATAATTCCCATTGCTTCACATCCTCATCAGCCCTTGGGATGTCAGTCTTTTAAATTTTAGCCCTTCTGATGGGCATGTGGTGCAATCTCATGACGATTCAGCTTTGCATTTCTCTGGCGACAAATGATGTTGCGCATCCTTTCCTTTGTTTATTGCAAGCCACTGTTAAAATGTTCTCATATACTGCAAAGGATTCAGATGACCTCTACTTCTGCCCAGTAGAGCTGCAGCAACTGGTATTCCTAACATGGAGGTTGGGTCTTGTTACTTTCCTTCTCAAAGCCTATCTGCAGCTTCCTCTTGCCATTTGGATCAAGACCTGTCCCTAGTTGCCCCGGCCTCCTGATCACTAGCTTCATCTAAAACTATTCACTCCTTTGCATTTCAGCACTCTGGCCTCCTTTGAACATTTGACTTGTTTCCAGGTTGTCATTACAAACAAGTTCATGTCTTTTCCCTTCCCAGAATTCATCATATTCTGTGATTACATACCAATATGATTAGTGGATTGATATCTGTCTCTGCAGCTAGATCATGCGCTCCATAGAACCAAGCCCTCTACCTGTCTTACTCATGAACATGTCTCCAATGCCTACTGTAGTGCCCAACACATAGTAGGACCTCAGGATATATTTGTGAAATGAGTAAAGACATTTACAAATTTACAAATGAAGAAACTGAGGCTTGGAGAGGGGAAATGCCGTCAGTGCAGACCTGGAACTAAAAGCCAGGTTTCCTGACTATTTATTTGGTGCTCTTTCCACCAAAGCATTTTGAGGTCCCTTTTGCACAGCTTTATCTTAAGGATTGCTACATTATGGTTATATTTGCTGTCGCTGTTGCTATCAGCTTCTTTCCCACAGTCATGTCAGTTCCCGGAGGGCAGCAATGGTGTCTCTCTCATTCACCACTGGGTCCCCAGTGTTCATCAAAGTACTCAGAATACAGGAGACAGTGTTTGTTGAATTGACAGTTGACTATTGGAATTGATGCATTGTTAGTATAGACCAGTATAAAGAAAAATCTCAGCTCCTGCTAAAAGCTGATGCTATAGGCCTGTCCACATGTTTTCATTTGGATGGAATTTTATGGGACTGATTATTGTTCAAATTAAGAAGCTGATGACTGGTACCTGGAAATCTATACTAAATGGCATTCCCTGAAACCTCAGTAATCAAACTTCCTCTGGTCATACCTAGGAAGGTTGACTTTCATTTGCCCTCTTGGGAAAAAGTTATCTTGAATCACGAAGGATGGAAAGAGGATACCCTAAAGGCCACAAGGAACCTTCCAAAAAGAATTAGGACTTTGCTCATTGTTGGCAAGCAAATCGATGCTGCTCATTGCAAATGAATCTTATTTGTCCACCATCAAGTCTTATCTGCTCTCCGTAGCAGGTTCTGCAGCTGCGCTGCTTGGCAGCAGATGGGCTCCAAGGATGGCAGCTCTGTGGAAGTAATAAAGTGGCATTTCTTTTCCAATTGTCTCTCATTGAGACCTCTTGGTAATTCAGATTGATCGTCCTGTAGCCCAGCACAGGGACTGACTGAGGCAGGTTTGTCTAGGTTGGGACTTTTATTGTTGTTACAGGAACTGAATGATATACCCAGCAGGATTGGTCCCCAGCTGCCCAGGGACTTGGTCCTTTCCAGCCAGGGGCCAAGGCCTGAATGTGGGTGAGGGGAAGAGGGACCTTCAAGTCTGGAACCAGGCTTCCAGGCTCCTGGTCTTTCCAAAATAGCTGACATATCCCCAGGAACAGATCTGAGGTGGTCTCCAACTCCCTGCCTTGGCAGGGAGCTTGGTGCCCCAGAATTCCCAACAGCCAGGCCTTGTCTGCCGTGGGAATGCCTTGTCTATCTTCAGACCCATCCATCCGGGAGTCCAAGGGGGATCCAAGGAGGCACGGGGGATCCATGGTTCCTTAGTTCTGAGCTGTTTATCAGTTTTCTTTTGATGAGCAGGGTCAGTCTGAGGTTCTGGGGTGCTGAGGTGAAGCTGGGGTCTGGAAGGGTGGTGTATACCCCTTCACACGAATAACTAAGCCTCGGCTAGAGTCTCTGCTCAGCTCAGCTCTCTCCAAGGTATCTTGCTTAAAGGGCCAAACCCCCACCCTAGGGCTTGAGGCCAGCCTTTGCCCCCTCATTCCCTTTCCTTTCCATTTCTGTGAATTTTTTAGTTTTCCTCCTGGCCCCTGTCTTCTCTCTCTCCCTTTCTTCCACATCCTCATCCCTTCAGACCCATCTACCCCTCAACCCCATCTGACTGCCAATTGAAAAGGCCTGAAAATAATGTGAAATAATATAGTTTATCACCCAGAGGCTGCTGACAGGCAGTGCGGCCACCTCTGAAAACAGGCAGGGAGGCAGGGAGGGCGAGGAAATTATAGGCTGCACAAAGGAGAAAAAGTTAAAGTGAGAGCTCCATAAAAGAAAGTGGAACTATTATGCTGCAAAATGCCAACTCATTACAAAGCGGCCAAATAAGAGAGAAATACGGCGCTGCCTGTAATAGCAGTTTACAAGGGAACATTGTACAGCAACAGAAGAGACGCTGCTATAATTTGCTCTAACAACTCCAATTATCCCTTTTATTGATTTGGCAACACATTTAATAGGAGTAGCCACACCTCTTCTGTTACAAATCATTAAAGGTGTTGAACGGTGTAATTTTAAAATTGTCCTCCTACAGTTGTCAGTATGACAGCATAATTCCCCCTGATTTCGGCTATGTAAACACCCAGGCACAGTCATTTCCCCCTTACAAGGCCAGAGATGTTGTCAGCCCGGGGTTTTTGTGCAGAAACATCCATTTAATGCATATCTTTTTTTCCCCAGCCGGCTCTCCTAATTGCAGTGAGGTTTGGTTTAGTGGGTTTTTTTCCCCTCCTTTCTTTTGCTCTCTTTCCTTCTTTTTTTCCCCAAATAGGAGGTGTGTGCAATGGGGGGGAGTCGGGGGAGTGAAATAAACAGGCTGTTTGGCCTTCTCTTTCTTCCCTGGCAGCCTTAATTGCTACGTAAGCCTGGGCCCTGCACTTAACATCCGGGGGGCAGGACCGGCGCCCGCTGCCCAGCCTCCCGGAGCGCGTTCCCGCTCCGCGTCCGCGCGCCCGCCAGGGAGCCCCGGCGCGCACGCGCTCTCAGCCCCGCGTCGGCGCGCACCGGCCAACCTGCGGGGCCTAGGGGTCCTGGGTGGCAGGGCGTGTGGTCTGCGAGAGGCCACTGCGCAGGGGCTGGGGTCACCGTGGGGCCCAGGGACACCCGGGCCTTGGCGCTGGCGGCTGAGCGAGTCCCCGCGCCGCGTTTTCTCCGCGCTCACGCATGTCTGTCCTGGTGAAGCCTTTAGTGGGGCCGTTTGCTCTGGATGGACCTTTTTTGCCCCCTCTTTCGCCAGCCTGCCAACTCTTTAAAGTTTTGTCGGTTCTCTGGGTTTAGCCTAGTGTCCTCAACAAATATTTATTGAATAGAAGGACACATGATACTAGGAAGAGAGAAAGTAGGTGGCCCAGGGCTAAGGTGGTGGGAGGGAAGAACTGAGCAGGGTGGCAAGGGGGTTGTGCACTTGTTGAATGTGACCTTGTGTGATTAGGTGGCATGTGGATCTTGGTTAGGGCAGGTTCATGTCCCCCTCCCTGAGACCATACTCAGCTTCCACCACACACACACCCTGTCCAGTGAGTGGGCAGGAGCCCTTTCTTCTGTTCAAAGCCCCTGGACATCCCTCACTTCTGCTAGGAACCAGTGGCCCTGCGTGGGGGAAAGAGATGTGGTTTGAGTCAGCAGCTCTCTCCAAATCCACTTCTGAGAAATCTTGGACAGATCTTCTACCCAGCAATTTTCCTTTGTAGAGTGGAGCTGGGCCTAGAGCTCCAAAGAGGGGGCCACTCTCAGCAACACCTGCTGCTGTCCAGGCAGCTGAGCAGGTGATTAGCACAAAGGGACCTCCTAGAGATGACTTTCTGCATCCCTGTGCTCTACCTCTGGAATTGGACCTAAGCTGCCACAAAGGGATTTAAATTAAACCTAAAGAATTCCAGCTCTTAGGACTGCAATGATTCCAAATTAGGTGACTGAGGAGTCTCTTAAGGTTAGGAGAGAACCTTACTGTGCACTGGGTCAGCTAAAGGGCTCTTGGTTTGGGGCAGGGACTGCTGACCCAAGCACAGCACTCACAGCCTGAGCTGTGCTCTGCCTCAGAGTCTCCAGGAGCTGAGCTCTTGGCCTTGGTATCCAGGACAGTTGGGGGATGGAGGGCAGATGACCTCCCTGCCATCCATCCACACACCTGCAGACATGCTTGTTTGCAGAACCTGCTGTGTCTCTCAAGGGCAAAGTTTACCTCCCATCCCACGCCTCCATCCCCAAAGGGGAAAGCTTGGGGTCTTCCAGGAAGGCACCTTCTTCAGTATTAGTGCATAGCAAAGGTGCTGGCATGTGTGTGCACATCTCGTGTACTCTGTCCTTGCTCTCTGAGCACTCCTGAGACACTCTGCCTTTCTCCATCTCAGCACCTCTGAGACACAAAGCCATTGTGGGTTTTTTCTCTGGCTTTCTTCTTGTGCTCTTCGGGACTTCTTCTTTTCATCTTTGTATTTTTTTGCTGAGTGTATTAGTTGCTGATTCTACACTTGCTATTTCCCAGTAGACCATGAGCTCTGGAGGCAATGACGGCCCTTTATCTCTGTGTGCCTGCACATAGTAGGAGCTTAACACGTTTCTGAGGGATAAATGAGTAGATGTCAGATTTTACCTAAGAATCCTTTTATATCTGCCTCTCTGGGTCTCTCTGACTCTCAGAAGCTGGTCTTGTGGCTCTGTATAGAGTCAGATCTGGTTTATTCTCAGGCATTTGACTATGTCTGTCTTCAGGTCTGTTGATCTACCTGAATGCCTCTCTGTGTAGCTTCACCTCCCTCCCCAGGCCTCAGACATGGAGTTGAAAGATGCTGTGCCCAAGCAGGTGTCCCTGCTGGGCAGCTGGACTTCCAAAGCTCTGCCTCTCTCAGCTTCTCCCAGACTTCATCACAAGAGACTGCAAGTGCCTGAAATTGATCTCCTCTTTCCCAGCTGAGGATGGGGGTGAACCGTGGTCTTCTCCATCTCTTCCTCTCACCGTGACCCCAATCACAGCACCTGCCCTTGTCTAATTGGCCAGTGTCAGTGGAAGGGGGAAGGGAAGGCTGATGTCCAAGGAGAAAATCCCATTAGGGGAGCCAGAGCCAAGTTATTAGTGGTTAAGATGTAATTGGGGTTGGTGAATAATCTCATTAGATTCTTCACGTATTTATGGCGCATCCAGCTGTGTGACCTCTGGTGAGGTGCTTCACCTCTCTGATGAAATAAGACCTCAGTGTTTCCCAAGGACCTCTGAATTTCTGGGATTATCGCCACTGAACTCTGATAACTTGCTCTCCCTAGGGAGGCATTCACTCATACCTTGCCTCTGAGTTAATTTTGCAATTGCCTGAATTCCCCTCCTAAACTCAACACTCCTTAAGTTCAGGGTTGTATTTATTCCCACAGCTAAGTGTATAGTAGGTGATTTATCAGTTTTCTGAATGGATGACTGAATGCTATATGCACCGTGATTCATAACAGTGACATAGAATTCTTAGCCTGCACTTAGGCAATACAGAGTGATTTGGGGGGAGATGAACCTGCTACCTGTTCACCTGGTGAACTTCAGTGAGCTCCTCAGTACTTTTTTGCCTCTATTGCCTCATTAATAATATGCAAATAATAAGGGCTACCACATCCAGCTTTTGTGAGGATTGAATATGATCATCTGTATAGCTAAATCCTTAGCTGAGTGTTTGGCACTTAATAGGTCCTTACTGTGTATTCCTACTCTGTCCTTAAATAGACAAGAGGCACTATTTAACTCAGCTGGTGCACTGCTGAGACCAAAGGACCTAACAATAACAACCCAGAGGAGGAAAACTTTATTTGGGGCTCACAGTTTCAGAGGTCTCAGTTCATAGTTGGCCGACTCCATAGCTCTGGGCCCAAAGATGGGTGTGGTGGAGAAAGCTCCTCAGGGTGTGGCAATCAGGAAGCAGAGAGAACTCCACTCACCAGGAACAAATATAAACCCCAAAGACATCTCCCCCCACCCATGATCCACCTCCTCCAGCCACACCCTACCTGTCTACAGTTGATCCGTTTGTGGAATCCACTGATTAGGCTAAGGCTCTCCTAACCCAATCATTTCACCTCTGAAAATTCTTGTATTATCTCACACATGAGTTTCTGGGGGACACTTCATATCTAAACTATAAGAGGCACCGAACCCTATGGACCTCAGAGAGGCAGTGTGGCGTGGAATTTTGGGATTTGAGGCTGGGGAGTAAGGATTTCCACTGAGCAGTTAGATACTACTTTCTTGTGCCTTATGATGAGTCTCCAGCTTCTTTTTTATCTCTCCACACTCTCTTTTCCTCTCAACACAAAGACAAATAGCAGGTTCTCAGAAAGTATCTGTTGAATTAATGAATAAAATGAAGACTCTTTCTTTGTGGCTAAAGATAGATTCCAAACTAGGCTCCTCCACAGAATCACCTGAGATCTTTTAAGCAATCTATTTCCTTGCCCCTCAAATCCAAAATCTGTCACTCACACACACGTACGGACACACAGTCTCCAGGCTTGGGCTTGGAACTAATGTTTAAAAAAATGTACCCAAGTCATTCTGACCTGTAGATAATTTGGCATGTGACCAAGAGGACATGTTTAATGCATATTGGAAAATAGCTGTTATCTGGTTGTAGGATATAAACACTAAACATTGAACCATTATCTCAGCGTTGTTTATGAACCCACATTCATACATATGTCCCACTCCCATGTCTCCTCAAACACATGGGGGTCATTTTGAGGGTAACACTTTCAGGGGTGAGAAAGGATGAGTATTTAAGTGGGGCTTGGGTCTGGGCCTGGAGGGGGAGTGTGGCCCGGCTCCCAGATATGAAGGACCAGAAGGCTGGGGCTCATCTGCAAAGTCTCTTCCTCCAGCTCCATAGAGGCCCCAGACAGCTTCTCCTGAACTCCCTACTCCCAGTCTTGAGAGGAGATGGGAACTGGGGAAGCAGCTCTGTCCCCCTCAAGATGGATCAGCTCAACCTCGTTTTCCATGGTGTAAAGGGCAGTGGTGGGATGAATAATGAAAGAAAAACAAAACAGGGATAAATGAAAGCTTCTCTGTGGAGCAACAAAATATTTTCATGTTTTTTTGCGCCATTGGTGTATTGGGTCTGCAGTTTTTCTCATTATAGGGCGTTACTTCTCAGTATGACCAACACATACAGGGTTCCCCCTAGCTACTCACACAGTCCTCCAAGGGAGAGGCCATTATTGTTTCTGTTTCACAGATGGGGAACCCAGGGCTCAAAGAGATCAACCTACTCAAGTTTACATAGCCCACAGAGGTAGAGCTGCAGATGAACCCAGATCCTTGACCCCCAGGCTCATGTTCTCCCCCCATGCCTTCCTGGGAAGAACCCAATGTCAAAGGGTTCGGAAATTCACTTGGAATGTGGATTGAGCCTCAGCTGGGGGCAGTTGGCTGAGTCTAGATCATTGCTTTGGTTCCCTCCATGAAGCATCTCTTGCTGGGAAGAGGGACAAGTTCTCTGGACCACATCCTCCTCTTTCTTTTCCTGGTCCCTGTCCCTCCTTCCTGTTGCTCCTTCCTAGTGCCCCCAGCCCTTCTCTGAGTGGCCCTTCCTCACGTGTGTGTCAGATGCCCAGGGAAGCTCCCCTCCCATCCACCTTCCCCTACGCTGTTTTGTTTTAATTCATTCATTCATTCACTTGTCCATTCATCTACCAAGTCAGCAAGTACTCAGCAAACTTGACTAGGTTCTGTGCTGGGCTCAGGCGTCCAGAGATGAGGAAGATAGGAGCTCACAAGCAAGAGAGGGCAAGCAAATTCAATGCCCATACCCTGAGACCAGCACTCCACAGGCAGACCAAGGGCGGAGAAGGCGGGGAGTTGCCTTCCAACCTGGCCCTATGCAAACTGGGCTTTTCATGTTTTAAGTGTGAAGAGCCCAACTGGGATGGCTAAAAATGCCTACAGTGCGGGACAATGAGCACCTGGGGGCACTGGCTGCCCTGAGCATGCCCAGCTGATCAGTTACATGGGGCACTAGCTTCCTTGGGCTTAAGAGGGTCTCCCTTCCTCCAATCCTCTATGCCTGGGGCTCCTCAGAAGGCTTCTTTATTCTTGGTAATTTTCAGTACCCTCAAAATGATCTGACTTTTCAGAAGGGCTTCTCCTCCTTCTAGGCCACGTTCTTCCCCAGAGTCCTTCCCTCTGTGTGTGTGTGTGTGTTTGTGAGACAGAGCAAGAGAGGTGGAGAAGGAACACATCCTCACATGCATCTCAGCCTTTCTCCATTGCTGGATTTAGGCAGGAGCTGAGAGCAGGTGCTCCCATTCTGAGCAGAGCACCTTGCCTTGGATGGAGAGCAGGGTTGTCCCTAGGACCTGGCAGCCTGGTGGGGAAGAGAAGCCATGCTCATTTTACACAACTTGAGAGCTCTCCTTGAGCCTAGGTCTCAGACGGGAGCAAGTGGGAGAGGAGGGAAGAGGAGACAGAATAAGGACAGGCCTTGACAGTAGAGGGACCAAGGAAAGAAGCATGAAATGAACAGCTACCTCCCAGGAAGACAAGAACAAGGGACCCTCGCTGGGGTCCCCAGGGGCTGTGCATCCAATCCTTAGGTGGGCAGAGCCAAGCCCCCCAGTGGAGGCAGCACAGGCAAGGTGCAAGCAGGGGTGCAATTCTGGGGTCTCCGGGGCCAAAGGGTTAAGACTCCCCGTAGAAAAAGTTTGTGGTGTCAGCCCTTTTCTCTCTCCCTCTCCCTCATCCTGCCCACCACCTCCGCCAGCCCCCAGCCCCATCCTCCTCCTCCTGTCCTGTTCCTCCTCCCTTTTCCATTTGGAAGAAGGAGGCTTGCTGTCTTTGTATTTTAACTGTAGCAAAAAGATTAAATTGTTTACGAGCCGGGAGCCTCGGCTGGCTGGATGAGCCGGAAGAGACAAAGATAGACATTCTAATTCTCCCCTGTTCTCTGGGCCTCCGTCCCCCTGGCTGCTGCTAATTCTTTTATCTGCCCCCAACACTCCAGGCATTATGTGCATTCATAAAAAAAGGGGGGGGGGAGTGGAGAGAGCCCTCGCCGAAGCCAGCAAAATTACTGTTCTCTGCGCGGCTTCTCCGATAGCAATCTCTTGAATGCTGATTACTTTCCCCCCTTCTCCCCTGCCCCCTCCCCCCTTCCCCAGCACCCAACATAAGTTGGTCTTTAACCCTTTATCTTTAGCAAGCAGAAAGACACGGAAAAACATCTCACTCAGTGGGTAGAGGGGGGAAAAAAAAAAAAAAGCAAAGGGGGGGGGAGGGAAAGGGAAAAAAAAAAAAAAAAAACCCCAGCACAGAGAAGAATTACTGTTATCTCCCCACCAGAAGAGGAACAGCCGAGATAAGGGAAGCCTGAAGAATTAAAAGAAACGTAGCGTTGGGGGCTCTAAATTCACGCCGAAGCCGGTTGTATTTGTCTGTCACGGGGGTTCATAATTTTCCGAGGTTGTTTTGATAGACTTATTGTGCGGACTGCATAGAAAACTCATCAGCATTTGTTGCCTCTGAGCATTATTGTCAGAGGTAACTGCGTGTCTATAGACTGGGGGAGATAATGGCTGAAGTCGAAAGCAGATAAAGCCGGGGCTCTTCTCATTAAGGACTATCTCGGCCTCCGCAGACCGGCTGGGATTGAGTGACTGGGGCGGCGGCGCGGGGCATACATTAGGCCCGCCAAAGCCAGGGCGGCGTCATTACGCCGCAGCCCCGGTGCACCCCGTGGCCCTGGATGAAGGGCCTGGAGGGGCTGTGTCGTCAGGCCACCGCTCCCGCAAGGCCTGGGTACTTGGTGGAGCGGGTGCCTGAGCGTGTTCAGGGTGCGAGCAGAGGGGGCCCTGGGTCTTGCTGAGCTCCAGGGGTTTGCGGCTGAGCAACTGGGGTGGGGGGGCGTGGAAGCCCTTCCTTGGGTCCATTCTGACCTTGCGTAGGTAGGGGAATGGAGGTCCTGAGAGGTGGACAGGGTGTGCGTGGTGAGGGAGATCGGAGCAGGTTCCTGGGGTTCTGCCGATGGAGGCGCTGAGATGCTAGGGTCCCATGGTCCAGACCATGGTTGGTGGGGCGAGGTCAGGGTGATGATGATTCCCAGCACCTGTTACCTGTGGGCCTCTCCCCCTCTCCCTTCCTCCTGCATGTTCTTATTGAGTGTCCATGAGGAGCTAGGTGCTGTGGCCCCTGTGAGCATGTTTTGGGGGGCACATCAGGTGTGCATTGCATCTAAACTCTCAGGCCATCCTCCTTCCTCTATTGGTCATGGTGCCAACCTCCTTTGAAACCTGCCTTGGCCACCCCTCATCCCCCCAAAAAGCCAGCAATGGAGGAATGGGTAAATGTGGGCAGAGAGGTTAAATGTCCTCAATTTAAGCCCAAAGCTAGGATGGGACTAAGCCTAACTCTCTCGGTTGCCTCATAAGAAACTGAGGCCCAGAGCAGAGAGGGACAGACTCATATAGTAAAAGAGAGGAGTCAGGGACAGCAGAACTGGGTTCTGGGCAGCTTGAGTTGGGGGTCCTTCTCTGGCTCTCTGCCCATCTGTAAAATGGGAATAATAATAAAGTGCACTTCACAGAAAGGCTCGTGAGGCCTAATAAGATCATTTATGTGAGGTGTATTAGCACAATTCCCACGTATTCTAAAGGCTCAGCAAACATGCCATTATCTTTATCATGATGTAGGTGGCCCTGAATCCTGTCTGTGCAGCTCAGTGCTTCCTCCTTCATCTGGCCCTGGGGTGGGGTCTCTGGGGAGGGGTGTCTGAGCTGTTCATGAATGCCTTAGCTTGGACCCTGCTTCCTTACAGGTGAGGCCTTGGCATTGCTGGACTTACCTTTCTGGGTTGCCTCATAAGAAACTGAGGTCCAGAACAGAGAGGGACAGACCCAGGGCACATTGCAGGTCCCAGGCAGAACTCAACAAAGGGCAAGTCTCATGGCTCCTGGGGAGTTGATTTCCTTTGCAGCATCCTGCCTCTGGACTGCTTCTGCCAGAGAGACTGGCCAGGCAGCAGAGAGAGCACTGGTGCATGTAGCCATTGGTGGCAGAGGGGACCCAAGGCGTGCCACTCGCCCCAAGGCCTGCCATTCCCCCCCTCCCACCGCCCAGGACCCTGAGCCCATATCTGAGGCCGTTCCAGTCTATAGCTTCCTCAGAATGGCCTGGGCCAGCCTCAGGAATGTGAGCACTTTTAGCAGCTGATTGATCTCCTGCATCTGGTTTAGCTCAGGCAGCAGAGGAAGGGGCTGCATCATCAGCCCAGGGATTCAGTGATGGAGGATGAAATCAGGATGGAAGAGGGGCCCCAGACAGACACTGGGGAGCATAGAGGGTCAGCCTGGGGGTCGCGGGCCGCAGAGTCGCAGTGTGGACAATTGGGGGACTAGTGAGAAAATCAACACAATATAAATTCTGGCAAACACTCAGATAATAGGTGTGAGTGAGCACAGAGGAAGGAGGAGCCAGCACTGTCCAGGGCGGGGAAAGAAGGGTCAAGGGGAAGGTTAGGTCAAGTCTTAAAGATTAGAAAGTGGATGAAGTGGGGAAGGACTTTCCAAGAGGGGGGAAAACCTGTGCCAAGACCTGGAGGCAAGAAGGAGCTGGGAATGAATGTCCAAAACAGTCAGAAGGTGTCTGTGCATGGAGTTGGTGGCTGGGGGGTTTCTGAGAAAGGTCTTAAACGCCACAGGTAGGAGACAGGGCTTTAGCCAGAATATTACTAGGCACTTACCCCCCACCCCACCAGTGTTCCAAATAAAATCTCACTTCCCAGAAAATAAGCTCTGACCTCATCAACTCTCTGTCTTCCCTCTACCCCCACCTGTCACCAGCTCGGTGAAGGGCTGATTCCTAGTGGCAGGAGTAGCAGAACGCCGTGGAGAGAACACAGACTCTGGAATACCCGAATCCTGTGAATTTAGAATTAAATTTCCACTGCAAGCTGGGTGGCATTGCTGGCCAGCTGTGCCATCTCCCCAGACTCAGCTTTCTAATCTGTGAAATGGGGGCAACTCTCGCCTTGAAAAATTCCTGCAAGACTCATCTTAGGCTTTGGCAGAAAATCCCAGGGCAGCGTGTCGCAAGCTCTGAAACAAATGCCAGTTCCGCCTTCCCCTCCCGCGCTATGCTGCCAGCCTCCCAGCCGGGGCCAGTGCGCCGGGTCCTTCTGCTCTTGCTGTCCTTGGGCAGAGCTCTCCTGCCAGGTTCCCTCTACCTGGGGGCCCAGATAACCCAGTTGGCTCACTCGTTGTCCACCCCCTGCCCTTCGCCTTGCTTTGGCTGCTGCAGACACCCTGGTATTGACCCCAGTCTGCCCTCCTTAGCAGGACGCGTGGCATTATACTCCACCGCTGCCCCTGACCAGTGATACCTGTCAGCCCAGCCTCACTTTGGCCAATTTCCCCATAGGTGACCTACACTTGCCTAGACTAGACTGTTCCCTCCATCCTCCTGGCTTTCCAGGCCAGTCCTGTCCCTTGTCCACATTTCAGTCCTGCCCCTTATAACAGAATCGGTTAATTCGAGGTCTCTGGGTCACCCCTTTCAGCTTGAATGGGGTGCAGGGGGGATTCAGGCCATCCTCCAGGCCAGTGGGCTCTGGACGAGGAAGACGGCAGGTGCAACTCAACCTCGTGAAGACAGTGTGGCTGAGAGGAGACTTGGCTGAACCCTGGCTAATTAGCTGTGTGTCTGTGCCAAGACACTGCCCCGTCTCTGGGCCTCAGAATATTAACCAGTAATGGAAGAGGATCGATCTGGAAGGCCTGTTTCCAGCTCTGACGGATTTGAATTCTAGGGAGGAAGGGCCAGGGGTCCACGGCAATGGTCCGTAATTCCTTCCTCGGTGGCAGAGAGGAGGGGGGCAGCAGGGAAGCCATTCTCCGCTCAGCCCCGCCCCCGCTGGCTCGGTGACACCCGCCGCCCCCTCTGCGGGATTTACAATGGGCTGAATTCATTTGCATGACAAAATTGGCTCGGGTATCCAAGTGTTGCAGGAAGACAAGTGTAACATTACGAAGAACAAGCAGCCGGGAGGAAGGTTACCGCCGACAATGAGGGAACATGCCGCCCGCCCACCCGCAGCCCAGGCCAACCTTTCATCCGCGGGCGTGGGGGCAGCCGGCGGTGTCAGGGGCGGGCAGCAGAAATCCTCGGCCTGAGAGAGCGCAGGCGGCCGGGGATCTGGGCTGGGGGCTGGGGCTCCCGCTGCCGGGGTCTTCTCGCCGCTGGTGAGGAAGTTGGCTTTGCCTGCATCCCTATTTCTTCAATGGCCCCTGGGTTATCGTCACATCCTCGGGACTTGACAGCACAGGATCTTTCAGAACCACTGTCCAGGCTTCCCTCCACTCCTGCGCTTATTCATCCATCCATTCCTCATCTACACATCCACCATGTATCCACCCATCCACTCACCACCCATCCACCTGCCCACTCACTTATTAATTCATCCACCCACCAACCCATCCACCCATCCGTCCACCTGTCCTCTCACCTGGGCATCCTTCCACCTGCCCACCCACCCCACCCACACACCCGTACTGATCTGTTTACTAGTCCATCTACCCAGTCATCCACCACCCTTCCATCCACCCACACCCTTACCCACCCATCTACCAGTCTACTCCTTTATTCACCCATCCACCCTTCCATCTAGCTAGCAAAAACACATTTGAACACTTTTTATGTGCCAGGTATTGGACTGGACATTTCTCTGTGCTACAACTTGCTCCTTTGTAAGGATAACAGGGTATGTCAGGCAGGGTTGATTCTGGCCCAGGGAAAGCATATGAAAATGTTTTCTACTGTTAATTTTATTAGGCACTGGGGAATCGAAGGGTAAGTAAAGCATAGTTGCTGCCCCCAAAGAAATCATGCACTTCTGGCCAGGAGTCAATATTAAAAAAAAAAAAAAAATCTGGCCTTATGGTCCTGTGTGGTCTGTGCTATGCTATAAGGAAGTGTGAGGGCGGTGGGGGGCAGGGGTCAAGCTTGGGCATGGACACCCCATCTCATTTGAGACTTTGCTTATAAAACAGGTAGGACAAGAAGTAATATTTTTAGTCTCCCTGTGTTATGGTGACAAAGCTGAGGCTTAGGGAGGTCAAGGGACTGCCCGAGACAGCACTGCTGCAGACTGAAGCTGTCTTCTGATTTGGGGACTTTCCAGTGGCCTGGATCTTGCTCTGCCTGTCCTGTTCAGGCAGCAAAAAAAGATGAATCTTACTCCAGCTGCATGAGAAGAGCCAGAGTCCAGCTTCCTGGGAAAAGTGCAGCTCAGCTCTAAGAGGCCTCACCCAGAGCCCTGGGTCCATTCTCAGCCCTTCGCTTAAGGAGGGACATTGATGAGTAGGTGCCCACCAGATGAGGTGGGGCCAGCTCAGAGGACAGGGGCGAAAGGTGGACATCTGTTTGGCCTTTGGAATCAGATCCTGAACAATGCATTTCTCCCTGTGCTCTGGGAGACACCAAAGACATTTGATGTAGGCCCTGCTTCACACACCTGAAGGCTGGTTAGGGCACAAGGTGGAGGGCGATGGGCTGCAGGCAGCTCCCAGGATGCAATGAAGATCCACCATGGGAGCTTTCAGAAAGCACATTTGATCATTTCTCATATAACGACAAGTTCCTAACTTGCAGAACCCATCCTGGTACAGTAATCATTTCTTTGTCATTAAAAAGACTTGGCATTAGGGGTTGGGGTTGTGGCTCAGTGGTAGAGCACTTGCCTAGCATGTGCGAGGCACTGGATTCAATTCTCAGCATCACATGTAAATAAAAACAAAACAAAACAAAACACAAAGATCCATCAACATCTTTAAAAAACAAAAAGGACTTGGCATTAGCTTGGTGCATTGGCACATGCCCATAATCCCAGCAATTTGGGAGGCTGAAGCAGGAGGACTGCAATTTTGAGGCCAGCCTTGATAATGTCAAACTTAGTGAGACCTTGTCTCAAAATAAAAACAAAAAGGGTTGAGGATGTGGCTCAGTGGCAGAGGGCCCCTGGTTTTAATCATCAGTACCTCAAAAAAGAAAAGAAAAGGAAAAAAAGTACTAAGATAATAAAGTAAGCTCAGGATAGAAGGAGTATAGCCTTGACTAAATTGACTAATACTTTCTGTATGTTCATAGGCAAATCACCAAAATTTTCTGGGGCTAGTCTGTAAAGTGGGAATAATAAACTTCCTTCACAATATTTTGTGGGAATTAATTACCAATATTTATAACAAGGTTAGTAAATCTTCCTCAGAATAAAGACATGAGACAGGTTCTCTAACTTTTTAAATAAACTTATTTATTTATTTGGTTCCAGGGATTAAACTCAGGTACACTTAACCACTGAGCCACATCCCCAGCCCTTTTAATTTTTTTATTTTGAGACAGGGCCTCACTAAATTGCTGGGGCTGGCTTTGAACTTGCGATCCTTCTGCTTCAGCTTCCTCAGTTGCTGGGAGTACAGACATTCACCACCACGCTCAGCTCCAGTCCTTTTTATTTTTGAATTTGAGATAGGGTCGTACTAAGTCACTGAGGGTCTTGCTAAATTGCAGACTGGCCTCAAACTTACACTTCTCCTGCCTCAACCTCCTAATTTGCTGGAATTACAGGTGTGTGCCACTGTGCCAGTTTAATGATTTTTTTTTTATTTTTAGAATAATTTTAGATTTACAGAAAAGCTTCAAAGATAGTACAGAGAGTTCCTATAAATTCCTTACCCGGTTACCACAGTCGTTATCATCTTATGTCACTATGGTGCATTTGTCAAAAATAAGAAACCAACATTGGTACATTGGATCCTTTAATTTTTTTTTTTTTTTTGGTGGGGGGAGTGCTGGAAATTGAACACAGGGACACTTGATCACTGAGCCACATCCCCAGCCCTATTTTGTATTTTATTTAGAGACAGGGTCTCACCGAGTTGCTTAGTGCCTTGCTTTTGTTGAGGCTGGCTTTAAATTTGAGATCTTCCTGACTCAGCCTCCCGAGCCGCTGGGATTACAGGCATGCGCCACGGCGCCTGGCATAATTCTTACTTATTTCTGCTTCACAAAAGAGGTTCTAGAGGAACAGAGAAGCTGGGTATCTAGCTGAAGATACTGCTCTATGAAACGTTGACTAAAACTCAATATGAAAAACAGCCTCTTAGAAACGCCTAGCATCTATGCCTTTCCTGTGTTGGAAAACCCATGTTGAGCCTGGGTCCCAGCCTCTGCTTCTGTGTCCCCCTTCCCCGCAGGGTCGTAGCCAGGAATGGCACCAGGAAAGTCAACCCAGGAAGAGTGTTTCACAAAGAGCAAAGATTGGCTCTGATCAGTGCTTATCAGCAGAATAAGTAGGGGTTCCATGAGGGTTTGTTGAGTGAATTAGCAAATGAACGAGTGAAGGAGTGAAGCAGAGGGCATTCTGCTTTGTGCAGGAGGTGGCACTCAGGCCTTTCTTGGAGCTTTTCCAAACTTAAAACTCTGGCATTCTCAGATGACCAGTCTCTTTCACAGGGTTCCCTTCCTTGAGAAACTGGAAGCACCATCTGTGTCCTGCATACAGTAGGTACTCAATGGATGATGCCAGTGTTGACATCACTACCTACATTTTCCCTTGATCCCAATTTCACTTTTAATTGCTCGACTTTTATTTTAACCTCTTGTGGATTTTGCAAACTGGCTCCGTTCCTTTCGAGGTATGTGTGAGTGTGTCTATAAAAGTAGAACTTAAAAAGTCTATCACTGGTGGTAATCATGGTGGCACGGGAGATGGATGGGTGGTCCCCCACCGCAAGGTTCTCAGAGGACTTCCCCTTGAAGCTTCTCGTTCTTCCAGTTCTTTATTCCTTTGTCATTTAGCCAACAAAATGTGTTGAGCAGCTGCTGTGTACCAGGCCCTGTCCTGGGGATACTCTGATAAAATTCCTGGCCTCTACTCTCAGCCTCAGCACCTGGCAAAAGGGTCAGCCAAGGACACTATCTGTGACATCAGGTGTGATAAGCGCTCCCAGGGGAGGTCCCTTCCTGTACCCCACAGTCGAGGCTGGAGCATGATTTCATCTCTGAAGCAAGGGTTTTAGGTCTCTGGCCCTCCAGTCTGGAACTCCTTCCCACTTCTGTCCCTTGAAGTCCTGGACATCTCCTGATCCTTCCTCATCCCCTCCCTGTCCCCTCAGCAGCTTTAGGTACTCTGAGTACAAGTGTTGCTTCAACCTCTGCCAGGCAGCCCAGCCCTCTGCACGTGTGGGTTTGGCTCCCTGAGGAAACCCCAAGAGCCTCTGAACCAGGCACTCAGCTCTTCTTGGCTCTTCCCCAGCACCCAGGACAGTGGGGCCATGTGGGCAGCACATGCAGGGCTTGGTGCACCCGTACACACTGAGGCTTGGCCCCGAGGGCAGGCAGCCAGCGTGGATCTGCTTTTACTCATCTTCAGCAGGGGAACCAGTAAGGGGGACACACTCCAGGCTGCCGGGCCCAGGAGGACACGCCATCATTGAGAGGGTCACATCTGGGACCACCACTGCACCCTACCCTTCCGTAGTGACCCAGGGAGCTCCCGTAATGCCTTGAATTGTGTTTCTCAAAAGGTATGTCCAGCCCTAACCCCGAGTAGCTCTGAATGTGACCTTATTTTGAAATCATCTTTGCAGATGTAATTAAATTAAGGCTCTTGAGATGATATCATCTCTTGGACTCTGAATCCCAGGACGGCTTTGCTTAGAAGAGTCAGGAGAGGGAGATTTGAGATCCAGAGAAACACAGTGAAGATGGAGGAAGAGACCAGCGTGGTGCAACTGTAGGCCAAGTACAGTGGACTTTGCAGAAAGCAAAGACTGGCCTCGATCGGTGCTTATCAGCAGTATTTAGTAGGTGCTCAATAAGGATTTGTGGAATAAAACAAGAAATAGATGAGTGAATGAATGAAACAGAAGGCATCCCACTCTGCATAAGAGTTTGAATTTAGGTGCTTCTGGGAGCTTGGCCGCAAGCCAAGCGTTGCTCACAGCTTCCAGAAGCTAAGAGAAAGGCACAGAATAGATTCCTTTTCAGAGCCTTCCTAAAGAACCAACGCTGTTGATGCCACCTTGATTTCAGACTTCTGGATTCTGGAATTACGGGAGAATATATTTGTATTGTTTTAAGTCACCAAGCTTGTGATAAACTTTCACAACCGTCACAGGAAAACCAACACAGTCCCTTTCTCCATATCTTGGCTCATTTGCTTTCAGTGGGAGTTGCAGCCTCTTAGAGCCACAAGAGGACACCACCCACCCTTGCCCCTCCACCCAGTGACCGGGAAGAGAAATCTTACCTGCAATCGCGCCACCTAGACATTGGTGACTGCCAGCACACCCTTCCCTGGGCCTCAGTTTCCCCATCTGTATCTCAACAGGAGTTGAATAGATTGGAGTCTAAGGCTTTTTTTTTTAGCTTGGAGAATCTGCGTTTAAAAGGCAATCCTCTTTTTTTTTTTTTTTTTCCAAATCAAAACCTTTCCAGCTTCCTATTGGTGGTGCTGGACTCTGGCTCCTCTCTAAGACCTGGACTGTCATCAGGAATCCTATGGAACACCGGTCCTGAATCCGTCATGGTGAGATTTCTGCAGTGGCATTTTTATTGACACAAGTGGGAGACGCAGGAGGAACCACCCTGGAGTCACTGGGCTGCAGGGCCCATTCCCACCCTTTCTCCCTGCCCCTTTCTTCACACATACCCCTTTTGTTCCTTTCTTCCCTTTCTTTATCCTGCATGGCCTTCCCTGGGAGCCGTGGACCTCTCTGTTTGTGATTGTGCAGCAATATTTATTCCAACCATGATTCTCAACCTTGGGGATTAAAATATATGCCCATGACAGAGTGCTAGCCTGGAAGTTCTGATGCAGTGGGTTTGGGGCGCACCCTGGGCATAGCAGTCCCAGGAGATTCCAATGAGCATCCCACGTGCAGCAGGTTGTCTGCATGTCCCTCTGGGCAGGGGGTCAGCTGCCTCATGTGCTCAGATACTTGCTTCTCTCCTCTGCCCAGTCAGGGGTCCTCTTGAACGGCAGGATCTTATGGAATGCCCTAGCCAGTAGGGGTACAGGGACCAGCCCCATAACCTCTCAGCACCAATCTTTGGAGGAAGAAAGATATACCAGGGATGCTGTGGTCCTGTTGGTAAAAATCAGTGGCATTTTCTGAATACCTGGGCTTTTCTGGGTTCCTGATGTGGGACTCAGCCAGTCTCCAGAAGTCTGCAAGGGAGATGGAGCATTTTGGCATGGGCTTTTCTGGGTTCTCTCCATTACTCCTCCCAAGGAGTAATGGGGATTAGGGCTTGATCCCCTTCATTTTACAGATGAGAAAATGAAGAGGTTACAGGGACAAGGCCATCTTGGTGACAGGGAGAGATTACTTACGAGAAACTGGACTTTGGTTAGACTTGTTCCAGGGAAAAGGAAGGAGAAGAGAGAGGGAAGGAGGAGGAAGGGATGACAGAAAGGTGGGGGGCTTATGGCAAGATTCAGGGACTCTGCCAACAAGAGCCAGACTTAGGCTCTCAGTCCCTCTGCCCTGGTCACTGCAGAGGTCAACCCCACATCATGGGGAAGGGACACTTGAGGGAACCTAAGATTGGGGATATGATGAGGCAGTGCCCAGACCTCACTGAAGCGCTGGCCCTCTGGGGACCTTACTCCTGTATCCTGCCACATGAGGGGGCCTGAGCCTGTCTGTGATCCATCCCCTCTTTAATAATGTTGGTGGCACCACTGCCCAAGCACTGCATGGTGGCCCAGAGGTCCATGCAGGATCAGCTCCAAGGCTCCTGCCACTACTTTCTGTCCCTGTGGTGTGAATGGGTATCTTAATGTCTCCATGCGCCCGCTTCCCATTGTGATACCCGGAAAGCTCTGTCTCCCTTGCAGACTTTTGGAGACTAGCTGAGCCCCACATCAGGAGCACAGCTAAGTAAGCTCTCAGTACAGATGTCCTTTGCCACCATCGGCAGCATGGCTGTTATTATTATTACTAAGTAATACAATTAAATGCTTTGTTAGTTCATTTAACCCACAGCCACCCAGAGGCAAGGGGACCAGCACTCTGAGAGGGTGCACGACTGCTCGGACCAGGCAGCTGGTCTGTGGCAGAGCCCAGTGTCCAGGCTGTCCCACTCCCAGACCAAACCAACCAGAACCCAGCGTGAACTTTTCAAAGGAAGAGGCTGCCGCGGGGTCAGTGGGAAGGAGGACGCATTTATTGAGCACCTGCTGTGTTCTTGTGATTAAATTTAATCTTTAGAATTGGTACAGGTGATTGATCTAATTATTCTCAACGCAGAGATGGGGAAGCTGAGCTCAAAGAGGCTCTGTAACGCCTGTTTCCGGAGAGTAGAGCAGGGCATCCCACACTGGTGTGTTTGACACTTGACACTGGAGCCAGAACCTCCCCAGACTGGAGCTACTGTGTGTGTGTGTGTGTGTGTGTGTGTGTGTGTGTGTGTGTGTATGTGTTTGGCCAGGGCTGGGGCCTTTGTCTCCTGGGCTGTCTGTACCACGGGGATTGTCTGGGAGTGACTCTGGAGGGCCTGAGAGCTGGCTGCAGGGAGGAGGGTAGGGCAGTGCATTCATGCTGCCCCCCTGGGGGGTGCAGATAGTGGCCCCAGGGGGCTGTGCTGAGGACCCTCTAACTAGCTTGTTGCCATGGGGATGCTGACTGTGAATATAGGCTAGAAGTCCAGCTTGAGCCTGCCCTTCCTGCGGGTGGACCCCGGCTGGGGCATTTGTCTGTGTTGGGGGCTGCAGGGCCCTTCCATCCACACCTCTCCATTGTTTAAAGCAAAGGCCTCCATTTCTCCCGTGTCCCTCAGGAGGGCCCTCTTGGACAAGAGAGAAGATGGCTGTCTCCTCTTCCTGGCACGGGGAACAGTAGGTCTCCTTGCTGACAGGTACCCAGAGCAAGAAGGGGACACATAGGGTCTCATAGCCATGACTTGTTCCAGACAATACAGGCCAACCCACCCGAGACCAGACTCTTGGTACTGGGGACACTAAGGGGTGAGGGACTCGCCCTGCAAGAAGTAGAACAACCCATGTTCCCATGGTGAGGACCGCGTGGAGTCGGACCACTGGGTCTGTGTTAATGCTTTTTTTTTAAAATTTAATTTTTATTTATATGTAACAACATAATGCATTACAATCCTTATTACACATACAGAGCTTAATTTTTCATATATCTGGTTGTATACATAGTATATTCACACCAATTTGTGTCTTTATACCTGTACTTTGGATAATAATGACCATCACATTCCACCATCATTAATTACCCCATGCCTCCTCCCTTCCCCTCCCACCCCTCTGCCCTATCTACAGTTCGTCTATTCTTCCATGCTCCCTCTCCCTACCCTACTATGAATCAGCCTCCTTATATCAAAGAAAACATTTGGCATTTAGTTTTTTGGGGATTGGCTAATTTCCCTTAGCATTATCTTCTCTAACTCTTTCCATTTACCTGCAAATGCCATGATTTTATTCTCTTTTATTGCTGAGTAATATTCCATTGTGTATATATGCCACATTTTTAAAAATATTCATCTATTGAAGGGCATCCAGGTTGGTTCCACAGTTTAGCTATTGTGAATTATGCTGCTATAAACATTGATGTGGCTGTGTCCCGGTAATATGCTGTTTTTAAGTCCTTTGGGTATAGACCAAGGAGAGGGAGACCTGGGTCAGATGGTGGTTCCATTCTCACTTTTCCAAGAAATCTCCATACTGCTTTCCATATTGGCTGCACCAATTTGCAGTCCCACCAAACAGGCAAAAAGTTTGCCTTTTCCCCCAACATCCTCGCCAACACTTATTGATGTTTGTATTCTTTTTTTTTTTTTTTAATATTTTTTAGTTGTGGATGGACCTTTATTTTTTATTTATTTGTATGTGGTGCTGAGAATCAAACCCAGTGCCTCACACATGCTAGGCGAGCATTCTACCACTGAGCCACAACCCCATGTTTGTATTCTTAATAGCTGCCATTCTGACTGGAGTGAGATGAAATCTTAAGAGTGGTTTTGATTTGCATTTCTCTAATTGCTAGCGATGATGAACATTTTTTTTTTCATGTGTTTGTTGATTGATTATATATTGTCTTCTGAGAAGTGTCTCTTCAGGTCCTTAGTCTATTTATTGATTGGGTTATTTGTTTGTGTTAATGCTTTATTAAGAAAAGATTCAAACATTAAAAAACAAGAGAGAGAACTCAGTGAAGTACCCATCTCCAGCTGCAATGACTGGCAGATTTGCCTCTCTGGCTTCTTCTGTCCCCTCTTGTCTTTCTCCTCTTCTTCTTCTTCTTTTTTTGGATGGGATAGTTGACAGCAGATCCTAGATATCAGATCATTTCATCTGAAAATAACTTCAATAAGCACCTCTCACTGAGAGAGATCATGCCAGGTGACCCCTAACAAAACAGAGTGCCCGTGGAGGATATCGTCTGTGGCTCAGCCCATCTTCACCTCCTCCTTTCCCTTCATTAAATATGTAAATATGCTCAAGGGTGAACTGAGGACCCTGTGGCAGGGTGGCGTCCTGTGCTATAGCTTTGGGGCCACAGAAGAGCAATGGCTGAATGCCTGTGGCTTGAAGTGGGTTGATGGGCAGTTTCCTCCTATGCCAAAGCAATCACCTCTTCCAAAGCTGTTGGGAAGATCGAATGAGATTCTGTAGGTATAGTACCGGATCCACGGTCGAGACAGAGCAAATGGTGGCAGTGACCAGGAGGCTTTCTGTTTATAGGTGAGGGAACTGAAGTTCAGAGAAGAGGGACTCACCCAAGGTCACACAGCTGAGTAGTGAGGCACAAGCCTTCCAAGGGTGCTGGGATGTCCATTCCACGTACCCCTCTCGCCTCTCTAATCCTGCCCCTGCCTGCCACCTCCTCACACTACAAATGGAAAGGACACAGAGGGTGATGGCAGAAGGTCCCCTCTGTCTTGACAACCAGTGGGTCTGCCATGGTGCTCTGCACTAAGCAGGTGATGGCTTAGTGCACTAGACCTGGCTCCAAGAGACCTAGAGCTACATCTTTCCCCTCTCTGACCTCTGCTTCCCCACCTCTATGATGAGGGCCTTGGCCTCTACATGGTCTCCAGGACCTCTTCCAGTTCTGTTTTATTCATACCAGGGTTAGTGACCCTGGGAATGTGGGGGACATTTGAAGCTGGCAGGATGTTACCCAGAGCCCAAGACCACAGGCTGCGGGACAGTGAGGGCGTGAGGGTGACCATACTAATTTGGAGAACAGGAATGGAGCAGCCTAGTTCAGTGGGACTGAGCTCCTCAACCCTGCCCTTGGATTGTAGGGCCTAAAATTGGGTCTGTTGACTTGAACATTATAAGCACCACATAGGGGAGACTCAAAAGCCCCCTGCTACTACAACTAGATGGAGGATCAGTGAGGAAACAGAAGCCTTGAACAACACTGTAAACCAACTAGACCTAATAGGTACTATTTTCTAGTAGTGATTTAATAGATTCCACTCAACAAAAGCAGGATATACATCACTCCCAAGTGCACAGAGAATATGCTTCAGGATGGGTCATGTCTTATTTCATATCTGCAAATATGTTTGCAATGAATGTTAAAAGATTGATATCATACACGATATGTTGCCTGATGACGGTGAGGAATGAAATCGGAAATCAAGAGCAGAATAGAATTTGGCAAATTCACAAATATGTGGAAATTAAACAACACAAAATGAATGGGTCAAAAAAATGAATCTCAAGGGCAATATGAGAATACTTGGAGATGAATTCGAATGGAAACAACATATCAAAACTGATGGGATGCAGCAAATGCTGTGCTCAGAGGGAAATTTATAGCCATAAGCACCTACGTGAAAATAGAATTCAAATCGACAACTTAACCTTGCAGTTTGCAAGAAAAATAAGGGCAAACTAAGCCACGGTAAGCAAAACATAAAGATTAGAGTGGAGGTAAATGAAACAGGAAGTAGAAAAACAATAGAGAAAATCAACAAAACCAGAAATTGGCTCTCTGAAAAGATCAATAGAATAAAGAAATATTTATCTAGATTGACCAAAAAGAGGAGGAGGGAGTACACTCAAATGACTAAAATCAGGAATGAAAATGAAGATCTTACTACTGTCCCGAAACAAATAAAAAGGATGAGAAAAGTTCACTGACAGATTTGAAAGAAGCTCCGCACACTGCTTTTCTAGAGCCATGGAGACAAGTATCAGAAATGGTTACTTACAGCTGTCATCAGTGAGACAGGACTGGGCAGGTGGAACTGGGGCATTTGCTCTTCACGTCAAGCTCTTTAAGGTGATTTTTGTAAATGCTCTATTATAAAATATGACTCAGTTACCACCTAGTCAAGAATTAGAGCAGGCCCCCTCATAATCTCATCCAACCCTCCTCCCCAAAGATGACCACTCTCCTGGATGTTAGGGCTTGTTCTCTTGTTTTCCTTGATTGGTCTGCCCTCTTTATATTTCTCTCTCTCATTTTGGGAGGAGGGTTGCTGGGGATCAAACCCAGGGCTTTGTGTGTGCTAGGCAATTGCTCTATCACTGAGCTGTATCACCAGACCTATTTTTTACCATATCTAAATGATCATTTATTTCAATTCATGTTTTGGGCTTTATGTACATCAAATCATAAAGCAGGTTCTCTTCTGAATCTGACTTCTTGCATTTTCTCTATGTGTGTGAGATTCCCCCATATGGTGACATACAGCAAAAGTTGCTCATCTACTTTGCTGTATCATATTCCATTTTATGAGTATACCACAATTTTCAATTATTCATGGTATGGACATTTTTTTTAAATAATAAAAAGCCATATGCAACTGAAAATTTAAAAATTTAAATTAAAAAGAAAACATGTGCATGAAGATAGATCAACAAAATATTTTTAAAATGCAAAATAGAAATGGAACTTAATGAATATTATATTTTCATTCCTAAAAGCTTTACTTCCTTTTTTGGACTTCCAGTCATCCAGAAAGCCAGTCTGGGTGTCAGGGGGAAATAGGTCATTTAGGCAGGAACCCAGAAGAGCTGAATCTGAGAGACGTCCACATTCTCGTGGGGTCTCAAGTTGGGGAGATCACACAGATGGAGCAAAACCACTCTGTCCCTTCCACCCAACGCCTGCAGCTTTCCAACATGCAGACGAGTGCACAGGCAGGCAGCTGGGCAGGGAATGCACATACGGGCACACACATGGGCACCTGTGAGCATCCCAGAGGTGGCAGCATCTATGAGTACCTGACCACCAGGCAAGGTCTGTGCACCGAGAAGTTGGTGGAAAAAGAGGAGGGGAAGGAGGGGGAAAAATCCCCTCATTTCTGAAGAAATGTCCCAGATTAGATTTGTAAATCAAAAACCAATATATAACATGCAAGAATTGATCTGTTTTATATTCCTCAGTTACATTTTTGTGAAGCACATTTAGAAGATTTAGAACGTATTTGCGCCTGCTGGTTGGGCCATTATATGCTTGAGTTCATACATCTATTTGTGAGGCTATAAAACAGGCATCGACTACCATGTAAATTGTGTTCTCCACAATAAATTATATGCATACTTGCAAAAATACATAACTGCCGTAGCTGGGCCGACGCGGCCGGAATACTAATGAGGGCGAAAGTTGCTTTGTCCCTCTTCTCCGGCCTAATTTAGCCTCTACATCAAAAATTATGTAGGAAAAATCACTTTATCCTCTCACTGAGAAATAAAATAGCACTCATGGGCACCCTCATCTCTTCCCACCCCCCTTCCTTTTAACCGAACACTACCATTTTCATACTAATTTTAGCTGCTCCAGGTTTCTAGGGAAGAAACCTGGTTCAGCTGAAGCTGGGGAGTCGCTAGGCTGTCTGCATGCATGAGAAGGCTGTTGGAGCTGGCGTGCACGCGTGCAAGCACGTGCGCACACACACACACACACACACACACACATTCCCTCCCAGTGGTTTGAATCCACTTATACTAGGGCATGTCCACACCATGCACATAGACACGTGTGTAAATGTGAGGATGTGCCCCAGATGAGGATGCATAGACACTGCACGATCATTCACCCGTGTGGCACAGATTCCTGCCCTCTCCCTGGTGTGGACCTGAATGCATGGAGACACATGGGGGAGTTGAATTCGGTCCAGCCCAGCAAATGTTGACTGAGCACCTACTATACTCCAGGGATGTCACTTGACATTGGGAATACTGAGATAAGAAGAAGAAGGAGGAGGAGGAGGAGGAGGAGGAGGAGGAGGAGGAGGAGGAGGAGGAGGAAGAAGAAGGAAAGAAAGAAAAGAAAAGAAAAGAAAAGAAAAAAAGAAATTAAAGACTAAATTTTAGCTCACAGGTTCAGGGAGGCAGCTTTATAAAAATCTGCTGAGGGCTGCTGCGGAGGCAGAGGCACACGTTTGCACCCCTCCGCGCCCTTATGCCCATAGACACACACCTGTGTAGCTATTCACACACACCACCGGCTCAGGTTTATGTGTGCACATACGCACACGCACTCGCATCAGTGCAGCTACCTTCCTACTCTCATAGCACTGCAGACTAAGGCTGCGCCACCCCTGTCTTTTCTGCAAGCCTGAGTTAACCTCACAGCCCCTCTGGCTGGCCCAGCTTGTGTGCTTCCTTGTTGTCTATTCTGAAATCAGAGCCACATCTGACTCCTGTGACTAGTGTCGTTGTCCCCCCGCCCCCCCCCCACCACCAGGTGCCCTTGCTCCAGGGTCCTGTCCTGCTGGGAGCTCCAGAGGGCTCTTGCAGGCACAAGGAAGAGCTTGTTTCTGTGGTCTCCAGCCTGTCCCTGTCTCCTTTTGGGCTTCAGTTTACCTATGTTTATTTATTTATTTATTTGGTACCTGGGATTGAACTCAGGGGCACTAGACCACTGAGCCACATCCCCAGCCCTATTCTGTATTTTGTTTAGAGACAGGGTTTCACTGACTTGCTTAGTGCCTCGCTCTTGCTGAAGCTGGCTTTGAACTCGTGATCCTCCTGTCTCAGCCTCCCAAGCCACTGGGATCACAGGTGTGCATCACTGCATCTGGCTCAGTTTACCTATTTTTAAAATGTGGGAATCAGATGGTCTCTAAGGCATCCTGCTTGTTGCTGAGCAAAGGTGGGTCTCTGTCTAAGCCAGAAAGTGTGAGATGCCATGGAGATGGGACAGCCCTGCACTGAGAGGCACTACCCAGCCTTGAGCTTGAAGCCTACGCGAAGCAGAAGCCCTGAGGGGGCGTGGCCAGGAGAAACTTCCTCCTGGAGAAGGCTGGTGGAGGGGACAAGTCCGGGTGGGAAGCCGGCGAGGATCCAGTCTGAACTAGCTCAGATATTTATAGGTGCCAGACACAGTTCTAGTGGAATTTCATTCCATCTTCAAATACCAGAAGGGCTGTCATGGGGCATAGGGAGGGGACTTCCTCTATGTGACCCACTTGGCAGAAATAGGACAGTGGAAAGTGGGTGGAAGCTCCAAGGAGACAGACAACCTTTAGTTCAATATTATGATCGATATGATTTCTCTGTGTGTGCAGGGCTGCGGGTCCTGATATTGCACGTTTTATTCCCGTGTAGTCCTTTAGCTCACTTACTTCTGTAGAGCTCTCCTATTGTATATATATGTTCTTAATTTATATTATATTTTACAATATATATTTTCAGGATTGAACCCAGTACCTCTAGGTGACATCCAGAGCCCTTTTTGTTTTTTATTTTGAGACAGGGGCTCCCTAAGTTGCTGAGGCTGGCTTTGAACTTGTGATTCTCCTGCACCAGCCTCCCGACCCACGGGGATTACAGGTGTGCATTGTCATACCTGGCTTCTTCCTATTATATTTTCATACTATACTATTTCCTCTTTCTTTTTTCAGTACTGGGGATTTAACCCAGGGACCCTTTACCACTGAGCTACACCTCTGGCCCTTTTTATTTTCTATTTTGAGACAGGGTCTCAATAAGTTGCCCAGGCTGGCCTCACACTTGTGATCCTCCTGCCTCAGCCTTCTGAATAGCTGGGATTACGGGTGTGAGACACCAGTCCCAGCTCATTACTTCCTCTTTTTACTAGCTAGCTCTTTCAGTAGAAAGTTATTTTCTTAAAAAAAAAAAAAATATTTTCATTGAAAAAAAAATACAGGCACATAATAAAACATTCAAATTGATCAATAGTACTGGTTGGTGAAAAGCAGGTCTCTCCTTACCCAGACTTCCCAGGTACATAAAGTCATCCGGTTTCCAACTCTGGATATGACCACCATTACCAGTATTTATGGGTTCGCTCAGAAATGTAGTCTGCATACAAGCCTCATTTATCTATCTATCTATCTATCTATCTATCTATCTATCCATCCATCCCAATCCATTAACACAAATTTGAACATACCACATACTGTTTGTCCAGATCCTTGCTCTCCCCTCTGCCCCAGCCTAACTATGCAGCTAAGAAATTATATAAAGTTTTCCACCTGGCAATGTCCATCAATGGGACAGGATAACAGGTTCCCCAACACTGGCAATGTGCAAGCACTGGCTAGCTGACCCCTTGGAGAGAGGGAGATGGAAGAACCGAGCCCGTGACTGCGGAGAGAGGTTCAATTTGTGTCTTCTCCGGTTCTTTCCATCGGTGATTTCTTGGATACAAAGACAGCAGCTCTTTATCCTACTTTCTTCCCACCTCTCTCCACTCCTCCCAGCCCCCACAAGCTGGGCCAGGGTCACCAAGGCCTAAAGCTGCCCAACCTTGGCTTCCAGCCTGTGTAATTGACAAGAACCCCCTAGAGATGGCCTCTGTCTGTGCCAGCCACATGCCACTAAACTCCAAATTAAGAGGCCCAGCTGAGATTTCTGTCTTCTTCCACCCCTACCCCTGGGGCCAATCCTCTCTCATTTCAGGAGGGGAATGGAACTAGAAGTTTGGATTTGGGAAGGGGGGTGGAGGGGGCTGGCCACCAAAGCCAGTGCCTCTATGCTCCAGAGAGATGTGCGTGTCCTACCATGCGGCTTAAGACTTCTCCAAAACACCGTCCCCCCAAATCCAATAAAATTGCAAATTTCACTGTATTTCACAATATCCTAAATAAACATGAACAGCATGCGTTTCTCTTCCTTGCATCAAATATTAATCTGCCCGTGGCCAGCGCCCGCTCCCCCGCGTGTGTGCGCACGCTGGGTAAACACTGGGGAGATTGCGATGCCAGACCTTCCCTTCTCTTCCCCAAGTTGAGAGCATGACAAATTTTTCTCCTAATTACACCTGCCACTGTTTGCCTTCTAATACTGTAAATCCTCCATCACATAGTTTTTCAGATTTGGGATTAGGTTCTTTTCCTGTCCTACAAATGATTGGAGGGGATGGGGGGTGGGGAGCCAGTGGAGGATGGCGTGGTCATGTGGCACCGCTTTCTAGTTTCTCCATGGGGGTCCCTGAGTCGGGCATAGGCAGTATCCGAAGACTGCTGACCCTCCCTTAGGGTGGGAAGGAGATCCCAAGGGGCGGTGTGGCAAGAGGGTGATGGAGAGCTCAGGTGCATAGAACCCCTCTTCCTGGCTATGCCACCCTGACCCCCATCACCCAGTAATCCTGGAGATGGTAAAAAAAAAAAAACCCAAGATGGAAAGGAACAGGTATCTGCAAAGTGTTCAGCCTGGAGGCCAGCACGGGAGATGGGGAGTGAGGGGGAGACAGACCCCCCCAATCCCTTCTGCCTTGCTCTGGATCCTGGTAGAAGCCATTGTTATCTCTCCTGGTGCATGAAACCTACCTGCTACTGTTTTCCCATCTCATCTCACTGCTCCCCAGTGAACCCACTGTCCCCAGCTGCCACTGTGCTCTTTCTAAAGCCCAGAGCTCTCTGGTCATGGGCCCTGCCACAAAACCCCTGGTGGCATTCCACCAAGTCTGAGTAATATCCAGTCCCGGCCGTTAAGGCCTTTTGCCGAAGGCCACCTCCATTCTCTGGCTTCCGCTCCCCTCCCCGTGCTCTCTGTCCACCTGCTGTGGCCACCCTGCTCAACCTCCACCCTTCCCCAGATGTGCTGTGCAGGGGGCCCCCTCTGGTCCTCTGCTCAGGCCATTCCCTCTGCCTGAAATCCCTGTTGGAGCACCCACTTTCTTTCTGGGTATTCGTTCCTGAGGTCACTACCACCTTGAAACTTTTCTGGATCCCCCATAATTTTTTTTTCTTTTTTTACAAGCAAGTTTTTTTTTTTTTAATATTTTATTAGTTGTTGGTGGACCTTTATTTATTTGTATGTGGTGCTAAGAATCAAACCCAGTGCCCCACACATGCTAGGCAAGCGTTCTGCCACTGAGCCACAACCCCAGCACCTGCCCCCTCATTCATTTTTAAATCTCCTTTTCTTTGTGCTCCTGTGGGGATTTGCAGGTACCACAATTTGGGCTCAGACTCCAGCCTTATCTGTTGATGGTGTAGGAAGGTGTACGTGGTAGGTGCCTTGGAGGCGAAGCCTAGCTCTTAAGTGTTTCTGTCATTTCAATGTCTGTCTAGCTTCCCAGTCTTGGTATTGCATACGGGTGGCGCTTTGTGTGTGGAGGTGACAAGAGCATCTCCCTGTTGCCCCTAAATGCATAACCAAGTCGACTCCCTGCTCCATCAGTGGGTGAGAATGGGCAGCCCCGCCTGGCTTTGTGGGTGCTACCCAGCCTGGCAGATAGCAAGGAGCCACGGCCAGCACAGTCCAACAGAGCCACAGAGGCAGGGGGTGCTGGGGCTGAAGACCCTGGAAACCTGCCCCTCCACCCCGGTTTCCTGCCCTGCGCCCGTGCTGGTGTGATAGAATTCCCTCCCAGTTATCCGCATACCTGGCACGTCGAAGCCTCACTGAGAAGACCCAAGTCATTCCCCTGGGACTTTGGCTTATGCAGTATTATTGAGACTTTTATTTGGGAAGAGGCTGCAGGTACCAGCTTTGCCCTTCTGAGTCCACTCAGTTCTTAGAGGCCTCTGCCTTTGGGGGTGCTCCAGTCCCTAACAAAGAAGGAGGTCCCCACTCTCTGTGGCTGGAGGCCCAAAGTGGGGCTTGGGACGGTGGTCTTGGGCTTGCTCAAAGAAACCCTGGTGAGGTCTCCATCCTTCCCAAACTCCCCTGGAGTGGCTCCTAAAGTCTTCCCTCATAGTCAGCTTGTTCAGCTTGAATAATAACTGTCCCTGGCCCTGTCCCCTCCCCACACATTACACCTTCAAAGGGCTGGGAGAGAAATTTCCCTAATTAATTAACTCCTCTGTAGCCTGCCCTCCATGTCATTGGGTGATTAATCGTCACTGTGACTCTAAATCCAGGGGCGGAGGGAGGTTGGCAGGGGTGGATGCCAGAAGCAGGAATCTGGGGACAGGGGTAGCCTGAGGGCCTTTCCCGGGGTTGGAAGACCCCTGCTTCACCCTCATTCTCGCCCTTGCCCAGAGGCTGGCTAAGAGGCTCCAGAGCCAGACCCACAAATGCATCCATCAATAATCAATCAATGAGTCTCAAATATGAGACTGTGAGAAGTGGGGCATTCTGGGAGAGGCAGGGTGGCTCCTGCTTATCTTAAAGTCTGCAAAACAGGGTAGCAGTTAAGGACGCGGGCTTTAGCATCAGGAAGAACTAAAGTCTAGTCCTAACTCAACCTCTTTCCAGCCACGTGACCGTGGGCTGGTCACCTGGCCTTCCTTGGTCTCGGTATTCTCGCCCCAGGACCTGCCTCCTGGGGGAGCAGGAAGGTGAGATGGGGCCATGGTGTGAAGCTCTTGGTGTGGCAGGGTGCACAGCCAGGGCTCAGATGGAGGTGAAGAGGCTGCTGCTGTTACATGGTGAAGGGTTGGAGGCCAGGACCTCCGCCAACCCGTGCCCAGCCAGGATCCTAGCTCCCCAACTCTGACCTCTCCTCCACCTCCTCTGTGTGAAGTCACACAACCCAAACCTGCTGTGTGACCCTGGCTGGGCAAGGTCCCCACCTCATGTGCTCATTTCCTGATCTAGAATCAGAAACAAAGCTGCCCTACCCTCATCCTCCCAAAGCACCAGGACACAAACAGGGATAAGGTGGGGTCTTGCTCTGAGTGTCCCCACAGCAGGAAAGAGATGGGGGAAGTAAATACCCGCAAATATGGTCTGAGCAAAGACAGAGGTGCAGAAGGCATTCAGCAGGAGGCAGGAATGGCATCACGGGCCCAGAGTGCAGACAGGGCAAGAGGACATGAGGCTTAGCACATAATAGTTGCTCAGTAAACATCTGTTCCCTTCTCCAGCTTTCCTCCTCCCCATATGGCCTAGCTTTTTAGACAAAGAACCCCAATTTCTGTCCTTCTGCTGAGTCTTCAAGGCCTGGAAATAAGGACAGACAATAGGGCCCCTTGGAGACTCCTTACCACACTCAGTCTCACTTCATCTCCCTCCCCCATCACCACTGTTAGCTAAGATTTGTTGAGTGCTTATTGCTTTCAGGCACCGACAAGTGCTTTGGAATGGAATGACCTAATTTAAACCTCACAACAGCCCCATTTGACAGTTGAGAAGTCTGAACCAGAGCCTGAGGGACCCAGGAAAGGATTAAACCCAGGTGAGCTTTGTGTGTGTATGTGTGTGTGTGTGTGTGTGTGTGTGCAAAAAACAAGAGTTTAAAAAAGTGTGCGTGGCCAGATAAGGGTGTGTGCAATCAGAAGAGGCAAATCCCTGGCCCACAGCAACAACACCAGCAACACCCAGCAGCAAAGCCTCTGGTGTTCAGGTTTGTTATTTCATTCATTCTTTTTTTTTTTTTTTTTTTTTTGGTGCTGGGGATTGAACTCAGGGGCACTTGACGACCAAGCCACATCCCCAGCCCCATTTTGTATTTTATTAGAGACAGGGTCTCACGGAGTTGCTTGGCACCTCGCTTTGAATTTGCGATTCTCCTGCCTCAGCCTCCCAAGCCACCGGGATTACAGGCTGCTCATTCACTTACTCAATGAAGTTCCGCAAGCTCCGCCCTTCCCTTGAGATCCGGGGTGTGCACAGGGGCGCTGCTGCTGTGCTAGGAGCTGGGGGGGTTCAAGAAGGTGTCCAGGGCTGAGCCGCGGGGGGGGGCTCTCCTGTAATCCCAGCAGCTCAGGAGGCTGAGGCAGGAGGATGTCAAGTTCAAAGTCAACGTCAGCAATTTAGCAAGGCCCTAAGCAACTCAGCAAAATTCTGTCTCAAAATTAAAAAAAAGGAAAAGGGCCGGGGATGTGGCTCAGTGGTTAAGTGCCCCTGGGTTCAATCCCCAGTAGAAAAAAAAAACAAGGTGTGAGGGTCCAGGCACCTGAGCACAGGTAGGGGTGGGCAGACAGTGCAGGGTGGGCCACGGGAGCCGAGGGATGGGAGGGGCTTGGTGGGTTCTGGGCACAGCAGGCATTTGTGGGTGGATGCTGGGTGCATGGTGGACACGGGTGGAGCTGGGGTCTTCTCCTAGGAGCCCTGGTCGCCTCTTCCACCTCCTCCTCTCCTCCTCCCCACTGCCCCTGGCTGAGTCTGGTGCGGGAGGCTGGCTCCCACCTCGGGCCTGTGTGTCCCAATCCCTGTGCTAGGAATGCTGTGCCCGCTATATCCAGCTTCTCACCCTCTCTGAGCCTCTGCTCAAAAGTCCCTCCCAGCCATGCCTTCCCTGACCAGCTTGTCCACTCCCCCAGCCCCACCTGGACACTCCCTCTTCCCTCTCCAACTTGGTTTCTTTCTGTAGCACCTGTCACCGTTGTTCATTTTTTCTCCTTCTATTAGAATCCATGCCCATGAGGGAGAGGGACGTTGGTTTGTGTTTTTGTTTTTACTGTGGTAAAATGTACATATTTATTATTTCGATAAGTAAATGACTCAATGACATTAAATATATTCTCCATGGTATGCAACTGTCACCACGTCCCTCAAATAAACTCCATGCCCTTTAAACAATAACTCCCCATTCCTTCTTCCCCAGCTCCAGAGAAGCTCTATTCTGTTTTCTGACCCTGAATTTGCCTACTTTAGATACCTTGTGTAAGTGGAATCATAGAATATTTGTCCTTGCGTGTCTGATTTATTTGACTTAGTTTTCAAGTTCTATCGATGTTGTAAGCATATATCAAAACTTCACTCCTTTTTATGGCCAAATAATATTCCACTGTACGCAGCCACCATATTTTGGTGACAACTGCCTACTCAGTACCCGGCAGAAAGCCTGGCTCAGACTCAGTGTTCAGTGAATACTTGGCAAATGATCGAATAAACGGTGGAGGGATGAATGTTTACAGTTTTGCTTTTTAGAGTCGTTGCATTTGAGACCCTAGAGGCGCCCTCAGCAGGGGGAAATGCATGTCCTGGGTGCCAGGGATGAGGAGATGGGCACGGGTGGGAAGAGGGGGCTCAGCTGTTCTCCTATGGGGGGCTCCTTCTTGCCCTGGGCAAAGTCCTCCGCCCTCCCTTCCTCATTTCAGAGGAGGCTGGGGTGGGAAGTCTCTTGTGGGATAGTCCGTGTCTTCCCTCTCTGTCCTGATCTGGCTTCTCTTTTACCCTTTGGGGCACTTGGTGTTTTGGTTTGGGGTGCTCTGTGCCTGACCTATGGAGGGGGCCCCGGTTCTGGCAGGCTGGAAGCAATGTCCCCTCTGGGCAGCTGTCCTCAACCCCAGAGTACTCAGGGTCCGGACTCGCCTGTGCGAGGGCCCAGATGTCCAGCCTCGCTCCTGCTAATTAGTGCAATTAATTAGCAAGTGGCTTCGCGGCTCTGGGAGTCCTGGGCTGTCTTGACTGGCTGGGGCAGCGCTGTGGACAAGTGTTGGGGGCCCGAGGAGGGTCAGTGAAGGAGATAGGCTCTAGGCTGACCCTTCACGGACAGAGGGCCCCCTCCCACGGGCATGATCGAGAGGCCTCTCATTCTCCTGTTTCCCTGGGCCCAGGATAGCCACAGCACCAAAAGGGTGGGGTAAAGGGAGGGGGACTCAGCCAAATATATGTGTGTATGTGTACAGACACACACACACACACACACACACACACACACACACACACTTTTTTTGGGGGGGGATACTGGGGATTGAACCCAGGGGTGCTTTACCACCGAGCCACATCCCCAGCCCTTTGTATTTTTTATTTCGAGACAAGGTCTCACTAAGTTCCTCAGGGCCTCTCTGAGTTGCTGAGCCCAGCCTTGAACTTGCAATCCTCCTGCCTCAGCCTCCTGAGTTCAAAGATATTTATCATAATCACAGAAAACTGAAACATAGACATAGCCCCTGCCCCGGGGAAGCCCCCCGTCTAATGGGGGAATGAAATAGAAAAGAGACCCTGAGCCCTTTGAGTGGTGCAGAGGTAAGTGTCAAATGAGGGGTAGGGAGGAGGAGGAAGGGTAGGGTCCCTGGGGAAGTAGCTGCCCTGTGTCCCTTGAAGGAACAGAGAGAGGAAAGCTTATCCAGGACGCCCTTGAACCTCCTGGGAACAGTAAATTGGGATGACTAACGGGTTGGCCTAAGGTTGAGCACCCGAGGCCCCGACAGACCTGCAGGCCACAGCCTCAGGACTTCAAGCTGAAGATGGTGGGGATCTGATCAAAGTTGCACCCTTGCCACCTAGCCTCCAGGGATGGGGTGGGGGTGTGTGCCTGGCTTGGGTGGTGGGATCAGAGAAGGAGCAGGTGCCCACTGACTAGGGAAGATGTTCCTGGTGAATGTCATTGTGACCAGCGGGTCACCGGTAAGAGAGACAGATGATTGGGGAGAATGACAGTTTGGAGGGAAATGTCTGGAGGATGAAAGGATGAATCTTTTCAATGTTGCTTTCTTTTTTAAACTTAAAAAAAAAAAATGTTGAAGATTGAACCCAGCCCCTGAGTGATGGGCCTCACTAAGTTGCTGAGGCTGGCCTTGAACTTGTGATCCTCCTGCCTCAGCCTCCTGAATCACTGGGATTACAGGTGAGCACTACTACTCCCGGCTTCTTCTTGGTTTATTTATTTATTAGTTGTAGTTGGACACAATACCTTTATTTTATTTGTTTACTTTTATATGGTGCTGAGGATGGAACCCAGGGCCTCCCACGTGCTAGGCGAGCGCTCTACCACTGAGCCACAACCTCAGTCTCCCCCTACCCCATTTCTTAATCTTTTCTTTTAGATCCACTGGGCTCCAAGAGACTTTGCTCCAAATGCTATTATTATTATCCCAATTTCGTAGCGGAAGAAATTGAGGCTCAGAAGAGGAGAACGTGGTGTGGCAGGGGCTGGAGGGGAGAGATGGGGTACTTAATGTCTCTGGGCTTACAGTCCTTAAGGGAGACAGAGGTTTCAGTGGGAGTAGGAAACAGCTGTGATGGGCTGGTAACAGTTCAACAATCGGCTGTCTCGGGGGAAACACAAAACACAAACCTGATTTGTAGCATTTGCCAATTCCCATGGTGTAAGTGCTCCTACTGTGGTGGGTTTCAAGTGACTGACCTGATGTCACTGGATGTGAAATTGGAAGGAGATGTGCACAAACTGGCTGCCGAGTGTCCCCACCTCTCAAATGCCACTGACTCACAAGTGCTGTTCCCAGCCTGAGAGAAATATCAGAACAGACCCCACCGCTCCCTACCAACCCTGATCTCTGTTCACTCCCTCTTCACCCTGAAATGTGAACCAATGATGGAAAGACCAAGGGAGATGGCAAAGTGCCTCTGATTGGGTCAGCCTTAGGTGTTGAACTTGTCTGTCTCCCTTCTTGTGGACACGATCTGTAACTTGGTGGCCTCTGCCCTCCTCCTAACTGAATGTTACCCTCGGCAGCAGGTTCTCTCTGGAGTGTGGGTGCCCGGAGCCTGGAGCTCCTGTGGGTGAGATATCAGGGATGTCCTGAGATGTCCTGCCTCCTTTGTTCTTTGTCAGGGTTGTTGTTTGGGGTGCCGGGGATTGAATCCAGGGACCCCTTACCACTTAGCTACACCCCCAGTCCTTTGTATTTACTTATTTATTTTTTGAGAGGTGTCTTCCTGAATTTCCCAGGCTGGCCTGGAACTTGCTGTCCTCCTGCCTCAGCCTGTCCCCAAACCAGCCCGCCTTGCAGCCTGTCCATCCCTTCCTACCTGGAGTCTTTTTATTTTTAAAAAATGAACTTGGAAGTTTCTGGGGGAGGACTGGGTGCATGGGAGTCCAGCTCTGTGTGTGGGGTGGGTATTGGGGGGGGGGTGCTGTGGGTGGGAATGATGGGGGGCACATGGGTGTGCGGGTGTGTGCTGGCTATTGTGTGTGTGTGTGTGTGTGTGTGTATACCGGCGTGGCCATGTCTGGGCACACGACGTGTGAGTGTGTAAGTCTCCAGCGGTTAGCGGGTGTCACGATCGTGTGTTGTACAGAGCACGCAGGTGTGCGACAGTGCGGGAGTGTATGTGGGAGGGGGAAGCACAGCACCACAAATTGATGTCCCTCTGTCCTCCCACCTCTCCCAGGCCCCCCACCCACAACGCCCACTGGGGTCCCTGCAGCCCGAGCCTCAGCAGACCCGTGGAGGCTCAAGGAGAAGGCCCCTACCCAGGCCTCAGTGGCCTCGTCCCCCTCACAGAGGGCCGGGACCGCTCCTGGCGCGAGCTGGTGGCCACAGCCCCTTTCCAGTGGGCCAGCGCCCGCCGGGTGCTGGATTAGCCTATGAGGGACACAATGGGCACATATGGTCCCCGGTGCGGGGCGCGGCCCGGCCCCCTTCCTCGCGCTCCGGGATTAGAGCTAATGAGTCGGAAGGAGCCGACGAGGCGCGCCGCGGAGGCCGGGCTGCTGGCCGCGGAGGCCGCCGTTCACGGCGAGGTGTAATCCGCTCGGAAATCAAAGGTGGTACAGGGTATGAATTTAAATCTGACATTTATGGCTCCGGTAAGATGACGCACTCTGCAAAGGTCCCTTCTTTAGGGGGGCGGGGTGGGGAGCGCGCAGGCAGAGCCCGCGGGGCCATCTGCTCGGGAGGGAAGGGCGGCCGCGGGCGGGGGGGGGGGGCGGGAGAGGGGCGGGGTCAGGACCGAGTCGCCCACCCTCACCTCCTGGGTGCACCCGGGGCTGGGCTCCCGGACCCCCAGGAAGGGTCCCTAAGAGAACAGCCCAAGCAGACCTCCTGCCAAAGAGCCACTTGTTTTCCCCATTTTCAAAAAAGTTTTTTCCCCCCAATTATGGCAAAAAAATATATAACACAAACTTGCCATTTTAACAAATTTTAAGTGTCCAGCTCAGCGGCATTAATTACATCTCACAATGTTGGACGGCTGTGACCACACTTTAGTTCCTAAATTTTTTCATCACCCTAAACAGAGACTCTGGGTGAGACTCTGAAACCATTAAGTAATAACTTGATTGTTATTGATGCTTGGCATCCATCTCCTCCCCCTTGTCTCTGGTAGCTTCTAATCTTTTTTTTTTTTTTTGGTACTGGGCACTGAGCTCATCCCCAGTCCTTTTATTATTATCATTATTATTTATTTGTTAATTTTTTAGGTGTAGTTGGACACAATACCTTTATTTTAATTTATTTATTTTTATGTTGTGCTGAGGATAGAACCCAGGGCCTTGCACACATGTACTAGGCGAGCGTTCTACCGCTGAGCCACAACCCCAGACAGAGTGTCACTGAGTTGCTCAGGCTGGCCTCAAACTTTTGATCCTCCTGTCTCAGCCTCCCAAATAACTGGGATAACAGATGTGCAACCACCACACCCAACATCTTTTTACGCACTTATTTGCCATTCATATGTCTTCTTTGGAATCTGGCCTTATTTTATAGATAAGGAAGCTGAGGCTCTAAACTCCCCAGTGTGCTATGCAGCCTGCACACTTCTCCATTTGTCCCCAGCCCCTCTAGACTCCCATCACGTCCCCCTTCAACCCCCCAGTAGCCACAAGCCACCCTCCTGTTTCCAGGCACCTCTTGGGCTCTGCTGAGCTCTGGGCTGCATGGATAAAAATAATAACAACAATAAAAAAGCACCCTTTGAACTGATGGGCCTGCAGTTACCACCCAGGAGGGAATTTAAATAATTAATAATTGGGGGACCGGTGAGGTTACAGCCCTCACAATCTAATCGGCTCACTTCTGATCATGGATTGCTGAATGCACGAGGAAACATGCTTTTGGGGAGACATTCCAAGATCCAAATCATAACCCTCCTCATCCCTGCGTGATGACTTCCTGCCCATTCTTCCAGGTCAGGCAGCACCTCTTCTGAGAACTCAGCATACCTCCTTTGGGCTCCCAGAGGACTTAGTCCCAGCATGGAACTCACCACACTGGATGGAGTGCTTCAGTCTAAGTCCGTTTTCAGACTCTTCTCCAAGAGCCGCAGCTATGCTCCCCTGAGTCTTGTGCGCCCTCAGCATCTACTTCTGGGTCAGGTGGGTGTTCCTTGTGTCTGGTTACCTCCCCACTTCCCTGCACTTCAATACACAATTTTTAGGGAGAGAGAGGAAATAGGAACACCAACACTTTTGAACATTTATTGAGCATTTACTATATACCCAGCCTTACTGAGCTATTATATTATTTGTCTCAGCTTCACAACAATGCTGTAAAGGGGTGCTTTTATTCTCTGTGTGTGTGTGCATGTGTGTTTGTATTCTGGGGATTGAACCCTTGAACTTGCTAAGCAAATGTTCCACCTCTGAGCTATACCCCAACCTTTATTATCTCTCTAACAGAAAGATTAAACTCCTCACACATGGGCCTAAGGCTCTGCCTGTCCTCCCATCATTGGTGGCCACCCTTGGACCCTTCCAAGCCGGGTGTTCTCCAGCACAACCCTTCTGGCCTCTCACACCATTTCATCTCCCTTTTGTCCCTGAGTTGGGTGGGGGTGATTGACAGGCCTGGTGGTGAGAAAATCATGCCTGATTCTTTACATTCACAAGGACCGTGAACCCTCTCTGTAGTGCGCAGAGTGGGGGTTAGCCTCCCTTTGCTGCAGACCAGGAAACAGGTTCAGAGAAATCGAGTAACTTATACCACACAGGTGTGGGTGAGGGGACAGCACTCTCAGATCTTTTGCTCTCAGGTCTAAGTTTCTTCCTTCATCAACCTAGAGTAGGTGTTTAAAAGCACCACCCCAGCCATAGACCGCCTTAGCTTGCCCTTCCTCTAGCCCTTACTTTTTCATCCCTAAAATGGGAACAATAAACCTCCTCCCACAGCTGTTCTCAGAGGTTATAATGGATGAAAAACACCCAGCATCATGCCTCACATGTAGTAGGTGCTCCATAAATTGCTTTCTCTTCACTCTTTGGGCACGACCCCCCCCCGCTCCTTTTCTTGGGGGTCTGCCATGGTGGGAAATGAGGATTTCTGGGTTGGGAGGTAGTAGACTGCGTTTGAAGTGACAGTGACAGATGGGGGCGGTGGCTCTCCCAGGCGCCAGGCCAGCCCCACGGTGCGTGTCCACCAGTCCCCGGACATTTCCTCCCTCCTCCTGGCCCACGATGAGGTGTCATTTGCCGCCTGTCCCTTCTCGTCATCGATTTCCAAGTCGTTAATTAACGGGGCTTGTCAGCTGGGAAGATGAATTCTGTCCCCGGCTCTCGGGGTCTTTTGTTTTGGGATTGTAAATGTTATAGATCTCCCATGATGGAAGGCCACAGGGTCAGGGGGCGCTGGGTTGCCCAGTGGGGGTGACAGGCACAGAGATGAGCCTGTGGGCCTGGCGGGGCCCTGCTGGTCTGAGACAGGCCCCCAGTGGCCCCATGGCAGCCTCTCTGGTTGGGCTCCCCGGGGATGGGGCGGTAGGGTAGAAGGAGTTTTTCTTCATTCTGGGAGAAGCTACCTTGCAGTAAATGGCATAGATCTGTCTGTGCTCAGGATGAGGACTAGCTGGGGGGAGATGTGGCTCCTACTCTCTCCGATGCAGGACATGTTATATCTGGGGAGAGCCAGTCTAATGAGGGGACAGCATTGTCCTGGGGGAATAACCAGCTTCATGAGGGAGTCATAGCTCTGGCCTGGGGGACCCCCAATCTGATGAGGGAAACACACTTCCTGTCCTAGGAGAGCCTACCACCAGGGCAGGTAGACAAAGCTCTGACTTGGGAACCCCTCAGTCTGATGGGAAAAAGCAGACCTTGTCCTAGCATTGAAAAAGCAAAATGTCTGCAGGCAAACAGTCACTCGTGGCTTGACTTAACTGGTTTTGGATCACTCCCAGGCCAGTGGTCCCCTGTCCTGAGGGGTCCGGTCTTTCCCCTGGTTCCTCCGTGAGATCTCAGGGTAGGCAGACTTCCTCCAGTCGCTGGGCTCCAGGAGGGCAAACCAAGGCCTAAGAGCACAGGTTGCGCCTGGTTTCCAAGCTCTGAACCACGGGTGTCCTGTTACAGGCAGAGCTTACAGGCCACGGGCCAGAGCCCTGCAGCAGCCAGCACAATGGGAGGCCTGGCTTCTCTCAGGCCATGGAGAGGTCACAATGGGCAGGGATGGGCATGCTCTTCATTTGCTGGGCATTGGGAGCTGCTCTGCCCAGCAGCTCAGCAGGGATTGGCTGAATAGAGCCAAGAGCCCAGGAGAACCCTCTGGAAGACCAGCTGGAACAACAAGATTGTATCCTTCCTGCTGTGTGACCCTGGGGGAATCTCCTCCCTCTCTGGGCCTTTTTTTTTTTTTTCTCCTATTTCTCTCCACAAGAGAAATAGGAGAAAGAAAAAAAAAAAAAAAGCTATGACCCCTCTAATTCTCAGAAGCAGGAGAGATGGAGGCTGGGATCTGGTCCTGGTCTCTTGGCCAAGCAGTTCAACCCCTTTGAGCTTCATTTCCTTATCTGTACATTGGAGATAAGAACAGCTCAGCTCCAGGGCTGTTGGGTGGTTCAGTGAGTCATTGGATATGAGTACTTGGCTTAAACAGGGCTTGCAAAGGAGAGGTGTGGTCCTTGTTATTATTTGACAATGAGATTACTCGAAAACCAGGGCCTTAGGGACCCCTGACAAGATGCCCCCCTTGGTTCAGGGGAACCAGCAGGGCCTCTGGTTTGCTGCCCACAACTGCCCAAGCCAAGCAGCCAAAATGGCAGCTTTCAAACTCCTTAAGCAATTTCCAGGAACTGTGGTGGCTGTCCTCTTACCTGGGTGGCTTCAGCATCCACTCCCCCTTTGATCCCTGAGGTAGAGGGCTATCCTCATGCTTATCAGCCTCTGCTTCCGGGGTGGGCTGAAGAGAGCCCTCAGCCTGGACCTGTCAGAAGCTCCCTAGCCCCTGGTTCCTGTTGGAGCTGGGGGAGATGCAGCCTGGTCTGGGCTGCTGTCCCTGGGGAGGGGGTATGGACATAAGAAGCCCCAGATGAGCCAGGCCCTTGGAGCATGCTTGTAATCCCAGCTACTGGGGAGGCGGAGGCAAGAAGATTACAAATTCAAGACCAGACTCAGCAACTTAGATCTTGTCTCAAAATCAAAAGGGCTGGGGTGTTGTTCAGTGGTAGAGCCCTTGATAGCATGCCTGAGGCCCTGACTTCAATCCCCAGCACTGGGGAGGGGGGAAAAAGAAGTCTCAGATGGTGGTAGCTGACCCTGGGAGGAAGGAGGAGGAGGAGGAGGAGGAGGAGGAGGAGGAGGAGGAGGAGGAGGAGGAGGAGACTCATCACGGTCCTTTGGCAGTAGTGGGAAGGAGCCATTCCCAAATGACAGCCCTGAGTTGAGGGGTTGCAGAAGCAGCAGCCGCCCACCCCCTTACCTTACCTTACCTTCTAGGACAATGGACCCTACCTGGGCCCTCTTCCAGAATTAGGGGGTTAATATAAGCTGACAAGTGTGTGTGTGGGGGGGTGCTGCTTGTGGGGCCAGATCCGTGAGTGCTACGAGGGGAACTCTGGGTGCACAGGGATGCAGAGGTCCCCTCAGGTTCCCCTCAGCCCTTAGGTGCCCAGGCCCAGTTCCCCATTCTACAGATGAAGGAACTGTCACAAAGGCCGGACACCTAGCCAAGGCCACGTATGGAACAGGGACTAGAATCTTGAAGTCTGGACCCAGGGCTCTTCCCCACTAAGGCCCAGAGTGGGGTTGTGAGCCCCCGGCTGCTCCCTTTGGGTGCTCCACAGCTTCCTTCCTGTGTCCTCTGGACCCTCGGGCTGTGGATGAGTGAGTGACTGAATGAGTGAATGAATGGAAAAGAATGACTGCAGGTTGCTTTCCTTGCCTTGGCCATTTCAGAGTGACCCCCCCCAGATCGTATTGGAAGGTGGAAAACTGAGGTCAAGGTGAGCGGCCGTGGAAGGATCGCGCCTTCCTGGCCTCCCCTCCCAGCAGTCCTGGGGTCCAGGGAGCCTGGGGTGAGGGGGCAGGCAGGTTGACAGGGCCTGCAGTAGAGTGGCCAGGTGGGAGGCAGAAGAGCCATTGATGGGGACAGGAGGGGTGTTGGTGGACACCTGAGGTCCCTGCCTTAGGCTTGGGGTGAGGACATTCCCTCTGCCAGGGCTGCGGGTGTCCCTTCCGTCCCCGCAGAGCCAGCTCTGACTCCGACCGCTGCAGCTTCTCTCCTTCTGTAAATCACCAGCTAAGGGTCCGCAATCTGTGGGGAGGAGCTGGGCGGGGCGCTTCTGGGGAAATTTATAGCCATGATTTTCTCCTCCATGTTGGGAGCTTGAGGGGGCTGCAGTAACTCTGCTCTGGCTCCTTCTAAATATCTCCCCGCCCCCCCCACAGCCTGATGCTCCATTGACTGCACACGAACTGGGACCAGGCTCCTTAGACTCCAGCCAGAACTTTCCAGACACTGATGGTCTGAGTACACAGAATTGGGTGAGTGATGGAAGCAGCCGTGTGCAGAGGCTGGGGGGGTAAATGGAATAACCTTAGAGGTAACACTCTTCCACTGGACAGATATTTAATTTAATGGGCGCCTCGTATATGCCAGGCTCTGCCTGGGCCAGGTGCTGCTGAATATGACAGATGTCAAGTGAACCTACTGGACCCCCGGGGTGAGATGGACTTGAATGGAATAACTCACAGTCAAGTCCTCCCTGGGCATGAGAAGCATCCCTGCTGGTTCCTGTAGGGCCAGGGGGAATCTGAGGAGACCGCTGCCCCTCAGTGTCTGGGCCAGGTCTGCAGCTGGGAGCTGCCTGCTCGGCCCAAGTTGACCTCCAACTGAGGTCTTAATTACAGCTTCCTGCCCCGACCCCTTCACATAGCCCTGGGACCATCAGGTGTGCAGGTATCTCCCTTCTGATCTCTTCCAACCAAGTCTCAGGGACCCTGGGTTTCTGTGGGGGGAACCCTGGCCCAGGCTGGGCTGGACTGTGGAGAGAGCCCTGCCCTTCCTTTCCTTCTGAAGATGCGCAGAGTTCCAGGGCAAAGAACGCTGTCAGAAAAGAGGTGCTGCTGGGAGCAGCAGAGGGAAGAGGAGGGAGAGAGGGCAGGCTCATCTGTGTGGTCCCTGGAGAATGATTTAAGATACTCAGCAGAGGTGACTGGTGAGGGGAAAGTAGCACGGTAGATATCAGGGAGCCCAGTTCTTGGCTTGGCCGCCGGCCTGCTGGGTAACCTTGGGCAAGTCACGGAGCCTTGGTTTCTCCTCTATAAAATGGGGCGGAAACACCCAACATTATCTGTCGTGAGAATTAGGAGGAGGATGCTCTGTGCATTGGAAGATATATGTGTGCAGACAACATAAAGGAACAAGATTGCCTAATAATTGTTAATCAAGAACCTTCCCTGGGCCAGACATGGCCTTATTGGAGCCTCATAGCAACCCCGTGGGCAGACATTATTTGTCTCACATTTTATGGGCAAGAAATCCTTGGATCTGAAAAGGTAAGCAATGGCCACCTCTCCAAAGCCTGAATCTCAAGGGGCAATAGGTGGCTGGTGGGAGGTGTCTCTGGCCTCACCCTTACCCTGAGCCCAGTCTACCAGAGAAAGTGCAAACTGGAATTTTATTTTCAGAAGTGGTTTCCCTACTTTTATGAAGTTATACATATACATAGGCCAAAACTCAAAAGGGTGAGAGTGGAAAGTCAACCTCACTCCTACCCCTCCCTCCAGCCCCCACTTCCCCATCTAGGACGCAGACATTAGAGCTTGTTTTTATTTGTATTTTTTTAATGGTTTGTTTTATTATAGAGTTTTCCAGAGACAGCTTATGTATGCATGTTAGGCATATATATATATATACTTACATTTGTATATTTATGTACATATTTTTATATATTTAGATAGATTGGTAGGTGATAACTCATTGCTATTTTATTTTATTTTACAAAAAGAGGCACATGCTAGATGTAAAAACTCATTTCTAGGCAGTGCTTTCTAGGTTTTTTGTTTTGTTTCTGTGATGCTGGGGTCCAACCCAGGGCCAGGTGCATGCTAAGGACATGCTTTACTATTGAGCCACCTCCCCAGCCCCTCGGCAGCACATTCTCTTTTTTCTTTTTTTGGTACCAGGGATTGAACCCAGGGGCACTTAACCACTGAGCCACATCCCCAGCCCTATTTCATATTTTATTTAGAGACAGGGTCTTGCTGGGTTGCTTAGGGCCTTGCCATTGCTGAGGCTGGCTTTGAACTCGCGATCCTCCTGCCTCGGTCTCTCTGGGATCGCAGGTGCGCGCCAGCACACCCTGCCCAGCAGCACTTTCTAGCAGCCCGCCGTGAGCTCCCTGTGACCATAGGTGCACAGACAGGTGTTGCAGAAGGGAGCCCAGCATGGGAGGGGCTGGTGTGTGCCTCTAGGCCAGTCCTGAATTTTCTCTTAAGTCTCAGTCCCCCTACTCTGCAAAGGTGGAGATGAGGTAGGGAGAGACTGTGGAGACAGATCTGTCCATGGTGAATCTGTAGAGGAGCAGTGGATGAATGCTGTTGCCGCCAAGCTCTGATGGTACTTAGGTCCCAGGTAGGGACAGGAGGGGGCAAGGGGGTTCCGAAGCTCAGGATAAAATCCGCCAGGCCGTGTGGTGAGCGGGAGACATGGCAGCATGTGCACCCCACAGGCCCCCTGTTTGTTTGTAAAGGCTCAGGCAAGAATCTGCCCTCCTGATCCCGAGGCCTCTGGTTACAAGGTTCAGGACTGGCCCTGGGGACAGGGAGGGGGCAACTGGTATCTGACCCCTAAACCTGGTGCTTCCCTTGATTGCCTCCCTCGATCGCCAGACCAGATAAGGGGCAGGTCACCCTCTGACCTTAGGGCCTCAGGCCCTTGTTGGGGAGGGTGGACGTGCTGGCACCCTCTGGGCAGAGGCCCTTGAAGGAACTGCACATCTATTTCTCAGACATGAGTGATCTGCATTCGACTCTCGCGATGTCAGCCCTCACTGAGCCCCCTGGTGTGTTGAAACCCCAGGTGCATATATCCCAGGGTGTGGCTTGATCAGGTTCCACACGCACAGTGACCCATGCCGCTGCCCTAGTGCAGCGTGGAAGGCCTCCAGCATCCAGAAGGCTTCTGCGCAGCCCTCCCACCCAGCACCCCCCGACGGAACCACAGATTCAGTATTTGTTGTGGTTCTGAATTTCCCATAAATGGACTCATCCTACAGCCCCCTTCTTTGTCTTGCTTCCTTTAAGCAGCGTCATATCTGTGAGTGCCACCCGTGGAGGTGGGTGGCGCCGCAGTTTGTCCTTCTTGTATGCTGTGTGGTATTTGATCATATGAGTAAATCACAATTGCACTCTCCTGTTGGCAGACACTTGAGCGCAGCATTGAGTTGGACAGTCCCGTGCATGTCCTTTAGTGGACATATGAATGAATTTCTGTTGGACATGCCCCATTGGGTATGGGGATGCTGGGTCATGAGGATTCACCCTGTGTTACTGTTTGTGTAATTTTAAGGGGCACTTTTATGTATAAATTTATACTGCATGTTCCGAGAAGTACACATCTTATAAGGGAATGTCTAGATGAATCTTCACAGACTGAACACCCTTGTGTAAACAGCCCCCAAACAAGAAACAAAACATTACGGGGACCTCAGGAATCCCCATGCCTCACTTTGTAGTCCTAATGTACCTTTGCAGGTGACTGTTTTCCTGATTCTTCATGACACAGATCAGTTCTCCATTTTTTAAAACTTGATGAAAATGAAATTCCCTAGGATAGACTTCGTTATTTGTTTTCTTATACTCAGCAAGCAGTTTGTAAGATTCATTCATGCTATGTATATCAAGAGTTTGTTCTTTATCTTGGCTGTGTATTATTCCATGAACACAATGACACGATGTGGCATATATCTGCTCTTTTATTGGTAAACATTTAGCTATTAAACGCAGTGCGGCTCCAAGGAGCTTTTGGACATTTTTTAATGTACATGTATGTACTTCTAAAAGTAGAATTGCTAATAGATATCTTCAATTTAAACTTATTATTGTTATTATTATTATTATTATTATTATTATAATACTGGGAATTGCTTGCAGAAGTGCTCTACTACAGAGCTACATCCTCAGCCCTTTTCATTTTAATTTTGAGACAAGGTCTTACAAAGTTGCTGAGGCAGGCCTTGAACTTGTGATCAATCTCCACAATAGCTAGATTACAGGCCTGTGCCACCCTGACTGTCATACACTCATTTCTTTTTTTTTTAAATTCACAGGCTCTGTTTTTTTTTTTTTTTTTAAGAGAAGTTTTGAGTTTACAGAAAAATTGAGCAGAAAGTACAGAATTTCCATACACTCCCTGGACCTCTGCCACAGTATCAATATTGGTCCATCAATTGTAAAGGATGTACCATGCCAATGTAAGACCTCAGTAACAAGCTTAGTAATAAGGTTACTTACCACTTTAGCAATGAGGTTAGTAAGGTCTTGCCTTGGTGTGGTACATTGATGAACCAACATTGATACATTATTATTAACTAAAGTTCATAGTTGACTTTAGGGCTTACTTGTCTTGTACAGTGTAAGGAGTTTTGATAAATGCATAATTTCATGTGTCCATCATTACAATATCACACAGAATAGTTTCAGTTTCACTGCCCTAAAAATCCCCTGCGCCCACTTATTCATACGTTTCCCTATATTCTGAGCTCTTGGTAACCACTGATCATCTTATCCTTTTCCAGAATGTCTTTATCTAGTTGAAATAATATAGTATGTGGTCTTTTAGACTGGTTTCTTTCACCCAGCAATATGCATTTAAGTAAACTTGCTATCTTTTCACAGCTTGATACCTTGCCTTTTTTAAAAAATATTTTTTAGTTGTTGACATACATTTGTTTTTATTTATATGTGGTGCTCAGGATCAAACCCAGTGCCTCACACATACTAGGCAAACGCTCTACCACTGGGCTACAACCCCAGCCCCAATACCTTGCTTCTTTTTAACACTCAATAATATCGCATAGTGTGGATTTATAGCAGCTTGTTTATGCATGCAACTATTGAAGGACATCTGGTTGCTTACAAGTCTTGGTGATTATGAATAAAGCTGCTATAAACATTTGCATGCAGTTTTTTTTGTGTGTGCGTGTGGACATAAGGTTTCAAGTCAGTTGGGTAAACACCTAGGAGTGCAATTACCAGATTGTATGGCGAGAACATGTTTACCTTTGTAAGAAGCTGCCAAACTGTATTCCGGAGCTATGGTACCATTTTGCATTCCTATCAGCAATAAATGAGAGTTGCTGTTGTTCTACATCCTCGCTAGCATTTAGCATTGCTAGTATTTTGCATTTTAGCATACTAATAGGTATGGGTGGCATCTCATGGTTGTTTCAACTTACAGTTCCCAAAAGACAAACGTGTTGAACATTTTTTCATATGCTGATTTGCCGTCTGTATATCTTCTGATGAGATGACTGTTCAAATCTTTTGCCCACTTTTAAATTGCGTCTGTTTCCGTATTGTTGAATTGTTCACTTTCTTTGTATATTTCAGATACAAGTCCTTTAACACATAGGTCTTGCAAATTTTTTTTTTTTCCAGTCTGTGGCTTCTCTGGCCATTCTCTTAAAGTAGATTCACGTTCAGCTGAAACTTCACATCATACAGTAATAGGGAAACCAGAATAATTGGACTTCAAAGAGGGGGGGACTATAAAATAAAATAAAAAGCATTATGATATTTCATTCTAGCTAAGTCCTGCCACCTGCTCCTGGTTCTGAGCTTGAGGCTTAATCTTCCCTGTTAGAAAGGGAACTTACCTGACTGGGGATGGGGCTCAGTGGTAGAACACTTGCGAGAGCCCTGGGTTCGATTCCCAGCACTGAAAAAAAAAAAAAAAAAAAAAAAAGGAGTGGGGGGCAGACAGAAGGTGCATAAGCCGGGCCAGCACCAAACTGAGTTTTACTCTGGGGTCAGAATCAGAAAGTTTGAAAAATAAGGAGTAGTTATTTAATGCTGGTCACTGTAGCTCCTAAAAGAATCTTTTGGGAATCACTGATATGGTTCACCCCCTGGCCCCTGCCTTTAACCATCCGGTGTTAAAATCCTGTGATCTTTCACCCAGTGTGTGCACCCCTCCAGTGATCAGGAAATCACCCCCTCCTGAGATGACCTATCTCCCTAGAGGCAGCTCTAGCAGGAAGTCCTTCCTCCTTTGCATCAAGCCAAGATCTCCCTGTGACTTCCCCCACAGGAGCTACCTCTCCGCTTTGGGAATCCTGGGATCAAAGTGAATTCCTTTGTCCCTGGAGAGCCATTAACCTTTCAAAGCCCCAGCTGCTTCATCTAAAAAAAATGAGAGATAATAGTATCTACCTTCCAGGGAATTTTTATGATAAAACAAAATACAACGTGCTGCCGGGCGTGGTGGTGCACGCCTGTAATCCCAGCGACTAGGGAGGCTGAGGCAGGAGGATCACCAGTTCAAAGCCAGCTTCAGCAATTTAGCGAGGCACTTAGCAACTCGGGAAGACCCTGTCTCTAAATAAAATGTAAAAAAGGGGGCTGGGGATATGGTTCAGTGGTTAAGCACCCCTGGGTTCAATCCCCAGTATAAAAAAAAAAAAAAAAGACATAGTATGCTAAGTGCTCAGCCCCATGCCTGTCCCCAGGAGGAAGGGAAGAAAGGCACTCTCTTGTTGACTTAATTGTGAAATCGTCCCTGGAAGGAGGCTGGAAGGGATCTATCAGGTTTGTCTGGGCAGTGTCTCAGCATTGTTGAGAGGAACAAGATCTTAAAGTCTGGGAGGCCCTGCCATTAAACAACCAAGTTTATATTCTAATAGAGCCTCAGGAATAATCTAATCCAACCTATTCATTAAGAACCTGGAGATCAGAGAGGCCAGGAGGTTCGTCCAAAGTCCCAAGATAAGAGGCAGAGTAGAGATTTCTCAGTACGGTGAAGGAGCAAAGGAATTGGAGTCCTGAGCCCTAGCTATGGTCTGTCTGGCTAGAGAGATAACTTACTGTGTGACCTTGGGCACACGCCTTTTCTTCTCTGGGCCTGTTTCCTCACTTACAAAATGAGTCATCCACCGAAATAGGTTTGGAGGCTGTTTTGGTTCTAAAATCCTGTGACCAAAGAGGTGATTGCCGAACTTGAAGGAAGAAGGGTGGGACCAATTCAGTAGACAGGCATTTCAGGCAGAGGGGGCAGCGCAGGCGAGGCTCAGGGAGGTCACTGGATTAGACTGGACATTTGAGAAGAGGAGACCCCAGGAAAGCATTTAGCATGGTATTCAACTTAATTAATTCTTTTCTCTTTCCCTGAGGAAAAACTTCCCATTTCCACCACCCTACCTCTACCTCGTCCATTAAATGGAGGCTGATAGTTATGGTGGGTTTGCTGAACCAAAGTCCTTTCTCCTCTTCTTCCTATTTGTTTTCGTGGTACTGGGGATGGAACCCAGGTTCACTCTACCACTGAGCTATCTCTCCAGCACCTCCCCACCGCCCTTTTAAAATTATTTTAGTTATACATTGGCACAATATCTTTATTTTGTTTATTTATTTTTATGTGGTGCTGAGGATGGAACCCTCGCATATGCAAGGCAAGTGCTCTGTCACTGAGCCACAATCCCAGCCCTCCCCAGCTATTCTAGTGTTTTATTTTGAGACCAGGTCTTGCTAAGCTGCCCAGGTTGGCCTGGAACTCAGCCCTCCAAGGCACTGGGATTACAGGTGTGCACTGTTTCACCCAGCTCCCTTCCTCTTTTAAAATAGTGAAATCAGGCCAGGTGTGGTGGCTCTGTCCTTAACCCCAGTGACTCAGAAGGCTGAGGCAGGAGGATCTTGAGTTCAAAGACAGCCTCAGTAACTTAGCAAGGCCCTAAGCAACTTAGGGAGACCCTGGCTCAAAAACATAAAAAGGGTTGGAGATGTAGCTCGGGGGTTAAATGCCCCTGGATTCAATTCGTGGTACCAAATAAATAAAAATAAAACAGTGAAATCAATGCTAAGTTTTGAGAGTTTCTGAGGGATAGCTTGCTCTTTTTCTCATGAGGAGCTTTTTCTTGGACTTCTCTCCCTAGGTGACAGCTATCAGTCCTTTAAAATGAATGGAGATTCTCTATTAAAAAAAAAAAAAAAGAAAAGAAAGAAAGAAAGAAAGAGAGATATGGGGAAAAGGGGAGGGAGGGAAGAAAGGAGGGAAGGAGGAGAAACGAAAGTCCAATATAATACCAAATAAAGAATCCCAGGGTCACAGAGTGTAAGAAGTCTTATAGTCTTATCCACTCCCAGCTGTCCCCTTTTACGGAACAAAAAATAGAATCTTAGAGAGATGCAGCCATAACATAATTAAAATACTGCCAGGTGTGGTGGCTCACCCCTGTAATTCCAGTGACCCGGTAGGCTGAGGCAGGAGGAGCGCAAGTTCAAAGCCAGCCTTAGCAATTTAGTGAGACCCTGTCTCAAAATAAATAAATGAATGAATAAATAAAATAAAGGCTGAGGATGTAACTCAGTGGTATATTGCCCCTAGGTTAAACGCCTAGATCCCCCAAAACAAAACAACCACCACCACCACCAAACAAAACTAAAATGCTTTTAAGCTGGGGGGACAAGTGGGCTGGGACATGCATGCTCTTGTCCATGGTCCTGAAACTTCTCGTGCTCCAAGCCATGGTCATTTCCCCGCACTCGGAGACATGGATGATTCCTGTTTGCTCTCTTCCAGGAATTGTGAACCAGGGATGAGAAGAGGGCATCCTAGGACAGAAGGGAGGTCACTGAAGGAGAAGAGCATAGGGACAGAAGCCACTGGGAGGCATAAGTGTAGCAGATTGTCAGAGAGGAGAGGAAGGGTTTTGTTTTGACGTTGTTTTCAGACAATGGCAGTTACCTGTAAAGAAACCCACCATGATACAACTACAGCCCAAATGCAAACGACTGAAGAAGAACAAGAAACATGTGTCTCAAAGCTGTGCGCGTGTCAACAAGAGCAGACTAATTCAGACGGGCTTGCCGAACACGCTGGGGGAGAGCCGGGTTGACTATCGTTATTCTTTGTTTTTCTTTTCTTGTCTGATGAAAAATTTGCAATTTCTACACTGTCACAAAGCAATCAAAACCGTGATTATGTTTCACAATTTTGACAGCTAGTTTCATGTGCTTTAAGTAGCTCTATCCTGTTTTAGACAATTTGAACAATTTGTGTTTCCTAGGAATTTGAAGAAGATCACACAGGTTCTTCCCTTCCCACTACCCCTGTCTGGAGAGCAACCCATTAAGCAGATGAGGGTTGAACTTTGCTCTGAGTGTGTTGTGTATGGGAACTCATTGACTCCTCATGAGAACTGGTGGAGGTAGGTGCTGTTAGAACTGAAGAGGAAAGGCCGGGTAAGGTGGTGCACACCTGTAATCCCAGTGGCTCAGGAGGCTGAGGCAGGAGGATCTTGAGTTCGAAGCTAGCCTCAGCAAAAGCAAAGCACTAAGCAATTCAGTGAGACCCTGTCTCTAAACAAAAATACAAAATAGGGCTGGGGATGTGGCTCAGTGCCTGGGTGCCCCTGAGTTCAGATCCTGGTACCCCAGACCCCCCAAAAAACAAAAGAGGAAATAGAGTGTCAGTGGTTTGAGGTTGGAGGTGGATAGTCACCCTGCTCCATGTCCTGATTCTTAGCTCCCAGTGAGTCCACCCATTGGTATCCTCCTTGTCCAAAGCAGAATCAGACGTAGGCTTCCTGATTCTCAGAGAGGACCCTTTCCTTCCCACTACCTCCCCGGGGGTCCATGGCAGAACCAGGTGCATTGATTAAAGGGAGACACACTGGGCCCTGTTGGACTGATCTGCTCCATGAAGAAAGCACAAGGCTGGTCCCAGAGCGGGAAACCACTGGGAGCAGAAAGCGTGCTCTTGCTGAGACCCAGGCTCCAGCACCCCCTTCATGCCCCAGGGAATTCTGGCCCAGAGGAAGATCCAATTTCCAGGCATGGTTGAAACCGGAGCCAGGCACCCCCTCCCGCCTGCCTCCCGTGTTCCTCCCCCGTGTGTGCCCATGTGGAATAGGCAGAGAGCACAAGGAGAAGCATTGTTCCCGCCCCCACCTCATGTGACCCAGCTGTCAGCAGAGCGTGGAAGAGTTTGTGTAACTTTGCTGGGGTTAAGAGCAGGTCAGGGCGGAGCTGTGGCCCAGGCTACTCTCCCAGTAAAGGAAGCCTTGGGCTAAGCCAGGCGGCCCGTGGGAACAGAAGCACATACCTGCTGCCCATGCCCTGAAACGGGAAGGCAGCCCCCACTGCTGGGCGGGAAGACACAGACCCCAGGTCTCCCAGCTGCCCTCCTCCGGTCCTGGGCCTCGGGCACAGAGGCAGGTCATAGAAGCCTGAATGGACAAGGAACACAAGCAGCCAGGTATACACATCTGACAGGTGCAAATACTCAGGCCGGGGAAGGAAAGAGGCTAACAGGAATCACATACCTTATGGAGTACCATTCATTCATTCATCTACTCAGCCAACAAACACCTGCAGAAGGTACCTGCAGGCATTATCCTAGGAAGTTCATGTATTTCTCATACAGGTTGGCATTCAGGAGAGGAAATAGGGGCTCAGAGAGGGCATGAGATCTTGCCAAATTTGCACAGCTGATTTAAAACAGGCCTGAGTGCCAGCCCTCGACTCTCTCCCTTAAACCAGACGTGCGCACCTGTACCTAGAGTACATAGAAAGTCAAATGGAGGAGAGGGTCCTAAGAAGTCATCTGATCCATTCCCCTGTCTCCTGGTAAATGATATGACAGAGTCAATTCCACTCAACAATTTATTTGCCATCTACTCTGGGCAAAGGACCTAATTGATTCTCTTCTTCTGGGAAGATTTCCAGGAGCCAACTAGCATCGAGAAGTTTGTCCTGATAAAATCTTTTCTCCTTTAATTTAAGCCATTTTCCCATTTGTCTTCCACGGGATGTGAATGGAGCTTGTGTTTGGAGAAAAGCTCTTCTGCATCTCACGGTGTGAGAGGCCAGGATGGGCTGCAATGTGGGTGGGCACACTCCAGCATTTTCTATTGTTGGAACTCAACGGAGATGAGTGGATGGATGAAAATATGCACAGAATTTAAGCAGTACGTCAAAGGTTTACGGACAACGTGCACGTACGTGCCTTCCACCCAGAAAGCAGTCCTGAAAGGCAGGCCATTGATTTCTAATTCACAGATGAGAACATTTAGGTTCAGAAAGCTTCTACAGGGGCTCATGAACAGCAGAGTTGCAACCCACACCCGGGCTGCTTGACTCCTGGCCCAGTGCTCCTTCTGGGAGGTCATGTGATTCAAGTACCTGTGGGTGGTACCAGTGGAAGCATAGTGTGATGACGTTGGCAGGCAGTTCCTCTGACTTTCTTGCAGAGGGAGATATGCTCAGCTGGGCTGGAAGCTCCGGGGAGGGGGTGGAAGTGGAGGAGGGGCTTCTGTCCAATCAGACGTGTCGTGTCGGGAGGGAGAGGGAGTTTGTGGCTTGAGTTAATGATCCCTGCTGCCCACATTGCTGAATGGTGGGAACAGGTGGCCAACAAGGAGCTAACCATCCGAGACATGGGGCTGGCTGAGCTGGGGAGCACTGGCTGTGGTCTACATGAAGATGATTTCCCCCTGGAGAGACAGATGGGGGTCCTTCACCCATCTGAGCTCACCAGGACCATTACGACCATCTCCCAGAGGTTCCCTGTCCCCCACCTCCTCACTGCCCGGAAAGCCCGACTTACACAGCACAAACCCATTCCTCTCACTTCTCTCCAGAGAATCTTTCCACCCTGTTCCCCAATGCATAGCCAACCTCCCAAGCAGGCACTTATTATTTGACCTCATTTACTTTTGTAATCCTGCCTCAAAACTCCCCTTCCTGCACACCCCGCCCACCGTCCTCCCAGAGGCCTAACCTTGGTCCTTGACAAATCCTTCACCTGGGTTGCCTGCCCCTCACTCTCCAGCCTTGATCCTTCCCTCTTCCCAATTCAAAACTCAGTTTTTTCTCTTGTGACCTTTATCTCCTTTCCCCTGGCAAGGCTGAGATCGGGATAGGATGGTAAGCCGGGCAGGGTCTGTGTTTCAGGTCCGTGTATGCAGTCCCTTCTGGACCCCAACATGGCGCTTCCTTGTGGTAGGAGCCTTAGATGCCTACACAGGGCATGGAAAGGACTGGGAGAGGCAGAGGGACATGCAGGGCTCAATATTCCAGGCTCAGGAACAAAGCTGTGCCTGGATTCAAATCCTGGCTCTGTTACCTATGAGCCATGTGACTTTGGAAAAGTTTTTTTTACTGTGCCTCAGTTTCTTCATCTGTCACTCAGGGATAATAGTGGTGCTGGGCACCTTCTCTGGCCTGAGGCCCTGGTCATTTTAACTTCTATGTGTGTTACGGGGAGAGGACTCACTTCAGTCCATAACCCTGGGGCCTCTTTCCTCCTGTCTCCAGACCCATAGTTGCTACGGCTGGAGTTTCCTGGGAGCCTGGTTTGGTCAAGGGAAAAGAAGGGTGAAATGTGGGAGCCCGACCTGCCTGACCCACTTTTCTATGCCCACGGGATGCCATTTAACCCTCCCCGGCAGATGCGCCCTAGGTCCTGGACTGATTGGGAGAGGAGGTGCCCCAGGCCCTAGCCTGTCTCGTCCATCTCTGGCTTGCCCACTGTGAATCCAGGAACTGACCTTTCCCTTACCTCTGCCAGGTCCACGATCGGCATCCCCCACCCGCCATGTACCTGAGGGAGGCTGGAGACCGAGCCCCAGTTGGTGCTGTATTGGCTCTGTGCTCCGGGGTGACTGTGAGGGTGACAGGCTCATTCACACTCTGCAGATGGAGAACTGGAGGCTCAGAGAGGTCCAGCAGTAGGCCGCGCAGCCGGAAGTGCCAGGACAAGAGCCTACAGTCTTTCTCCCATGCCCCAGCTCCTGCATGGAACCCAGGTCTGAGAGGGAACAGCAGGGACAATTCCCTCGCTCCCCATTAAACACAGCCTTTGAAATAGCCTTGCTCCTCCTGGCCTAGGGTGGACTTCCCTGGCTCATCCTAGGAGTGGGAGAGGCAGCAATGGGTTTCCTGGTGGGGGCGTGAGGGTGGTGAGGTTGAGAGAATTCTGAAGAACAAGGAAGGAACTGGCCACTGGCACTGAATGGTTACAGCAGTTGTCCAGCTAACCTGCACGGGCGTCACTCTGGCCAGAGACCCCTGGTGACCATGGCAGAGTCTGGGGAGAGAGCAGGCCACCTGGAATAGAAATGGAGGAAGACAGAGTGAGGTGCCCTTCTGCTACAGCTTGTGTGAGCTTTCTGGACTCCTTTAGATCCCTGGGTTGATCATTCAGCACACATCCCATGTATCTATTAGGACTTGTTGCAAGGAACAGAAAACCCTCCTCAAACTAACTTTGGAAAAATGAGGAATTTTTTTGGTTTTCATAACAGAATGTAGTTCCTGGGTAAGTCTGGCTTCAGGGACATTTGATCCAGGGCCCAGATGACATCTTCAGAATCTCTCTCTCAGTTCGCTTGCCCGTGGTTGTCTCTATTCTCCAGCAATCCAGGTAGCAAAAATAACTGTGCTACCCCAAGACAGATACTCCAGTGGAAAAGATGGAGCTTTCTTTCCCAGAAGCCCCAGCATTTCCTTGACTCTGGTTGTTCTCCACGTCCTGAATCAATCACTGGAGGTGAGGGTTGCGGATACACAAATTGGTTTAGTCCAGAGCTTATTCTTCAAGCTATGGGTGATACAATCCCATCAAATCACCTAGGGAATGGGGAAAGAGTGCCGTACCAAAGGGAATTTGCTTCTTGGCAGCCAATAGCAGGATCCCCTGCACCCTCTACCCTGCAAAGATGACTCACCCCCATTCACACAGCCGAGCCCTGGCCAATGCCCCTCTGCCCCTCTCCTTTTATCTCATCCCATCCTGCTCCTGAACTTGCAGCTCAGACTCCTTCAGGGCCTGGGATGAGAATTTGGGTCCATGTGATCCACTGGGGGAAGAGTCTCACGAGAAAGGGCACAAAAGAAGCAGAGTTGAGCAAAGGAAGGAGCTCGACAAAGATGTCGTGTCAGCTGGACCCAGCCTGATCTCCAAGGGAGCGCTGGAGCATCCACGGTGCTGAAGGATTGGTCCCTCCTTGAGGCAAGGGGACTGACCTTTGGCAGTACCCCCATTGGTCCATCAGTCATTGGTTGTGGGCTTCCTAGGAGCTTGTGACCTTTCAGAGGAGGCAGCTCCCATTCTCCAAGAACAGTTCTTTAGAGATGGTGGCATCAGGGAGCCATTAGCAGCTAACACAGCAGTGGAGGATTTGGGCAGGCTTCTTGCCTTGCCCTTCAAAATGAGCACTTGGTCCTGTTTCCTTGATAATGACCTGTCCCCTGGGTGATCTCTGGGGTACATCACCTTTATCTTCCTCTGGCTGCCAATAAACATCGACTTTGGCAGACCCTAAGGCCTCTTCCTTTTGGCACTATTCCCAAGGGGACCCAGGGTGCTACCCAACTCCTGGAGCAGGAACAAACCAAAGAGAGCGGCCTTGGGTGGGGAGGGAGCCTGCTACAGAAGCAGCACGGATAGGAGGAGATGCCTTGCAGGACAGGGTGCCTGGCCTCCTGGTTTCCTCTGCCCCACTCCTCCCCAGCCCTGACCTTTGTCTGCATCTCTGCCATTCACTGGACATCTGCCTCCTCTGGTGAATGGATTTGAGCTTCTTCTGAGGATGATTCTGTTGGCCCTCCTAGTTCCCGGGATTCTTCCCCAGGCAGCTGATGGACTCTGACCACAGAGGGTCCAGTTAGCTCCCTTGTCAGGTGCCTACTGCTTTTGATGGCTTATACTGGGCTTGGTGTGGGGACTTCTCTTATATAGTCGGAGTGCCTTCCCATACAAACTTAAAAGACAAACCACAAAGGTTTGTAAGACGTCTGACCAACAAAAGGTTAACATTCTAATATACAAAAAGGTTTTATAAATCAATCACAAAATCCACGAACACCGCAATATAAAAATTGGTCAAAGGACATGAACAGGCAATATTGCACTAGAGAAATAGCTATAGTCAATGTAGATATGAGAAGGTGCCTGACCTCACTGGTAATCAAAGAAATTCAAATTAATGGTGCAAAATAGAATCATTATTTTTTTCACCTTTTCAATTGGCAACTGTCCCACGCTGATGAGGGTGTGCAAAGATGGACACTCTCATGCCAAGTTGATAGAGCAACAGGAGTGCAAAAGGGGTAAGTTTCTGGAAGGCAGTTTAGAAACCCTTAGCAAGCACTTTAAAATGTGCATAACCCTGAGAAAGGAAGATGTCCCCAAGGGCATATGTGCAATGATGTTTATCTCAGCACTATTTATAATAGAAAAAAGGAAATGGATTAATGATCCATCCATTAAAAAGTGGTTAAATTAATTAGGCTTCATTCAAACAATGGAATTGTATGCAGCCATTAAAAATGGCATCTGGCCAGGTGCACCACTGCTTTCCTGTAATCATAGCGACTTGGGAGTCTGAGGCAAGAGGGTCACAAGTTCAAGGACAGCCTCAGCAACTTAGTGAGGTCCTAAGCAACTTAGTAAGACCCTGTCTCAAAAAAATAAAAAATAAAAGGGGCTAGGGATGGAGCTCAGTGGTAGCACCCTTGGGTTCAATCCCCAATACCAAAAAAAAAAAAAAAAAAAAATTATAAAAGATCATGTAGAGAGCCAGGTATGGTGGTACATGTCTGTAATCCCAGCAATTCCAGAGATTGAGGCAGAAGGATGCTAAGTTTGAGGCCAGTTTCCATAATTTAGCAAGACCCTGTCTCAAAATAAAAAAATAAAAAGTGCTGGGAATGTAGCTCAGGGGTAGAGCACTCTCCGGAGTCCAATCCCCCATACAGGAAAAAAAAAACAAACAAACAAAAAAACACATAGAATATCCTTCATTTGTGTGGAATTTTATTTTCAAGTCCAGCAAGGACTCTGGAAGTGAGTTCACCAAAATTTCTGTGTGGTGGGAATAGCAGATTCAGTGCCTTCTCTGGGTAGCAAGTGCCGGGTAACCCTCTTGCTCCTGTTCCTATTCTGGTGGAGGTGACTCACCCTAAGGTCAGGATGACCAGCCATGACCCTTATGTAAGCTGCAGGGGGTTGATCATGGAGAACCAAGCAGTGTGGATTGTTTTAGAGCTCCCCAGAAAGACTCAGCTCCTAACAAAGCTCTCCAAATTTACTTGGGGTAAAACAATACCCACGTTATAACACTTTCTGTTGTCAGAAATTTGGAGACGGTTCCACTAAAATGGCTTCTCTCTGCCTCATGGTATCTGGGGCCCCAACTGGGAAGCTGTAGATGACTTAAATAACTGGAGGCTAGAATCACCTGCGTGAAGAACTTGCACACCAACTGGGAGCCTGGGCTCAGGGGACACCTACTCATGGGCTTCACATGGCTTGGGCTGTTTTTGTTTTTTTCTTTTTTTTTTTGTACGAGGGATTGAACAACTGAGGGGCACTTGCCCACTGAGTCACATCCCCTACCCTATTTTGTATTTCATTTAGAGACAGGGTCTCACTGAGTTGCTTAGTATCTTGCTTTTGCTGAGGCTGGCTCTGAGCTCACGTTCCTCCTGTCTCAGCCTCCTGGCTGCTGGGATTACAGGTGTGTACCACGGCACCTGGCTGCCTTGGGCTTTTGACAGCATGGCAGCCAGGTTCCAAGGGGCAGTGTCTTCAAGAGGAAAGAAGACGTAGCCAGGCTTGGTAGCGCATACCTAAAATCCCAGCTGCTTGGGAGGCTGAAAAAGGAGGATCATGAGATCAAAACCAGCCTCACCAACTTAAGTGAGGCCCTAAGTAATTTAGTGCAGCCCTGTCTCAAGATAAAAAATAAATAAAAAGGGATGGAGATGTGGCTCAGTGGTAGAGTGATTACCTAGCATGTGGGCTGCCCTGGATTCAATCCCCAGCACCACTAAAAACAAAAAAAAAAAAAAAAAAGGAGGAAGAATCTGAGAATCTGGAAAGTGCTCATCCAAGGGATCAAGGAGAAAGCTATGAGGTCTCTTCTTAGTCTCAGAAACGTCATTTTGCCACGTTTGTCTGGATACAAATGAGTCGCTAACACCAGCTCAGATCCAAGGGGAGGGGAATTGGACCCCACCTCTTGATGAGGAAGTGACGAGGTCACATTGCAGAAGAGCATGTGAGATGGGAGATTTTGCTGTGGCCTTCTAGGGAAGAGACAATCTGCCAAAGACAGTCTTTCCTCCCTGATGGACTGGAAGCTGGGACACGAGATTCAGAATGGCCATGGAAACTTAAAGAGGAAGCTTATAGGCATAAGGCCACTTGGAGGCGAGCTGAGAGATGCAGGGGAGAGAGAAAAAGGTGCGGGGAAGGGTGCAGAGAAGGAGAAGGAGATCAGGTTAAGAGAGATCAGGTCTATAGGGCCTCCTCTGAGCCTTGGGCCCCACTCCTCTGTCCCAAGAGCTAATAATCCCCCTTAGCTTAGCTCAGTTTGAACTAGTTTTTTTCTCCCCTCTTTTTGTTGGTTGTTTGTTTAATCACTTGGAAAAGAAGTGGTCCTAATCAATGCAAGGAATTTTCCTCCCTTTTTCAGACTTTTCCATGTTGCTTAAATTTTCTACAAGAATCATGTTGCATTTTCCGTGTTGGAGAAATGTCAACTCAAACAAGCATTTGGTGAGTCGCCGATGACAAGAACCATGACTTTACTAACCTCACATTTTGGTTAATCTGAAAACTAAAATCCTTGGCCTACCGTTATCTCTTGCTTGTCAATGGGCAGCACCTTAGAGAACAGAAGTGCTCACTAAGTTCTCAAGCCCTTTCCAACGAGGCCATCCAGTTCCTCACCAAGTGGTGTGAAGCGTTTTGACTGAGCTGGTTCCTGGCCCGAGGCGCCCTTAATCTAGGCAGGAGACAGAAGCAGACAGGATTCTTCTGATCAAGGGCTATAGCACTAGAATGGCAGTAGAGTATGTCAGGAGAATCATGGAGAAGGCGAGAAGTCTAACTAAAATGGAGGCGAAGGGGGTGTTCCATGCAGACGGACCAGCTCAATAGTGGGCCATACGGGATGTACGGTGGACATGATGCAGACCAGAAGGCTGCAAGATAGGGAGCATGATCTGGGAACTTATGGGGAGACTTGATAGGTTGGAGCCTGAACTGGTGAGGGCCTTGAAGGCCAGGAAAAGGAGGTTTGAGTTTACCCTGAAGATGATGAGCAGTCACTGGAAGGATCCGACCAGAAGTATCATGATCAGACTTGAGAAGAGAAGCCAACTCTGATGGTGTAGATAACGGACAGGAGAGAAGTGAGACCACGCAGGTGGCTACTGCAACAGTCCAGGCAGTCAGTAATGAGGGCCTAAATACCCTTCACCTTCTAGCTGAGCCCCACCTAAGAGCAAGCATTCCCTGCTGCCTATGACCAGGGCCCAAGCTTGTGGAGAGAGGTCATTCTGGTGTTTTCTAGAACTACATTCTGAACCTTGGTTCTGGCTCTAGTTAGGGTGCATATGGAACAGGGAGTACTTTATCTCCCTCATTCAAGAAACCTACTGAGAACTCCCCAGATTGGAAGCAAGTCTTCAAATAATAACAGCAAAAAAAAAAAAAAAAAAAAAACCCTGATAAACAAGAATCACCATCACCTACTGCAAGACAGCGTAAACACTTCACATGGTTCCCTGAAGTGCTTTCCTTGTCATGAGCTTCCCAGGGACCAGCAGGCAGGTCTCCACCACCCTGCAGTCCCAGTGCCAACCCCAAGAGGCTTTAACGTTGAGGAGAGGAGTGGGAGGTGCCCTGCTTCTCTGTCTGCTTTGGGGCCTGTCGGTTCTCCAAAGGGATGGGCTGCTTTCCAGTTTCCCTCTGAAGCCTCCTGCATGGAGGATTGATAGGTCTTTCCCAAATTGTGTGTCCCTGTGCTATGGCTTCCCCATCCTCCTCCCCTCCTCCCCTCTGTGCCTTTTTATCTTTGCAGTACTGGGTGTGAACCTGGGGGTGCTCTACCACAGAGCTACATCCCTGGTCCTTCTAAACATTTTATTTTGAGGCAGGGTCTTGCTAAGTTGCCTGGCCTGGCCTCAATCTTGCCGTCCTCCTGCCTCAGCCTCTGGAGTCACTGGGATTTCAGGTCCCCATTCACTTTTCCAACTAAGAATCCAAATTCCAAAGGAAGTTTATAGTCTCCAACTTAATAGAGGCTGCTGACTAGCTCTGACTGGTGTAAGCCCATGTCCAACCAGGAAAAATGAGGGGCAGAGAAGAGGAAAAGGGATAGAAATTGTCCCTTGAGCTGGAGGCGGATGAACAGGGGAGATGAGGATCCAAACACCTTCTTTGGAGCCTCCCTGTGTCTAGTGTGCTCGGAAATGGGGGAGAAATTGGTGCAGCCTCCACAGGCAAAATTGAGCAGTTGTAGTGTGTGCGGCCCGCGGTACTTAAATGCAATAGCTGATCTAATCACCAGTCTCGTTCTCTGGGAGGCTTTTTGCTGCATTTTAGCACAGAAAAGTGTTGTCTTTCTCTCTTTTGTGGCTCAAGCTGCTATTTAAGAAAGCAAAAAAAAAAAAAAAAAAAATCAATATGCCTTCTTCTGGCTTTCAGTCTTTTTCCCCCAAAAGGTGTTTCTTTGGGAGGCGGGGGAGGTGGAAGGGGGAGTCAAGAAGCGTTTTTGTCATTCATAAGCCACGGTGACAAATCCTTGACATCATTCGCGGTTCCTATCGATCAGCTCCATCCGCGGCACCAGAGGACAAATAGAAATCATTTGTCTGTCCTGGCTCCCAAACAGCCCCAGACAAAGGGCTCTGCCAGCAATCAGCAGCTGGAGGTATTAGCAGTGGGTCAAGTTCGGAGGTCAGAGGTCAAACAGGTTGTCATCAGTTTCTCACAGCTATCAGAGCAAGGGCAGGGGAGGGGCAGAGGAAAACCCACCAGCACCACAGCTGGTTCTTATTAGCCCAATCCTGCTTCTTTGTAAAGAGAGATGGGCCACCATCCCCAGGGACATCCTGGGGTACCAGGTTTCACGGGATGGCGGCAGGGCTGGGGGTGGCGAGGGGCTGAAGAAAAGAAGCAAGAAGATCGGAGCTCTGCCTCCTGTTGTCTGTCCTTCCTGCTCTCCCAGGGGAAGCTCTGAGTTATTCTGTCCTGGGCTGAGAGAGAGAGAGAGAGAGAGAGAGAGAGAGAGAGACATGGAGAGTCAGAGAGAGACAGAGAGACCTTGGTTTCTCTGGGAGTACAAGGAACAAGCTAATCCTGTAAAATTGGAAGTGGCTTAGATGAACTGGGAGACAGGATGCAGCCAAGGGACAATTGAGTCATTTTATGTCCCTGATTACACATCACCTGTTTTGGTTTCTCCTCCCATCTGCTGGATAAGACCTGACATTTAGGGGCATTAATCTAGAGAAAGCGCTGGAAGGATGGAGGTGGCGAATCCAGCCCCAGTGGAGTGACACATAGAGCAGGTGACTCCGGAGTGCAGGAGATTCATGACAGATGACAACTGGCAGCCCTTCAATGAGCATTCACCACCAAGGTCCTGGACCTGATGCAGAGATGAGCTCATTTATACACCCCAAGAACCCTGTGGGCACCTATTGGCCCCAACTGATAGGTGGGAAGACTGAGGCTCAAAGAGATTAGATCAGCAGAATTGCTGAAGCCACAAAGCACATGCCTGAGAGGTGCATCTCCAGGGAATGGAAGGAAGGGACCTTTGACAGGATCCATTCCTCCATGGATACACACCGACCTGATAGGAACACAGCAAGAATTCTGTGACACAATCTCATGGGCTGCTCCTTTGCGAGGGCTGTGTCACCCTATGAGGATGTAAGAACCCAGAACTGGTATTTGCAGCTCCAAGGAGGACCCGCTGGGGGAGAAAAAGGTGATGTGGGTGTTTTGGAGCTCGCCAAGGTGGGAACATTTTGAGGGCCCCCTGGACTGGGTTGAAGGGCAGGACTTGACCCTGCCGATCAGCTGTCACATCCAGCTCAGGAGCATAAAAAGGACAGCTTCTTTTCAGGGCCACACAGTCCCTGGGAGCCAGGAAAACACAGGCTTGTCTGAAGGCAGATGAGCAGCCTGCTGCTCACAGGCCTCTGCTAAGCAGCGACCCTCTCAAGTCTAAGGGGCTCCCGGGGATGCAGAAGCAGGGTTGATGGAGGCGGTGAGCAAATTCTTTGATGCACCTGTTACTTGTTCCAACCCCTATGAGACCTTTAAGACGTGGGAGAAAAAGAAAGATAGGGGCCGTAGTGGGGATTGAAGTCTTTGAAAGAAATCTCAGTGGTCCTTATGGGATACATGTCCTTCGGAGACAGAACATCCCAAACAACCGAGTCCCGTAGCTATAAGAGGGGTGAGGGAACTTCAGATCTGCACATGGGATCAAATTGCATAAAACCAAACACAAACACGTGCATGTTAAACTGCTGAATCCTGATGACGTCAGTGGGTTGTCCCAATGTCAATTTTTTCCTGGTTGTGATATTGTGCTATGGTTATGCTAGATGTTACTGTGTGGGTAAATGGATGGAGAGTATATGGGAGCTCTTGTGTTGTGATGACTGTACTTGAGCCTACAATTATCTCAAAAGAAGTTATAAAAAGAAAAATTTAAGGAGCAACAGAGCTGCATTCTCTGCTGCTGACACAGACACAGGAGAAAAATAAGCTCTCAGATCCAGACTCTTCTCAATGTAGAAAGCAAATAGGAAAGATCCATTCTATTTAATCCCAATTAATTATTACCCCATTCTTGAAAGAGAAAACTGAGGCCAGGGCAGTGTCATCATCTGCTAGAGACTCTGGGGGCTGAGCAGGCATCCCAATCCTGGTTGGCTGACTCCAGCACCTGGGCCCTTTCCACCGTGCCACAGATGGCAAGCTGCCTAGAAATAGTGTCCCTGTTTCCAGAGCACCAGGAAGTATGCTCTCCAGGTGTAGATTTAGCTCAGGAAAACAAAACATGTTGATTCCACCAAACAGCCATGAAACACTTTGCCTCTCAAGAACATGGAGGGGTTGTTTAAAAAGAAGGAGAAGGAGGAACAGGGTGAGGAAGAGGAGGCGGGGAGAAGGAGGAGAGGAGGGGGGAGGGAGGAGACAGAAGAGGAGGAGCAAGAGGAGGAGGAGGGGGAGGAGGGAGGAGGGACAAAAGCAGGAGGAAGAGGGGGAGGAGGAGGGGGAGGAGGAGAAAGAGGAGGAGCAGGAAGAGGAGGGGGAGGAGAAGGAGGAAGGAGGAAGAAAAGGAGCAGGAGGAGGGGGAAGGAGGGAGGAAGGACAGGAGCAGGAGGGGGGATGAGGAGAAGGAGGAGCAGGAGGAAGAGAAGTAGGAGGAGAAGGAGAAGGAGGAGGAGCAGGAGGAGGAGGAGGGGGAGGAGGAGGAGGAGGAGGTGAAGGAGGAGGATGGAGGAAGAAGAAGAGAAGGAGAAAGAGGAGGAGCAGGAGGAGGGAAGAAGGAAAAGGAGGAGGGAGAGGAGCAAGAGGAGGATGGGGAGCAGGAAGAAGAGAAGCAGGAGGAGGAGGAGCAGGAGGAGGGAGGAGAAAGAAGGGGAAAGAGAAGAAAGAAAAAAAGAAGACCCTGAATCCTCGTCTGTGCTCCTGCCAGAAGATGAACACGCCCACAGATGAGCTGAATTTTCACAAGAGTGACACAGGGTCAGAGAAGGGACAGAGCTGTGGGAGGGGTACACAGGGGGCACCTCTTGGCAGAGGACAGCTACATCTCTTTTTTTTTCCTCCAATTTTCTCATACCAATAAAAATGCACCTAATATAAAATTTATCATTGTAACCATTTTTAAGTTTCTAATTCAGTGTTATTAGTGAAATCTTAGGACTATCCTCACCATTCATCCACATAACCTTTTACTGCTTGCAACTCTGTATCCATTCAACAGTAACTCCCCATTTTCCCTCCCTGCAGTGCCTGGCAATGACCATCTACTTTCTGTGAATTTGACTACTCTAAGCCTGCTAAGTGAAATTATTCTGGATTTGTCCTTTTGAGACCAGCTTTGTTCACTTAGCATAAGGTCCTCAAGGTTCATTCATATTGTAGCATACATCAAATTTTTCTTCCTTTTTAAGTCCATATAATATTCCACTGTATGGATATCCACATTTTCCTTACCCATTCATTTGTTGATGATCACCCATTCATCCATTGATGGGCACCTGGGTTGCTTCCATGTTATAGCCATTGTGAAAAATGTTATTATGAGCCAGATGTAGTGATGCACACCTGTAATCCCACTGGCTTAGGAGGCTGAGGCAGGAGGGACCCCAAATTTAAAAGTCAGCCTCAGCAACTTAGCGAGGCCCTAAGCAACTGCACAAATATCTTTTCAAGACCTTGCTTTCAATTCTTTTGAGTATATACCAAGAAGTGGAATTCCTGCATTATGTGATAATTCTATTTTTAACTATTAGAGGAAAAGAGACAGCTCTGTGTGAAGGGTCATATGGTTTTGGTTTTAGTTTTTATTTTGTTTGCTTGGTTTGTTATTGTTTTGGATAATTAATATGTGGGGTACATGGTTTATAATTCAAAAGGTTCAGAAGGGGCTACATTGAAGTCATCCTCCCAGTCCTGTTCCCAGGCACCCAGTTCACCTCCCTGGAAGTAACCAATGTTATGGGCTTCTTGCCTACATTCAAGAGATATCTCTTGAGATCAATCAGGTATGTGCAAACACATATATCTATTAAAGGATTTGACAGGGGGAGAAGAGAAGAAAGAAAGGGTACCAAGGAGGATAGAATTTTCATGGAAAAGACTGTCATCCATATAGTCATAATTTTTCTGTCTCTGATTTAGGGTGTCTCTTATAAATAGCATATAACTTGATTGGACTTTTTACTCAATCTTTAAGTCTTTGTCTTTTAATAAGGAGGTTTGACCCATTTACATTTTTTCTGAGTTTAAGTGATTTGATCTTATTAATAGAGGGAAAGAATTCCTGTGGTGTAAGTGATTGCCTTTAGTCTTACCTCCTGGTTCTTGCTTTCGGAGATTTTGATCTTCTCATTTCTGCTGTCTCTTTTACCTTTCTTTCCTAGTATTTTGGAGGATTTTATTCCATACTAGCTAACTTTAAAATTATTTAAAAGTAGCCTGTACTTTACAATCATTTAGCATTTTTATTTTGAGACACTTAAACTATAAAGAATAATATAACCAATACCTACATTCCTACCATCCATTATTAGTGTGTCAGAAATCAATCAATAACTGTTTATCTCCAAATCCACCATTATTTACCTTGCTTTGTGATCCTGAGCTAGATTTTATAAACACTTCTTTACTAGTGACATACTGTTAGGCTCTGTGTGTAGAGGGTGCTACAGGAACACTGTCCCATGATGCAGCACTGCTAGCAGCATATGGGAGACCAAGTGGTGCTTACCCTCCAGGAAGTTACACTGGTTTCCCTGTGGGCTGCCCCCTGCTTGCCAGTCAGGTCCTGCCAGCTGTGGACCAGCTGTGATTTGAAGCACCTCTGTGAATTCTGTGAGTCCACAGCCCCACCCCTGTAAGGTTTGAATTCAGTCTGGGGCTCAGAGCTTCTTCTAACTGTGGCTTTTCTTGGGTATGCTTCTTAGCCTCACTTCTGACACTTTTCTTTAGGGTTCCTTTGTTAGTAACCACCTTTCACTACTGAAAAAAAAAAATGCTGGGTGGGATGGGGATCTAACCTAGGACATTGTATGTGCTAGGCAAGTGCTCTACCACTGAGCTACAAACCAGCCCCTTGGTCAAAAAAAATTTTTTTTTTTGTAAACAGAGAGACAGAGAGACAGAATTTTTCAATATTTATTTTTTTAGTTTTCGGTGGAAACAACATCTTTATTTTATTTGTATGTGGTGCTGAGGATTGAACCCAGCGCCCCGCTCATGCCAGGCGAGCACGCTACCGCTTGAGCCACATCCCCAGCCCCCAATTTTTTATATTAAAAATTTTCTGCTTGTCTAGAATGTGCAAGACCCTGGGCTCAAATCCCAGCACCACCAAAAAAAAAAAAATTGTGGTTTCTGACTCCTGATTAAATATTACATTTAATGAAGTTAATATGTTGTTGGATTTTTCTTGCTGTTGTTTTCTTTTGTGGAAATTGCACATTAAAAATAGCATTTAAGTTCCTTCTAAGCATCATTTCCAGTTCTATACTCTCTTTCCAAGAGGGAGCCCTTGTTATGAGTTTGGAGTGCACCCTTCCACTCCAAAAAATAATTTCCTGGGCTGCGGGTGTGATTTGGTAATGCCTAGCACACATGAGGCTGTGGGTTTGATCACCAGCACCACACACACAAAAATCCTCTCTATTCATACATATCCATAAATAATATACACTCTTTTTACATTTAAAATGTGTATAAATGATACACTCTTCGTGTTGTTCTGAATCTTGTTTCTATCCACCCAATATTACACTATTTAAAACTCTCCATGTGAATATGTGTAGACTGAACCCATTTCTCATGAACTGCTGTATAATATCCCGTAATATAAACATATGTCCTTAATTCATTCCCCCATAGATGACCATGTAAGTTGTTTCCAATATTTGGCTACATGATACACATGCCAGAACTTCTCCAGGGAACATACTAGATGGAATTTTATGAATAGGTCACAGAAGATACACATTAAAAATCTGCGAATTTGCTCTTCTGAGTGGCAACATTTACACTTCCTCTAGCCAAGTGTAGCACTATCGTACTCATGTACTCACCAACACTTTGTACTGTTAGACCTCTTCACTTTTCTCAGTCTGGTAGATGAAAAATGGCATCTCACTTTTCTTCTCAGAGCTTAAGTGGCCATGTGAATTGTCTGCGCATATTGTTTCTCACTTTTCCGTTAGGTTGTCTTTTTCTTACAGATTACAGGAATTCTTTGTATATTCTGATAGATACAAGATATATTGTAGGTATCTCCCAGTAATTTGCCAACCTTTTAACCTTGCTTATGGTATATTTTTACATTAGACAAGAGCCAATTTTAGTAAAGTCAAATAAATCTATTGTTTTTATTTGATAAGATGTTTTTATTGTGTCTTTCTTATTTGAGAAATCGTTCGCCATTCTGGGTTTTAAAAAATTCTTTTTTAGCTGGGTGTGATGGTGCACGCTTGTAATCCCAGCGGATAAGGAGACTGAGGCAGGAGGATGAGTTCAAACCAACCTCAGCAATGGTGAGGTGCTAAGCAACTCAGTGAGAGCTTGTCTCTAAATAAAATACAAAATAGGGCTGGGGATGTGGCTTAGTGGTCGAGTGCCCCTGAGTTTAATCCCTGGCACACACACAAAAATTTTTTTGTTTATATTTTTCTAATTGTTTTTCACTTTTAAAACATCTATATTTTAGTTTTATGAATGATATAGCACAGCTTTATTATTAAATAGTATTTATTTTCTCTAGTGACTAATGGTGACATCTCTAACATATGCCATATTCCTATATGTAGGAAAGTAGAGTGTAGCCCCTTAGTTAATTTTTTTACATTAAAATTTTTCTGTAGCAGTTCAACTTGCAATAGCTAAACTATGGAACCAACCTAGGTGCCCTTCAGCAGATGAATGGATAAAGAAAATGTGGCACATATACACAATGGAATATTACTCAGCCTTAAAATAGAATGAAATTTTGGCATTTGTCAGTAAATGAATGGAGCTGGAGAATATTATACTAAACAAAATAAACCAATCACAAAAAAACCAAGGGCCTAATGTTCTCTGATATGCCAATGCTAACTTACAATAAGGGCAAGTGGTGGGGGAGTAGGGAGGAATAGAGTTACTTTAGATTAGGTAGAGGGGAGGGGGTGTAGGGGTAGGAAGCAAGTAGAATGAATCAGATACTATTACCCTATGCACATATATGACTATATGACCTATGGGATTCTACATCATGTACAACCAGAAAAAAATGAGAAATTGTACTCCATTTATGTATGATGTATCATAGTGCATCCCACTGTCATGAATAACTAATTAAAACAAATAACAAATCATAGAAATTTTTTTCTGTAGATATGAATGTGTTCCTGGACTATTCTGTTTTATTGGGGTTTTAATCTGTGCCTGTGTGATTAGCACCAAGCTGCTATAACAAGAGTCCTAACACTCACGACTCAAAGAACAGTTCCCACTTGAGCTCATCTCCATGGAGGCTTTCAAGGTCCCACGTTCTTCTATCTTGTGGATCATCATCCTTTGTTGAAATCCAGGTCCTGACACATTTGTGTTCCAGTCTGGAGGAGGGAATAGGAAGGAATATGACAAAAACAATCTGTCGCATTAAGAATCATAACCCAAAAGGGGGACATATCATTCTGCTCAGATCCCTCTGGCAAGAACATACTCTTATAACCTCACCTAACTGCAAAAATGACTTAGAAATGCAGTACCCCATTAGGCTGACACGCGCCTGTCACTATTATGCAAGAAGGGAAGACTGGATATTGGAGGACAGCTAGAATCTCTGTGATAAACCTTGACCAGTGTCACACTGTTCTTATCACTCTCCCCACTTGTTGGCTAGCTCCCTTCATGTTGGCAAATGGCAACAATGTCTCCAAGTATCTTATTGGAGACATAAGGGTATTAGTTATCTATCACTGCTTTATGAAGTACCCCAAAACTTAGTTGCTTAAATAATAACCAACAAATAAAAATGTTACAGCAGAAAGAGGGCATTGCTGGGCTCAAATTCTTGCTTAAATTGTTCCAACGCTGGTCACTTGGAGCTCTTTCGGATGGCTTCTAAGTCTCTTAGACATGTCCCCATGGATGGGAATCATTTTATATGTGAGCACTTCCTTAGTTTTTTGGCACTACAAGGTACTCCAGGCTCATCTTCTGTATTTCTGGTCCTGGTACTAGAAGCAGGTATTTCTCCAGGGGCCCTAGAGAGCTGAGTTCTAGGTATGCTCATTGCTACTGAAGGTCATTGCCTCTTGGCTCTGTCAGTGGCAGAGCAAGGAAATATGTGTGTATACTAACTACCAATGCACACAGATCTACAGATGCCTGCAAAATTCCACATGAAGCCATCTGTGCCCACATGAAGCTAAACCTAGATTCACAAAGCCCCCGACTCTAACCCAATATTACCTGGATCATTCCAGCGCAACCCCTTGCTTATCTGGAACTTCCCACAATCTCAGCAAGAGCCCCGGCTCCCATCCAGTAACTTAAATGTTCTATTTCAGTAGGTATATATAGTGGTTCAGAACTGTTAGCCCTTTCATTTAATTCTAAATATTTAATTAATTTTCACTGATTTACTCTTTGGCCATGAATTATTTAGAAGCTTAGTTTTTAGTTTCAAAGCACAGAGGAGTCTGTTAGCTCTCTTCCTGGGACTGATTTCTAATTTTCTTGCGTTATGATCTGAAAACATGTTCTGTCTAATGTGGATCCTCGGAATGTTTTGAGATTTCCTCTGTAACCTAAATATATACAATTCTGGTAATAGTTCCATGTGTAACTAGAAAAAAAGGAAAGTATGGATTTTGCTACATCTACTGTATGCCATTAAAAACATCATTACAAAAATATAGAAAGTATACGAATGTTTGAGATAATGTAAAATGAAAAAAGAAAAAAACTCTCAATACACACTGTGTTTGTGCAATGTAAACTCTTCAGGCACAAAAACAAAGGCTGGCAAAGAATCCACAAAAATTAAAGTATCGACTTTGAGTGGTGGGATTCTAGGTAATTTTTTTCTCTTCTCAAAATTGTATTTAATGTTGCTTTATTATTTCTATAATTTATAAAAAGAGAAAATATTGATCCCAGAAAATATTAGCTTGATAAATGGACACTGGGTCAAAAGCCTTTAATTCTATAGATATTTTTTTTTTAGTTCCTGCTATGTGCAGGGAACTGCCATACACCCTAGGGACCCAGGATTGAGAAGCCGAGGTGGCTTTCTTAAGGGGTTCTTCATTCAGGAGGAACATGGCAAGCACCAGGAATTCCCACACAGGGCGGACAGTGAGTGGGCCCCGCAGAGACCCACCATCCTACAGTTGGAAGACATGATTGGAGAAATTAAATTAGATTCAGCAGGAGGGGGTATGTCAAATTCCCTTATGGCACCACAGAGGATTCCAAGAAGTGGACCCAGGGAGGAAGGGCTACGGTAGAGAGGAGATCTTGAATAATACTAAAATCTGATGCTTGTCTAAGATTTTATAGTTTACAGAACTTCCCAACACACACACACACTCACACACACAAACACACACACACACACACACAAATAAATAAAACAAGAAAAGCCTCACTGCTACCTACCTATATCTATGCTACTTATCCTATAAGGCAGATATTACCATTTTGATACCCAATTTTAAGAGTTGGAAACTGAGGTTCAGAGAGGAGAAGCAACTAGTCCACAGTTCCACCATTCATAAGGGCTCGATACTAGTTGCTATATATTTATGGGGGGGGCAATGCTGGGGATTGATTCCATGGGAGCTTTCCCAATGGCTACATCCCCTTAACCCCCTTTTATTTTTTATTTTGAGAGAGGATCTCGCTGAGTTGCTGAGGCTGGTCTCCAACTTTCCTCCTCCTGCCTCAGTCTCCCAAATAGCTGGAATTACAGGTACATACCACCATGCTTTTAACTGATGTATTATATGTATTTATAAATAGACCATCTCAAATTCAATTTGAAATTGAAAGTACTGAATGTGACTTCATTAATAATTTTTTTTTGGGGGGTGGATACTGGGGATTGAACTTGGGCATTCGACCATTGAGCCACACCTCCAGCCCTATTTTGTATTTTATTTAGAGACAGAGTCTCACTGAGTTGCTTAGCACCTCACCATTGCTGAGGCTGGCTTTGAACTCTCGATCCCCCAAGCTGCTGGGGCACCCAGTTTAATAATATTTTTTTGCCTCAACAAGTATTTTTATACACACACACACACATACACACACACACCCCAGGGATTGAACTCAGGGGCACTCAACCACTGAGCCACATCCCCAGCCCTACTTTGTATTTTATTTAGAGATAGGGTCTCACTGAGTTGCTTAGTGCCTTGCCATTGCTGAGGCTGGCTTTGAACTCAGGATCCTTCTGTTTCAGCCTCCCAAGCCACTGGGATGACAGGTGTGCGCCACTGCGCCCATCTGCTTCAACATGTACATATTGTGTGCTGAGCCCTGTGTTAGCTACTGGGAATACAATGATGAGCAAAACAGCTCTAATTCCTGCTTCCCCCCCCCCCCCCCCGTACTGGGGATTGAACACAAGTGTGCTTTACCATTGAGCTACAACCCAACCCTTTTTGCTTTTTATTTTCAACAGGGTCTATGTTGTTTATGGACTCACTAAATTGCCCAGGCTGGCCTTAAATTTGAGATCCTCCTATCTCAGCCTCCTGAGTCACTGGGATTATAGGCCTATACCACTGTACTCAGCTAGTTCCCGTCTTTATAGAGTATACACTTCAGCCAAGGGGCAGACACTAGGAAGTATGCTCATAAATAAATAAATATATGTGACAAGTGCTTTGAAAGAAAAGAAAAAGAACAGAGTAATCCTATTCTGAATTGGCACAGAAGGCAAAGAGCTAAAAACATTTGGTGAACACCATTAAGGATGACAATACCGCATACTTTTGTCTATAAATTTCCCTGTAAGTACTGCTTTAACTGCACCCTACCCACTTCAATATTAAGCACATTCATTATCGTTCAATTCTAAATATTTAGTAATTTTTATTAGTTTCTTTTTAACCCACAGATAATGCAGAAGTAAAAAATTCTGTGTTTTTTTTTTTTTTTAACTTCTAAACATGTGGAGCTTTGTTACCTCGCTAACAGTTAATGTGTTTGTTAGCTGTCTTTCTGTGGTTGATTTTTAATTGTATTGCTTTGTGGCCTGAACACATGTTCTGTATAATGGTAATTCCCTGGAATGTTTTTAAGACTTCCCTTGTGACCTAATAAGTGCTCTCCCTGGGCTCCTCTTCATGTCTAATTGGGGTGTGGGGGGGACACAGTATACATTTTGGTATAGCAATGCCATTAAAAGGATTATTTAAAAGATCATGACACTTGAAAGATGAAAAGTTGCCCGAGAGAAGATCACTGGGAGCTGGGGGAAGAAAACTTGTGAAGACGTTGGGGCAGGAAGGAGCTGGAAGCCTTGGAGGCAATGAAATCCTAAAGCGGGCAGTAAGACTGTAGCCAGAGAGAGATGGATGCAGGCAAGCAGGGACGGAGGTGACTTAGGAAGGGGCCACATTATAAATAAATAAAACAGAAATTAGTATAAGTAAACCATAACCAAATAGCATTCCAAGAGCCAATCATAACTTCCGGTGCTCCCATTCCCCTCCCACAAAAAAGTGGGACGCAGTGTGGGGACGTAGCCATGTGGTGGAGTGCATCTCTAGCGCTTGGCCCTGGGTCTGATTCCCAGTAGTCCCACTGCGCGCGCGCGCGCGCGCGCGCGCGCGCACACACACACACACACACACACAGTAGGTACGGCCTAGTTTAGGAGTCAGACAACTCCTCAGGCCAGGGCACCCTGCATCTTCTGATTCCCAGCTGCAAGCCTGCTTCCCTCCATTTCCTCTCAGCCGCAGGCTCCTCACCTGCGGATAATATGAACCCCTCAGAGAGACTCCCAGAGCTGGGGACAGACATCACAGATGTGCAGAACTGCCAGTGCCCCACCCCTGTCCTGCTTCCGTGTCCTTTTTCAGCCCAGTGAGGACCTTCTCAGAGTGTGGAGGTGAAGCCTCCAGCTGCAGTGTGCCAGGTTCTCTGCTAGCTGTCCTGGCAGCCGAGACAGTAGGCGTCTCCATGTTTGCACCTGTAAAAATGGGGACCATCGCTCGATCCACCTTATATTGGAAGAAGGGTTAAATGAGAGAATAACTCACTCGAAGGACCTGGCACGGAGCCTGGCACATAAACTCGCTCAATAAACGTGTTATTGCAGTCCCCTGCATTCAGCATCCCCCCCACCGCCCGCAACACATACACCTCCATCCCTAGCCCAGTATCATTGCTGGATAAATGTCAACCAGGACAGGACGAAGTCCTGCGCAGGGTGTCCTTCCCTCCCTCCTCGCTCTCGCGCTCTTTCCCTCCAGCCCGGCCAAGGGCAGCGCCAAGGGCGACCGCGGAGGGCGCAGCTGCCCAGGGCGGGCGGAGCGCCACCCCCACCCCATCACCGCGCGGCTGCTCTGGAGCATCCAACTTCATTTCCACTTCAATTTTATCAGCGGCCCGGGAGCCGGGCAGGAGATAGGAGACTGGCCCTGACACGAATTAGCCCGGAGATCGCCCGATACGGCTCCGCAGGCCTCCCGGAGCTCGCCTCCCTCGCCTCTCCTTTGTGTCCACCTTGCCTCTCCACCACGCCGCCTTCCAGCCCCGCAGCGCCGGCCCAGGCAAGCGAGGATGTTTGCATTTGGCGGTCTTTACCAAACCGAGGCGGGCAAGGCACTGGGATCCGGGACCTGCATGCTCCTGGGTTTCTCCGCCCCGGCTCAGGGCCGGGACAGGTCACAGGAGATGATTTCCGGGCGCAGGGGCCTCGCTGCTCCTCTCCGCAGCACACCAGAGCAGGGACAGCGTGAGCCTGGAGTGGCTGGAGCACCCTGGGAGCGCGCTGGCTGGGGGGTGTCCCAGGGAAAACCTGTCCCGTGCCAAGGACTTTTACGTGCCATCCTTTTGAATCCTCCCTGGATCCCAGAGGAGAAACTGGAGGTTCAGTGTGGGGAAGGTACTCACCCAAGGTCACACTGCACCTGCACCTAAATGATCGCTAAGATTCGAACTTGAATCTACTCATTCCCTAGAATCCTGGGGGCGGGGTCCAGATATATTTACATAAATAATGATGCTTTCCCCTACTACTTAAATTGAGGAATTGTTCCCAAAATTGGTTGCAAGAGAGGAGCCATGTATGATGAAGGCCACAGAGGTTTTCAGAGCTTCAAAGGAACCAGAATGGCTTCCTTCCTCCCACTCTCCCTTCTCCCACGTGCCCCCCACCCCGGACCACGACACAATCCCTCCTCCCCCACTCCAGGTTTGACCCAAAGAGAACAGTGTGCTCTGTTCCCACTAGACTGATGGCGGAGGCTCAGGAACAGTCTCTGTAACCAAGAGGGGTCTCTCCCCTAACCTCTTCCAGGGCCTGGGATGGAGAATGCTCGTCCTGCCTGGCTCCCCACCTCTATTTCCGGGGTGCTGCTAGGGAAAATTTATGTCCCTCTCAGGTTTGGGAACCGATCCCACACTAAAAAGAAAGAAGAAAGAGAGAAAGAAATGATTTTAATTTTTTTTTAGGTCCAGAAATGAAGCAGAAGTGAGTAAATTTTAATGAAACGGTGCAAAAATGACATCATTTACTCAGAAATCATTAATTTGTCAGCATTAATATTTCAGCTACAACATTGCCTGTCATTTTGTGCCTGCAATGACTGATAAATCTATAAAAGCGTGCTGCTAATTTACTGAATATTTATGTGCAGTGTCATTTGCAGAGTAAGAATGGAATTTATTTCATGCCGAGTTCTGCGGGAGAACATTCCCCACAAACCTTCACCCTGGTGGGTGGGGGAGGGCAAGGGGAGACTACAAACTTCCTGGAACACTGGTAACAGGATGGGGAGGAAAGGGCCCCAGGGCTCAGCCCCCCAGCCCCCTGTGCACATGGGAGGGAACACCCCACTTTTGCATTGGTAATACAAAATCATCCTTGGAATATCCTTAACTCCCCATCTTGGTGAGTCCACATTTTACCTGCCCTGCGCCATTCTGTCACTCAGGGGTTACTTTGGGAAGGTGGGGCTGCTACTACTTCAGAAGTATGGGACAGTCCCTTGGGAGAGGATGGCAGAGCAGGTGGATTCCAGGTCCTGGGTGGAGTATCAGAAGAGCATCTGAGATGAGGTGAGGTGCAGAATGTGGGAGTCAGGCAGCAGGAGCTTCAGCTTTAGCTCTGTGAACAGTCTCAGCCATATGGGTCTCACTGTTCTCACCTGGAACATGGGAACACTACCTGTCCCCATTTCCAGAGACTCTGAGAAGATTGGTGGCTGCTACCAAAGCTGTTGTGATTCAGTCACATTCCCTGGCATTTCCCTGGGCCTGGAGGCTGATTGGGCTAGGATAACGATCCTCTGAAATGTCACCATTTTACAGAGAGCATAATCAAGTCTCTACAAGGGGCACCAGCTGCCCAAGGACCCCTTGCTCCCACTTCCCTATCCCCCATTCCAACAAGAGCACAAATCAAGCCTTCGGGTTTTGCACAATTTTGCTCAATTTCCTGCCTGAATGGCACTGGGTCTGACCCTCTGCAGGTGCTCAGGAAATGTTCGTGGAATCAATAAAGGACAGCTAAATCTCCCATCTCCTGAGAGCTCTTTGTCTCCTCCCTCCTCCTGTTCTGCACACTCCATCAGGAGTACTCTGATCGGTGGACTCTGCAGCTTCCTCCTCTGTAATCCCTCTCACAGGGTTCCTTTCCCTTCTCTGCCACAGGGCCCTGCTCTGGTGGAGTCCTCCGTTACGCTTTCCTAGACCAATGCTTGAGGGTCTCTGTGCCTCCCTTTCCCCCTCTGACAAAGCCAGCAAGAGCTGCCAGGGTTTTCTCAGGGTCAGTCCTGAGAATGCCACATCCTGACTCAAAAAGCTGCCATGGCTCCCTGCTGTTGCAGATAGGGCCCTTCTAGGGTCACGCCCTCCTCTTCTCTCTGGCCGACCCACCCACTCTTCAATATATATGTCTCCAAACCTGGGCACTCCCTTCTGCCCCTGTCCCTCCATTCCTCACAACTAAATCATGCTATTTACATCATAGCCACTCCAGAAAGCTCCCTGGCTCCCTCAGAAGAAGGCATCCTCTGTATGAATATATAACAATAAATCCCACCATTATGCACAGCTATAACGCACCAATTAAAAAGATGGGGAAACAAAGAAGGACGCCTCCTCATCCTCAGCCAGGCTGTGGGACAGGGAGCCCCTTTTTCTCCCAAGTGGGTTCTGGTGTGGGAGAACCTGAGAGCTAGAAGAGGGGAGATGCATTGTCTGCATCCCAGGGAGATGGGTGGGCGTCAGTATTATGTGACCTTGACCTTGCCTCTATGAAATGGGCTGGTATCGCTCTCTCCAGTCCAAATGAGTCTATCATGTACACATCCTGGCATCAAGCATGATTCCAGTCACATAGCAATTGCTACACTATACTTGGTAACTAGGAGTGGGTGGCACATAACCATAATTCCAGTGACCCAGGACGCTGAGGCAGGAGGATCACAAGTTCAAGTTCAAGGCCTATCTGGGCAACTTATTAAGACTCTGCCTTGAACTAAAAAGTAAAAAGGACTGGGGATATAGCTTCATGATAAAGCATCCTTGAGTTCAATCCCCAGTACTGCAAATAAATTAATTAAATTAAGTTAAAATACTCAGGGCTGGGGTTGTGGCTCAGCAGTAGAGCATTCGCCTTGCACGTGCGAGATCCTGGGTTCGATCCTCAGCACCACATAAAAATAAATAAGTGAAATAAAGGTATTGTGTCCAACTACAACTAAAAAAAAAATAAAAAAATAAATATTTTAAAAAAATTAAAATACTCATTGAATGACAAACCTCTAAGATCTGTTCCATGTGAGGGTTCTGAGATTCTGAGACTTGGTATCATTCAGGGAGACTTTGGGGACCCCCAGGGGCTGGAGGGGAGTGCCTCACTGGTAACATGGAGGACAGATGTGCTTTCACATACTGATGCACAAATGAGGAAAGTGAGTCTAGAAGGGTAAGTCACCTAACTGGGTTCACACTCACGTCCTCGGCTCCAAACTCAGTGCTCCTTCACTCTGTCTGATGCTTTCCTTGGCCCCAAGCCCTCAGTGGCCCATGAGACCCTGTGTGATCAAGCCCTGGAAACCCTTTCCCACTTCGACTCCCGCTGAATCAGAGCCACACTGGCCTTCTGGTGGCTCCTTGAACACCCTAAGTTCATTTCCACTTTCTGGGCCCTCAGACTTTTGTTCCTTCTGCCTGGAAAGTTCTCAGGGCCAATGTCACCTCGCAGAGGCTTTCCTTGACCACTCAGGCTTAAATGGGTGTTTCCTTTCCCTCCTACTCGGGTCATGGTCTTACCCACCTGTGGCCTGTTTCTCCCCTGTGCCCTCCCTGAGGGAGGAGACTGGCCTCCTGGCTCTCCCCTGCAGGCGGGCCTCTCAACAGCACCAGCTCAGGGCGGCTGCTGATCAGATGGATCCAGGACTTGCAGCTCTGGCTGGACGTTGAAGGGTGACTGCAAACTCCCCATCTTCCAGAAAGGTGTGGGCTCTGGGGTGGGTAGGGAGGCGAGGGCACAGATAGGATAGGGTGGGGTCACCAGGAATGGAAGGTGCAGCCAACTTCCAGGAGCGAGGTCCAAGAGAGGCTGAAGCCCAGAGGGGCTGCCCACCCTTGTCCGCCACCCCCCACCCCCGCACCCTATGGCTCACACTCATTTCCTTCCCGGAGTCAGTCTCATTTGCTTTCCCTAAAAGCTGCTGGAGGAGCCAATATGTACGTGATGAATATTTCATCTCCTGAGCGTGGGTTTGCGGGAGAGCTGTGATCACCCGGGGAGGGAGCGCTGCCCAGCCGTGCCTGGGAAGGAGGGGGACTGAGAAGGGTGCTGGCAGCAGGGTCTCAAAGATGCAGGTTCCTACGCTCATCTACCTGCTGCTGCTGACATTGACCATGGGAGGCTCAGGGAGGGTGGGGCAGCCCTGGATCTGGGGCACAAACACTTCATGCTCTCTGGGACTGGCAGCGCTTCCTTGGGGTTCACCGATGGCTAAAGGCAGGCCTTACCATGAGCTCAGAGGCTCAAGTGGTCCAGGCCAAAGGTACAATTGGCGTGGCAGTGGCCAAAGGTGGCCATGTCCTGTGTAGTGGTTTCCCAACCAGGAATCCTATGAATCTGAATCGTCTCACTCTGGGGACTGAGGCTGGGAAGCCACAGTCTGGGAAAGGAAGGAGGGGACAGATAGAACACTGAGGAAGAGAGACAAGGAGAGATGTGCAAAATTCCATCTCTCCTGACCCATGCCCTGTCCTGTGGCCACTTTGCCCTCTCCCCCTCACCCAGGACCACAGCCTCCCCACAGCCTCCCCACAGCTCTGGAGTCTGATTGTCCTGGCTGCCAGAACTCTGTTCCTTCACCAGTTGAGTGACATTTGACCCTCTGTAAGCCTCTGTTTGCCCACCTGAAGTGCTGTTGGTCACCCTAGCCCACAAGGTGATTCCAAAGGGCAGCAGAATGCCTGGGACACAGCAAGGACTCCAGAGTTTTGGCATCCACAGCAGCCACACACCACCAGGACCATGCAGACCCCCACTGCCGCTCCTCCACCAACCACCTCTACTTAGAAAACAAAGGCCTACCCTTCCCTCTTTCACGCAGGGTCTCTCTCCTCTCTCTCCCCTGTCCACCCCCTTGCCGCCCATCTGCCCCGCAGCCTTGAGCCTCCACTCAGAAGGAGGGGAGGCATCCTGCTTCCAGGGCCTTGGCCAGCCCTGGGTCAAGATGACCCCTTGTGATGTCCCCCTCACCCCCAGCCCCAGCCCTCTGCAGCCAGATCCCGCCCCTCCCCCACTGGCCAGGCGCAATCCCATCCCCTGTCCCCACCCACCACATTACCCTCTGAATACTCTCATTATACCATTACTAATTAGGGCTGCTCAGCAAATTGGCGGCTGCATTAGAGGGAGACAGTGTGCGGGAGCATATGGCATAATATCGTATTAATGAACACTCTAAATTCAAACCCAGGTCAGCTGCTCGCTTCTCGCCGGTGTCACCCACGCTGAAGGGAGGGAGTGGAAAAAAAGCAGTCAACCTTTCCCGGCCTCTCTCTCCTAACACACGTTCCCAGCGTGGGCGGGGCGGTGGGGGTTTCAGCCTTTCTGGCGAATGGGAGAGAAGTGAGAATGTGGGCTGCGTTGGGCTGCAGAAGGGCCTCCCCTTACTGTCATGCAGACGTGGACATGTAGAGGTGGACACTTCCATCGGTACAGCTAATGATCATAAACCAGAGCCTGTGGCCAGGCTGGTCACCCGGACTCCCCGGGTCTCCTGGTCCCCCTGTGGAGGGCTTTAGCAGAAGGCCACTGGATGCTTTCTCAAGGTTGCAGGTGGCTGAACCGCAGCTCTAGCCTGGAGTCCCCACTCTTAAATCAGAGCTTTACCTGCTCTGTCCAAGCCCACAGTTGGAGAATCGGGCTTCGAGAGCGCACACAGGCAAACCTGGGGTGGACGGGGTCCTCCTCCTTCTCATTCTCTCTTCCTCTCCTCACGTTCTGCAGAGGACGAGTTCAGGGGCTGGTCTGGAGTCCTGGAGGTGCTCTCCTGCCTCCCTGCATCCTGGGAGGAGGCCAGGGTGGGGACGGGTGAGTGGGACCACATGGGCTCCTTCTGAGGAAGCCTGAGGGCGAAGGTGAGCTCTGAGCAAGGATCCTGAGAGGGGCAGAAAGACCTGAATCAAAGCTGGTGTCTGCCCCAGCCAAGGAGGGCAGTGCCCACGGATACCAGGAACTGGGCCTGTCCAAGGCCTCCTGACAACTAGTTCTGTGCAGAGATGAGTTTGAAAGTGCCTCCCCGTGTCATCCATCTTGCTGGTGATGGGATGACTGTGGCACTGAGCTCCTAATTCCTCATTTCACATCAAGGCCAAGGGCTGCTCCCTACCTGCTCCCTGCTGAGCCCAGAGACTGGGGGTGGAGGGCAGGCGTGGTCCTCTCATAACTCCCCCATCTCTGTCCAAACCTCAGCTTGCTCTGCTCCCTTCAACTTTGCCTCCCTTGGGAAGCCCTCTCTGATTAAGAGCACAGAGCCGTTGAGACATCTGAGGGTGTCTTAGAGTCTCCTCTTACACGGTGTCCCCAAGTTGAGGACAGAGAGAGACGGGAGAGCTTGGCCAGATTCCCACCAAGCCAAAAAGTAAACAAAAAGAAAAATCCCTCTTCTCTCTGCCCATCCCACCCCGACTCTGGGAGCTGGGTTTCTAGGATGAGACTTCTTTGGGGGTGTCTCAAGTGTGTCCGGGTGCTTTGGGCTAGGGTCAAGGTGGATTTCCACACCAAATGAGTCACAGTCCAAGCCCCTCCACCTCCCTCTCTGGCTTCAGTTCGTGAATTCAGTTCCCCAGTCCCCTCCCTGTCTTGTCCCCCACAGCTGTGAAGATCAGCAGATGTTCCTGGTCTCTGAAAGGCTCTTAGGAAACATTGTTTAGGAAGAATCTTCTCAGAGCAGGTGAGCCCTGGGGATGGCCCCTCTTCTCTCAAGTCTGATGGGGACATGGAGATCCTGTCCGCCTCTAGGTATATGTGATGTGCACATGGGAAGGACTAAGGGATAGTGGCAGGACACAGGTTTCCTTAGTAGGAGCCAATTTGGAGTCAGGGAGGGATCACCAAACTTTAACCTCCAGTTGCAGCAGGTCTCCAGGGAGTGAAGAGCTTCTCTCTTTACTTCTCCATCTGTAAAATGTGTTCGCTGCAGCTTCGTCAGGATTGAGGGCTGCTTTTGTGAAAGACCTATTATTGGCTGAGCATTGGGAGCCTCTGTCCTCCCAGGCTGGCTCTTTGGTAATGAAGAGTGGCTTCAATAAGCCACTGACCCTCTCCCCAACTGTCGAGCAAGGATAGGGGCTGGGGGTACCCTACACCGATGTCCAGAGGCCCCTGACAAGCCCCTTGTTGGCAGCAATGAATGGGGGGAGTACGAGGGCCTCACCCCACCCCAGTCCCAGGGAGAGGAGCTCCCGACCGGGGCAGGGGCAAGGGGATCCATCAAACCCCACTTCCATCCTGGCTGGTTGTTGGAGCCAGGCTCTCTCGTCCCTGTACCCTGCTGCCTGCCACTCAGCCTCTCAGCTGTGGTCATAGGATCCTTTTCCTTTGTCTTCAGAACCCCGCAGATCCTCACCCTCCTCCCCGTGGGTCTCCCAGCAGGGGAGCCCAGAAGGAGTAAATAATGGTTGCCCCTCCCAGCCAGGACCAGCAGGGGATGGAACGTGGATGCCAATTACTTATCTGCCCCCACTAAGCCATACCCACCCCTGCCCACAGCTGGAGCCCCCACCCCCTGGTAGGGGAGTAAACAAGCCCTGGAAAGGTGTTGGCTGTTCTCTGGATTTTAGAAGCTGCCTGTCTGGACTTGCCTGGGTGCTGGATGCCCCCGACTCCTTCTCACGGGAGGTAATAATTCGGCTGCATGGTGCGGCTCTGGCTCTGCCGTGTGTACGCATGCACGTGCAAGAGACCAAGACTCCAAGGTGGCTTGGCCTCTTCCCCAGGGAAGAGTGGCTGGGCTGGAAGGGGAGCCCAAAGGCCACCTCCTTGGAATCCTGAACCTGGGACCCAGAGGAGTAAGGAGACCATACTTAGGTGATAAAGACAGAAGGACAGAGTCCCAGGCCCGGGTGAATTGTATTTTCCACAAGTGACCCCCATGGGATGGAGCTCTGTTCAGGAACCCGTGGATTACCAGAACCCCAACTCCTACTTTGCATACTTGTCCCACTGGCCCTTAGTCAAGGGCAATCACATGTCACATGATTTGTGGTTCTCAATGCAAAACAAAAATGCAGGCCCTTTGTTTAAAAATATATGTATACTATTAAGGTTTTCAAGACAGGAACAGGAGAGCATTAAACCATGAAATCTTGTAAGCACAAGTCTCTGTGCACAGATCACCAGCCCGTGAACCGGCTCTGGGCTAGGACCACATCAGACTGCTGTAGAGCTGTGAAGATCTTGAGCACATTCTAGAATGCTCCTTTTCAGGGTCAGAGTGCGACGGCCACAGCTACCTCACCGCCTCAGCCTGGGAAGGGGAAATTGAATCAGCATCCTGGGTTGACTCCTAGAATCCCAGTGGCAGGGACATGTGGCCTGGGATCAGATTGGAACCCCCTCCTGCAGGGGCAGAGGGCACAGGCTCTGGCAGCCAGGGTTGAGGCTCCTCAGAAGAGGACAGGGGCCAGGGTTTCCTGGCACTAGCCTTTCTCAATGTGCCGTGTATCCTGTCGAGGGGCACCTGTTGTTCACTGCTGTGGGTGTGCAGGGAATGCAGGTGCCGGGTGCTTCGTGTGTGCACAGCCCAAGTGCAAGGCAGGTAAGCTCACCCCCACATGCCAGTGCTGCCCCCATGGGTGCCCTGGCCCCTGTGACGGAGGGCATGTTCCTATCCTGAGGCGTTCTGCATTGGAATTCCTTGCCACCCTGGTTCCCCGCTTGCTAACTATAAACTATCTGATTTATATTCATTAACCAGTACTAGACAGCGGCAGGCACGGCGGACTTCAGTGGGGGACATGCCTCCATCGACAGGCAGACTGCATTTCAGTTAATTAAGGGGCTGTAATTGTTGTCCGGGACAAGGGTCCCCAGGGCACAGGCTTTGTAAATAACTACCCTCCACTGCCCCCACCTCTCACCCTGCCCCTCCCTGCCTCAGAAGCCAGGTAAAGGGTTGGAGGCAGGAAAGAAGGCCACTGGGAAGCGGAAGATGCCCCTCCTACCTCCTTGCCCCAGAAAGGCCACATGCCAGGGCCAGAGGTGGGCTGGGGGACGCCTGAGCCAAGCATGGTGGGGCAGGGCCTTAGAAATCTGGATTTGACTGTGCAAAACTGCCTGAGTCCAGGAAGGAAGGGCCTGACCACGTGTGGACTGGTGCACAGACATTCCCACATGCACTCACACACACACACACACACACACACACACACACACACACACACCTCCAGACCTAGTTGCTCATGCCATTTCCTCCTATCTGCCTACACACCCACCCTGTGAGTTCAGCCTGGGACCTGGATGCTGAGCAGGCTCTCTGGCATCTGTTAGTCACAGAGAACAGGGACTTCAGGTGGTCAGGCAGGGAACTAAAGAGAAAGGGGGCATTATCTCATCAATCAAGCAAATGGAAGGGGGCACTTCTTAAAAGGGCCTAATGAGCTGTAATCCCAGCTACCTGGGAGGCTGAGGCAGGAGGATCACAAGTTGGAGGCCAGCCTGAGCAACTTAACCAGACCATGTCTCAAAATAAAATCAAAAGGGGGCTGGGGGTGTAGCTCAGTGGTAGAGCATTTGCCAATGCAGACTATGGGGGACTCTTCCAGTCTGATAAGGGTGGGGGTGCCATCTCAGAGCTCCCACTTTGATAGGGGAGAGGGTCCCTCCACTAAGACATTTCTGGTTTGACATAGAGTGAACAGGTCTTGGAAGACACATCAGATGAGGTAGGTTCATGCTAAGATGTCCATAGCAACCAGTGTCAACAGTTGGTCAGGCAGGGGAGGGGATGGTTCCTGAGAAAGCCCCAGAGGCCCTTGCAGGGGAGGGGCACGGAGAGCAGAGATTTGAATCAAGGGCTGATCTGTGGGAGCGGCTGAGCTTGTTGTACCAAGCTAATCTTTGCACAGATGTGCCCACTGTGTGCCGGGGATAGAATGGCAAATAAGATTGCTGGGGCCCCTTCCTCTGAGACAGAGGGTGGGAGACAGGGTGTACCCTTGGGGGCATATGAGCCAACATGTACGCCCCCCATGTGTAGATATGGTGTGTGGCCTCAGTGAACGCATATATCTTTGGAGTGCCTGCTACATTTCAAATGCTCTGTGGGGCCCAGGACAAAACAGCAAGCATAACAGTGTTTCAGGCCTCACGGAATTTGCATTGGCTAGTGTATATGCGTGCACACGTGTGCATGTGGTGCACGTCCATGTCCCGTGCCCGTGTGTCTGTGTGAGCACACAGGCCCTTGAAGGGGAACTGTCTTCAGGCTGCTCAATGATTCACACTATGCTGTGACCATTCCCGTGGAATTATTACGCTTGGACATGTTTGAATCTGGGACCATATGGGCTCACGTTGCCCCCCACCCCACTCCTTGCTGCAGGCCCAGGGAACCTACATGTGTTTGATTTATAGCCTAAAAATGTATTTGTTAGCCAGGTGCAGTGGCACATGCCTGTAATCCCAGCGGCTTGGGAGGCTGAGGCAGGAGGATCGAGAGTTCAAAGCCAGCCTCAGCAAAAGCGAGTTGCTAAGCCACTCAATGAGACAAAATAGGGCTGGGTATGTGGCTCAGGGGTTGAATGCCCCTGAGTTCATCCCTGATACCCATCCCCCCCAAAAAAAGGGATCCATTGCCCTTGAATCACTGATCCCCATAAGCCAAATTAGAATTGATTCTTGTTAACATCACTTGCAGTTGAGGATTATCTGTGCCCAGCTCCAACCCCGACCCTATCGCAGGCATGAATCTCAGGGCTGGTAACAGCCCTCAAGGCAACTTTTGACAAGATGCTCTGGAAGCAGGGATTTCACTTGGCTCTATCTAGATGGAGTCTAGCAAAGAAGAGAAAATAAGTTTCCATGTCCCTCTCCTACCCACCCCACCGCCACTTCCACCTATCAGCCCTTATCTGAAAGAAAAATTAGAGAGTTATTAGGAGTTTCATTAGGGGTGAGCAGGTTGGTAATGAAATTACATTTCAGCTCCTTCTCAGCCCCTGTAAGTATTAAGTGGTTTGATCAATGGTGTTCACACAATTAATTCTGCCTGATTGCAGAGTGACTGTATCGACAGTTGGGTTTCCCACCTCGAACTCTGTCTCTGAGCCAAACGTGCCTGCAGGAAGCTTGGAGGGTGCTGGAGGGGGCCTGCCAGTGAACGCCTCTGCTGGCTGCCACGTTCATGTTCATATAGATTATTTTTCTTTAAGCCTAAAGGAAATTTAGGTATCACACTAGAATTAGATCACTGAATTCTAGACCAGCAGAGGGGAGATAGCCCACCCACCTGCCTGTCTCCCATTTATCCATGGGACCAGTGTTCCTGCACAGCTCTCAAGCCCACTCATCCCAGGGCTCCTTCCTGGGACAGGGTGATCAGCCACCTCCTCCTGGGGCCAGCAAGAGAGCACTCCCTTGTGTCCCACTCAAATCTCTGCTGCTTTTGTGTAATCCACCAACTCTCAGGGGATCTTCTGGGGATATGGAAGGCTGCTTGGTCTGGCCCTTTGTGAAACACTCTCTGGATGACAAAGGTTATGTTTTTGAAGCTCGGGAACCAGCTTCCAAGGTCCCCGGTTCTGGTGATTCTGCCCCAGAACCATTTCTTAGCTCACCCACCTGCTTTCCTGTGGCCTCCGGACACGCTGCTCCTGCAGGGGACAGCAGACTGGGGCAGCTTTGCAGTGGCTCTTACACAGGGTCGGCTCTGCTCTTCAGTGTTGTCTCCCACGGGAGATCCTGTGTTTACTGGAAGAGCAGGCCGCAGGGTGCAGGAGACAATAAGATTCTGGGAAGGTGCGGTGAGAGGTAAAGAGGGGAGAGGTAGATAAGACTGGCCCACGGAGGGAGGTGCCAGCCCTCCGCTCTCCAAGCCTGCGTGCTGCTGAAGACGTGGATTCATGGAATCCTTCCAACTGCCCAGGGAAGGACTCCATGAAACCCTGAGCTCACAGGAAAACTGAGGCTCAGAGAAGTTAAGATACTTCCCAGGTCCCCCAACTAGTAAGCGGTGGGACTTCCTGAGAGGAAGGGAGGGAAAGGTCTGTGCCTCCCTGTGTAGCCCGGGCTCCCTCTATTGCGCTAGAACCCCTCCATCTCCGGGGTGCCCTCCTCCGGCACCCCACCCCCTGTCCCTCTCTCCACTTCTCCTCTCAGCCTCAAGGAGGCCTCACTTCTTGTCTGTGTCTCCAGGGTATTTCCACTGGGCAATGGTACTCTCTGTTATGGTTTGGATGTGAGGTGTCTCCCAAAAGCTCATGTGTTAGGCAAGGCAAGAAGATTTAGAGGAGAAGGGCTGGGGATATAGCTCAGTTGGTAGAGTGCTTGCCTTGTGTGCACAAGGCCCTGGGTTCAATCCCCACCACCACCAGAAAAGAAGAAAAGAAAAAAAGAAGATTTAGAGGAGAAATCAAGGCCTTGACCCAATCAATGAATTAATTCCTCGATGGGATTAACTGAGGTGTGGCTGGAGGTGGGCATGGGGGGGCGTGGCTTCAGAGCATATATCTGTATCTGGTGAGTGGACACTCTCTCTCTGCTCCCTGATCACCATGTGAGCTGCTTCCTTCTGCCACACTCTTCCACCAGGATGTTCAGCCTCACCTTGAGCCCCGAGGAATGGAGCCAGCTGTCTCTGGACTGAGACCTCTCAAACCATGAGCCCCCAAATAAACTCTTCCTCCTAAAATGGTTGTTGTCAGGTCTTTTAGACACAGCAGTGAAAACGCTGACTAAAATACTCTCCAACCCCAGCACTGCAGCTCCTGGGATTAAGAGGAACTCCTAGGAGGGTTCTGTGCTTCCTGACTAAATCATGTATAAGAAGAGGAGTCCAGGGGTTGAGGTCTTGGGTGAGGGCCTTCTAGACCAGGTTGCCTTTCATCTGGGTGACTGCAAAGGAAGGAAAGGAAATGGTTATTGGACATTTTCTGCTCTCCTTTGTAAACCGTTACTCCAGGTCCCAAGCCTAACAACCATAATGGCCAAGAATAAGGATATATTCCATGGTTTCCATCCACTCATCTGATAGAATATTATGCAGCCACCAACAATACATAACCACATGGGGACATGTGCATGATGTATTGTAGGGGGGACATCCAGATGGAAGCAGAATGAGTCCAATTTGATTGAGGTCTGTGGGCCCGGGCTGAGCAATATTCAGACATCATCTTGATAATTACTTTTTATAATCCTATGGGATTACTATTACTACTTTCTCCTTCTAAGGGAGAAAACTGAGGATCAGAGCAGTAAGGTGACTCACCCAAGGCCACACAGCTAATAGCTGATGAAGTCAAGATTCTGTTCCATATCCTCTGACAGTAGCACCTGTGCTCTTAACCACTACCTTATAGTAATCTGACACTGTTGGCCAATCCTTTTCACTTTTAAAGTACTCGAGTGTTTATCATATCCTATAAAAATGTACACACCCACTCTAGGAAGCGCTATTAATAAGCCCATTTTATAGATAAAGGAATTGCAGCTCAGAAGAGTTAAGAGACTTGCCCAAAGTCTAGAACTCGGGAGTACATAGATGCAAACCCTGGACTCTTTCTTCTGTTCTCTCTCCCTCTCTCCCCCCACCTCCTCAGTATTGGGGATTGAATCTGGGGCACTTTACCGCTAAAGCTACATCCCCAGCCCTTTCTATTTTTCATTTTGAGACAGGGTCTCAAATTCGAGTTGCCCAGGCTGGCCTTGAATTTGGCTATCCTTCTGCCTCAGCCTCCTGAGTCACTGGGATTACAGGTGGGTGCCACCATGCCTGGCCAAACCCCACATCATTTCAAGGGAAGAGCAGGAGACAAGAGAAGCCAACACGGTCACCAAGGCAGACACAGCAGAGACCGAGTGACCCAGAGCTCAGAAAACTGGCAGGAACGGCATCCCTCTCCCTCTGCCTGTCTCTATTTAAATGTAGAGGGGAAAAAAAATCATTTTAAGCAGGTGCCTGAAGACTTGCATTTAAGAGAAATGCATGGGATTAAGCTTCTAGAAAGCTAGGAAAGCTGAACCAACCACCATTGAGGCTTGAAATGAGATTTTATGTTTTCTTCATTCTGGGCACAGGGCCATCCACGGTGCCACGTGCCAGGATGGTGAGGACCACTTGTTCGTTAGAGACACCAGGGGCTGGTGGCGGTCCGCCCAGCCTGGCCCAGCCCGGCCCCACCCTGGTGGGTGCCAGCTGCTAGCAGCGCATCAGAGGGCCAGGCTCAGGGGGCAGCCACGTGGGTGTTCCAGATTCTTGCTGCTCAAGGTATGGCCCGGGAGGCCGGCTGCGTCCCCTGTCCCCCGGGGGTTGTCTGGAATGCAGAGGGCCCGGCCTGCTGATCAGCCTTAGTATTTAACAAGATCTGGAAGTGGTGTCTGCCCATCACGGTTTGAGAAGCTCTGCTCTTGCTGAAATGGACCGAGGAAGGCCAGGTCCCAAGACTTCCCTGGCCCCCCAGCCTGAGCAGCTCACACAGACCCTGGGAGAGAGGACACCTGCAGAGTGTGGCCCGGCTCAGGGAGAGAGGGAGGGAGGGAAGGGGGGAGGGAGGGGGCGGTCCTCCCCCCTGGAACCCCTTGAGGCTCCTGCCAGCCACAGCCTGAGAGGGTGGGGGCGGAGAAGTTTGTCTCTGTCAGCAGATCTTTCTGGAAGGAGAGTCAAGGTGCCCCTGGTTCCCTCCCCTCCCACGTGGGGACCGAGTGTAAGAACGCCCTGTACAGGATGGCAGGGCAGGTGGCCAAGGGCACTGGGTTCACCTTCCCCGGAGGCACCCCGGGTTGGGGAGGTGCCTCCCTTCCCCTGCTGGCCCTGCGCTCCCCAGAGCTGGCCACCAGGGTGGGACCCGGGAGCTGCTCCTCTCCAGAGCAGGGAGGGCCTCCCTTTGGAAATGTGCCTCCCCAGGCTTCTGATGAGGCACCTGCTCCTCCCCAGCCTGCTCCTGGCCACCTGGCCAGTCACCCCCCAGCCTTCTGGCTCTCCGCGGGCTCTCAGGACACCATCTCCTTAAAGAGACAGCTACTCAGTGGTTCTCTGCAGCATTAACCACCCAGAGGACAGCCTCGGAGGCTATGGGAAGCTGTGATGGCAGAGTCGTACCCACCGCCTTGGGCCCGGGGAAGCGGCTGGGCTGCCCATCTTGGTGCACAAGAATTAGACACCATCTAGTTCAAGGGGTTTCCAGCCTGACTGCACATTTAGATCACCTAGGGAGCTCAAAGAAAATTGACACGTGCGTGGGGTCCCACCCAGGCCCACTGGGTCAGAATTTCTTGAGGGTAGGAGTGGAGAGGAAGTGCTGGTGTTTCTTTAACATTGATGTGGGTGCAGGGGAACCCCTAAGCCTGTCCACCATGATCTACATGACAACCGCAGGACAGGAAGTGCCTTGCTCAGAGTCCCACAGCAGAGCCACAACTGGTAAGGGACACAATGGGCTTCCACCACTAATAGGTCTCCCAACCTCCTGCACAGTGGCAGGGTGAAAAGGGTCCCCTTCCCCACCCAGCTGGGGAGCCCTCCTCCCTGAACCCTGCCTGAGAGTGGAGATGTCTAAGCCCTATGCAAAGAGCTGTGCCCCTCAGAGGCTGTGTGACCTTGAGCAAGTTGCCTAACCTCCCTGATTCTCAATTTCCTCACCTATAAGATAGGGACAGTGATACCTGAGACACAGATTTTGGGGGAAGATGCCTGGCACAGGTGGGTTTTCAATAAAATGTGGCTGGATGAATGAATGAATGTACAACTGGAGCAATCCCTGGCAGGGGCAGGAAATTTTTCACCTGGAAATCTAAGGTTGGCACACCAAGCCCAAGAGAGTCCTGTTCCTCCAAGGTTCCAGAGCTCATGAAAGGTCTACAGAGAGGGTGGGGGTGCGGCAGGGGGCCTCTTCAAGGGACAGAGTTTATCCACATGAGTGAGGCCCCGGATTTCAGGTCAAGGTGTGAATCACTTCCTGTTCTGCTAGAGTAACCCTGGCCCCTCTGTGGGAGGGTTGGGGACTCTCACCTTCTCTTCTCTGGGGCCCAGCTGGGGCATGTTGGGGTCACAGAGATGCTGGCACGGCTGACATCTGGGGTCAGGGAGCAGGTAGGGCCCCCTTCCTGGGCCAAGCAGGGTAGGTCTAGTGAGCAGCAAGAGAGGAGGGGAGAGTCTTTCAAGGCTGGGGACAGGTGCCTCCCCCTCCCCCAGGGGTGGAGAAGGGGAGGGGGGCAAGAGAAAGTCCCTCTCAGTCCCCCACTGCCTTCAAGCCCAGCAGGCCCCTCCTGCCGCTGCCCCCAGCCAATTTCCTGATCTCCAACCCCTCCCTGACCGCTCTGCTTCACTACCACCTGGTAGGGTTCCCCCTTCGGATTAAAACCGCAGTTTCTGGTCCTCCTTCCCAGCCCGCGTCACCATGGCCTCTGGTTGCAGGATCTGCCCACCCCCAATGTGCCCGGGCCACAGGTGAGACAGGGCAGGGGCCCACCCACCCTAATCGGCTCCTTCATCATCACGTCTTTTAATGAAACCAAAGTCCTGCAGATGGAGAGATCAAACCCACTGGGTCAGGGCATGGGGGTTATGGGGGGGTATCCTGGGGTCTGAGCTGCCATCCTAGGGCTGGAGGGGGCATCGGCTTGTTTTCCTTCCTTGAGCAGGTACAAAAGAAGCCACATGAACACAGCCCTGCCTTTGAAGCCTGCCTTTGAAACCCAGACTCCTGGGTCCGTGCCAAGCAGGCCCCCACCCCCACCCCAAGCGGCCTCCCTGGCCTCCCTCCACTAGCCACCCCAGCTTCCAACCTCCGAGATCAAAGGGTTTCGGCCCCTCCCCACCATGCAGCCTTTCTAGTCCCTAGGATGGGGAGACTATGAGGGGTACAGAGGGCTCCCAGGGGGCACATGCCCAGAGAGCTCCTGAACACTTGGTCTCCTGGATGCATATGAAGCCTCTATTCTCTGCCAGCTGTCCTCACACACGCAGAGGACCTCGTCTTCCTTACACTTGTTACTGTGGGCTAGGTCCCATTTCACAGATGAGGAAAATTGGGCTTGCAAAGTTTAAGTAACATATCCAAGGAGTTTAGGATTGAAAACCTTCTGATCCCCAATCCCGTGGAAAGTTCTACCACCCCAAAGACAGATCATTTCCCATTCCTGCTGCCAGCTGGGTCCTAAGCTTCAGTCTCCAGAGCCAAGAGCTCATAAAAAGCTGTCCCTTTCTTCATCAAGCTTCCCTGATTTCAGGGGACCATGTTCTTCCTCTCCCTTCCAACCTGCAGCAGAGAACTGTCCAGGGACCTACCAGGAGACAGACTGGGGATGGTTTTCTTCTCCTCCAGACTTACCTGCCCTCACTTTGACTTTGACTTTCTATCAGCAAGGACAGGCGGGCCGACAGGTGTGGGAACTGGAACATACCAGTGTCACCCCTGACCTCTCTTGGAGTGCTAGAGGGTGGGAGAGGCCAGCACCCTCCCCCAACCCTGGGCAGGGCCTCAGCTCCTTCCAGGTGGGGAGAGGCAGGCGGAAGGACCCCCTTCCTTGTTGGGGAGCAATCCCCCCTTCATTCCATCTCAGGCCACTACCTCTCTTACCTGACCCATCACCTCTGCTTCCTCTCTTCCTCCCACTACCTCATCTCCTGGCCCTTTACCTCGCTCCAAACTACCTGATCAAAGGCAAGAATCTGGGAGCCATTAATGACCTCCTCCCTCCCTCTCCCTTCCCCACCCCTTCCTCTGCCTTTCCTGCCAGGACATAAATAACTCTGTCTCCTGGTGGAACCAGGGTGGGTCAGAGATAGAAGGACCCTTCATTTTACAGATGAGTAAGTCAAGGCCCAGAGAGAGGGTGGCTTTCCTATGGTCACACAGCGAATTACTAGCAAAGGGGGGCCAGGGTAATGCTTCGACCTCTGGAAACCTAGACAATGAAGAGGTTTTGTTTTCTTCACCCACAAAGGTGTTTCAAAAGTAAAAACAACACTGCAATATAAAACAGAACTAGTAGAAAATTGGCCCAGTCTGCTAGGACTCTCTGAGATGATAAACATACTCTGTTAGAAAGTCAAAGTCAACGTGGTAGCTGGTAGCCACGTGTGATTATCAAGCACCTGAATCATCGCAAGTGTGACTGAGGAGGTGAACTTTAGGTTCATTTTAATTACTTTAAAATGTACATTTCTCTGGCCACCCACTTGTAGCGAACAGCTTTCCTATTGAACAGCTCAGAGCTATCTATTAATCAACATCACTTCTTTTTAGATTTCTCTGCTTGCAAAATTCCAGTAAAGTTCATCAATATGGAACTTTGGGGCTTGGATTTTGTTTTCCTTTTAGGGGCTCCCTAGACCACTAAGTCTGTCTATTGAGTAAGTTTGTCCCATCTAGAGCTCAAATTTGGGTCTGTAAAAAGGAACAAATGGTAGCACATGTCTGTCATCCCAGTGGCTCAGGAGGCTGAGGCAGGAGGATCACAAGTTCAAAGGCAGCCTCAGCAATTTAGTGAGGCCCTAAGCAACTTAGCAAGACACTGTCTCTAAATAAAATATAAAAAAACGGGGTGGGGGTGGTGATGGGGCTCAGTGGTTGAGTATCCCTGGGTTCAATCCCCAGGAGGGGAAAATAAAAGGAACAAATGGCATAAAGAGAATTCTATGGGCTGTCAAAAGAGAAGAGGGATAGATTATATCTGGCATGGGCTGGAGGGCCATGTAAGGGAGACTTTCATGGAGGGGGCATTGAGGTAGACCTTAGAGGGTTCACACAGGTGGGGCGGGTGGGGAGGAAACTTCTAGACAGTGGGAACAACAGAAGCAAAGGCACAGAGGTAGGAAATGCCAGGTGTGTCCAGGACCAGTGTCCAGGACACAGAACGCAGGCAGGCTCAGCAGGGTGTAAAGAAGTTCTGGGCCTCCACACTGCAATTTACCTTGCCTCGCTCTGGTCATTGTGGGCATTTTGCAGGGGACCTCTCTGGTTTTGTCTGCTGGAGGAGGAAAAGGCCCATCGGAAACCACAGGAAGGGAAGGAAGAGGGTGAACAAGGAAGGCGGTCACGTGCCTCTGGGCCTTGTGAGAACTGAACAGTGGTGGAGGAATCCAGGGCCTCCCCATGAGCAACTTCACTCTGGCAGAGACACCTGGGGGGGTGGGACAGAGATGCTCAGGCCAATTAGAATCAGAGTCCCCAAACCCTTAGCAATCCCAAACTCCTTACCAGAGGATTGTCCCAAGGTCATGAATCACAGCACTCTATTCCAGGAAGTCATGAGGGGGGAAGACGTCCCTCCCATGGCCAAATGAAACATGTCAAAATTAAATATCCAGAAAATAAGAACAACTATACCAATTGACATGACAAAGAAAAAAGAACCCAACAGAAAGATGGGCAAAAGAGGGGGAGCAGGCAATTCACAGAGAAACCCAAATCAGTGATCAAAAAGTTGGAAAAGATGATCAGTCACACTGGTAGAACAAAAGTGTGGTGCCACTTCACCTCCATTAGATTGACACAGATTAAAAGTCTAGCAAAGCCTGTGTATTGGTGTGGATGTAGGATAATCCAGCACCATTGGGAGGGGACTACAAGGCTTGGGAGATTATAAATTGATGCTACCTCTTTGAAGACCATTCAGCAATATCTCATAAAGCCACTGATGTTCATACCCCTATTCTAGTAGACACTCCGTTGGTGATGCCCACTGACGTCTCCCAGTATCTGCATCCTCCCACGTTGCTTCTAGACCTGGCCACGGGACTTCCTTTGGCCAATGGGTTATTAGCAAGAAGGGGCTTAATCAGCACTTGCACAGGGTGCCTTGTCCTCTGGGGAACTGCTTCTTGGAATCCAGAGACCACCATGCTGTGGGGAAGCCCAAGTTGGCTGCACAGAGAAAACAGGAGGAAGAAAGCCAAGGATCACATCCCACATGAGGAGCCAGGCCCCCACACACATGGCCCAGTTGTTCAGCTGTTCTAGTATTTTAAGCTGCTCAGGATGTATCCCCCCACACACACCCTCAGACTTTATGGTAAAGAGACAAGCTGTCCCCACTGTACTCTGCAAGAATTCCAAACCCAGCTGGGGTGGGGGGTTGGGGGGCTGCACACCAGTAATCCTAGCAGCTCAGGAGGCTGAGGCAGGAATATCACAAGTTCAAAGCCAGCCTCAGCAAAATCAAGGTGCTAAGCAACTCAGTGAGTTGCTGTCTCTAAATCAAATACAAAGTAGGGGGCTGGGATTGTGGCTCAGGGGCAGAGCACTCACCCACCATGTGTGAGGCCCTGGGTTCCATCCTAAGCACCCCATAAAAATGAATAAATAAAACAAAGATATTGTGTCCAACTACAATTAAAAATAAATATTTTAAAACATACAAAATAGGGCTGGGGAGGTGGCTCAATGGTCAAGTGTCCCTGAGTTCAATCCCCAATACCAAAATAAAGAAAAAGAAAAAGAAAAAAAATTCTAACACAAAGAATTGTGAGCAAATAAAAGGGTTATTGTTTAAAGCCACTAAGTTTGGGGGTAGTTTATGATTCAGCAAAAAATAACTGATAAGCCTGTCATCCCGCGGCTCCATTCCTAGTGGCATGCCCCAGAGAAACCCTTGCACGTGTGCACAGGAGACATATACGAGGGTGCTTATTACAGCCTATCAATAAATGAAGGATAAATTAAAGCAAATTCCTTCAATGAATCCAACACAGAACCAAAGGTAACAAGGGTAAGACCTCCAAAAATACAGCACCTAAGGTGTGGAAGTTCACTACAGACACAGTGTAAATAAAATTCAGAAGTATGCAAACCCCTCCAACATAGGTTTTATGTATTTATAATTTGCAGTTCAAACTTGCATGAAAAGAATACACCCTAACTCACAAGGACGGTTCCCTCTGGGAAGGAGGGAGGGGGCTGCGTCTTGGGAGGAACATTCGTGAGGTTTCCATCAGACCTGTGATGTTTTATTCCTTTAAAAAATATGTATCCGAAACAAATATGGCAAAATGGTAAGATTTAACAAAGCTGAGTAGAAGAAACATGGGTGTTCATTATGTTATTGTTTATAGTTTGCTCTGAGTGAGAAATATTTCATAATAAAAAATCTAATTTAGAAAATACAGTTGGGGGTGGGAAGCTCTGAATGGTGACGGGTGATTTAAGAGGAGATAGAGACAGAAAGGAGGTTCTTATGTCTCCTAAACCAGGTCTCAGGCAGCCCCTCCCCAGACTAGCTGCATTCCTGCCCCAGAGTTCCTTAGAGAGGACACTTTGCTATTAAAAAAGAAAGAAGAAAAAAAAAAAATCTGGGCACAGTGGCACACATCTGTAATCCCAGTGACTCACAAGGCTGAGGCAACTTAGCAAAACCTTGTCTCAAAAAAAAAAAAAAAAATTTAAAGGGACTGGGACTGTAACTCAGGGGCGGAACACCCCTGGGTTTAATCCCTAGTACTGGGGGAAGGGGAGAAGACTTCAAAAGTTGAGTTGCTTTGGTAGAACTGAAGCAAAGAAGTGAACTAGTCTCAGGGCATCCTGCCAGAACTTGGGAGATCAGAGTATGAGCTGACTCTTTCACAACTGCCTGCTTGAGACCTTTTTGCAAACCACTGTCCCTCTCTGAACCTCAGAGTTGTCATCTGCAGCATGAGCCTGGGTAGATTCAACCAGGGAGAGTCAACAGACAGAGCTATGTGCACCCCCTCCATATCCAGCCAAGGTGCCCAGACTCTATCTCCATAAGGGAAGGGAGAACAGGCAACTAGAAAATCCCCTGGGGATTGTGGCACCCACACCTGGTGGAGAGGACCTCTGAGGACCCTTATTCCCAGTATTCTAAGACTTTATAATATGGCAGGGTCTACCTAAATCCTGTTAGGATCATCAGCAAATATTAATAGGGCCTATCTGAGGTGTCTGCCCCTCAAGCTAGTGTGTCTACCCATTCACCCGTTCATCTGCCCCTTCATCCATGATATGTCCATATATCTATATTCATCCATTACTCATTAATTCAAGAAATGCTACTGAGTGCCCACTATGAGTCAGGCAACTGTGGAAAATGCTGGAAACTCAGCAGTGAACAAAATAGACATCATAATAACTAACACCCAAGCCTCAGGCTCACTTTGAACCACTTTACATTTATTGTTTATTCTGGAAACAGCTCTGTAAAACAGGCACTTTTATTATATTACAACTGGGGAAACTGAGGCACGGAGTGGCTACAGGACAGAGCCTTGAATTCCCACTCAGTTAACCCCTCTGCAGTTGCTGCTTACTCCCGGTGGGCACCGTGCTCAGCCCCTGGCTCTGTCCTCCCAGCTTTCTCCCCACACCTCCTCCTAACTCCTACTCCTGCCTCCCACCAGCCAGAGGCATTCTCTTGAGGCAGGTGGGAGGGCCGGTGGGCAACACAGCACCTGGAGGGTGGGAGCACCCCTTGTGTTTGTGATTTAGGGAGGGCTACAGGAGAGGAGGGGTGTGGGGTCGCAATTTCCCACAGCAGAGCCTAGTGCGGGGCAGGTGGGGAGCAAGGGGAAATGTGACCTCAGGGGAAGTATACAGGATAGGCAACATGATCGCCAAAGTCACCTGTCACTTTAGCTACTGGTTATGGAGTACCTGGGAATGATCCTACAAACATCATCTCATTTAAATCTTTACAGATGCCTAAGATAAAAATTACTAGCTCTGTTTTATAAAAGAGGAAAGTGGATCAAGAAAGTCCAGGGAACTTGCCCAAGTGGCAAAGCTAGCATCCGAACCCAGGTTTCCTAACATACCCATCACCCGAGGTCTGTGGGTGACAAGTGTGGTTCTTGGGGCTGAGCGCAGCCTGGGACAGGGTGGGCAAGGCTGAGGCATGCAGTGACCTAAGCAAACCATGATTGTCAAGTCCTGACAAGTGTCAGATGACAAATCAGGAATACAGTTGAGTGCACTGGGACTTCCATTCTTAACAAGATGATAGGTCAGATGCATGCAAAAAACTCCAACATAAACACCCAGAAATGCTGACCAAGATATAAAACAGCCATTGCAGGTACAGCTGCAGTGAACAAAAATTGAGAATCTTCTGAAGTCAACACGAAAGAAGAAGTTGGGCACCGTGGTACATACCTGTAATCACTGTGGCTTGGGAGGCTGAGGCAGGAAGATCTTTGAGTTCAAAGCCAGCCTGAGCAATGGCAAGGTGCTAAGCAACTCAGTGAGACCCTGTCTCTAAATAAAATACAAAATTGGGCTGGAGATGTGGCTCCGTGGTCAAGTGACTCTGAGTTCAATCCCTGGTACCCCATCCCCTCCCTGCCAAAAAAGAAGAGAGGGTAAGGAGAACCACTAGGGTATTATATCTACCAAATAATATCATTATAGTGTGGGCATCTATGAATACGTAACAACAAATCCCACTGTTATGTACAACTATAATGTACCAATAAAAATATGGAAAAAAAAAGAAGAGGGGCTGGGGTGGAGCTCCGTGGTAGGGCGGGGGTCTAGCAGGCAGGAGGCCCTGGGTTCAACCCCAGCACCAAACGAAAAGCAAACCATGACAAAACAAAGAGCCTGAAAACAGGCTCCAACACACTCCAAAACCACACAGCACACCTGGGAGTAAGCAACCATGAGTGAGAGTCTGCCCAAACCATGAGCTCCAGAGACAGATCCCTGTGGGTTTCATCAAACAGCAAAATAAAGTGTGTATGTCATATGCTCAAAGCTTAAGATGCGAAAGCATGACTGGAGATGGTGACACTGGACTGGTGGTCAGGAAAGAGCTTTGGAAGAAAAGACTTTTGAGATAAGCCTGGTGTGGTGGCACAAGCCAACAGCTCAGGAGGCGGAGGCAGGAGGATCGCAAGTTCAAAGCCAGCCTCAGCAACTTAGCAAGACCCTGTCTCTAAATAAATAAATAAGAAGGGCTGGGATGTTGTTCAATAGTTAAGCACCCCTAGATTCAATCCCCAGTTGCCGCCCCACCCCCCCAAAAAAGACTTTTGAGATAAGACTTGAATGAGGAGAAGCAGCCAGTAAGAGACCATGATCGCCCAGGGGGAAAGCTCTGAGCCAGGGAGAGCTCAGTTCCCTGGGATGACCGAGGAAGGGTGGGTGCCTGTTCCCAGGAAGGCAGCAGTGTCGGGAGCGAGTTCTCAGGGCGTGGCTTGAGCTGCTCCTGCCCTCCATCCGCAGGACCTGCCCCACCACCAGCTGAACCGAGGCAGAGTGTGTGTTGGGGGGCAGGATGTCTCTCTCACCTACAGGCCCCGGCTGCAAGGAGAGCTTCCCTGTGGCCCTCTGAGGGAGGAAGAGAGGAGACAGCAGTTCATGAACAGCCGCAAGCCTTAGATCCGGGGCCCTTGCACTTCCATCCTCTCCTTTGACCATCAAAGCAATTCCATGGTACCAGCAGAGCAGAAATGGATACCCCATTTCACAGGTGAAGAAACTGAGGCTCAGCCAAGCTAAGGGCCTCACCTAAGGCCTCAGAGGTAAAGTATAACTGGGCCCACACCAGAACTAAATCTTCTAGCCAGGCGTGGTGGCACACATCTGTAATCCCTGCTACTCAGGAGGCTGAGGCAGGAGGATCACAAGTTCAAGGCTAGCCTCAGCAGCTGAGGGAGACCCTATCCCAAAATTAATTAATTAATTAATTAAAAGGACTTGGAATGTAACTCAGGGGTAGAGCACTTGGGTTCAATCCCCAGTATCAAAACCAAAACCAAGTGCCCAGCAGGGTAGCCTATTCTTGTAATTTCAGCCACTTGGGAGGTTGAAGCAGGAGCATCACAAGTTTGAGGTGAACCTCAGCAACTTAGAGAGGCTCTAAGCAACTTAGTGAGACCCTGTTTCAAAATTTAAAAATAAAAAAAAGGGCTAGGTATGTAGCTCAGTGGTAAAGTACCCCAGGGTTCAATCCCTAGTACCCCAAAAAAAAACCCAAAATGCCTAAGGCTTCTTTTCCAGTGTCCAGTGTCTTGGGAGGCCATCCAGATGTGGCCCTCATCCGTGCCCACTGCCCTCCCTCTCCCCCAAGTCCCTGTCCTCAGCTCACCACCAGTGCCCGGGCCGCAGAAGTGTGGTGGTAGCGGAGGAGCAGCCAGGAGCAGGGAAGCTGGGAGCCCCCAACTTCCCGGTCTGGGCATCCCAACTTCCTCACAAGTTTCCTAGGAAGGGTCCCCGGGAATGGGACGCCTGGAACGAACTTTATAAAATTCTCCACAACCAGCCAAGCGGAACCTATTTTCCCTCACAATGCAATTAACGGCACCAACATTTACAAAATATGATTACAAGCGCTTTGGTTAAGTAGAGGAAAGTATATTAGATAGCAGCGAGGGGTTGATCTTAATGTGCATTTTTTCGAGAGACTTGCATTTTCTTTGTGCAAATAAAGAGGCCCTAAATTCTCCATAGGCACTAAAATCAATGCAGTGGAACCATGATAACAAACACAGGCTCCACTTTTTGCTACATCCCCCAATTAATTAAGCCTTTCACGGGCATGTAATTAGGAACATTAGCAAGTCATAAAATTGCCGTGAGTCTTTAAATTATGTGCTGGCCCTCAGCAATTTGTTTTTAATTCCTTCTGAAGACAATGGCACTGCGGGGCCCAATAGATCTTCGCAGCGGCCTACTGTGCTCCCCTTTATGGAGTGGGATGCGCCTGCCAGGGTTCCCCCATGCAGCCTGTGCCCATTCTGGCTCCCAGGGCCCCGGGAATGGCGGGACCCTCCCACTCCTCCCTTCTCCTCTCTGGGGACTCCCACCTCTCTTCCTCCTCCTCTCTCACTTCTTCCATTTTGCTTTTTCTATTTATTCTCTTCTTTCTCTCCCTATTGCTTTTCCTTTAATTCCTCCTCCTTCTCATATCTATCCTCTTACCTCTTTCCCCTTCTTCTTCCACCCCCTTGACTCTCTCTCACTCTCTCTTTCTCTCTCTCTCTTTCTTTTCTTTCTTGGTACTAAGGATTGAACCCAGGTCTACCAAGCTACATCCCCAGCCCTTTTTATTTTTTATTTTGAGACAGATCCTAAGTGGCCGAGGCTGGCCTCAAACTTGTGATCCTCCTGCCTCAGCCTCCCAAGTTGCTGGGATTATAGGCAGTGCCACGGTGCTCGCTCCTCTCTCTCTTTTTATTTCTTCCTTTTATTTCTCCCTTGCTCGCCCTCCTCTCTTTTCCTTCTTTTTTCTTTCCTCCTTTCTTCTCTGCGCCTTGTGCCTCTTTCTTTCCTCCCCCTCTTTTTCCTTCTCCAGCCCCTGCCCTCCTTCTCTCCCTCCCCCACCTCTTCTCTTCCCCTGTGCCTTCTGCTCCCCCAGCACCCTGGGCCTCAGCGCCAGCCTCCTCCCTGCCCTTTCTGTGACCCCTTAGGACCAAACTGAGCACAGGCCTCTGGCTCTGCCCAGCCCTCCCTAGGCCCCAGCTCCTGGCCCCTCTACTCCCATCCATCCACGTTGGAAAGGGCCTCAAAGGCCATCTATCCTGGCTGCCAACCCTTGATTTGTGGCATCAGTTACCCTCCTAGGGAGCCAAAGCCTGAAGCAGCCTGGGGGCCTCTGCGGGGGGGTGAGGTGCAGGGGTCTGGGACCCCTCTCTCACCTCCTTCCTTCTCTGTGGGTAAGGAAGTGGGTCAACTTCTGCCCAACCCCTCTGAAAGGGTGTGTGCCGGCCTCACACTCATCTGCCAGGACCCCCGAGAACCGAGGGAGTTAGAGAATCTTGCCCCTTATCCTCATACCACACCCTCATCACGTTCTCTCCTCCTTCCAAGCCTGCTACTGCTGGCTTCAGCGTTGGGGAGTTAGGAAAGTTCAAACCTTCGAAACCCAGCACTACCCCTGCTTTTGGCACCCCTGCCTTTTTTTTTTTTTTTTTTTTTTTTAATCAAACAGAGGTTTCTAACCTATGACTCGAGATTGACTTGAAGACCTTGACACAGAGCCTGGACTAGCAAACACCGTTCCCCATCCCTAGATCCCCTGGCACAATCAAAGCCTTCTCCAAGGTTTGCTGCAACTCTGGGTAGAGAAGGTCTGACTTCCACCTGCGGCCTCTATCACCTCTTCCACATGCCACAACCCTCCCACTCCTGGAGGTCATGAGGCCGCTGTGAAGTGTTAGATCACCAAGTTTTAGACCAAGGAGGAGCATTAAATCAGAGCAACTGAGGCCCCTACCAGGCCAGAAGCCTTAAAGTTGGGAGCAAAAAGACCTGTTTGTTCCTCTCCTTCTCCACCTTCTCTCAGCTTCTCCTTTCACTGAAAACTAGCTCTTTCTCTCTGTGTTTCCTAAACAGGATAGACGTTTCTAGTGCTGAATGGTATTTTGGGTTTTCTTGCCTTCTGGAATCAGCAAGGAAGATTGTATTCTGCACCATGCTGAGGTTAGGTATGGCCTGTGTACCTTGTTTGGGCCAAGGAAGTACGAACAGAGGCAGTCAGTGTGACTTCCAGATGGAAGGATTTAAGTCTCTATGCCTTCTTCTAGTCCATGTATTGATATAGAGGTGACAGGTGGAACTGGCCTGAAATGCTCAGCTACCACTCGGTGACAATTTCCCTGAAGAGCTGCTTAGACCCAGAGCAGAATTTGCATGAACTGCTGAGATAACGGTGATGTTTGTTACCACAGCATAACCTTGCTTGTCCTGACTAATCCTCCAAGAAAGAGCCTCTGGTTGGTCCAGCTATCTTTTTGGACAGACCTGACCATTAACTCCAGTGTGGGAGTTCTTCAATTTGTAAGTTTCCTGTGCTTAACAGAATAAACATCTAAGTCTCATTTTGACCTACAAGGCCCTTTGGTGGACTGGCCCCTGACTACCTCTCCAGCCACATTTCCCACTGCTTCCTACCATTTCTTGTCCCTGAGCTTCTCTCGTCCCTCATCACGTCAAGCTCTGTCACAATCCATCTCTTTACACATGCTTTTCTCTTTGTCTAAAATGCCATTCCACCCACATCTCCTTCTAAGGAGATTCTACTGATCTTGAAAATCCCAGGTTAAATAACGCCTGATCTTTTCAGCCTTCCCTGGTCCACCCTGATCTGTGTTCCTCCAGCACTTTGCATATATCTCTATCACACACTATCATGTACTTCTGTACCTATTTGCTTATCTGTCTGTCTGCTCGGTGTTCTTCCAGACTGTAAATTTCTCATGAGATAATCAGCACTCTGTCAGCATTTGGCCTTCCCCCTCCCTCTGACATATTACCCAACAGCCACCAGGAGGAGGCCAACGTGTACTAAGTCCTTACCGCGGCCCGGCACTGGCTGATAGTGAAGGCAGCTCACCTCTCTGTACTAGTTAACATTAGTGATATTCGTGGGATATTCTCCCGGACCCCTGCCTTGTCCTGCCTCCCCTCATGGTCCTCAAGAAAGACCATTAGTAACACCCTGTTGAATGAATGTTGGCCTGTCTGAAATTAACAAATGAGTGAATAAATGAATTCTGACTTAAACACAAAGAGGAGGCCCCGAATTCATGCACTGCCTTCATAAAAAAGCTAGCGCTCTCCGGCTCCCCAGGCATATGGGCCTGCTGTATACTTTGCCTGTCTGCAGGAGGGGGTCTGGACATTCAGAGTGTCCCCAGTGGGAAGGACACACCTTCTCCTTCTAGCCAGCATATGCAGGCATCCTTGACCCTGACCAGCAGCTAGCTCCTAGACTTCCCGTCCCAACCAGGGTTCTCATGTGCATTCACCACCAGGGCAGACAGGGTACCCCAGGAGCCCAGCCTGGGCTCTGCCAGGCCCATTTTGAGGCGGCCATATTCCCTCAGGACAGAGAGCTGTAAATGGGAGCCTGGCAAACAGTCTAACCTTGAATAAGTGTTTTTTTGTTGTCATCTGCAGATCTACCGTGAAGCCTGCAGAGAATACGCGGCAGAGACATATATTACACCCCGAGCTCTTTATCTCGCACATGTGACCCTGCCCATCATGAGCTGTGCGTTTTATTCTCGCTGGTGGGACAAAAACCACCTCCCACTGCAGCATATATCAAGGGGAAGAATGTTGAACTTTCTTTGCATTAATATAAATAGCTGTTTAGGCCTCATTCCCCAGCCCAGGACCCTCTGTGCACCTGTCCTTCATCTACTCTATTTGGCATCTGGTTCAAGTTTGGTTTATTTAGAGCCCAGGTCGGCGGGCTTTTACATATTAAAGGTGCATTTTAAAAGAGCATTTTCTATTCTAATTTGGGGGAGCCAAGCTCTTTAGGGCTTTCCAGAACCGTGTCCACCTGATTTACATTTCCCCCATTGGAACAGAGCCGCAGACGCACATTAGAATGTAAATAATAGTGATGGATACATGTATCTTTAAAGATCCATTTTCTCTCCATTTTTTCTCGCTTTGAGGGGAGGGGACAGGCCAGGGAGGAACCAGAGTATCCAGGCTGAGGGGCAGAGTTAAGAAAGAGAAGGGAGGTTATGGAGGGTGGCTTGGGAAGACCAGCTGAGGGAAGGATGGAGACTGCAGGGGACTGCAGTTCAGAGGGCTGAGGCTCCCATTCAAATAATGGTTCCAGTGTGGCTCTGGGAAGTTCCCTCACCTCCCTGAGTTTTAATGCACCCATCAGCTATGGGGACATCATAGTCATCCCACACAGGGCTGTTGTGAGAATAGATTAAATTTGACACCTGTCAATCACAGAATACCGTGCTCAACATGCAGCAATGGATGACTCAGTATGTGGCGGTGATTGTTTATTATTATTATCATTCTTGTAAATCTTGTCTTCTGTCCCAAGTACTAGCTCCCTGCCTGCACATGGTAGGGTTTTGTCAATGCACGTTAGCTGGACACCAATCATTCAGGTCAGAAACTGACCTGGGTCTGGCACGCTGCACGCTTGTAACCCCAGCAACTCAAGAGGCTGAGGCAGGAGGAGTGCAAGTTCCAAGTCAGCCTTAGCAACTTAGCAAGACCTGTCTCAGAGTAAACATTTAAAAAGGACTGGGGTATACTCAGTCATAAAGCACCACTAGGTTCAATCCCCAGGAAAGAACTAACTGACCCGGGTCCCACTGTGTGCTGGGAGAAAGATGACCGCTACGGTATGTCTCCTCGTCTCTGCCCATCTCCTGCCTCTAGAAAGTTCCTATCTCTCTCCCTCTGGTGGCCTCCCTGTAGCCATCTCACCCACACTTTCCATGTGCTCAGTCCAGACCTACACAGTGCTCTTCTTGACCTGACTAAATCCAACTCATCCCCCTTCCAGAAAGCCCTTCCAACCCTCCACTCTGGGTTCAGTGCCCTCCTCAAGGGTCCAGAGTGCTGTTTCCTCCACCACACTGCTTCCTGTTCTCTCTGGGGACTTGCATGTCTATGTTTCCTACTGGAGCGCAAGACCCAGGAGGAGAGGATGGGTCTGTTTTCGATTGCCATCCTAATCCTCAGCCTGGCACATATTTGGTGCTCCATTTAAATACTTGTTGGATGAATGAATCTCTTTGTACTCAAACTAACACCTGGCACACAGTAGGTGCTCAATGAATGTTCGCCCATCCTAGGTACTCGGGGTCAGGCAGGGATCAGGCTGGTTCCCAGACTCTCTGAGAAGCCAGGACAGCAAATATGAAGGAGGAAGAGATAAGAAGAAGGGCTCCCCTAGCCTTGATTTCTCCGTCAAGAGGCTTGGAAAGATAGGATTACATCAGAAATCTAGGGAGAAAATCTAGAGCCCTCCTTCAGAAGCCATGGTGGGGGCAGGGGGGTGTCTGAAATAGTGAAAGGAAGAGAAGGAAAGAGAATCAGGGGTCAGAGAAACAGGAAATTAGGGGGAGGGAGGGGGAGGTGGGGGGGACAGAGGGGAAGGGGGTGCAGGGGAGGCGGGAGGGTCTAGCAAGGGCTGGGAGAGGAGAAAGAGCTGGGAGGGAGGGAGGGAGCGGGAGGACAGGGGGCGGGAGGAGATGAAGATGTTCTTTCATCTTCTTCCTGGAGAGAAGGGGCCAGGCTGTGATAGGGAGAATGACGGAAAGTCTCATTGGAGCTGTTGGTTTGAAAGAATTTGTCTTTGGAACAAGCTTTTTATCAGTCAGCTTTAAAGATCAGGGTTCCTTGGGGGCGGCTCCGTCTTCCTCTCCCGCACCCTCCTTCCCCTGTTCTGTCTCCCTTCCCGTCTCACAGTCCCTTTCTTGGTCTCAGGACTATCTTTAGTTCCTGTTCCTCAGATTCCTGGCATCTTCCTCTACCCTTCTTCCCTGGTCCCTGACCACAGGCCAGGCCCTCCTCCATGTCTCCAGGAGACAAGGGGGTCAACAGGGGCGGTGGGCCAGGCCTGGGCCAGCAGAGCCCCTTGTCCATGTCCTGGGCGAGGCTGGGAGACCCTGTTCCAGGAGGAAAGGGGGCAGAGAGACCTGTGGGCCAAGGAGGCCTTGCCCCTGCCACGACCTGTTCCCAGGTGTGGAGCTCACCTGTCCTGTGTACACAGTGAGGGCAGGTTCCAGGGGCAAAACCAAGCGGAGCCTGGTGCCCTCGTGCCCCCGGCAGGCCGGGGAGAGGTAGGTGGCAGGAGCAGGCCTAGAAGGGAGGGGAGGAGGGAAAGTGTTGGGCAGCCCCGGGGGTGGGGGGGGACACCCTAGAGTGCGGGTGTTTACAGTACACCAGGGCCTTCTCCTAGTTGGTGAGAACCGAGCGTGGTCTTTGTCCTCCCTGGGGAAACTGAGGCATTCCATCAACTCCATGGCAGTGAGGTGGCTGTCTTGAAGGTCAGAAGAAACCAGAGCCGACAGAGATGGAGAGCTGAACCTTTGCCAGGAGCCTCTCCCTTCATATTAGTATTTGATGTCCCCCACCAACGTCCTGAGTCACACCAGACCTCATCCAGCACCCTGGCTGGGAGGCCTAGGGTCAAAGCTGACATAGTCTCGATTTGGTTTCCCTAGAGAAGGCTGCGCTGGGGGTGGGTGTCAGGCATTTCCTTGGAGTCACCAGGAGCTTCCTTCTTTTTTTCTAGTTCTGATTCTAAGACAAGGACCTCCAGCCTGGAAGGGGCTGTGACCTGGGGAGGAGGTGATCAAATGGTGGCCTGGTATATCTCCTCATCTCTGCCCATCTCCAGGCCCGTCCCTGAAGCCCTCTGTCTGGGCCAGCAACTCTAAGCCATCTCTGTGGTGCCTCATGTGCATCCCACCCTCCAGAGTTTGGGCGCGACCCTCTGGGCACCCAGGCCCCTCCCCATGCCTTTCCCAGGCCTCTGGGACCGGAGGGGGCTGTGCTCCTGCAGGAGCAGGGAGCCGTCTGTGTGTACAGAGAGGCCTCAATTTCACAGGGCTTGCTCCTGAGTGAGTTTCGCATAAAAGGATTAAGGCGAGAGGAAGTGCAGAGGAAATGGGATGTTGGACACCTTGTTAAACGGGCTGTCAGGGCTCCCCGAGCGTGGGTGCTAACTCTATTCCCTGCCTCCACGGGGGAACAGGCCAGGCCATTACCTGAGCGATCAAAGATAGGGCCGCAGGAGTCAGAGAGTTCAGTCAGTGCCTGGAGGACCTCGGGGCTGGATGGGCAGGAAGCGCAGGCCTGGTCTGCCAGCTCCACACCCCCAGGCCTGTTCCTGAGGCAAGGCCTGGGGTGTCGGGGAGAGGGGGGGGCGCTCAAAGCGGCTCCCACCTGCACCTGCAGAGCCCTGGGCCCTGGGATCAAATCACAGCCCACTTTGGGCCTGGAAAGGGACATTTGACCTAATGATGTGTAGATTATCACTTCCTTGCTTATCTGAACACCAGGGGACATTCGTTTTCCTGAGCCTGGGAATTGGCTCCTCTGTGAATGAGTCTGATTGGATCAGCACTTTTCCTGAAGAGATAAGAGGACTATCAGGAAGCAGCTTCCTCTGGAAAGAACAGCTGGGAGAAGACTCCCTGAGGACCCTAGGGAGGGGACATGCCATGGGGAGAGCACTCGACTTTTACCTGTCTGTGCCCCACTCTGCCTGGACCCCCTCCTGCATGTCCCTCTAGAGGGCTCGCAGCCTGGTGGGGCATTGGCCTCGCCAGGGACACCTCCAAACTCACCCTCTGAGGAACAGATCAGATCAGATTGGCAGCCCTGCTGGAGACTCTATCTGTCCAGGCTGTTGGGCAGCCACGCCCTCTTCCTCCTCAGCTGCAGGCCTATCTCCAGGGCCACGCCCAGCACAGGGCAGGGCAGTTAGTTCTGTTTACCTTTCTGTCTAGACCTCAGACTGTGATCACCCTTAGTGTAGGGACCAGGAGCACCCATCATTGTCCCCTGGACTTTACCCAGCACCTGGTGGAGAAGAGCAGGGCTTAGTCACCCTACTGGCTCCACTACTTACAGCAGGGGCTGCTGGGAGCTGACTTCCAGGAGTTGCTAGGTATAGGGAAAGTGCGTTCATCAACTGTCCCCTCCCAGACGGCAGAGGGGAAGCGGGTGGAGTCAGCACAGGCCCCTCATCTTCCTAGTGTAGGGGTTTCAGGATGACCTTCCCTGGCCCCAGGTTGAAACCAATGATTTTAAAGTGCTTCCAACTGGGGAAAGTGAAATTTTAGGTCAGGGGTGGGCGAGCTTTCTGTTGAGGATCAGGTGGTCAACAGTGCAAGGCCTGGTGTCCCCTCGGGTTGTGGGACCTCAAAAGCAGAAGGAGCTGCTGCCCAAGAGAATGGGTGCATCACGCTGCAGGAACAATTCATTCGTGGATGCTGAAATGTGAATTTCATACCATTTTTACATGTCACAAAATTTCTCCTTTTGATTGTTTTCAACCTTTAAAAAGTTGTTCTTAGCTCACAGCCATACAAAAACAGGGGGTAGACAAGAGGGGCCCGGCTAATAGGCTGTCATTGGCAGATTCCTGCTTTAGGTGAAATCTTTTTATTATTATTATTATTATTATTATTATTATTATTATTATTATTATTTTAGTTGTAGATGGACACAATGCCTTTATTTTGCTTATTTATTTTTATGTGGTGCTGAGGATCAAACCCAGGGCCTCACACATGCTAGCCAAGTGCTCTGCCACTGAGCCACAACCCCAGCCCCTAGATGAAATCTTTGGTAGCAGTTTCCCAATTCCAGGCTGACAGCTGAGCAAGGCCTTCCACCCCTGCACAACCCCGAGGTTGCCAGGGGTCTGGACCCACTAGCTGCCCCTCCATAAGATGGAGAAATGTGTGAGGGGACGCGAGCCAGGGGAAGCTCTGATCCCTTCAGGGATGGGGGCGGGAGAGGGAAGGCTGAGAATCAGAAAGATAAGTAATGTGGGTTCCCTTCAGGTGATTTCCTGAAAGTCAGATCCACTTTGCACATGAGGACAGGAGCAGGGAGCTTCCGAATTCACTCCTGGGGCCTCCAAATTAAAAGCCAAATAGGATGTAGCTTTTGTCTGGGCTGCGTCTTCATCTGTCAAGAGCAGTTATCTTCAGTGTCACTGTTGGGGTCTGCTACTGTCACTCACCCCCACCCAGCGCCTGCACTGTTGCTGCAGGAACAGCCACATACCCCGCAGCATGTCCAGTCACGGGCCCAGGGTCCCACTGGTTATTCAAACAGGAGGGGAGGTGAGAGTAGGGACCCCCGCGAGAAGACTCACCCAGCCTGGTCTTTAGAGGACTAGAAATGTCTAGGACGTGGAAATGTCTATTCCAAACTCCTAGACACAGCCATGCCATCTGGGGCCTATGCTAGACTCCTGCAGGTTCTCTCTGGAAGAGGGTCAGGAATTCTCTACAAAGGCTCCCCTCTTTCAGAAAGATAGAAAATAGCAGAGTCTGTTAGCTCCAGCCTCTGGGGCAGAGAGATGGGGAGGGAGGTGGGAAGATGGATGGTGACTCAGAAAAGACCCAGAGAAGAAGGGCCTCCAAGTCACACACTTGGGTTCTAGTCCCAGTTTTTGCCTTTATTTGCTGTGTGACCTTGGGTCAATCGTTTTACCTCTCAGAGTTTCAGTTTCCTCCATTTGGAGATTCTTACCAGTCCAGCCTCCTCTCAGGACTGTATACTTCAAGACCCAAAAGAGCATCATGTAGGCTCCAAAATGCCACTGACATCCAGAACTGTGAGTCTGTGTGTCCTGGAGGACACACAGTGGGACCACTAAATTCTCTCCTGGATGTACACCCACAGCTGTTTGAGGTGGGGGGGGGCGGGACTGGAAGGCTGGGTTGGGCTGTTTCTTTGTCCTCTTCACCCAGAAGGATCAGATGAATTGGCATCAGGAAAAAACATTCTATAATCAGAACACTGGTTACCACTCCTCCCGTCACCAGTCCTGTGATTCCACGTCTCTGAACCTTGGAATTCTCGTCTGTAAAATGGGAACAACCGTGTCTTCAGGCTGTGGTGACAAGAGTCTCAGGAATGTGAAAGTGCTTCAGTGTAACATAGTTCTATGTCCCTCTACCCATGGCCACTCATGGGTCACCATCCGCCAGCCCTGCTGCAGGGAAGAAGGACAGACGGCAGGCAAGGGCTCTGCTGTCCATTCTGCACCTCCACTGCCCCCGTCCATGCCGAGCCTGCCCCAGGTCCACTGGACTCCATTGCTTGGAGACTGGGGCTTTCGTGCCGACTCCTACAAACCTGCCCTGGACGGCTTCCCTCAGTCCTAGTGGCTGCATCAGGCTGGGGTAAGGCCACCAAGCCCTTCTCCCAGCCCAGTGGTCCTGGCCATCACCTATGCTTCCACTCCAAGTCATCCAAAGCCTGGCCCCCTGACATGCTGAGAATCAAAGGCCCCACTCCCCCAAAGACTACCCAGGTTAGGTCTCTAGCCCACCTTCCCCAGCCCTCTGCATATGGGCGCCATGATTTCTCTGTAAATCTTCAATATTATTGGGAGAAGGACAAGAAAAAAGAATACGCTTAAATGTTTTAGAAAATAAAAAAGGAGAAAAAAAAAAAAGAACTGCTCTCAGTCCATCCCCTTTAGGAAGCCCCCTGGACCTGCCCAGACTGGAGTCTACCCAGCTCAGCTCTCCTCCCAGCTCAGGAGCAGCCAGGGGCAGTGACAGGACCTCCTAGCACTATGCTCTGTATACAGTGGATGCTCAATAAATGTTGCTTTGGTGGATCAGGTGAAGACATGTTTCCTGGGACCTTACTGCAATCTTGCAGAGAGCAAGGGGACTGTGGCTGGTTGCCTTGTTCTTGAGGAACCAGCAGGACTTAGATACCATTAGGAGTCTGGAAATTACAATTTAGGGCAAAGAGCCTCAATATCGGCAAATGATCCTTTTAATGACGAGATGAGGATGGGGACTCCAAGGCTCTGACTCTACCCTGGAGTGGAAAGCAATGTCTGTGTTGGACTGAAGTTTTTTCGTTCATTCATGCACTCTGCAAACACTCGTTGAACCCCTACCATATGCCAGCCTCAATCCCTACTGTGTGCCAGTCTCTGGGCTTAGCCTCAGAGAGGGAAGGCACCCAAGTGAAGGAATATGGCTGCCTCCAACTATTAAAGCAAGAGCATTTTATCTGTTACAGAGGAATGGATAAAGAAAAATTTGAGGTGTGTGTGTGTGAGAGAGAGAGATGGAACATTATTCAGTCTTTAAAAAGAAGGAAATTGCTGGATGTGGTGGTGCACGCTTAGGATCATCTTGGGAGGCTGAGGCAAGAGGATCCGGAGTTCAAAGCCAGCTTCAGCAATTTAGCAAGGCCCTAAGCAACTCAGTGAGACTCTGTCTCTAGATAAAACACAAAATAGGGCTGGAGATGTGGCTCAGTGGGTAAGCACCCGTGGGTTCAATCCCCAGTATCGGAAAAAAAAAAAAAAAAAAAAAAAGAAAAGAAAATGAAGGAAATCCTGTCATTTGCAGCAATGTGGATGACCTTGGAGGACATTATACTAAGTAAAATAAGCCAGACACAGAAAGACCAACACCACATGCTCTCACATACATTTGGACTCTAAAAAAGTTGAACTCAAAGGCAGAGCAGAATGGTGGTTACCAGGTGCTAGGAGAAGGGGAAGTGGGGAGATATGGATCAAGGGGTACAAGGTTTCAGTTATGCAAGGTGAATAAGTTCTGGGGGTCTAATGTACAATAATGCGACTGTAGTTAACAAGATTGGATTGTATAATGCACCAGTAAAAATTAGTGTAAAAATATTATATTACGTACTTGAACTTTGCTAAGGATGGATCTTTTTTTTAATATTTATTTTTTAATTTTAGGTAGACACAACATCTTTATTTTATATTTATGTGATGTGGAGGATCGAACCCAGTGCCTCGTGCATGCTAGGTGAGCACTCTACTGCTGAGCCACACACAGCCCCAGCCCCAAGAGGATGGATCTTAAGTATTCTCCCCACACCAGAAAAGAAGGAAAGAAAGAAGGGAGGGAGGGAAAAGAAAACTGTAACTGTGAAGTGGGGGGGGTGTTAAGTAGCTTGGTCATGGTGACTATTTCACAATGGGCACTTCTATCAAATCACTAAGTGGGACACCTTAAAATACATAACGATTTTTAATTCCAACTCCAACTCAGTGAGGTTAGGAGGGAATAGTAAAGATGTTTTCCTGCAAGAAAGAAATGCACAGTGGAGCAGAGGTGGAGGGTGGACGGGGCTGAGCATGGACTCATGCTCTTTCCAGCGGGTTGGAGAGAGTAGAGGCCTGGGCCCCGGGAACTGGGTGGTGGGCAGTGTGGGATGTGACCTGCCTCCCCGCTCCCTCTGCTGAGCTTCTGAAATAGAAGGTGCCCTGGCAACTGGAGGAGGCTGGTCAAGGGGTCCTTTGGCATCCGGTTCCTGGAACACAGCCCTGCTTGTGGTGGTGGTGGTGGTTTGATCTGTGCAAATCCCCGTGGGCCAGGAGTCAGGGAGAGGAGAGAATGTAGTTTAAACAAATAGACAAGCAAAATTGTTAAATAAATAAATAATCTTTGTAGCTAAGAGCCCTCAACTGGAACAGCTGGACTCACTGGCCTAAAACCAGAAGGTAGGGCTACAGGTAGGTCCCAGGATCAGATGACCCCTCCACGGAGGGTTGAGGAAAACTGGGGGTGAGAAACCGAGGCCAGCGTGCTGTGCTTGTGATTTACTTTCTGTGTAACTTTGGGCAGTTTGGTTAACCTCTCTGTGTCTCCTCATCTGTCAACAGGTAGGTAGCTGCTACCTAATGATAGCTGTAGCAGTCATTGATGGCTTTTGACACTTTGGGTTATTTCCTCTTCTGCGCAAAATAGGAGAGTCTTTTCTGGGTCCCTGAAGTTAGGTGGAGTCATGTGACCTGGTATGTGTCCTTACCAGGCGGTAGACTTGAATGGTCATGTGAGAGTCTCCAGCACTCTCTTGTCTCTTTCTGGCAAGGTGCAGTGCCCACACATGAGTGACACATGACTGCTCCATGGGTCCAAGTCCCTGAGCCTCTCTAATGCACAGAGTCCCTAAGGATGCATGCTGGACACACAGCTTTAGCAAGTCTTTAGCAAGTCTTGTTGCTTCAGGTGACTAGTTGGGAGGTGCTTGCTACCAAACACCCCTTAGCCCAGATGGATACAAAAGAACCACCTCAAAGGGTGGCGATCCGATCAAGACCTCAGGAGTTAACTCATGTGACCCACGGGGACCAGGGCCTGCTCTCAGTGAGCCCTCCACCCACCTAGCTGATAGCACAATAGTGACCATGATCACAGGGGCTCAGGGGAGTGGCCACAGAGGAGGCTAGAAAGGGAAGAAGTTTGCTTATGAAGGACCTTAAACAACAGGCTCCGAAGTTAGGGTTGAACATGAAAACAGCAGGGAAACGTTAGTTTGGGTTTTTTTGTTTGTTTGTTTTTAAAGTAGAATAATGACATGGTTTACAGAGTTCCCTCCAGGACGTGGCAAACAGCAGGCACTTAATAAATATTTCTTGAATGAATACCCGAGTACCCCACAGTGCGGGCTGGATCCAGGCCGGGCGGCCTGGAGATTGGGGGGTGGGGCGCAGCCAAGCTCCCGGCTCCCTGCGCCCCCTGACGCGCCCCAGCCCCACCCGACAGGCTTCCCGGGCGCCTGCTGGTGCGAGCGAGCCCACGCGCCGCCTCGTAAGTCACTGTTTATGATGAAGCGGAGCGGTTGTTTGGGAAGACAGCCACTCTGATACCCAGCAGCCCCCAGGGCCCTTCCTGATGTTTCTCCTCCTCCATCCACTGCTTAACATGCCAGCTCCCTCTCCCGCACCCCGCGCCCCACACCCCCTCCAATGGCACCGGTCGCTCCCCCCATACGCACACCCCTCCGCCTGCCTCTCCAGTGCTGCAGCCTGGAGGAAATTTATTGCAGGCCCAGACTGCTATGGGCAAATACTAATAAAATGCTGTTTTGCTGCAATTTGTTTAATTGGCCACAGAAGAGATGTCTTGAGTATGTGTGTAGGCTCTGCCTGCGCCTGCCTGCCCGGCTCACAGATGCTCTCTCTTCCCTCTGCCTTGTCCCTCTGGCTGTGACTTCCACTGAGAATGGGAAGGTGGAGAGAAGGAGGAGGGGGAGGCAGAGGTAGGAGGAAGGAGGCTGTTGGACTGCAGAGGGCAGGAATGAGCCCACCTACATCTGTTCTTAAGCTCCTTTCCTAGGGTCCTTTCACGCATGAACCTTGGGATCATTTGACCAACCAGACGGCCTGGGTTCAAATCCCACCACTTCCTGTCCTTAGCTGTGTGACCTTAGACAAGCTAGGCAACCTTTCAGTTCCCCCCAGTTTTCATGTCTGTATAATAGGGATGATAATAGCAGCATTGCAAAGATTATGAACTAATCTACACAAACAATGCCTGGAAGCATGAAATCGATATTACAAACTTGGACTGCTTGGGTTCTAATCCCAGCTCTGCCACTGAGCAGTTGTGGTGACCTTGTACAAGTTACTTAAGTACTTTATAGCTTGGTTTCCCCATCGGTGAAGTGGGTATAATTGCACGCACCTCTAAAGTTGTGTGAAGGTTAAATGAGCTAACATAAAGGGATCAGACCCGAACCTAGCACGTTGTAGCAAGCACTGCAGCAATGTCAGCTGCTAACCCGACAATGGTAGTACTGAGAGCTAAGTGCTCTGGGTGTGCGTGTCGGGGGAAACCTTTGTATGCCAGCTATCTTCACTGAAACAGTTGTGGGGCACAGGTGAGTCCCCAGAGGTGGTAATTCCCAATGAAAAATGTTTAGCTGCTTCCTGGTGTCTCAAGGCCAGGAGGCACGGCTGTCAGGGCAGTAGAAGACCCTCACTATGTGCCTCTGGGGTTTAGAAGGTACAGTGACCCTGCTGCAGTTCCCCAGACAGGGATGGGGGCTGCACTGCTGCTCCTGGGGTCAGCTCAGCCTCCCAGCTGTTCCCCTCTTGGCCCTTGGTACCTACACCCTGGGGGTGGGCACCTTGCCACCTGCCAGATGGTACCAGCAGAGGCTGGGGCAGGAGGGTAGGGTGGGGGAGGTTAGGCCAGCAGGAGCTGGGCACAGGGGTCTTGGGACAGATGAGGTTGTGTCTGACCTAGAACAGGATGGCTGGGGCAGGTGGGGACAGCCCAGGGGTCTCAGGAGCTGGCTGACTGGTGCCTGTAAGTCAGGGTACACATGGACAATCATATACACACACCCACACACAAAAACATCCCATGTGCTTCTGGCAACCTTGACTCAGCTGGCTTAGGAAGTTTTGTCCAAAAGAAATGCAGCCATCCTCTAAGTCTTGAAAGCAGGGATAAGCCTCAGCTGACAGGAGGCTCACCACCTCGGAGTCAGTTGGCTAGGACGGGACTCTGCGAGCAAGTTGCTAAAGCACTCCCACTTCCTCACCTGTGAAATGGGGAGAAGGCACTGGAGAAACCAGCTCTCCAAGGGTCCTTCTTCTCCTCCACCTGGGGAGGGTTGGAAGAGCACCCTGGCTAGCCAGCTATTGTAACCTCAGGCTCTTCTTCCAGGAATATAACTGAGCACTCTTGGGTAAATGACTTCAACTCTCTGTACCTCACCTTTCTATTCCCATTTCTAAATGGGAATGACGACAATAGTAACAAACCTCAGCAAGGCATCATGAGGGGTTAGATTGACTTAATACCTACAATGAGCAGAAAAGAGAGCTTGGCACCCATGGGCACTCCGTACCCGCTGACCGTTTGGTTATGCCTTCCCAGTGGTGGGTCTGCAGTTATTATGCTGGACCCCAGTGGCCAGGGGCAGAGACTTACCTCTTCCTGAGCCCACAGTAGGCATTCAGTAAATGTTTATTGGCTTGTTGCCCAGATGCGGGGCCTGTGCATGGGCCATGCTGGCCTTCCGCCTCGCTGCTTCATCTAGGTGGGTGCCATTTGCAGGGCCAAAGGCAGTTTCACCTGGGCTCCACCCTAAGGGCCCTCCACCCTGCAGCCCTGGGCCAGGTGCCCTGTGCTTCCCTGCCTTCTAGACTCTTCCCACAGTCTCCTCTCTGCAGCTCTCCTTGCCTCGGAGCTCCCTTTCCCAGTTCAGGCTACTGTCCCCCAAGCAGGGCTTTGACCTTGGATCCCGGTCTAGGAGACCCTATTATAACATCTCAGTGCTGCTCAGGCAAGTGTACACCCCCTCTCTGGCCTTTCTAGACCCTTCCCCAAGGGGGAGGAGGACCATTTTATTTATTTTTTTATTATAGATTTATTTTTGGTGCTGATTATGGAACCCAGTAATGCTCTATCACTGAGTCACATCCACAGCCCTCTTTATTTTATTTTTATTTTTAAGACAGGGTCTTACTAAGTTGCTGAAGCTGCTCTCAAATTTGAAATCCTCCTTCCTCAGCCTCCAGAGTCACTGGGATTACAGGCATGCGCCACCGCCTTGGGCAGGGAGGGTCTCTCTGATGCAGCCCACGTCACCTCTCCCCTCCAAATGAAAGGCAGCTAAGAGATCCAGGGCTCAGGAATTCTAAGAAGGGAAGAAGGGACACGGTCAGTCTGAGCCCAGGACTGAACAAGTACCTCCTGTGCCCAGCAGTGAACCCCCGCCCCCAGATTCTGCTCACCCTCTTCCAGCGTAGGGCATTAATGGATGGAGCGGGTGGGTGGGTATGGGGTAGGGGTGGGAGAGGCAGAAGAAGAGGGCGCTGGGATGGTGGGGGCCTACCCGCCCTGGGTCTGCTGAGGCCGATGCAGCCAGCTGTGGCCAGCAGCAGCTGGATACACACAGCAGGATGCACGGTCTCACGGTCTCTCGCCCTCTGCCAGGACCAGCAGATGAGAGAAGAGGGAGGGCAGGGTCCAGGGAGCTGTGTGTGTGGGAGGCTCCCAGAAGTGGGGGCGGGGAGAGGGGAGCCTGGTGGCGGGGGGGGGGGGGGGGGGGGGGGGGGATCCGTGTCTTCACTCCAGCAGCTCTTGTGCAAGGTGACATGATGGTTTCTATAGAGGCAGCCCCAACCTGAAACCTTGTCCCCCACACTGCATCATGGGCAAGTGGGCTACAGTGTGGCAGGAGGAAGGGGATAGGGATGGGCAGGGAAGCCACAGGTCCCGGGACGCAGTGGGGAAGATAATCCTTAGGAACAACCAAGGGAGATCCATGTCCTCTGCTCCCCATCACCTGGGACTCTGCCTGAGTCCCTTTGAGGGGTTGTAGGAAGCCGGGAGGAAGGGGATGCTGTCAAGCACAGACACTCGCTGAGAGGCAACCTCAGCAGACAGGAGCACAGTCCTTGCCTTGGAGGAGCTTGGAATCTAGTGGGAGAACAGATAGAGACAAGTTCCCAGGCAACTCCCAGTCTGACTTTTCAGCGCTATAACAGGCGTGTGCAAAAATCTCCCCTGGACCAGTGGGCACAGAACTTGGTAAGGGTCAAGGGAGGCTTCCCAGAGAAAGTGACACCCAGTGACTGGAGGATGAGGAGGAACCGGGGGTCAAAGGAGCCAGCACAGGAGGAGTGGGTGTTCCATGCAAAGGCCCTGGGGCAGGGTGGGGTGGGTAGCAGAGTTTAATAGAGTGGCCAGGAATGGTGGAGCTGAGGCTGAGAGGTGGGCCAGGGCCAAACTCCTAAGGGAGCTAAGACATTTGGACTTCACGTCAAAAGCCTTGGGAGGCCTAGGAAAGATTGGGCAGAGGAGGACAAGCTCAAGCTTGCATTTTAAACGGTCACTCTGATGGCAGCTGGAGAGCAGCCCAGAGTCAGGAGACTGCTGTAGTAGTCATGCCAGTGGCCTGTTCTGAAAGAAATATTTCAGATGCAGAATTGACGGGACCTGGAAGTGACTGGTTGGTGCTTGGGGTGTGGGGGAGCATTTAGAAGGTGCGTTTAGAAGATAGACCACCCATAGGCAGCCGGGAAAGGGTCTCAGTGGGGGCGTGGGGAAGGAGGAAGAGAGATTTCAGAAATCAAATTTCTGACTCCAGCAATTCCTAGCCATAAGGACAGCTCCTTAACAGTCCCTAGACAGGACCAACCCCCAAAGACACTTCCTCTTGTACCGACAGACCCTGATCCCCACTCTTGTGCTGATTGAGGCTTAAAAGTAATTTTTTCTCCAGATGTGCTGAAAAAGGCAAAATAGAGTTGATGGGCTCCCCCTTTCTAAACCCTATGCCCTCTGATTACCTCTAGGGACAGATCAAGCCCATGAAAACCTCCAGACAACAGACCCCCGCTCTTGGGACCCCTTTCCCTTCGGGTCCTCTGCTTTCTTTCTTTTACTCTAAGAAATCTGCTGCTTTGCTCTCACCTTTGTGAATGTGGATTTTATTCTTCAAATCTGCAAGACAAAGAACCCACCCATCCACCCTGGTTACACCAAACAGGGGAGTCAGGTGTCTGGCTTGGTCACACTAGTGGCTCTGGTGTCAACTACCAAGGTATAGGACCAGTGATGGGTGGGGACCGACCCTAGACTTTAGTTTGACCCTAGAGAGTGTGAAGAGCCAACTTCCTGGCCAGTGCTCCAAGCATCAAGTTCAAGTGTGTGCATTCACTCACCAAGTATCCTCAGCAGGTGGAGACAGGGAGGACAGACATCGACAGCCACCTGGCTCTTGCCCACCCTCGCCCTCGGAGCCCTTCCATCAGCAGGGGGGGGCGGCACGGGCACAAACAGCAGCAACTCAGGCCTGACCTATCTGAGTCAAAATCTGATTGCTTTTGACCAAAGGCTGTTGGCCAGGGGCAGTAAGTGGTCAAGTGCCACAGGAATGGTACAGATGGCCACTGCCTCAGTGAGTCAGAGGCCAGGGAAAGCCCTCTTTGTCTGGGCCTTGGGGCTGAAGAGGGCAAGGGCTGCTGGCAGCCTACGGGACAGGTGACTGGTTTTGATGTCCCAATTAGTCCCCAATTTAGGGTGACCCAGGCCAAGGGGCTCTATCTCTCTGGGCCTCAACTTCTGCATCTGTAGAAATGGAGAAAATAAAGTTCAAATCCCTTAGCCCCCCGTCTGGGGTGGGAACCCATAAAGGGAATGGATATCAACAGTTCCTGAGGACGTTAAGTGTCATTCCTTTGCAAGAGGTGGGGATCCCCTCTGCCTTGGTCATAGGGTTTGAACTGGAGGCCGGTGGTTTTGGAATCTGGCAGATCAGAGTTCAAATCCTGATTCTGCCACTGACTGGCTGGGTAGCTTTGAGCAAGTGAAATAACTTGTCCCTGTCTCAAAGGGACTGTTTCTCCTGCCCCCAGAGTGCAGGACACTACTGCCTGTACCTGGCCAGGGCTGCAGGAGTGACATTCATTGATATAGAGTGGCACCAAATCTCTGCAGCAAGTCCATACCAGTCTCAAGTGCCCCAGGGAGGGACGGCCTGGGCCTGGGACTGAGAGGTGCCTAGCCATTCCTAACCACAGCTCTTCCCAGCTACACCAGAGCTCCTCACAGCCCTGCTCCATTCCTCACCCACGCTGCCTGGTGGGGGACAGAACCCGGTCCCAGCCCAGCCCCGCCCCTTCTGGCCCAGATAACACACAGCCCAACTGGGATCTGGCCTGCGGAAACTTTCCAGATAAACACCACCTGCCCCAGATAACCCAGGGCCTATCAGCTTGGCATCTTGTTCTCCAAACCACAGGCCCTGGTGATAAGGGGATTGTGTTGGGGCTGCATCTGCCTGGCCCAGGTGGGAGCTTTTCACAGGTTTTGTTTGATTCCTCTCCATATTATTAACAACAAATGTTTGACCACTTCAGGGACAAACAAGTCCTCTGGTAACCAGGGTCTCCCAACTCTGCTCTCCCTCCCTCTCTCATTCGCATGTTGCATCAAAAGCCAGGCAGCCATTTGTCCCCCTTGCTGGATTTCCACAAGGAGGACATGAAGGCATCAGGGATGGGATTAGGAAGTGACAGACAGACAAATTCTGTTTAAAAGGCGTGTGTGTGTGTGTGTGTGTGTGTGTGTGTGTGTGCTTCCTGGCACTATGGAACACGCCTATAATCCCAGAGACTCTGAGGCTGAGGCAGGAGGACTGCAAATTTGAGACCAGCAAAATCCTATCTCAAAAATAAAAAGGGGATATAACTCAGTGATAGAGCACCCTTGGATTCAATCGAAAGAAAGAAAGGAAGGAAAAAAGAAAGACTTGTGTGTGTGGGGGGGTACCCCCTCAGGGATACCTGATAATAATCAACGTTTACTGAGCACTTACTATGTACCAGGATCAGCTTATTTGATCCAATATCTCCTTTATTTCCATTTTACAGGTAAGGCACTTGAAGCTCAGAGGGTCACGGGACACAACTAAGTAAGTAAAACTAGAGTTGGAGGCCAAACCCTGTGCTCTTGTCTTCTGTAACCTGATCCCCAAATCTACCTCAGCATTGGGCATGAAAAGGAAACAGACGCCTTTCTCTAGGCACAGAAAAATTAAAGCCATGACTGGAAACTGGCTTTGGGCCAGACTGGGATGCTCAGTCAGGAACCTGGGCCCCAAAGAGTCTTGCTGGCTTCCCAGCTCTCAGATCTGCACTCCTAGATGGCCATGGTAGTCATTTGGAGTAACAATCACATAGGACAAATGGGGAAACCAAGGCAGAGGAGTGATGTGGTGTGTCCAAGATCATAGACACACACCACTGGCTACAGACACAAGAACACAGCACAGACGCTCAGGGACAGACACTTAGGAGCAGGTAAAGGCTATGCAAAGCTTGTGCACACTCCCAAGCATAGGTGCTCACAGTGACACTCCCACAACACTGCATAGGACTCTCTGTCCACCTCCCCCACCAGGATCTGAAGGAGTCACTGCTCAACTTGCTCTCACTCCCCTGCCCCTTATCCCCCCAATCCTGTCAGCCCCCCACTTCCAGAACAGCACCAGGCCAGGGAGCTCCACGCTGTGCTGAAAAAGGGCACTTAATTTTTCATTCTTAAATGCTGGGATGCTCTTGTCTTCCAGCTGCACCCAAACCCCTTGGTAGAGATGGATGGGGGCGCAGAACACAGTTATCAGAAAGATTAAGCCAGGACTTGTCATTTTTTTATATCACGGAGCAGTCAGCCCAACGAGTGATGTCCTCCACTCCGCCAGGATGAGTCCAGAACCTTTAGTGCCAGTAGTAAAAACGACTATAAAAAACACCATCGGAGAAAGGGTAATGATGAAATTTAACTGCTCCCGATCACACACCTGGGGTCTTGCTCAGCGCGGAACCAGGGGGTTCGGCCACATCATCCTTTACTGCTGTGTCCTTGTCTCTGCGTTTAAGGTCCTTCCATTGAACCAGAACACTGTCCACTGCCAGGAGCCGGGGGGGGGGGTCTGCCCCACCCTGCTCTGCCAGGCAGGTGCACAGGAAGCGGGAGGGAGCAGGAGCCACTCCATCCTGGGAGGCCTGGGCCTGGGAAGGAGCCCTGCCTGCAGCTTGGTGTCCCAAGAGTGCTGTGGAGCTTCCGCCTGGCGTGCGCTAGGGAACAGTGAGGGCCCTGGATGCTACTGCAGACAGGTGGGCCAGACTATGGCGGGCTGAATTTCATTTCCTCCACATTCTCCTTCCATCTCACGATTATGTGCCAGGTACCGTATCAAATTCATAGGCGCCACCTGAATCTTCTCATGGCTCTGAGTAGGCAGTGCTCTGCCCACTTAGCTTACCTGCTTTCTAGACATTTCCTCCCACCCCAGCCCCTCCTATCCCATGTCCCCATCTGCCCTGCCCCTTCAGCCCACCTAATGCCCTGCTCTAACCATGTTCAAATCCTGCAACATAATTTGCTCTCTGGGGCCTCTGGACTTCTGCACATACTCTCCCCACTGCCTGGAACTCATCAGTTGGTCTGGGAAGCCCTTTCTGCCGTTCTCCAGGTCTGCTGCCCTGCCGACTTGGGCTTCCTGCCAGGTGCTCCCTACATTTCCCCTTCAAGATGTGGTTCCTCATGGTGTATTATCATTGTTTGGTCATATAGATAGTTGGTCTGTGGGGGGTCCTTGTTGGGGACACTCTTCTGGGTCCAGAGATTCTTCTGGCCTTCACAAAGCTGATGTTTCTTGCTCAGCCTTCGTGGACATGGGGGTAAAAGCATGAGTTTGACCCTCCTCTGTGAGGTAGGAGGTAATATCCTGACCCTACAATCAAGGGCCCTCAGGTCACCCAGTTTGAGAACAGCAGGCCAAGCTTCAGAACTGTCCCTGATGGGGCTGAGCTGTGGGGTGTTCCTCATGTCGCCTCCTCCAGCCTTGGGTTCCTTGCTGTGCCTCACACGCCAGGCTCCCAACGAAGCTTCCCTCTGCCTGGGGTCCTCTTCCTGCTGATGACCTTAGGCTCACCCCTCACTGCCTTCAAGTCTTTGCTTAAATGTCATTTTATCAATAAATCTTCCCTATCACAACTACACACATGCGCACACACACACACACACACATACACGTCGGTGCACCCTCATGTTCTGGATTTAACCTATTCTGTTGTGGCTGCCCTTACCATTTGTTTCCTGTGGACAGGGATTTTGTCTTTTCTGTCCCTTGTCACATCTCCAGGGTTTAGAATAGGTGCTCAGTCAATATTTGCAGAATGCATAGATGGATACGAGAGACACAGAGCTGAATCAGGCTAGTTCCCTGCCTGAAAGTCCAGCCAAGGCAGATGGACATTGTCATCCAAGTGAGAGGCGTACACAGAAAAAGAGCAACTCCCTTCCCTAATATTTGTCCCCTTCCTACCCCAGGATGTGGCCTTCTCCTAAGATCAGCCTTTCTCTACTCACCCAGGCCGCCTGCCTATGAGCAGAGAACGCCCCAGACCAGCCCACAGAGGACCAGCTAGAAGCTGGAAACACAATGTCTGACCCTGGCCTAGCTGGCACAGCCTTCCAACAGTTCTGGAGCAAACTTGGGCCGCTATGGAGAGGAAACATAGCCCCCAGCCCCAGCCCATGGCCACACTACCTGCAAAGGGCGGTTCCCCAGGACCAGGAGGCCAGAATGCCAGTCTAAGATCCTACCCTGGGCCACCAACGGACCCTGAGTAAGTCACCTTCCTTCTCTGAGCCCCAATGCTTTCTCTCCTATAAAGTGGGAAGATAAGAACTATGCAGATGGCTCTCAATAGTTTCAAGTATGAGGACCCGTGAACATTTTTTTAATGGAAGCATCGGGTACATAAGGTCCACCCATCACTCTCAATGGTTTCTTCACAAAGTTGACACATTCGTGCCTCCAGCATCTCAACCAAGAAACAAAACATTGCCAGGTCCCCAGAAGCCCCCTTGTGGCCCTTCCCCGTCCCTACTTCCCCTGAAGGTAAAGATTGTCCTGATTTTTTAACACCCTAGATTTAGCCTCTTTCAGTTATTGTTTTTGAAACTTGAGGATCCATTTCAACCTCTTCAGAATGCTGTTTTGATATTAGGATATATGGTAGTCAGTCTCCATGGTGACCCCCAAAGATGCTCATCTGCCAGGATTCCCCTCCCAAACTGAATCAGGGTGATCTCCTTGACGAGTAAGGTATGGCAGAGGTGACAGTGTATGGCTTCAGATCCAGCTCATAGGGGCATGTGGCTTCTACCCTGCTTTATCGGGTCACTAGCTGTGAGGGAGCCAGCCGCCATGTTGAGCCTTCTGTGAAAAGCACCATGAAAAGAGGAAGTCAGGCCTCCAGCCAACATGCCAACCACGGAAGTGCGCCATCTTGGAAGCAGATCTGACAGCCCTCATCAACATGTGACCGTGACTTCATGAGAGACACTAAGTCAGAACCACCTGGCCAAGCCACTCCTAAATTCTTGACCCATAGAAACTTCAAGAGATAATAAATGTTTATTGTTGTTTTAAGCCACTAAGTTTTGGAGTAATTAGTTACACAGTAATAGATAAGTAATACAGTATTCATTGATTGAGCAAATACCCAATGAGCCAAATCTCCTAGGCATTGAGTAACCCTTTTAAGGAATCCATTTAAAAAATTATCTTAATGCTATCTTCTCACACTAGGAAGAAGGGCTTTCATTTTGGTGCATGACAAAGACTTGATCTAGGGTAAGGACTGGAAATGACTTCAAGGTGCCTCCAGGGACTAGGCCCCCAGGTCCAGACCAGGGTGGGGAGCTGCTGTTAACTCAGTTGATCTCTAATTCTTTCCTCTAAGACTGTGAAGAGAGAAACTTTCAGGGACCTGTCTCCAAGCCTCACTCCTTTCAGGGCTTTGAACAACAGAATGTGAACCCAAGCTTTGGGAGTCCAGCAGAACCAGTCTTCAAATCCTGGCTCCTCCTCTTCTGAGTCTGTGTGACTTCAAACAAGTAACTGCACCTCTCCGAATTTCAGTTTCTTCACCAGAAAAATCCAAGAACAGATGCCCAACTCATGGGTTGTTGCACGGGGAGGAAGAGTGTGGACCTCATAATTGTAACTCGGAAAATACTCAGGAAATTTGAAGTGATGGTCACAGACTGGCTGAAGTTCTTGGAGGTATCAGGGACTGCCGTTCCCCTCACAGGGACCCCATTTGGCTTTCCCATGTGCTGCTGCACCCCCTCCTAAGCTCATCTGGGCCCGGGGGTGGGGGGGGTGAGTTTTGAAGGGCCAGGTGAGCATATGGCCTCACAGAACTTGGTAGGCGTCCTCGGCCTGCTCTGCTTCCTCTCTCTCCCTCGTTAGCGTCGCCCGGGGGCCTGCTCTCTCCTTAGCAAAGGCCTGGATAACGAAGGCCACAGCCTATTAATTGCGGTGACAGTGATAAAGGAAGAGCGGGAGGCTGCTATTTGTCTTGCCCGTAACCTCTCGCATCATTCCAAGATGAATGAAAACTCATTTTCTGCTTTGATTCGGTCTAATTTCTCTGGGCCCCCTGGGCCTCATGGGGGGAAGGGACTCACAGCCCCTGCTGAGAAGGAATTGAGGGGAGGAGGAGGAGAGGTCAGAGGTCACAGAGGGAAGAGGCCTGCTCCAGAGGGAACCAAGAACCTGGTGGGGGGGGTGGAGCGGTTGGAGCCTCCATTCATTACCAGGAGGGGGTGGTCTGGGGCTTACAAGGTACTAGTTGATTGGATTCACAAACCAGTCGGGTGAAGGGGGGAATCTGCTACCCATTTCACAGATGAGACAATGGTGGTGGTTGAGAGAGAATGGCTTGCAGGTCACACAGTGAGTGAGGACCAAGCCCAGTTTCGGCGTGGAGGAGAATTTGCCATTGTCACTGGCTCTTTCCCTGCCTTCCACCTGGATGAATGTCTTCTTTAGCAGAGAAGTTCCATGGAGGGGAAATGGTGTCCAGGTGGGTGATGTCTACACCTACTACAGCTCCTTTCTCCTCCACTGGGGTGGGGGGGGGAGGGAGAAAATGGGAAATGGGGGTAGGGAGTAGGGGCTGGGCCTTTCTATCCATCAGGGAACAAAGACTGACCAAGGAGGGCCTTGTTGGAATGGCCACCTTCTCATCTGTAAGAGGGAGCCAATGGTCCCTGCAGCCAGGACCACATGGTGGCTAGAGAGCATGTGATGGGAGCATGTGTGAAGGTGCCTCACACCCTCTCTGTAGAAAGGGGAAGAAAGACAACAGTCTGAACTGCTCAGTCCCAGGTTGATCTTGTCCCAGATTAAACGTGCGTCCAGGGGGTCGCCTATTGTGAGTTCCTGTACCTGGTCTGCCTAGTCATTTTGCATCCCCTGGGTTCCCTCTTATGACCCAGAGGTCCCAAGAGGCCCAGAGAATGGGAGGGACTTGGGTCCCATGACTGCTCTGCTGAGGTGGCCAAGCAGAGCACCTCCCCAGACTGGGCAGAGGGGAGCCAAGTGCACTGAACATGCTTCACACAGCATCCTGCCAGGGCTTTGGGGCAGAAGGCAGTGGAGCTGCATCCGGGAGGAACTTGGAGTGGTACAATGCTTGAATAAGGTGGGCTCTGGAGCCAGGCAACCTGATTTAAATCGCTGATCTGCCTGTTGACTACTGTGTGACCTTGGGCAAGCTGCTTTGCCTCTCTGGACCCCACTTCCCTCCTCTGTAAAGTGGGGTAATAATAATACTTCCCTCCCATGATCATCAGTGCAAAGCAGGTGCTCTAAGCAAGCTGTGCTCTGAGGGAGTGCCACTTGGCTGGGAAGGGCTGATCTAGAGTGGAGATGTGTGAGAAGTGAGGCAGCTGACTCAACCGTGTCCCCCACTCCTCCCCAACCCAGGAGCTTCTCCCATATGCCCCAATCTGAATTGCAAATAGCCTTCCCTTCCCCAGGGCTCCAGCTGGAGACAGCTGAGTCCAGAGATACATCCCTGCCAGAGTAGGATGTCCCCAGCCTTGCTCTGTCTCAAAGGGTCTGCAGGAGGAGCCCTCAGACCAAGGCCCCTGTCCAGCAGCCTGGGAAAGAGTTAGCAAGGCCCCATTAGAACCGTCCAGTATGGCATTGAAGGCCTACACAGCCAGCTCCACCTTCTTTCTCAGCTCCCCATTCCCATTCCCTTCTCCGTAGGCTCAGCCGAAGTCCTATGAATACAGGGAAGGTAGGGATTACAGTGCCTGGTTACAGGCCTGGTTTTGGCTATACTTCCCACAGCCCGATACCCTGTGTGCTGTTGATAGTCTCATTATACAGATGGAAAGACTGAGGCTCAGAGAGGTTCCATAACTAGCAAGTGGCAAAACCTAGCTCTTAAGCATTACTCTATCCTGCCACAAAGCAAATCCTGCACAAAATCCATAGCAGAAATGGAGCACAGGCCAGGAACTATGTAAAAGAAGCTTCTAGAGGGAGGTCACTCATTCACTGATAGGATATTTGCAGAGCACCTACTAGGTGCTATGCACTCGGAGACAACAATAGGGATGCTGAGAGCTGCACGGTTGATAACATTAATCAGTGATATCATGGAAACAATCGCTGGCATTTCCTGAGCTCCTTCCATGGGTCCTGAGTTGTCTTGTTTGCAGGGCTCTAATCCTGTGGCAGCCCTGCGCCCTGCCAGGCAGGCATTAGCGTTATTATCACTTCACAGATGAGCCCACTGAGGCACAGAGAGCCAAGTGTCTAAAGCCACACAGAGCCCAAGCATCCACGTTCAGGTTCTCAGAACCTGAACCCGGCCTGTCTTCCTTTGAATAGTGACAACAACAATGATGACGTTGTCTAGTATTTGGGGATTCTTTCTGTGTGCCCCTCCGCTAAGCAGTCAAAATGGCAATGGGATCCAGGTATCACGATCATTTCCAGCTTACTGATGGGGAGGTTTGGAGGTCAAGTAAACTATCCAGGGTAATGCAATGAGTATAGAGGGCGGTCAAGACTGGAACCCAAATCCATAGACCCATGTGCCTTCTATTTCAGCACAATGCCCCCCAAGGAGCAGCTGTCCAGAGTACGCAGTTTAGCAATAAGGGCCTTATTCTCTCTCTCTGGACTCCTGCAACAGCCTCCTGCCATGACTTCTCTAGTCTTTTCCCAACTCAACCCTTGTTCCTGGTCCATCCATACCCTGCTGACCACCCTACTACCAAGGGGTGAAGATGGCTAGCTGTCCACCAAGTCATGATCCACCCTCTAAAGGGGAACTATCCCTGGAAGGCACTGCCCTGCTGGGTCCTACATGAGGCCTGCGTTTGAGGCTGCGCAGTGAAGTCTCCCCAATGGCACGTGAGTAGAAATGATGTGCGCTGCTGGGGCCAAGGAGATTAAGAAGCAGCTGCACTTCTCCACCCTCTCCTTTTCCCTGTCCAACAGCCGTAAGTGAGGGATTCTAGGACCTTCCAAGCTTCCTTACCCTGAAGGGTTGTGATGAACTAAAGTTCACTTCATGACCTAGAGAGCTTTCAGTCTGTATCCTACGGCCTTCCCAATGTCATCTCTCAACACCATCCCTACCTAAGACAATTTTCATAATAACAGCCTCACTCTCCCCAGCACAGCATGTTCTTCATATTTGTGGGTGTCTGTACATGCTGATCCCCCTGCCTGAAACACCAGCCTATTCTCTTTTTAGAAAACTCCTATTCATCCTTCAAGACCCATTTTACATATGACCTCCTCATTGATACCTTCTATAGCAGAGGAAATTGCACCCACAGACATCCTCACAATTGCACTTCTCAGAGTATATTATAATCACTTGTTCCTATCTATGACTCTCTGATCAGACGGTGGACTTCAGGGTTGGACTTGTGCCCATGATTTAAAAAAAATATATTTTTAGTTGCAGATGAACACAATACCTTTATTTTATTTTTATGTGGAGCTGAGGATCGAACCCAGTGCTTCCTATGTGCTAGACGAGCGCTCAACCACTGAGCCACAACCTCAGCCCCCCCCATAATTTTTTTTTTTATATCATTAATGGTTGCCAAGATGCTTACAATATAGAAAATGCTCAGCCAAAAAAAAAAAAAAAATGTGGATAAACTGGTGAACAACATACATCATGAAGTATAAGGTTTATGCTCCAAGCTCTGCAGGACTTAGCCCTAGAAATAAATCCCTCTACATAGATGAACTGGGAAGTCTATTTCCTGCCCTTTATTGTTTTTCTGTTTTGCTTTGTTTTGTTTTTGTTAGTAGCAGGAATTGAACTCAAGAGCACTTAACTACTGAACCACATTCCCAGCCCCCCCCCACCCCGCCCCTTTTTTGAGACAGGGTCTTACTAAGTTGCTTAGGGCCTCACTAAATTGCTGAGGCCAACCTTGAACTTACAATCCTCCTGCCTCAGCCTCCTGAGTTGCTGGAATTATTGGTGTGTGCTACCATGCCCACCTTATTTCCTGCCCTTAAAAGAAAGTATTTGATTGCAGGAGAGAGAGAAACCCAGGGGCCCAGAGGGAAAACCAATCTCATGTTCTTTCTTGTCTAAAGTCCTCAAAAGCTCCTCTCATGACTGAACCCTGATGATCCCTTGGGGGCTCAATCCTGAAACAGAGGAAAGAGTCGAAGAGAAATAAATTCTAGATTTAAGCTGATTCACTTATCTGCTTCACGGCTTATTGGGAGCAGAAGGCCTGGCCTGGCCTCATCTTCCTCCCACATAATTATGGACTCTCTCCAGAGTTAGAAAGGCCTGGGCTCAAATCTGGTCCCACCACGACCCATGCTCACATCCTCTGGGTTAAATGGGGAAATACCACCTAACCCTCAGGATTGCTGTAAAAAAACCTAGATCCTTCCTTACTGTTGATGTGGACTTTTTCTAATCTGAGAATGGGACTCCCAGCCATTTGGGTCTGGGAACCAAAGCATCCTACCCCCCTCCTTCCTCATCCCCACCTCCTCCTGTGGGTGGGGTATTCTGTCTCTCCAAGAATCTCAAAGCTTTTACTGAGTCCATGATGGAAATTGTGTGTGTGTGGGGGGGGGGGGTTGTGTGTGTGTAGGTGTGTATGTGTGTGTGTGTGTGTAAATTTTTTTCTCCCACCAAGTTGTGAGGGTGGACAGGGCAGAGACACTTCAGAGTTTCAAGTAAAGGGACAGTCCCAGACCTAGAGAGATGAAGAAGAGAAAGCAGTGGGGGGTGGACAGGAGACAGAACCAAAATACATAAGGAGCACAGAAGAAAGACAGACAAAATGAAGAAAGAGCAAGAAAAAGAAAGAAACAGGCCAAGTGGAAAGATTCACCCACAAAAGAGAGTGGGTCCCCCACCAGCCCTGCAGGGGAGGACAGAGACAAGTGAGACCCAGGACCCCCAGCTGAGCAACACTCAGTTCAGCCCGGGGTGCTCTGCTGCTGAGCAAGGAAAGCCTCCTCGCCCGCATCTGGATGAATTTGATATTCAATCAATGAAGATTAACTCGCCCAAGGTAAGGGGGCTTTCACATCCATAAGGAAGTCAAATACGATTATGCAGATGAGAAAATTATCCTGAGATGAGGAGCGGCTGGTATATGATAATTATGTGAGAGGGTGGACTCCCACGCTGATTAGCATATCTTCAAGACCAGGCTGAGATGAAGGAGGCAGGGATGAGCAGAGGTGACCAGGAAGCCCACCCGGAGAAGTTGGTCAGACACATCTGGTCCCTGATGTCCTTCTCGGGTGAAGAGGACACTTCGCTTGGGCCAAGGAGGACGCTAAGGCATGCCTTGGTCCTGCTGTGTCTGTTCCAGCTCCTTGGATCAGCTGGCTTTGCTCTCAAAAGAGAGAGCGCTGCAGAGCAGGGCTCCTCCGACCTTGACCTGAGCTGGATCCCCAGGAGACCCTCCTGCGCTGCAGGCTGGCTCTGTGCTCCTGGGTCTGGGGTGAGGTCCTGCAGCGCTCACATGTGTCCAGCTCATGCTGGTCTCAGGCCACAGCTTGAAGGGCCCCAAGAGGTTCTCGGCCCATTGCACATTAGAGTCACCCAGGGAGCGTTAAAAACCCACCAGGGCCTGGGCCCCACCGCAGACCAATTACATCAGAGTCTCTGGAGAAGAGCCTAGATGCTATATTAAAAAAAAAAAAAAAAAAAAAAAAAAGATGATTCTAGGGGGCTGGGGCTGTAGCTCAGTGGTAGAGCGCTTGCCTCGCACGTGCAAGGCCCTGGGTTCGATCCTCAGCACCACATAAAAATAAATAAATAAATAAATAAAAATATGAAGAAAAAAAAAAGATGATTCTAATGCTCAGGCAGGGTGGAGAGCCCCTGACCTGAATGATGCCTAGGATCCTAAGTCCATCCGTCTATTCCAAGTCTCCAAGAGCCTTCAGGCCCCAAGCCCCTCAAGCTGTAGACAGGACTGGGACTGGGCTAGGGGCAAGGAAGATGAGAGAATGGAGTGAGGAACCCAAACAGGACCCTAACAGGACCACTAAAATCAGCTATTGTGAATAGAACACCAACTGTGGCCTGAGCCCCCCACATCTATCCTCTCGACCCGTAACCGAAACTAGTGTCATCTTAATTGCACTCAGAGAGGAAAAGTGATTTTCCCAAGAGTGGAGTGAGGATTTGAACCCAGCCTGGTCTGTCCCCAAAGCACAAGCTCTTTCCACTCTGGCCGTCCCCTCTCACCCACAGGGGAGGGGTCTTTGGGGGTAACCTTCCCAAGGCAGTTAGAGTCTGGAGCCAGGCCCTGAGGTCTGAGCTAGAGGGTTCCACCTGGCCTGCTATGCCTGAGGCCCTTGCCCTCGGGTGGAGGAGAAGAGTGAGATGAAGAAGGGCTTAGAAGTCAAACAGCGCTGAGTTCAAATTCTGTCTCATTAGTGACCTTGAGGCAGACATTAATCTTCTCCAAGTGTCTGACAGGGCCCTCTTTGGCCAATGGGGATGGTAAGGCCAACTTTAAGGGTCGCTAGGAAAAGGAGATGAGGTCAGATGAGGAAGTTGATCTTCTTCTAGGGGCTGGAGGTTGGCTGAGCCAAGGCTCAAAGGTTCTACGACCCATAACTTCTACTCCCACCCTCAGAGCCCTGGAGCCCCATCTTGCTGGGGCTTGGTCCGGTTGCCAGAGGTTCTGGTGTGACACCGAGGTTAACCCAGTGCTTCCAGAGTGGCTTACTGGGGCTGGATTTGTAACCACTATCCCCACCCTACTGCCTCTGCCAGTCACTCCAACAAACAGCAACTGGGAGCTGGGGCCCACGGGGCACCCAGAGGTGGGGGGCAGGCCTACCTTGTGTTTCTATTTCCACATCACTCCCCAGGAACTCCCCTGCCAGCCAGGGCAATTGGGGATGGGGGTGAGGAGAGGAAGAAGAAAAGAGAAGAAAGGGGTCTACACTAAGAGACGCTGGAAGTGGATGCATCTGTGACTCTGTCTTCCTTCCCTGTGTGTCCGTGTAGGTGTGCGTGCTCTGAGCCCTGCATGAATGCATCACAATGACTTTGTGCCTGTGCCTGCTGTGGAGTTGTGTGTCTTTTGCTCTGTATGCACACACCTGTCCCCATGTGATGCATGTATGCATCTGGATGTGTGAGTCAGGGCGCCATCTCCGTGTCCTGGTGTGTCTGAATGGGAATCTATCAGTATATGATGAGTTGTGCGTGCTGTTTGGATGGGGGAAAGTCGGCATGTATGGGTGTGTCCGAGTGACTGAGTACCCACGTGTGTGGGAAGATCTAGGTGAGTGTGAATTAGCGTGGAAGAATGAGTGGCATGAGTGTGCATATGAGTGTGCCTGCATCCGTGTGGGTGGATGCCAATGTGTCTGGGGTGTGTGTGTATAGATGGGCATGGATCAGGATGGGGCTGGAGGGGGAGACCCTGGGTGTGCTCATTACCCTGTTTACCTGTGGTGGAGGGGGCGTGTTTGTGTGTTCCTGTGTGTCCGGGCAGAGCATCAGCGTGAGGGGACAAGTATTCTGCATGAGACTGAGTAAGGACATAGAAGTGTGGGAGGTGTATTTGTGTGTGTGTATTTCTGTGAGTCTGGATGGCTGTGTGTCCGTGTGCGAGGAGTGTCCCTAGCTGCACAAATCATGGTGAGAGCGTCTCTGAGTGTCTCTAAGGTAGGGCGCATGGGTCTGTGTGGGGTGAACCGGAGCGTGTGTGTGAGCGCCTGGGTGCGTCTCTGTCGATCGGCACCTCTCCAGCTTGGCTGGGCTCTGGCACTGTAAATCCATCAACTCCGCATGATTTTGTCAATGCTGACAGCTAACTTCAACATGACGACAAATCTGGCCCCAGAGGATATTAAGCAAAGACACATGAGCCTATAATTTTCTGCTTCCACGTGTGAGATGCTATAATAATCAAAAGAAAATGAGTTTCTAACTACCCCCGCTCTTTGTGCTGCTGCTTTCATGCCGGCTGCACTAATTGAATCACCCGGCACCACTGTATCAATGGTAACTTGGGTATTGGGGGGTAATCAGGCGTGTGGGGGGGACCAGCTTGGAGAGGTGCGGGGGCTTTTGTGAATGTCCCATCTGCCTCGTGCACCAAAGCTGCCCGCCCGCATTTGGCTGGACAAGCGAGTGACTGAAGGGCAGCCCCCTACCCAGGGGAGGGTCTGGGAGGGGAGGCCTGGGGGAGGGGGCACCTGTACCCAGATGCTGCAGCCCAGGCCCCTTGGTCCCAGAAGGAGAACTGTGCAAAAATAATAGGGATTCAGACTTTGGAAGTGGGCCTACCTGGGTTCAATCCTGGCTGACAGCCCTTATGTCATTTGACCTCTGGGGCTTGGTTTCCTCATGTAGAAAATGGCACAACCTGTCTGCCCCACGGGGTGTGGAGGACCAGTGAGAAAACACAGATTAAGCACCCTTGGTGGCACCACAGAGAGCAGGCACTTGGAAGTTGTCCTTATTTTTGCCAGTGCCGAGTGCTGACTGTGCTCTCTACCTTGCCTCATCCGCTGGTCTCCACAGAGAACAAATCCCATTTGATCTTTGAAGAAGCTGAGGCTCGGAGAGACTAAGGAATTTAACCACTTGAGAGAGACACAAGCTCTCTCTAGAAACAATGGTAGTGACTTGGAACAGGACGTGTATGTTTCCAAAAAGGGACAAGGAGTCAATCCCTGGTGGCTTCTAGGGGTCCTCCGATAGTCCTCTACTTCAATAAAAATTCTAGTCATCTACCCTTCCAGCACTTACCATGGAGCACCCACTGGTATTAACTAGCATCACCCTACCATCCACTTAAAACGAAGAAACATGATTATCCCTGTTCTACACATGAGCAGTCTGAAACACAGAGAGGCTAAGTAACTTGCCCAAGGTCCCACGGTTGGAGGAATGAGGCTTCAAACCTTGGAAGTCTGTCTCCATAGTTCTCATATTGGTTCACCACCTGTTCTTCTTAGACTTCAGCTGTACCTTATTCTCCCTTTTGCCCTCAAAAGTCTTCGACCTGAATCTTTTCTTTGTCTCCATGAGAGATCCTGCCTGTATCCATAGGACTTCTTTCTGAAGTGAGACTCCAGAGTGGGATGGAAATTCCTCCATCCCCAGCCTTCCTGTGCACCCCACATCCAGATGAGACATGCCCCTCATGTCATTCTTCAGCTCATGCCTCCACCTCCCATCAGACCCCAAGCTTCTTTTTTTTCTCCCCACTACTGGGGATCAAACCCAGGGATGCTCTATCATTGAACTTCCAGTCCTTTTATTTTTTATTTTGAGGGAGGGTGATGCTAAATTGCTGAGGCTGGCCTCAAACTTGTGATCTTCCTGCCTCAGTGGCTGGGGATGACAGTTGTGTGTGCCATCACACTCAACTAAAAAGCAAATTTTCAGGAATCAGCTGTCATATATCTGGAACTGGATGGAGAACTGGAGGCTTCAAAGAGGATATTAGTGTAACTCCCCACTTTTGTAGAGCAAAGCTTGGAGCAGTAGCAAGGATTTGGAGGTGGGCAGATTGTTGCTGAAGATGTCTGTGAGATTCAATTTTCACAACTATGAGATAAGGACAATTTCCTTCCTAAGATCAGGAAAAAGGCAAGGATATCTGTTCTTACCACACCTATTTTGCACTACATTGGAGATCCTAGTCAGTGCAATAAGACAAGAAAAAGAAAACATACAGATTGGAAAGGAAAAAGAAGAACTCTTTACAAACAACATGAGCATCTTCACAGAAAACTCTAAGTATCAGGGGAAAAAAGGTTCTAAATCTATTAAGTTTAGCAAAGTTGCAGGATCAGAGGTTAATATACAAAAATCAATTCTATTTCTACATACTAACAATAAACAATCAGAAATTAAAATCAAAGAGGAACATTAATCCCATTTTGCAAGCTTTCTGGAAGAAGTTTTTTAAAAAAGTAATAATTATCTAAAAATATCAGACTTGGGTGCTTCCTAATGAGACTTCTTTAGAGGGAAAGAAGGAAAGAGGCTGGTAGAGAGTCACACCCAACACCCTCCTGTCTGTGTCACAACCACAGAGAGGGAGCACTTCTGATATGTCCTCAATAGTTGTGCCAGTTACAAATCTTGAGGTTTTATCCACAAATGTAGGAGAACAGCAGACAGGAAGGTATTTATCAAACTCCAGGGCTCTCCAGGAACATGTTGCCAGGAGTACGTGAATACTGTCCACCACGTGGGCTACCCGAGAAGAAAATGAGAGCCTGCACAAGCTCCCCCTTCCTCTCCCTCCATACTCCTGTACTCAATGCAATCTAGCAAATCTTAGGCCATTTGCAACCTGGATCACATCCAAAGGAAATCCTAACAGCTTCCAAAAGCACTGATTGGCAATGAAGCTTCTGCCTCTCTTGAACAGGCAGCAATATGGGAAAGGAAATTACACTACACACCAGACCGCAAAGCTTTCTTAAAATCCTCTCAGTCCTGACTTTCCCCAAAGTCCTATCTATCACTACATTCCCACCACTCTCTATTTTCCTTTGTCTCCTCCTAAAACTCCAGTTCTGCCTTCTTCTGCCTCCACCACTTACCAACTGGATCCATTCTATTCTGCTGCAGTTTTTGCCTCTATAAACTTATAGTTTTTTTTTTGTTTTGTTTTGTTTTTGGTTCTTGGAATTGAACCCAGGGACCCTTTACCACTAAGCTATATCCCTAGTCCTTTTTATTTTTATTTTGAGCCAGGGTCTCGCTAAGATGCTAAGGCCGGCCTCGAACTTTTGATCCTCCTGCCTCAGTCTCCCAAGTCACTGGCGATTATGGGCATGTACCAGCACTCCCAATTTATACTTTCTTTCCTTTCTTTTTTTCTTTTCTGAGGGCGGGTACCAGGGATTGAACTCAGGGACACTCGACCACTGAGCCTCAACTCCAGCCCTATTTTGTGTTTTATTTAGAGACAGGGTCTTGCTGAGTTGCTTAGTGCCTTGCTTTTGCTGAGGCTGGCTTTAAACCTGTGATACTCCTGCCTCAGCCTCCCAAGCTGCTGGGATTAGAGGCGCATGCCACCATGCCTGGCCCAATTTATGCTTTCTTGAATGAAGCTACTTCCACTTTGAATCTACACATAGTCACCTGATCAGCTCAGGTGTGGGAATGGAGGAGAAGAAAGACTGCAAATATTTACAAAGATCAATCCTCATATATTTACAAAAATCATATCCTCAAGTTACTCACATCCTTGTAGTGGGGAGACAAATACAGGTGCTACACCATACCACAGTGACACTCCTCCATACCACAGTGACACTCCTCAAGGCTGGTCTGAGCTACTACAGATGCAAAGAGGAGTTCCAATTCCTTCATCAGGGACTTCAGAAGGAGGGGACATTGAACCCCCCTTTGAAGGACCCATTAGGCGGTCACCTGGTAGGGGACAGAGAAGAAAGAAAAGGAATGGACAATGAATTACACTTCACCACCTGAGACTTTGCATCCATTGACTTATTTCCCACCGACTGCTGGGTAACAGTAGTCTTGTCAGGTGGATATATATTTATCTTCCCATTTTACTGAGTTGAAGATTGAGGCCCAATAGGAAAATGAATCTGAAAAAGGTTACCCAGAGAGTCTCTGATGTGGATAGGACTTGAATTCCCATCTGTCTGGCTTGGAAACCCTTATGGTAAAGGGGGGAAGGGGTAGAACTTCATACAGCCCCAGTGGGGAGTGGGGTGGGTGTGGGACAGGAGGTTCTGACCACTGGATATCGGGGTAAACAGAAACAGTAAGATGCAGGTTCCAGTGAACAGCATACCACCATTTATGGAAAAGGCAGGAAAGATTATACCTATTTGCTTATTTTTGCATGAAAGATCTCTGTAAGGAAACCCAAGAATTTGGAGACTTTGGGGGAGAGGAATAGGAAGGACCATAGAATTAATGGGACATAACTTTTCCTATCCTTGTGTATGAATACACAACCAAGGTAACTCTGCACTGTGTACAACCACAGAATGAGGTCCTAATCAGAATAAGTTACATTCCATGTGTGGCAAAAACACATTCTACTGCCATGTATATCTAAACAAAACAAATAAAATAAGAATTTGGGGGACATTATTTGTCCTTGGGATGAGAACAAGGGAGAATGGAAAATGGGGGCTGGGGACAGGGGTGGAGGGAGACATCTCACCCTCCTTTTAAAGCTTTTTGAAATTTGAACCATGTGAATGTCCTATTCAAAAAGTACCTAAATTGCTCTAAAAAGAAAAATAAATAAGCATTACACCGAAACATTAAAATTCAAAATAAAACAGTTCCCAACCGTGACCACGTACTTGAGGGCCCCCTCTGGGTTCAGGCTGTGACCCACTTTGAAGCCTGGCTCTTCAGAGACGGGTGTATACGGGGCAAGGGGGAGAGAGTCCTGGCGGGTCCAAGTCATCAGCAAGGCCCTCGCGGGCCGCGGGCGGAGGACGGGACGCTCCCTCTGTCCTCTGATGGGTGAGGGGCTGTCAGACGCAGGAGGGGGCTGCAGGAGAGACAGAGAGACGTCCGAGATGGGACGGGACATTTGGGCAGTTGGGGCCGATTTGTCGCCATTTTCACGGGCAGACTTGCGAATTAAGTGGCATGAAATTGAGCACAGACCAGGTTCTCCCCCAGAGACGGAGCAGCCCCCGCCCGGGAGGGGAGGGGGCGAGGGGGCGGGGGCGAGAGGGGTGGCCCCGCCACGCTCGGCTGCTTCTGGGTGCAGATGGAGGAGAATGGAAGGGGGCTGGGCTCAGCTCCACCTCCCCGCCCTCAGCTCTCCTCAGACAAGCCCAGGGTCTGCCAGACCCCAGCCACCGGCTGAGCCTGGACGGGCTTCCTTGCACCCAAGTGCCCCTGGGAGTCAAGGTTGGGGGTAGCAGCCAGGAAGGAGCCCCACTTGGAGTGTCCCTTAGACTTTTTTTTGCTGATCTCAGCATCTCTCTGCTGCCATTTTGCTTGGTAACCAGGAATGGAAAGAAAGGGAGGCTGAGAGTCTGGCCCTGCCTCAAATGGGTGGAGAAGGAAGTTTTTGTGCTAAGAGGTGAAGGAGGCAAAGCATGTATTGGAGAAATTGGGAGGACTTAGTTTGGGTCCTAGTTTGGTTTCTTTGTGACCTTCTCTTTTCAGTCCTTAGTATTGGGGATTAAACCCAAGGAGGCTCCACCAATGAGCTACATCCCTCCCAAATCACTGGGATTATAGGTGTGCACCACCCCGCCAAGCATTTAGCCATTTTTGCACCTCCATCTCTTCATCTGTAATACTAAAGACAACAGCCCATGCCCAGGGCTGTTCTAAGGATCTTGAGCACTTTGTAACAATTCATTTGATCTGGATAATACCTTATGGAGTAGTACCTTTATCAGTTACACCCCCATTTTACAGATGAGATAACAGATCATCCAGCCTGTGAGTAGTGAAGATGGCATTTGCTGTTTAGCCTTCTGCTACCTTAGGGAGTGGAGGGGGAAATTCAACGAGATAATGGACATTTATAGTTTTACACATGGTGCATGTGTAACCAGCGTTGGCTGCTGTCTACACGGCTCCACTTGACCTTTAGTGGGGGACAGGAAACTCAAATGCAAAATGTTAGAACTAGAAGAAATAATCCAGATCCCCTAGTTTACACTCTCATGGCTTTGCAAGATGGAATACAGGTCATTTGCAATGTGATTGACACAAAGTCACGTGCTCTGGGCTAGGACTGAATGGTCAGTAGTAACTGGAACCCTTGCTCTCCAGTCTCCTGAGGACACCCCAGGGCTTTGGAGTGAACATAGCTTGGAATTGCAATTCCCCTGGGCACCATGGGCCCCCATGTTCTCCCCAGGCAGAAGGGAGACCTCCCCTGGGTGGGAATGACAAGAGAAGTCTAGCAACCTGGGCACCTCCTCCTGGGCAAAGCTTTGCCCTACAATTAGGAAGGATGTGTCTGCCTCAGCGCCAGGCCCAATGAGCCCAGGAAAGCCATGAAGAGCCCCGCAGGTGGCCAGGGGGAGGACAGGCCCCATGGTGCTTAATAGGACCTAATCTCTGCCAGTGTTGTTGGAAATGAAAATGAAAAACAGCCGCGATTTTGTGGCTTAAAAATTAGCATGTGTGCCTACATCGTAAGCCCCTGGCCTGCATTACCATACAGATTTATCCCGGGCCCAGCACGCAGCCAAAATATGTAATTACACACAGGCGCAGGGTGGGAAAGTTGCTCTCCTCTTTGCCATCTATATTATATGGATTTTTTTTTTTTTTTTAATGAAAGCTAGATCTGGACTTTTGTGAGGGACCCATTTCAAGAGGGATGCTGCCCATGATATTTGAGGAAAGGGAGGGTCTTGGCCCCACCAGCAGTATATTTTGGGGGCAAGATGTACATAGACATGCCAACTTATGAGCATCTTCCCAAGCTGGGGGAATGAAGGGCAGGGAAGGGAAAGCCTTGTTATAAAGTACTGTGCTCCCTACATTCCAGGTCCCATGCAATGTGCTCATATACAGTCACGTATCACTACAATGAGATGTGTTCTGAGAAATTTGTTCTTTGTTAACTAGTTGTTGTTATGTGAACATTATAGAACAGGCGTACAAAAACTAAGATAAACAGGATTCACTGGGAAATATAATCTTATGGGACCACCATGGTATATGGGATTGACCAAAGCACATGACTGTATATGCTCTCCTTTAATCTGCACAAGAAACCTGAAAAGTAGGTATCCTTGCCCCACTTGAAAGATGAGGAAACTGAGGCTCATAAATGACAAAGCCCAGCATTCAAACTCATGACCCCAAAGTCTGTGTTGCTTCCAATATGCTACATATGGCCCCCAACTTCAGTAGGTTGTCCTGATTGATGAAAACAGACCTTAGTTGAAGTCACTGGCAGAGGAAAAATGGGGTTATGGAAGCAGGGGTTCAGTATTCAAATACGAAGGTTGAAGGGAATCAGGATCTTTCCAAAGGGGCTGAGGATAGGAAGAGAAAGAAAAACAGAGATACCAATCAGTCCCCAAATTGACACATTAGTAGCTTCAATGAATGATTGATGGAATGAACGGACCAAAGCTCTAAAATAAAAATCAGTGTCCCTATTCAGGGTTGGATGGTAGATAATGTCAGGATACTGAGAGTGATTTAAAAATTCCATGTCCCAATATGGGATCAATGTCCCAGTTCAGAGTTGGATGGGAAAGAGAGTCAACATTTCAATGTAGGATCAATTTCCCAATGAAGATTTGGTCGAGGTCATCAACATCCAATGTGAGGATCGATATCCTAATACAGAGTTGGTTGAAAGGAATCAATGTCCTACCATAGGGATGAGTAAGAAAGTCGACATCCCAATGTAGAGATCAACGCCCAGTGCAGAGTTGCTTAAGGGAAATCAATGTCCCAATGTGAGGATCAATGCCCCGATATCAGGATCAACGGCAGGCAGTGATCTACAAGGATGAATTTAACAGTCAATGTCCCAGTGTGAGATCAATGATAGTCGAAGTCCCAGTCTAGGGATGAAGGCATGCCCTGGCGTAGACACCAGCTTACCTGTATGGAAAACTGTAGCACACCTATCCACAATCTCTAGGCTTCCCTTTGGAGGGGAGGTTCTTCTGTTATTAACTCTAAAGGAACAGTCCCCAGGCTGTCTAACCCTTTCCACCCCTTGACTAAGTGCTACATGCAGAATACTTGGGATGGGGTTGGTGTTCTTTCCCATCACGCCCAGCCTGTTACCCACAGTAGTCCCCTTGGGGGGCTCTCTTCTGCAACCTATCTCCAGACATAGCTTGCAAGCAAATCCAGAGGATCCCACTAGCCCAGAAGAGGCAATATACTTCCCAAGGATTATTTCCTGCAGGGCGAACAGGGCTTGGGCTAATCCAGACACAGTCCAAACCAGTAGCAGGGAAAACGTAGTCACAACCAGCCATATTCTTACCCCATCGCCCTACAATGTGTCTAAAAACCACAGTTGTCCATGTTATTTAACATCGCATCTTGTCATTTGAATAATTGCTTCCCACATTTTACAGCTGAGAAAAAGCCAAAGCCCAGAAAATAAACTAGTTGGTCCTAGAAAAAGGACAGACATGAGATTGGAGCCCTGATCCTTCCTGCTGGCTCCGCCCTTTTCCAGCTGATTTAGGTTGGCGTGAAAAATCTCCCCAGCCCCTGTCGACAGTGTCCGACCCCCACATGAGTGGGTTTGGGGAATGCGTCACAGAGTTTAGGCAAAGTGGTTCAAAACATCTCTTCCCCGAACTTTCGCTTTCCTACATCTTTCCCATCACCCCTCAGTGTCTGCTAAGTTGAGAGACAGGATAAAGGCCCCTGTTGCTTTCCAGGGTTAGAGATCGAGTTGGAGGGTGAGATGGGAAAACCTCCCAGCCTCAGCTGCCCCAGGGGCTTAAGGGGAGGGTGTGATCTTTCTCTTGTTCAGACAAAGGCGGGGGCTGTGGCATCTGTCAGCCCGCTCTTGTGTCTCGCAGCTGCTCCGACAGTCAGACCCAAGGCAGGTGCCAGTTTGGGGAGGGAGGGGAACACCCGCATACACTCACACTTCATTTCTTCCCCTCACCCCCTCCCATGGTCGCATGTGATGCCTCCTGTTGCCCATCCACACCCCGACAAGCTCCCTGTACCCAAAAGACCCAGAGATTTCGGGACAAGATCCCCCAACCCATATGACCCACTGCCCCTCCCACATGTCCTTGTCCTGCCAAGTCCTTCTGCCAGCACCCTCAGGCACCTTTGCCCAGCCAAGGAGGAGCTAGGAGGATAGGGGGTGTCTGGCAGGAGAGAGGGGAGCAAGTCTTACTGGGGACGGGGGAGCTATCTGAAGACTGGGCTGGGAGAAAGGAAATACACAAACTCCAGAGATGAACAGACACTGATGTTGGGGGAGAGAGAGGGGGATCCCAGTGTACTGTCAGACTGTGTGTGGGGTGTGTGCGTAAGCCATCACAAACACACGCCCAGACAAACACACAGGCACATCCATGTGCGTTTTTGCATACATGCATGTGCGTATGCTCACACACGCAGAGTCATGTGACATGTTGGAAAACTGTTTATAATGTCCCAACAGTCAGAGCTCTGTGCTCTCCGTCTTTCCACAAATATTTATATACATATTTATTTCAATCACATCACCACCCCATTCCCCCTACAAAAAGAACATTATTAAGGCAGCTGAGACTTCTCCATTTAGGCAAATTATTATAAAATCTGCTTTGGTCCACGTGTTATTTTTAATTCTATGAGCAGAGAGAATATGTCAAAGGGGGTGCAGTTGGGGTGCTGGATAGAATTTCCTTATTAACAGGATGATGATGCAAGAGAAAAAGAATAGTTCTAGGAAAGCTGCTTAGTAGGGGAAAATGTCTACGTTTTATACAAAAGATGTTTCCAGGCCCCTCCCTGGAGCGGTCCTCTTGACCTCTCTCTTCCTCCCCACTCCCAATCTCCCGGCCGCCTCCCTCTTCTGTCCCTGCCTGTCCCAGGCCTCTCCTCCACACCCCCCTGCAGCCCCCGCCCTTCCCTAGGGCCCCCTCCTCAGATGCAATCCCCCTGCTGTAATTTCTGGGGGAATTGCTTCATCTCGGGTGCAGATATATTTGTGTCAAGGTGCAGCTGCAGAGATAGCCTTCCTCTATGCATAGTAAGAGGGTTGCAGAGAGAGAGGTTGTGCCCAGAGCAAGGCCTTATCAGAGCAAGCTGCCTGCCATTTATCTGATTCCCCATCAAATAGGAAAACGGGCCTCAGGCTGCTGCTTCCACTTTCCTTGGGAAAGCCATGGGGGGAATAATAATTTACTCCAATCTTTTTGTTTCCACTGCTCACCTTCAGCCTGACACAACCCCGGGGTTTCTCCACTACCGTCCTGCTCCCAGCTACACCAGCCTGGAGGGGTACCAGGTTGAGCCCCAGACCCCTAGGGGTCCACCCTGGGGGACACCCCCAGAAATGCCCTTGCTGGTTGAGTGGACCTTCATAATGGATTGGCATGAGCTGGAGAAGATACCCTTTGGCATCAGGGAGTATAGACACAGGGGAAGGAGGGATGCGGGAACCCAGCAGAGAGTGGGAGGCTTGGCCTGGCTGTGGGGGGCCTGGCTTCCTTCCCAGCCCCCACACGTATGCAGATTCTCCATAAACATTGCACGTGTAAGTGTGCGTGTGCGAGCACATACTCGTGTATTTGTCAGAATCTACCCTACGAGCATCCTTGTATGTGGAGCTATCGGTGCCTTTATCTGTATGTGTCTGTCCATCTGTCTGTCTATCTGTGTCAGGAGTACAGATGAATGGAGGATGGGTGGGGGTGGATTCGGGTTCTGTGTCACAGACTCTGACCTCCCATCTCAGTTCACAATCCCAACAGCCAAGAACAAGCCTGAGACAGGATGACAGGGACTGTGTGAAAGGGAGTGAGCCGGGAGGGAGGGAGGGGTCCCAGCCAGACCTGGCGGCTGGTCATCTTGCCTTACCCTCCCTAGCGGAGCAGCTCCAGGGAGCAGCAGGCAGCCCATCTGGTACTGGAGCCGCAGAGAGGTGGATGGAGAGGAGGGGGCTGCTCCCCACAGGCCAGCTATAAATCACAGTTATGTGCCCAGGGGGCAGGGAGAAGGCAGGGGACAGGGGGCGGCCACAGCCGCACACGCAGGACAAGGCAGAGAGGCCAGGGTCAGGTGCGGCCGTAAATTGTCACCTAAATGCTTCCAAGCGAAGGCTAATCAGGGCAAAGTGACAGAACACACCCGGCCCCACCCGGCCCCAAAGGGCACACTCAGTGCAAGCACACACGTGCTCACAGATACAAAGGCACCCCAGGCATGCTCTGGACACCACTGTGCATGCAAAGGTGTCACAAGCGTACCTGAATACACAGACACACCTGCTGACTGCTGCCCTGGGTGTCTGTGATCTCACACACACTTCCAAGCAGCTCTGTTCCCCCGATGTCCATTCAGTCCCAGAGGCACAAAGATCTACCTCATGTACTTGGAGTCTGCGCACGTGCACCGGTGGACATGAAAAGTGGTGAGCAGACAGACACACAGCCAGAGCATGTCCCAAGTGGAAGGCCTGTGAACCCCCCGGAGGAAAGAAGTGGGAGCACTTAGTAGGATTGTTATGGCAGCCCTGGAAGATCAGCACCTTCGTCCCCTCTCAGCCTCTCCCTGGCTGGCCCTTGGAACCATTCAGCAGCTTCTTTCAGAAGTTCATCCCTCAGGGCTGGGGATGTGGCTCAAGTGGTAGCACACTCGCCTGGCATGCGTGCAGCCCGGGTTCAATCCTCAGCACCATATACAAACAAAGATGTGTGTCTGCCGAAAAATTAAAAAATAAATATTAAAAAATATCTCTCTCTCTCTCTCTCTCTCTCTCTCTCTCTCTCTCTCTCAAAAAAATAAAAATAAAAAATAAAAAATAAAAAGTTCATCCCTCATCTGCAAAGAGCTCACAGTTTGATCGCTCACTGCTCCCATGCAGGAGTGAGGCTTGTGCCTTCATTCACCAGCACTTATTAAGTACCCTCTCTGCACCAAGCGCTGTGCTGGACGCCCGGGAAAGATGCCTCAGGATGAAGTGTGAAACCTAACAGAAGAGAGATGATTAAAGCACAGGGGGAATCCTTGCTACCAGAGGCAGGGCACAGAGGAGGAGAACAGGAAAGCCTGCTAGAGGAAGCCGTGTCCAAGCTGAGGCCCGATGACCAGACCTGGGAAGATGAGCGAGAGGTAATGCCCAGCTCTACCAGAGAATGTCCATGGCAGCAGGTAAATGCTGGAGGGGGTGCCACTGGCCCTTGGCCACATGGCGATGCACCCGACAAGGAACCCACCTGTGAGTCCCGACACCAGCAGTGAAGTGGACTGCTCTCCTTCACCTGGACACCTCGTGCCCAGGGGACACCCAGCTTGTATTTTCCAAGGCCTCCTGGGTCTTTGCAGAAATTCTGTTGTATTCTCTAATTCCTTCTCCACTGCAGGGGCTTTTAAAATATGCTCAGTGAGTTACAGGGAGCCCTTCCTAAGACTGGGGTGGTGAAGAAGGGGACCTCAATTCTTCCCTGTCTCTGCTTGCCCCGTGGGGCTTCTAATAGGAACTCATACGAACAAAAGATTCCATAGGTACAATATCTTAATCCTAACAGCAAAGTCACCTTGGCATTGAAACCCTGCCCACCTCACCGCTGTGATCCAGCCTGATGGTCTCTCTGTAGCCCTCAGCACTCCTCCACTCTTTTTGTTCTCACTTCTCTCTGGGTACACAACTCCCTCTGCCACCCCCCACCCTACCCCACCCTAACCTTCTCCTCCAGCCTCCCTGAAACTCATCACTTTGTATATTAAACATTCCTGAGTGTCCACAATAGAGCAGGGCACACATACCCTGTCTCCTTTAAGTCTCCTGTTCAAAAGTCTGGATGGTATAGCCTCCTTTTCTAAATAAGGAACCTGAGGCTCAGAGACTTGTAATGATCTTGTCTTTCTCAAGGCCACTGTCACTTGAGAAAGCTCATTCTGGATCCAACTTATGTTCCCAGGCACAGAATCTGTACTGCCCCGTGAACACCCCCCCACACACTTCTTTCCACCCCAGGGTGACAGTGGAACAAGGGGCGCCTCCTCTCACTCTTTTTTTTTTCATTTTTTAATTTTTAATCTTAATTTGTTCTATAGGACAGCAGGATGCATTACAATTCATATTACACATATAGAGCACAATTTTTCATATCTCTGGTTGTACACAAAGTAGAGTCACATCCTTTGTGTCTTCATACATGCACTTAGGGTAATGAAGACCTTCGCATTCCACCATCTTTCCTACCCCATGCCCCCTCCCTCCCCCTCCCTCCTTTTTCCCCTTTGCCCTATCTAGAGTTGACGTAATCCTCCTGTCATCGCCCCAAACTGGCTCCCCTCATTCTTGCATTAAGGCTTAGAGAAAGAAATGGATTTCTGGGGATCAGTCAGTGGCTGGAAGGAGAAGAGGAGGAAGGAGAGCAACTGAGGCATCCTTGGAGACAGCAGAGACAGGGAGTTCTAGCCCAGGTGAAGGAGGTACTTGTGGAACTCTTGTTCATAAATGGAAGCCTGGCTTGTCCGTGTGGCTGCTTACATCTTCAGGAGGTGGCTCCTCCCTTAAGAGGTGGCTCCCTGTGGCCTGGCACTGGTGTCATGGAACAGGAAAGAAAGCTCTTGGGCATGCCTCTGAAACTCTTGGAGCCTCCATTTCTCCATCTCCGAAGTGGGAATAAAAATAGCGTGTTCCGGGGCTGGGGATGTGGTTTAAGCGGTAGCGCGATCGCCTGGCATGCGTGCGGCCCGGGTTCGATCCTCAGCACCACATACAAACAAAGGTGTTGTGTCCGCCGAAAACTAAAAAATAAATATTTAAAAAATTCTAAAAAAAAAAAAAAAAGTAGCGTGTTCCTGGGACTGTTGGGAGAAGTGAACGTGCCTGGGCCAGGAGCCTGCCCAGCAGGACTCCATAAAAGCTGTCCTCCTGCCTGTAGGCATGGGGTAAGCTGCATGCTCAGGATTGATGGAAATGGCTGAGTTGGGTATCACATCTTGGATGGCTGGATCTGCAGAAGGCCTCTGTGCTGGACCTGGTCTGCAGGTGACAGTAGCATGATGGGGTAGGGTGAGTAGAGGCTCTTTTCAATCCTCTTTTCTTACTCACTACCTCTCCTCTCTTGCCCCAGGAAAGACCTTGTCTCCTCAGTTTAATCAGATAAAGAAGACACAGAACATTGAGGCAGCTCCTTTTTAGCGCACACAGCCGGCTAAATGTTTGTCCACCAAGGACTGTTCCTATACCTGCCCCCAGAAGGGCTCAGTCCAAAAGCTTTTAAAAAAAAAAAAAAAAAAAAATTTTTTGGTTGTAGATGGACACAATATCTTTATTTTATTTATTTATTTTTATCCGGTGCTGAGGACCAAACCCAATGCCTCACACATGCAAGGCAAGCGCTCTACCACTGAGCCGCAACCCCAGCCCCAAAAGCTTTTATTGAGTACCTGTGTATGCCAGGCGCTGCAACTCTAGACACAACTGCATGCCTTAAAATAACATAAAGTTAACATACATCCTAAGAGGACATATGAGCATGGAAAGAGGTCATAATACAGCATAATACAGCAGGGGTCAGGCACAATTATAGGAGCACAAGGATATTCAGAGGAAGGAGTAATTGACTCAGGGGTCAGGGAGGCACTTCTCAGAGAAGGCACCATCTGAGCAGGGTTTCTAAGGATGCATAAGAGTTTGGCAGGTGGTGCTGGCCGTGCACTTTCCATTATGAATTTCTTTCACCCACAGCACTGTGCTATTCCAATTGCCTGAGGTGTTCTTCCTTTCCTTCCCTTGACTCTTTCCTAATCAACCTTCCAGGCTCAGGTTAAAGAACAATCCCTCCTCAGAGAGAGCTGTGGCCCCCTCCTACCTTCTGCCAAGTATCCTCTTTCTCCCCTTCCCTAACTAACTCTAACACATTTGTATCTGTGTGTTTGCTCCATGAGGAACAGTGGAAGCTGGAGCAGTGTCTGATTTCATGAGCTGGTGGTTGGATGGGTGGATAAAACGAGTGGATGGATGTACATATGGATGGATGGTTGGATAAATGGATGGATGGGTGGATGGATGGAAGGATAGATGGATAGTTTGTTCAAGGAGACAAAGTGAGAGCTGAGAACTGCCAATGTATGTAAAGTACTCAGAAATGGGATGATGGCGGGAGAATCATGGGAGATGAAATGGAAGAGGCTGGTAGTGGTGGGATCCTGGAAAGACCTGTAGCCATACTAGAACACATTGGAATATGGAGTGAATTCCAGAAACTCAGCGGTATAGACCCCTTTGAGATAATATAGTTCTACACTTTGTTTTCCAAATGAGGAAACTGAGATCCAGAGAAGCGAGGCTTGCTTCAAATCACCCAGAGGGCAGAATTGATCCTGGTCCAAGGCCCACTCCAAGGGCACAGTCAGCCTCCTGTACCCCTGGAGGAATTAGGATATGATGAAACCCACACATACTCTGCATGGGTCTCCTGGGTGGGGCCCGACTCTGGGTATATCACCTAAGGCCATATGTTGTATTTGCTCTCTCCCTACCCCCACAGCACCTGTATCTATCAGAACCAGTGTCTGAAGCCCAACTTAACCTAGTTTAATCCAAAAGTGGAGATTATTGCCTATGTAACTGAGAGTCGCAGGTAGAACTGATTCCAGTTGCAAGATCCAAGCACTCAAGCAATATTGCCAAGTCTTGCTCCTGCGTTCCTCCATGTGTCAGCCATATCGTTTCTTCCTGGTGCGCTTCCTCCATGTGGGGTAGAGAGGGCTAGGTGGGGAATAAAATGGACCTGGCCCCACAGAGCTTGCCAGGCTGAATGGGGAAACTTGCCTCTCTCAGAGTCTATATTTAAAATCCCAGTGTTGAGGCTGGGATTGTGGCTCAGCGGTAGAGCGCTTGCCTAGCACAGGCGGGACCCGGGTTCGATCCTCAGCACCACATAAAAATAAAGGCATTGTGTTGTGTCCATCTACACCTAAAAAAAAATAAATAAATAAAAATAAGTGTTTAATAAAAAAAATTAAAACAATAAAATCCCAGTGTTAATATTCCAGTGGTTTCAGCTCAGGTCTGTAACTGTGCTCAGAAAAATGGGTTGCTGTGACTGGGCAATCCTGGATCTTCTGTCCACCCTGCAGGCCAAAAGAGGCCATGAAACAGCAATGGATAGGATGTCAAGTGAAATGTTGAAGGGAGGAGGACAACACTCTGAAAGAAAGGGTGCTAAAACAGCAGAACAGGGGAAGCATGCTGAGCGGTCAAAAGTGACAGATGGCCACAGCGGTCCTCTCATAGTGCTGGTTAACTAGGGCAGCACTTGGATGAGTACTTGAGAATAATAATAATAATAGCGTTCAGAGTATGAGATGCAAGTCCTCTTTTAATCTTCAACTCAGAGTGAGACGACCCAGGCTTGAGTCTCAGCTCTGCTATTTATTAGACCCTGAGCTTGTTGCTGACATCTCTTGAACCTGCTTCCCCTTCTGTAAAATGGGACAGATGTAGCCCATCTTCCTGGAGCTGAGGGGACAGTCTTCCATAAACTACAAAGGGACATATCATTTCGGGACGAGGAGAGGCTCCCAGGAATCCTTTACTCACTGATGCAATTAGAAAAAAAAAAAACAGGTGCCTGTAATAAGCCAAGAGATGTTCAGGACAAAGAATAAGCAGGCTGAATCCCAATCTGACTCCCAGGAAGCTGGGACCCTCCTGTGCTGGGACCCTCCTGGTTTGCAGAAAGGGGGCAGAAAGAGGAGTTAATGGATTATAAGGCTGGGCAGGAGGAAGAGAGGATTTTTCATTTTAAAATGTTCTGAAATAATTCATATTTGCTTTGCAGGATGGCGTTGTGCGCTGTCAGCTCTGTAATAACTTCTAGGCCCTTATTTATTGTTTTGCCTTAATGATTCCGTGTTGCGCCAGTGTCGAGAATTCTCAGTGTCTTGTAACACATAATGGCAGAGAAAACTCAGGCTGTGGTGGGCATGGGGGAGGGGGTCATGTTTGGATGGACCCTGCCAGTCTCCCCAGAGATACTAGAGCCCAGTTCTGTGCAAGACATTCAAACTGTCTGCAAGGAGCTTGATCTGCAGTCTCAGTTCTCTTCTCACAACACGCAAAAGCTGGTACTATGACCCCATTTGACAGAAGTGAACACTGAGCCTTGGCGGGATCACCAGGCTAGCACCTTTTTTGCATGACCAAGCCAGGATTTAAACACAGGCCTGTTATTCTCCAGCCTTCTAATGACCTGGTGGGTCTACCATTTTGGTATGTGTAGGAATCACCAGGGCAAAAAAAAAAAATCTTTAAAATAGAGATCCCTAAGTACCCAACTCTGCAGATTGGGATACAGTAAGTCTAGGATGGGGCCTGAGGCTCTGTGTTTGACAAGCTGCCCAGATGAATCACATCACATTGGGAAATTCAGCCGGTCACTGTGGCCCCACTAGAATCCATGCAGCTGAACCCAGCCCCTCAAGACCCTGGTCCCACAATCAGGCCTGTATTTCTCACAAATGTCCCATCAGCTACTCCTGTCCCCCTGTCACTCTCCATCCTGGATCCCTGAGGGTTCCTCTTCCCCCACCCCCCACACACCCCAGAGCTCTAGTCCCTTCTGTGAAGCCAGCAGAGGAAGGGGAGGGGAGGCTTTCTGGGTTGCCATGGTGATCCTCCCCCTCCCAGCCTGTGGGGGGAGGCGGCTTCATCTTGAGCCTCCAGCCAAGGCCTGGAGGGAAGCAAGCTGTCCTAGGCAGGGAGGAGGCAGCAGGGTGGGAAGAGGACTCTAGTCGCTGGGGAGAGGGGAAGAGTAGAAGATGGGCTGGGGGGACAGGGAGCGGGGCCCTGGGCCCAGGGTGGCTTGAGCAGAGCGCCAGCCCCTCCAGATGCTGGGGCTGCGGGCCTTCAGCCCAGGGGGCGGAGAGGGGTGTGTGCAGGAGCCGAGGCTGACAGGCCTGATGCTCTCTGAGCCCAGAGCTGGCAGGAGACCCAGGGCAGGTGGTGGCAGAGAGGCAGGGACGGGCCAGACAGCCAGAGAAGCTGGCGCAGGACAGTGTCCAAGCCACGGGGCTGGGAAAGACCAGGGCTCGGAAAACAGAGATAGGAAAAATCAAACAAAACAGGAGGACCCTTCAGAGACCCCCAGGTTGCGACCTGTTCCCGCCCCCAGCCCGGGCAGGGCTGGCAGGGCCTGGGGTCCAGCCTGCTGAGGCGGGCTGGCCAAGCCACCGCACAGACTGCAGAAGGGGCAGATGGAGCAAGGAGGGGCCTGACCCCAGCACACCAGGAATGGCTGGGCTTGTCTGTTCTTTGGAGCCCTCCCACTGCCCCTAAACCTCCTGCCTCTAGGAGCATGGCTGGGGAAAGAGAAAAGAAGGAAAGAAAGAGGTGAAGCCGCGCTTGGGAGCCAGCGTCTCTCATCTTCCCCGCTCTCTGTTGGCACGCACTGCCTGCTCCCAGCCTGGCTCTGCAAAGACCAGGATGTAGTTGGGAGTGGGGGATGGGGAGCAAGGGAGAAGGGGCCAGGAGGTGACATCCTGGAGTAAAAAGAAGAGGAAAGAGGTCAAATGGGAGAGAATCCTTCTCCACTACCACTTCTCCCGAACCCCACTGAGCACCTTCCCATAGTAGCTCATTTAATCCTCCCAAAGGTCCAAATCAGTGGGTGCTATTATTCTAACCCCCATTTTGTAGATGGGAAACTGAGGCCGAAAGAGGGTGAGTGAGTTGCCCAAGGTGACCTACTGGAATTGACCCGGGGGTTCTATCCCTGGTGGCACCTCGCTCTACTGTCATTCACGTTCCTCGCTCCCCTTTGGAGTCTTTTATTTAAAACACAGCATCTTTATTTTATTTATTTATTTGTTAATTTGTTTATTTATTGATTTCTTTATTTGTTTCTGTGCAGTGTTGAGAATCGAACCCAGAGCCTCACACATGCTGGGCAAGCGCTCTGCCACTGAGCCACACCCCCAGCCCTGGAGTCTTTTTTTTATTTATATTTGAGAAGGGGCATCTCACTGTGTTGCCCCGGGCTGACCTCCAACTCCTGAGTTCAGGCCTTCCTCCCCGCCTCAGCCTCCCAAGCAACTGGAAGCACAGGCAGAAGCCACTGTGCCGAGCTTTCTTCTGATTTGAAATCTTTTCTCAGGATTTCTCTAACCAACCTTTATTCCACCGGGTAGCGTGGTCCGGTCGGCCTCCATCTCCACGCCAGCATCATGGCCTGAATGGCCATTGTCAAACATAGGCCTGTGGGGATACATGGACACTCACGGGCATGGCTGTCAGGATGTCCCCAGGCATGTGACTGTAGCACACCTGAACACAATAAACACAGGCATTCACATGTGTGTGTGTGCGCACAGGCCCAGGCCCCTGTGTGAACCACCGTGCCAACCACACCCTGGGTAGGGCTGCTGCTCTCACTGACCGTATCAACTGGGACAAAGTCACCCCCAAACAATGGTTGAGCCAAAAAAAAAGAATCTTTTTTTGGCTTTGCAGTACAGTGCTGCTTGGCACGCGGGGGTTTGGCAATACATCTGCCTTTCTAGGTTTAGCTTGGGCTGATGTGGTGTCTCCCGTGACTGTGGGGGCTTGGCAGCCTTGACTTCCAGGGAAATCCACCTTGGAGAACCTGCAGGATGCCGGGCCCCCTTCCCTGGACACTCTTTCCAGTCCTTACAGGGCCCCGGGGGGCAGGCCTTGCGGTTCCCGTTTTACAGACATGGACCCTGAAACTCAGCAAGCTGCCATCTTATGTAGAGTCATCTAAGGAGAGGGAGGATTTGAACCCTGGGTCAGCTCAAGGGTCTGTGAAGCTTGAGTATGTGCAGGTGGGTCACAGGCCAGACATGTATCTCCCCCTGCCTGCCTCATCCGTCTGGAATGTGGCTGCCTCACCGTCTGGTCACGCCTGGGCCCCTCTTCTGCGGCCAAGGCTGCTGGGTGTGGATGGGCCGCCTGGGTTCACGCTGAGCCATCTACAGAAGGCCCCGCCTGGGGCCGTGTGCAATGAGGTATGACAAAGGCTTTTTCCCCAGTAAAGTCAAAAAACGATAGTGACAGCTCAGATGGCACAAGGACCAGACAGACTTATTGTCCCTGCCTGGACTCAGGCAGATCTATTCTCTCAGTATTTCTTGAGTACCTATAAGATGCCTGGCATTTTACTGGGCTCTAAGGACAATGCACCCAGGAATCAAACCTGGACTCTGCCACTCTGAACAGCTTGGGAGAACCGTTTTCAAGTATGGAAAACCTTAAGACAAGTTTAAAAGAAACCTAAACACTATAAAAGAAATGCAGATTTTAAAAAGCAAAAGCAGCTAGGTGCAGGTGCCGTGGTGCATGCATGTAATCCCAGCTACTCAGGAGGCTAAGGCAGGAAGATTGCAAGTTTGAGGCCAGCCTCAGCAACTTGGCAAGGACTTTTTGCAAAATAAAACATAAAAAGGACTGGGGGTGTTGTGTAGCTCAGTGGTAGAGCGATGTTAGGTTCAATCCCCAGTACCACACACACACACACACACACACAAAGTGAAAGGTCTACTTACAACTGGGACACCAAGGAAGCCCTGCTGAAGAAGGACAAGGGTCTTGAAGAGCAGGTGGGACTTGTTATGGCAATGAAGAGAAGGGGTGCTTAGTGTTCCGAGGAGCACTGTCTAAGACTCAGTGGGTCCAGAAAGAGCAAGTAGCTCCATTTTCCGGGGCAAGACTGTGTGAAGGAAGTGGTGGGAGGTGGGCTGGGGTCAGGTGACAAAAGACCTTAGCACTCGGGACAAGGAGTTTGCATGGACTCTACAGACAGTAGGGAACCACTGACAATGATCCAGCAGGGCTGGGGATACAGCTCAGTTGGCAGAGTGCTGGCCTGGCATGCACAAGGCCCTGAGTTCAATCCCCAGCACCCCCCCTCCAAAAAAAAAAAATCCAATGATGGAGCAGGGGAAGGCTGTGGGAATTGTGTTTCATTTAGGAAGACTGATTCACAGTTGTAAACAAAATAAATTTGAAGTGTACGTGTTCAGAAATGTGCAGCCCCAGGCGTACACATACACACAGGTCCCAAAGCATCAGGCTAATTCCTGAGTGCAGTTACTTTAAAATATTGAGTTGTATTTGCTTATTTGAAGAGGGAACCCATTCACGTGTTCTGAAATTCAAATAAGCCATAAGACAATAAACTGAAAAGTGAAGCTTACCCCCACCCCCACGCTCCAGACCCCAATCCATCTGTCTAAGAGCAAACAGAGTGGCCAGTTGGAAAGCTTCGTTCCAGGGACACTCTCTGCTTAGACAAGCAAATATCCAGCTGCATTTTTTTTTTATTTTGGGGGGTACTGGGGATTGAACTCAGGGGCACTCGACCACTGAGCCACCTCCCCAGACCTATTTTGTATTTTATTTAGAGACAGGGGTCTCACTGAGATGCTTAGCACCTCTCTGTTGCTGAGGCTGCTTTGCACTCGTGATCCTCCTGCCTCAGCCTCCTGAGCAGTTGGGATTACAGGTGTGCATCACCATGCCCAGGCGGCTGCATTTTTATTACACATATATATTTTTTTGCATCTTGCTTTTCTTATTTATTTAATTTATTTAACTATAGTACTGGGGATTAAACCCAGGAGTGCTTTACCACTGAACCACATCCCCAGCCCTTTTTATTTTTTTATTTTAGGACAGATCTAGCTAAATTGCAGAGGCTGGCCTCAAATTTACAAATCTTCTCACCTCAGTCTCCCAAGTGGCTGGGATTACAGTCAGGCACCACCACATCCAGCTGCTTTTCTCACTTAATATATCTTGGAAATTCTTACACATCAATACAGAGAGACCTGCCTTTTTTCCCCCTTATACTGTGGATGGAACCCAGGACCTAGTGCATGCTAGTCAAGTGCTGTACCACTGAGCAACATCCTCAGCCATCACTTTGCCTTGATGTTTTTAACAACATGGTACTACTCCATTATAGTTGGGCACTGATGTTATTTCTGCTCTTTTGGTCTTCCTAAGACTGTTGGAATGAAGGCTGGGTTGTGGCTCAGTGGTAGAGCGCTCACCTAGCACATGCAAGGCCCTGGGTTCGATCCTCAGCACTACATAAAAATAAATAAATAAAATAAAAAATATTGTATGCAACTACAACTAAAAAAATAAATATTAAAAAAGTCTTGGGGCTGGGGTTGTGGCTCAGTGGTCAAGCACTTGACTAGCATGCACTAGGCCCTGGGTTCCATCCACAGCAGGTGTGAGGTTCTGGGTTCGAACCTTAGCACCACATAAGAATAAATAAAATAAAGGCATTGTGTCCAACTACAACTAAGAAACTTTTTTTTTTAAAGTCTTGTACTTTTTTTAAAAAAAAAAGAATGGGGCTGTGGATGTGGCTCAAGCGGTAGCGCGCTTGCCTGGCATGTGTGCGGCTCGGGTTCGATCCTCAGCACCACATACAAACAAAGATGTTGTGTCCGCCGAAAACTAAAAATAAATAAATAAATAAATATTTTTTTAAAAAAAAGAATGTTGCAATGAATTACTTTGAACATATATTATTTTCATATTCATCCATGTGTCTATTCATTAATTCAACTGATATTTATTGAACATCTACTTGCTGTAAGCTGAGCAGCATTTCAGGTAGAAGAGCTGGACCAGTGAACTACACAGGCAAAAGTCTCTGCCTGATGGAGCAAATCTTGTAATATGTACATTTGAGTAGATCTCCAAGATACATTCCTAGAGGTAGAATCACTGAGTTCAAGTCCAAGTGTCTGCACATTTCCAAAGTTTAGTAGATAAAGCCAGATCTTTGCTTGGGAGGCTGAGGCAGGAGGATCTCAAGTTCAAAGTCAGCCTCAGCAAATTAGCAAGGCCCTAAACAACTCAAGGAGATCTTGTCTCTAAATAAAATATTTAAAAAAGGGCTGAGGATGTGGCTCAGTGGTTAAGCACCTCTGGATTCAATCACCAGTACTAAAAAAAAAAAAAAGCCCAATCCTTCCTATGCCACAGAGAGATCAGAGCAAGCGACCCTTATAATGTATGGGAGTGCCTTTTCCCCACACTTTTACCAAGAAAACATTTTTATCTTTGTTGATGTGACAGCTGAAAATAAATTATAATTTTAACTTGCATTTCTCTTATGATGAGTGAGGCTAACCATCTTTTCATGTATTTCAAAGCAATTTTCAGTTCCTTTTCTGTCAACCCTCCGATATCCTTTATGCATATTTCTAGTCAGTTGTGGCTCTTTTTCATATTGATTTGTGGATTCTCTTTATCTATTAAGGAAGGTAGCTTTTGCCTGTGTATGAGTTGCATGTAATTTTTTTCCTCTGGTTTGTCTTTTTTTTTTTTTCGACTTGTGGTGCTGGGTTTTTTTTTTTTTTTTTTTTTTTTTTTTGTACCAGGGATTGAACTCAGGGGCTCTCAACCACCGAGCCACATCCCAGTCCTATTTTGTATTTTATTTAGAGACAGGGTCTCACTGAGTTGCTTAGTTTCTCATTGTTGCTGAGACTGGCTTTGAACTTGCGATCCTCCTACCTCTGCCACCTGAACCACTGGGTTTACAGGTGCATTCAGTTTGTGGTAGAGTTTTTTAAATGCAGACTTTTGAAATGTCAAAAAAATATTAAAAGGAATTCTACTCATTCTCAGCTTTGCCTCCCTATGGTAAAATCCTTGCTAGGCCTGTAAACATGCATAACAATTACACCATCTTGGGTTCTGTTAGTAGAGGCACAGGTCTAAGCAAAGAAAGGTGATAATCCTTCTTGTTCTGGGCTCCATCTCAGGAAGTCTTCAACAAAGATTGGTAAGTGCAGAGGAAGGGACCAAGAGGGTGACTAGGCTTCAGGTCAAGTCACAAAAGGCATGGCAGTAGAACTGGTGTCTTGGAGGCTGGAGTGGATCACTATCTATGAATGTCATCTTAGGCAATGGGACCAGCCTCATGCTGCAGAAGCAATGCCTATGTGGCAAGTGTCAGATAATGGGGCTCTTTTAAAGGCCGAGGTGTCTGAAGGTGGAATGGCCTGTACTGTAAGAAGGTGAGGTCTTTGTCACTAGAGATATGCAAACTAGAGTGGATGATCACCTACTAGAGATACCAGGGGCAGACCAGATGCCTTTTAAAACTCCTTCTAACCCTGAAAGCCCATCTTATCACAAGAACACAAGAAATCTTAAAAGTCCTTATTTAGCAGTGGTTCACGCCTGTAATTCCAGCAGCTCAGGAGGCTGAGGCAGGAGGATCTCGAGTTCAAAGCCAGCCTCAGCAACTGAGTGAGACTCTGTCTCTAAATAAAATACAAAATAGGGCTGGGAATGTGGCTAAGTGGTCAAGTGCTCCTGAGTTCAATCCCCGGTTCCCCAAAACAAAAATAGAAGAAGTCCTTATTTTACAGATGAAGAAAAGACAGTGGGAAACTGACATGCATGGGACATCTACTTTGTCTCAGGCCCTTCAACACATAGAATCTGATTTAAAAGGATGAGGACCAGAGAAGTTGAGTGATTCACCCAAAGCTACACAGCAATATAGAGCAGGAACTTGGGTCCTCAGACTCCAAATCTAGAGTTCTCTCTGCTGAACCTCCTGCCCCTGTTTGGTAATTAAACTCACATTTGTTGCATGTCTATTGTGTACCTACTCTGAATGGGCATTAATGTGGACAATGAGAGCATATTACACGGCAGGCTATTAGTAGTCATAAAAATCTTTGCTGTGCAGAAGGTCTCTGCCTAGTGGGCAAATTCGGTTAGAATCTCTGCATTATGTCACTCTGTGTGAATGGAGTTGCAGCCCTGCATAGACCAAAAATGAAATAGGAGGCAATTTGATAAGTGCTCTAATAAAATCATGCACCAAATTCTGTAGGAACATAGAAAGTGTGACGGATTCTACCAGGGAGGGGAATCCAGGAAACCTGCACAGAAGAGGTGACACCAGAGTAGAGCCTTGAAGCATATATAAAAGAACAAAGGGCAGAAGAGGATAATTTATATGTTCACCCCACAAACATTTATTGAGCAGCTCTAGGTTTCCTGAAATCGATGAATAATTCACAGTCCAGCGGGGGAGGCAGACACATCACCGACAGATTGCCACAGAGCACAAGTGCAACCTTGGGAACATGTTGGTGGTACAAAATGGAATAAAGCGAGAGGTCTGAAAAAAACTCCTAGAGAAGGGAAGCCTGGGAAATTTTTTTGGTGCTTTTTTTTTAATATTTATTTTTTAGTATTTGGCGGACACAACATCTTTGTTTGTATGTGGTGCTGGGGATCAAACCCCGGGCCGCATGCATGCCAGGCAAGCATGCTACCACTTGAGCCACATCCCCAGCCCAAAGCCTGGGAAATTTTAGAGGATATATTGAAAATTTCCAGGCTTATCATAAAGGAGGTGAGGGGAGCGGGAAGCATTCCAACCAAAGGGAAAGTTATGAGCAAAGTTTGAATTTTGCAAGAGTGTCCTGTCCGTCAGGCACAGTGGCTCATGCCTATAATCCCAGTGGCTCAGGAGGCTGAGGCAGGAGGATCACAAGTTCAAAGCCAGCCTCAGCAACGCAAGGTGCTAAGCAACTCAGTGAGATCCTGACTCTAAATAAAATACAAAATAAGGCTGGGGATGTAGCTCCGTGGTTGAGTGCCCCTGAGTTCAATCTCTGGTACCGAAAAAAAAAAAAAAAAGAGGGTCCTGTCCTCAGGTTTCCAAAGCAGATGTGAAAGGCTCCAGGGGAAATCTCAGGGTGGTGGGGAGTGGGCAGGAGGTGGAATTGACATACAGGCTTTGGGGCAGGACCTACCAGGTTTCCCAGTGGATGGGGAAACGGCATTGGTGTGCATCTGAGCAGGCATAGCGACCTTCCCGGCAAAGCTGTGCCCCACATTGAAAGCTGGGAGAGGAACGTGTGAGCCTTACCCCGGCAGCTCCTCCCACTGTGCCCAGCGCTGCAGAGCAGGGAGCCTCCATGGCTCTCCGGTCCCTCTGCTGCGACCCCGGCTAATCCAGCCTCCTGGCCCATCTGACACACACTTCCACTTAACATTTTGTTAGGGACTCTATAAACGAGCTCTCCCTGACCTTCAATCCCTGGCTAATTGCTGGTTTCATGTACAAGACTAGCTTAATTTTACGTGATAATTACCTGAGAGTAGCAATACATATGGCATCGCATGTTGGAAATGTCAGGCTGGAAAGCGACCAAGAGGCAGTAGGCAGGGGCAAGAGGGAGACGGGCCCACAAGGGGAGATGGAATATGCCTGCAGAGACAGAGCTCCGGAGACCCAGAAGGGCCCAGAGTCCTCTCCTGACACGGTCCCTCCAGGGCCACAGTCACGTGGGCACACGGACACATCTTGGAGGACCAGTTAGAGGCCTCGGTCATAGTCATCTCAGTCACCTTCTGTGCCAGACAGGGTATAGGTGTTCGCACTGGCTTCAAGCTCCCACCCCACCCAGGGGAGTTGGAGGGCATGTTTGTTGTCACAGTTGTGTGGAGGGGAAGCTACCGGCGCTGAATGAGCAAGTCCCAGGAACACTGAGGAAACTGCCTGCAGCTCCCAGCACAGTCCCTTTCAACAAACAGTGAGCCATCCCGAATGCCCGCAGTGGTCCCCTTGTGAAACGGCCTGTGGAGGACCCTCACAAGTGAAGCCAGAGCCACCGCAGCTTTCAGCTAAGGAGGGACAAAGATGGCAAAGGATTATAATGCAGGAGATGACAGTAATGAAAGGGGCCCCAGGAACAGGTAACCAGTAGAGTCCAGGGTTCTGAAAAGACCTCCTATAAGAAATGCCATTTCACACAGGTGCAGTGGCATACACCTGTAATCCCAGAGACTCGGGAGGCTGAGGCAGGAGGATCGCAAGTTCAAGGCCAGCCTCAGCAATTTAGTGAGACCCTGTCTCAAAATAAAAAAAAATAAATAAAATAAAAAGGCTAGGGATTCAGCTCAGTGGTTAAGCACCACTGGATTCAGTCCCCAGTACAAACACACACACACACACACACAAACACACACACTCACACACACACCATTTTTTTTTTTTTTTTTTACTTTTTATTTTGAGACAGGGTCTCACGAAGTAGCATAGGGTTTCGCATAGTTGCCGAGACTGGCTTTGAACTTGAGACTCTCTTGCCTCAGTCTTCTGAGCCATTGGGATTACAGATGTATGTCACCACACCTGGCATAAATGTATATTTTACATCAGTTTTTTTTTTTTTATTGGTTGTTTTCAGTTTTTTTTTTTTTTTTTTTTTATATATATACTACTAGGGATTGAACCCAGGGCCTCATTAGGCAAGTGCTTTACCTTTGAGCCACATCCCCATATCTTTTGAGACAGAGTCTTATTGCCCAGACCTGCCTTGAACTTGAGATCCTCCTGTGTCAGCCTCCCAACTCACTGGCATTGCAGGTAAGTGCCACCATGCCCAGTTGACCATAATATTTTAATGTTTTTTTTTTGCTTTTGTTTATGTTTTATTTTTTGTATTGGGGATTGAACCCAGAAGGACTTTACCACTGAGCTTCATCCCTGGACCTTTTATTTTTCATTTTGAGATGGACACTTACTGTGTTGCTTAGGGCCTCACTAAATTGCTGAGGCTAACCTCAAACTTGGAATCATCCTGCCTCAGCCTTCCAAGAAGCTGGCGTTGTAGGTATGTGCCATCAAGCCTCGTTTACCACAATTTTTACAAAGTGTTGGCTGAGCTGCGGACAGAATGATGGGCAAACCACTATCCATGCATCATTCACTAGGAAATGAATGAGCAGAACTAGAGATGCTCAGGGTTGGGAGAATCTCCAGCTCCTGCAGGGTGGGTGGGTGAGACAAGGCAATGTCCCTGCCTCCCAGACCAGAGGAGCTCATGTAAAGAGTGGACCCAACAGAACTCGTTAGAAACCTGACCACGGGAAAAGGCAGTGTACCAGGAGGACTTGGAATGGATACCTTGTGCAAGTGACAGCACTTGCACAGGTGACATGGGTGGAGAAAGCAGTTTAGAAATTGCCTCTGTCCCCGAGACAGGGTGGGGAGTAGTTGCTGGTTAAAGGAATAGAAGAACCATCACTCTCCCAGGGTTCTCCAGTAACCGGAATAGGGTGAGGCTCAAAGGTGAGTGAACAGGAAACTCTGTGAGTGTGTGTGTGTGTGTGTGTGTGTGTGTGTGTGTGTGTGTGTCCACCACCCACCACACACCTGGGTGCACACATGTCCCATGGAAGGACAACTCAGGTTCATTTTTTTTCTCATTATTCCAAGAAACAGAGCAAGCCCGCAGGGCAGGACCCCATGATACCGGGACCAGGGCGTACTAGCAAACAAGGAGAAAGGGCACCCCTGGCCACCTGGGAGGACCCTACCGTGGGAGGGTCACATGTGCGCACATTGGAATCCATACAGGCCGCAGGATTAAGTAAGTAGTGCAGCAATCCAGCAATCCAGAGATCGAAGCAACTTCTAAAAGCCCCCTCTGCCTCCTCACCCATAGAATTGTGGACTCCTGAGCTGTGTTGGAGTAAATTACTTGCTTAATGAGATTTCAATTAACAAAAACAAATTAAAATCACTTTGGTAATTAAGCTGCTGTGAACCTCGCCAGCAGCTCTCCCTCAGACCTCAGATTTCCGTGAGGCGGGAGCTGGGGACAGGGATCGGATGCAGCATGAGGAGCTCCCTGTGGCCCGGGGATTCCCCCTTAGGAGATGGCTGCTGAAGTCAAAGGGGAAGGGCAGGGAGGCAGCGGAACAAGGCCACCAAGTAGGCTCTAAACTTAAATTCAGATGGTAGCGCTGCCACGTGGTGGCTGTGTGAGCCCGGGCACGTTAGCTAACCTGTCTGCCCCTCAGTGTCCTCATCTGTAAAATGGGGATGCTAAATGGGTACTTACAGCATCCAGTATGAGAAGATTAGAAGAGGACCTGTCTCCCTACAAGGGTGCTCCCAGGGGGCGTTTTCCAACCTTGTGGTTAGCATTGTTCTGAACCCCAAACTTCTCCAGGGCAGCCCCATTTCTGTTAGGTGGATGAGGATCCCCACAGAGCTTCCCTGGGAGGTGAGGTTTCTCCAGGTCCTATCTACCGGGGCCACCATCCCTTTCCATGATATGGTTGCTCAGCTCTGGGCACTGTAAAGCTTTCTCTTCTCAGGTCACCTGGAGAAGAAACACCCCAGTCCCTGGGTTAAGTAATGACCTACTTTCTCCCACGAGAGGCCCGGAGAGTTAAGGCGTGCCAGCAACACTCGCCCCATTCTGCAGAGGAGAAAATCTACCTAATGGCTTGCTCAGTGGCTGAAAGAAGAACTGTACCCAGTGTTGGCAGAAACAGGAAGAAGCCAGGTTCTCATCCTCCACTGAGGAGCTGTAAATCAGTGCAGGACACGTTGGCCACAACCCAGCAAAAGCTTTCCAGTGGACATTCCCTGTGCTTCCACAATTCTCCTTCTAGAAATTTCTCCTAAGGAAGTGATCCAAGATATGTGCAAGGTTTTAAGTGAGAGAATGTCCACCCCAGCTGTATGTGTTATAACATTACACTGGAAGCAACCTAAATTTTGGAACCAGGTTAAACACAGTGCAGTGTGTCTGTGTTCCGGAACATCATGTAGCCCTGAGGAAGCATGCACTAGGTGTGTTTGTAAAAGAGAACACTCCAAAAGGCTTAGTACAGTTTTAAGCTTTTATAACTTCAGATTTGTAAATGCTACAAGCTTACAAAACTGCCATTTGCACATTTATTTATTTAAGTTTCATTTACACATTTTGTCTTGTGAATTTCTACTAATAAAATCCTAATTTTATTTTTGGGGGTTCACTGCTACCTTAATCAGAGGGACTAAAATGGAAACATAATATTTTTCAAAATTCGCAAAACCAAATGCATTTAATAAATCTAAAAGGTTTTATTTTTTTTTTAATTTTTTTTTTTCGGTACTGGAGATGGAACCCAAGGCCTCATGAATGCTAGGCAAGCTCTACTACTGAGCTATATCCCCAGCCCTTTTTTATTTTACTTTGAGACAAGGTATCCCTAAGTTGCCCATGCAGGCCTTGAACCTGAGATCCTCCTGCCTCAGCCACCCAGGTTGCTGAGATTACAGGCGTGCGCCACCACACCCAGCAGATTTTTTTTTTCATTTTTTAAGGTTTGTAGCACTCATACTTTCAAAGTTATTGACACAAAAATAACACTAAGCCTTCTGAGACACCTCCATATATGTTATATACATGTTTTATGTCTAACCACTTTTATTTATGCACAAATGTATCTGTGTGCATAAATACACACACAAACATACATTCACTAAATCTTGATTTTCTCTGTAGTGGTAGAAATTATAGATAGTTGGTATTTTATGTGTTTATTTATCCACTTATACAATACATACCTTTAGTGTCCGTGAAGGTCTGAAATGAACCCTGCCTTCAGGGAACGTGCCTCCTGTTGATGAAGAAGGACACCCGGGCAGGGGACGATGAGTGATGAGTGACTGCTTCAGAGAAGGAAGTCACGGACGGGGAGCCCTGGGAGACTTTTACAGAAGAAGGCAACTGGGGGGGTGGGGGGCAGGGAGAGAGGTCTGCAATAAACATTTATTTCTTTATAATTGGACTAAAATAAAACAATTTATATATTTTTAAATGAATCTCAAGGGTCCTATAGCTAGTTAACAACAGAACTAAAAGGCCTAAGCCTCCTGGCTCCCAGACAAGTGATTTTTTTTTTGGTGGTGGTGGTGATCTGAGGACCTCCTACATGTGAGGCAAGAGCTCTACCACGGAGCCACCTTCTGAGTCCTGATCTTTAAGAGAAATCTGACACTCTGGGAAGTTTGAGCAGCATCCTAATCTTAAATTAAAAATAAATAAATCCCAGAATGAGCAGAGGAGATGTGTGACGGGGGTGGTCCTGCTATCTATGCACTTCCTGTCAGATGGAGCAAGTGTCCCTATTTGCACAATCATGTCAGATGGAGGAACTTTAGTAAGCGTGCACGCACACAGACACACACGCACACACAATGCAAGCTGGGATAAGGCTGATGGGTATGCCACCACCCATCAGGTCTGGACAAGGTGCCCCACATGTGGTTTGATCTCAGCTGCCCACACTCCCTCCAGCTGACCACTAGTGGGTCAACCCATCCACCACGCTGTCTGCTGTCCAGGAACTGGTCAAGGGCAACATCTCAACACCCAGAGCCTCCTGAGCCTGCTCCCCCTACTCCCTGAGCAGTGCTAATCTTGTGGGACCTTCTCCCTGCAGACGAAGGGGAGGGTGCCACCCTCTAGGTACCCAGCTCGGGCATGGGCTGCTGAGACTATGGGCCCCTCCACCCAGAGAGGCTGCCCAGTGAGTCGTCCTCCCCCAGACTCTTCATGTATCATATTTTGTGCTGACTTCAGACAACCAAGGGAAGAGGACACAGAGTTGTACTTTCCAAGTAGCTGGCAACCCTTAATCAATGTTAATTGGCTCTAATTAGCATATGTTAATTAATGATATTTACTACAAATTAAAGGTACGAGTGCTCCCAGAGGGTTTCCTGTTCATCCAATTAGTGCCAATTAGTTGCAATTAACACGTGTAAATGAGATTCCATTGAACCCAAAACAAACAGCACAGAATTTCTCTCAGATTCCCTGTTGCACCTTTCTGCTCAGCCAGGAAAGCTGGAGGGGGAGGGCAGGGGATGAGGAGGCTGAGAGGGAGGAAGCCCCTGGGCTGACCTTCTGAAGCAAGATTCTGACTTTCTTTGCACCGGGAAAGAGAGACAGAAGATCCCAACTGGGCCAAGCAAGCCCTTGGACTGGTGTCTGGCTGCCTGGAGGAAGGTCGCCCTAGCAGGGGCTCTGGCCTTGTGGTTTTGAGAGCCAGGGACCATCCCTAGGGCATCTCTGAACTTCCAGGGCTTACCTAGTGCACAGCACATAGTAGGTACTCAGTAAAAATTAACTAAATGCAAAGTTGGATGTTGGGTACTGTGGCATACTCCTATAATCCTAGCAGCTCAGGAAGCTGAGGCAGAAAGATCACAAGTTCACGGCCAGCCTCAGCAACTTAGTGAGGCCCTAAAGCAACTTAGAACCTGTCTGTAAATAAAAATATAAAAAAGGGCTAGGGCTGTGGCTTAGTGGTAGAGCACCCCTGGGTTCAATACCAGGTACCAAAAATAAATAAATAAATGAATTTGGTTCCTGGGGTTGGGGTGTAGCTCAGTGGTAGAGTGCTTCCTAGCAGGCACAAGGCCATGGGTTTAATCCCCAGCACTACAGAAAGAAAGAAGAAAAGAATAGAATAGAAAAATCATGCATTGTTTTCTACATAAGTTCTTCCCAAGGGTCTACCAAAGAGTAAGACCAATACTTGTGTCTATGACATGATTTTTATATAATCTGTATATTCACAGAGCTCTTACTTCCCTGTTAATGCTGCCGTTTCCTAACTTTATTCTTCTTAGTTCAACTATCTGAGAGGAAACAACCCAAGGGGAGAGGCATGGATAAGAAAATGCTTCCCCAAGTCTCACCTCACAGAACATTCTGTGAATCTGTGATGTAAGATGCAGCTCTCAATCAATTGTTCATTACTAAATCAGTTTTGCTACACTAAGCTTGCCCTTAATGTTAAACATTTGCGGGGTGTTTTGTGTTTTGTTTGTTTTTGGTACTGGGATTGAACCCAGAAGCACTTTACCACAAAGCTACAATCCCCAGTCATTTCTTTCTTTCTACTTGTGGTACTCGGGACAGAACCCAGGGGTTCTCAACCACCGAGCTACATCCCCAGCCCTTCTTATTTTTTTTAAATTGAGACAGTTTCTTTCTAAGTTGCTGAGACTCTTCTCCAACTTGTGTTCCTCCTGCCTCACTAGGATACAGGTGTACACTACTGTGTCTGGCTGACATTTGTTGTTTTAAAATACTTATTGTTCACCGAGTGCCAGGTACTGTTCCAGGGGTTAGGGATACAATAGTGAACAATAACCTATGAACCCCTGCCCTGTGGAGCTCATGTTCCACTGTGTTTTATCACTCACACACTCACATACACACACACACAGCCTCACCAGTTGGGTTTTGGCTGTATCCAGAGTTAGAGAGATTTGGGTTCACATCCCTGTTCTGCCTCTCAGCAGCTGTGTGTGATGGTTATGTAATCTCTCTGGACCTCAGTTTATTTATCTGTAACACAGGTATAATAATACCTATCTTACAGTCAAATTATTGGAAGGATTGAGTTCACTCCCTTGTCCCATTCCTTGGTGGAACAGAATTTGGAGATAAGCCACACAAAGAAAAGAGGGAGGTAAAAACCAGAAACTCAACCAGAGTCCACAAATAAAAGTTGACTAATTTGGGCACAGTGGTGCAAACCTATTATCCCAGCAACTAAGGAGGCTGAGGCAGGAGAATCTCGAGTTCAAAGCCAGCCTCAGCAAGAGCGAGGCACTAAGCAACTCAATGATACCTTGTCTCTAAATAAAAACATATGAAAAATGACTGGCGATGTGGCTCAGTGGTTGAATGACTCCTAGGTTCAATCTCTGCTACTAAAAAAAAAAAAAAAAAAAAAGTTGATGAAGTCATCCTCTTTACACCTGAATAGGCAGGCCAGGCTGGCCACAGCAGTCACTCCCACCTTATAACACTTCACAGTTTACCCACCAGCCTTCCAGCTAAGTCTCATTACCCCCACGCTGTGTGATATAGTGGGGCAGGAAGGAAATGAGTTTATAAAGGGGAGGTACTTCCTGGGTCATGCAGGGCTGGAGTCCAGATCTCTGACTCCTCCGGGCATGTGCTCCTTCATTCATATTATCTTTCTGAGAAAGAAGAGACATGAGTGGAGTACAGAAAGGGTCGTTTCAGCTCACCAAGAGCAGGGATTAGCCACCCTTGCCCAGAGCCCAGGTGGACCTTTGCACATCAAGGCTCCAGTGCACCCTTCATGTCTGCCAGGCCACCTCCAGGTCAGGGACCACAGCACCTGTAGCTTTGTATTCCCTCCGCATCATCTCAACAGTGCTCCCTGTCATGGACCCTCAGAAAGGGTACTGGGTCATTTCCATGCCCCCTTCTATGGTAGGAGAGTGCTGAGATGGTTTCTAACATCCTTTTAGACCCAAAGCACTGGTATTTGAGGATGTCCTCTGCAGAATACCAACCCCACTTTGATAGTATATGCCCCTGTATTCTCAGCTGATGGGCAAACATGGGAAGGCTTGGTTTCCCTCTTCCTCTGGGGATCCCTGCAACCTGCAATGGCTTAGTGGGTCCCCTCCACCCTCTGTCCATTCCCACCAATTCTTCACTCCTGTTCCAATCTTTTTTCTGGAGAATGATGACCACTGTCTGGGAACCACCAGATATGATCCCCAAGAGACTGCCTTAGAAGTCTTAGAAAAGGTGTCTTTTGCTCTGATCCATCCAAATTTGGAAGCCAGTGGGAGGATTGAAGCTGATGGCATTTAATAAAAAGAGTTTGGCTTGGTTACCTTTGGGAAGACAATGTTCAGCTGTGGAATACATGTATGCACTTGGTGTCTTGGGGCTCAATATGCTTTCCCTACCCTTATACCCTACCCCAGGGCTAGTTGGGCAGGTAGGTGTTTGGAAGCAAATTGTCCTTCTAGCAAAAATGAGACCTCATCACTACTGTTGGATGCCCACCATGTACAAAGCCATTTACTGGTATTATTTCCATTTAGTGGGGAGAGTATATGCTCCATGTTCATGGTCATCTGGGCTGGGCCTAGATGACTTTGGAACTGATGATCAGCCAGTACTGGCCATGGTAGGTGGAGCATGAAGGTTGCAGTAAATAATGAGAATACTACTGCCTGCTACGTACCCCACCTGCTGATGTGCTCCCACCCCCTCCTCCCTCTTGGTCAAACAGATGCAGGTTCCAGGAGTTTGGGCAAAGGGTAGATGCAGGGAGAGCAGGTGGAATGTAAGAAACTAAAGAAGCCAGGGACCCCAGCCAGGAGTGGTAGCACACACATATAATCAATCCCACCAGCTCAGAGGCTGAGACAGGAGGATAGCAAGTTCAAAGCCAGCCTCAGCAACCTAGTGAGGCCCTCAGCAACTTAGAGAGACCCTATCTCTAAATAAAACATAAAATGGACTGAGGGTATGGCTTGGTGGTTAAGTGCCCTGGATTCAGTCCCAGGTACAAAAAAAAAAAAAAAAAAAAAGAGGAAGAGGAAGCAGCCATGGACCTCAAGTCAGGTGAATTCTTAGCTTTCAAGGACAAGAACGTTGTCTTCAAACTCTAGCAAATCTGGGTGCCCCGGAAATTCTAGAATGCTGGTAAAATATCTGCTTCTTATCCCACTAATGCCTCTTAAGAAGTGATCTCTAAAGCCAAAGTTCCTGAGATGAGGCTTAACATGGCCACTTTGCAGGGGGGTGGTGAGGTGGGTGGGAAACCTCAGCTCCAGGAATGTAACAACAGAAAATAATTAAGGTCTAATAAGGTCAGTGTTCCACCTTAACACCTTTTCAGTTCCAGTTAAAACCTCTACTAATTTGCCAAGAAAAACCAGCCTCACTTGGGTCTTATTATTTGAATCACGTCCTGTCTCTTAATTTAAACGAGAGACTCACATAAGGATTTTTTTTTTTTTTTTAAATTACAATGCCGACTTTCTTCCAGTTGATTACGGTATATGGCTCTCTGTTGGAAGGCCATTATTTTTTGCTATGATTTACAAAGCATTTAAAGCGAAATCAATGTAATAAATATTGAAGTATTGCAATAGATAATTCCATATATTTAACCAGAGACACGGTACAGCCGTGGCTTGGGCAGTCAGGAGGGCATAGGAAGAGGGTAGGGTGAGGAGTCACCTGGTATCCACGGCAGGGGTGATGTCTCCTCTTCTCTTTTCTCCTGTGTTCATTTAGCCAGGATTTCCTGAGCCCACCCAAGTTCCTGCACCCTGGACTTGGAACTGTAGGGAATTGTGTGGTGGCCAAGGTGTATCCTTCAGGGACTATGGACTATTTGGAGAAATCTTGTGCAATGGCCAGCTATTAAGTAGTGGACACCACCCTGGGCAGGCGGCCATCAGCACCTGTGTCGGGTGAGTTGGGGAGCTCAGCAGAAAGAAAGGTCTCTAGCCCTCTGACAGTGACCAGTTTGTGCTGACCTCCGCGCTGGCCTAACTCAGCTTAGGACAACAGTCCAGCATGCACTGCCATGAAAGACCATGCATGAAAAGGGGAGAGAGGAGAGGAGGAAGGGCCCTCCATCTGCCCTCCCAGGAATAGCTTAAGGATCACCCCCAGGTACAGGCCCACAGCCATCTGTAGTGCAGGTCTTGAGGTTCCCCTGGGAGCTTCGCTGAGACCTACTTTCGGGGTGGGGGCAGAAGCCAGTTTCAAGCTGCCTTCCTACCTCCCCATCCATTGCAAACTACCCCAGGGGGGCCATCCCCAGGGGGAGCATTGCTAGCCTCAGAGTCATTGGGTGTGTGTGGGGGGGTCACATGTCTAGCCTCAGGTGGGCTCTTCTCCCAGGCGCCTATTGATTCTGGGGCTGCCAGCTTCTGGGGCTGCAGCCCCAGGGGCTTCCCTCTAGCGCAGGCAATGGGTTTGTCTGCAGAGCCATGTTGAGAGGGGTGGAGACCCTCATGAGGACTTTGAGGACTATGCACGGCAGGCTTGTGATGGAGTATGGGTTGCTTGTGCTCATTGAGCAGATCCCGGAGAGGAAGATGTATTATCCTTTGCCTTCCCACCCCAGGCCTGAACCCAAGCCCCAAGTCCCCAGCTCTGAACAGATTCCACCATAAATCCCAGGAAGGGACGTGCAGAGGGAAAGGGAGCAGAGAAAGGAGATTTACAACAAACTTGCTTCCTGACACCTCTTTGGCCCATCTCATAAAATAACAATATCACCGATAAATCACATTGCATCTCAGGAGACCTTACCCTTGTCCTTGTGGGGTCTTCGAGGAGAGTTGGGGGAACAAGTTCAGAGGAATCTACCCAGCTGTGTTCTCCCTGATAATATCAGTTCCAGCCAGCATGGGAGAGCTCAGATCTAATCCTGTGGTGTGGCAGGGTAATGAGTGATAGAGGGAAAGGACGTTGGCTCTCATTCCCTAAGAGAGGGCATAGCATAAGAAATTCAGCATGTGGGCTGGGAATTTAGCTCAGTTGGTAGAGTGCTTGCCTTTAATGCACAAGGCCATGGGTTCAATCGCCAGCCCCACCAAAAAAAAAAAAAAAGAAAGAAAGAAAGAAATTCAGCATGGCTTTGAGCAACTCTCTGGTCAAATTCCTAGCTGTGTAACTTGAACAAGTTGCTAAAGTTCTCTGGGCCTTGGTTTACTTCTCTGTAAATGCAGGATGCAGAATATCCACTGAGTGGATACATCTGATGATTTATGAGGAAAAGTGTAGTGCCTCTGAGTATGGTAACTATCACAAAATGAATGTTTCCCCTCATCTAGGATAGGAGAAGGGACCCATGGAATGATGGGCCCTCCCCCAGAAAGATGCCACCCTGTGGCCCTTGCTCTCTGCTGGTTTAGAAAGGTAGAGGGTTCCCATTAGCTCCTGACATAGCTGTGAATGAATATCTTCCCCTCTCTGGGCCTCAGTTTCCCATCTATAAAATGAAGGAATGAAAACATATTGGGGCTTTAAGGTCCAATCCATCATAATGTGAAATCCAGCAATTGGGACCAATTTCCAATAGCAACCAAAGGGAACCAGGAGGACAAAGATGCTGCGTGAGTGAGGCCCACCAGGGCTGGCACATCCTGGGGAGGGACTGAGGGGTTCCCTGGGGCCACCATTACAGTCTACTCCTCCCAAGCAAAAGCTCCTCTGATTGCAGCCTGGCCAGCCTTCCACATGGTCCCTGGGATGCCCTGGCTTCCCTCCACCCAGGAGGATGGTGTGCCCAGAGGTGGGAGCGGGGCGGGTGGAACTCCATCCAACCTCATTCCTCATTCCTCACACCTGGGAGACCAAGAGGACCAGCTTCCCTTGGTGCAGGCGGGACCCCTGTCTCCACCTGACTCTGTCTCCCCCTCCCCTTCAGCTGCTAAGAACAACCTGCTCCTAGTTGGCAGTGTTGGTGGCGGTGCTGGGGAGGGACCCAGACGCGTGCTCTACCACTGAGCTGCATGTCTTCATTTATTCTCCTACTTTTCCATCTTCTTGTTCTTGATGTCTCCCTCTCCTCTCTTCTCTGTTTTCTTCTTTTCCTCTTCCATCGCCTGTTCCTCTGCTCTATTTTTTCCCGCCTCTCTCCCCTTCATCCCATCTTCCTCCTCCTGGTCCTCCTGCCTATTCTTTCACCTTGGTTATTTTCTCCCTCTGTCCGGTTCAGGGCAACTGAGGCAGCCCCACCTCATATAAGTGTGTGCACATGTGTGCATGTGCACGTATGTGTGCATGTGCACGTATGTGTGCATGTGCACGTGTGTGTGTGTGTGTGTGTGTGTGTGTGCGCGTGCGCATGCTGACTGGCAGTGGGTGGGGGGCACTGTGGCCTGAGCCCCTCCAGTGTCTGCAGCCGCAGGAGGATCAGGAGTTCACCCGCAGGGCAGCTGTCAGCGCTCAGTGGATGGATGAGTGAAGGTGGAGAGGGTGGGGGAGGCGAAGGTGCTGGGGAGGGAGCCATCTTTAAATAAAAAGGAAAGGAGCAGGCAGATGAAATAATGGGGCTCTATAATAAAAAGCCCCACCCCAGGCATCTCTGTCAGGGACCCAGCGCTCCTGCCCACCTCCCCCCAGTTCTGAGAGTCCTGTTTCTTTTCTCTGATCCTTTGGGCAGGCCAGGAACAGGAGATTTCCCCAGCTCCCCAGACCCCGCCCCAGCCTTCCCCATCTCCCACTGAGGGGCAGCTGGGATAGGGACCCTGGGCAACCTGCTCACAGAGTAAAGTCTGGGCAGATTAGCGCCCCAAAGCTGGCAGGCCTATTAGAAGGCCTTTGTGGGGGAGGGGGTCCGGGGGAGGAGAAGGGGATTTTCCATTCTCTGAGCAACTGGATTACACAGTCAGGAGTTGAGGGAAGAACCTGGTACTTAAGCTGCCTCTTCAAGCCCCAGCCTCTGCCCTGGCTCTCAGCCTCTCACGTTCCCAGCAGGGATCTTAGCAAATCCTGCCTTGTCTGCATTTGCTTTGGGGGCAAAACCAAGTCTCACTTCCCCCTAGCCTGCCCCAGCTGTTAAACCAAAGACAAGCTCGAAGGGAATTGGTTTGTCGCCTCCTTCACCAACCCTCACCTTTCACAGAGACCCCAGGTCTGGAATGGATCTGGAAGGTATGGCTCAGAGAGGTATGGCTCAGAGAAATGACTTGATCTGTCACACAGCAGGTGAAAGACAACCAAACTGGTGTCCTGACTATGGATGGATTTTATGGGAGTGTGCTCTCTGCAGAGACTCTACTGTAAGGAGGTTTGCTCCCCAATTTTCCTTAACCCAACATGCTTTGCAGGGAAAGAAACCTACGGCCATTTGTTCTCTCAGGCTGCAGGGGACCTGACATTCGTGGATACCACGTGGAAGGGAAGGGAGATGGGGAGGAGAGTAGGTTCAGAATCTGAAGCCTGAAAGTCTAATCCCAGCCTTACCACTAACTCGCTGAGTGACTTTGGACAAACTACCTCCCCTGGCTGAGCTTCAGTTTTCTTATCTGCAAAATAGAGATAAAAACATCTCTTTCTGAATTATTTCAAAGGTTAAGACGGAGTGCTGGAAGAGCATCAAGCACAGTACCTGGTATATACTAGCTACTCAATAAATAATGGTGGAAGCAGAATCCCTTACCCAGGAGCTGTGCCCATTCCCCAGGATGAGAGTCTCTGCTATGCAGCCAGGCAATTGGCGGTTCCCACCAGGAAGGCAAATCCATCATGTTCAGCAACTATTGGCCTCCTCTACTTGGTGTAAGGTTATTGGGGGGTCATGTCCCCACACCCTGCATCCACTCTCTAGAAAGAGTTCCTTATACATGGGGCCCCAACCCCTTCATCCTATGTGGCCCCTAGAGGCCTTTTGCTGACAGAATGGTCATCTCTGCCCTTCCTGATGGCCTATCTTCCTTGCAGCCAGAAATTTTCTATGATCCTATGACCCTTAAAAGCCCTGTCCTGCTAATGGTTTTATGATCTCCCCTATAGAATTTTCTCTTTGCCCTGCCTATCCCTCGGTCCCCTTTCAGTAGGTCCTAGTCAAAATAAACAACATTTATGACCAGAGCAGGATTCAAGGTCCGGCACTGCAAACAAATGCCGAGCCCTTTGAAGGTGGCTGGGGAATCCATCAGGTCCTGGGGTGTGATACTCCCCAGGCCCCAGGGGAGGTGGTGAGCCTGGGAAGGGGCTCAAGCCTGGGAAGCTGAGCTCTGGGTTTAGAACGCTGTCTCTGGGACATCCTCCTCAGCACCAAGCAAAGGGCAAAAGGGGAAGGAGGGAAGAAGAGGAATGGGACATAGCTTGAGATGTCCCTGTGACCAGCAATTTCCCCTGCCTTATGGGCAGGCCCTCTTGGGGGCCAACGCCAGAGTGGGCATGTCATCAGGGGACGATAAAAGGAAGAGGAGGGGGAAGAAATTAAAAGGCACACAGGGAAACTGGCCCCAAACAAGAGTGGAGGAGAGGGTTGGATCCCAATCCCACAGGGGGTTCAGGCCCAGTCGCTAACCCAGTGCTTACCTGGAGCATCAGTGGGCCACACTGGGACAACGCTCCTAAAGAAAACTGGTCCAAAATTCCTTAGCAGGCCAGCTAAAAGGTGCGAGGAAAACAGTGGGAAAGAGAGAACTGGTTTTTTCTTGGTGGACCTGAAAATCAACTTGAGTGAGGGCTAAGTGGAGGGGAAATTGAAAGCCTTCCATCAGGATGAACCAAACCACCCCAGTAAAAGGCAGACCCCCCCCCAACATCCTTAAATGGAAAAGGGGGCTGCAGGGCTGTCTCTTGTGTCTCAGGGAGCCTTAGTGGCCTCCTGCAGGTGTGGTTTGTTTTCAGGGGGGACCAGCTCTGCCTGGGAACTGTTGTTGTTGAATATTAACGTGGGATTCCCAAAGGCCCAGGTGGAGAGCAGCTTTCTTTGTGTGTGTGGTGTGTGTGTGTGTGTGTTGCTGGGGATTGAACCCAGAGCCTTGTGCATGCTAGGCAAGCCTGCTCTACCAACTGAGCTATGTCCCCAGCCCCAGAGAGCAGCTTTCTAGGACACTAGTGCAACTCAGTGCTTGCTCCAGCCTCTGGAACTGGGCCGTGGGCCTGGGGGCTGGCGTTCTCTGAGTCAGGGCTGGAGGGGAGGGAGAGAAGTGTCCTCTTGAGGCCTGTGTCTTTTCATTTATCCTTCTAAAAATAGTATGCTATCCAACAGGTTGGAGGAGGTGACACAAAGGAAATATGTGTGGTCGCAAAGGTATCCATCGCATTTATAAGGTACCCAGACTATTTGCATCTGTGGCATACAGTTAGCATTGGATGAGTCAGAGAAGATGAGAGCGCAAACAAAGAAACAGAGCTAGGAATGCAGGCAAGTTTCTCCAGAATAATAGTTGGTTCAAAATGTTTCTCTTCCTACACTTGAAGAATAATTTAAATGACTTTTTGTGATTTTTCTTTAAGTGAATTTAGAACGTTTAAGCAGAATATTCTGGGTCCAGCATGGAGTTTACATATAAAAAGTTCTCTCGAACATAGAGTTTCAAGGGTAGAAGAACCATGGAGATCATTCTTTCCATTGACTCTCAACCTTTGCTGAACATAAAAAGTACATGAGATGCCCACATTCAGAGATGATGACCTAATTGGTCTGGTATCCAGGCATCTGTTTTTATTTTATTTCATTTTTGTGTACTGGGGATTGGACCCAGGGGTGCTTTAAATCCCCAGCCCTTTTAATTTAATTTTGAAACACAAGTCTCACTAAGTTTCCCAGGCTGGCCTTGAACTTGTGATCCTCCTGCCTCAGCCTCCCTCATTGCTGGGATGACAGGTGTGCCCACCATGCTTGGCTAGGCATCTGTGTTTTGTAAAACCTCCCCAGATGATTTTACTATGCAGCCAGGGAGGAGAACCACCCATGTCGGCTAATATGTCACAGATGTGGAAACTGAGGCCCAGAGAACAGGTAGCCTGGGCCACACAGGTAACTAGTAGCAGAACCGGGACCAAAATTGCTGATCATGATGCTGACTCTTATGTTATCTCTCTGAAATGTTTGTGAAATGAGCAAATAAAAGGTTGAAACCTCTTTTGATGTTGTTGTTTTATTTTGTTGTTAATACAGGGGAGAGACCTCTTTTGGAGGCATCTCTGTCTGCAGAAGCCAGCTAACCAACTCCCTCTCCCATCCCTGCATTTCATATTCTTTCATCAGAGGCCAGGGAGGCTAGCAGTTTGACAGCAGTTCCTCCTGAAGTCCTCTAGACCTATACAAGGCACACACACAAAGTTCCCAGGTCAAAAATTGTCCACCAGGTCTGGAGCCTTCAGGAATTACAGGACAGGTCTTGCTCCATGGCCAGATGGAGTATGTGAGTGAATGTCAATATAGGAGAATGTGTGTGCAAATGTGTACATGTATATAAACATAGATGTGTAGGCATCTGTACAGAGTATTCTCCTATATGGGGGTGCACGACCTTCTAGGCGTGTCATGACTTGGCAGTAAGAGACTCGCATGTGTACTTATAAAGATCCATGTGTGGAATGACATATATGTTGATATCAGCATCAATTTCTGCAACAGTGTAGTAGGTGTAGGAGAAAATATGTGTAAATGTATCAAACACTCCAAAATAGTGCCTGATGTATGTACTGGTACATACAGCTAAAGATGTACACAAGTGCATAAAGTTGAATCTATATTTATAAAGCCTACATGAAAGCATGTATATGATGATATGTACATGGCTGGCCAGCCATGTGACTATGTGTGACGGAGAGTCTGTGTCCACGGCGGGTGTGGGTTTACGTGAGAGGAAAAGCTTTCCGCTGTTTCTATCATGCTTCTCCTAAGTAATCATTGGGAAATGTATATGTCAGAAAACAGTATCTTTCATGCTTAAATATGTCTCAGAATATATAAATGAAACATGATATTGTGCCGACGGAGATGCTGCACATTAACATTGTTTATCATTGATAGAATTAAATAACCCATGCAAAGCCCGGGTAGCATTTCTTACAATTTTATTTAACACTGTTTTGACCAAGCAGCATTTGGCAAGTGTACAAAATACGCTGTAGATTACTGCAACAAATGCATAATTTGTAGGGTATAATATACAAAACATGAGAAGGGTAACAGAAGAGTATCATCTAGAATCCCAACTGCCCCCATCTTTCTTTGGGCTTCCCTTATTCCTCTTCCTGCCCTAAACCTGATTAAAACCCATTCCTTCTCACTTCCCTAGGAGGTCTCTGCATTTGTAGTAAAGGGAGATAAAGTGGAGGGTGAGGATTTGGGGTGGGGGAAGAGATAACACTCCAAGACCTGGTCTCTGGAATGTGTCTACTCCTCCCAGTCTGTCAGAGGCAGAGGTGGGGGGGAGCCCCAGCATGGGTTCAAACAGTGAGGCCAAAGGAAGCATTTTTATAGGTTCCACAGACCCTCAGGTTGACTGACAAAGTTATCCATTCAGAAGGAAGGAAAGGAAGCACCAAACTTATCAAATGGCGGGTAAATCCTTCCTGAAAAGATTCACAGAGTCTGTCCCTTGCGTCTCTTGTTTAAGGGGAAACTATGTCCTTCCTGGAGCCCAAATGAGAAAAGGCTTGTAGATCACCTGGTCACAGGCCTGCCAGCTCTCACCTTTCAGACCCAGTGCTGAACAGTGAACTAAATTCTGCCTCCATTATGAATGGCCTGAGGCAAAGAAAACCTAGAGTCCAGAAAGTCAGAGTCTTCCTCTACAAGGTCAAACTGGGTCGTGAGCCACACACGAGCATCATACAAGCTGAAAACACTTCCTCACCAGCCACTGGGCAGCAAAAAAGAAATCCCATTTAATCCCCAGAGATGATGAATACATGGCACTTGTAAGTCTTTCCAAACTTGCCAAGGACTTATTCATCTCCTGAGTCAGGGCCAAGATCCCACATGGCACCTCAGTGCCTCACTCTCCAACATCTGTCACCACCCTCCCTGGGCTTCATCTTTGGCAAGACTGAAATGAGAGCCTCCTCCCTCTGCCTGCCTTCCTGCATTCAAAGTTTCTCTTGGTACCTTTCCTCCTACGGAGATTTCCTAGGACTGGAAGGAGAAGGAGACCAAGTCCCACCCAAACAGCGATTGGACTCTTCCCCCATTCCCCAGGTCCTCTGCCACCAGCAGTGGCACCATCTTTTCAGACAGCCCCCAACCCTCTCCACCAGCGGGGGAATCAGCCAACCTGTGAGGGACAGCTGAATGCCGGCATCAGAGAGTACTGTGCCATCCTTGTGCTGCAGAAGTCAGGAAGCTGCTTCTCTGGAACCTGGTGTCGTGGCTATCTCCTGAGTGAACACGGAAGGTGCGGGGGGCGGGGAGAAGAATAAAAAAGTTTCCTAATGTTTGGATTCAAAGTGAGAATGGTAGAAAATATCTAGCAGCATGTGTCTGCACTCCCCAACACACACACGCACGCACGCATGCACTCAAGCACACATGCACACGCACGCACGCACACCCTGTCCACACAGACAAGATCATGAATCATCTCGGTGGCTGAACATTTTAGCGTTCAGGACTATTCTCAGAGGCCCAAGGTTTTCAGCCAAATCCCAGGTCTGTGCACAAGGACACTGCATAAATCCCTCCCCTTATGAAAGGCCAGTCTGAGCAGATGGGACCACTCTTAAGTAAACTGTAGAGCCCTCCCTTCACCCAGCTCGGCAGAAAGCTGCAGAGGGCTGGCCCTACCAACCCAGGGAGCAGAAACCAGAATGGAGCAAACGGAGGGCAGAAGCTGCTAATTCTGAGGCTCGTGTTCACATCCCCAGATTCTCTCTCTGAGGGGAGTTGTCCCTTTGACCACACAATCCTCCCCACCCTCCCTGAGGGGGAATCAGATCTTAAAGTCAGGCCACTACTGCAGAACAAGTGGTGGCCAGAGGTTAGAAATCAGACACTTGGGAGAGCTGGCTGCTTCAAGGACGTGAGAGACCAGGGCTTCTCCAACTCAGTTTTTCTCCAGGCCAAGTCTAGGAAATAACCTCATGGCATCCCCAACTTCAGCTAACCTGCTTCATTAATATTTATTAAACAAAAGATTATTTTTGAGAGAGAGAGAGAGAGAGAGAAAGGAATAAGAAAGGACCAGGTACTTAGTGGAGGTGGAAGCTATCTCTTAGGCCTCCTCCACCCTGTTCTGCCTGGACCTCCCACCCACAGCCTCTATGAATGTCTGCACCAACTCCCACCCTAGCTCCTCCTCCTCTCCCCAGGTATGTCAGGAAGACACAAGGCAGGTGGATGGAGAGAGAGAGACAGACTCAGACACCCCAGGTGCTCACCAAGAAATGCACGGACTGTGAAATTACACCAGGGCTGGACAACTTACCACCACTCTGGAACCCTTGGGGTACTGAAATAATTAACTTGCTAATCAGCTACACCTTGCTCTCTCCTTTCTTCCTGGAAAAAAAAAAAAAAAAAAAAAATTGCAGATCGCCTTCTCATCAGGTTCCTAAGTCAGTCACTTGGAGACAAACGATGCTTTTGAAGAAATATGCTCTGTCGCCATGTTGACTGAAATGGGTCATATCAAGTCAGATCTCCTCCCTCTCCCGTCCCTTCCCACAGGCCTCAGAGATAGAATGTTTCTGGAGATGCAGGGTTTTTCCTCCCCCTCCGAGGCACAGAGCTTTTCCATCTCCGCTAAGCTTTCTCGCTTTGGGCCCTCTTTAGCCCGCTTGCTGGCGTTAAACAGCCGGGATCCATGTGGAGAAAAGAGGATTGATTAGAATCGTAATAATAATCCCTGGCATTCGTCTGGCTTTAGCGTTCACAAAGTGTTTTCACACATTATCTCATTCGGTCAGAGGAGGTCGGGAGCTGGTAGGGAACTCAGCAAGCATTTAACCCATTCCCCTTGTGTTACAGATGAGGAAACTGAGGCCCAGACAGGTTAATTATCTTCCTCAAAATTGGGCATAGTGTGGCCAGGTCCCCTGCTTATTGTCTAGGGGGCCTGTGCTGCCTGAGAATCACTGAAAAGAGGGGAAGACCATGACCGCCTTTTCATTCCACGGGGGCGGTGGGGGGAGAAGAAAGAAAAAGGAGATAAACCAAGATATGAAAAAATGAAGAGTAGAACATGAAACTGAATGAAAGTTACTCCTATAAGAAATTGCTGGTAGAGGGTTGGATGGAGGGGAGATACTAAATTTAAGTCCTGAATGGAACACGTATTCACAGACCTCCCCTACCTTTCTGTCTCCTCACCTCCCCAGTTATGAAAATGTGAGCATTATGCACTTTGGGAATTCAAAAGCAAGACAAGGGGTGGGGGCTTTTCTTGGATTCAAATCCGGGACCTACACTGGAGGGTTCGCAGCATGATGGGCTCGCTTGTGCCTGTGTGTGTCCACGCAAGACGTTAGATTTAGCGGTGGAAAATAGTCATCTTGATCCTTTCACAGATCAGATGATTTGCAAATTAATGGCTCTTTTCCCCCCAAGGCTCTGAGGTTAAAAAGGATTCCTATCTAGAGGAGGAGGAGAACGGAAGGCAGAAAAATATAAAACATGAAAAGAAAGCAAAACTGACATGATTCTGCCTGGAACATACTTCCCTGTGAATGGCATGTGTGTGGCTATGGGTCTGCATTTCCATGGAGCCGTCTGTCCCCACTGCCCAAGCCTGTTGGAAGGTAAGCGGCTCCTTTGTGTGTTCGTTTATTACTAAGCCCAACTCTTTTTCCCTCTAAAACTCCTTCTTCTCCCTGTTGAGCTGACCATGCTTCTGGATTTATGAAGAGAGATGTTTTAGCAGAAATCCCCTAGAGTGTCCCATCAGCCCTAAATCCCAGGCCCGCTCACCCCCCCCAGACCCCATGACACACAGCATGCCAACACGGCTTCCTCTTGCCTATGCATTAGCCATCCATTGTGGCAACCTGACATCTCTCACACATAAAACCGTAAGAGAGAAATAAAATATCTGTCTCTTGGCGAAAATAAAGCTTTGCCTCCCTCCTGATGTATAGGATATAAAATAAAGCCGCGGCTCCAATAGTGGCTTTTCCTTATGCCGAAGTTGCCTTTGCACACACGGAGACAATGAAGACGGATGGTTTGGGACGAGGCCCAACCTCCTGGGGCCGCCTTCACCCTCTTTTATTATAGTTTCTCCCCCAACCCCGCCTTTTTCTTTCTTCTTCACTTTCTTTCCTTTCTGGTTTGGATTTGCCTTTTAGATGCCCTTCTCTTTCTTTGCCCTGGAACTTTAGTACACTTACTCACTTTTTTCCTAAAGCATAACAGAGATGGGGCAGGGGAGGGGGCAAGTTTCTCACCTGCTCAAACAAACATGCTGGCCATCTCTCCTGGCCTCCTTGTTTTCCCCATCCCCAACTCTCTCTGGACCTCCAGTCCCTATGAGTAATTTTCTTGATACTGCTTGGGGATTTGCTTTGGTCAAATGTACAAATGTTCCCAAGGGACAATTAAGAATGTGTTGGGGGGGGCGGGTGGATTCTTTCCTAAAGTGCTCCCCTCCACCCCGCCTTCCTCTCTCTGGCCTGGGTGGTTTATGAATCTCTACATCTATTTATTTAGCCTCTGAGAAGGCCAACAGAGCAAAACTTCTACCTCACAGGGGTTCGAGTTGACATTCACTTTTAAAACCCAAGCCTCAAAACTGCATTACCAGACAGACTATAGACCTCAGACTCCTTCAGCCAACTCAGCAACCAAGGAGTCGATCCAAGCCCAGTACTCTCTCCTGGCCCACTCTTCCCAGTCATGAGAACTAAGGGTGCTGTGGGTAGCATGATGGATCCTTCCCCACGCCATAGAGAGATTCCAGAACTGTGCCCTCGCACTCACAGAGGCACAAAGACATGGCCACCTTTCTGCCTCCCACACACTTGACCTTCTTTCCCATGGGGCACAATGTCTACCTTTGTCCTTCTTTGTCCCTGGAGGCCTCACTCTTATCAGATGGCAACTGCTTCCCTCTGGGCTTCTGGCCCTTCGCCCACAACTGAGCGTTTGGGTCTCATGAAGTCTCTCCCAAGCCTTTCCCCAAACTCATCCTTCCTACGGTTCTTTTTCCATCTACCCCAGGCTGCTTCGCAAACCATCCCAAACCTCCCCTGCCTTACTAGGGACTGTAGGACTATCCCAAGTCCCACAAGAGTAGAGGAAATAGTAACCCAAATAAGGATGCAGCTCAGGGATCTGCCACCATCCCCACCACCACCACCAAACAATAGTGGAGAAAGAGCTTTGGTACTGCCCAGGGGCAGGAGAGGTACAGCAGAGGGGCAGTGGGAGGCTTTCAGCCTCAGAGATTGGGCTCCCCAAGTGGAGGGCTGTAGAACAGCTTCAGTGCGTGTGTGTGTGTGTGTGTGTGTGTGTGTGTGTGTGTGTGAGAGAGAGAGAGAGAGAGAGACGCTGGGGGAGAGAGAGAGAAAGACAGAGAGAGAGAGAGATCAGGTTACCCTTATCTGAGACCTTTATTAATGCTGCCCAAACCTGGAGAGGCAAGGCAGCAACAACTATTGAACTCTGCCCAAAAAGGAGGAGGAAGCAAGGAAAAGAGTTTAGAGCTGCCAAGTCCAGCAAGAACTCAATCTCAGTCCCAAAGGTTGTTAGCTTTGGGGTTCTCTCTCTCCACTTGATATCTCTCCAGATATGGGCAGTGACCACTGCGATTAGGTATGGGGAGAGAGTCAATTAGCCAGAGGATTAATTACTCTGAGGCACGAGCCCCGTTTGTCTTCCTTACCGGGTGTGCGTGTGCTCAGACAGAGGAACACGGGCACGCACCCAAATACACATTGTTGTCACGCCGTCTTAGACGTTTTATTTATTTGTTGGATTCCTGCCCAGAGTCGCTCACATGCTTTTCCATGGGCACTGAATCTCCCACCAAAAAACACCGCCTCCTTTTCTCCCGCCCAGGAACATGCCTGTCACACACAGCACACTCTCTGGGTTCCAGCCCAAGCCCCCCTGGGAACAGCAGGGTCCTGGATACAAGCCTTTCCCTGCCACCTTCTTTTTATTATTTATTTATTTATTTTTTGTCACTGGCTGTCTTTCTGGGTCTCTTTTCCGTTTCTTTTGCTCTACTCCTGGGTGAATTTCTCCAGACACATTTTTCCCTTTATTCTCTCTTGCTTTTTTCCCCTCAGACCTTCTCTCCTTTTCTCCCCCCGCCCCGCCCCCAGTTCCCTGTCCTTCTCACTTCTCCAGAGGACCCTCTCCTTTCCGAGGCTGTCCAAACCGTCTTTGCTCCACAGCACTGGCGCTGACTCGCATCTGAGATCAGCAGGCTGGTCCTCGACCTCGCTGCTCCACCCGCCCTCTTCCCCATACCCCGGGTCCCCCCAGCCCTCGTGGGAAGTCAGTGTTGTTTACCCAGGCCAGGCGCACACCATGACGACCTGCCGGATTGCTGCTCTTTCTCGGTCCCTCTGTCCCTCCTCCACCATTGCCCAAGCCCCGCTAGGAAAACGTGGCTAGGGGCAAAGTACACACCGCTCCCCGGCCTCGTCAATTTCTCACCTTCAATAGTGCACTGATGAAGAGATCTCGGGCAAGCCCCCTAACTTAGGTTTCTCCTAACTTGGGTTTCCTCTCCCGGAAAGTGGAGATAATGCCGATCCCTTTCCCCCACCTCCAACCCCCTTACTATGCCGCTCAGGGGAGACAAACTGTAAAGTACTGGACGTAAGTAGATATTTCGTGGAGAAAGTGATGGAATGAGATAAGGCAACCTGAGTCACGAGAGGACAGATGGGAAGGGAAGGAACAGGACAAGTCATCCATCAGAACGCAAGGACCCTGGCCTAACAGTTCCCTATTCGCACATGCTGCATCCTCACCCAATCTGCGAAGTTTGCATGGCTTTCCGGACCCGCAGCGTTCAGGGATACCGGCTAGGTCCTTCCTCCCCATCCCTGGACCTGCGTGCAGAATACGCCAGAGGAACCACCCAGAGCCAGGGCAGCCCCAGGCGTCTACTTTCTGGGTCTTATCACCCTTTTGCGGGCCCATAGACTGAACTGGAGAGGAAAGAGGAGGGAAGTGGCCAGAGGCGGCCACAGCTCTCTCAGGATCAATAGCAGCCGTCCCTGTTCTGTGCGAGTCAATCCGGAACGTGGGAGGAAGGAGGGGTGGTGGGGCTCAGGATCTAGAAGGCCTCGGGATCAAAGAGGATGTTAGTGGGAGCGCCTTTTAGCCCCTCAAACAGAGACGCTTGAGGAGGGCAGGCAGAATACACCCAACCCCCAATTTCCAGACAGGGTCTCTCCTCTTGTACTGATTTTCAAGGGCTTCTCAGAAAAAGAAATCCGGGACCGAAAACAACTTCCTGGACCCTCTGGGTCCTTCTCCAAGGGTGCAGTGGGAATGGGTGTACAGGATTCTGTAGCCATCAGTGGACCAACCCCCAAACTGAAATTCATGGCACCTGTCCAGAATTTACAATGTCCCAGGAAGGTGTAAGTGGCTGTTGGTCTGTGTGACTTTGAAGGATGTGGGATAGGAAAGCCCTTGTGTACTCGAGGATGCAGACAGTAAGTATGGCGTTGGATGAGGAGGGCAGGTTGGTGCTTTTCCTTGAGAGGATATTCGTTTCAATGCAGAACTGAGATGAGTGGCTTCGGAGGTGGAGAATTTAGAAAGATGGGTCAGGTATTTTTTTCTCCATGTCTCCATAATCAATTGCATTAAAATAAAAGTTCAATAAAAACAAACAGTCCACTCTCCCCCAATTTCTCCACACAAAACATTAATCTGGTGTGCTGTTGCTGTGTAAGCATTAAATCTGGACTTTAAACCTAGAATTCAGGAGCCAAGAGGCAAGCCCTGCCTTGCGCTCCTTCAACCCCTTGTAGACGCTGGGGTTAGTACCGCTGACTTGTTTACTAAGCCTTCTGGACCCCGGGACAAACAGACCTAGGAACTAGAGCCAGCGTCCGGTCCTCGGCCCAATTCCCCTACTGCACTAAAGCGCCGCAAGGAATCCTCTTTCCCCGACATCTGGGTCCCGCGGTCCCTCCACCCCCAAACAGAAAGAGCCACCTCTTCCTGCCCACCCAAGGAAGCAGCGGGCCTCGGGTTCGGAAAGGGCCGGGAGCTTAGTCCAGCTGCAACACAGGTCCCCGCCTACAGTCCTTTTCCAGCTCCCCCACCCTGTGGCTCCACTGCTTTGCATGAGAAGGAGCCCAGCTGGGGTGGAGGCGGGGGTATGCCACCTGGGACTAGGGCTGCTATAGATTCCAAAAAGAGGCGGTTGAGTGGAGGTCGCTAGCGGCTAGCACTGGGACAACTGGGCTAGGGGGACCTGGAGACCGCTCTGCTGCTCTGGCTCTTCCAGGAGAGTTTCACCTAGCTTCGAGCTGAGAGGTGCCTCGCAGACCGGTGTACCACGCTGCTCTCTGCGCCTCCGGGGTGCCAGAATACAGGGTTCTGGTCGGCTTGCTCTAGGGTACGTCAGGTCCGCGGGGAGAGCACCAACTCCGAGCCTGCAGAGCACGCCCGCTAAATGGGAGAGCCGCCCTCTCTACCCGTGCCGCTGCCCAGAGTTTCCGCCTGGGAAAGACGGGCGGATGGGTGGGTGTGCCGGAGCTAAAGAGCCGGCAGCCCTGCCCCAGCCCGCAGCTGGAAGCCGGAGCCCAGGTGTGTAAGTGCTGCAGGTGCGGAGAAGGCATTAGCAGACTGGCACCCTGAGGTCGCCTCGGGGCAGAAAACCCTAGAGGCGTAGAAGAGACCTTGGCAGCTCCAGTGAAAACTTAACCCCCGCGACAAGGCAATGACTGCCGGAGGGCTTCCGAATTGCGGGAATGTGCCCGCCGAGAGAGAAAAGGGGCGTAGGCAGAGACCTAAAATCCAACAACCTCACCCAACGCCAGCCGAATTCGATGTAGCGCTTTCCCTGTTCGTGCGAAGAGGGTATTCTATTTTTTGCAGAGCCGGATTCCCTGACAATCCAGATTCGTTGCTACTCCGTTTCTTCGGCATTTTCCCTAAGGCTCTCCCCCACATAGCTTGAGTGATCAAAAGGCCAATTCCAAAATATAAACTAAACCTTGCTTTCTTCTTACTAGGGCTAAATGCACCTTTCTAGAATCTCCTCCCTAAAAACAAAAATGTGGAGCAAAATTGGGATCGCGGAGACCTACCACCTCAGACTCCATGTCGTGAGAAATCCAGGTTGAGCCTAGAAAAAGTGCAGTAGAAACAATTTGGGGGTTGACTTGAGTACTCCGGAGAACTAGAGTGACTAATCTTCGAGGATCAGCCTCTCGGGATCCGGATTCGACCCCCCACCCCCACTTCCAGGCAAATCCGCCCGAGAGGGCAGTGGTCCTGAATTTATGCCTGAAATGGAACTAGGGAGACAATATGCTCCCTAAAGAGTGAGCACAGGAAGGCATAGTCTGCTGTTCTCTGGGGAGGTTGGTGCCAGCCTGAAACCTGAACGGTGGACAGATTGGAAGCCGGGCACACTATGCCAGTGCATTACACACGTCCATTTACTGCAGGCCCTCTGTGGCGCCCCAGGAACTCCTCCTCCTCCCTCCTTCCCACCGCCACTATCACTGCCCCCCAGCTGCCGGAGCCCCCGCGGTTTCCCTCCTAGTCGTTTGTTTTTGTTTGCAAAAGGTGTCTCCGGATCACAATTTTCTCACAACTTCCCGCCGGGGTTTAGACTCCTCACCGGAGGCACTTCCCCACCCACTCCTTCCCCCACCTGGGCGCCCCGCCTCGGGTCTCCCCCGCCCCCACCAGGAAACGACCGAATCAACTTTCCAAGAGCGCGCTGCAGGAGACCGACACCCAGATCACCCAGACACCGGACCCAGCGGACTTTGGATGCACTGGGGGAGGGGATATAGAAATAGGGACGGGAGGAGGGAGAGTCAGCTGCCAAGCGCCCCCTGCCTCCCCAAAGACTCGCGCTGTGCCCGTGGCAAACTTTCAGGCCAAATAAAGCAAGCCGAGGGGTAGGGGAAGTGGGGGTGGTGGGGATGCCAACATGCGGTGAATTGCAAAGCTACACTGTGCACTGGGGCTGCTGAGCTCCACCGGCCGCACCCCAACCTTAGACAAGGCTCTATCTGGGATTGCCCCTACCTCCTACAGAACTCTGGTCTCTGCCTGCGCCTGTTCTCGCCCTCTCTGTCCCTCCCACTGAAACCGACGCCTTACCGAAGCAGGAGGAGGCCAGGGCACCTCGCTGCCCGTCGCCGGTGCCGCGCGGGGCCGTAAGTACCGCCACTGATCCTCTAAACGCGGTCTCCCCGCACACTCCCGGGCCGGGGGATGCAGAATGGTTTACAGAGGGACCGCGAGGCGCTGATTGGTCGCAGCCCGCCGTGACGTCGGCGGGCGCTGCATTAAGGCGAGGGGGCTTCCAGAGCTCAGCCAACAGCCAGAAGCAGTGACCGAGCCGCTGGAGCTGGGGAGAGACGCACCCGGGCGGCTGACTGGGGCAGAATACCAGGGACGCGCGCCGGGAGAGAGCCACCAAGGAGCCGCTGCCCGACTTGCGACAACGGCAGTCCGCGCCAAACTGTTCCAGCCGCTGGCCTACTGTAGGCGCTGCATCAGGACATTATTTTAAAGCTCTCCAAGCGGCCCCCTCCCCCCGACTCCTCCCGCCGCAAAAGGAAAAAAAAGGGGGGGAAGGAGACTATAAAGGAAAACCAGATTTGCCGCCACAACGAAAAGAGAGGGGGGAAAGGAAAAAGAAAAGAAAGTAGAGCGACTGTGGGTTTGGACGCAGGCAGCCGGAGCGTGGGCCGAGCGATGCCGGGCTGCGCGCCCAGGCGGCTGAGAGTTGTGACTGAAGCCATGATGCACTGCCAGGCACGGTGAAGAGCCAGAAGGCATTGCCTCTCCAAAGGAACCCAGGCGCAGGGAGGGCCGCCTCGAGGACCAGGAGGCCGCCCGGCAGGCCACCAGCCGAGGTGACCGGGCTGGGCGGTGGGGAGCTAGAGAGTGCGTCCGTCCGAAGTTGTCACTCTCTGTTTTCGATTGACACAAACACTTCTCCAAAAGGGGGGAAACCTAAGCAACAACTGCAATCGACAAGATCTCCTACCTTACTCTCCCTCCCACCTCCCCTTTTGGCCTCCCCCCCGTCCCCTCCCCCAGGCCCCGCGCGGGCGCCTGGCGCGTCCCAACCCGCTGCACTATGCCGGCAGTTTAGGATCCAAAGCTTCTCTACTTGTTTTGTTCTTTTCTTAAAAAACAAAAACAAAAAACAAAACAAAACAAAAATAGGGGGAAACCCCGGTGGTGGGCAGCCTGGGACGCACACACCCACCTTCATATCCCGACAAAAGCAGATGCACTTTGACTTCTGACAGCTCTACCTCAAGCCCGGAGAAAACTCAGCGGCGCCGTCCCCGCAACTCGTGCTCCGGGTGTCTTCCTCTTCTTTTCCGACTCCGTTTTATTTATTTATTTCCGTTCCCGCCGCGGTTCTTGGTGACCTTCATTCCTCCGCTGGCTCTGAGCAGAAGAGTCCCTTTCCCGCCCGCCTGAGACTCCTTTTCCTCGCCTGGGGAGCTGAGGGGGCGTTGCTCCTCCCGGTGGCCCTGGGATTCCCGGGTCACCCACTAGCGAGGCACCCTTCGCCCCGCGTCAGCCTCCTTTCCCCCATTTGGTTTCCTGTTGCGGGTTTTGGCTCGCACGCCCAAGAGTGTCTCCTCTTTGGGGAGGGGCTGGGGAGCTGTGCCATCATCTTTGGGAGTCTACTTCGTCTCTACTTGCTCCTAACTCTCCGGGCCTCACCCGACCAAACCAAAGACCATGGTGCACTGTGCCGGCTGTAAAAGGCCCATCCTGGACCGCTTCCTCTTGAACGTGCTGGACAGGGCCTGGCACGTGAAGTGTGTCCAGTGCTGTGAATGTAAATGCAACCTGACCGAGAAGTGCTTCTCCCGGGAAGGCAAGCTCTACTGTAAGAACGACTTCTTCCGGTGAGTACTTCCCTCCCACGCCTCTGCTACTCCCTCCCGGCGGGCCCTTCCTGGCCAGCTTCGGATCAGAGGTCAGCGTGGTTAAGGCAGCCGCGTTAGGAGCTGCCGCTGAAGAGCGCAGCCAAGATACACAGGCAGAAGCCTGCCTCTTCGCCAGCTGGCGCACTGAGCCTCGGGTAGCGTCTACCGGCGTCCTGGAAAGTGTGGGTCGGGGCTTCGCAGCACGTGTCTAGGAAGAAAGGGTGTGAGCCCGCCTCAGCCCAGAAGCCACTCCTAACTTGGAAAAGATAAGGCAGCCTCGGGTGGGTCAGCCCCAGTTCCTATCTTTCCCAAGCCAAGCTCTCCAGCAACTACATCTCGGGGACTCCCCGGATTGTTTCCCTTCCAGGCTGAGCTTAGGAGCCCCTGCTCCTTCCCAGCTACTGCCTTTTGCGTTTGAGACGTCTTGGCCGGAACCACCGAGGCTTTTGGGTGAAGCGCCCCAGACTTTTGCAGTGGTAGCAGTAATAAAGAACTCAGCATTGAGACCAATCCTGCAGGCCCAGTATTCTTCCCTAAACCCGGACTGGTTTCCAAGTGTAGTCCTGGGCAAACTGCTGCATTGTAGCAAACAAAGTGCCCCTAGGGTTTTTGTTTTTGTTTTCTGCATCCCCTGCTGGGGTTAGCTGGCAGTTCCGGCGGCCCAACCCTGACCCTGGCTATAGGAAGCCGGCTCCTCTCCTGAGCCCTCCCAGTCACTGTTCAGCCACAGCCCCGCACCTCCTTGTCTAGACCCAACTGGTTCCTGGCTCATTAGAGCCATTAGACTTCTCTATATTCCTTCCCTCGGTTCACCATTTTAATTGTATTTTCTCAAACTCTCTATTTTACCACCTCATCCGCACAAACACAAGTCAATCGAGAAAAGGCGCAAATAGGAATTGTAAATCCACTGTGTGGGTTGGAAACCTCCCAGTATACTGGATGACTTGGTCTCCGCTTTCTTTCAGTTTTTGGTGACATATCAAAATTGATGTATGGGGGGAGGGTATCGAGGCCACACGGAATGCTCTGCCCACAGGCCCAGAAAGCGCAGTCCTCAATTCTGATTCAGGACATGTGGTTTGGCTTTGCCAGGAATCCTAGAGCAAAGCGCTGTGCACGTTGTTATTAGTGGGAGGCTGAGCCTCAGAGCCTCAGCCGGCTGCGCCGGTTTTCTCTGCAAAGACTGGATCAGAGTCAGAGGGCCGCGAACCATACCCGCTTCCAGCGGGCCCCTGAGGCCTGGCTCGCAGCAAAACTCAGCAAGGCGCCTAAAGCCGGCTCTGCCCTGCCGCTACCCCCACTTGCGCCAATCTGCCAGGCTTTGGGCATGATCGTGGCAACAGCCCACCTACTGCCACCAGGGCTTTCCGCGACTGTGTTTGTTTTACCCATGGCTAGACAGGACCTTTATCGGTGCGCGGATCCTTTTATGATTAAAAAGAAAAAGAGAGAGAGAGAGAGGGGATGCTAGGAAAGAAAAACGGCACTCTTGAGCGCGTACATATGGCGCCCTAATTCGAACTTGACTCCTGAAATCTAATTGGAAAATAAGTGTTCCGGTCCCCGTAACCCGCTTCCCCTGTGATCATCTTGCCGCCTTTTTCCAGGACTCTCTTTTTCCCTGGGCTCTGAGGCTGGGTTTGACCAGCAGTTCGAGTCCCTTCTTCTAACCATGTATTTCCTCTCTCACTTTTCCCGGATGCCCCCCCCCGCGCTCTCTCCTGCCACCTCACCTGCTCAATCTGTATTCTGCCTTTTTGGCGCACTCTCATCTCCCTCTTCTTCCTACTTCTGTTTTTCCTTCCCTGCCTTTCTCCTCCCTTCCTTCCCTCCTCCCTCCACTTCTTTCTTCGGCTATTTTCTTTCTCCCATTCTCTGTCTTCCCCCGCCCCTGGTCAATCCCTACCCTCTGCAGATGTTTCGGTACCAAATGCGCGGGCTGCGCGCAGGGCATCTCCCCTAGCGACCTGGTACGGAGAGCGCGGAGCAAAGTCTTTCACCTGAACTGCTTCACCTGCATGATGTGTAACAAACAGCTTTCCACCGGCGAGGAGCTCTACATCATTGACGAAAACAAGTTCGTCTGCAAAGAGGATTACCTAAGTAATAGCAGTGTCGCCAAAGAGAACAGCCTCCATTCTGGTGAGGCCCTGATTCCCAGCTGGCTAGGGGCGGGCGGGTCCTGAGGGAGGGAAGGCCGACCAGGCCCCTGCTCACCAGTCCCTTTCCTCTTCTCAGCCACCACGGGCAGTGACCCCAGTTTGTCTCCGGATTCCCAAGACCCATCGCAGGATGACGCCAAGGACTCGGAGAGCGCTAATGTGTCCGACAAGGAAGGGGGCAGCAACGAGAATGACGACCAGAATCTGGGCGCCAAGCGGAGGGGGCCCCGCACCACCATCAAAGCCAAGCAGCTGGAAACGTTGAAGGCAGCCTTCGCTGCTACGCCCAAACCCACACGACACATCCGCGAGCAGCTGGCGCAGGAGACAGGCCTCAACATGCGTGTCATCCAGGTCAGAGTCCTGGCGTGCCACTCCTTCCCCCTGAGGCCCACAGGGCCACTCAGTGCACCCGGTCCAAGCCTGGGACAGCTCTGAGTCGAGGAAGGGAGCGAATCTGTGGTGGCTGGTAGAAAGTGGGGGGAGGCCAGACTCCCTCTGAACCTTGGAAAAGCTGATGCGCTGATGCGATGAGTGGAACATCAAGAAATCCCTCTTCCGCGCCCAACAGTGGTCATGGAGGGGGAGGGGAGTCAAACAGCTAGCTGGCATAAGGCTAGAGGAGAGGACACTGTCAAACACCACAAGAACAGTTAGGACCCCTCTTTCTGCACACATCCTGTCCCACCCACCACCCACACCATTAGGAAGGAGTGAAGAGGTTCCTGTGGACTACAGGATCGAGCAGTTCTTCTAGTTTCTGCTCATTTTCTCCAAGTCTCCAACCCCAACTTTGTGGGTCTCTTGCCCCAGTAAGACAAGTTCCAGAGCAGAGTCTTCCCCTCCAAAGAAAGGTGGGGGCATCCTGGATTGAAGGGGAAGGAAGTGGTTCAATGGAGAGTCAGCTCTGCCTGAATGCATTCCGGAGTGGGATGGGGGAGGAGAGGCCATCTGGAGGCAACTGAGCCTAGGCATTGGGAGGGGGAGGGAGGTGAGACGAGGGCGGTGGGAGTCTCTGACCCAAGGCTAGATGTGGGATCAAGATGCCTGGAGGCTCTGTGCCTGGGAGATTCAGTGTACTTTTGTGAGTGTGTGGGGCAGCCGGCCCTGAACCGCAGGCTCTGAGACCTCTGAGAGGCCGTGCCAACCTGTGTATATGAATGGGGGGTGTGTGTTCGTGTCACTGTGATCACTATTAGTGAGAGGCAATGGATAAGTATTTGGCGGAGAGTTTGTGCGTAGGTGTGAAAAGAAGATGGTGATTTTGGTCACTACCCTTGGGAAACAGTAGGAAGCCGCCTGTGTCTCTGTCACTATCACGGGGTTGTGGGCAGTGGCGGGTGGGGCGGGGTCGCTTCAAGGAATCGTGAAAGGGAAGCTGTGTGCGTGATACTGTTTTGAAGCGGTTTAGTGAAAAGGGGTGTATAGCCCCTCAGAAGCTGTAACTGAGACAGTATGACTGTTGGAAACAATGCGGCTACACAACATCCCCCAGTCGGGAATCCTGCCCACATTTGGCTCAGTGTCTGCCCTGCGCGGTCCTACTCAGAGACCCCACCACTAATTTCATACCACTCCCGGGAAGCCCAGCGTCGCGGGTCGGGTATTGGAGGGGTGAGGGGCTGGGTCCCGCCGCACACGCGGACTGGGGAGTGGAGTTTCCGCGGCTTCACTCAGCGGCGTGTGTGCTTCAGGTCTGGTTCCAGAACCGGCGCTCCAAGGAACGCAGGATGAAGCAGCTGAGCGCGCTAGGAGCCCGGCGCCACGCCTTCTTCCGCAGTCCGCGCCGGATGCGGCCGCTAGTGGACCGCCTGGAACCGGGCGAACTCATCCCCAACGGCCCCTTCTCCTTTTACGGAGGTGGGTGCGCGGCCGAGTGGCAGGGCACCGCCAGGCCGGGACTGGCTTCGCTGGAAGCGGGTGGCAGCGCGGGAGGCACCCTTTGCTTTGAGTAGAGAAGAGAAAATTCAGGGGAGAGAAGGCTAAAGGCTGGGAATCAATTCGGGGGAGGTGGTGAGACCAAGGGTCAAATTCCTCACTTTGAACTAGGAAAGTGAGCCGGTAGCGGGGACTAGCGACTGTCTTTGCGCAAAATTCTCCTCCGTGCTCCCAGACCCGCAGGATCCTCCCCCCATAAACATCTGGTGCCCCCACCCTGGGGCCCCCGTGCTCCGTCACCTGCTCGCCTTCACGCCCTTCCTGCCTGACAGTCCCGGGGCCCCTTGCCCTGATATCCTCCTTTCTGCCACTCTGCAGATTACCAGAGTGAGTACTACGGTCCTGGGGGCAACTACGACTTCTTCCCGCAAGGTCCCCCGTCGTCACAGGCCCAAACACCAGTGGACCTACCTTTTGTGCCGTCTTCGGGGCCGTCCGGGACGCCTCTGGGAGGCCTGGAACACCCTCTGCCCGGCCATCATCCGTCCAGCGACGCGCAGCGGTTCACCGATATCCTGGCGCACCCCCCAGGGGACTCACCCAGCCCAGAGCCCAGCCTGCCTGGGTCTCTGCACTCCATGTCGGCTGAGGTCTTCGGGCCCAGCCCGCCCTTCTCCTCACTGTCGGTTAATGGAGGGGCGACCTACGGAAACCACCTGTCTCATCCCCCTGAAATGAACGAGGCGGCCGTGTGGTAGCGGGGTCTCTCACGGTTCGTGGAGTTCCTGGTTGTACAGAAATGAACTTTTATTTAAGAAAAATAGAAAAAAAAAAAAAAAAAAAAAACATAAGAAGCAAGCCTCCTGCCCCACTTCCTCCAGCCTCCGGGTCTGGGGAGACCAGATGGGAAAGAGGGTCACAAAATGGGATCCAAATCCATTTCGAGGCGGGACTGGGATGTGCGCACTGAATGGCAAGGTTCAGAACTGGGGCTCCGGAAGGGAAATGCAGAACTCTCCCCCACCAGAACCGGTATCACTGGACAGATCCACAGGCTTGTGTCCCTGACCGGCGGGCGGCAGAAAGACATCCTGAGAGCCTCAGGCGCACTCAGCCATTGGTGATTCCGGGAGCCTTGGGGAGGGAGGCTGTGAGGCGCGCAGCCAGGTGAGGGAGGCGAAGCCGCCGGCGCGCTCCCGGGCCAGCCCGAAGGGTTGGAGCCCTGAGATATCCCCTGTTAGTGTCTCAGAGTTCAGCGACAGCGACAACAAACTCTTATAGCTTCAGAAACACCGACCTGCTGTGCATCAGGTGGGACTATATATATATATATATATATAAATATATTTTGTCTGGGTTTTTGTTTTGTTTTGTTTTGTTTTTTTGCCAAAATTGCAAAATTCTAAATGTAAAGCCCTCAGTATCAACTCTTCTACCTTCACAAAGCTCTACACGCAGAGATACACACAAACACACTGGTTAGGATGGTCTCCAGCCAGACCACTCAGTAAAATGACTTGAACATCGGCTGTACAAGAAAAGTATTCTACCTTTACACACAAAAGTTAAAAAAAGACTATTGAACTAAAAAACAGTCAACTGTTTACGTATAATGTTAAATTCAGGAGTTCAGTGTTTTACTAATATATCCTGTTTTGAAACCTCTTGTTCAAAAAAATGTTTTGAGCAATCAACCAAAATTGTTATTTTTCTTTTCCTGTAGATGTTCTGACAGATTTGCAGGGCTTTTGGCTCACTGTGCTAGTATGTAAAAAAAGTGTTGTTTACGCGAGGCAAAGAAAACATGATATTCAGACAGTTGCCAAATAGAATAATTATAGCACAAATACTGTAAAGGTGCCTGGCACCAGCAACCTGAGAAAGTGTTAAAAAAAAAAAAAGTGTTACAAGGTTTAAAAAAAAACATCTTTGCTAATTTTTAGTCCTGTTGAACATTCATGGAATTGTTAATATGACTTATATAGACCCACACAGGTTTTATTTTTGTGTCTTTAAAATAAAAGTCCAAAATATTTAAATTTTATGGTCAAATATGCAGTCAACAGCTGCTACTTTTTTCTTCATATATTAAATTTCTCATATGTCTTTTATTGTTCTAATAAACCTAAGCTTGTGTGACCTCCAGTGCATATTAGACCATTCACTGTATGAAAGAAAACATGTTGAATAAATTTGTGAGTTTTTAATAAAAATAGAAAACCTGATGTTTAGATAACTGGTGTGGTATTTGATGATTTCAGTTGACTAGAAGGAAGCCCTGAGAGGTACTGAGTGGTTCTCAGAAGCTAGAAGAGAAGCAGGATTGGGCTGATGTATCTGTTTTTGCCTTGGCTGTGGCTGAACTCCTCTACTAATGCCAGCCAAGCTTTACTCCATGGCTTCCTGCTGCTATTAAATACAGATTTGTACTCTGTGGATTTAACTGATACAGTTGAAGAGATATTTGCTGATAAGTTAATATAGAATTTAAAATAGAAATGAAATCCCTGGCTAAAAAAAAATGAGTGGTTCCAGCCTATGATTAGGCATGAGATCCAGAGCATTCTCTCTCCCCTTCTCTCTGTACATGCAAAACTGGGCTTGGGAATGTCAGATACTTGTAAATATAGTTAGAGGTGTTCCTTTTTAGTTTCAATTCATTTCCCATAGTAATCCTACTTTCTAATTTGGGGGTTTGAAAGATAACATAAAATGAATGCACAGTATAGCTAGAAATGAAATACTTTAATCCCTTTCACAGAACTGATATGAAATTGTTATTTTATAGTATCTGTTACATTTGAAGTTCCCCAGAAGGAAAACATTTTGTCTGGCACAAGATACATAGTAAGTTTCTCTGAAAGATGAAGAAAAATAACTAATAGAAAAATCAAATTTCAACTGGGAATTGCCAGTAGATTCTGAAAAGTAGTTCAATTCCTTCCAAACCTTCATTAGAAATGGAAAGAATTTGAATATTTTATCTACTATGAAATACTTGTGCTTGGGTCTATGTATGTGTTTTAATATCAGAGGCTATTAGAGTTCCAGAATTTCTTTTCCATATCACCTAGATTTCAGTCTGGCTTATTTATTTGCTTTTTTTTTTTTTTTTAATCAAAGTTTTTACATTAAATAGTGTGTAATTTCCAGCACTGTTTTTGTATTTTGTTAAGACACAGCCAACTTTATCTTTCCTGCAGAGAAGGCTTTAAAATGAGCAATATTTCACTGCATCCCTATGATGGCTTATCAAATGCGAGAGGGGGCACTATCAGGGAGGAATCTAGCAGTGTTCTTTCAGAAATAAAAAATTATGAAATACAAGGGAGACTTTGAAACTCCTATCCTCGGCATACACCACATTTTCTCCATCTGCTTTATATGCAACCACCGAATCGGCTTGTTTTTTGCCCTTTTCGCATTTATATACATTAAATCATAGCTAACTTATTCATTACAGCCACCACCTCTATCCCCTCCCCCTTAAAGACATTCATTTAACTGAACGTATGCTCATCGGGAGGCTGCATTTTCCTATCAAGGCTGCTGAATTATTTAGCAGCTTTATTGTGGTATCGGGGTATTTGATAAGAAGCGTTTCAGAGTTGGGTACGCGGTTTGGATTCAATTCTAACTCCGTGGCAGTCGCACCGTCTTTCCTCTCAGCTCGGTACTGTGAATCCTGGCGAGTACCAGAACAGGTGGCAATGCTCAGCAGTCTAATTTGATGCCAAAGGCCCTGGAAGAAAAGTTATAGAAATGGCAGGGTCTGATCCCCTTCTCTTCAACGCCGGCGCTGCCACTCTTCTTGCCCTAAAGTGCAGAGAAGCGCTACACCGTTCTCCGCGGAGCTCCCGGGAGAGGCGCGCCAGCGGAAGAGAAGCAGCACTGCGGTCCCCTCTTGTCCGGGAGGTCAGCCTCCTCTCAGACCCAGTTTGGCACCCTGGTTTCTCCCTGCGGCCATCTTAAGGTCGCCACTTCTATGCCTCCTGCCATCTGCCCTCAGGATTCCAGCGTCGGGAAGCTGCCTTGGGCTCCGGGCAAAGGAGCTTCAAAAGCTCACCCATCCAACTTCTCCCGGCTGGCCAGCGAACACTAGGCAATTTTGCTTTGGTGCGGGACAAGTTGGGGAAAGAGCCTGAGGAGAAGCTGGACAAGCATCGCCACGAGTCTGGGACCTGGGGTTTGATGGAGTCTGATAAGAGAGACAGGTTGGGACCTGGTTTTCCCCTAAACTCTTGAAACTTCTGGTCAAGCAAACTGTTGGTGGGAATGTCTAATATCACCACTGCCCATCCTCTGATGCTCCTTACATCTGCCTGCTACTTTGCAGCTAACTTAGTAGGCAGGGGGATTGTGAACCAGGAGAAACAGGAGAACCTCCTGCCTTCTCTCCAGAGGACAGACTGTTCTTTTGGAAGACTGCTTCTTTTATTCTCATCTCTCTGCTCACCTCATCTGCTCTCATTTCTAGAGCACTCAGAGGTGGAAATTTCTTCCAGGGAGCTACAGTCTGAAACATTCCCTCCTTTAGTCTACCTTCTATTTCCACCCCTACCCCACCCATCTTGATATGGAAGCCCTTCTTCCACATCTCAAGAAATTATAATGCAATTAGGGAGGGACCCTCAGATGGAGCATTTGAGAGGTTTCTCTTCTAAGCCTATGTCTTAACTTCTCTCAGTTGTATCTGAAGTCCTAGAATTCTTTCTTCTAATTTCTTACTCTCAGTGTGGGGTAAGAAAGCAGGGGAAAACATTTTGGAAATGTGTACGGCAGGAGTGCTCTTGATTTTTTCCTAAAAAGAATTCCCAAGTCAATAGAGAGTAGGACAGAGAAGGGAAAGTAGTTAAGCAGGTCTTTGGCATTTTCTACTGAGTGTTTGCCCAGCCCAGCCCCATATGAGCTACTAGTATCCTGTTTGATTGATATTTAGAGGAGATCTCTACCCTGCCTTACTTCTCTCTCCCTTTTTTTCTTTCTCTCTATCTGGAAGACCAGATTTCTAAGCACTATTACTGTCCCAAATAGAAAGGGAATGGGATTGGGGGAGTTCATTTTCCAAATGTAGAATGGAGGAAACATTTTTGAAGCCAGAGTAATAGCACCTTGTAGAAAACTGAAGAGCATATTTTTGCTCTAGAGGCCCAGATGCAGGTACAAGACTGAAATTATACAGGATACATTTAAAAACCAAAACTTGCACTCATAGCCTGAGTCTTCTCACAGATGGCAAAAAGAGATTTTCTTCATCTGCATTCCCTTGCATAGCCTGGCCTTCTTTCCCTTCCCTATCTGAGGGGGTTACCCTAAGACAGGGTTTCCTTCCTCTCCGCAGCTATGGTTGACTTCATTGAAGAGCCACATAGAACAGGGATGTGGGAAGGGACTAAAGTCCCTCCTTTCATTGCTTGATCTGGGGGTATATAAAGACTAAAAGTCAGGAACCCTTTCTTCCTTTGGGTTCTGACATAGGAGACATTGGGGACCCAAGAGCTGCTCACGTTGTTCAGCTGTGGGGTCTAACTGGCCCAGACAGTACTCAAGAAGAGGCACTGCCCTTTCTTAGAGCATCCCTAATGTCTTTTTTTCTGGATCCTTTTGAGGCAGTTTTTCTATTTGGCTGGTTCTAGGTCTTTGCAAGTGACTTCCAACAGATCCTGGAAGGATAGACCACTTTGTAGTCTAGTCAGTCTTATCATTCTTTATTGCAGTTTATGTTTACATGTTTGTCTGTCCCCCTAGGCTGATCACTGTGGTAGAGAAGCTAACTTACTCATCTTGTATCTCATCTAGCAGTGCCTGCCACATAGTGGGCAGTCAGGGAAAGCTCAATGAAGAGAAGACATTGTAAAGAGGCTGCTTTTTTTCATATGTCTGGTGCAATTATATCTGTTCTATTGTCTTTATATTTTGAGTCTACCCCTCTAAAAGTGAACCTGAGTTTTTTAGATTTTTTAAAAAAATTTTTCACATTTATGCCTGTTTCAGGTGTCTAAGTACTCCTTCATCTCTAAGTAGTAAAGATATCAAATACCGAGCGTGCACTAGAATAATCCCCACTTCACCCCTTTTCCTTGCTCAGGCAAGACTGCTTGGAGAAGCTACAGAAACCATCTCTATTTGTGCACATAGTGATTCCTAATTATTCCTATTTATAAAGAGCCCAGTAGTTTGCTTCCACTTACACATATACATCCCTGACATAGGATTTCCATATCCCAGCCACCCAGGAGTGGGAAGCGTATTCCCGGACTCAGATTCCTCTAAATTATGAAAAGCCAAATCTCTTTTGGGTCCCAGTGTATGCCTCTGTGAGTACGCACCCAAGGTTTCCTTCTTCCCAAAGCAGCCACCGTGGGCCACGGTTACACTACGCTTTATTCTTAAACGAACCTCACACAAAGCTCGAGGCATATTTTGTGCAAGGGCACAAGGGCTGCGCGCAACGCAATCAACGCTCCGAGCCAGAGGCAGTCATGTGCCACCGCGCGCTCCCGCGCCTCTCCACACGCTACCTCGACGCACGCGCACGCGCACGCGCACGCGCACACGCGTTCGAAGGGCCACAATCCCTTAAGCCTTCCGCGCGCTTCCGCCTTCAACCTAGCAACGCCGTAGTGACACGGCAGGCCCCGCCCCCTCCCGCGCGCGCCTCCCGGAAGTTGCCGGTCTGGAGCTGAGTGCCAGGCTCCGCGCGGTCCCTGGCTGTGTTGTGGAGGAGTGTCTGAGCGAGAGCTTCTGGCCTGGGATAGAGCGTTCGAACAGGGGCTTGGGCCGCACATTCACGTACACAGCGCGGACCCGGACCTGGTGACGATGGCGGGAACGCAGCCCCTGGCCCTGCAACTGGAACGGTTGTTGAATCCGCGACCGCGAGAGGCGGATCCAGAGGCCGACCCGGAGGAGGGTGAGGCCTGACAGGCGGGCCACGTGTCGAGCTGTGTTCTCTGCCTGGCGGGGATCGGGGTGGCGTGTGAGGGGTTTGCAGCCGTGCCTCGCCGCCTCTCCTACTCTTGTAGAGGAAAATTGCCTCCTGCGAGGGTTGCCCCCGGACTCTGGAGGAGAACTTCGGCTTCTTTCGACCTGCCCTCTAGATTTGGTGTCCCAGTGGGTGGGCGGTTCCGGACTCATCCCCAGCACTCCAGCCAAGAGCTGGTTAAAGTTGATCGAGGGCTGTTGGAGGAAACCAGAGTGTGGCAGCAGGCCGGTGGCAAGTTGGAAATTATCTTTCAGGAAGTCCTGAACGGGCACTGACCTTTGGTGGAAGAAGTGCTCATCAGTTTTTGTTTTTTGTTGTCTGAAGTCTGGCCGCCTCTAAAAACTTGCTTGGAGAACGAAGGAAAAAGTAGTATTCTCCGATTCTATTTAAGCCTCTTTATGTCTCAAGATGCTTGCTCGGGGACTGACAACATACCACTGTTCTGTAAGCTGGATGTTCAAGGTCTAGCTGGGAATAATCCTGCTTTAGACTTAGGTCAGAGAAGTGTGAGGAAGGGATAATAATGAGGGATAAATGTGAGTCTGAACCGTGCCTTAGGAATATCAGTTGAAGGAACCCGGGGCTGTTGAGCCAGGATAGGGAGAAGAAAACTCTCCGAGAGATGGGATGGAGTGAAGATAGAACTTGATGGCTTTTTTAAGATATTGGAGTCAGTGTCGTACATGCAAGGGGAATTAGACTAACTTTACAAAATCCAAGATAGTAAATATAAGTATAGATGTGTATTCACTATTAGATAGAAGGAGTCAGCTTTCTGTTTAGAAACATCAATAAGATAAGTGATCTACCTGGAGAAGTAATGCGTTCCCTATTTCTGGAACTTGATGGGGATTTTTGTAGAGGGCATTGGAGTATGAATTGAAAGAGTTTAACAGAGGTCTTATTAATGTTCTTCCTAACCTGAGACTCTGATTACTTTTCCCTCTCCCGCTTAGCCACTGCTGCCAGAGTGATTGACAGGTTTGATGAAGGGGAAGATGGAGAAGGTGATTTCCAGGCAGTGGGTAGTATTAGAAAACTGGCATCAACCTCCCTATTGGACACAGACAGAAGATATTCTGGCAAGACTACTTCTAGAAAAGCTTGGAAGGAAGACCATTGGGAGCCGACTTTGCCAGGTTCATCTGGTGAGTGAATTTATTTGCATGGAGCTCTTTCTTCCCTAATTCTTCAGGATAAATCTTTTTTTCTTTTTCTTTTAATTTTTGATGCTCTGCAAATCTATTATCTTAGAAGAGAGCAATGATTTGGTATTTGGAAAGGATCTAGAGGTTTTTTCATTTCACTTCACCAGGAATCTAAAACCCAGAGTGATCAAGTTGCTATATTTAGGTTCATATTAATGGTTCACCCTAAAATGGTGTGAAAGAAAAGGTAATGCATACTGGAAAGGATTATTTGTCAAAGAAGTATGGTATCTAATGAGCATGTTTGGCTCAGTTGTGGCCCTTTCCCTTTTGTTTTTCAGGTCTTATATTGACAACTATACAGTATTAGTTATTTGTGAAACTCATATTTTGTCCTTGTAAGAATAACATAATGCTTCCCTCTTCCCTGCAAAAAAGTTGGGAGGATATGAGCTTACAGTTTTAAATAATTGTAAGTTGCTCATGGTGGAAAAAGGGGCTGGATATGGTGATTATTTGGATGTCATTTGTTTTCCTTTAGGGAGGTCAGGAATGCCATATTGAGAATCCACAGATAACATAAAAAGAACTGTCATTTGGGTTATGATATCTGTGATTTAGTCCTTGATGTAATTCTGGAAGCTTCTGATAAGCTCATTTCATATTCTTTGTCTAGAGACTGATGAAGGGATCAGTCATGAGACAAATATGATAATTTTGTAGAACTCTCATCATATGTCATCCAATGTAGATGTGAGAGCCTGGGATACAGTATATCCTCAAAAAATATTGTCACCATTATTACTACCTGTATCTTTTTATTTAATACTCTCAGTAGCTCCATTGTTATTATTTATCCCCATTTTACAGATGAAGAAAGTGAGGGGCCAGTTAGTTAAATAACTTGTTCAGAATCATATGGTTTTTAAGTGGAAGAGCCATGATTCAGAAGAGACAGTCTGATTCTAAGTTTTGTAGTATTTTAAAATTTTTTGTGGTACAAGGTATTAAACCCAAGGGTGCTTGCTCTATCACTGAGCTACATCCCCAGCCCTTTTTAAATTTGAGGCAAGATCTTGTTTAGTTGCCCAGGATGGCTTTGAACTTGTGATCTTCTTGCCTCACCACCTGAGTAGCTGAGATTATAGGCGTGTACCCAGCTCAAGTTCTACACACTTAACCACGGTGTTTGAGTGTTTCTTAGTCTCAGAAATGGTGTGCATTTAAAGAATTTAAAAGATTATTTGATGGTTTTGCACTTAGTTTTTGTATTTATAAAAGTATGTATATTCCTTGCAGTGCTGGGGATTGAACTCAGGACCTTGTATATGCATCTATATATTTTTGGGTATCAGAGATTGAACCTTAGGGGTACTTAACTCTTTCTTAAATTTTGAGACAGGGTCTTGCTAAGTTTCTGAGGCTTCTGTCAAATTTGGCGATCTTTCTTCCTCAGCCTCCTGAGTTGCTGGGATTGTGAATGTATGCCACCATGCCCATTCTGTATTTATGTTTGACAGCATTGTCTGTGTCTTTAAGTATACGTATATCTGTTTTATTTTATTTTTTGATACTGGGGATTGAAACCAGGGCTACTTAACCACTGAGCCACATTTCCAGCTCTTTATAATATTTTATTTAGAGAAAGGGTTTCACTGAGTTGCTTAGGGTCTTGCTAAATTGCCAAGCCTGACTTTGAACTCATGATTTTCCTGCCTCAGCCTACTGAGTAGCTGGGATTACAGGCATATGTAATCACACCCAGCTTCCTTATAGTCTTCCTAAATTCACTTGTACCAGAGTTAATATTTGTCTCTCCTTATGGTTATTGAAATATTGTCAAAGCACTTTTAATTCTTCCTTGTAGAATATTGTCTTAGAGTTAGACCCATGTTCTATTTATAGCATTTTAGTAGTAATAAATTTTGTTGAATTGTGTACCATAATAAAATTTTCCCCCTATGAGGTGCTAAGTTCTTCAGTTGAAATGAAAAAGATATGGCTTGGTGTTTTTCTTCAGGTAACGCCCATTTTTTTCTTTTTTCCCTCCCATCTGGTTCAGATGATGAAATACCTGAAGAAGGGTCTGGAGATGGAGATTCAGAGGGACTGGGTCTTGAGGAATCTGATGAGGATGACACGAGTACTGCTGAGGAACAGTATTCTGCGGATGATGGGGAGAGCAGCCTGGCAGGGAGGAAGAAGAGTAGAAGCCTCTCTGCAGAAACACCAGGCTTCAGTTTCCAGAGCATTAGTGACTTTGAGAAATTTGCCAAGGGAATGGATGACCTTGGGAGCAGTGAGGAGGAAGAAGATGAAGAGGAAGAGAGTGGCATGGAAGAAGGTGATGGCGAGGAAGACGGGGAGGGTGAGAGTGAGGAAGACAGGGCTGGAGACAAGAGCAGTGAAGATGATGGTGTGGTGATGACCTTCTCCAGCGTCAAGGTTTCTGAGGAAGTGGAGAAAGGAAGAGCAGTGAAAAATCAGATAGGTCTGTATGTGGTTTTATTTGTTACTTGTTTTTCAGAAATATATGCATTTTTTTTAGATGTTGATGGGTCTTTATTTTATTCATTTATTTATATGAGGTGCTGAGAATCGAACCCAGTGCCTTGCACATGCTAGTCAAGCACTCTACCACTGAGCCACAACCTCAGCCCCAAAGTATATGCATTTTGGCAACTTTTTTTTGTTTGATTTTGGCTAGTCTGTCTCTTTGGTGTTCTTCCAATTAGTTTGTGACATGCCTCACTTACCCAAAGGCCTAAAGCCCTGTTCCACCATGCTTAGCCAGCCATTTCTGCACTGAGCTGCTTAGCTGGTTCTGCTCTAGTACTTGTGGCAACTGTGGAAGATTGAAGAGGAGAGTGTTTTCTTCTTTCCTTGGGCTTTAGATTTCCCTTTCTTATAGCAAATATTTGCTTCCAAGATTTGGAATTTATTTCCTAAAATAAAGAGTGTTTCCATGGCATGAAACTGATAAAGCTGTGTTGCTTAGAGACTGGTATGATTTCCTGTCCCTCCCCTATCCCTATTCCAGAATATTTTATAACTCAGAGGTGGGGTCCTCTTTTCTTCTTTCTTAGCACTGTGGGACCAGCTCTTGGAAGGAAGGATCAAACTACAAAAAGCTCTGTTGACAACCAATCAGCTGCCTCAACCAGATGTTTTTCCTGTTTTCAAGGACAAAGGTGGCCCAGAGTTTGCCAGCGCCTTAAAAAATAGTAAGATTACTTATCCCATATTGGGATACTTAGAAGCAACTACTGAGGCACATTGGGATATATTGGGATTAATGTAAAGAAAAAAGAGAATATTTTATTTTAATGATATTATAATATAGAACAGTGGTTTCTACTCTTCTAAAAATAACATTATGATCCATTTATCAAATGACACTTTTGATTAAAATGGATTGGTTGCTTGAGCCTTATCTAATCCACTTTCTTCTTGCCTGCTCTTGTCCCCATTCTCCCCTTGCTTTCTCAGTTGCTTCCTTTTTTGGAGCGGGGATTCTGGAGATTGAATTCAGGTGCACTCTACCACTTAGCTACATCCCTAGCCCTTTTTATTATTTTTTATTTTGAGATAGGGTCTCACTAGGCTGGCAATGAATTGTGATACTCCTGCCTCAGTCTCCATGCTGGCTTTTAAGTTACTTCTTTAATGCTTAGGGAATATTATTTGAAAACCCACTGGTGTAGAACAAAAGGCAGAGTATGAGTGATTAAACTCAGTTCATTCAAGTTGTTCGTATCATGTATTTAAAAGATGCCTTCCTTTGGGAGGTTTTTTAGAATAACATGCTAAAGTGATCTTAGATCTTCCTTTGGGTAGCAAAAAAGTGAGGATAAATGATGTCTGCAGAGGGAGGAATAAGTTTTGGGAAAAAATACTGAGCTATAAAGTCAGAAGAATTCTAAGGAGAAAAAGAATTTAGAGATTATTTGATTCCAAATTCCCTCATTTTACAGATGAGAGAACTGAGGCCTAGAGAAAATGACTTGCCCAAAGTTATAGAGCTTGTTCATGAATGGAGACAAAACTCCAGCTTTTCTGCCTCATGATCTAGGAGACTTCCTTCTACACCACACTGCCTCCTGTGTGCTCAGTGGCACTGAAGGACTGGGCATAGGGAGATTTGGGGTGAGTGTTCTGTGATTGGAATCACTATTTTGTATTTGCATGCTTGGACTTAGTATTTTCGTTTGCTCTTTAAAACTGAGATCCAGGGCTGGGGATCTCAGTTGGTAGAGTGCTTGCCTTGCTTGCACAAGGCCCTGGGGATCTCAGTTAGTAGAGTGCTTGCCTTGTATGCATGAGGTCCTGGGTTCGATCCCCAGTACCACAACAAAACAAAACAAAAACTGAGATCCAAGTCTGCTGACACACACCTGTAGTTCCAGCTGCCTGGGAGACTAAGCCCAGGGGTTTGAAGCTAGGGTAGGTCACATGGCAAGACCTCGTCTCAAAAATTTTTATAAAAACTTATGGAGTTAAGAATTGCAAGGGACCTTGGGAGGATATCTAATTTGACATCTGTCTCTACGTGGGACCACTTTAAACTGTTTAAAGTATGTGTATAGGATTTCTAGGAAAGGGAATTTTGTGAATGTTTAGTGTATAGGAGAATATCAGGTTTAATTTGGAATGACTTCCTAAGGTCCAGTTGTTAGTTTTTGTGTCCTGCCATGCTTGAAATCTGTTTTCTATGTGAAAAGTCTGGGCAATCCTTCCAAAACCCTCCTATATATCTATTGTGAGGGTGAGTCTTTTATACCCTGCCCCAGCTTTTCCTTCTTCCTCAAAAGAGATGATACATTGATGGTTTCACATTTTCTGAGATTTTTGGAGCACTTCTCTGTTATTTTTAATGCCCTAGTACCCTAATTTCTGGAATGCCTTTGAATGAGGTCTAAACTGCTCTGGATTACATATCTTAAATGTTTTATGATAAAGGTCTTTTCCATTTTGTTGTTCATTATTAGTCTTGCTTGAGTTTTATCTTTTTTTAAAAAACTTTATCTTAAAATATAGGTAGCTTAAGGGTTAGCATCAGGTATAATGGACACATTCTTACTCTTGGATACCACTTAGTTCCTTTAGCTATTGATCAATTAACTTTTATTTTATAATATTTCCAATCATTTTAGTCTGTCTTTTTTAGTATGTAACCAGTTGCCTCTTTGCCTCATTGGTGAACTCAGTTAATCTGACATTGCCTATTAATTTGACAGGTGGCTTGTGGTGGAAGAAGAAAGAAAAGCTTAGTGTCACGTTTTGAGAGGTTGGGGAGCTAATACCTAGAGTTTAGGGGTACTCAACCACTGAGCCACATCTCCAGTTTTATTTACTTATTTATTTTTTAATCTTGTTTTTAATTCTCAGCTTTATTTTGTATATTTTACATTTTATTTAGAGACAGGGTCTCACTGAGTTGCTTATTAGCCCTCACTTTTGCTGAGACTGGCTTTCAACTCACTATCCTCCTGTCTCAGCCTTCTGAGCTGAGGGATTACAGGTGTGAGCCACCATGCTTGGCTTGGCTACATTATTCTGGATTGCCAGTTTATACCATGTTAGGTAACTAGCTGATATGGAATATAAGCTAAATTTATACCAACTTCAGAAGAAACACTGGAACTTACTGTTTTTAATTACATCTCTTCATTTGTTTGGTCTTACAGGATAGACTACCTGGGTTTTGATTCCATCTCAGCAATGGATTAGCTCTGTGACCTTGGACAAGTTACTTCATAATAAAATGGGGATAATATGGTTATGAGGATTAAATGACAATCAATATAAAGCATTAACACAATGTCTGACACACATGATGCCATTAATGTTAGGTATTAGTATTATCTTTTTCTGCTAAAAGGCATTTGGCAATGTTCATGTAAATAGTCATAAGTGTAACTAACCATCATCCCCATTGTCTTCAGTGGTTTTTAAACTTTTTATTAGTATTCAGCTTCTCTGTATAATTTAAATTAAATTATAAATTAATTTATATTTATATTAGCTATTTGTTCTGGAAGGTAGGTAGTGTTATAGTGTGTATTTATAATTTGGTTTTGACCTCTCATAATACCATGGAAAGGTGGCTGAAGATTTTCTTATTGTCTAGCTGCATTCTTGCCTTCCTGAAATATTTACCTTACCTTGAAATATTTCCCTTTGGCTTTGATGATACTACAGATGCCATTTGGGTTCTCCTATCTTTCTGATCTCTTCTCATATTTTTCTTTTACCCTCTCACTGTAACTTCATTGCATTTAGAACCCTGTCCTTGGGTTGTGTTTTCTTAATATATATTCTCCTTGTACTACTATTTATTCTCATGTCCCTAACTATAGCTTCTAAAACAGCAGACTTCTAGCTATATTCTAGCACAGTAAACTCCTGAATGCCAAGTCATTGTACCTTTAGCTCCTTGAACTTCACTTTTTAGAAATCAAACAAATGTTTTCTTCGCTTTCTGCTTCTCCAATACATGCACTAAGTGCCTAGTTACCTTGGAGTTATTATGTTGATAATTAGAGCTCTTGGACCATGAAGTGATTTCAAAGACATTTTTAAAAAGATACCTGTGATCTCAGCTTCTTGGGAGGCTGAGACAGGAAAATCCCAAGTTCGAGGCCAGCCTTGGCAACTTACTGAGACCCTGTCTCAAAAATAAAAAAGGGGCCTAGTGAGGTGGCTCATGCCTGTAATCTAGCAGCTCAGGAGACTGAGGCAAGTTCAAAGCCAGCCTCAACAGTTTAACAAGGCCCTAAGCAACTAGTTAAGACCCTGTCTCTAAATAAAACACAAAATAGGGCTGGAGATCAGTGGTTAAATGCCCCTGGGTTCAATTCTTGGTACCAAAAAGTAAAAAAGGGGGCTGTGGGTGTAGCTCAATGGTAAAACACCCCTGGGTTCAATTTCCAGTAGTGTACCCACACACAAAAAATACATTGATTTTTTTTTTTTTTGGTGGGGGGAGGGAGGGGGGAGAGTGGGGTACCAGGGACTGAACTCAGGGGCATTTGACCACTAGGCCACTTGACCACTGGGCCATATTCCCTGTCCTATTTTGTATTTTTATTTAGAGATAGGGTCTCATTGAGTTGCTTAGCACTTTGCTGTTGCTGAGGCTGGCTTTGAACTTTCGATCCTCCTGTCTCAGCTTCCCAAGCTGCTGGGATAACATGTTCCACTGCATCCAACCATTCTTTGATATTTTAATGGCTATAAAAGTAGTAAGTCATGTAAATCTTAACAAAATTAAGGGATATTCCATGCCAAAGTACTTTTCCAATGAGGTTAGCTTTTCTGCTCTTTCTTTTTAACAAGTTCTTTATTATTAGGAGGTGGGCCTTTTATGTTGACGGCAATAATATGTAATGAAGAAGGCAAATTACTATGGAAATCTCTGTATGAATTATTTAAAAATTTTCACTATGGACTGTATCAAATCTATTTAAAAACAGAAACAATAGTAGAGTGAACCCCTGTATATCATCACCACTTAAACAATTAACTCATAGCCAATTTTATTTTATCAGTACTTATACTACCTTCTCCTGTTTCTGGATTGTTTGGAGAAAATGACAGATAACCTCTGGTTTTACCAGTAAATCTTTCAGCCTATATGTCTAAAACTTAAGAATTAAAAAAAAAAATCTTGATATCATTATCCCACATAGGAACATTAATAATAGTCTGGGGATATAGTTCAGTGGTACAGCACACTTGCTTAGTATGCATGAGGCCCTGAGTTCACCCCCAGTATTGAAAAAAAACAAACAAAAAATAACAGTAAGTTTTGTTTTGTTTTGTTTTTGTAATGGGGATTGAACCCAGGGCCTCATGCACACTCTTCACCACTGAGCCATATCCCTAGCTCTTTTTTAATATTTTATTTAGACACAGGATCTCACTGAGTTGCTTAAGGCCTTGCTAAGTTGCTGAGGCTGGCTTTGAACTGCTATCATCCTGCCTCAGCCTTCTGAGCTGCTGGGATTACAGGCATGTGCCACCACGCCTGGCTCAGTAGTTTTGTAATAAGCATGACTGATTTGGGTGGGTGGGAGAATTGAGAGCATTTCTGTAACCGGTACTCTTCTAGTGTCTTTTTCAGAGTTTGCTCTATAACTTTAAATAAAGTGATTAAGGAAAAGCTAAACTTTCACCATAATAAGTTGACCTTTTAGTGAATTGCATGTTATTAATGTATTTAATGAGATGCATTACCAACTGCAGTGAGCACCATGTTTCATTATAGGTCTAAAATGCAATATCATTAAAGACCTTTAGTGGAAACAATGGTTGACATTTTGATATTTCCCGTAAGCAAAACATCCAGGAACACAGTATAATGTAACATAAATGCAGAGGAAGTGTTAAAATTTTTTACTTGCCTAAGAGTTTAAAACAGATCCTACCATTAATAAAGTATATTTTCTTTGCTCCCCCTCATCTTTCTACTTCTAATTCATATTCACCCACTCGTCTCTCTGGCCCGTCCCTGAGAACCTAAGTTACTTTGACTTGAGTAGACTAACATTTTTAATGCTAATTTGGCCTCAGCATGGAATAGACACTTTAGAGAATGATGTTTTAAATTTTGAGTAAGTCGGGCAATTGTTGAGTTTTTTTCTTTACTTAAATTTATTTTATTTTGAGAAAGGGTCTCACTAAGTTGCTGAGGTTGGCCTTAAACTTGCCTGCCTCAGCCTCCTGTGTTGCTGAAATTACAGATATATGCTACCATGCCCAGCAGTCATGGAGCTTTAATAGATAATGTTTCTACTTTAGATTTTAAATGTTATTCAGTTAATTAATTTATTTGGTACTGAGGATTCAACTCAAACGTGCTTTACCACTGAGCTACATCTCTAGCTGTTTTTGTTTTTTGAGACAGGGTCTTGCTAAGTTATGGAAGTTCTCGCCAAGTTGTGATGGCTGACTTCAAACTTGTAGTTCTGCCTTAGCCTCCTGAGTTGCTGGGATTATAGGCACGTGCCACTACATCTGGCTCAATTTATTTAAAATGGCAGTATGTTCATGGGTTCAAAATTCAAAAGATACTAAATATTATACAGCAAAAATCTCTCCCTTGTATACCACCCTCTCAGTTCCCTATCCTGTAGGCAACCAATATTGTCAATGAAATCTGTTCCCCCCTTTTTAATTATAGTTACCTTAGGTGGCAGATCTTTGAAGCCCTATTTCAGAATTCTCTCAGTTAAACTTTATGGCTTCATAGCACAGTTCTCATGATCTATGGAACCCTGCAATTCTGTTACTTGGGATGGGTGTAAGTATTGCTTGGGGTAAAGATAGGTGCTTTGCAACCTTTTCCAAGTGTAGCATTGTGTAGGCATAAGGACCCTTATTTACTGCAGGCTTCATCTGTGGGGTAAGACTGAGCTTTTTGTTTCAGCTGATAGTTACCATTTATTTAAAATTTGTGTTCATTTTTTTGAGATGCTGGTGATCCAACACAGGGCCTTTTGTGTGCTAAGTACACTCTGTACCACTGAGTTACACCCCAATGCCTTATTTTAAAAATAGCTGTATTGGCCAGGTGTGGTGGTGCATGCCTGTAATCCCAGTGGTTTGGGAGGCTGAGACAGGAGGATTGTAAGTTCAAAGCCAGCCTCAGCAATTTATTGAGGCCCTAAGCAACTCAGTGAGACCCTGTCTCTAAATAAAATGTAAAAAGGGGCTGGAGATGTGGCTCAGTGGTTAAGTGCTCCTGGGTTCAATCCCCAGTACCTCCCCTGCCCCCCCCCAATTTTTTTTGCTTAGGGCCTCCTTAAGTTGCTGATGCTAGCTTTGAACTTGTGATCCTCTGCCTCATATTCCTGAGTCATTGGTATTATAGGCATGCGCTGCCACACCCAGCTTGGTCTTGAAGTTTGGATCTTCCTGCCTTAGCCTTTGGAGTTGCTGGGATTATAGTCATGCACCACCTGCACTTAAAAAAAAAAAAAAAAAAAAGGAACCATAAATATGAATTATTTTGTGAGCTTATTTTTTCTACTTAATATATAATTTCATGTCAGTATACTTATATACATGAGTATTTTCAGTGGCTACAGTGTCCCATTTTATAGATTTACTGCAGTGTATTTAAGTAGTCTGTATTGATGAATGTTTAGGTTTCTAGTTTCTTTCTTTCTTTTTTTTTTTTTTTTTTTTTTGGTGCTAGGGATTGAACCCAGAGTCTTGTGCATGCAAGGCAAGCTCTCTACCAACTGAGCTATATTCCCAGCCCCTGTTTTTTCTTCCTTTTTTTTTTTTAATTTGAAAAAGTATGTTTTGAAAAATATCCTTGTACGTACATATTTATATAATTTGTTTGAAAGTAGCAGTGTCCTATATAAATATAATGCAGAATATATGTGTAATTTAAAATTTTAGGTGGCGTTAAGAAATGTAGAAAGCAGGTTTATTGAAATTATTAATTTTAGTAATGTTTTTAACCCAATATATGACAATTATAATTTTAATATGCAATCAGTATACAAGTGTTAATGAGATAATTCAGCATTCTCTTTTTTATCTTAAGTCTTTGAAATAAAGAGTGTATACACTCTCTCTCTCTATTCACACACACACACACACACACACACACTCACACACACACACACACACACACACATATATACATGTGCATGCATTGATGGACCTTTGTTTTATTCATTTATTTATATGTGGTGCTGAGAATCAATCCCAGGGTCTCACACATGCCAGGCAAGTGTTCTACCACTGAGCCACAACCCCAGGCCTGAGTATTTACTCTTTTTACACTGTATCTCAATTTGGACTAACTGATTTTTTTTTTTTTTTTTGTACTGGGGATTGAACTCAGGGACACTCAACCACTGAGCCACATTCCAGCCTTATTTTGTATTTTATTTAGAGACAGGATCTCACTGAGTTGCTTTGCTGAGGCTGGCTTTGAACTCACAATCCTTCTGCCTGAGCCTCCCAAACTGCTGGGATTACAGGCATGCACCATTGTGCCTGGCTGTAGTAGCTAAATTTTGAGTGCAGAATGATCTCATGTAGGTCCTGGTAGTGTAGTTCAGTGATAGGGTATGTGCTTAGCAGGCTCTAGGAGGCCCTGAGTTCAATCATCACCACCACAAAGAAAAACCAACAAACAAAAAGCCCTGTGTAGCTAGTGGATACTGCATTGGTCTGCCCAGATCTATATTCCCTGCAAATATAGTTGCTGGAATAAGAATTGTACTCCCCCCACTCCTTCTTAGGCTTTTGGAATAAATTGGCCCTTAGAAGAATTGTAACAATTTAAATTCTCATCTGTAACATTTGTTTTCTTACACTCCTGCCACCACAGGGTGTTATTGATCTCTTATTTTTCCTAAAGTATATGTGGGAAATGAAGACAATCATTTCTTGATAACTTTCTGTGTGATATTTACATAATACCTGTTGACTTAGCATTGAAATATAAACACTGTTTGGTCTGTTTATAGAGAATGAGTTCTGTGTAGGAAGACTTTTGTTTCCTTTTGAGCTACTACTTTGTCCATTCTGGTTCACTGAGCATTTATATTATGTGGAGAGTAAGTTGATCACAGAGCAAATGTTTTTCCAAAGTAACAAATTGATGGAACCAGGAGAAGAGTGTTCCATTTTTTTTTTTTTTTTCCTTTTGGCATTATCCTAGGGATCAACCCAGGGCTCCCAGCATGGTAACCATGAAGTCTACCACTGAACTATACCCCCAGACCAAAGTATCTTAGAGTCCTGTTTAGTGATTCCACCTACCTTGAAAAGATGAGCCTTAGTTTGATCACAGAGCCATGAAAGCTAAGGACAGCTGAAAACTCCTGAAACAAGTCTGGTTGGAAAATTCATTTTACTGTTTAGGAGTTATGGTTTCTTTCTTTCTTTCTTTCTTTCTTTTTTTTTTTTTTTGTGGTACTGGGGATTGAACTCAGGGCCTTGTGCATGGGAGGCAAGTACTCTACCAACCAAGCTATGTCCCTAGGAGTTGGGATTCTTAGGAATGAGAATTCTCTTTGGCACCAGAAACATTTTTTAGCAAAAATACATTACTGATCTGGGGGCATAGCTCCATGGTAGAGCACTAGCTTCTAACACCATAAAAACAAAAGACAGTGAGCACTAGCTTCTAACACCATAAAAACAAAAGACAGTGATGTGGTGGATAATAAAGCAATCATAACTTATGGTATTGCCATAGTAGGATCACTCTTTACACTGTATTCTAAGTGAAACTGTATATGTCTTTCATTGTATATGGTAGCTCTTGATGTGTACATTTAATTATCTCAGATTTGTCTATATGTGCCTGGCCAAATGGAAAAGAGAAGGAGAAGCAGTTTTTATGGTACTAAGTAATTTTGCCTGCCATTTTATTCAGTGAGTGAATGCCCTGGAGTAAGCATGACATGGTAGGCAGAATCTTTTGTTGTCTCAGTTAAAGTTACAGCATGCAGTCTTTGTATGACATGCTCCTTAAATAAAATCATGTGTTTAATTGATGAAATAGCTTTATGTTTTATGTTTAAGGGGGAAAATAGGCAGTTTTGTACTTACTGAGAAATAGTACATCCACAAACTTAATGGATAATCAAGGAATTTTCCAAGTCATTTTGTCAGAATTTGATTTTTGTTTATGCTCAGATTTTAAAACCTAACTGCTGCAGCTAGGCACACGCCTGTAATCCCAGCAGGTTGGGAGGCTGAGGCAGGAGGATCGCAAGTTCAAAGTCAGCCTCAGCAAAAGTGAGCCGCTAAGCAACTCAGTGAGACCCTGTCACTAAATAAAATACAAAATAGGGCTGATGATGTGGCTTAGTGATCAAGTGCCCCTGAGTTCAATCCCCAGTGCCAAAAAAATTTTTAAAAATCCTAACTACTGAATAATATGCTCTCTATTTTTTTTTGTGTGTGTGTCTGTGTGTATGACTTATTGCCTATTTATAAATAGTTTTATTAAAACTGCACATGAATATTATAAATAATACAAAAGCATTCAGGAAGATAATACTCCTTATATTTAGTCTCATTCTGTTTCTCTTTTGCTTTTGTACTTTTAGATAATTTGTTCATGTCTCTATTTCCTTTCCTTTTTTGTTTTCCTTCCTTCCTTCCTTCCTTTCCTTTCCTTTCCTTTCCTTTCCTTTCCTTTCCTTTCCTTTCCTTTCCTTTCCCTTCCCTTCCTTTCCCCTTCCTTCCTTCCTTCCTGCCTTCCTTCCTGCCTTCCTTCCTTCCTTGTTAGGATCAAATTCATTCATGGCCTTGCACATGCTAGACAAGCATTCTGCTGAACTACATCCCCAGCCCTTTTTTATGATTTACTTTTTCTCTGATGTGAAAGACGGTATGTTGCTGACAGGTTAACTAAGAGGGGGATTAAGAATTGACCGTTTAACAATGTGGTGGTCATCTTGTGACTTGAGAGCAGTTTCAGTGGCATGGTAGGGATATAGGTTTGACTGGAATGGATTCAAGAGAAAATGGGAAAAAGATCTAAGACAGCATAGACAACTATTTCAAGAGATGTTGCTTTAAAGAGGACTAGAGAAATAAGACATCAGATGGTGGAGGATGAGGAGTCTAAAAAAAAAGAGGGGCTGGGGATGTGGCTCAAGCGGTAGCGCGCTTGCCTGACATGCGTGCGGCCTGGGTTCAATCCTCAGCACCACATACAAACAAAGATGTTGGGTCCGCCGAAAACTAAAAAATAAATAAAATATTAAAAAAAAAAAAAAGATTACAGATCAGGGCTGAGAGTATAAAAAAAAAAGAGGTGTTTTGTTTATTTTTAGGATGGGAGAGATAACAGTATGTTTGTATATTGATATGAATGACCCAGCAAAGGGGAACTTGGTGATGCAGAAGAGGACATCTGCTATAGCAGTGTCCAAGAGCAGGTAAGCAATGATAGGTCAAGTGCACCAAAAGGGTACAGTGTGGATAGTTTAACTGTAGTGACAGGTGGGAAGATCATAAATAAATAGACACAGATGGGAAGAAGTCTGAAAATTCTCCTTTGGTTGTTTCATTTTCTTTTTTGAAGAAACCAAGGTCATTATGAATGTGGGAATGGGGAGGAAGTAGGGAAAACTTTGAAAGATATGAAATAGTTATTCCACTACATTTTTGCTCACTGCCCTGCAACTGTAACTAGGACTTCAGTGCTTTATACAAATGTTGACCGACTGAGTTAGAAACCAATGAACTACATTACGCTACTACTACTATGTAAATAAGGTATAATAACAGGACAGGGAAGAATTGGAAAACTATATATTTTTTTCCTGTGTGTTCAGAGTCATGGTTTATAGAGCACTCAAAAAACATTCCTAGTTTATTTACATTCCTGGTTCCTAGTTCATGTAGGTCTTTTATTACTCTCTATATGTTGTTTAAAAGCATGCTGTATTTTAGTTTTCTAGTTTTGAACTATTTATGTATTATCACTTTTTCTTAAGTTTTCTAATTTTCTTTTTTTTTTTTTTTCTTCTTGTAGCTCATTTTGTCATCTCAGTCTTTCTTTCCAAATGTGAAATTATGCATCTCTTCTGTCAGATTTTTCCAGTTTGAGCTGGTTGTTCTCTTGGAAGTGATACATGGTTATACTCTTGGGATTTCCTTTCATGCTTTTCTAGGATGGTGCTACTGCTTTTAGGTCTCTTATCTTCCTTTATCGAAGGTAGCCAAACATATATGGAGAGTAAATTATCTGAGTTCTATGGGGGTTTTTGTTTTGTTTTGTTTTGATTCTGGGGTTTGAACCCAGGGACATTCTACCACTGAACTATATCCCCATCCCTTTTTATATATCTATTTTTTATTTTGGTTTTCTAAATGTAGGTTGCTGAGGCTGGCCTCAAACTTACCATCCTCCTCCCTCAGCCTCCTGAGTTTCTGTCTTTACAGGTGTGTGTCACTGTACCTGGCTTTTCCTGAGTTCTTGCAGGTTAAAAATTGATTGGCCCTATTCTTCATCAATATATTTGGTTGATTTTGTATGCATTTCTAGGTTGATCATTACTTTCTTAGAGTTTGAAATTATTGCCCTGTGTTACTTTCTTATTGTTGCTGTAACAACAAAAGCTTGGTGACTAACATCACAAATTTATTTTCTTACAGTTGTGGAGGGCTGTGTTCTTGGAGGCTCTAAAGGAAAGTCTGTTTCCTTGCCTTTTCTAACTTTCAGAGGTGACCTGTGTTCTTTGGCTTATGGTCCTTTCCTTTTGTAAAAACTAGCAATTCCGGGGCTGGGGATGTGGCTCAAGCGGTAACGCGCTCGCCTGGCGTGGGTTTATGGGGTGCTGGGTTCGATCCTCAGCACCACATAAAAATAAAATAAAGAGGTTGTGTCCACCAAAAACTGAAAAATAAATATTAAAAAATTCTCTCTCTCTCTCTCTCTCTTTAAAAAAACAAAAAACAAACAAACAAAAAAACTAGCAATTTCATCCCTCCAGTCTTTCCTTTTCTGACTTGTACATTTGCACTACATCATTAATCACATTGGGCCTACCCAGCTAATCCAGGATAATCTTTCCATCTCAAGATCCTTAACATATTTACAAAATTCTTTTTACCCTATTCACAGGTTCTGGGGATTAGCATATAAGTAGCCTTGCAGGACCTTTATTCACCCTAACACATGCCCTAGTATTATCTACCATCCAGGTGTTTGCATTGAAGAGGTAGTTGTGGGCCCGAATCTCATTCCTTTGTGGTAGACTTGTTTTTGCTCTCCTACAAAATGTTTGGAATCTTCTCTTTATTCTTGGTTTTCTAAATGTAAGTAATTTTTAATTAATTATGTTGAGTACTTACTGAATCCTTTTAGTGTAAAGACTGGAGTGCTTCAATTTTGGGGGAAATCTCTAATATTTCTTTGATAACTTTCTCTTCTTCATTTACTTTTGCTCTCTCTCAGATTTTAAATCTGGATTGGTATTGTATCTCCTATATGTTCTTTAAAATTTTTCATCTTTTTGTGATTTTTTATGTCTGTGTTCACAGGATTTTGAATTGGATTTCCATGTGGGAGTAGTGGTTGTTGTTTGTTTAAGTGCTGGGAGTTAAGCCCAGGGCCTGTCATACACTATGCAAATGTTCTACTTGTAAGCTTATGCCAGCCTTTCCAGTTTTTCTTTATTTTTTGCAATTGTAGTTTGAATCTCAGAGAGGTTTTTAATTTTCTGAATGTTCCTTTTCTGTATAATTAATTATACTTAGAGTAAATTATGATTTTGTGTGTGGATTTTTTTGTTTGTTTGTTTGTTTTATGGTGCTGGTGATTGAACCCAAGAACACTCTACCACTGAGCTACATCCTCAGCTTTATTTTATTTTATTTTATTATTTTTTTAATTTTTAATTTTGAGATGCAGACTCACTAAATTGCTGAGGCTGTCCTCAAACTTGGTATCCTCCTGCCTTACTGTCCAGAGTAGCTGGGATTACAAGTGTGTGCCACTGCATTTAGTTAATTATTTAAAGCCTTTTTATTTTATAATCATTTTAGTTCCTAGAGTTGTTCCTGTTACCATGAGCTTTTTGTTTTTCTTGAACTTTTTCCTTTTCTTTAAATTTCTATTCAAGTTATACATACATATAAAGAGTCAAATGATTCTCCAAAACTGTTAGAAAAAGAAGTTTGCTGCTTGTGTGTGCCATCCCTTGCCTTAGACTACTTTCTGAAGCCACAACTATGTTTTCAATAATTTTATTGTATTTTTTGAGTGCATGAATTTCTCTTTATATTTCTAGTTAAAATTGTTTGTTTCCACCTGTTTTTTTAGTTTTAGGCATTATCTGTTGACTCCCCAATATGAAAATGAAAATTTTAGCTATCGTCTGTTATCTGTCTTATGTACTTTCTGAATATGTTGCTAATTTGCTCCTTCATGGTTATATGTTCCAGTTTGGTTAAATCATGATTCAACGTCTACATTATCATGTCTACATAAGTACTATTCACAATTGAGCCATATAGTCTATGTACTGTATTATTTTTCCTTTCCCATGCACTTTTTTTGTTTTTGTTTTTATTTATTTATTTTTTTTAAATATTTATTTTTTTAAAAAATATTTATTTTTTTAGTTGTAGTTGGACACAATACCTTTATTCCATTCATTTATTTTTATGTGGTGCTGAGGATCAAACACAGGGGCCTGTGCATGCTAGGTGAGTGTTCTACTGCTGAGCCACAATCCTAGCCCCTGTTTTTATTTTTTAATGGGACTGAGAATTGAAGCTAGGACTTGGCACCTGCTAGGCAAGTATTCTACCACGGAGCTACCTCCCCAGCCCATTTTATTTTGTATTTTGAAACAGGGTCTTTTCTCTGTTGTCCAGGCTGGCCTTGAATTTGCAATCCTTCTGTCTCAACTTCTAGTACTGGGATTACAGGTGTGCACTACTGTACCTGGCTCATCATTTTGTTTTCTAAAATTAGTAATTATTACATTTTTATTTAGTTTTACTGTAATAATTCAAGCCCAAACTTTCTCCAGTTGTCTAAATCTCCCCTCAAGATTTCTATTGTAAGTCAGGTGTGATGGCCTCTAGTCCTAGCTACTCAGGAAGCTGAGACAGAAGATGCACTTGAGGCCAAACCTGGGCACATAGTAAGATCTTGTCTCAAAAAAACCCAAAACAAAACAAAAATCAATTGCATCAAATATTTTGCCAGAGTATCTTCCTGAAGTGTTTCCCAGATCCTTGACCCACCCTGATATGGTCTCCTCACCTTCTGAGGAACCAATTGTCATGCTGGAATCTCCCTTACTGTCATCTTGAGACTTGCTTTAGCTTTTTGCTTCTGTGTTTTTTTTTTGTTCCAGAATCTTTCTTGGCCACTCTCATATTTTAGTGATACATATCCTCTTACTGCTTACTGAGAAAGGGTGGAAGGGAGGTGATTTTTTTTTTTAAAGGTTTTAATTACCTGAAAATAATATGTCATCATGATGGATTGGTTGCATATAGGATTCTATAGGATATTCCATTGCCTTTCAGATTCTAAAGTTGCTATTGACAAATCAGAAGCCATTCTGATTCCTGATGTACTTTTTTTTTTTTTCTTAATTTCTGTTTTTTTTTTTTTTTAATTATTTATTTATGTGGTGCTGAGGATCAAACCCAGGGCCTTGCACATGCTAGGCAAGTGCTCTACAGCTGAGTCACAACCCCAGCCCAATTTCTGGGGTTTTGTTTGTTTGTTTGTTTTCTCCCTTTTTGGAAGGTTCGTTTTTATAAAACAGAATTCTGAAATTTCATGATGATACACCTTGATACATATCTGTTTTCATATCTCCATACAGGATACTTGGAAGATCTTTTAATCTAGAAACTCATCTTTTGGTCCTGGTTTTTTTTTTTTTTTTTTTTTTTTTTTTTGAAATTGTTTTGTTTTCTTTCTTCCTACTGTTTTCTGTTTTTACTTTTTTGGAAAGCCTTTTTTTTGGTAGTAGGCTGGTGGTAGGCTGTTAGAGTAGGCTCTTCTCTTTTTCTTTCTTCAGTTTTTCACCACCCCTCCCCCTACTTTCCAAGAAATTTCCTCACCTTTCAAACCCTTCCCTGGAATTTTTAAAATTTCTTCTATCACATTTTGATCTTATTTCTTTAAGGATATACACGATATATATTTTCTGAGGTATCTTACTGCATACTTTGTTTCCCATCAAGCTGCTTTTTTCTTTTTCTTTAATCCCTATGTAACAACTTAGATCATTTTTCTTAGAAATGTGATGATCCTTTGGTCTGTTGATTATTTTTTCTTTTTCTTTCTTTTTTTTTTTTTAGAGAGAGAGGAAATTTTTTTTTTAATATTTATTTTTTAGTTTTCGGCAGACACAACATCTTTGTTTGTATGTGGTGCTGAGGATCAAACCCGGGCCGCACGCATGCCAGGTGAGCACGCTACCGCTTGAGCCACATCTCCAGCCCTATATTTTTTCTTTTTAATTCCTTTTGAAGTCCTTAGGATTAAACCCAAAGGCCCTCTACCACTGAGCTATATCCCCAGCCCTTTTATTTTATTATTTTAATTTTTTTTATTGGTTGTTCAAAACATTACAATGTTCTTGACATATCATATTTCATACATTCCCAGCCCTTTTTATTTATTTATTTATTTTTTGTGGGGGATACAGGGTGGTTGCACTCAGGGGCACTCAACCACTGAGCCATATCCCCAGCCCTATTTTGTATTTTATTTAGAGACAGGGTCTCACTGAGTTGCTTAGCAGCTCACTTTTGCTGAGACTGGCTTTGAACTCGTGATCCTCCTGCCTCAGCCTTCCAAACTGCTGGGATTATAGGTGTGCATTACCATGCCCAGCTCTTTTTATTTTATTTTAAGACAGGTTTTGCTAAGTTGCAGAGGCTGGCCTCAAACATGCCAACTTCCTGCCTCAGCCTCCTGAATCACTGGGGTTACAGGTGCATGCCAATGTGCCTGGCTCTTTGTTGATTTTTTAACATATACTACCAAAAAGGTGATTAGGAGTTTTGTATGTTTAGATGGTACTTTTTATCTATGGTTTCCACTGTCAGGTGATCTATCTGGGCCATTTCGGGGAGCCCTCAATGTCAGTATCCTTATATCTTTGCTTTTTTATGGGTTCATAATCACTGAAGGTCTTCTGGTATCCTTTCTGGCTGCCAGTATTCTAGGAAGTGAGTAGGCTGGGGATCTCTGTAACTTTTAACTTATTTTCCTCTTCTTTTTTTTTTTTTTTTTCTTTCATTGTCTTATGGTCTTTGTGGGGGTAGGGGGTTAGGGGCAACCTGGGGCCTCACACATGCTGGTTAAGTGTCCTACCACTGATTTATACCCTCAGTCCTTTTCCTGTTTTTTGCTTTTTGTTTTGTTTTGTACTGGAGATTGAACCCAGGGGCACTTAACCACCGAGCCACATCCCCAGCCCTTTTTTATATTTTATTTAGAGAGAGGGTCTTGCCAAGTTTCTTTAGGACCTCACTGAGTTGCTGAGGCTGGTTTTAAATTTGTGATCCTCCTATCTCAGCTTCCTGAGTCACTGGGATTACAGGTATGCGCCATCACACCTGGCTCCCCCCCCACCCCCCTTTTTTTTTTTTTTTTTTGGTGCAGGGGACTGGGGATTGAACTCAACCCCTGAGCCACATCCCCAGCCCTATTTTGTATTTTATTTAGAGACAGGGTCTCACTGAGTTGCGTAGTGCCTCATCATTGTTGAGGCTGGCTTTGAATTTGTGATCCTCCCAAGCCACTGGGATTACAGGTGTGCATCAGCTGTCTCCTGTTTTTAATATAATGTGTTTGCCCCCAACAGTATTCGGTATCCCCTTTTCCAGAGGTCTTCTGTTTAAATCTATTATGGTTTGGGTAAAAAGTGTCGCCCAAAGACTCATGTGTTAGGCTTGGTCTCAACAGCAATGTTCATAGGTGGGACTTGTGGGAAGTGATTTGTTCATGAAGGCTCTGATCTCATTAGAGGATTAATTCATTGATTAATAATTTGATGACAGAGGAACATGGTGGAATTCATAGGATGGGGGTGCCTAGTTGGAGGAAGTAGATCACTGGGTGTGTTCTCTAAAAGGGTATTTCTTGTCCTTGGTCTTTGTCCCCTCTTCCTCCTAGGAGCCAAAATAAGTCTTTCTTCCTTTAAAGTGTTATGTCAGTTTGGTCACAGCAACAAAAAACTAATACAAATTCTCTTCAAAGGACAAACTTCTAAACTTCTGTTTAAATCAGGGAGGGCATCTGGTATGCTAGCTATTATTTTCAACCCTGCCTTCATTTCTTCTAAAGGTGCTGGCACTGCCAGTTCCGGAGTTGGCTGGGGTTGTGTTTCCAGGATGTAAGTGGGATTGCTTTTCATTTTTCTTCACTACCAACACCAGAGTCATCTTGCTTAGGTTTGTTAAGTTAGTTATTATTTGTCCATTGCCTTTAAAAACAAAACAAAAAACCCACTATTTTATTGAGGGTAAGTGACACATTGTAAATTGCACATATGTTCAGTGTATAATAGACATCTGTGTACACCAGTGGAACCATGACCACACTTTAGATAATGAACATAGTCCTCATCCCCAGATGTTTCCTCAGCATCTTTGGAAACCTCCCCTCTTGCCCCTCAGCATCTGTAGGCAACCACTAATCTGCTTTCTATCACTATAGGTTATTTTTTTTTCCCCTCCTTTTTTTTTTTTTTTGCAGTATGGGATTGAACCCAGGACGAGGTAAGCAATCTACCCCTGAGCTACGTCCCCAGCCCTTTTTTTTTTGAGACAGGGTCTTACAAATTTGCTGGCTTCAAACTTGCAATCCTACTGCCTCAGACTCTGAGTTGTTGCGATTATAGGAGTGTGCCACTGCACTGGGCCAGGGATCAAATCCCCGGGGTTTTCCACATACTAGGCAGTTGCTCTACCATGGAGCCACACCCTCGACTTCATAATTTTATATAAATGAAATCATACAGTTTGCATTCTCTTTTATCTTTCACAGAGCATTATTGCTTTGAGCTTCTTTTCTTTTATTTTTTGTACTGGGGATTGAACCCAGGGGTGCTTAACCACTGAACCACATCCCCAGCGCCCCCCCTCCTTTTTTTTTTAATTGTCAGTAGATCTTTATTAATTTATTTACATGTGGTGCTGAGAATCGATCCCAGTGCCTCACACATGCTAGGCAAAGGCTCTACCACAGAGCTACAATCCAAGCCCCTCCCAGCCCTTTTTTATATTTTATTTTGAGACAGGCCTTGCTAAGTTGCTGAGGCTGGCCTTGAACTCGAAATTCTCCTGCCTCAGCCTCTGGACCCCTCAGGATTACAGGCATGTACCACTATCCCTGGCTACTTTGGGTTTACTCTATGCTTTCTTGTGTGATGAATCCATTGCCATTTATTTATTTATTTATTTATTTATTTATTAGTTATAGATGGACACAATATCTTTATTTTATTTTTATGTGGTGCTGGGGATCGAACCCAGGGTCTCATGCATGGTAGGCAAGTGCTCTACCTCTGAGCCACAACCCCAGCCCCATAGAATTCATTGCCTTTTGTTGCTAAATAGTATTCCATTGTATGGCTATACCATAGATTGTTTTCTTTCCAGTTTGTTATAAATAAAGCTACCACAAAATTTGTATGCATATTTTTCTATGGCTATAAACTTTTTATTTCTCTTGGTGAACTAAGAATGGAATGGTTCGGTCCTATGTTAAGTATGTTTAACTTTTTTTTTTTTTTTTGGTACTAGGGATTGAACTCAGGATCACTCGACCACTAATCCACATCCCCAGCTCTATTTTGTACTTTATTTAGAGGCAGAGTCTCACTGAGTTGCTTAGTGCCTGGCTTTTGCTGAGGCTGGCTCTGAATTTGCAATTCTCCTGTCTCAGCCTCCCCAGCCGCTGGGATTACAGGCTGCGCCACCCCAGCCCAGCTGTTTAACTTTTAAATTAACTGAGATGACTATTTCCAAAGTGGTTCTACCATTTTACAGTCCCACTAGCAGTGTGTAAGAGTTCTGGTTGTTCTACATCCTCATAAACACTTGGTCTGGTCAATGGCTTTTCTTTTTGGGGGTCGGGGGGTTGGTACTAGGGATTGAACCAGGTGTGCTCTACCACTGAGCTACATCCCCAACTCTTTTTATATTTATTTTATTTTTTTGGTACCAGGGATTGAACCCATGGGCGTGTGCTACTATTCCATCTTATGTTTTATCTTTAAGACATTGTGTTGCTATGTTGCCCAACTTGGCCTCAAATATGTGATTTTCCTGCCTCAGCATCCCAAGTTGCTGGGGTTGCAAGCACAAAGCCACTGCACCCAGCTCTGATCAATCTCTCTCTCTCTTTTTTTTTTTTTTTTCCTTAGAAGAGAATTTTTTTAATATTTATTTTTCAGTTTTCGGTGGACACACATCTTTATTTTTTAAATTTTTATATGGTGCTGAGGATCGAACCCAGTACCTTGCGCATGTCAGGTAAGAGCGTTACCACTTGAGCCACGTCCCCAGCCCCTCTGGTCAATCTCTTTAATATTAGACATTTGAATTGACTTTGTACATTATATACCTGCGTTGCAATCATCTTTCATTCTTTTTCCTTTCTTTGAGGTTTATTCCTTTAAAAAATATTAATCAGTAGAATATAATATAAAGTTCAGAAATAGAGCTCCACAAATATAGGCAATATAAAAGTATAAAGTGTTTTGAAAAAAGTGCATGAGAGCATATATGTGACTTTGGGTTGGGCAGAGTTCTTAGATACCATATCAAAAGCACAATGTGTAAAAGAAGAAAGTAGTGTTTGTGCTAAGTCAATTATAATCTTTTGTTCTATAAAGATGTGTTAACAGGGGCTGGGGTTGTGGCTTAGCCGTAAAGCGCTTGCCTAGCACGTGTGAGGCCCTGGGCTCGATCCTCAGCATCACATAAAAATAAATAAATAAAGTAAAGATATTGTGTTCAACTACAACTAAAAAATAAATATTTTTTTTAAAAAGATATGTGTTAGCAGAATTAACAGACACGCAACAGATTGGGAGGAAATTTTTCAAGTCACATATCTGACAAGGTCTTGTGTCCAGAATATATAAAGAATTCTCAAAAATGGGCAAAAAACTTGAATAGACACCTTATCAAAAAAAGAGGATACAGGATGGCAAATGTGCACACGAAAAGATGTTTAGCTTAATCATAATCATTAATCATCAGTGTTGAGGGAGAAATAGATTAAAACATCCACTTTACTGTTAACATATGGCAAAAAAACACACCTGACAACACCAAGTGCTAAAAGAATGCAGAAACCTGGAATAGTTATATCTGGTGGAAATATAAACAGTACAGCCATTTTGAAAAAAAAAAAAGTTTAGAAGTCTTCTTCTGAAGTTTACTCCATATATTTACTAGATGATCCTGATTTAACAGTCCTACTCTTAGATCTTCCTCAAGAAGTGAAAATGTGTTCACACAAAGATTTGTACATGCATGTTCACAGCAGGATTATGCATAATCAGCAAAACTGGAAATTGTCCAGATGTCCTTCAAACAAATTAGGTAAATGGATAAACAAATTGTGGTATATTACTCTGCAATAAAGAGGAATAAATCTCAACGGTATTATGCTACGTGAAAGATGTCAGTCTCAAATGGTTATACACTTTAAAATTTCACTTATGTAACATTCTGGAAAAGGTAAGACCACTGGGTGGAGCATAATCAGTTGCTAATACAGGTTGGAGTGGGGGAAGGGTTTGACTACTAACAGGCAGCCCAGCTTTCTTTGTCTCTTGTGAGTTTCCATTTTCTTCTCCATAAGTCTTGTTTCCTTGGAGTGTTTGCCACCTGTTTTCCACTGGTTCACTGTTGAACTTGGCTTGATTGTGAACATTTTGCTTGGGGGGGCGGTAATAAGCATTTGTTTGCTTATTCTCAGGTAACTCTGGGGATATTTATTATGGTAATGGATACATGATACAGTGCTTCTAGGGATAGAGGAATGGGCTACATCAACCTATATTGTCATTTTTGCTTGAAATATATATTTCTTTGATACCTTACCTAGAAGAGAATAATAGATTACACGGAGCTTCTGGATTTTGATGTGAGTTAGAACTGAAAAATGAGATGTCTTTAAACTCTTTTTCCTTCTCTCTTTGATAAGTGATATAATGTGGTTTGGACACTCAGAGATTCCTGAGATTCTAGGTTCTGGTTGATGATTTACTGCAAAATTGCTTATAAATTGAAGTAGAAAATGTTTTGCAGACCTGGCAGCTTTCTGGCTTCACACCCATTTGTCACCCAGCATTTCCCTTTGTGTATAGAACAAGAATTAATTAGGCTGCACTGCAGGAAAAGTTTATGGCTATAATTTATATAGGATGAATTTTTTTTTTAAAGAGACAGCATTGTTTTGTTACACCTATATACATATAAGTGTGTGTGTGTGTGTGTGTGTGTGTGTGTAAAGTGGGCTTTTTTCCCCCCCTCAAAACAGTATCTGTAAGCTTCTGGAGTAAACATTTTTCTGCTTAATGCAAGATGGTGGTGGAATAGATGCTTTTATGGTGATTGCTTTCTGAATTAAACTGTTGGATTTTTTTGTTCAGTGTTTTTTAATTCATTGTGTACTAGGGAGAGCACTCAGGTGTAGGTTTGCATTTTAGACATTGGTCAGACTTGTCTGGTTTTCCAGAGCTTTGTATTCTTTGGGTCTCTTGCAAGACTTGGGATTCTGTCTTTCTTAGGGTCTTGCTCATTCAATTAATGTTTTCATAATCAATGCAAGTCAGAACTTGCAATTTGTTCCTGATTTGCACATTAAAGAGCTCCATTAATTAAGAATCCTGGTGTTTGGCATGTTCCCGCAGGATCTGTGCATTATTTACATGGTGAAAGTGCAAGATGCAAGTTCTCAGTTGTAGTGGCAATTGCAGTTAATCCTGCTTTTTCTTTCTTTCTTTTTGCTTGTGAATAACAATTATTTCACAACTCATTGAAACTCCTTAGGGACACATTGTACTAAAATAGGAACAAATGATCCAAATGAGAGGGTGATGGTAAAAGAGTAGAAAGTAAATTCTTTGTTTAAAGGGGAAAAACAAAGTCCCAGAAAATGTAGAATTTATGTGTTTTTTTTTTTTTTTTTTGATTCTTTCTCTTGGCTGAATATAAAAAGGGTGATAGTGTTCAGTTTTAGTTGTTTACTCTGAATTTGCAGGTCTCCTCCCACCCCCCATAATATTGTACTTCATTTTGAAGTTGCCTTTTATAACCCAAATGATCCCAGAAATGGACACAAACATAGCCATATGCTTCTGTCAAGTGAGCTTTTTCATGAAATCACTTTTCAGGGGTGTTTGGGTTCTGTTACCATTTCTTTTGGAAGCTTTGGTCTAAACCAGTGGTGGTGTCCATCTTGATGTGTGAGAGGGTATAAAATGCAAGAAATGTGAAATCAAATCACTAGTTCAGCAGGTTCTTCCTTTCTAGTTTTATCATGTCTAATGTTTATCTTCTCATAGTTTCCTAGTACTGGTTGGTCTGTCTTCAAAAATACCATGAGAAACTGCAAGGCATTTTCTGAAAGAATGGAGACATTTTTCCCCCTGATATTTATGAAACTTGTGAGGAATTTTATGGGTCTTGGCTTATGTGCTCTTCCATTATGTTAAAAACATAAATATTTCGTAATATATCTTTTCTTAAAAATTGTAAACTGGGGCTGGGGCTGTAGCTCAGTGGCATAGCACTTGCCTAGCATGTGTGAGGCACTGGGTTCAATCCTTAGCACCACATAAAAATCAATAAACAAAATAAAGGCATGCTGTTCATCTACAATTCCAAAAACATTTTTTAAAATGTAAACAATGGGGCTGGGGGTGTGGCTCAAGCGGTAGCGTGCTCGCCTGACATGCGTGCGGCCTGGGTTCGATCCTCAGCACCACATACAAAGATGTTGTGCCCGCTGAAAACTAAAAAATAAATATTAAAAAAGGTTCTCTCTCTCTCTCTCTCTCTCACTCACTCTCAAAAAAATAAAATAAAGTAAAATAAAATGTAAACAATGTAAGTGTAAAAGGGAAAAATAAGTTTTCCTATTTCTTCAAGTTTCCACCTCTACTTCTCAGAGAAAACAACTAATAATTTGGGATGTGTTATTCTAGGTATGTTAATATGTATATTATTTTCTTTCATTAAGTCTTTTTTTGTGTGTTTTGTTATTTGGAGCTAGGGATCAAACTCAGGGGATGTGCTCTACCACTGACTTACACTTCAGCATTCCATTAATTTTTAAAATATTTTTTAGTTATACATGGACACAATATCTATATTTTGTGTATTTATTTTTATGTGGTACTGAGGATCGAACCCAGTGCCTCATGTGCGAGGCACAAGCTCTGCCACTGAGCCACAACCCCAGCCCATAAGTTTGGTTTTTTAATACTGGGATTGAATGTAAAGGCACTTCACCACTAAGCTACATCCCCAATGCTTTTTATTTTTTTATTTCTTTTATTGGGTACTGGGTATTGAACTCAGGGACACTCGACCACTGAGCCACATCCCCAGCCCTATTTTGTATTTTATTTAGAGACAGTCTCACTGAGTTGCTAAGCACCTCACCATTGCTGAGACTGGCTTTGAACTCACAATCCTCCTGCCTTCTCCCGAGCCACTGGGATTATAGGCATGTGCCACCATGCCTGGCTCCCAGTGCTTTTTATTGTGAGACAGGGTCTCTCTAAATTGCCCATGCTGGTTTTGAACTGCAGTCCCTCTGCTTCAGCCTCCCATATAGCTGGAATTATAGGTGTACACCACTGTGACTGTCTTCCTTTAACTTTTTTTTTTTTTTTTTGTACCGAGGATTGAGCTCAGAGACATTTAGCCACTGAGCCACATCCCTGGCCCTATTTTGTATTTTGTTTAGAGGCAGGGTCTCACTGAGTTGCTTAATGCCTTGCCATTGCTGAGACTGGCTTTGAACTCATGATTCTCCTGCCTTAGCCTTCGGAGCTGCTGGGAATTACAGAGTGCCCTACCTTCCTTTAACTTTTAATGGCAGTTTGACAAGGAAGGGGGATTTGTTGGGGAAGAGAAAAAAAACAAAACTCTAAGCTATAGTGTTACTTACAAATTTTTTGTATGTCAGGATACCTTTAAGACATAATTATCTGTTGATTATTATTATATTAAAATTATATTCAAAACCTGCCCTCAAATAAGTTGGCACATTTGAAAGTTAGCTATACGTGGAATATACTGGATTTTAGCTTGAGTTCTTTGTTAAATTTTTAATGCCATTTTTATAATATTGATTGTTTTGCTTGGTGTTTAGTCTCAAATCTACCATTTCCAATTTTTCTTGAAATAGTTGAGTAAATCTGCCTCTGGAAAAATCCAGAATGCTACCATTTTGAAAAGAGTTCTTAATTGGCTAGTCAGACCGTTTCATACAAGCAAAAGATTTTTTTAAAAAATTTTAATATTCATTCTTTTAGTTTTTTGGCAGACACAACATCTCTGTTTGTATGTGGTGCTGAGGATCGAACTTGGGTCGCACGCATGCCAGGCGAGCACGCTACCTCTTGGGCCACATCCCCAGCCCCAAGCAAAAGTTTAATAGGTAGAGAAGCTCTTCAGAGAGTCTTAAAGATTCTTACATCTTAGAGATGGTGTATAACATATGCTATACATGTTGACTTTGGTGAAGGTTCAGTGGGTAGTCATATAAACATTCTAAAATAATTGGAAAGCATTTCTGGTGTCCTCAGTAAGGTTTATGAGATATAAATACATGATTGAGAAGATATCAAATAGGATTTTGAGAATAGGGATTATCAGTTTTTGTCTTGGTATTTTTATTGTGCAAGTACAATGTTGGATGCCCATGTACTTTAAAAGTCATAAAAATAGCCCTCATTTGTTTATGGTACACTGGGTTAGGTCTTACTGCAGTCTGTAAAATAGGTGTTTATAACTGTATGGTAGATGAGGGAATTGAATCTTAGGTAATTTAAGGTTACCCAGATGATTTGAGGCAAAGCTTACATAGAAACTGAGATCTGCTGTGCTTCACAGCTTTGCTCTTGGCCACACTGCCCAGTTCACCATGCATAGTTAACTTTCTTATCTGAAGTTTTCTCCCTACTTTCCAAGAAGTATGAGAGAATACAGGTGTGAAATAAATGCCAAACCTTAAACAAATGAAGACAGGAGAAATATGGAGTGGAATTTGTTGTAGGACAGAAAGCTTCGAGCTCTAATAATAGATACATCCTTCAATTTTTCTAAAGATGATGTTTTTCTCTATACTCTTATAGAAGAGCTAGATAGCCCCTCAGCTGATGTCTCTTCCCTATAGGCAGGTAAAACTTCTTAGTTGATAAAGAAATAGGTATATAGGGGATTTTTTTCTTGTAAATATGATATATATTCATTGTTATAACATGGAGGGTGAGGCAAAATTAGAAAATAGTTTCCCTTGATTCTTAGCAGTTAAGAGTTAAGTAGTTTTAATATGTTGGTATGTGGTATATATCTTTTCTAGTTTCTTTTTCTCTTGGGTGGTGTAGTTAGAACAAAAATGGAACCATATTCCATGTTGTTTTGTAGTCTGATTTTTTTTCGACTTAACAGAGATCGTGAATATTTTTCCATGTCATTAATTATTGTTCTATAGCATTATTTTTAATGATGGCATAGACTTTCCATCAGATGGGTACTTTAACCAATTCTTTATTATTGGACATTTGGATTGTTTCCAGGTTTTCATTTGTATAAATAATGCAATAAACATTGTTGTTACTAAATCTTTATTTGTATCTATGATTACTGTTATATAAAATAAATTTCTAGGTGTAGAATTAGTACATTTTCCAAGGATATGCACAATTCTAAGACTTTTGATCTTTATCACCAAGTTGCCCTCCAGAAAAGTTGTACCAGTTTACATTCTCACCTTCTTTGTATGAATGTCAGTTTCCCTTATTCTTGTCAACACTGGGTATTATAATTTTGTTTCATCTTTGTCACTTTGATAAATGGAAGATAGTGTCTGTTTATTTTAATTTACATTTCTTTTAATTGACATTTCCCAGTGTTTAATGAGGGTAAGCATTTCTCCATTACTTTTATTGGTCCTTGTTATTTCTTCTGTGAATCAAAAGGCAAAATTTTAAGCTAGTTCTAGGGATGGATGATCTTGTCAATCTACCTTTGACCACCTCTGATTCTCCTAGTTGTATTTTAATCGATTTCTTCTTGTTTGATTATCTGTTGACAGGGAGAATTACATCTACTTTAGAAAATCTCTTTATATTCTTGAAGATCTTTATTTAATCTTAATTGCTTTTTTAAAAAATAATAGAAGTAAAACTTGTTTGTTATAAAAGTATTTTTTTTTTTTTTTTGCTAACACAGCCAAGTATGTTCTTCCCTACTCCAAACAATACTGAAATATGTAACGCAGTGGAATGCAAAAGTCCTCTTTTTTATATTTTCAGTATTTTTAACAATTTTGTTGAATATCCTTCCAGATACTTTATGTGAGCATAAACTTTCAAAAAGAATAGGTGAGTTCATGCTTTACATCTTCCCATATCATTCTACCTTTTCTTTCTTAAAAATATTTTGCTGTATTTGTTTTCTTTTTCTGAATATTTTTTCTAAATAATTATGTAAATAACAATCACTATATCATTTTTCCTGTAAATATTTTGTATGGCTTTATCAAAATGAAGAAATTTCTTATGTAATACTATCATCTCATTTAACCTAGTTCAGATTATCTCAAATATCCCCAAAACATTCTTTTTTTAAAAAATTTTTTTAATATTTATTTTTTAGTTTTTGTTGGATATAACATCTTTATTTTATTTTTATGTGGTGCTGAGGATCGAACCCAGCGCCCCACACATGCCAGGCGAACGCGCTATCGCTTGAGTCACATCCCCAGCCCTCCAAAACATTCTTGTGGTTTGTTTTAATTCAAACCATGTTCCACTTATACTTACCTATTCCCTAGCTGCACAAAATGTTTCCTTACTAAACTAAATTTTAAGTAGTCCCTTATAAATGAGCACTTAAGATATTTACAGTTTTAACCTATTATTATAAATAATCCTGAAAATATTATTTTTGTACCTAACTCTTTACTTTGATTTTTGTGATATTGGGAATTGAATCCAGGAATGAGGGACACTTTACCACTGAGATAAATCCCTAGCTTGTTTGTTTTTTGAGACAGGTTCTTGCTATGTTGCTGAGGCTGGCCTTCTGTTTCAGCCTTCTGAGTCTCTGAGATTGCAGGTATGTGCCATGCAGTAGGAGATAGATGTGTAAAACTTGGATACGTTTTGCCTGACTGCTTTCTGGATATGTTGTGCTAATTAAACTCTTACTAGTTGTGAATGCCCCCTAGAATTAAACACTGTCAGAAAAATATCACATTGTTTTGTTAAATTTAATTAATGAATGAAAAAAAAATTTGTGGTATTGAGGAGCAAGCCCAAGACCTTGCACTGCTCGGCAAATGTCCTACCACTGAGCTGTGACCCAAGCCCAGCAAATTGTTTAGAGGGAGGTTAATATGAGATGTCATTTGTCACATTGTTTTAAATTTTTATATCTTTTTAAAATGTTTTAGCAGTGAAGCTAAGCATCTTTTCTGATGTATTTGGCCTTTGTATTTTGGAGACTATTAATTCAGTTCTTAACATTCTCTTTTTCAGGTTAAAGAAGTGTTCCTTTGTCTTGTCCTATGGTACCTTCTCTCCTTCTATGTGATTTGGGCTTCCTTTAGTTCCCCATTTTGTCTTTTCAAGTTTGTAAACCAAATTTGGACATGACATTTTAACAGAGCCTCACTAGTATTTTTTTTTGTGTGTGGCAGTATTGATGAGGGAAGTTTTGTCATTTCCTAGTAATTGACAATTTTATTACACTTTGTTCCCCAGATAGTTTTGATACATAACCCACAAGGGTACATTGATCTAGAAAATGAAAACTGTCCAGTTTTGTTTTTTTTTTTAAAGCTTGTGGTAATGTTTCATTTTCTTCATTTGTAAAATGGTGAAATAATTATACTACCTCAAACGATTGTTGTGAGAATTGAAGTAGTTGTATACAAATTTCTTTGGGTAATGTGTGTAAGGACTTAGTAGGTACTTATTCAGTGTTAACTGTTTAATCTTAAAGTGGTAGTATAGTCGTACGCTGTAGCCTTGGTCCCAGTGCTCCCCTCTTCTTGAAAGAGTTATGTGAGGGACTGGGGATGTGGCTCAGGCAGTAGCGCGCTCGCCTGGCATGCGTGCAGCCAGGGTTCGATCCTCAGCACCACATACAAACAAAGAGGTTGTGTCCGCCAAAAACTAAAAAATAAATATTAAAAAATTCTCTCTCTTTATCTCTCTCTGTCTCCTCTCTCTTTAAAAAAAAAAAAGAAAGAGTTATGTGAATGAATATTAGACTACCCATATGGTTCTTTGAAGACTTGAAATGCACACATAGAAAGTACAGGCCAAAGAAAAAGATTAAAATGTAGAATATATTTAATTGTATGTATATATTCAACCATATAGAGTCTGCCATTCGCCAGTAACGAGCATAGCAAGTGACTAGTTAGTAGTCTCTGCTTTCAAGGAGCTCATGAGAAGGCATGGATATAGGTAAGCTGCTCTTAGTGCAAAAAGAACCATTTAAGGAGTTTTATTTGAACACAGCCTCTCATAGTGTTTTATTTTGAATTGGCAAATAAACAACCCTTATTTTACTAATATGCAAAGAAACAAAACAATCATTTATTTTCCGAGCCTCAGTTTATCCACGTAAGTGGTGGCAGTTCTTAAGTCTTCTTTAGCATGCATTGTAACTCACCTAATTATTTTTATGATGGAAATTCCCAAGTCTAGTAAAATGTGTTTTGAGACTGTTGTGAGTAGCCCATGCATCTTATAACTGGTATGCTATAATAGGAAAATGTCAAGTTTGGCAACTTTGCATCTGTTAACAAAAGATTCGTTTGTTGAGAATACATAGTTGACATTAAAGTTCGTCACCTTTGGTTTGCTCATCAGCATTTGGATTTGGAAATGATAGTAAGACCAGATGTTCTGCCATGCGGCATAAGGCATCATCTCTCTGAAATGAAAGCATTTGTAGAATAGCTTTTATGGCCCAGGTGATGTGTTAGATGCTAGAGTGACAGAATGTGGTAGGTCTCTACCCTGCAGCAGCTTAACGCAGTGAAATCAGACTCCCAGCACAATGAAAGTGTGATGATGGTGATATGAATGATCCTGGGAGAAGAGTGATTAATTCTGTGTGACATCCCTGTTTTTCAGAAAGGTGTTTTCTGAATTCCCATTTTCTTTGGAGCTATTTCTATACCCATATGACTTTGAGAATTTAGGCGTTTGGTTAGGGACAGTTTCACCTAGGGACAGTTTTGTAATATGGAAAAATCAGACTTTATTTTAAATGAAATGAGAGGGCCACTTGGATTTTTAATAAGTTTTCTTACGTTACAGTTTACTTTAAATTTTAATAAAATTTTAAATCATAGAAGTAATATGCTTATAAAATATTTAAGCAGTTCAAAAGCATATAAAATTCAAATGAAAGTATCCACACTCTCTCTGTGTAACTGCTGTTAAGACAGTTTAAACAATTACTTGTAAATAAACTTGAACTTAAGAGCCTTGTATTCTGAGCATTAACTCTTTCTGTTTAAAGGGAGAAAATAAATTTCTCTTTTTAGGAAAAGTACTCAGGAGCAATGGAGGCTGTCTAGGAACTGTGAAGTAGAAGGTAACTGCAGTGCATTTCTGGAAGTACATTGATCAGTTAGATTGCTGTGTCCTATAGGGCTTTTTAAGGATTTATTGACATACTTCATCAAGGTATTTGAGAGAGTATTCAGGGAAACCTAAGAAATTCAGCAGTTCCTTTGCCTTCCTTATAAATTCATGCCTGGTCAGAAAATACAGCTTGAGTGGGATGTCCCTCCACAGAACTCAAATGCACACTATTTATCATGTTACTTAGTGTGGCAGTAATGTAAAATGTTCCAGATTCTTTTTTTGTTGTTTCTTTCTGTGGGGGGCTCACCCACCATTTATTTTATCACGTCTTCATCTCTCCCTTATTTCAACTTCCACTTATTCCCTGAATTCCCCACATCAGTCTCCTAAAAGAAAAAAAAAATAATAAGTTTTGTCCGCTGAGTCCTCTTTCTTTTTTTATTTAATATGTCTTGGATTGAATGTTTCTCACAAAAACACTTTGCATTCAGAATTAGCCTCTCAAGTTGTTTTCTCTGCAGACCCCTCCATAGATTGCGTGCCTTTCTACTGTGGTGCCCTTTGAGGTATGAAAACCCAAGTCTGCTTGTGGCTTAGCCTTTGTGATTTTAGAATATAAGTACCTATACTGTGCTCCCACAAGGTTCTTTTAGTGTGACATTATTTAGCCATTAAAAAAAAGAAGCCTGCTTTTGGTCCACAGAACTGTCCAACACACTGGGTAAAATTCCTTACACTATTCCAGTTAAAATCAGTCCTCATGATAGCGTACCCATTTATTAAATCTGTGCTTGTCTCTACACACACACCTGTGCATGTGTATACTTACATTGATACATAAAAATTCTAGTTGGACCTACATTGGAAAAATGATAGCCATTCATCCAAATGGTTGTTGTTGAGGAATTTGTAACCAGCAGTCCTCTTTCTTACTGGTAACGCCATTCTGCTTGGGGAATATAGAACAAGCCCAAACAGTAATACTGACAGAATTCGGAATTATGATACAGTGGAGCCTTCACGTAATTCTTTGTTGAAGAAGTTAGGGCCTAAATGTTAAGGCTTATTGTTATTCTGAGTTGATAATCTCTGCCTTGCTTTAATAATTTTTCCTCATGCCTGGGTAGCCCGCGAGTTGCACAATAATCACTCACACAGCTTTGTAATCAATGCCCAAAGTAATAGGATTCCTCTGGCCACCGGCAATTAATAAATTTGTGTCTTTTTTAAAACACTAGCAAGTCGGGCCTGAAATACGACTGACTGGCTCTCCTCATTTGCATATTTATTGCAGTGGAAAAATTCTTACCAGATGATTGATGCTGAGCCTGCCTCTTGAATTCCAAGCAGCACATTATTATGAAATGAAAAATGCCGGCCATACAGTTGATTAAAGTTGAAGACAGTGGAATCGGTGTTTTTTAAGATTGTGGGAGAATTAAAGGCATATTTTAATAGATGTTGACAAGAAGTGAACTAACAAAAGCAAAGCAAAGGATTTGCTTGAAAAGATTTAATCAAACGTCTTTCTTGGGGGATTAATTGCTGGGGATGACTAGTGCAAGTGGCAGGCTTGTGTGGATTTGAATGAAAAGTATTGTTCTCAGGCCAATATATCGTGTGTCATTTTGACCTATAGTTTAGCTCTAGTTCTGGAGTTACTTTTGAAGGAGGGAAAAAATGTTCTTGTACTCTGTAAATTCCAGTTCAATGTATTTTATCTGGGGTAATAGGAATGTGGGAGTTGATGTGTATTTGTATGTAAATCTGTTTGCCTATTTATTTTAAAATAGCTATATAGACATTTAAAAATTGGTAAGATTAGCTTTATTTTACTTTATACATTCACTTTTTCTAATTTCCCCTCTATCCCATTGCCAGAAATTTTTACTTACTGGTTTATAATCTAATTAATGAACTGTGTGCCATGTCCAAACTGATTCTCTGCCTACAATTTTGTTGTGTTGGACAGCCTAGATGAATCAGGGAAAAAAATAAAGCTGTTAGGGGAAAATGGTTTTTAGATTGGTGACATTTTATATATAGAATGCTTGCATACGGGCAGCATGTAAATGAATACTGGAATATGAATACTAGTCCAATCCTAGTGCTGTAGATCTGTATAAGCAGAGCTTAAAAGAATTTTACCTTGTAGATGGTGACGATTTTTGATAGTAATATGCCTTCTATTTCAATGATTTTTGACTTTTTGAAATACCTTCCCCCACCCCCCACCCCCAGATTCTAGGGAATGAACCCAGAGGCACTTGAGCACTGAGCTATATCCCCATCCCATTTTATTTTGCTTTGAGACAGGGTCTCCCTAAATTGCTGAGGGTCTTGCTAGTTGCTGAGCCTGGTATTGAACGTGTGATCCTCCTGCCTTAGCCTCTCCAATCGCTGGGATTACAGGTGTGCATCATCGTGCCCTGCTAAAATAGACAATGACACATTTATTGTTTTTCACCTTATTTCTGTGAGATCAGTAAGCCAAGAATTATCTACATTTTGTAAATGAGAACACTGAGATTCACAGATTAAATTGGTCCTTTCGGCATATCATGACTAGTCAGTAATAGTGTGAGTTAAAGTGCAGAGCTCCTAACCCTCAATAAAGTAGTCTTTCTATTTATTCTCTACTTAGAGTTATTCCTAAAGCTGGTGATCAGATGCTTAGGTTGAAGCTTGGTAAAATGGTGAGGCAGATGTCCTCCTTAATCTCCTCTTCAAAGAAAGACTTCTTGAAGTGGACCATGTAGGGCAAAATAAACTAGATATCTTTGACAGTTTGTATTTGTTTTGTGGCCATGTGACACAAAGGAGAGTGAAGAAAGCATATTTGGCTGTTTTTCTTAACATTTAACTCTTGTAATAATTGGGAGAAAAATTAGAGGTAAATTAGAAACGGTTGATTTCAACTTATTATTCACAGGGTTAAACAAATAGAATTCAGTACTATATGAATAATAAAGAGGGCTTGCTTTATTTGTTTTGGCTGGGAGAAATTCACTCTTGGATTCCAGACTCTAGGAAAGTCTTCCCTCACTGTTGTCAGTTTTGGCTTTGAGGAGTCTGCCTACCTCCAGCAAAGGATTGTTCCATTTTGTCTTCAGGTTTTACACACCATCTAGACAAAAATGTGACCCTCAGGTTGCAAAGAAATGATCATTGGCTTCTGTTTGCTAAATACCTTCACAAGAAGTTGTCAAGGTGTTGGACCATTGGTGACATTTACTTTAATAAACTTTTTTTTTTTTTGGTAGTGGTTAGAAGCACAGAATTGCAGATTTCATCTCTGGTAGGTCTCTTGACATTTTGATGCATGGTGGTGCTATCCCTGAATGGAGCTTAAATACTTGAGGGCTACTTTCTGAGTGGGTGAGGGGGTGTATAAAATGAGAACATATGAGAAAGTATTAACACAAAGGCACACTTTGATTTACTGATATTGGCTCTCTACTTTCTTGTTGGATTGATATGCTGTCTCATATATCTTCGATGGATTTTTTAATAACTGACTTGAACAAAATGAAAGGCTTGTGTAGCTGCTTGAAAGTGGCCCTTAAAAGTTGTAGTCTTTGGTTTGATGTTTTGACAATTCTTGGTTATACTACATGTTGAGTGGAGTTATGACTTGCTTGTTGGCTTGTGTTTTTGATTTCAAGTTTCAAATTATGGACATATGGTGCCTATAGGAAGTAAGGGACAGGCACTTGGCTCTTCCTAAACTTTTAATTTTTTTATCGTGTGAAAAAACATATAACAGAAAATTTACTAATTTTTACCACTTTTAAATATACAGTCCAGTAGTGTAAGTATATCCACATTGCTATGCAAATGGTAGTGTTTGCCTAGCTTTCGTGAGGACCTGGATTCAATTCCAAGCACCACAAAACAACAACATAGAGATAAAGTAGTAATAACAGTTACCAGAGCTTTGTATATTGATTGTTAGTTATATACATGTCAAAACTGATCAAATTGCATACTTCAAATATGTGCATTTTATAGTACTTCAGTTTTACCTCAGTAAAGCTGTGGGGAAAAAAAAGTAGTTATCAGAGATTGGGAAAGAGGGGAACTGGGGAAATATTGTTTAATGAATATACTATTTGGTATGGTGAAAAAATTTTGGTGGTAGATAGTAGTAATGGTTATGCAACAATCTAAATGTATTTAATAGCACTGAACTGTATACTTAAAATAGTTGAAATGGTAATATAATGTATATTTTACCACAATTTTTAAAAAGACTAGAGTATAACAAATAATCCTACCATCCCATTTATCTCTGTAGAGAAAAAAAAAGTCATCTGTATTACTTCAAACTGAACCTCTTCAAAAAGAACAGGAAAAAAACAATGGAATATTGTTCAGATTTTTAAAAAGAAGGAAATTCTGACATATGCTACAACATGGATGTACCTTGAGGATGTTAAGCCATGGAAATAAACCAATTATAAAAAGACAAATAGTTTATGGTTTTACTTATATAAGCTAGCTGCAGTCATCAGAATCATGGAGACAGAAAGTAGAATGGTGTTTGTGGGAGGCTACAGGGATGAGGAAAGGGGAGTTATTTAATGTGTAGGACTTTCGGTTTTGAAAGATAAAAAAGTACTAGAGATTTAAAATATACATTAAGTTCACTACTGAACTTAATGTATATTTTAAAATGGTAAAAATTGGTAAATTTTATGTTATTTTGTTAACACGATAAAAGAATAAAAAGGTTAGGAAGAGCAAAGCACCTGTGCCTTACTTCCTGTAGGCACTATTTATTTTCCATGATCTAAAACTTGAAATCAGAAACCACACAGGGAAGAAGCTGCAAAGTAGTCTACAATGTTTATAGCTGCTCACCAACAAGCAAGTCACAATTCTCACATGTAGCATAACCAAGAATCGTCAAAATATCCAACAAAAGACTACAACTTGTTTTTTTTTTTTTTGGTACTGGCGATTGAACTCAGTGACACTCAGCCACTGAGCCACATCCCCAACCCTATTTTGTAGTTTATTTAGAGACAGGGTCTCACTGAGTTGCTTAGTGCCTTGCTGTTGCTGAGGCTGACTTTGAACTCAGGATCCTCATGTCTTAGCCTTCAGAGCCATTGGGATTACAGGTACGCACCACTGCATCCAGCTAAGACTACCACTTTTTTTATACCTTTATTTTTATGTGGTTCTGAAGATTGAACCCAGCACCTCACACGTGCTAGTTGAGCACTCTACCGCTGAGCCACAACCCAGCCCATATCTTTATTTTTTTATTTTTTAAAATCCTTTCCTTTGTGTGTCTGTCCTAACACACACTTCTCACAAAGGCTTTAGTCATATTGGGTCAGGGCTACCTGAATGACCTTATTTTATTTTATTTTATTTTTTAAGAGAGAGAGAGAGAGAATTTTTCAATATTTATTTTTTAGTTTTCGGCAGACACAACATCTTTGTATGTGGTGCTGAGGATCGAACCCCGGGCCGCACCCATGCCAGGTGAGCGCGCTACTGCTTGAGCCACATCCCCAGCCATATCTTTATTTTTATTTATTTATTTTTACATGGTGCTGAGGATCGAACCCAGAGCCTCACACATGCGAGGCAAGTGCTCTACCACTGAGCTACAATCCCAGCCTCTAAGACTACCACTTTTAAGGGCCACTTTCAGGTAGCTATACAAGCCTTTAATTTTGTTCAAGTCAGTTTTAAAAAATTTATTGCAGATGTGTCAGACAGCATATACCTATATATGTCTCTGAATTCAACTATTTTAAGTACTTCATTTAAGTGTAATTATATAACATTTTCCCTTTTGTACAACTGGCTTATTTTACTTAGCCTAATGTTTTCAAGGGTTGGCCTGGAGAATCTTTAAAACTACTTTGCAAGCCAAGCAGGGTGGCATAATCCCATAATTTCAGCAGTTTAGGAGGCTGAGGCAGGAGGATTGCAACTTGGTGAGACCCTGTGTCAAAATAGGGCTGAGGATGTGGCTCAGTATTTAAGTGCCTCTGGGTTCAGTCTCTGGTACCAAAAAAATAAAACAAAACAAAAAACCAACCAACCAACCAAACAAACAAAACAAAACCAAACACACACTTTGCAAATACAAAATGTGTTTGGGGTTTCTCTGTGGAAAACATAAGATCTATTTCTTATTTATTTATTTATTTTTATGTGGTGCTGAGGATTGAACCCAGGGCCTTGCACATGCTAGGCTAGCACTCTACCACTGAGCTACAACCTCGGTCCAAGATCTATTTCTTAAGATATAGCCATTTGGACTGGAATAGCTCAGTGGTAGAACATTTGCCTACATGTGCAAGGCCCTAAATTCAATCCCTAGCACTGCAAACAAACAATCTGTATGACCATTTCTAGAAAAGAAGGTAAAAGCAATGATTAATATTTATGTATTTCACTCATTTGGATGAAATAAATATATTTTCATGGGCACTCTTCCAAGTATTAGTTGTTTTTTTTTTTATTATTAAGACTTGCTACAACATATACTTTCAGAACTCTAGCTACTATGGAATATCTGTTTAAAATAATCAGCTCCTTTCACAGATGGTCATTTGAAGTAACATATTTTTACTTACCATTTGAAGTCTTTACTTTCCTTCCTCCTTTGAAAATTTTCCATCTATTTATATAAATTTGTATTGTTCTACTTACCTAGCACATTTAGACTGAGTAAATTTTGCCTTTAAAAATGTTACCTCTTTATTCTTTTTTTTTTCTTTTGACTACTTTTCATCTTGTTTATATTTGATCCATTTCCCAAAGTTAACAGAAAGAAAAATTCGTTTGTATTACTTTTTTCTTCTTCATGAAAAACGTTATTTCCATATTTGGTGAAACAGAGTTATGTTTTGTTTTGTTTCCCTGTCTTTTTCCCCTACTTCCCCTCTCAAGATTGAGAGAAACTAGGCCTGGTGGCTTATATCTATAATCCTAGCTACTGAGGAGGCTGAGGCAGGAGGATCACAAGTTAGAGACCAGTTCAGGTAACTTAGTGAGACCCTGTATCAAAGTAAAATTAAAAAGGGCTGGGGGTATAGCTCAGTGGCAAAGTGCTTACCTAGCATGCATGAATCCCTGAGTTTGATCCCCAGTACCACAAAAGAAAAAAGAACGGGGGGTGAAAAAGATTGAGAGCAACAGGTTTAGACTCTTGATTTGCAACACAAGGCATTCTGGACTTTTTTTTTTTTTGAGGGGCGGTTTATATATTCTAAAATCCTCCTAAATGGCACAGATATGTATTGATTATAGAAGGATTAGAGTATGGGATTTAGAAAAGATATGATCAAGAGTTTTATATTATTTTAAACAAGGAAGTTGCATTTACATAGTTTTATATGCAGATTATTTGAAGCCATGCAAAGTAGTTACTGGGTTAGGTGATCCTTCTGATCACTCTGTGAAGGCTTTCCCAGGTAGGTTAGCTCTAAGCCTTATGTTGAAATAGAAGGCTGCAGTAGGACACATGTGGAGAGCTGTCTAACCTGTGTTGGTGCCCTGTTGAAATGGGATTGTAAATGCAAAAGGGATTTGTGGCTGGGATCCGCCTGGGGTGTAAAATGGTGAGAAGGCTGGTCAAGCTGGGTAAGGTAGAAGCAGAAGCAGAAAAGAAAGAATAAGATATTACTGATGTTTGGGCTGAAGTTAGTGTGGAACATAAAAAAAAAAGAAGTAGGAATTGTTGAATGGAAGTAGGGATGCTTGTGAGATTACAGTTACTTAAGTAAATAAAGAGTGGGGCATGGTGGTGGGCCCCTGAAATCCCAACAGCTAGGGAGGCTGAGGCAGAAGGATCATAAATTTGAGGCCAGCCTGGGCAGCTAAGCAAGACCCTGTCTCAAAACAGAAAAAGGGCTGGGGCTGTAGCTCAGTAGTAGTGTACTTCTGCGTTCAATCTCTGGTACTACCAAAAAAGAAAAAAAAAATTAAAAAAGAAAAGGAAGAAGTGATGATATGAATATGGCCAGAGATAAATGGACAAGTTACCAGTGATAATATGAATGGAAAATATAGGATTTAACAACCAGTTAAAACCCCCAAATATCATTGATCTCCTATAAAAACACACTAAGCAGAAAAGAGAAATTTGGACAAGGAAGAAGTATTAGGGAAAGAAGATCTGTTTCTGACATGATATGTTTGAAGGTGGGATAGAGCATTCATATGAAGATTTTTTTGCCAGTTACTAAGAATGTGCAAGTTTGATTATAGGAGAGGAATGAGTGCTCTCATTCCTGGTAAATGGCAATTACCAGTGTCTGGTTAACCTCCTTAGTAGGATTATTCTGGTAGAGAAGTTACAGTGTTCTCAGTTTTTATTCTGAAAGTTCTTAGTCATAGCCTACATACCTGGTCCTAATTGGCTATATACAAATGCATCCTGTTGGCCACGAGAATCAGGTGAGAACATCATCTCCATACAGGTGTTTAATATACAGTTTAGTATTGCAAATAGAAAGTCTTAAACCTGAATGTTAATATATGAACAGGAATTTTCCATAAGGAAATATGTAAGAGACTGAGAGAATGATATGCAACTCAAGCCAGACACAGAGTATGGTGGTAGGAATCCTAGGACTGAGTTGTACTTTTTAGAAGAGGAGGAATTGCATTGATTGGTAAGATGGATAATCCAAGAGCTCAGAGAGTAACCTGTAGAAATATACCCAAGAAATTTGATGCCAAGGGCACACTTAAGTAGGTTATGATGACAGGAAGTTTGTCGAACTAAATAAATTTAAAAACTAAGCACTTATTGAAGTCTCATTATTTGCAGATAGTTTTTAAGCACCTTACACATATTATTGCTTGTTCCTCATAACAGCCCTATGAGGTAGGCATTGTTGTTATTTCCACTGGAAATTCTGTATTTCAGAGAGTTCTATATGTATCTGGCATGTTCCTCTGACCTAACCCCCTCCACTAGAACTGCTCAGGAGACATAAGTTGCAGGTTTGCCCTCTTAGTAGAATTGTAGATGATTAATTGTACCTACAATTAATTGTACTTCATTTCCTTCCCAGGTCACAAAGCCCTTAAAGCATTGTTGAGGTCATTGGTAGATCTTCAGGAAGAGTTACTTTTCCAGTATCCAGACACTAGACATCTAGTAGATGGGACAAAACCCAAAGAGGAAAGGTAAGGAGGAAACACTGAATTGCTTATCTGGTTAGTTTCTCATGACTCAAGACTGAGAAAACCAAGTCCTTTCCAGGTTGAGATCAGATTAGGTTTAGTAAAATAGGAAAAGCCCCTTACATTTAGCTGGTGGACAGGATGGTTTATTACTTGGGAGTTAGATTTGGATTTTTATTATTAGCTCTGCCTGATTCCTTTTGTGGGCTTAGACAGAAGACTCCCCTCCTCTTTAGATTCAAGGAAATTAGCAGATGAAAGTATATTTTGATTATTAATGTTTGGTTAATGTTTATGAGGCACTTTGTGCCCCTACAATCCTAGTCACAATCCCTAGTCACAACTGTCTCTGTTGATGAGGGGAAAAAACTGTTATTTTGAAGGGTGAAAAGATTTCAGAAAACAACAGTAAAGTAATCCTTTTCCTTTGTGGAACTATCCTGTTTGATGAAGGTTTTGCTACCTGCCTGCTTTTTCCCAGAAAGGAAGCTCATATTTTGTTGAGTACCTGCTGTCTGTTGAGGACAGTAATACTGTAAGTGCAATTGCTGTATAGTGGGAGTGGTGGTATTACGTTTTCATGGCAGTTGTAGATAAAGTTGTCCATGGGGGATTGAGTTTTAGGACCCCACCTCGATACCAAAATCTGCAAATGCTCAAGTCCCTTATATAAAATGTCAAGAGTATTTACCTATAACCTGTATTCATCCTCCTGTGTACTTAAGTCATCTCTAGATTACTTATAATACTCCATACGCTATAAACGCTACATGAAGCTGGGCATGGTGGTACACACCTGTGATTCCAGCAGCTTAGGAGGCTGAGGCAGGAGGATCACGAGTTCAAAGCCAGTCTCAGTAACTTAGGGAGGCCCTACACAATTTAGCGAGATCCTGTCTCAAAGTAAAACATAAAAAGGGATGGGGATGTGGCTCAGTGGTTAAGCACTGCTGGGTTCAATCCTTGGTACCAAAAAAAAAAAAAAAAAGAGAGAGAAAAAAAGCTTCTTGAATAGTTCTTTATTGTTTAGGGAATAATGACAAGAAAAAAGTCTGCACATGTTCAATACATATGCAATTTTTTTTTTCTCTGAATATTTTCAACCTGCACTTGATTGAATCTTGTGGTTTCAGATCCTGTTGATACAGAAGTCTGTAGCTACACTACAGTTTAATGCTGATTTGGGTGCTTATACCCTTGAGTTTCTTTACATTGAGCTTCTCTTCATTTGGTTCAACTAATATTATTCACCTTTCCAGAACAGTTGTTATAGAGACACGTTTCTCTTATTGATTTGGGGATTAAGGTCATAGAAATATGATTATATGTTTAATTTTTAAAGACCCTCCTATATGTAAGGCCTGGTTCATAGGCATTTCTAATACAGTTTTTACAACCTCATTTATTTTTATGGTTTGCTTACCTTTTAAAAATATTTTGAAACCCAAATGCTTTTTATATTTATTAAAAGTTCCATGAGGCTGGGTGTGGTGACACACACCTATGATCCCAGTGCCTGGGAACGCTGAGGCAGGAGGATAGCCAGCCTCAGCAACTTAATGAGACCTGTCTCAAAATAAAAAAAATAAGATGGGCTGAGGATATGGTGTGGTGCTTAAGATCCTTTAAGTTCAATCCCTGGTATCAAGAAAAAAAGTTCCACAAGTTGTTTTTTGTTTTGTTTTAAATGCTTCATTGTTTTGTTTTAAATGCTTCAGGAGATTAAAGCCAGGGCATTGTACATGCTGGGCAAGCACTCTACTATTGAGCTACGTTGTCATCAGCCCTTTTGAGACAAGGTCTTGCTAAGTTGCTGAGGCTGGCCTTGATCTGCTGATCCTCCTGCCTCTGCCTGCCAAGTAGCTGAGATTATAGGTGTGTGCATCATGCTTGGCTAAAAGTTACATGAGTTTTTGATTGATCTCAAATACTCTTTTCAAACTAAAAAAGTAATCCCCTTATCTGTAGTATTATTAGTAGATAGCATAGGTAAAGGCCTAAATATCATGTGAACCTAGTTTTTTATTTAAACTCAGTGTTCTTACTGGTTTTCTAGTGAGGAGATTTCTAGTGAAGATGATGAGCTAGTGGAAGAGAAGAAGCAGAGAAAGGCCCCACCGAAGAGGAAGCTGGAGATGGATGACTATCCCAGCTTCATGGCAAAGCGTTTTGCTGACTTCACAGTCTACAGGAACCGGACACTGCAGAAGTGGCACGATAAAATGAAGCTGGCTTCAGGAAAATTGGGGAAGGCAAGTGTGTTTTGTGGTTACCTGAAGCAATTGTAAAGAAACTGGAACTAGAGCTAGGATATTGTTATGTTTTGTTGTTATCAGTCATTTCTGTTGCAAAATTTACTGAATTTCTACCACTAGGGTTTATACCATTCAGGATTGGATTTTTAACATTATTCTTGAAGTTGAGGCCTTGTAAATGTTCAAGTGCTGAAAATATGAAATACTTTAAAAAATGAATTTTAAAACAATTGTTATTAAAGGAGCAGAAGTTAATCTCCTGGCATAGGAAAGTGATATGACCTGCTTAAGACCTATTATTATTATTATTTTTTTAAGATCAATTACAGTTACAAACTCAGTCCATAACAAAGTCTCTTGAAAGGATGATTGTTTATTTCTCTGCTGACACAGAAAGAAAGAGAAGCCGATGTAACTGCTTTCAGCACTAACTTTTTGCATTATCTGACATTGAATGTTGTTGCAGGGTTTTGGTGCCTTTGAACGCTCAATCTTGACTCAGATCGATCATATTCTGATGGACAAAGAAAGATTACTTCGAAGAACACAGACCAAGCGGTCTGTCTACCGAGTTCTTGGGAAACCTGAACCAGTAGCTCAACCTGTTCCAGAGAGTTTGCCAGGAGAACCGGTAAGAACTCTATGATTAAGGATGATGATGAGGAAGACTTTCTTTGAGGCTAACGAAATGAAAAACTTGTAGGTATTATATTACCTCTTGGTATGGGAGATTAATGAAAAAAAGAACGTGGCACTACTGTATTGAATTGTTGAGAAACAGAGTGTGGGGGGCTAAAATGAGGCTTTTATTAACTTTTGTGTGTCATCTTATTTTGAGTTTAATACAGAAGTCTAGTAGTGGAAGCATTCATAATTCAGTGTTTAAGGTTTAGTGTTTTTGATTTGGCCTCAAAAACAAACCCAGGGCCTGACACATGTTATATAAGCACTCTACCACCGATCAACCCCTTCATCCCTTAAGCTTTAGAGTTTTTTTTGTTTTTGTTTTTGGTTTTTTTTTTTTTGGTGCCAGGAATTGAACCCAGAGGTACTTAACCACTGAGTCACATCCCCAGCCCTTTTTTATATTTTATTAGAAGACAGGATCTTGCTGATTGCTTAGGGACTTGCTAAGTTGCTGAGGCTGGCTTTGAACTCATTCTCTTGCCTGAGCCTCCCAAGCCACTGGGATTACAGGAAACATTTTTGTTTTTTAATTATAGAAGTAGTATGTACTTAATACTTTTTAAGCTCATAAGAACTTGAAATGAATAGTAAAATTCCCTCTACTCTGAACATTGTACTTCTCAGATGATCGTTAATGGATGTTATGTGGTTTATGCATGTAGCATATACATATGTAAGAATATGATTATTCTTTTCTTTTACTAAATAGTATAGACTGTGTGTGTGTGTGTGTGTATAGTGAAATACTACAACTGTATTTAAAATCTTACAAGTTATTTTTAAAAGTAGTATATCCTAGACATTTTTTCCATATCATTACATAGAAACATACTTATGTTTCCTAATGACTGCAGAGTAATCCATTGCGTGGTTGTATATAATAGTTTAATCAAACAACAGATAATTACATTGTCTATAGTTTTAGAAACAGTGTTGTAGAAAACATTTCTGAACATTTATATTTGTGTGTTTCTGTGAACATATGGATAGATTTCTTAAAGCGAAAATATTAAATAAAATACATGAAATCTTGATAGATGTTACAGAGTTGCCTCCAAAAGGTTGTGCTGATTTTCAGTCTTTCCAGCTGTATTTTCTAGTTTCCAGTATTGCCAGTCTTAGAAGTGAAAGTCGTATTTTTCTCATTTTAAATTGCATGATTTTAATTAGAATAAAGTTAAGCATATTTTCATATGATTTTGTGTTTCTTTTTCTGTTAGCTACTTGTTAATGTTTTTGATTGTTTTTCTATTGGACTATTTTGGGTGTGTTTTGTTTAATTTGAAGAGATCTTTATATCTTAAGGAGAACAGTACTTTCACTGTTAGATGTATATATAGTGGCTGTGTTACTTTGATAACCTTGTTGGAATTCACTCTTTTTTTCTCACTGACATAGGAGATCCTTCCTCAAGTCCCTGCCAATGCTCACCTGAAGGACATGGATGAAGAAATCTTTGATGATGATGACTTTTACCACCAGGTATATTTACTTACTCTTTTGGGGCTACAAATCAGGTTTTAGCTAATAGAATTTTTTGAACAAAGGTTGCTTATTTGCAAGGAAGAGTCAGACAAGGAGTTAGAATTCCTTATTCAGAATTGACTTACTGTGTCATTCTGGGTTATTGTTTTCCTTCTATTTTATGTTTTCCTTGTGAAATGAAAAGAGCCACAACTACTTGGTTAGTTGTTGCTTGAATGTAAATCATTTGTAAAACAGTTTCAGTATCTTTGAGTCAGTTGGTTTATTCTTTCACAGCTATCTTTGATAATCGTCTTTTTGTGCCTACTCAAATCAGTTCATTATGTATTGAAGTGCCACTGTTCATTGTAATAGTAATATAATGCTTTAAAGACAGAAAGAATTGGTAGAAGTTGGAGAATGGTCCAGTTTTCAATCTCTCTCTTTTTTTCTTTTTTGATTCTGAGGGTTAACCCAGGGATGTGTTGTCACTGAGCTAAATCCCTAGCTTTTTTTTTTTTTTTTTTTTTTTTGAGACAGGGTCTCACCAAGTTGCTGAGGCTGGCCTCCCAAGTTGCTGGGATTACAGGCATGCACCCCTGCCCCTGGCTCAATATCTCTTTATGAGTATCTCCCCTGCTTGTTTCCCTAGGATTTTCTGCTGGTGTAATGCTATGTTTAATAATCCTGGTTTAGGTGGACTAAACATTTGGGCTATTCTAAAGAACCAAAATAACTTCCTGTGTTCCTGGGCCTCTTGATAAATTATACTTCTTTGTGAAATGTGCTTTAGGCTATATCCTTTCTTGCCCAGTTGAGAATGGAGGATGCTGTTCACTAGTATTATACTGATTTTTGTTGAGCCATTGTTGTTTTTAGTGTATTAACTTTTGTCAGAGAATTTGGGACTGCTTTTTGAGTGTTTAGCTATGATGGCTGTACTGTGTATATGGGTGTAAAGGAAGAAACTTACTAGGAAAATTATGTGTAAAACCAGAACAGTTGATTTTGTACTGGGAATACCTCTGATTTTACCCTAAAGAGAGAGACTCTCTAATCTTTTTTATTCATTCTGTAAAGTTATTGCTATAAGTGAGTCTGAATGAGGGGGTATAGGAGAGGATTGATGTGGCCTCAGCTGTTCCTAGTCAGAGGTCCTTATTCCTTTTTCCTTTCTTTTTTTCTTGTATCCATTTGTCAGAAGAGTTGGAACTCTATTTTGTTCAGGAGTGTCTAAAGAAGTTCCTGATATGGGATATTAATGCTGTATAATTGTGTGAGATCATGGGAGACAATAAAAAATGCTCCAGTTCTCATTAATTGAAGTGTACATTGTTGGGTGGAAAGTGTGTCATAAATTAAATAGGCTTAATAAAATAAACTGAAATTACTGGGGAGAAGTTGCTTCTACTGGCAATCCAAGTTTTTTTTTTTTTTTTTTTTTCCTGGAGGTCGGTTTAAAAAAGAAATAGCATTACTTGATTGGCCCTTCATCCCAATTAATAATTTTAACTTCGATAAATTCTTATTTCAGAGTTATGACTAGTCACATCTTAGCTTTTCCCCTTGCTGGTTAATTGGGGTGCTAGGGTTAATCTAAATTAAAACTTAAACTAATAGAGGTCAGCAAGGCAGCCGAAATACCTGAGTGAAACAAATGGGGCTGCCAGGTGCAACTTTATCTTGGCTGTTTCCCAAGAGGGAAGTGGCAGCAAATTGGAGTTGTTTCAGCCTTCTGTAAAGGTGAATGATGGGTGACACTTGTTAATGTATACAGCATCTCCGGAAGCATTCCAGATTGCTTTGATTCTGTACCAACTGCTGCCATCCATGCACAGTCAGTAGGAACTGGACCAGTTGCCAACATCTGGCAGCACAGCAAGGAATGGGTGCAAGTCTTGATACCCCACAGATTCTAAATATGGTGCTTAGAACTGTGCAGGCTTTAATCACTTACCACTCTTTGGCAGCAGGCTACGACAGCTTATCCTGGCCTCGTACATCACATCCCGACATCTGCTGAGCTGCAGGGCAGCTGCACATTCATTTTCCCTTCTTGCCTTTTCTCTTTGCTTCCTATTCCTCCTCTTTTTCCCACTCTCCCCTTGCTCCCTCCAGCCTCTCCTCCCTTCAGCTTTCCTCCCCCTCCCCAGTATGCTTCTTGGGAGAGATGATCTGTAAAGATTACTCCTTTATTGTGTGCAAGTAATTGTGGTGATGCCAGGCCCTTGACAGACACAACGTAGCACCTGTTCTGCTGACCTGGTTAATTTCTTCTGTTGAGTGGGATTTGCCAGAGATTGGAGCTGAAGCCAATTCAATGATAAGGCTAAAGAAAATGGCTGTATGTTTTTGTCACTTCCCAATTAAATTGGCTTCATAAAGTGCTTTCCTTTATTTGTCAGTGTAGTAAGCCTGAGCTAAGTGTTGCATTCAGAAATGGTACAATGTATTACAATGGGCCTCAGTTTTCATTTGTGTGTGTGTGTGTGTATTTAATGTGGTTGTATAAAAGAGCTGGGTGATAAATATAGTACATTTTTTCCTTTTTTTTTTTTTTTTTAATTCTTTTTTTAAATCCCATACTTGAAGCCAGACTCTTTGGGCCCATGTTTTGTAAAAAAGAGATTATAGCCACATTGAATTTTAATGTTTCATTGTAAGGGTTTAAAGGCTTACTTGGTTAATTCAGGTGTCATGAGACTGTGTAAATGGCCTAACTACTGAGAATGACATGTAGGGTCAGAACTACCCTCCCCCAACCCTGTGCATGCCCACTTTTTTTTTATTCTCTTTATTTCTTAATGGGCCGTAAGTTACTATAAGTTTTAAAATAATTCTATGTTATATAATAGTGGTATATATGTATATATGTACACATGCATGAAAATATACATATGGTGGCACTGAAGACAGTGTCCGTATATCATAAATAATCTTAGCATTTCCAGAGTTGAAAAGATTGTTACAAGAAGCAGAGTCCCTGAAAAGTTAAGTAACTTCCCTGGAGTCATATAACAAGTGGCAGCACTAGTACTTGATCTCAAGACAGCTTAGACCAACTCTTGTTTTTTCTATATACTTTATTTCTTGAATATTTCATTCTTCAGCCATAAAAAAGATTTCACTATAGTATTACAGTTTTCAGTTTGTAAATAAATAAGCTTCATTTTCTTAGAACTGGAAGAAATATTATGTTGTTAGAAACTAATTTTTTTCCTAGAAGGCAAATGATTTATTGAACTCCTGTTACTTAACAATTCTAATGAAAAAAATTAGCTTTTCAGTTTTGTTACTGGTTTATTTGTAAACTAGAATTGCTGAAAGCTTGAAGTATAGCCAGTGGTGAAGGTTTCTATGAGAGTAACTGTTCACCTGCTTCAGAAAAGCATTGTAAGGTTTTACTTTCAAATGGAATTAGTTTGCATTTGGCCTATTTCTTGTCAAAGCAATCCCTAAAGACAATTTCACAAAACATGAAAGTTGTAAATGACCATGAAGGTTGAGCTATTCAGAAATGTTTTCAGTATCTGTTTTTTGTTTTTATGGTTCTATCTGCTACTTTGTAACTTTAACTTCTTTTAAAATGTGTTTTCTTTATTATTATTTAAGGTTTTTCTTTTGTATTTATTTTTTAGTTGTAGTTGGATACAATACCTTAAAAATAAATACATAAAGGTATTGTTTTGCTTTTTTAAACCATCACATGATTTTTGGCTTGGTAAGCTTGGGTTCTTAGATAATTGGGGAAGAACCAACATTTTCTGAGCACTAGTTATGTACCAACTCCCACACTAAGTATAAAGGTGTTTGATATACATCTTTATTTAATCCTCACAAGATCCCTAATATTGTGTTTCAGCTATACCTAGTAATAAGCTATATGGAGTGACTGGTTTTATTTTCATATCCCAGATCTCAAATTAGTTTCTTGTTACCTCATGAGGTGTTTTGTTCTGAAAGGACTAATTGAGCTTAGCTGTTGACAGATCGATACCTGGATTTCTAAGGGTTCATTAGGATTTTGTATGTTGCTTCTAGCTCTGTTTAGTTTTGATCTGGTTTGTCCTGTCACTTTGAATCTAGCCAGGAGTATCTAGAGAAAGGCATAATGGGTTTTGCTCTTTCGATGACCACTTTGATGAGTTAAATTTCTTCTTTCATTTGCTATCAGGACATTTCTATAACTGACCTTGCCACATGCTGGACTTCTGTGTCCAAGACATTTGATAATGCCATAAACAAGTAATTACTAATTTGGTGAACTATTAAAAGTCAATAATGTTGAGAAATAGAGAAGAGGCATGCTTTCTGACAAGATGGTTTTCTTTAATTAAATTGGTGAGTGATTAATATGGACAGTTGATGTGGTGGCTCTAATTGTATGCATTTAGATCTTAGTGTGAATAAGGGAGGTCTCAAGACACCTCTGAAGTTAATGACAATATAATATTCTTATTGTTGGTATGTGATGATAGTTAATAACATGTTTTAAAGTTTGATTTGAACTTATTCCTGCTAATGAGTTATTGGAAAATAGATGCCTTTTGTTCAGAGCAGTCTTTTGTTTTAAATTTTACTTTAAAATGTTGCTGTTATTTGAAATCTGGATAAAATTTCTTGAAAATTTGACAAAATTTGTTGCACGTGGACTTTTATGGAGATTTAAAGATGAAATATGAAGTACATAAATTTGAAAATCGAAATTATGGATGAAGATATAGTACAGCAATAATCAGATTTTGGGGGGCATAGTAATGATGTTTTAAAAATCCAAACTAAATATTAATGTCCAATTAAACTAATTTTAGTAATTACAATATTATTTTGTATACCATATATAAGAATTATTTGAGGTACTTTGTAGTTCTTGTGCTCTCTCTTTTAGATGCCTTCCAGTGCTAATGCCGCCATTGTGTATCTGTCAGTGTTAAGACCCAAGTATGGTATCAGTATTGTCAATTGATGGCTGGCCTGAGCTCACTATTGTGGAGGCCACCCAGAACAGAAGGATAAAAGCCACATTTTTAAAAAATTATTTATTTATTTATTTTTAAAATACCTTTATTCTATTTATTTATTTTTATGTGGTGCTGAGGACCGAACCCAGGGCCTCAAACATGTTAGGCAAGCGCTCTACCGCTGAGCTATAGCCCCAGCCCCAAAAGCCACATTTTAAATTCAAGATTCAGAAATTTCATTGAACAGCAGCAACAAGGAAAGGTAGATGTGATTGGCCCTCATTTCTTCAGTTCCTACCTTTAAAAATCAGAGCATGGCAAGAGGGCTGAGGCAGGAGGATTGTGAGTTCAAAGCCAGCCTCAGCAAAAGCAAGGTGCTAAGCAACTCAGTGAGACTCTGTCTCTAAATAAAATACAGAACAGGGCTGGATATGTGGCTCAGTGGTCGAGTGCCCCTGAGTTTAATCCCTGGTACCCTCCCCAAAAAAGTAGTATAGGAAATGAAAATATGCTCTGTGATTCAGCTGTGAATAATATTTATATATTTATAATGTAAACACTGAATATTAATGTGTCAAATGTTTAAAAAAAAAAACAGCATGGGAGTTGGGAGTATGGCTCAGTGGTAAAGCACTTTGCCTAGCATGAGTCAGGCTTGGGACTGATTTAAACTAAGGTAAAATCTCAGAACAAAGCCTCAAACACTTCATTTTATGGGACTAACCAGGAAAGAGAAGAATTGGCTTAGAACATTTAAAGACACTTTTTCAAACATAAGTGATACCCTGAGAATTGCTAGGAAAATATGTGGCCAAAATTAACTTTTTTAATACTAATAAGCCCAGTATCATCTGGCTGAGTGTAAATTAAACACAGGATTCCAGCAGTATTTTAGTAGCCCCCCCAAAATGTGGACTACCCCTCTTCACTCAAGTTGACATGTTGTATTAAATTATATTTTATATACTGTTCAAAGTAACTCATAGGGAAATGATTTAGCAAAGGAAGGCGAAGTTATTAAGCATCTTCAAAAATTTTATGTGTATTATGGATCTAGAGTAGAATATAATTGTTTTAAAGTTGGATAACATCTCTGGAGACCATCAAATCTAAACTTTTTCACAAATGAGGAAATTGGAGCCCAGATAAAGTATACAACTGGATATGGTCATCCTGCTTAGTGAGTTACATTGAAACTCAAGTGCACTTGCTTCCAATGTGATTTTCTTTCTATCTTGTTATGCTGCCTTTTGATTGGACAAGTTTGAAAATTTCCTTTTCAGAAATATGTCTGTTTAGTTTGGAGATCTGTATCCTGATAATTCACTTGTATCACTTTTATACAATTATGAATTTTATTCAGTTAACATTTATTATGCCAAATGCTAGATTTATAAAGCTTAATATAAAAAAACACTTTCTCAAGAAATTTGTGTTATTTATCAAGAGGGAGAGTCTCTAATTTAGTATAGTTGCATAGCTACTCTTTTTTAAAAGTGCGACTTCATGGGGCTGGTCTGTGGCTCAGTGGCAGAGCACTTGCCTAGCACGGACCTGGGTTAGATCCTCAGCTCCACATAAAAATAAATAAAACAAAGGTATTGCTTCCAACTACAACTAAAAATAAATATATTTTTTTTAAAGTGTGACTTTACATTTAAAATTTTAAGTGGAAAAAATAAATGATGAAAAAGAGCAACCAAGTCCTTGATATAAAAATACACAGGTAGTCTTCATGTAAAGAAGACAGTGTTGTCTTATCACTTAAAAGATCTTAAGAGAGGCTGTTTGATATAAGCCTGAATAATATAAATTCTCTGTTTTCCAAGAGTGCAGCCATTGTTAGAAGCCATATTAAGATACCAATATCTATTAAAACTTACTTCAGGATGTAAGAGGTTGGTGATACATACAGGAGGATTCCCTTTTTTTTTTTTTTTTTTTTTTTGTAGGTGTTTGAAAACTTCTATGATTAAAAAGTTAAAGAGAAGAAAAACCTTCAGATTTCTTTTTTCCTTCCATTCATTTATTTGACGAGTATTTGAGTATTTACTATGTATTTATTGAGAAACTCTTCTAGACTGTACAGTCCAATGTAATAGCTACCTGCCACATGTAGTGATTGGAATTTAAATTTTGATGAATTAAAATAGAATATTGGGAAGTATAAATATAGAATATTGCTATCTTCACAAAACATTATCTTGGGGCTTTGGTAGAGGTTGAAAGAATATAAAGTTCCAGACCTTGTCAGCTTTCACTGTAGCTTAGATAGGAGCAAACAGGAAGTATGTTGTGACAAGTGTAGTGGAGAAGATAAAAAACTGAGTATGGTAAAAGCAAGTGCTAGGATAGGAAAGTGGTAGTTACTGTTTTTATTCATGATGCCCAGGGGATAAAATGGTATTGAGCAGAGACTTGAGGAAGTAACTAACAGAGCCATGCAAATATTTTGGGGAAGAACAGAGGAGGGCAGATACTAGCATGTTCTAGAAGGTCAGTGTCACTGGGGTGGAGTAGAGAAGAACTAATGATAGTGGAAGAAGTCAGAGATGAGGGGACCAGGTCTTGTAGCACCTCATAGGCCACTGTAAGACTTTGAGGACACTGGGAGGTGAAACCATGAGAAGGTTTTGAACAAAGGAGTAACATGAGTAGACAGCTATCCTGAAGGGGTCACTCTTATGACTGTGTTGAGAATAGGAGGAACAAGGTGGTAAACGGGACCAGTTAGGAGGCTCTAGTGATAATTCTGGCAAGAGATGGTGGTGGCTTAGACTTGTGTGGTTTTGGAGGGAGAAGTCCTTGGATTTTGGTGGTATATTGAAGGTTGAGCTGGAAGAATTTGTATGTGGAATGTGAAAAGAAGACAGTCAAGGGTGACTTTAAGGTTTTTGGCCTGAGCAACTGGAAGGATGAAGTAAAACTTGTTTGTGCAACTCACAGTTTTATATGTAGAAAATACAAAAGAAGCCACCAAAAAGATTACTAAAGCTGAAAATTTAGCAAGTAACAGGTTACAAAATAAATATACAATAATCAGTTATGGTTCTATACACTTAGCAATGAGTGATCTGTAAAGGGAACTAAGAAAACAATTCCAGGGCTGGGGATGTGGCTCAAGCGGATGTGGCTGCATGCGTGCAGCCCGGGTTCGATCCTCAGCACCACATACAAAGATGTTGTGTCCGCCGAGAACTGAAAAATAAATATTAAAAAATTCTCTCTCTCTCTCTCTCTCTCTGAAAACAACAACAACAGGAAAAAAAACCACAATTCCATATTTAATAGCATTCAAAAGAATGCTTAGGAATAAATTTCACCAAGGAGGTAAAAGACTGGCAAACAGAAAACTTTAAACATTGCTGAAATAAATTAAAGATCTATATAAATAAGAACTATTTCATGTTCATGGGTTAGAAGACTTAATATTGTTAAGATAGGAACACTCCCCAAACCGAGTTAAAAGAATTCCATATAACCCCTATCAAAATCACAGTCGCTGCCGGACACAGGGGCATACACCCATTATCCAGTTACTCAGGAGATTGAGGCAAGAGGATTGCATGTTAAAGGCCAGCCTCAGCAACCTCTCAAGGCCCTATCTCTAAATAAAATATAAAAAGGGTTAGAGATGTGGCTCAAGTGATAAAGTGCTCCTGGGTTCATTCCCTGGTACCAATAATAATAATAATCACAGTTGCCTATTATTATTATTATTGGCAGAAATTAAGCTGTTCCTAAATTTTATATGGAAATATAAAAGGACGCAGAAAAGTCAAACTGATCTTGATAAAGAAGAACAAAGTTGAAGGACTCGCTTACTACAAAGCTAAAATAATTAAGACATTGTGGGACTGGCATAAGGTTAGGCATATAGATCAATGGAATAATATACTATTTAAAGTCCAGAAACAAAACTTAATATTTATGGTCAATTGAGGGGAGGAAATAGATAACATTTCTTTTTTTTTTTTTTTTTTTTTGAGGGGATGTGGCAGGGGATTGAACTTCAGGCCTGTGCTTTCCAACCTTGTTCTCTACTGTTAAGCTACACTCCCAGCCCATCACTTGATTTTCCTTTTTTCTTTCTTTCTTTCTCTCTTTCTCTCTCTCTCTCTCTCTCTCTCTCACAGGGGTATTAACACAGTTCACTGGAGGGCAGATTAATTTTTTCAGTAAATGATATCAGGACAGCTGGATATGCACATGCACAAGAATGACATTTATACAAAAAAATGACTCATGAAATATCATAGATCTAAGTATAAAAGCAAAAAGTTTAAAGCTTTTAGAAGAAAACATAGGAATAAATCTTCATGACCTTCAGTTAGGAAATGCATTGTTAGATAGGACACCAAAGCATATGTGACAAAAGAAAAAATAGACAAATTGACTGAAATCTAAAAATTTGAGTTGTAAATGATACCATCAAGAAAGTTAAGACAAGGGCTTGGGAGTAAAAAGACAAACCACAAAATGGGTAAAAATACTTGCAGGGCATATATCTGAGAAGGGGCCCATATCTAGACAATATAAAGAGTTCCATGCAGCTCAATAATAAAAGACTTATTACTTGATTTTTAAAAATGGGCACAGGATCTGAGTAGATATTTCCCCACAGAAGAGATATACATGACCGATAAGTACAGGAAAGGATGCTTAATATCTTTAGACATTAGGGAATGCAGAACTAACCACAATGAATACCACTTCACACCCACTAGAATGGCTATATCAGAAAGATGATAGCAAGTGTTGACAAAGGAGTGAAAAATTTGGAATCCTCATATGTTGCTGGTGGGTATATGAAATCAAGCCACCTCTATGGAAAAGCTTGGCACATCTCAAAATGTTAAACATAGAATTACCACATGAGCTAGCAGTTCCACTCCTAGGAATATACCCAAGAGAAATGAAAATGCATCACACAAAATTTTTGTACATGAATATTTACAGTATTACTTATAATAACCATAAAATAAATTTCTTAAATATCACTTAGTTGATAAATGTATAAATAATGTGAAATATGCATATACTTGAATTATTTGACCATAAAAGAAATGAAGTACTGTTAGATACTATAACATGGATGAACCTGAAAGTCATCATGCTAAGTGAAAGAAGCATGTCACAAAAAGGCATGTATTATTTGATTCCATTAATATGAAATGTCCAGAACAGGCCCATCTCTGGGGAGGGGGATTGGATTAATGGTTGCCTGGAGCTGAAGTGTTAGGGAGAATGGGGAGTAAGAAGTAATGGATTTCTTTTTGGGATGATGATTATGTTCTAAACTTAAATGTGGTGATGATTACATAGCCCTGTGAATATATAAAACCGTTGACTGGTCTAATTCAAATTGATGAATCATATGATATGTGGATTATATCTGAATAAAGTAACTTTAAATTATATATATATATATATATTTTTTTTTTTCAGTTGTCAATAGACCTTTATTTTATTTATTTACATGTGGTGCTGAGAAATGAACCCAGGGCCTCCCACATGCTAGGCAAGTACTCTATCACTGAGCCATAACTCCAGTCCTTTCAAATTATTTTTTAAAAAGAAGGGAGTATTCCACTGTGTTAGATGCTGCAGATAGACCAAGTAAGATGAGGATTAAGAGAATTGGCTTCGGTTTTAGCAGTTTGGAAGTCATTGGTGACCTTGATGAGGCGTTTTGGAAGAGTGGCGGGTGAGTTCAAGAGAGAATAGAAAGAAATACATTGGAAACAGTAAGTGTAGGCACCTTTTAAGGAGATTTACTACAAAGAGAATAGAGAATTAGGGTATCAGGGAGAAGAAGAAGTAAGGGTTGGAGACAAAGTTTTGTTTTCAAGATAGTAGATGTCTTTTGTATGCTGATGGAAAGGATCCCAGTAGAGAGGGAAAAATTGATATTGTAAGAAAGAAGTGACAATTGCTGATAAGTTCACAAGTAGATAGGGATTGGTCTGATGGACAGGAGGGAAGACAGAGCATGTGAGTAGGATAGCAAGTAGATAAGGGCTGTGAGCCTGGGAAAGCTCTTGTCTGAGTACCCTATTTTATTATTATTTTATTTTTTATGACTTAAGCCAAGAGTGAGATGTAGGAGAATCTGGAGGCTTGAGAAGAGGAAGGGAAAGTTTCCTCTGAGAGTGGGAGAATGAAAAGACTATGAAAATATAGACCCGTCAGGTAGCACTAAAGGCCCATGTAATGTTAGTGGTAATAACTTTAAGGCAAGTGAGACCATGTTCATAGTCTTATCTTTTTCTGTAGCCATGTTCAGCCTCATGGGTACAGATATGGAGATTTAACTTGGTTTGGAGTTTTTTGTGTTTTTTTTTAAACAGTACAGGTACTTAATCCCCTCTACAATTCTGAAATCAGTTCTGAAAACTTAGTTTCTCGTTTGTTTGGTGAGTTTGACAGCACTTGATCTGAATGGTTATGAAGCTATTTATAGACTTTGTCCCATTTAGTGGGACTGTGCCTGTGTGTGTGTGTGTTTTTTTTTACCTTTATTTTCGTTTGCTTGCTTCTTTCTTTCTTTCTTTCTTTCTTTCTTTCTTTCTTTCTTTATTTATTTTAATGTGCTGAGGAGCAAATCCAGCGCCTCAACTGGGTAGAGATTGCACTCTACCACTGAGCCTCAACCCTAGCTCCCTGTGCCTGTATTTTGCTGCACAAATGTTGGGGTGCTATCCCAGACTCCTGGGGCATTTATGATATATACCCTATATTCCCATCCTAAAATTCTAAAAATCAAGACACATCCATTCTCAAGGGTTTGTGGATCTGTTTGACAAAGCTGGACAGCCTCAAGGGATTTGAGGATGTGTATGAGGAATGATTATCCTGAGGGACTACAGAATCTCATTCACCTAGAAAGGGAGAAAGTAAGCACATGAAGAGAAGATGAGGGATGCTGGAAAGGTGGCAGGATCAATGGACTATTGATCTTGGTGGAGCTGAAGAATTATTGGCATGTAAATGCTAGTTGGAGGATGCTGGTAAGGTAGGGAGAGTTTGTTTCAGCTGGGCTTTTAATCCTTAAAGGGTATAATTACAGAATACAAGTTAGTACTACTTTTTCAGTATTTACTTGTGAATCCTCTGGTTCAGAGTGAATGGTTTATTCTTTCAACACTACATGCTGTGTTATGTCATTAAAAGAAGCATCTCTAGCCAGTGCTTTGGTGCTCACCTATAGTCCCAGCAGCTCTGGAGTCTGAGGCAGGAGGTTCACAAGCTTGAGGCCAGCCCCAGAAATTTATCAACAACCTATCTCAAAATAAAAAGTAAAAAGGGTCAGGGATGCAGCTACACACCTAGCACATTTTGTACATTGTTACTTTTAGGATAGATGAGAGTAACTTAATACAGTCACTTAGTTCTTATAAAATTACTTTTATATGTAGGAAAAAGAAAGGAAAAACACATTCACAGGAAGTTCCATCGCATTTGAATTGCTTACTGCTTACTCTCTCTTTACACATCAAGGCTTAATACCAAAAATGATTTACTTAACGTCTAGTTAATAATTAGGTGTTGGAAAACACTATATACTATGCTTAGTGGAATATACGGGATCTGATGAGAAACTTTTCTGTTTTGACTAATAAATTTTAACCCAAATGGCCAAGTTTAGTGAAATATTATGGCCTTTGAAATATTATAGGATTTGTTCTAAGAACATTGTTACTTCATTCAGTGAATGAATGAATTTATTGTCCTACCAAATCATAGGCCTTACTTCTAGCTTGAGCAAAGGTGTGATGCAACACTGAATCAAAACTGGAAAAACCCATGGACTCTTTGAGGACCCTGGGCAGAGCTGGCTTGACTTGTTCAGTGGTAGCCTCTGGCTATATATTCTCTTATATTAGTAATCAAAGGTGAGTTATTGTAACTAAGTATTAAGATGCTTCCACAAGTCCAGTGACTGGGCAGTCCGGACAACTGAGTGAAATTCTTCCTCAAGATTAAAAAAAAAAAAAAAAATGGGGGTGTAGCTCAGTGGTAGAGTACTTGCCTAGCATGTGAGGCTCTGGGTTCAGTCCCCAGTAAAGAAAAGGAAAAAGATCCTTCTGGAACTCTGTTCACTCATTTCCTTCTCCCGTATGTTATTATTGTAAGTTTTATACTTGCTCTTGGAAAAGTTAGATGCTTTTTATCCTTGTTTGCAAGTTTGACTACTTGACTCTTTGATTTTGGAAATATTGAATTATCACTGTATGTAAGGCAGTGGGTAGAATTCTGGCCAGGGTATGAGAATTTAAGTGAGACCTGCTGCCCTCCCACAAGAAGCTTATAACAAAGCATTAGAGAGAACAAACATACATAGCCAGAATGCTTGGTGAGGGTGTATTAAAGAATCCAGAAGAGGGAGAAATTAATAATAGCATAGGGGAATTGGAGAAGGCTCCAGGGAGGGATGACTTTTTTGATCTAGGCCTTCAGAGAAGAACACATGGAGTTGTAGATAGGCTGAAATGGAAAGAAGGTCTTCTAGACAGAGAGATTGTATTGTCAGTGGATGGTAGAGGAAGCCAGGTGTGGTAGCACATGCCTGCAGTCCCAGTTTACTCAGGAAGCTGAGGCAGGAGGATTGTAAGTTTGAGGTCAGTCTTGGCAACTTAGTGAGGCCCTGAGCAACTTAGTGAGACTCTGTCTCAAAATAGAAGATAAAAATGGTTGGGGATGTGGCTCAGTGGTTAAGTGCCTCTGGGTTTAATCCCCAGTACTGAAAGAAGAAGAAGAAGAAGAAAAAAAGAGGAAGGTAGGGCAAGCTGGGGTTATGGAAAGAAAATAGCAATCAATTCAAATAGAATAAATAATAAGGGGGAGCACTTTTGCTTCATTTTATCATGAATTAGTCTGAAAGAACTTAGTATCTTCCAAACTAATATTTACATCTTTTCATTATGCCTAATAGAATATATGGGATCTGATGAGAAACTTTTCTGTTTTGACTAATAAATTTTAACCCAAATGGCCAAGCTTAGTGAAATATTATGGCCTTTGAAATATTTTAGGATTTGTCCTAAGAAAGAACTTAGTATCTTCCAACCTAATGTTTACATCTTTTCATTCTGCTTTTTTCTCATTTCACTTTTATTTGTTACCTACTTTTAGAAATCATGAGAAAGAAAAAACAATTATACATGTTGATTGTTAGCAACTGTGGTGACTTAGCTGTGGAAGGTTGAATTTTTTTCCCTCAAATAGAGTTTAGGAATTATCTATGAGTATTATTATTTGATGTTGACAGTACTTTTATGTATTGAATACTTACATTTTGCTAAGTGTTTTACTTTCATCATATTTTTAATTCCCAAAGCAACTTTCTGTGCTACAATTTTAAAAATAAGGAATCTGAGTTTCAGAGAGGTCAGATATCTTGTCTGAGAGCTGAAGTTAAAAACCCAGGTATTTACAGTTACATTGAACTGTATGGCACACACATTCACATCAATGAAAGCTCCTTAGAAAGATCTTAGAAAATGGGAGGATTCAAGAAAGCTATTTCCTAGATAAAAGATATTTAGATAGCAAACATTGTAACAAAAATTAATTTAGACCTTTATTACAAAGGTATCAGATATCTTTCTTGCAGTAAAAGGTCTGACCCAAAGAGACTGCAGAAAAGGTCAGGGAATTGAGGGTTTGACGAAGCATCAAAGATCTATAACCAATTTTCTTTTCTGAGAAGAACAACTTTTTTCTTTGGAATACAAGATTCAAGAGATTGTATAGATCTACAATATTTTTTAACAGTAAAGAGGTGGGAAATATTTTGAGACTTTTAAATGGTTTTTTGTTTTTAATTCAGGTACACTTGGAATGGTTAAAGAAAAGTGGGGGGTCATTGTAACTCACTTAAACCATCCAGGTTTGTCAGACCATCCTATGTGTTTTATTATGTAGGCCATCCACCTGTATAGTACAAGTGAGAAGGGGAGTAGTGTCTAAGGAAGAGTGGCAATGACAAAAACTTATCTAAAAGAATTTAACTAAAACAGGTAGGTTCCTCAGTTGTTTATGTAGATTGTGGAACTCTGGGTCAGTCATGAGATTATTCAATGTGATTCCTTTTGTTGAAATACAATGAAGAGTGATGTGGGTATAAATGATAAACAAGAAGTCAGACATTTTTTCCCAGAAGGATTTCCCGCTCTGTGCAGGTACTTGTTGAGCTCCTTCAGTGGGCCATGCAGGGCCAGGATGGTGAGCACAGTCAGCTAGAGACTCTATTCTCTGTTAAGGCGCCCTCAGCTAGTAGAGAAAATAGATACTAATCAAGTCATCTGCTAATGTAAATTAAGTACAACAGAGATAGTGCGTGTGGGGAGGGGGGCATGGTTAAAAATGTTTCCCTGAGGAAAAGATGGTTAAGCTGAGAATTAACCAGTGAGTACAGAAGAAGGAGGAGGTAATGTTGCTTCTGGAAACCTGTTCTAGATGGTGCATGTTAAAAAAGAGCCCCATGACAGGAGTGAGCATTGGGCATTTCAAGTATAGAAGGAAGTCTAGTGGGCAAGTGGAAGGCTGCTGGGGCATAGACCTGGAAGTTTAGTTTAGAGTGGAGAGGTAGGTAAGGAACCAGATAGTGTCCTGACACACTTGCATTTGAAGATAGTAGTCTAATTATAACAAGGAGAGCAAAATGGGGGAGGGACAAGAGGAAATGTGAGGAAATCATGACACTAGCTCAGGTGAGAGCACATGTGCTTTGATCTCCATTGCTTTCCATTTACACTGGGTTAATAATAGTTATGGAATGAATGAAGATGATGTTAGAACATAGGCAGTGGTAATAAGCAGATTCATGAACATAAGACTTGGAGCTAGATTAAATGTTGGGGATAATGGGAGGGGTATTCTAGGGATAACTCTTAAGATCATCAAAGCCTTGAGAAGGAAACTCTTGGGGAAGGTATATGAGGAGAAAAGAAAGCTTGGAACTGAATCTTTAGGAGTGTCAGTACATTAGTTAGTGGCTGCATAGAAGAGCTGGCTGAATATGGAATCAAACCAGAGAGATGCCCTATGGTGCCAAGAAAAGTATTAAGTGGTGAAGTTGAGTAGCGAATGGGCAATGTGGAAAGGAGAGGTCCCTACAGGTAGTGGTCATTTTAGGCCAACTTTATACCTTGACATGTACAGTGATTCTTTTTTTTTTTTTTAAATATTTATTTTTTAGTTTTAGGTGGATACAATATTTTATTTTTATGCGGTGCTGAGGATTGAACCTAGTGCCTCACACGTGCTAGGCGAGTGCTCTACCACTTGAACCACAACCCCAACCCCATGTACAGTGATTCTTTCCTAGCTGTTTGAAATTATAATCTATGCAGATTTATTTATTTATTTATTTTGTACTTCAAATGTGGTATATAAAAATTGCAAGTACTCCTTTTAGGGATCATTTGAAAGACTAGTGAGCCCTGAAGGTAGAAAAAGGTGGTAAGTGGGAGGCAGAACCTGAACAGAATTCTTAGGGGGGAGAGAGGGGAAGCAGAAGGAAGAGTAATCCCAAACCTTGGGAGTCTATCTTTGTATTCCAGTGAAGGAGGGGCTGGAATACACAGGAGAGGAGTTGGGAGTCTAAGGGCTATCTGCGGCAGGGCAACCAAGTTAGTGAAAGGATTGCCTGAAGCTTTTAAAGATGTCTCAGACATCTGTAGCTGTCGACCCTGGAAGCTGGAGAAGTCGGAATTTATAATACTGAGTCACAAATTCAGAAAGCCAGGGACTATGTAGCCATAAAAGCAAGTATTTTAAAAATTACTTAGCTTTTCAACAAGGGTGCCAAGTTCAGGTGTACCTGTACCCAGGTGTACCTGTAGTCCCAGCTCCTTAGGAGGATCCCTTGAGCCCAGGAGCTCAAGGCTAACCTGGGCAACATAGTGAGACCCTATCTTAAACAAAAGAGTAGAAAATGTTGTAATTGGATATGACACATATAAGAATGACATTGGCCCCTACCTTTTGCCACACAATTAAAATGGATCTTGGACCTATGTAGAAAGCTCTTAGGGAAAAACACAGGAGTAAATCTTTATAACCTGGGGTTAGGCAGTTGTTTCTTAGATACAATAGTAAAGGCATAAATGGCAGAAGAAAATATTGGTTTATAAAAAAACTAAAAAAAAAACTTCTGCTGCTTGCTGGCTGGCACATTCCCATAATCTCAGCAGTTCTCAATCCCAGTGACTCAGGATGCTGAGGCAGGAGGATTGAAAGTTCAAGGCCAGCCTGGGCAACTTAGCAAGACCCATCTCAAAATAGAAACTTAAATGGTCTGGGGATGTAGCTCAGGAAGAGCACCCCTGTGTTCAATTCTCTATAACACAAACATACACACACCTTCTGCTGCAAATGATATAAACCGTCAAGAAAGTGAAAAGACACCACAGAATGGGATTTGATAAGGGACTGTTATCCAGAATATATAAAGATTTCTTACAACTTGATAACAAAAAGACAATCCAATTTTTAGATGGGCAAAGGCTCTTAAAAGATATTTCTCCAAAGAAAATATACAAATGGCTGGTAAGTATAGGAAGATGCTTTACATCATTAGCTGTCAGGAAAAATGCAAATCAAAACCACAGTGAGATACCACTTCACATTTAACGGGATAGCTATAAGTCAGTGTTTACATTGTTATTACTAAGTAAATGTCCACAAACAATGTACTGTCATTACATTTTCTTTTGTAAGTTTTTTACTGGAGCTTATAATGCTGATTTTTTAAAAGGTATGCTTAGTTTTCTATATATCTATTGTGGTTTTCTCCCTCATATACTCCACATTCCTCAAATATACAAAATAACTTGTCATTTTCTCCCTCCCTCCCACTTTGGCTGCTTGGAAACCTTACACCAAAAGTTCTCTGGGCTTTCCTTTCTGAAATGGTGGCTCTTGGCCTGGGCCATCTGTTCTTGTTGCCCTTGCCTCTTTCCTGAGTTAGACCTGTTGCCTAACATCTCATGTTTTTTTTCTTTCTTTATTGCTGTGCACTCCCATTTACTGAAGTGCATCCTCCTGTGAAGGAATGTGTGGAAAGTAAACTGAACTTTTGTGTATGAAGATATCTTTCTGTAATTCTCTCTATAGGTGGTTAATGATTTGGCTATATATGAAAGCTGAGGTTGGAAATCATTTCCCTCAGAATTTTGAAGGCATTCCTTTGGTGTCCTTTGGTATTTGTAGTTGCCACTGAGATGTCTATCCCATTTTGATTTCCATTCCTTACTATGAAGGATAACCACACAGTTTATTATCAAAACTGGGACACTTATGGTACTAGTCTGACAAAATATTAGAACAGTGAGCATAAACCAGAACTCTCTGGGTAAACTGGGACATGTGGTCACCCTCTTTCTATGTGACCTATTTTTTTTTTTTTTTTACTATTTCGGATTTTCTCTTTACCTGTGGTATTCTGAATTTCATGCTGATGTGTATTAGCAAAGACCTTTTTCATGCTACAAGCCTGTCTTTGCAGGTTTGTTCCTATTCTTTAATTTTGGGAAGATTTTTTCATTATTATTTCATTAAAAATTTTCTCCCAACATTTGTTAGTCAAGTATTTGACGTTCTGGATTGTTATCTAAAATTTTCTTTCTTCTTTTATAATGAGCAAGGTGATGTTATACTTTTGCCTTCTGATTTTATATGTGAGAGATTTTTCAGACACTTCTAGTTCTATTGAAATTTTTAAAAAATTATGTTTAATTTCTTGTTTTAGTCTCTTCTTAAAGCATCCTGTTTCTAGGGAAGTATATTCTCTCACTTCTGGGGATATCTTGTGTGAGTTCTTGGCCTTCCCTTCCTCAGTCTTTTTTTTTTTTTTTTTTTTTTTTAAGGTGATAGGAATTCTTTTTTATATATTTATTTTTTAGTTTTAGGTGGATACAATATCTTTATTTTACATTTATGAGGTACTGAGGTTCGAACTCAGGGCCTCATGTATACTAGGCAAGCACTCTACCACTGAGCCACAATCCCAACCCCCCCCCTTCCTCAGTCTTTCTCTTTCTTTTTCTTTCCCTCCATCTTCCTATTTTCCTTCTCTTCCTTCCTTCCTTTCCTTGTTTCTTTTGTTCTCTGCATTGCTTTCTTGAGTCCCTTTTTTCATTTTGTTTTGGTCTGTGTCTGAGGCTTTCCTCCAGTGGTGGTTATCGTTTACTGCCTATTTATATTTAAGGCTAAGGTATTAAAAAGGTTTTTTTTCGAATCTCTGAAATCTGGGCATATCTTCTTGCTTCTTAAATATAATTATTCTGTGACCTACCCCATTGGTCATCATACCCTCAAATGTCAGAACTTGTGTCTTAGCCTGTTTGTGTTGCTATAACAAAATATTACAGACTGGGAAATTTATAAAATAAATAGAACTTTATTTTCTCACAGTTCTGGAGGCTGGGAGCCAAGAGGAAGACATCAACAGGTTTGGTTGTCTGGTGAGAGGTATTATTTACTTCCAAGATGTGACTTTTATGTTGACATCCATAGGAAGAATGCTGTATCCTCATGAGTTAGAAGGAGAAGGGCAAAATGGACAAACTTCCTTCCTCACACCATTTTATAAGGGTACCAAATCCCATTCATGAGGGTAGAACCCTCAGGACTCCATCACCTCCCAAACGCCTTTCCTCCCAATACTATTATATTGGGGATGAAGTTTCGCACACATGAATTTTGGGGAATGCTATCAGATCATAGTAGCTTGGAAATATTTGGGGAAGGGAGGACAGCCATTTACCGTTTCCAGAAAACCTTTTTCTGGTTTCTACCTAGGAAATTATACAACTGAGTACTAGTATTCTATGAGTGGGAATAGGGAGGACAAAAGGTTCCAGAAATTGGCATAGATCTTTTCACTTGTACCTCAGCCCAGCTTTCTGTATTCCCACTCTAGAGCTTCTGTGATTTAATTTTCCACAAAATAAACTTCCTTTTCTTCCAGTAAGAGGATATGGTCCATGTGGTTAGTCACTTTTCTGTGTTAGAGAATGTATAATGGAGAAAGTCCAAGTAGTTCTAGCAGCAGCAGCATGATCACAATCACCACCACCACCACTACCACCACCCTATCTTCTGCTTCCTCCTCGTCCCTCCAGGATTCTGTGAACCTAAGTGACTCTACCGGTCTCTTTACTCCTCTGGATCTTGTGTAGTAATTACTTCTTACTCCTCTATCTCTTACTGCCTTTAAAATGTCTATGAAAACGGGCTCTTAATACTCTTCCGTTTTATTTTATGCATCTACTGTATTTTAGGGGGGTTGAAAAGGAGAAAAAAATAACCTAATGTGCTTAGTCTGCCATTTTTAACTGGCTCTGGAATGTATGTTTTCTAGTCAGTATCATAATGCTGATAGATGCTCATTAGTACTATCAGTGCCATGACTATTATATCTTTACTGAAACAGGAACCTCCAGTAACTATAATAGGAACTTGAATTTTAGTGGAAAAGTTTGTTCATGAAGTTGAACTCAGGAGTGAAATTAGATTATTGAGCCAATATCCCTAAAACTTCATTTCCTTACTTCCTGTATGCCCACCCACCTGCCTGCCTGCCTTCTATCTGCCTTCCCACCTCCCTCTGTCCCTCCCTTCTTTCTCTCTTCCTTCCTTCCCATTCTTTCTTGGTGCTAGGAATTGAATCCAGTGCCTCACACATGCTAGATAAACATCTCCAGCCCTAAAGCATAGTTTTTCAACAACTTTCTTGAAAGCAGCTTTCCTAATTAAATTTAAATTCAGTGGTGATGATAGCTGTGGGAAATAGTAATAGCTGTGAGAATACTTGGTTTGATTGTTGTTTCTGTTTTCTCATTCCAACCTCAGACACAAAAGAATCTTCTGAAATTTTAGACTGAATAAACTGTACTGGCCAGAAAGACGCATAATATCTTTTCAGTCATCAATGACTGAAAAGCACTTGGGTAGTGAACTTGCAGCCCAGAATATGTGTAGTACCCAGAGTGCTTGAAAGTAACTGCTGCACCAAGTTGGTGTTTGAATGGAGGAGACCACTAAAGTGTAATAGATGCACTGCAGTTGTGTGTCTCCAATTCCCAACCTTTGTCAAGGGCATGTGGAGCTCTCTTCCAGATGAGACCACCCCTGTTGTGCTGGAGTAATCTTCCAGGAGCAGTGTGCTCCCCAGTGGCTGTGTCTGCTCCAGTCTCAAGGGATCAGGGATAATTAGGAAAATCAGGAATGGTGTTGTGATCTATTTTGTAGCAATGAAATGCCCTCATTATTGCCCCCCTTTCTGTTGTTTCTGTTCTTTTAATTATTATTAGCTGTGCCCCTCCCCCATTCACTAGCCTTGCTCTTCACAGCATATTGACTGAGAATCAGAAGCCCATTTCTGCTCAGCCTTCAGGGCAGCTGTTTACACAGCAGCGATGTTACACAGGTTTACTGTGTCGTGTGTCTCTGTAACACTGGGTTTGGATCTTGTATTTAGCTGCCAGAAGTGACTGTGATGAAGTAGGAGAGATAAACTGATAGATTGGCTGCCAGAAAGATGTTGGGAATCAATCAGATAAACAGTGTAGAGAAATAGCTTGCTGTTTTCTAGTGATAATAAACCAGTGGCCTCTGGTCCCCACATTTTTAAACGTAATTGCTGTGGTAATAATGTCCAAAATAGGCAAATGAAAAACATCGCAGGAGGTTTTTTTAATTGCGATTGAGATATCCCTTTCCCTTTTGCAATAAAGATTCATCTTATGGAAGTGAATATTTTTATAAATTTATTTCTTCAGGCCTACTTACATAAACAAATAAAAACTAGAAAGTGAACTACTTTCATAGGAATTTATTTCTTCTTCACCATCCTACCCCGGCTTCAGCTGTTTAATTTGGTGAAATATCTGTTTTGCTGCCATGCCTTAGCTGCAAAATAATTGCTTACTTTTGTGAAGAAACATGTTTTAAAGCCAAACTTGTATTATTGATAGATGATCAACAGGAACTAGTTTATTTTAGCATGCTCCCTTGGATTTTTCTCAAATTTTTGTTGCTATTTCTCTGAATATAACACTTATATAGGAAAAATGATAACTAGATTCATTATTATAACTCAAAATTCTTCTCCTTTAATGTTTAACCTGAAAATCAATTTCTTCTCTTCACCCAGTACTTTAAGATTCTGTACAAAGTCTTAAATCTGCGTGAAGGTGTAGCTTCAGACTTAAGTTGGATGCAGTGGCGTACCCAGTATTAATAGGAGAGTAGGAGAGTAATTCAGGATTCCTGTGGAGTTACTTGTGCAGGAAGAGAGACTGGCCCTCTGTGTTGTACTTGCCGTGTATCCAAATGACTTTGTTTTGGTTCCTTAAAATTTTTGTGGCTGTGAATGTGTAGGCATCATGTCTGGTTGAGTTATCTGAAAGCCAGCGTGGTAGAGGAGCAGCAGGGGAAAGCAAGAGGATGAAGTCCATGCTCTTAATTATTTATGGTCAGGGCTTTTGCTTGAGGAAGATCATCCTGACAGAGGTTCTAGTTCAGAAATTAACCATGCACAGCTGTGCTGTTGGTGGGAAGCTGATGCATTTTCCGTTTTGCCACACAGCCCTTCCGATCTGACCTTTTAAAGATTCTCTCCTTTGATATTAATGGGGTGGGCAAAACTAATCATAAAAACAATGAAGGGAATGTTGCACACTCATTGATCCATTTGAAATGAACTATAGTACAATAAGTCTTCCAAATGGACTTCTGTTCTCAGCTCTTGCTATCACCACCATTTAAAGATATATAAATATGAAAGGGTTAATGAGAATTCAGTCATGCTCTTGCCACTGGGTTGTCCCTTATTGATTGTAGTTTTTGAGCTGTCACTGTGCCATTCAGAATTCCTTCTATGCCCTTTTAAAGTCAGTTGGTTCTGGGAGATGATAAATATAAATCAGTTGCTTTTCCTTTTTTTCCTAGCTCCTTCGAGAACTCATAGAACGAAAGACCAGCTCCTTGGATCCCAATGATCAGGTGGCCATGGGAAGGTAATTTAGATATGGGTTTTTACTCATGCAAGCAGCCTAAATAATAATTCCTCCGTTGATTCCCCTTAATTCTACCTCCGAAGCAGTGATTGGTCATGTAATGATCAAAGTTTAAGCAAGATAATAAGACCTAGAAAAACAAAGTGACAAATTGTTTTTCCTTATTGCCTTAAGTACAATTTGAAAAGAGATCATGAAACACCTATGTGTTTGTTTTAGTCTTTCTTTTTCAAAGTCTTACGATCTTTGCTCTAAGGTTTGGATTGTGATTGTATCCGTATCAATCTACTGACCAGTGTATAAAAAGCAGCCACTAAACATGTGCTCTCAGCTGTCAGAATGTGGCACTGTGCACAACAGGTTCCTTTCTCAGAGTTGAATCTGCTTTGTTAGTCTGCCCTAATTTAGACCTTCAGTAAAAGCTTTAGCACAATTAGAAATGGAACATGGCAGCATTACCCAGATGTCAGGGTAGAATGTAAAGTAGTGAAGGAAGGCTCTTGTGTGTACGCTTCATCCCGTGGTTGGAAAATAAAAAGGGCATTTAGAGTGCTACCTAATGAATAGTGTACATTTAAATAGCCATGAGCCATAATTTGCAAAAGCATGAAAGGAAACAAAAGCTGCAAGTGCCAGAATGGGATTCTGGGCAGAGCAGCATTTTGAGAAAGCAATGAAAATTTTGTGTTGATGAAATAATTTTATTTGAGTAGAATATTATTTGAATTTTAGGGTAGGAGGTTGTTGATATTTCTTATATCTCCAGAATGTTAGAGAGGGCTGTTCACCATAAATTTCATGTGATAGAGCAAATTGCATTTAAGTGATGATTATATTGTACATTTATCTGACTTTACAATAAAATAGATTATGGTAATTAAGATTATATTAAGATTACAGTAATTGGATTTCCCTAGATTTTTTTTCCCCAATGTTGAGTTTTCATTGTGTAAATCAGGTAAGATGACTAGCTGCTGCTACTGTGTCTCCCCCCACCCCACCTTCCTCCTTCTCCTCCTTCTCTTCTTCCTCTTGGAGCAGTTTGTGAAGATTTTCTTAACCTGGTATCCCTTATTTGAAAAATTAATTTCTGCTTATCTAAAATGACTGCAGAATATATGAATCTTTTTTGGATCCTATCCAGACAAACCAACTGGAAAACTGAGATAGTTTGGGAAATTTGAAGAGTGACTGAATATTTGATAGTAAAGTATTATTGTAACTCTTTTTTAAGGTATGATAATGGTATTGTGGTGGGGGAAAAGGGTCCTTATCTTTTATCAATATGTACTCAAATATTTATAGGTGAAATTAAAACTAAATGACTAAAACTAGCATCAGTAGTGCATAGGAAAATTAGACTTAAAGAGTTCACGTGTTCAAACCAACCAACAGCTGCAGCGAGAGAATATGTCACACAGCTGAGGCATTAGAGGAGAACACAGGCAGCTACACTCAGTTTGACGGGTTTTCCTGCAGACTGGTAGATTTAGTGCTTGTCACAGCAGCTTCAGACACTAAGGAGCATTGTTAACCAAATTTGCTGTAGAATTTCCCAGCTGCCATTTATGTTTTACCATTGCACAAATCCTCTTCAATTGATTAGTCACTTTGGCTCTAGACTATCTTGAGGAATTTGATGATTTCTGCAGGGTTGTTAGTGAGAAAAATTTCAATTTGTCAATACGTATAACTATTTCTGTTAGTGATGATGCATAACATTGCTTGTGAATTTCCCAGGCAGTGGCTTGCAATCCAGAAGCTACGAAGCAAAATCCATAAGAAAGTAGACAGGAAAGCCAGCAAAGGAAGGAAACTTCGGTGAGTTGCTTTTTTGAGAAAATGTGAATATATGTTGTGTCTTCTTTTTAAGGATCAGAAAAATAACAAATGATATTTGAGGAATTTTTGTGACTCAGTTTTTCTTACTCTAAAATGGAAATATAGTTTAACTTTTTTGTTCTACTGTTGTGGATGGATGTATAAAATAATATCTGCAACTCAGTGGCAGAGCACTTGCCTAGTACAGGTGAGGCACTGGGTTGAATCCTTAGCACCACATAAAAATAAATAAAATAAAGTTATTGTGTCTCTGCTACAACTAAAAAAGATTTTTTTAAATAATACCTGTATTTCTGAAAAGAAATAATAAGAAATCAAAAGGCAACATAGTTTAAATTATTTTAGTTTTAAAAAGAAATAAATGAAGGCTTCAGAGAACGTTTACATTTCTTACCTCACTTATACGGATGTGTTTAAGTGAGGTAAGAAATGTAATTTTTAATGAGATACTGATTGATTGATTAAATGATACCAGGGATTAAACCCAGGGGTACTTTATCACCAAGCTACATCTCTAGTCCCCACCACCACCTTTATTTTGATATAGGGTCTCACTAAGTTGTTTATGGCCTCACTAAATTGCTGAGGCTGGCTTAGAACTTGGAATCCTCCTGCCTCAGCCTTGTGAGCCCCTGGAATTACAGATATGTGCCAGAAAAAAATTGTTTTCAAAGGGCTGGGAGTATCTCAGAGGCAGAACTCTGCTGGGTTCAGTGCTCAGTGTCACACACACAAAACAAAGAAGGAGCAAGAATAGGAATTGACACTGCTACACTTTGACTTGTATCCCTAGTAATTCTGTGTGTGTGTATGTGCGTGTGTAATACAATGTCATCACACAGAGCCTCGGTGTCAGAGAAACCACTTGTAAATCAGGTGCACACACAAAAAAAATCTTAAACTTGTTTCATTAGGATGGTTTTAAGCATATAATTAATCCCACATCCTTATTAGAGTCCTGCCTGTTGTTAAATTTTCTTCAGACAAATGTGAATCTGTCTTGTTTTTAAAGATCTGAGTAGATTTTGCAGCCACTTTGTTTTAGCATTTAGCAAAACTCATCAGTACATGCTTATTTTTCTTTGCAGAAGTGCGAAGTTGCTTTTCATTATATATTGATTACTTTTCGTAAATCTCAAGTTAAATTGCTATAATTTGTTTTAACTTTTTTTATATGTTGAAATTTTCAGTTCTTCATTCTTTTCTGGATGCACTGTGCAATGGTTAACAGCATGTTCTCAGAGGCAGACTGCCTGAGTCTGAATCCCAGCTTTGACAGTGACAAACAGTTCCTTTGGGCAATACCCTTGAAGTTTCTGCACTAGTTTCTTCATCTGTAAGAGGGGTGTGCAGAACCAGCCCTGTAGGTTTGTTATGAGTATCTTGTTGTACTAAAAATAGGCACTATGGTTTCCTACCTGATTTCTTTAGCTCTTGTGAAGTTAACATGGTGCATCAATAGCTGTTCAGCTTGGTGTGTCTGTGGGGAGATGATTACTGGAAGATCTTCTTCAGCTGCTATTTTGCTCTGCCTCCTTCCAAGAAGGTGATCTTGCTGGGAGGATTAAATGATGAGTGTATGTGCAGCTCACAGAATAGTACAGGTACATAGTAAGCTCTACATAAGTACTCATTGCCATTATTGTCATTATTCCAGAGCTGAGTCAGTGTCTTGCCCTAGTGCTCATTTACTTGCTTCAGCACATGCTGCTTCTGTTCCTTTCTCCTCTTCCTTCCCCACCTAGGATTTTAGGAAGAATGTTACCAACAGTGACGTCACTTCGTTCTTTACTGGGATCAGGTTTTTCTCCAATCCTGTGCTTTTAAAACTACAGCCCCATGAGGTCATAAGTGCTCCCTAGAGAGAGGGGCTAAGGGTTTTAAATTGGGAGAGTTGTGTTCAAACTCTGGCTCTGCCTGGCTTTTTTACTTTGGTTGCTCTTTGTTCTCTGGGCCTGTTTTCATTTACTAATTGGAAATGATATTCCCTACTTTATAGATTTGGTGTGGGAATTAAGTGAAATAATGTGTAAATGTCTGGTATACAGTAGGCATTCAATTGCTAGTTTCTTTGGTTCTCTTGTGTTTATTTGTTGACATTTCTTTTGCAAAAGAATTGAGAGGGAAAAAATGCCTTTTCAACAATATTGCATTGTTTTGAATTTTGTACGTATTGGGGCAAGTTGTTATATTGTGTACTCTTTGAGGAGAAGGATGTGCTACTTTGTTCTTTAATTCCAGTCTTATCTATGAATAGTGCCTTGTTAGCCAACTAGAAAGTATTTTTGGATGATTATGATAGGAAAATTAAAATGCTCATCAGGTAATGAGAAATGGCTTTAACTTAAACATTATTCAGAGTAAGAAATCTGGGGCTGACAGTGTTGCTCAGTGGTAGAATACATGCTAAATATGCCCAAGTTCCCAAGTTTGACCCCCAGCACTGCAAGAGATGAATGTTGAAGATGCCAGCACTTTTCTGCGTGGCAAATAACTTATTATATTAATTTATGAAACTAACCTTGTTAAATTATTCAGTAGAGTTATGTTTCAATGCAATTACATGACTCTGTTTTTGAGCATTTTGGTCATGTTTTTTTTTTTAAGAGAGAATTTTAATATTTATTTTTTAGTTTTTGGTGGACACAACATCGTTGTTTGTATGTGGTGCTGAGGATCGAATCCGGGACGCTCGCATGCCAGGCAAGCACGCTACTGCTTGAGCCACATCCCCAGCCCTTGGTCATGGTTTAAATCCCCACATCCACATGATATCCAGAGGCATTAAAATCTTATTCTGGGGCTGGGGCTGTAGTTCAGCGGCTGAACACTTGCCTAGTGAGGCACTGGTGGTGCGATCCTTAGCACCACGTAAAAATAAATAAAGGCATTCCGTCCATCTGCAACTACAAAAAATTTTTTTAAAAAAATCTTATTCTGGCAACTGACAGGCAAGAAGGAGACAGACATTCTATTTATCAGGGCTAACCATTATAATATAAGGAATGGTTTTATTGTTCTTCAGGTCTAGGGACTGTAATAGTGCCTATCTTCTGAAGAAGATGGTAGATTGTTGTAGATGGTGAAACCCTAGAGACAATCCTGCCTGACACTCAAGAGAACAGAGACTGCTCAGGAAAACTCTGTAAGATTCAACATGCATGCTGAGACTTGAGAGGCTTATAAGAGATAGTTCAGTAAACGGGGAAAAGAGTAATATTTACAAAAATCATTTGCAGGGCTGGGGTTGTGGCTCAGTGGTAGAGTGCTCGCCTAGCATGCACAAGGCACTGGGTTCAATTCTCAGCACCACATAAATGTAAAATAAAGATATTGTGTCCACCTAAAACTTAAGAATAAAAATTTATTTTAAAAAATCATTTGCAGAGAGTGGTGGACTCATTTGGGAAACTAATATTAATTTGTTTTGGCTGAGACTTAATATAGAATATGGGAGAATGGCCAGAGATGAGGCTATATATGTAGATGAGTGCTAGATCATGGAGAATTTTGGATTTTATATTATATATTGTATATTGTAGACTGAAAGATTTTAGGCAGAGGAATATTGTCATCACTCTTGAATTTTAGACAGTTCTGGGGTTTTCATAGAAATGGACTAGAAATTGCTAAGGGCAAAGACTGGAAGGAATAAGAGACTATGGACTGAGATGAGTAATGCAGATGAGTAATTTGTACTTAAGAGGTCAAAGAAAGTGAGAAAGTTAGAATGGTTTCCAAAGTTTTAAAGCGTCCTAGATAGATTTTTGTATTTTTCATTGATGTATTTATTCTACAGAGAGGAATTCAATTTTTTTTTTTTTTTTTTTTTTTTTGAGGGTGAGAGTGGATTCAGTTTCAGAATATGTTACATTTGACACAGTCTTTTAGAACTCTTAAGTTTTCAGATGGAATATTGAGTCAGGAGAAGGATGTAGGTATTTATTAGTTTATAAGTTCAGAAACAGTTTAATTGTGGAATATGACAAGAATCTAGAGGAACAAGAATAAAACCCTGAGGAATGTCAGCAGACATGAAACAGAGGAAGAAGATTCTATAAAAGCGTGCTGAGGAAGAGTGGTCATCCCTGTTCACCTGACTCTCCCTCTGACTGTGAATGTGAGGGATATAGTCAGAATCAGAGAGGAATCCTTACTGAGAGCAATAGTGATTACTAACACTTAGATACCTTCTTACTACCAGGCACTGCTGAGCTGTTTATATACAGAAGCCAAAAGAATACAGGCTCTGGAGCCAAACTGACTGGGTTTGAAATCCAACTAATTCCATTTACTATCTTTGAGACCTTGAGCAAGTGACTTTACATCTCTGTGCTTCAATCTCCTCATCTATGAAATGAGTATAATAATTGAAGTCACATCTCACAGGGTTGTTATGCAGATTAAATGAGCTAATTCATGTAAAGTGCTTAGAGAAGATAAGTAACTTACCCAGCGTTACAGGGCTAGTAAGTAGCAAACTGGGATTTGAACTAATTGGTCTGATTCCAGAGCCTGTGCTGCTAACCTCTGGTTGTTAAGTTGTTGCACAGAAAGGACCAACTGGCCTATGCAGGCACCAAAAAACCTCCTGGTTACCTTAACATCCTGTCCTAAAGGATTAAACTAAGTGGGTCAGGCTAAATGAGAATATTGTAAGTAATTCTCTTAAGTGAGACTTCAAGAACAGGTAGGGTGTGCCAGCTGTCCTCACTGATATTAGTTCCACCATTGAATAAGTTGTTCTTTGTTTATGATAGTGTTAGAAGGATAAGATCTCCAGAAAAGTTATAGCAAAGATTAATGTTATCTTGTGGAAACTGTTAAATTGGTAATATGCAATTATGTAGCCTAGTTAGACTAGATATGGTACTTGCTAGCTGAGAAATATTTGGGGCTTGGAAAATGGTTGTAATTATTAATTATCAGTATTTTACTCAGCATTATATATGGGGATTTAATCGTAAGTCATAAAGTAAATGTATTAAACTCTTGGGCCTTTAATAATGAGATGTCAAGGCCCGGAGGTATAGCTCAGTGGTACAGCAAGTGCCTAGTGTGTGTGAGACCCTGTGTGTGATCCTAGCAACACACATATGCAAGAAGTTTTATTGTGTTGGTCTGTTCTTCCACAACAAAATTATGTTTTCTTAGCATGGTTGATAAAAGGTGTTCTAATACCAAAATGTGCACCCATCCTCAACAGCACTGAGAACAGATGAAATGCTATTACATAAGTACACATTACAAAATTGTCTTTAATCTGACACTTTTTTTAAAAAAAAAAATATTTATTTTTTAATTGTAGGTGGACACAATAGCTTTATTTTTATGTGATGCTGAGGATCGAACCCAGCGCCTCACACGTGCTAGGCGAGACTCCACCACTTGAGCCACAACCCCAGCCCCTAATCTGATTACTTCTTAAAGCCTGTCCTTCATCATGTAATTAATAGTTCTTAAATATATTGTGTTTTGAGTGTAAAGGTATTCTAGAGTAGCACAATCCAGCAAAAATATGTATACATAACTTTAAATGTTCTAATTGCCTCTTTAAAAAAGTAAAAAGAAACAGGTGAACTTAATTTTAATAGTATAGTTCATTTAACCCAGTGTTATCAAAAATATGATTTAAATAATTTATGATTTTAGATGTTATTAATAATATGCATTACACCATTTTTTTTGTCAGAGATTTTCAAAATCTGGTGTTTGTCATAAAATTTTAGTGTATCTCAATTCAGATTAACTACAGCTCAGATGCTCAGTAGCCATATATGATTAGTGGTGACATGACAGTATTTAACAGTAACCAGAGAGTAGTCTATGAGACTTTATCCAGAAAGCATATTAAACCTGTCTTTGGACATAGCTGAGAGTACATATTATTTTTTCAGATGGACATAAAATTTTGGTGAAGCCCAAGGATGTCATATTTACCAATGTCATATTTATTTTTTTGCTACGATAAGCATTGAACCCAGGGCCTCCTGCATGCTAGCCAAGTGCCCCACCTGTGAGCTACATCCCCACTTTACACATACATGTGTGTGTGTGTGTATACACATATATAGAGAGAGTGAGTTTCTTTTTTGAGAGTTTTTTTTTTTTTTGTATTGGGGATTGAATTGTCCATTGAGCCACATCCCCAGCCCTATTTTGTATTTTATTTAGAGACAGGGTCTCATTGACTTGTTTAGCGCCTTGCTTTTGCTGAGGCTGACTTTGAACTCGCCATCCTCCTGTCTCAGCCTCCTGCGCTAATGCACCCAGCTATTTTTGAGTCTTGTGATGTGGCTTAGGCCACATCATAAGGTTCATTGAATTCAAATGAACCTCTCACCTCTGCCTCATGAGTAAGCTGGAACTAGAGGCACAAGTGACCACATACAGCTGAAAAATTTATTTAATTAACAGCGTTTATGCTTTATTTAAATTAAAAGGTTATGTAAGTATTTATGGTCTCATACATTGACACAACCTTTGGAAGGTCATTTTGGCTGTCTTTTAATTTTACATATGCATACATTTTAATTCAGCAGTTTCACATCTCAAAATTTATTTCATAAGTACATGATCTAACATACAATAATTTATGTTTAAGACTCTTCATTTTGGCATTGTTTAATGTTTTTAAAAGAGCAGAGGCTAGGTAGTCGTGGTGGTGCATGCCTGTAATCCCAGTGACTAGGGAGACTAAGGCAGGAGAATTGCAAGTTCAAGGACAGCCTCAGCAACTTAGTGAAGACCTGTCTCAAAATAAAAAATTTAAAAAAGGCAGGGAATATGACTTAGTGGTAAAGTGCCCCTGGAGTCCTCCTGGAGGGAGGAAGGGACAGCCCATCAATAGGAGGATGAATAAGTTATATTATACTCTGAAACTATGAAAAAAGAAAGGAATGTGATATAAGGTTTTGTGGGATGTAATACTGAAAGTGCTACAACCAAAGTAACATTTTTAATTATTTTAAATTATTAAAATGATTATTTCTTCAGGATAGAATTATAGGAAACCTTTCAGTTCTCTATACATTTCCATATTTGGAGTCTTGGTATTATAAGAATTACATATTACTTTTTTAGTATATATTAATTCTCAATAACTTAAGAGTTTTTGGTGTATTTCCCTTATAAAAAGTGAAAAATTGGAAACAATATTAATGTTCAGAAACATGATGGTACTTCCATTTCTGGAATTGTATGCAGCCATTCAGGGGACAATGCTAAGTGGGGAAAAAAAAAGATTACGAAAGTGTGTGTATACGCACGCATGTGTATGAAAGGATCTGTATGTAAAACAAACACAACTAACGATATCAACAATTGTCTGCAGGTGGAGGAAGTGTGCATTTTTTCCCCTAAATTTTCTATAATGAATTTATACTTTTTCTATTCTCTTAGATTGATCAAAATTTTAACACTATTTGTTTTTCTGGCAGTAATGGGGATTGAACTAGGGAGCCTTTGTTAAAAGCATTACTTGAGAAATGAAATTTGGGAAGCTCAGTTTTGAGTGGTACAGTACAGAATTGAATTATTTGGTATGTGTTAAAATGTTTCTGAAACTGTAAAACATTGTGCATGTGAAAATATTTATCATATTTTTGTTTATGGATACTGTTTGCCCAAGTAGAGGGGTTTTGGTTAGCATTTTTTTAATATATATGTATGCATGTATTTATATAGTCATACAAGCCTCTTGCATTGTGATGAATAGTAAGGGTAACCTTACTGAATTTTCTTTGGTGTAATTTGATGTGCATAAAGTCATACAGTCTCTTAGGCCTTTTTCTATTGGTGGGAAATATAGATAATAACTTAAATTTTCATAACACATCTGCTAAAGATCTTGAACTCAAACTTGTTCTGAACTTACTTGTGCTCCCTAATTTAAAGATGGGGAAATGAAAGACCCAGTGGAGCTAGTGCATGGAGATGATGGTGTTGAGTCTTAGGGGCCTTTTCTCACTCAGGGAAACAATACCAGTAGTGATGGTGCTGGTGAGGTTTGCCTTCAGCAGTTATCCCACTGCCTGTGCTGTTGCCAGCAGGTAGCTTTAATGACATGAGAAATGATTAAGATGTACTTAGAGGAGGAAAATGGGGGAGTCAAGTTGTCATTGACTTTTGTCTGGAATAATGTTTAAGAGTTTGTATATTGCTGAGAGGCAAAAGTGTATGTGCTCTTTTAGAGCTGTGATATAAATGGATCTGTGCAGAACCATTGTCATTTACAATGCACTGTTATCAGACTTTTTTTTCTAAATCATTAAAGATAAAGGGGAAAATATAGTTGTGCATGGCAAGTGCCTATGAATTTTTCCCTATTCCTCTCTGGAGCCAACTGCCCCTATAATCATTTCTGGAGTCTGTTAACTCACAGAATGTGTTTCCTTTGCTAGGTTAATAGTTACTAATGTTGCTGCCTGTTTGTTTTCTGCTTTGTTTAGATTTCATGTCCTTAGCAAGCTCCTGAGCTTCATGGCACCTATTGACCATACTACAATGAATGATGATGCCAGGTAAGTAAGAGATTAATTATATGTCTCAAATGGCTTCATGACAGCCTGATATTGACCTGTTCTACAGCCTGTCACCCTCTTGTTTCTTCTTATCAGTTAACCATTTGTCATTGGCATCATAGGAAAGGTCCTTGTCACATCTCTTCACTCCCATAATTACTGTAAAGCCAAATCAAAAATTTCCATATACCAGCTACCTCTGGTGGCTGTGTGTTTTTGCTGCTAGATTTTATTTTTTAGTTTTTGGTACTGGGAATTTAACTCAGGGCCACTTGACCGCTGAGCCACATACCCAGCCCTATTTTGTATTTTATCTAGAGACATGGTCTCAGTGAATTGCTTAGTGCCTCACTTTTTGCTGAGGCTAGCTTTGAACTCTCAATCCTCCTGCCTCAGCCTCCTAAGCTGCTTCCAAGCTCCCAAGCTACAGGCGTGCACCATTGAGTTGGGCTAGGTTTTATTTTTAATTTTAGTCCACCTGCCTAGGACATCTGAGCTCTTTTCTAGGCCAGAGGGTCATGATAGCATGTATGCATGCTGTATGCATTGGGGGTTTTATGTGTATGCTCTTTAGAGTGGCTCTAGAGATTGCTATAGAGATGTGCATCTGTTGTGTTTATTGAGACTTCTTTTTATTTATTTTTTATTTTTAACTTGTTCTAATTAATTATAAAATCGTGACAGTAGAATGCATTTTGACACATTGTACACAAATGGAGTATAATGTCTTCCTCTGGCTGTACATGGTGCAAAGTCACACCTGTAGTATAATCATCCATGTATATAGGATCATAAAGTCCATCTCATTCCACAATCTTTTCCAGTGTTTTGAGGATTATAAGGGTTTTTACAAAAGAAGTAGGTACATGCTTATTTTATAAAGTGAAACAATCAAAACACATACAGGAAAATATAGAACTTATAATTCAGAAGTAACCTTTTTTTTTTAAATATTTATTTTTCAGTTTTCGGTGGGCACAACATCTTTATTTTATGTGGTGCTGAGGCTCGAACCCAGCGCCCCGCACATGCCAGACTAGCGCATTACCACTTGAGCCACATCCCCAGCCCAGAAGTAACCTTTTTTGGTAATTTTTTTTAAAAAAATAATTTCTATGTATAATATGTCAAAATACACTCTACTGTCATGCATATCTAAAAAGAACAAATAAAGAATAATTTCTTCTAAATTTATTAATTCCATTCTACCATAATACAAGGCTTCCCCTTTTTCCCCACATTTATGTACCATTCATTGATTCATTTTTAGCAATATGGATTTATGCTTTCCAGTTTTATTCAATGAGTTATATTTATTTTGATGCTAAATTGCCCCAGATTAATGGAAGTTCTTTAAGCTGCCTTGTGCCTTTTGATGTATCCCCAGTCATTCTTTGAGTACGTCCTTTCTGTCTTATACAAGATGTTCACAGATTATCTTATTGCTTTCCCTGCACCAATCCTGGACTCTTTCTCCAAGGACCCCTTTCCCCCACTTTTTTTCCATTGGATAATGGTTTTTAGAAGCCAAGACCTGGCTTCCAGGGGTGCTGGAACTGACCATGGTTGTTTTCAGGCCCTCTTAGCATGTGGAACCGGAAATGTATGAGTCCACATGCACAAACACAGGATGACCTCTCTTAACATCTCAGGTGACTTCCTCTCAGTGTCTGAGTTCCCTTTCAGAGTGTTGTTCTTTTTCTTTTCTTTTTTTAATATGATTGAAATTATATTTTACTATAAATATTTTATATATGGTGAGCAGTTTCCTGTCGTTAAAATTATTAAAAATTTTTAAATGACTACATAGTATTTTTATATTTAGTTACTCACAGACTGTTGGGACCTTTAAATTGCTTTTAATTGTTGTAATTAATACCATACTAATATATATATATATATTTTAATACCTTTATTTTGTTTGTTTATTTTTATGTGGCGCTGAGGATCAAACCCAAGGCCTCACACATGCTAGATGAGCTCTCTACCACTGAGCCACAATCCCAGCCCCCATCTTAATATTTTTAAGCATAATTATTTACCAAGTGAAATTATTGGTCATAAGTAGGTACATGTGGCTTTTGCCAGCTTTATCTAACCTTAAATTATGTATCTGTTTTTTACTTGAGAGTATTTAGATTGCCATCATATCTCATCAGATTTTCTCCCCCCATGCTTGAAAAGAGATCTATAGGCTTAGGCAAACACAATTGTTATTTTTCATTTTGGTTTGTTCTGTGCTTTGAGTATAAAGCAGCTTATAGGTGGTTCTGAGTACCTTTATATCTGTCTTTATGACCTCATATGTTCTCCTGTACTTTGGAAGTGAGAGCTTAGGTAGGGCTAGGTTTTTTCTCTGTTAAATTTCTGGGTTCAGTCTATTTAAAAGTTATAGAGTAAAGTAGGTACATTTTAGATTACATCAATAAAAAAAATTACATCAATAAGAAAAAAACTAGCTGTCTAAAGCTAAACCATATCCTTTAAGGTTACATTATTATGAGGTATAAAATAAATCTGGTGTAAATTATTGACATCTTTCTGCCTGCCCCACCACCACCACCACCAAGTACTGGAGATTGAACCCAAGTCAATGCACATGCTAAGCAAACATCCTACCTTTGAGCCACATCCCCAGTCCTTTTAATTTTATTTTGAAACAGAATCTTGTTAAGTTGCCTGAGCTGACCTCAAACTTGGGATATTCCTGCCTCAGCCTCCTGAGGACCGGGAGCTATACACATGTGCCACCATACTCAGCTAGTGATTGCTTTTAGAATATAGTACTTGAAAATCATAGAAATTAAGTTTTTGTCATTTTTTAAAATTATTATTATTGTTGTTGTTGTTATTATTATTATTATTATTATTATTTTGTAGTGCTAGGGATTGAACCCAGGGCCTTGTGCATGCAAAGCAAGCACCCTACCAAGTGAGCTATATCCCCAGCCCAAGTTTCTGTCATTCTTAGTTGTAGTTCATTTTTATATCACCCAATACCTCAGAGGTACTTAGTTTTTCAGAATCTTATATTTGTTCATCATTTTTGAGGGTCTGTTATATGCGAAACATAAATTATTTGAAAATGACTATCCTATTTAGTATTATTTGGGGCTTGGTCTATAAGAAACAAAACCTGACTACGGTGGCATAAGTAAATAAGATTGTATTTTTCTGGTGGAATTCTGTGTGGTTGTTGGCAATGGCTTTCTCTTCTCTTTGATGTTAGGGCCAATTTCTGTTATTTTCCCGCTGTGTTCCTAAGATGGCTGCTGCTACTTCAGCTATCAAATATATGTATCCAAGGCAAGAAGAATACAAAATAATAGTGCCAACCATATTTTTGGCATTTTGTTTGTTTGTTTAAAAGTGAAAACTCCTGCAGAATTCCCTCCAGCAGACTTATTCTTGGTTTTCATTGGTCAGAACTGTATTATATTGCCAGGTTGGTGCAGTGGGCAAGGGAAAGGGGGTCAGCATTTGTTTGTCAGGTAGCAGTCCTGTGGCATTCTGAATTTATGGGGAAAAAAAAGGATATCCTTTGTGGTATGATTGCTAATTATCAGCATTGTTTTCTAGCTGGTTTAGCCACTTAACAAGGAGTTTAATAATAATGTTGTCGCTGGAGAACTGAGCATTTGGTTTTACCAAGGTATACTCCATTCTCATAAAGAAGCTACATTCACATCACTGCTTATGCTTCATAATCAGAATAGACCAGATCAACTATGGATACTGTAACTGGATCTTAGCTCTTTCTGCTCCTCGCATCAAAACTTCTAAAGCCAGTAAGTATTGGTAACTTTAGGCAAAAATTGATACTTTAGGCAGTGGTAACTTGCCCAGCTTTTTTAGTGGAACTAATCTAGTATGGTCAGTCCTTTGTGTTCGTGGGTTCTTCATCCACACATTCAGCCAACTTTGGGTGAAAAATATTCAGAAAATGGATTGAGTGTGTTCTGAACACATACGGATTTTTCCTTGTCATCATTCTCTAAATAATATAGTATATAATTGTTTACATACCATTTACATTATATTAAGTATTATAGATAATCTGGAGATGATGATCTAATCTACAGGATGTACATAGGTTATATGCAAATACTACCCCATTTTATATAAGGGACTTAGTGGTGGATTTTGGTATCCCAGGGTACCAAGGATGACCTGGAGTCAATCCTCTGTTCATACTGAGGGACACCTGTACTGAGGAAGGAATCTAGTACTGTTCTGTTTTGTACACCACAAATGGGAAACATTCATTATTGTTAGAATGTCAGTATCAGTGTATACTACTTTTCCTCAAGTGAATAATTTTGGTTTTGCTAAGTGATACACATATCATTCTTGTTGGCTATGTGTGTGAATAGAGTTTTTTAAAATGATTTTTGAAGTATATTATGGCTTTATAACTTTATAAGCATGATACCAGGCCAGAAACCATAAGAGAAAATATTAATATACCTGACTCTGGAAAAGTCATTGAAAAGACAACAAAAACAGTAGGTAAAAATGACAGACTGGAACAAAAAAATTTAGTAGATGACACATTTCTCTACATATGCATTGAGTTTTACAAATATCTTAATATCCCAGTAAGAATAATAGGCAGAGGCTGGAAGTGTGTCACTCAGTAGTAGAGCACGTACTTAGCATGCCCGAGGCCCTGGGTCCAACCCCAGCACCAGAAAATAAATAAATAAATAATAAAAGAATAATAGGGAAAGCATGTCAATAAGTAGATTTAAAAATCATAAAATAGGGGTGGTGGCTGTAGCTCAGTGGTAGAGCACTTGCCTTGCGCATGTGAGGTACTGGGTTCAATGTTCGACACCACATAAAAATAAATAAAGGTTGAAAAAAAAGTGTTTAAAAAAATCATAAAATACAAATCTTAAATAGCAAAAAAAAAAAATCAGACTTTCAATCAAAGAAATGCAAAGTAAAATGAGATTTCATTTTTCCCTTATTAAGTTGAAAAATATTAAAAGAATAGTAATCCACAGTGTCGATGTATGAGGGAATACTTTCATATCACATTGTTGGGAATGTGATTGGCAAAATCCTTTTGGAAGGTTATTATCTGTTAACTGCCTCCCATCCCCCAAAATAAAACTCTACTTCATAGAAATTGAGCTAAGGAAACAGCTATTGTACCAAGGATCTTTATTGCAATATTGTTTATAATACTGAAAAAGAAAAAAAACAAATGACCATCAATAAGGAAATAAATCACAGTAAAATCATTTTAAGAGATTAAGCAATAATTAAAGGATAAAGTAAAACTGTACAATATAGCCAGGTATGGTGGTACATGGCTATAATTCTAGCAACTTAGGAGGCTGAAGCAGGAGGATTGCAAAGTTTGAGGCTGGTCTGGGCAACTTAGCAAGGCCCTAAGCAATCTCCAAAACCCAAAACTATTGGAGTGTCATGTTGGCACTTTAAAAATTTTTGATTTTCAGATGAGGAATGCCAAATCTATAGTGACAGGGAAAAAAATAGAAACAGTGCCTTTAAAGTAATATCTGTACTTCCATGGAAGATTTCCAGGTACTTTTGTTACCTGGGAAAAGATACACTGTTTGCAATATGATCTATCATATTTTTAAGATAAAAATGCAGCAGATGTATATATGTGCTTATGTATGTATATATCACACTGAATGCTTGGGGAAATGCCTAGGAGGCTGCATATCAGAATGTTAGGGGAGTTTACTTGTGGGGAAAAGCATGGGATGAGGAATGGGGTGAAGACAGATCTTCAGTTGAACCCAGGGGTGCTTAACCACTGAGCCACATCCCCAGCCTTTTTTATATTTTATTTAGAGACAGAGTCTCACTGAGTTGCTTAGGACTTTGCTAAGTTGCTGAAGCTGGCTTTGGAATCATGTTCCTCCTGCCTCAGCCTTCCCAGCCACTGGCATTACAGACATGCATCGCTGAGCCAAGCAGTGTTTTGGCTCTCTCTAATCTTTTTTTTCCATGAGAATGCGTTCATATTAGTTGTCATTAAAAAGTAAGAAGCTCTGGGGCTGGGATTGTGGCTCAGTGGTAGAGTGCTTGCCTAGCAGGGTGGGACCCGGGTTTGATCCTCAGCACCACATAAAAATAAAGGCATTGTGTTGTGTCCATCTATACCTAAAAAATAAATATTAAAAAAAAAAAAAAGTAAGAAGCTCTGGAGCAATAACACCAAACTCTTGGGTGAGTGGAATAAAAGACATTTTACCTTCTTATTTTTTTTATTTTTTGTGGTACTGGCAATTGAACTCAGGGCCTTGTGCACATGAGGCAAGCGTTCTGCCAAATGAGCTATATCTCCAGCATTTTTTTTTAATGTGATGCTGAGGATCAAACCCAGTGCTTCACACGTGCTAGGCAAGCACTCTACCAATGACCCATAACCCCAGCCCTATTAAATGTATTTCTGTAGTGTTTGAATTTTTTTTACAATAAGCATGTATTACTTTATTTCAACAGAAAAATGTTTTCTTTTTGAAAATTACATTTGTAAAATACAGAAAGGTGGCAGGAAAGTTCTGATTATTTCTCCACTGAAGATGTAAATGAAAACTCTTTCTTCCATGGTTTCTATGGGAAGCTGGCTTTTAATACCTGGCTGCTCCTTTGTAAGGCTCTTCCCCTTTTAATTGTGGAAACACATAGGTAAGATCTTTCCTCTCCTTTTGATTTCTTGTTCCCAGAAGCAGCTTCCCCTGTGGTTCTAGCTGACCTTGGCTAGAACCAAGGGTTTGAGTTTTTATTTTTCCACAAATATAGCTAAATTAAATCAATGCCTAGTGGGGTTTGGGGGGCCTAGTGCTCATCCTTCAGTCTCTTGTATCCCTTGTCCAGTTTGAGCTTCATAAATTTGTACTTGGTTGAACTGAATTGAAACTGGAACACAGTTCTTATTAAAAGAGGGAGAGGAGAAGTGCTGTCTTTAAAAGGATCTTTAGGGCAGGGGCATCTTTATTTTGCTTCTCCTGTGGTGTGTTTTGTGTAGTGTTATCTATCTATTTAGTCAATGTTTGCTGATACAAATTCTTTTCCAATGCTAGGAATTTTTCTTTTCAAGTGATCTATTTAAAAAAAAAAAAAAAAAACCTTTTTAAATGCAAAGTAGCCCAGCTGAGTTCCTGTGTTACCAAATTTCCCTTTGGGAGCATTTTTTTTCTAGGTATACTTTGGATACTGGTTTAAATGCTTTCAAATCTTTTTGTTAGTGAAAGTCTTATGTAATTCTGACCCCTTTATAAGTCCTGGTCTGATTAGATTGGCCTTGTCTCCATTATGAGATAGGCTGAGTTTTGTTGCCTACCTAATGAACATTCCCAGCATTGAGAGAAAAACCAAAGAAATCCAGTTTCGCTCATTGTCATATGTTAGCTTGCAAGGGAGGAAGCTACCATGATCCCCAAAATGATCACTGACTGAACACTGTCACCATGAGGAGCAGATTACTATTTTACTTGCATGATGTATAGGTTACTGTTCACATCTATGCTGAAGTTATTCTAAGCTTATCAAGGACATTTTAGAAACAACTTACTTTACATGATGTAAAACCCCCAGGGCTCTGTTAGACCAGAGGGAGCTTCCTGAAAAAATGCAGATGATCTCGGACTATGGTTCACACAAAGTGAAGATTTGGGGGATGAGGGAAATAATCAGCTGATTTCTGTCTATTTTTGAAAGACCCTCTGAGGTTCAGTTTTAAAGAAGTGAATTCTTTGTCATTCCCCCAAATGGAGCTTCTGGAAGTCAGATAGTCAGATGCTGGTGGGATATGTGGGAGAAGCAGTGCTGAGATAGAGACTATTCCTCAAAACTGGCCACCGGCAACAATTTGGGAAAGGAAACCCAGTACAGCTGCTTGCTCTGTTGGTGTGGAGAAAAGCATGGGAAGGTCTTAGTGATGGCAGCCTGCTAAATTTGCGCAGGAGAAAATTGAGGTTTACCTTGAACTAACTGCTGCCTCACAGAGGGTTGTCAGATAAATTTGATTCTGATACTGTCCATAAAATATGTAGGTTATTGTATTTTTCTATGCAGTTTCTCCCCCTTATTTCAGCAGAGGTAGCAACATGAACATTTTAGAGATACTCCGTTCCTTTGCTAAGAACTTAAATTCTCAATAGGAATAGGAAGGATTTCAATTTGAGCACCCACCCATTCTCTCCCCCAAAATAGAATTTAGCCTTCTTACTCCTTTCATAAAGCTGCTGGCTTTATGAAAAAAAAAAAAAAAAACAACAAGGAGAGGATCCTTTGATAAGTACTAAACATCAAATGCATTATTGTTTTGCATCTGGAGTTTTAGAAAAGAAACGTACAAATGTAATCTGGTCTTGTAAAGTGCTTTGTCAACATCACTGCCACGTTGTTCTTGAGGTGCCTTGGTATAATAGAATTTGTACAGGCAATTTGTCTTCGGCTTGCCATTTTTGTGTATGGGTCTGCACCCTAAATATGGGCATATTTGCCACTCTACTGTGATGGCACTCCTTTCCCCCAGTTAGTGGCCCAGAGGCTGCCAAAACTGTCCTTACTCTCCTTACCTGCTTCACCTCTGTTTGATAGATAGACACACTACTCATGGTGGACTGTTCTCGTGTAGCTTGCTCAGCATTTCAGAGCACACCAATATCAACCCCAGAAATACCCTCATAGAGCATTTTCCGTTGGTTAAAAATTCTCAGGCAAGAATGGTTAAAATACAGATGTTTTCTGTGAGGCTTCTTATCTCCTAAAAAGGCACAGGTTATTCTGACAGGTGAAACAAGTCTGGGCAAATATGCAACATTGATCTAATCAGCAGGAACAAGAGCGATGTTTTAACTGGTGCTACCTTTTACCAGCATCATTAAAGGCTCCCATTACTCTTTTATTAGTGGTTCCTTCTTCCTTATCAGATTACAGAACGAACATAACTCATGGCAGTGATTTGATCTCTTGTTAAAGAGGATTACAGCTTTGCATTAACTCGGATTGACACAGTTTATAATTCGCTTGTTGATACTCAGGCAGGCAGTGTCATGTGTTTGACCCCCCAGTAGTGCTGAAAGGAAAGAACCCCCATATATCATCATTAAAGATGGCGCCAAGCACAGTCAGGAGGCTGGAGCCTTCTTCCAGGAGCAACAGAAAGGACAAAGGAAATGTTCTCAAGTTCAAGCCTGAGACTTGGACCAGAGTTTTAAAATTGAAAAGAAAACACTACTGTTGTTTCTTCTTTTTCCCAATTTGCCGCTGTTCAGCCTCTTATTCTTGAGAATTTGCATTGTCAAATTGAATCCTTAGTTCCAAGCAGGAGGTAGAGTGATAAAAGCACATCTTCTAGGAAGAGATTGTAGATGATGAACAGATAAATCCTTCCCCCAAATGGGGCTTCTTGACAAGAGTTCTCGTTTCTGCAGTCACGTTCTCAGCATTTCTTCAAAGGGTGATAAGTCCTCTTTTTTCTCAAAGGGATATTTCACATTCTTTAAAATGAGCATATATATTTCTCTTAAGGATTTTTTGTTTTTAAGTTCTTTTATGTTACTATTCTTGGCTTTCTAAATATAGTATTTTATAGCTACCTTATTAATCACAAGTAAGTAGCTTGCAAGTGGTTAGGCAATAGCTAAGTTTTTCACCTTAATCTAGCTTAGTCATTCATACATATTATTAATATGTTTCCCATAATGATCACTGAGCCAACACTAGATTGCTAAGATATGTAGACCATTTCTAAGTGAAACAACCTTTGCTCTGATTTATCCACCCTCATTCAGCCAACCTGTTTCTGATCCACAGTGAAATGGCATAGAAATAACATCATATTCCACTTTTTGAGCATTGGCTGTATGTCAGGCCTTGCACTAAGCCCTTGATGTACATTTTCATTTTCAATCAGTGAAGTGGTTGACGTTATCTGTATTTTATGATAAGAATACTAAGCATAGAGCAATTAAGTAACTTGCCTAAGTTAAGAGCAGGTAGTGGAACTGACATATTTATTTAGGAATGTAACTCCTAATCACTGTTATTGTTTTTAGAAGTCAGCAAGGATTTTGATATAGATGGGAATAATGTGCCAAATAGAAGCCCCTCAATATACTGAGCTTCTTAATCTAAAACTGGGCTGGAGGATTACCTTTAAAAATTTAAAATTTCTTAAAAAAAATTTTGGGCTGGGGCTGTAGCTCAGTGGTAGAGCACTTGCCTGGCATGTATGAGGCACTGGGTTTGATCCTCAGCACCACATAAAAAAATTAATAAATAAAGATATAAAAAGATTTCCTCCATTTCTTTTAAAGAGGTAATCTGTGTAGACAAATTTTGCCTATCAGTCATTCACATTATAGTATGAATCATGGAATACTCAAAAGTGTTCTTATGGTTATATCTTTCTTCTGATTGTAAAAATCTTAGACTCATAAACAGCTTTGAATTCCCATCCAGTGTATTCAGTCCATTTGTTCTGAGAGTTCTGCCTGTCTCATACATACTCAGGCACCTGTTGCCTTTTCCTTAGAGACAGTATCTTTTCTTCTATAATAAAAATAATACATACTTATGAAATAAAATTTGGAAAATACAGAAAGGACAAAGAAAAATAATCCCATCATGCTATGTATTTTTTTTACAGTTTTATATGCACATATTCTATACAGATGTATACATATGTTTGATTAACTTTGTATTATAAGCATTTAAATGCCATTAAATATTTTTGAAAGCACTTTAGAAACATAATATTCTATTATGGAATATTCATATTAGACATTTAGGTTTCTTTTGTTTTTCTTTCTCTTTAGGTAATGTGCAATGAACATATTTTCATGTTCAGGTTTTGCTTATATCCTTAAAATAGGTTCTTAGTAGGGGAATTTCTGAGTCAAATGTGTAAGCTTTCTAATAATTCTTGATGGTTGGTACTAATTTATATGTCTCCTTCCCAGCCAACTGAGGCTTATGTCACTGAACCTTTGCTAATTAGGGAGAATTATCTTATAAAATTTATCTTGTAAAAGTGTTTTTTCTTGCTTTTTTTTTTTTTGGTCCTGGGGATTGAACCTGGGGGCACTTTGCCACTGAGACAGATCCCTAGCCGTTTTTTTGAGACAGAGTCTAGGTAATTTGCTGAGGCTGGCCTTGAACTTGCTGATCCTCCCACCTCAGCCTCTTTAGTCTCTGGGACTACAGGTGTGTACTGCTGTGCCCAGCATGGAGTTCTGTTTTAAGACAGAATATTGTTCAGTGGTCTCCACTTTCTGTTTCCACAGCCTGATTTGATTCGAGGTCTTTTTTCAAGTTCTCATACATATGATCACGCCAACGGCCTCTTGACCACTGGTGTCTGATCTATCAGCTCTGTGTATCTTCAGGCTCCCCTTCCTCAAGGACCACATAAAGCGTGCTCCTGCTCCTTGCCTGTAGACTAAGCTCACACTCTTGAGCCTGCTGCCAGGGCCTTCATTGATTTGTCACCAAGCTATTTCCTTGTTAATCTGTTTCAGCAGCATATGCTGGTGTCATCCAGAGTGGGTCCTGCCATTCCAGGAACCGGCTCCCTGTTCTACCTCTGTCTCTTCATTCTGCTCCCTCGAGGTCTTCCAGCCCTATTCCACTGGGTACTCTCCTATCAAAGTATTCAGTCCTTTGAGTATACCAGCCTTTCCAAGGAGACGTTTGTGATCCCTATCCTGATCCGAGTGGGTGGCTTTTTCTGTGTCGAACCCCATTTTATTGCTCCTCTCTAACAGTATTTATTACAGTTCACAAAAACACTTACTAGGGTTTTCTTTCTTGCTTGCTTGCTTTCTTGCTTGCTAAGAATGTTAATTTATAAATTATGCTGGCATAAAATGTCAAGACCAAATGTGAGATTACAGTAAACATAACCATAGTTATTTCACTTATAACTTAACATTGTATTTTTTAAAATATTTTTTTAGTTGTAGATGGACAAAAAATACCTTTATTTTTAATTTTATGTGGTGTTGAGGATCAAACCCAGTGCCTTCCATATGTGAGGCGAGTACTCTACCACTGAGCCACAGCCTCAGTCCTAACATTGTATTTTAATTCCAGTTGTGTCTTGCCTTATATAGCATTTTATAGCACAAGTATTACTTACCAAACAGTTTATTTCAGGTCTTTTTCTGGTTGGTGCCATCCCTATCTATGCTAGGGAACAGGTTCAGCATTCTTGGGTGCAGTGCATACACCCTTGATGCTTACATAAATTGAAATACTTAACTGGGAGTGGTGGTGCACGCCAAGCTGCTTGGGAGGCTGAGGCAGGAGAATGCGAGTTCAAAGCCAGCCTCAGCAACTTAGCAAGGCCCTAAGCAACTTAGTAAGATCCTGTCTCAAAATTTTTAATAGATAGATAGATAGTGATTCTTGTGTCTTTTTTGTTATTGTTGTTGTTGTTAAATGAAAATAGGCTTTACTAGATTCTTGAGAATGAAATGTCCTTAATTTTTTGTTTGATAAGTACTGTTTTAAATATAATTTTCACAGATAATTATTTAAATGAAATTAGTGTTTTCACATGGCTGTAAATCTGTTACACAGATTTGCCCATTTCTTGCAAACCCCCAAACAGTTGATTATAGACTTCCTGTCTGAAATGCCTTTAAAGACTTTCAGCCTATAAGTCTAGGTACAATTTGCTGGTAAGATTTTTTTTAAAAAACAGTATAAAAGATGGATGAAGAGGAGTTTCTTGCCTCTTTTATTGAAATCTCTTCGAATCATCTAACTCCTCTAACATACTGCCCTTGGCACTTTGTACAAGTCTGTGCTTTATATGGCCTTCAGTGGAGGTTGCTTCCTGACTGTTTGTGGTGTGTGTCTCTGTGGAGCAACATTGCACCGCTGGAGGGCCAGCTCCCTGTTTTGTTCACAGCTCAATGGTCAGCATTGGAAAAATCCCAGAAATGAAGGGTCAAACTTTGGGATTTGTTGTTCCCTGCCCTTTGCTTAAAGGCTTTTTGAGGTCGTTTTTACTTAGGATGGACCCGGGAAAAGATCTTCCAAGAAGACTCTTATTTTCCCATCATTTCCAAGAGTGTATACTGTACACTTTGAATTCTACCATAGGCTTGCTCCTGGCCACCTCTGCCAGGTTTGGTTTCTGGTGACTCTTCTACAAATAGAGGTGTACCCACAGGGCTCTATGATGACCAGTGACAGCTTAGGTCAGTTTTTTGGACTGCTTTCAGAAATTGTTTTGTTTGAGAAGAAAACAGCTCTGGGGGTGCTGGGGTTGTGGCTTAGTGGTAGATAGCTTGCCTAGCATGCGTGGGGCTCTGGGTTCAATTCTCAGCACTGCATTTTTTTAAAAAATATTTTTTATGTATATTTTTTAGTTGTAGATGGACACACAGTATCTTTATTTATTTTTATGTGGTGCTGAGGATTGAACTCAGTGCCTCACTCATGTGAGGCAAGTGCTTTTCCACTGAGCTATAGCCTCAGCCCCTCAGCACTGCATTTTACAAATAAATAAATAAATAAATAAACAAAGGTATTGTGTTTACCTACAACAAAGAAAGAAATTCTTTAAAAAAAAAAAAAAAGAAAAGAAAGAAAGAAAAAACAGTCCTAGAAGGGATTCTGTGTATGTTAACAAGCATAGTTACCTTTTGTTGTTTTTGGTGTTGGTAGTAAGTGTCAGACCATAAAAGGACCTGTGTCAAGGGCATCACCTCATTGCTTTGAGTTCCAATTGCGGGGAGGCACCTAGTAATGGGAAGCTACTCCCAACTATTCTGGGGAATGAGGTCTGTAGTGAGCCACAGCCACACCTGTGTTGAATCCAGTGTCTCCTCTGGGGAGCAGAACACTTGATAAACTTAGCTCCTTTACCCTCCGGGTACCTCAACGTTAAAGGCAAGGAAGACTGAAAGCTCCTTCTTCTTCTTCAAGATCTGGAAGCATCAGTGAAAAGTGTGAGGCACTGAAGTCCCTGGGTCTGAAGTCCCTAAGTGGGACTGCCCAGTGGGGGCGGCCGCCAACACTGGAGACTGGGACAGGTCCTATGTGGTTCTCCTTTCTGCTTCTCGGAGGATGGTGGGGGTTGGGCCTTTTGTCTCTTGAGTGGAATGTGAAATGCTGAAAGAGGAGCAGTTGTTCTTCAGTGCTTTGTGCTCCTTTATAAGAAAGAAGAAATCAATACACATTTTCTCATACACACACTTGGCAGCACTCCGCCTCCTCCACAGCTCGATCCTGCAGTGGAAGGAACAGCCATGCCCCGAAACAGACTCACCGGCTTCCAGGGGAATAAATGCAGACTACTTATTTTGCACTTAGCAATCAAGGTTTTTAAAGGCAGCCGTGTAACTGGCTAAGGCCAGCAGACTGCTGAGTGCAGGGACTGGTTGACAGAGCTAGGACAGTGAAGGTGGTGCTGTTATGGATGTCCAGGAGCCCAGGGTCCTGGGCTACCCCTCCTGGGGAATGTTTACTGGCAGGTTCAGCAGAGACCTTCCTTTTATAAATTTCTCTGTGGACAAAGGAAGGGAGAAAGTTCTTTGAAGTATGCTATTAGGAACCAAAAAAGATGGAGGTGGCAATTTACATTTTTTTCAGTTAATATAAGAGTAAACTGTCCAGGGCTGGGGTTGTGGCTCAGCGGTAGAGTGCTCGCCTAGCACATGCGAGGCTTTGGATTCAATCCTCAGCACCACATAAAATAAATAAATAAAATAAAGATATTTTTTTAAAAAGTAAACTGTCCAAAGAAGAACCCTATCCCAGGATGGACTTTACTTTTTAATTAGAAAGTACAGTATGGATATCTGTAAGTTTGTGTTGTAGTAGTGGCTAAAAGTTAGGTGTGGTCCATGAGTAATTTTTAACAGAATCCGTAGTTTAGGTAACATAATAACCTCATAGTACAGAGTGAGCTCAGTTTTATTCTGAGCTGATTGGGGTGGCCTGAGAGGGTTTGGAGCCCATGCTCTGGCTTGGCCCAGAGGAGGTAGATGGTCAGAGCTGAGAACAGGCAGGGGGTCATGGGGCAGCATGTGGCGAAAGAAAAAAGAGGAGACCCAACAGTCAAATGTAGGAGGAGGGAGATGAAAGGACAGAGCAGAGGAGAGCCTGCCCTGAACTGGCTGAACTGGCCAGCAGAGCCCAGGGTGGAGCTCTGGCACAGGTAGCTGCGCTGCTCCTGGCTGCTCCTGCGGCCAGCAGCTCAGCCCTGTGTCCTCTGAGCGCTGTGAGTTGCTGCTGCTGCCGCCTTGGGTTGGTTTGCCCATTGCTGCTTTCACATTTGGGCTGGCACTGGGTTTCTAAGCAAATGAGCTCTCCGACTTGGTGTCAGAAGTAATAGCAGTGTGCCTGCCAGAACTCTCTAATTTTGATCCCCTGGAAGTTGAGGTTAAACTGGAGCTGAGAGATACATCCTGTGCGGCCCCCACTGGCCCTGGATCACAGGCAGCAGTCCTGAGATGGATACAAATGTAACTGGGTGTCAGTCTCCCCTTCCCCGTGGTTGGGGGAAGTGATTCACGTCTAAGCAGTGAAGCATCCCCTGGCTTCTAACAGGAGCTGTGAGAGGGGCTGCTGTCTGAACAAGGAGCTTCATCTTCCTGAAGCCAGCAGTCACAAAACCGTAAACACAACACCGGCCAACTCTATTGCCAGGATCGCGGTGGCTTGACGTTAATATTAAACATCTCCAGCAAGTCAGAGAGCTCTGTAGCCTGGCTCCAGAATAAAAATAAATAAAAATAGAGAGAAAATCCTGCTAAAAACAGTGAGGTGGTTTGTCGTCTTTCCTTTGTGAGGCCATTTGTCTTCTCTCGCATCAAATCTGTTATAAAACAGTCAAACTGTGAAAGTGGAAATCATCCCAGGAATATGGAATATTAATGCACAGGAGAGGAGCAGCGTCCCTTTTGTCTGAAGAGTGGCTCCTGCCCCCCCTTTTGTAAGCCACCGAGGTAAATTATTTTTCTTTTAACGAATATGAAAGACTTGAAGCTAGTGGTATTGGAATGGTGGAAGTTTCAAGTATTTTTTTTTCCTTTGTTAAAGTGGAGTGAATTTCTAACTGATGAATGAGGAGAAAACCTTTATAAATTTAATCCCAGTTCCTTGCCCGTCCCTGTTCCTGTCCTCTCTCCTTCCTCCTCCATCCTTTTGGTTCCTTTGTTTGGGGCCTGAACCTGCTTCTTTGAACACTTATAAATCTTGAATCTGTCTGATCTTTAGGAGACAGGCCAGAGGCCGCACGTCACCGTGTGTAATTTAAAGCTGCAGGGCTAAAAGCATTTGCAGAGGTTTGAAGGACCCAGTTCTGACCTGACCAAAAGAGCACATTGGAACAGACCTTCTCGAGTCTCCTTCAAGCCCTGGGAGGATGGTGATGAGAGCAGACACACCGAGTAATTTATGGGCTCCGTTTGCTCCCAGTCTCCTCGGCACCTGGTCCCCTTAGAAATGAGTCATATACTGCCACCTTGTGGCAGATTCTGGCAGCTGCAGTCTGACTGTCTTGGACAGTCCAATCTGGTGTTCAGCTGGTGTCTGATCCAAGATGATTTGCCTTGTATCCAGATTTAGGTAGGTAGTGATACAGGAGGGGATTCTCTTGAGTCACTACTGTTGCTTTGATAACTTGATCATGTTAAGAAATAGGTCTCAGGTGAGAGAAGATGGCTTTCTTTTACTTTCTTGTTCTGTGCATTTTGTGGGTATGGGGTGTTTTTTGTTTGGTTTGGTTTGTTTTGATCTGGGATATGTGAGTTTAGGAAAGAAACCTGAGATCCGGTCACACGTGGTGGCACATGCATGTAACCCCAGCTGCTTGGGACGCTGAGGCAGGAGATCATAAGTTTGAGGCCAGCCTCTGCAACTTAGCGACACCCTGTCTCAAAATAAAAAGGACTGGGGGGCTAGAGATGCGGCTCAAGCGGTAGCGCGCTCGCCTGGCATGCGTGCGGCCTGGATTCGATCCTCAGCACCACATACAAGCAAGGATGTTGTGTCTACCGATAAATAAAAAATAAATATTAAAATTCTTCTCTGCCCCCCTCTCTCACTCTCTCTTAAAAAAAAAAAGGACTGGGGATGTAGGTCCATGGCAAAGTGCTCCTGGGTGCAATCCCTAGTACCCAAAATAAAATACAAAATAAGTAAATAAAAATTTTTAAAGGACTGGCGGGGGGGGGTGAAGCTCTGTGGCAGAGCATTTACCTAGCATGTGTGAGGCTCTGGACTCAATCCCCAGTACAAATAGTAATAACAACAACAATAAGCCTGTGTTTTGTTGTTGGGGAACATGGAAGGAGGGTAAAGTTCTGACCTTTCTTTGGCTGCATTCGGTTCCTAGGCTTTTCTGCTCTGATGTCCTGTGTGGCATTCTGGGCAGGTGATGCTCTTTATAAGAGCTGTGTCAGGGTCTGCACTTGGACTTCCTTCCCTACAATATCCAGTCTTGAGAACTGAGTTCTGATGTGTCACCTGCCCCTGGTCCCATTCCTGGGATGTGCACATGGCACCTGCGTGCCATTTGGATTGATATGTTCCCATCGTGAGCCAATAGAGACATTTTCACTTACCTTTCTCTCACTTAAAGCCACTGATACTCAGTAGGATTTGGATCAGAGAAGCAGAAGAAATGAAAGGTAGAGGAAGGTGCTGTTTCAGTCTCTTGTGTTGTTGGGAAGCTGGCCACAGGCCTTCAGATGGCCCTCTGTAGCACCTCGGGGCTGCTGTGCCTTGTTCCATTTTTCATCATCAAATGATGGTGCAGTTTATGTAACAGGGACTTTGCTTAGTACTCTGAAAACAGTATCTTTAACGAGAGTATGTCACCATCTTACTGAAGAGGAAGCTAAGTTTCAGGGGGCTGAGTAATTCACCTCAGCTCATGGGTATGGTAAGAACCTGAGCCAGAATCAAGAGCCACTCTGGCTCCAGATTGCAGCCCCTGCACATTTGGTACATGCCGCGAGGGTGTGCCACATAAAAGTGATTTGCTTTGTTTTAGGTGATTGTTTCTAAACTTGCTTTTCCCATTTGATTGAGTATATAACAAAAGAAAGCTATTGTCCCAGGGCTTTTAGGCATCTCTAAGAGGAAAATGGAACAGTGGATAGCCTTTGCCCTCTGGCCCACTTTGGTTTCTGACAATTTGAATGGAGGCACGTGTTTAACTGGAAGAGGATCCCTTTGTTTGATGCCATTAACATATGCCAAGTAATAATTGGAGGGACACCTTTTTCTGTAGGCATGTGGAATGCCTGGGCATATTGGTAGACAGAACAGAAGGGACTAGAGATCTGTGAAGCAGAGAGAAGGGTTTGTTTAGAATATAGGAAGAAGGGCTGAGCTGGAGGTGCCGGGAAAGTGCTGGCCTGCCCCACACAAAGTCCTGGCTTGAATCCCTAGTACTGCTCAACCCGCAAAAACTGAAAATGCCAATGTGGAGGAGGTGGGGTCCTCTCTACCCACGGCACTGTCTAGACAGTGCTGTCAGTGTGAGGACTGGCTCGGAGGTTCCCGGACCTTTCTGTGGCCCTTCAGCAAGCTGCAGGACTTGGTCAGGCTGGTTGGAAGACTACACGAGAGTGATGGAGGGAAATACAGCTGGTGAGCCAAGAAAGGACAGGTTTAGATAGAGGAATACACCGGCTAGCTGAGGAGCTGCCACAGCTTATAGCAGTCAGCCTTGCTCCCCTCCTGGTTCCAGGGAATACGGCCATGGGACAAGTCACATAGCGGAGTTGGGTCCAGTGTATCTCTCCTGGTAGAACTGAGTATCCCAGACAATTTACTGCAGATGGTCACCTTCCCAACCCAGCTTCTGCTGATCTGTTGTTCTTTGTAATCCTGCACAGCAGCTAACAAAGTTCAAGTAGACATTCAAATATTTTTTATTAATTTATCACACCTGTGTGTTGTATTTTGAGACCAGGAATCATAAACATCTAGTATGTTTCTAGTACATGTTTATGAACTTACGCAGCACTAAGTCAGTCGTTTTCAAAACACAAACATTTGAAAAAGGGTGACATCAGTATCATCACAATGATTTTTGAAAGCACACATCTGTCGTCAGTGGCCATGCTCCTCTGTCAGTGTGGAGGCGCACACGTGGGAATCTCTGCACCAGGCTTGTCCATGCTGACCCTTCTCATGAAATTTGGGTTTGACGTGAGCCCAGGTGGAATTGGCAGGGAGCTCTGGTAGAAAGTCAGAATTAGTCTGACTTTCCCTCCGTGTGCTTTGTCATTTTCCTTGATTCCTCGAGGTATCTGTGCAGGGATTGAGTTAAATGGAAAACAAATGCTGCGCCACTTCAGGGCAAGGCCCTGCGGTGTGCAGGAGAGGGGACTATGAGAAGGGAAGAAGGGCCAAGTGTGCTGGGTGACTGAGGTAGGCACCATCTTGCGAGCTATGGACTGCTGTCATTCTAGTGGTGAGTGGGGCTTTAAGTGAAATGGGGGTGCACGTGTATAATAATGCATATATTAAGGACTACGCCTTTTCTCATGAAGCAACAAATTAACAATTTTGAATTAAGCAAGGGCAAATTATGTATATAATTTAAATCAGGAAAGCATCATCACTGTCTTCACTGGTATGTTTGGAGGATTGGCATGAAATACTTCCTGGGAGACTGTGATATACTGGGGGGGCGCTCTATGGGCCACCCCCAGGAGTAGTGGAATGGCCATTTTCTTTGCGCTGTCCACCTGCCTCAGGAGTGGGGTGCGGCGACTTGGAGGTGGCTTGGTTGGAGGCTTGTCGGCAGGAGGAGGAGCAAGGTCTTTCTGAGAGCAGATAGCAGATGCCTACAGAGTGCCCGTGCTGCAAGCTACCGTCCTAGCAAACTGAATGCCCCGCACAGACCATTTGCAGGTTTAATACTCTCCTTTGTACTGTTTGCCCAAATGCCATCATGAAAGACCACGCTCTGTGTTGCAGTCCTGAGAGAAGCATACGGGGGGAACTGAGGGCACACATGTGTCCTCACATCTGTCTGGGGCTGCATTGTTATACATGTGCACCCCCATTTCACTTAAAGCCCCACCCACCCCTTGAATGACAGCAGTTCACAGCTCGCAAGTCGTTGCCTACTTCAGTCTCCTTGGAAGAATCATACAATAAAAAGCTGGATTCCAGCACACACACACACACACACACACACACACACACACATTCCGTCTTTATGGAAAATGGCTGCTAATCCATGATCATTTTTTTCCAGAAACAGGTTTTATGATAATATAGTAAAAATATTAAATTAGAAAATGCCTCACTAAGGGTTATAAAACCTTACTACACTAGAGATAGGTAATTATCCCCTCTACAGCCTAAATGACAGTTTAAAAGAAATAAAAATGTTAGTGCTCATTACTTGCTTTTGTAGGTTGCAATAAAGGGTAAGTTAAATTTTAATTCAAGGAAGAGCCCTGGCTATCGACCTTCTACCTTAGGTCCAAGTCCTGTTAATTACTCTGTCGCTTATTCTCCTACATGATACTAACATTAATACATTTTCTACAGTGGACATTCCCACTGGCCATTGAGACCCACAGTGTGGAGGAGGAGGGGAGACAAATCAGGAAAGGTACTTCAGATCAGTGATTCAGATCTTGATTCTTAATGTGATGGGGAGCAGGAATTATTTTTTAAAGAAAACCAAGTTCATTATGCATAGCCTTAAGGGAACCTCAAGTATTAAACTCGACACTTACCCTGGAGAATCAGAGGAAGACAAGGTTAACCTGAAGGATTGATAGTCTGGCCCTCTGCACAGCCAAATCCTGGTTAGGGAAGAAGTGCTGCAGTAGAAGCCATTTGCCTCCTCATCTCCAGCTTTTGCTTGCCTGGTTTCTAGTTTTGTTTTCCTTGGGAAGGTGTGAGGGATTTGGATGTGCTTTCTTTCTTTTCAGATGTTTTGATCTTTCCCTCTGCACTGATGCTAGACCTAGCACCTGTCTGGGTTTGGGGGCGCTCCTGGGCTCTCTACACCTCAGTCTTACTTGGTGTGTGAAGACTTTCCAAACTGAAGATAGGTACAGACTTTGATGGAGTCAGTTTCCAAAGTAGAACACGCTTGTGCCAGAGGTACAGGCCTCCCTCTGCTCAGCCTTCTACAGTTGCCCTTCAGCTAGTGCAAAGCTTGCTGTGTGCCCATCTCTAGAGTGCCCTGGTCCTCGCCCTGGACTAGGAAAGTTCCAGGGCCTCAGGCACAGGCCCATTTGGACCTATGGTCTAGGAATTGAGAAAGCCCAAGGACTGAACTGAAAATACTGTGTGGGTCAGATGGCTTCCAGGTCTTTATTTTCAACCAAACTATAGGAGAATGTGAGTTGAGTTGTCAGTTGATAGATTTTAATTTTTGGAACTGGGGATGTGGCGCAGTGGTAGAGTGCTTGCCCAGCATGCATAAGGATTTAGGCTCAATCCCAGCACCACAAAAAAAAAAAAAAACAAACAAACAAAAAAAAAAAAACAACGTGATTTTTAGTGATGGGTCACTATGTGATTATTTTCCCCCCATATAATTCAGAAAGAATGAGATGAGAAGAATCAAGGGACATTTTGGTGACAAAACTCCCATTCCTATCTGGGCACAGTGGCATGCCTGTAATCCCAACTACATGGAGACTAAGGCAGGAGGAGCCCAAGTTCAAGGGTGACCTGGGCAACTTAGTGAGACCCTGTCTCAAAATAATATAAAAAGGGCCGGGGATATAACTCAGTGGTAGAGTACTCCTGGGTTCAATCCTCAGTACATTAAAAATTAAAAAGAAAAAAAAATCCCATTCTTTTCTGCTTGTTCATATGACAGGATTTCTCAGGACACACATCTACAAAAAATAAGACTACGGTTGATGCTGAGCCCTTTTTCATTCTAATGATAGATGATATTCACCCATAGATCCATGAACACTCAACAGGGAAAGCTTCATTCATATCCATTAAGAGATGTGATTCCAGTAACACTTTATACATTTATATTAAATTTTCACTAAAATTATAATATACTGTTTGTATTGTTAATATATAGAGATTGTATCCTAATAATAATTATAAGGATAAACCAATCCAGAACAGAATTTCAATTACTTGAAGACTTGTCTCAAGAAATTAAAATATTTTCATTTTAAATTTTGAAAATTTCAGATGTTTTCCATTTACTTATTTTTGTGGCCAAAAAGTATAATAGGGTAATCAACGAAAGAACAATTATATTACAACAAAAATCTATAGGGAAAAGTCAAGTGGAAATGTCAACCTGTTTTTGAAAAAAAGATGCTGTAAAATTTCTAAGTTAGAGAGTTTGATTATGTGTTATTTAAATAAATGATAATGGGTATCCAGTCACTGTGGCATTGAGGTTCCATTGGGAGCATTACAAAAGGGTCATGACTTTTAAAAGTTAATAATTACAGCTTTCTCATAATATATCCTTTGTGACTATGTAAATTTGCTGTGAAAAATTTCATATAGCAACTTAGAATGTGTGAGGGGTGAGAAGTTTTGTAAAAATTGTTTTTGGACTCTTGAGCTCTGTCCTCCCAGCGTGCATGACCACCTAGGAATGCAAGGTCTCGAACCTTGGATGTGCTGAGAAGGGCTGGGCTGAGTCAGCAGCTGGAGTCTAGGCAGGTCCTTATCTGGAGCTGCTCCTGGTCCCCAAGGAGGGCTTGCTTGGTCTGCCTCTAGAGCTGGGGCCGAGGGAGGAACCGGAAGCACCAAAGGCAGCAGGAGGCCATCGCATTGCTCTTGGTGAGGGATGGCATGATCTGAAATAGTGGGGGCCTGGAGGGCAGCAGGGCTTGGGTGCTTTGCAGGTGCACGTGGCCTCTGGCTGGTGGGTAGTGGGCCCAAGTGAAATTGCTTGAGGGTGTTTAGATTGGAATGATCCCTTATTTGTATTCTCCATCTCTCTCTCTCAAAATATTTTAAGAACCCAGACCACTCAGCTTCCCAGGTTGCTCTGCCACGAGCAGCTGCATATGTTTGTCAGCTTTGCGCACCTGAGTGTGAAATGATGTTCCATCAAAACATGGGTTCAGCATTTCACTCTCTGCTCCTGACACGTGAACCCCGCTGCGGACAGTAACTGCTGCCTTCGGCCCTGGCGTTGCACTGCTATTGCGGCGCAGAGTGGAAGCATTTGCTGGGGGTAATGATGGGGTCTGGTGCAGGCAAGCAAGGCGAGGCTGGAAAGGGGGTGGCTTGAAGGCTAAATAGCACTGCGCCTCCGCTTCTCCCTCTCATCAGCCCGTGTCCTCTTAAAGTCATACTGTCCTTTCTGTCATGGCTCTCCCCTTCATGCCGTTTAATTTTTTCCTTGTTGAAATGGCTAGTGAGACTTGTTTTATTGGCAAATAGGCAGGCCCCGAGCGTGATGAAGTGAGGCCGGCAGGGCCTCGCTGCTCTCCTGTGATGGAGCTGGCGGCCGGCAGGGGAGCTGCCTGCGCTCATTTGCATTGGGGCTGAGGCCGCTCTTCACCTTTGTGGGGCTGTCTGGGCTGTGGAGAGCGAGGCAGACAGATGTGTGTGGCAGGGAACAAAAGAGGCTGGAGCTCAGGGTGAGCCTGCTCTTTGTCTGCAGGCCGTGAGGCTGGTTGGCGGTTCGGGAAAGGGTGGCAGCAAATACTCGCCGTAAAATGGCTGCAGTAAAACTGGGACCCCCTGTTTTCTAACCCACGCGCTCCCCAACATGAAAGGCTAGTTTAGATTTCTGTTTTCTTCTTTAAGGTTTTCACTTTTTTAAGGCTTTGGTATGCCATTCCCATCTCCCGTGTCCTGATTATGGTGCTTCTGTTCCTCTCGGTCACTAAAAACGGGGTAACTTTAAAAAAAGACTAATGAATTTTTGGGTTGAATTCTTGTGAAAAAAGAGCTGTTGAACGATGGAGGTTTTTGTTTGTAAAGTCAGGTTTGCCAGTGATAGCTCTCAGCACTTTTAAAAGCCTATTTCTTGACAAGATGGCAGACAGTATTTTTAGTCAGATCTGAAAATATTAGAGCTGCCATGGCCTCTTACCGGGCTGCTGACTCCCTGGTCAGCTGCGTGCCTGCCTCAGTTGGCTGTGTCCCCGGGGCCCTCTTAATTACATGGGTCCCACTTGCTTGGAGCCTCAAGGCCCCTCCTGACTGCAGGGAGAGCTGCATGGTATGCACAGGGGAGAGGGCCCTGCAGCGTCCATCCTGCAGTGGGCAGGGTCCCTCCACACACACTCTTGATTTACCAGTCCTTGGCAGATGGCTTTGGCCAGATGTGTATGTGTTGCACTTAGTAACAGAGACAGAGGTTGGTGTGGTAATTGATTGTATTTTCAGGAACCCAAGACTGACATCTTAGGAGTTTTTAAAATGTCAAAACCCAACTTTTGAAATAAATTTAGCCAATCAAATTATTTATTAGATTGAGACTAGAGAAGCTGCTGGGGGGTGGGGAAGGTCTTGGGTCTACGCCTGAACTACTGCACATGTGATAGTAATTGGAATCTTGTTGCTGGGTCATTTTCATTGTTTTTCAAGTACTGCCAAGTCCAAGAAAATGTATGAAAACTAAATTATATCCCCCTACATCCCATGTCTGATTGAATCCTCCTCATGGTGTGGCCGTCTCATACATCCTATTAAAATATTCAATCTTGTTTTCTTACTTGAAGAGCCTGTCTGTAAAGGGCAGACTTAGAGAAAACTCATTCCCTAGAGACAGGGTATCCAGGCACACTGGACTGTTTACATATTTTACTATTTGATTGGCTGCGTCTGGATTTCTTCCTCTCGTTGTATTTGTGAATAAGAGCTGTGAGGTGCATTTTTTAATTACATGGCTGTGTTTTCAATGGAAGGAGCAGATGAGAGTATTTCCCAGCTTCTTAGTTTCTTTTAACCTTGAGAAGTTAACTGGTGTGTTAACCAATTTGTTTTGTTTGTCTTCTAGGACAGAGTTGTATCGATCTCTTTTTGGCCAGCTCAACCCTCCTGGCGCCGGCCTTGGGGATTGACGTCGTCGCTGTCTCCTTTGCCCTGGGCCTCCCTGCACCCCGCCAGTCCTGCCGCCTGCTCACCCAGGAGGCAGCTGTGATTCCTTGGGGCTGAGCGGCCAGGGAATCCCTGGGAAGGTGCTCTGCCCGGAACGTGTGCCCAGTGCCTGCAAGGGCACCTCCCCATGTCCTTTAACCATCATAAATAAAGACTATTGTCACTGCTGATGCCACGTGTGATTTCTTAAGCAGCACACAGTAAGTGTGATTTAGGTCTGTAGCAGGAAGACTCCTTTGTTGGGAGGGGTTTTATTTTTTCCTAGTTAAACGGCCCGGCCCCCTCTTACAATATAAGCCCATTCGTCCTAATGGACCCTTAGGTGGTTTCTGGTTTGGGGCTGTTGTGAGTAATGCTGTGGTGAGCATGGACATGCAGATGTCCTTTCAACTTTTTTTTTCTTCTTTTGCAGTACTAGGGATTGAACCCAGGACCTTGGTGCATGCTAGGCAATCGCCGAGCTGTATTCTCTGTTCTCATTTTTTATTTTGAGACAGGGCTTCATAGCTGCTGGCCTGTTCTAAACTCCCAAACCACCTGCCTATGCGTCCTGAACAGCTGGGATCACAGGCATGCGCCATCACACCTGGCTCCCTTCAAAATGTCTTTTGAGTCTATACCCAGAAGTGGGCTTGCTAGTCATAGGAGGTCTGTTTTTTCCTGGGCTTTGGTGAGGGGTGTGTTTGTGTGTGTGTGGTGCTGGGCTCAGATGCAGAGCCTCCACATGCTGAGCATGCACTCCACTACTGAGCTGTACCCCAGCCCTATTTAAGTTTCTTGAGACTTCTTCTGTCCCCATAATGGCTATGCTAATTTACATGCCCATCAAAACAGTGGAAGGGCTCCCTTTTCTCCCCATTTTTGCCAACACTTGTTATCTTTCATCTTCTTGATAACAGCAAATTAACAGGTATGGGGTGATATTTCAATATGGTTTTGTGGGTTTTGGGCTTTTCCAGTTCTAGGGTAGCACCCAGGACCTTAGGCAGATCAGGAAGTGCCTCCTCCTCCCCACCCCACCCCTGCTGACCTGCACCCTGAGCCCTGCATCATTTTAGTCTCTACTTTTCGTCTTGTTGTGTCTCTTTGATTTATTTGCGTTTTCTACTTGCCTCCTATTATCCTTTCAATGTCCCCAGTCTTTCCTGTCTGTCTGCCAGTATGAAGTCTTATTTTCCCCATCAGATTATTCACTTCTGGAGGGCCAGGATGGCCATGTGCCTCATTTGTTTCATGACAACATATGTCACATGTCTGGGTCATTTTTCTTTTCTTCCCCCTGAATTGCCGACTGAAGCAGGGCATCCTATCACTGAACTTAGGGCCTCACTAACTCACCCAGGGTAGCTTCAAATTTGAGATCCTCCTGCCTCAGCTTCGGGAGCAGCTGGAATTGCACTGTGCCAGGCTGGTTCTCACTTCTCAGTGTGGTTTTAATTTGCATTTCCCTAAGGATTAGTATCGCTGAGCATTTCTTAATGAGTCTGTTAGAGTTTCGTATATCTTCTTCTGAAAAATTTCTGTTCATGTCCTTTGTCCATTTTTTAAAAAGGGTTATTTGTCTTCTTGCTGTTGAGTTGTTTGAATTTCCTGTGGATGGTTGGATAAATACAATGGGGCCTATATACACAATGCAATACTATTCAGCTTTTAAAAAGAAGGAAATTCTGTCATTTGTGACAACATAGATGAACCTGGAGGATATTGTACCAAGCTGAATAAGCTGGGCACAGAAAGACATACCACATGACTTCATGTGGAATCTAAAAAAGATGAACTCAGAAGTAAAGAGTAGAATGTTGGTCACCAGAGGCTGGGGAGTGGGGGGCGGCTGGAGGACAGACTGGGGAGATTATTGGTCAAAGGGTACAAAGCGTCAGATGGAATGATTTTTGAGATCTATCACACAGCAGAGTGACTGTGGTCATTAATAACATATGCCATATTTCAAAATAAGTAAATTTCAAGCTTCTCACCACAAAGAAATGATAAGCAAGGCAAGTGGTAGATTTGTCAAATAGCTTGGTTCAGTCATCCCTCATTGTATACCTGCATTAAATATCACATTTTACTCAATGTATACAATTAGGATTTTTCAGTTAAGAACAATATTAATTTTGGTGCTGGGTAATGGTGGTGTGCGCCTATAATCCCAACCACTTGGGAGGCTGAGGCAGGAGGATCAAAAATTGGAGGTCAGGGCTGGGGATATAGCTCAATTGGTAGAGTGCTTGCCTTGCATGCAGAAGGCCCCTGGGTTCAATCCCCAGCACCACAAAAAAAAAAAAAAAAAAATTGGAGGTCAGCCTGCTTGGGCAATTTAGCAAGAACCTGTCTCAAAACAATAAAAAGTACTGGGGATGCAGCTCATTGGCAGAGCACTTGACTAGCATGTGCGAAGCCCCGAGTCAATCACTAGAACTGCAAAATGATAATAAGATTAATTTTGGAATGGGAATGGGGCTCAGGAGTAAAGCACTTGCCTAGTGTTCATGAGGCCCGGGGTTTGATCTCAAACTGAAAAAATATATATTCATTTTTAAAGAACTTCACAAAAGAAAGAATTCTGGGGCAGAATGCTACATGGGTGTGTGTATGCTGGTTTATTAGGACTCTTAGAACAGGGAATCCCCCCCAAATCATAAGCTTTGCCCATGAGACTTTGGAACTTGGATATGTGCGAATTTGTTGCTCTGACTTTTGTTTTGTCTTTTCACTTACAAAGATTTTTTCCAGGGTCCTTTCCCATTCTACCCATTCCTAAATCACTTTATTGAGATTAGCTGTGGTGTAAATCTAGCAGGAGGAGATGATTCACTTGTTTTTCATCCAAAGGTCAAAAGCTGGAAATTAAATCCCCATAAAGGGGATTTATTGGCCTGCTGTGGTCAGTATGCAATGAAGATCATTTTGCGTAAGTAATGTGCGCCTGGGTGGACCCGCGCGTGGCACTGACCACCTCACAGCACAGGTCCTTTGCCCCAGTTTTTCATTTAAGACTATGGGTTTAGAGAGGTATTGAAGTCAGGCGACGGAGTGTAGTTGTGTAAAGTCAGGCTTTGATATTGTTTTAAAATTTCAAATGCAGCAACAGATTTTTGGGCACCGGAATCCCACCTGTCATTGCAGTGGTGGGCAGGGACTGCTGCTCGATGCTCGAAGACAACTCCAAACAGTGAATCTTGAAGGGAATCTACGTCGCAGTTAGCTGAGCTCAGGATAGGGCATATTGGAGGGAGGAGAGTTTCTCCGCCTTCTTTTTGGCCCACTGTGCAGGTGGTTTGTCCCTCTGTCTCAGCAGCCACCTCTTGGACTATCAGGGAAATGCTTCATCTTCATTTTGTCCCCGTTTACCCCAAAGATCAATCGACAGAAATAGGAGAGTCCCCACATTCACCCCTTTCAAAACGATCACTCTTTAAAACACGGAACATCCAGTCCTGTCACTTAGCCTAAGGATGTTGGGACACACACAAAACAGCCAGCAAGTAACTCTTCACGTGGAACTTTCTGGGAGCCTGATGCACACCCACATTTCCAAAAGACAGAAGTCGCTCTCCATCTGATGGGGGAAAGGCTTGAACAGGTACTTCAAAATATGTGAAGTCCAGCAAGTTTAATTAAAATGAGTTAAAAACAGGAGAGATGAAAAAGAAGAACTGACAGGCTTTCACTGAAGGGAGCTTGCATTTTAAAATGCAGAGGGCCACCCTCCTTCCAGCCAAGAATAAATTGGAAACTATTTTAATTGACACGGATACTGCAATTCAACTGTTACTAGAAAGACAGATTAGTTGATTGATTTGCATTTTAATAAAACTAATACTTTACATTTTGGTAGCTAATGCTGATTTTTAAATGAGTTGAGAACAGTTATCAAGAGTTTCAATCCTGAGCCTTTTTTCAGTGTTGACTGAAGCATTCCTCTCTTTTGTGTGGAGTTTGCTGATTTTATTTTTGCCCAGCTGACTGCTTCACACACCCTGCTCAAACCACAGGCCTCTAAGATCTACAGGGACAGGGGCTACCCTCAGCCGAGTCGGGGACCCAGCTGAAGGATGCGCCATGCGACACAGGCGAGGCAGAAAGGCTGGCTTCTTGTCTTACTTTATTTTTACCTTAAAAATCACAGACAGGTGGAAAAAAAACAAAAATAATCCCACCACCCTGAAACGACCACTTATTATTCTCCTTTTAGTGCTTCACCATCCTCTGCCAGGTATAGGTACCATCAGAGCAGACAGTCCTGGTGAGTCCCGTGGGGAGAAGACGGGGAGCAGTTAGGTAGAGGCTGGGGGGCTCGTTGATGGTTATGGGTGGTTTTGAAGGCTGGGACTGAACCCAGGGCCTTGCATGCTGGCATGCACTCCACCCCCCCCACTGTAACTCCCAGCCCCCAAACTTGGTTTTCACTTTTGGCTTTTTTGAAAAATTTGAACTACCCTTTTAGAAACAATAAAAACAGAATAACACATGTCTGGGGCTCCATGTTTAGCATGCAAAAGGCCCTGGGGTCAGTCCCAGCACTGCGAAAACTAAGAAATCATAAAAACAAAATACCCTTGCAGCCATGCCTGCCCCTCCCACTCTCACTCCCGTCACACACATGGCACATGGGTGCTGCCAATGGACATGGCACTCTATGGTTTAATATCAGTAGCACAGTGAAAGACAAACCACGAGGCAGACATACCAGATACACTGTGTACAGACACCATCTTGCAATTGCTAATAATTCCACTCAGAGGACATATCACCAATGTTTAACCAAATTCCCCTGTTGCTGAACATTTGAATTATTTTCAGATTTTTGCTGTTATCATTAATGCTACAAGGAAACATTTGTGCATTAAAGCTTATTTATTGCATTTGTTGAAATTTGGTGGGTGTGTACATATACCACTGGGGATTGAACCCAGGGGTGCTCTACCATGAATATGTTTCCAGCCCTTTTTTTAATTTTTTTTTTTTTTAATTTTGAGATGGGACTGGCCTTAAACTTGGGATCCTTTGCCTTAACCTCCCAAGTAGCTGGGATTATAGGTGTGCACTACAGTGCCTGACTTTTGGGTGGGGGGGAACTTTTGGTTTTCTTGGTATATTTTAGGAGTCAAGTGAACCAAGTGAAAGCGTTTAGATATTTTTTTTAACATTTATTTTTTAGTTGTAGTTGGACACAATATCTTTATTTTATTGATTTATATGTGGTGCTGAGGATCGAACCCAGGGCCCCGCACGTGCTAGGCAAGCACTCTACTGCTCAGCCCCAGCCCCAGCCCCAGCCCCATATATATTCTTTTTAAAAAATATATTTTTAGTTGTGGGCTAGGGTTGTGGCTCAGTGGTAGAGCGCTCACCTAGCATGTGCGCAGCCCTGGGTTCGATCTTCAGCACCACATATAAATCAATAAAATAAAGATACTGTGTCCAACTACAACTAAAAATTTTTTTTTAATAAAAATAAAATAAATGTTTTTAGTTGTACACGGACATAATATCTTTATTTCTTTATTTTCATGTGGTGCTGGGGTTGAACCCAGTGCTCCACATGTGCTAGGCAAGTGCTCCACCACTGAGCTACAGCCCCTGCCCGAGTCTCAATATTCCTAAGGCCCATATCATCGCGCTTGTTCTGGTTCTCCTCTGCATTTGCCTGGGCAGGCGGCTCTGCAACCGAGGTTGTCAGGAAGCAGAGAGGAGACGGGTCTGGGTTTTGATCCAAGGGTTTATTTCTTGCTCCCCAGGGAACCCTTCAAATCAGCATCCTCCTGTGGGAGGATTAAAGAGCTGCCTGTGCTGAGCTTTGAGATGCTCCACTGAGAGAAGGTGGATAAATGGAAAGTGACACCATCATCCCCGTCCCCGGCCCCCAGACTTCCGGCTGCTAGATCGCCTATAATTTGCTTTCCTTTCCATTCTCTGGTTTTAACACCTCCGTCCTGGGGATTCCCAGGCAGGTTTTCCTCATCCCAGAGGACTTAAGAGTTCCTCTGGGTGGTTCTGTGCTTTGCATTTGGTGTATAGACATTTCTGTCAAGGACACCATCCGGGATCCATTATTGAACATCATTTGGAAGGCCTACGTGTCAGTAGAGGTCCCTGGGAAAGCGAGTAGCCACCGGCCTAGCAGACTGGCATCCCCAGTTTAGAAAAACGACTTCCCTCCCAGGATACACAGGGGGACCCTGCAGGATGCTGGAACGGGGCAGGAGCGTGTGGTGAGACCCCCAAAGTAAGGAAGCAAAAGCAAAAGTAGACAAATGGATTAAACTGAAAAGCTTCTGCACAGCAAAGGAAACAACAGGGTGAAGAGACAACCTGGAGGGGTTGGTTTGGTTGGTTTTGAGATGGGGTTTCACCATGGTCTTAACTCCTGGGCCCAAGTGATCTCCTTCCTCCCAAGTAGCTGGGACTGGGGGAACAAACCAACACATGCCACCAGGGCTCAATATCTAGAATACATAAGGCACTTAATAGCAATAATTATGATCCGATTGAAAAATGGGTGTGTGTAGCTCTGTGGTAGAGCAAGGGCTTAGCATGTCTGAGGCCCTGGGTTCAATCCACAACACACACAGGCAAAATGAAGGCAGTAGACCTCAGCAGGCATTTCTCAAGGGAGAACATGCAGATGGCCAACAGTCATGAATAATGCTCAACTCAGCAGGGAAGTGCAAACCAAAACCGCCATGAGATGCCGCCTCCTCCATGCAGAACTGTTAGAAAGAGGTGACAGTGCTGGTGTGGATGTGGAGAAAGGGAGCCCTGGCCTCTAGCTGGGGAGAATGAAATCAGGATGCCACTGTAGAAAAGTATGGAGCTTCCTTTAAAAATGGAAAATAAAACCCCCATCTGGTGTACATCCAAAGGAGGGGAAAGCAGCATCCAGGAAGCCAGCTGCCCTCCGGGTTCCTCGCCGCTCTACTCAGCTAACTGTGGAAACGTAAGGGTCCATCAACAGAAGAGTGGTGGACAATGTGTTGGAGTCCAGTGGAACACTATTCAGTCATAAAAAGGACAAAACCCTGTCACTTGTGACAACATGGATGAAGCTGAAGGCCATTGTGTTAAGTAAAATTAGCCAGACACAGAAACACAAGGACCACGTGACCTCTCTCAGGGAATCTGTCAAAGCGGACCCCATGGAAGCTGGGGACAGAAGCTGGCTGAAGAGGCTGGAAGGGGAGGGGGGAAGGAGGGACAGAGAGAGGTTCCAGCAACAGATGCCAAGTCACAGGAGCAAGAAACTCCCGTGTGCTCTTGCTCTGGAGGGTCACTGGTGATGACGGGAGGGCACTGTGGATGGCAAAAAGCCACAAGGATTTTGAATGTTTTCACCACAAAGAAATGAGGCACGTTTGAGAAGAGAGTTGTTCCCCGATTTGAAAGTTCCACAGGCACCGCACCCGTGCACAGAAGCACCTCACGAGGCCCCGCGGGTGTGGACAACTCCTCTGTGTCAATGGAGAGAAAGGTCAATTAAAGCAGAATCACCGAAAGGTACAAAAAGAAGTTTCCTTTTCGAGGTGGAGGCTCCCGGGTCACACGCCCGCTGGCCCTCCCCGACGCTGCTGCCCTTCCTGTGGCCGTTTCACGCAGAGGAAGCTGAGCGGGGCTCGGGATTAAGCCGAATGTGACGCTCCTTATGGGCCTTGGTGCTGTTCCCCAGGACGGAGCAGTCACTCTGTATGTGGAACGTTGATGCCAAGATCGGTGTCACCCCTGGGCCAGGCTCAGCCTGGGAGACTGGTCCAGCCTCATCCCAAACCATGAGCCTCTTTCCCGCGTCTCGGTCGGTGCCTCTGCTGTCGCACGCCCGGGGTGGGGGTGGGGTGGGGTGCTGCCGGAATTCAACGGAGCTGGTCCCCGTGAGCCGGGACGTTTGTTTCTAAACCTCCCTCCTCCTTCTCTGCCTCGTCTTACTTCCTCTTTCTCCCTCACATTCCAAAAATAATTGCCACTGATCCGCCGAGTCCATTAACTCATTGTCCCCTCGGCGCGGGTCCGGGCCGCGGCACATGCGCACAGGTCAACGTGTCCGGCGGCTCCTGGCCCCGCGCCCGCCCGCCGCGGCCCTGACCTGGCCCCTGCGCCCAGGTGTCTGTGGATTTCCTTTGCCTTCCTCGCGGGTGCGTGGGGCTTCCCAGCGGGTCACTGCCTCAGCGGCATTTACATTCCTGCGGAGTTGCCTGGGTTTATTCCCCTGGTTCGGGGTCCTCGGAGTTCACTTGCTGAGGTCAAGGACACTGAATTCTCAGGAAAGAAAATTTAAAAGAATGTGGGAGGAAAACAAGAAAGCCCATCCCAATCACTGATAGGATAGGAGAAGAATGTAAGGTCCCCAGCAGACAATGGGACAGTGACACAGAAAGCTGCGGCCTTCCACCCTCTTTATGACGGGATTGGAAACGAGTGTCACACCCCCTGCCCCCGCAGGCCCGCAGCAGAGCCGCAGCTGCTTCTCTTTGCGATTTGCCTTTCCCAAGTTAGGTAGGTGCCGTGTGATCCAGGGCCAGGTTCTGCTAGTCCTGGACAGGCCTCGAGACATCTGGGTAGAGGACAGGAGTGAATGAAAGGCAGAGAAGTAGAGACAATAAACCTGCTAGGGTGTCACCTTAGGGTCCTCTTTAGGAACTGAGCTAACCCAGTTTGGGGGTTACCCCTCCTCAACAGCTATTTCTAGGCAAAGGCAGCTTCTGAGACTTGAGTTTAGCCCAGGTGTGAACTATTTGCCTGTTACTTACCCCTGCTACTTGACAGGCGCAGGCTGAGGCCTAGCGCAGGACTGTTGGGCAGGTGACCCAGTCTCTAGGATGGCTGCTGCTGCCCTCCTCCTCCTCTGCAGGTTCCTGTGTACTCTAACCTGGGTCTCCCCGAAGCCATTGGAGTTGCCCCTGTTAGTCCTACTGCTACTCCCGGGGACTGTGTGATTTTGTTGCTGTTCTTGTTTCGCAGGGCTGGGAACTGAGCCCAGGACACCTCGCATGCAAGGCAAGTCCTCTACTACTGAGCTACAGTTCCTATTTTTATTTTGGGTCTTTCTATGTTGCTGAGGCTGACCTTGAACTTGACCAGGTCCTTCTGCCTCAGCCTCCAGAGTCATTGGGATTATAGGAGTGAGCCCCGGTGCCTGACTCTGGAAGCCCAGTTCTAAACCTGTTTTCAGATGTGGCATAACCTTCGCAAGGTTCTGGTTCCCCAAGGCAAGAGCTCGGCCTGGCAGGACAGCAGCGGCCCTGGTGCTCTGGGCACCCGTCCTGGGCTTTCAGCTCTGGCTCTGAGAGACCAGCCTCCAGGAATGCCAGATGCATTAGCATGTCGCTGTCCTGGTACCCAGCACGAAGCAATTAGCCTGCTGCTCTAGTTTCCGTCTTTCCATGAAGAGTGCAGCTCTAAGTCTTGGTTCCTTTGCCCGTGTGGCCAGTCACCTTCCTTTGTCCTGGGGGAGACCAGGGGAGGCCGGGAGGCACTTCTTCTAACATGAGGGGCATAAGGACATCCAGACCAGAGCTCTCCCAGGGAACTTTCCAGGATGCTGGGATTGTGATCCTGTCGTTCTGGGCTACCCCATATGGCAGTCAGTAGCCAGGTGGGGCTTTCAGGCCCTTGCAGTGGCTAGTAGCTACGGTGCTGGACAGTTCAGCTCCATCTGGCTACTGCCTAACCTTCTGCAAGGCAGAGTGAACGTCACAGTCAAAACCAGGGTAAACCATCAACAGATGGGGGAGTAGGACTCCAGCTGCCCCTGGGCTGCAGGTCCCTGCTGTTGCGCTCCTGTGCTGTCCCAGCAGGCTCTGCTTTTGACCGAGATGGACCTGCATGTAACTTGTCCCCACCGGCTTCTCAGCCCCAAGGCCTGGGGTAAGTGAAGGAGCCCTGACCTTCTCCTGAGGGATTAGGCTGGGAACTGACTCCCTGGTGGCGTGAAATTGTTTTCCAGTTTGACTCTTGTGTCCTTTAAAGTTGTAGCTCTGCACTTGGTTTGAAGAGCTAAATGTAAGGCTAATAGGGAACACTCTAAATGTGATAACTCCAAGTTCATATTGTTTGAAGAGATAAGCAGAAAGGGGCAGGTGCTTTTGAATCCACTTATCAGTGTGTTAGCAGCCTCCTCGCCCGGCCCCCCACCCAGGTGCTGTGATGTTCCCTGAGGATCTTGGAATTGGAGGCTCCCAGGCTGTGGGCCACGCTTTCATCTGCTCACCTTGCTAAGGAGGTCAGGGCTTTGTTCCCTGCGGGAGCACGGGGAGGAAAGGGGACGCCCGCCGGGCTGGGCAGGGGGGCTGGTCTGGTGGGCAAGTCCCCCATGTTTGGAGGCCTCAATCCTTTGGAGTCCTGTGGAGAGTTTATGTTTTAAGGTCACATCCCAATCTTCAAGGAGGAGGGTGAGGGGACGAATAGAAGCCCTAGTTCTCGGTTATATAATTAAACCAAGATTTTCCTTCCTGGAGGAACAAAAAGAGGCCAAGGACGGCCTAATTGAAACCTCAGGATTGCTTCTCTGCGTGGCCTGAGCAAGTGGGCCAGCTCCAGCCCCCAGGAGCCAGAGGCCCCTGGTTTGGTCTCTGAGGGCCACAGGCTGGCGGGTCTGTCTGGCAGGGAGCCTTTGGGTGCCTGTCTTTAGGGCAAACTCTTGTTCTCTGGTCCAAAGTCAGGCCCAGACGTGGCCTCGTCTCTGTCACTGCCCACTCCTGTGGTCCTCACAGTTCTGTCTCCTCCAAGAAAACAGCAGTGCCCGCAGCTCACACGGACTGCTCTCAAGTGCCGCCCAAAGTGTGCGTCTCTTTATTTACAAGGATGTGAGCCAGGCTGCCTCTTCTGAAGTCGTTCATTACAAATAAGTGATGATAAAACAGTGATGCTTTATTAATTGCGGATATGGCTGCTAATTAGAACCCAGGCGCGCGTTCTTTATACCTGTTTGTACACTTGCTCCCGAGCAAAGGGCTTCTCATCTCTCCTTGCCTCCTCCCCAACCCCAGAAGAGAATTTCAACTTTAAGACAAACAACTTCATTTACAAGTGTGTCTCTAATTAGCTGCAGAATTAGGAAAGCTGAGTTTTCCCCCATAGATCGGCTAAACCCTCGAGGGAGACTGGTGGAATAGAGAGAATCGCATTTCCAATTATTTTGTTGAATTGCTAATTTAGTTATTGTGCCTGGTGTAATTGTGATGGGTATTGGGTGTGCAATTCAATTTGTTTTAAATATTTGTGGGAAGGCTGATCAGTAATGGAGCTGACCTATTTTATGGCCCAAATTGAGAAAAAAAGACTAAAACACAACAGCCATAAAGATATAGTTTGTTTCCATTTTTATTTTGATCTCTCTCATCCCTCTTAAGACCATTGATGCAACAAAAGGATTAAATTAAAAGATGACAGCCCTTTGATCTTCTCCCTTTGAAAGCTTCTCGGTCCTTGGTAGTTTAATATGCAGATGTTTTAGGGTAGGGTTTCCATGCATTGCTGGGGGTAAGTTTCTGCCTCCCAAAATTGCATATTTGGTTGCGCCTAGGAGTGACCTGGGGTGCTGGGCTTGCAGCAGTTTGTGAAGCAGCAGGGGCAGCCTCTTCAGCACAGGGTGCATGGTCCTCGCAGCCACGGAAGATGTCGGAGCCCAGGACCTGTGTGAAGAGGCATTGTTCCTCCAAGTGACTCCTCACACAGGGGTGGGTGACCAGCTGAGCGGGGTTTCTGTACAAATGTCTGCTCCTTGTTGGGTTGAGCCTGCAAAGTTGTGACTAGGGTTAGGCATGAGGGTCCCTCCCTGCCAGCTACTCCAGCTACTCTAGCTACTCCAGCTGGAAGCTGAGCAGGAATTTCCCTCTTCAGCCAGTGTCTGCCTGGAGGGAGGATTCAGTTGACATTCCTACTATGGGTCTGGGCTTGGGGCAGGCCTGTGGCTTCCAGGAAGAGGAAGGGACAGGGCTCCACTGGGACTTGAAGTCATAGAAGTAGAGTACTCGGTTATTGTGAAACATGTGCGAGTGCCAGGAGTCGTCATGGTCAAGGTTGCTTGCGGGTGTCCTGAGCCCTTCAATTTCAGCGCATCCCTGGGCCCTGCCCAGCCTCTTAGACATGCCCAGGCTGGGTTGGGCTGGATCAGAGGGTGGCAGAGCAGATTTTGAGGAAAAGGTAATAATAAAAATGGATCAGAGGAGCAGCTGTTGTCCTGAATTTGATCCTAAGAGGATTCCTTTTGTAACTCGATTAGCTTACAAAGGTGCCAGGGTCAATTTCTGTACTTGACTGCTGAGTGGAAATGTAAGCTTCATTATTCTCAGGTAAGCAGTCAGCGGGGCCTGCAGGAGGATCTTCAGACAGGAAGATCTTCTCCTTTAGCCAGCTTTTCAAGACAACTGGGAGGGAGCATTTGAGGGACACACTCCTGGTGCTGAGGAGAAGGCCCTGGAGAGGAGCTGGGTGTGGAAGGAAGAGGCGGAGCTGGTGGATGGGGCACTGCAGGGCGTTGGCCTTGGCCTTGGTAGGTCGTTGTCCTGCCCCTTGCATTTATATTTGACAGCTTCAGCTTCGTTACTGAGGTATAATTTACATACCATAAAATTCACCACCATAAACACACAGTTTGGCGCTTTTCAGCACATTTGTGGAGTGGTGCTGCCAGCAGGGCGCTGCACCTGTAGGACAGTCCGTCACCTGGAGTTCGACCGCTGGTTTGCAGTAAATCTCACTTCCAGGCCTGGGTTGTAACTTACCTGCTTCCTGTACTTGTAGATTTGCTCTTTTTTTTTTTTTTTTTTTTTAAATAACTTTATTTTGTTTATTATTATTTTTTAATGTGGTGCTGGGGATCGAACCCATTGCTTCAGACATAGGAGGCAGTGTTCTACCATTGAGCCACAACCCCAGCCCTAGATTTGCTTTTTCTCAATGTTTCATATAAAAATCGTACAATATGTTGTCTTTGTGCCTGGCTTTAGTTTCAGATGAGGCTCGTCTGTGTTCCAGCATGTTTCTGGTAGTTGGGTCCCTTTTATTGCAGATGAGTCTCCCATCGCGTGGGTGATGCCCTGCTGCGTTCCTCACAGATGGACAAGTTATTGGATTTCTTCCGAATTGTGGCCATGATGTATAAAGCTGATAGAGTCTTCGTGAAACATGTTTGCAATTCTCTTGGATACATACGTTGGCATGGGACTGCTGGATATGTAAGTTAATGGCATTAAAATTTCTAAGAAATTGTGGAATGTAGCTGGGACCAGTGACTCACACCTGTAATTCCAGCAGCTCAGGAGGCTGAATAGGAGGATGGCAAGTTTGAGGCCAGCCTCGACAACTTGGTGAGGTCTTATACAACTTAGTGAGATCCTGTCTCAAAAAGGGCTGGGGATGTGGCTTAATAAGTAAGCCTGGGTTCAATTCCTTGTACAAAAAAAAAAAAAAAGAAAGAAAGAAGGAAAAAAGAAATTGCCAAATGTGCCACTGGCAATTGAGGTTCCGGTTTCTCCACATCCCTCCTAATACTTCTTGTCGTCTGTCTTCTGATGATAGCCATCCAGGTGGGGAATCTCATTGTGCCTTCAATTCCCATTTCCCCGATGACTAATGATGCTGAACATCTGCATCGTGTTGGATTTCCAGACACTTTTTATGCTACTGTTGAGATGATCATGTGGGTTTTATCCCTTACTCTATTAATATGGTGTATTCCATTAATTGATTTTGGATGTTAAACTAACTTTGTACTCTGGGGACAAATCCCTCTGGCTATGGTGTAATCTTATTTATTTATTTATTTTTTATGTTGCTGGATTCCATTTGCTAATATTTGCTAAGGATTTTTGCATCTATGTTCATGAGAGATTCTGGTCTGTAGTTCTGTGATGTCTTTGTCTTTTGTATCAGGATAACACCGGCCTCATGGAATGGACCGAGTGTTCCCTCCCTGTCTCCTGAGCTGTGAAGAATGGTTTTTCTTCTTTCAGTATTTGACAGGGTGGTCAACGGTGAAGCTTTCTGGGACCTGCCTTTTCTTCATGGGAAGATTTTTAATGTTAATTTAACTTAATTTAACGGTTTGGGTCTATATTTAACAGTTTGAGTCTATTCAGATTTTGTTTCTTCTTGATTGAGTTTTGGTAAATTTGTGTCTTTCTAGAAACTTCTTCTATCTAAGTTGTAATCTGGTAGTATAAGGTGGCTCCTCATAATCTTTATCAGGTTGTTCCTTTGTAATCCTTTTACTTTTGGTAGGGTCACTAGTGTTTTCTTTTTCATTCCTGACTTTGGGAATTTGGGTCTTCTCCCTTTTCTGCTTGTTTGTTGACTCTGTTGATCTTTTTTAAAGAGATAACTTTTGGTTTTATCAACATTTCTCTATTGTTTACTGTTTTCTCTTTCATTAGTTTCCACTCTAATCTTTGTATTTTCCTTCCTTCTGCTTGCTTTGGGTTGTTTGTTCTTTTTGTATCTTAGGGTAGAAATTTAAATTACTGATCCAGGTCCAGGCCAGTTATTATTGAACCTAGTTCTCCTTTCTATTGTCAATTTTTGCTTTGTGTATTTTGGGGATCTGTTGTTGGATGTGTGTACATTTATAATTGATATAGCTTTTATCATTATAAATGTTCCTCTTTGTCTCTAGTGATATTTAACATTTTTCCAATATCAATATAGCCCCTCCAACTCTTTTGGTTACAGTTTGCATGGTATTTGGTTTTCTGTACTTTTATTTTTATGTATTTTTTTTTCTTGTACTTTATCTTTTAACCCATTTGTGTCTTTGAATTTAAAGTGTGTTTCTTGTAGACAGAATATGGTTGGATTTTCTTTTTTTTTTCATCTAGTCTGACAGTCTCTGCCTATTCATTGGAATTAGTCATTTCAAATTTAACAAATGTATTTTCATTTGTTTGGTGCTGGGGATTGAACCCCGGGGTACTCTGTCACTGAGGTACATCCCCAGCCCTAGTTTTTAATTTTGAGATAGGATCTCATTAAGTTGCTGAGGCTGGGCTTGAACTTGGGATCCTCCTGCCTCGGCCTCCTGATCACTGGGATTACAGGTGTGCCTGGCTTGGCTCTTACTTTTTATGGGTCTTCTTGCTTTTCCTCTTCATGTGCTCAGGGGTTCACAATTTGTGAGGGTTGAGAGCTCAGTAAAACCCTCTGTGGCTTTCTCACTTCTTATTTCTGCTAACTTTCTGGGTAGGCTGCTGGTTTGTTGCTTAAGCCAGCCCCGATCACCACAGCAGGCTGGCTGGGCCTCCCTGGGTGCTTGCCGCTGAGCTATTAGTTACTCCTAAGCATTGGGCATGGGATGTTGCTATCGATTCTGTTTCATCCGGGATCCCAGATTATAATTTTTTTTTAGAGCTAGAAGAGAGTTTCGGAGTCTTCTCCTTCTGCGCTTGGTAACCTCCCAGGGAAAGCAGGATTCCAGAAAGCCCTTGAGTTCCTCAGGTCCCCAGCAGGACAGGTTTGGAGGGCAGCCTTCTCAGCTGGCTGTTGCCCCCCAGTGGCATTTGTGTTTAGTGACCTTGTTAACTCAAGGCCTAGACAAGGCCTAGACCCTGCCCTCACCACTGGAAGGTTCTCTGACAACCCCCTGTGACAAAGGTACACCCGGGTGAGAATAGGTCCCCAGTAAGGAAGGACAAAGCATGCAGAGAACTGCGATGGGTTGAGGACTTGCTGGTTACACCTGGCACTTGATTCATGCCAACTAATGTGATTTTTCAAAAAGCCCCATAGTGGTTTCTTAATTATCCACATTTCACAGAGGAGGAGTCAGGAACTTCCCCCAGGACAAGAGAGACCGGAGTAAGGGGCAGGAGAGCCCAGCTCAGACTTGCTCCGAGGTCTGCCCTTTGAAGTGCCCATTAAAGGGCCTGTTAGGATGGGCAAGTTGCACTTGGTTCCTCCTGACTTGAGGCCTGGACTTCTATGATGGCTTCCATCTCTCCTCACCCGCAATCCTTACTGCTTACTTTAGAACAGTCATTATTGAATCAGGATGTTTGGGACTCATTCAGTCCCCTCTGAGCTGCGGTCTGTCCCATCTCCTTATAGTTCCTAGTGGGCTAAGCCCACTGTGTTCCCAAGTCCTCAGGGACAGAGGCTCCACTGTCTAACCCCAGAGAGTCCTTATTTGGAGCTGTCCTATAGCCATTCTTATTAGCTGCCCCCTGGAGCTGTTTCTGGCCATCAAAAGGAGCCAGTCACTTCTGGAGTTAGTGACATGAAGACAGCAGCATGGTGAGCTCTTGTCACCTGACTGACAGGATTTCTGGAGTATTGAAAGTAGCTGATAATCACCCTCCATTATTTCTATGCTTCCTGTGGGTGGCCAGGACCTACTGGTTGACTGCCCCAACTTTGGGACAATACACATGTAAGAGAGCTGAGCTTGGACCCAGGCTTCTTAGCACCCAATGTGGATGGTGTTCTTTTTCTGTAATCAGGCTGCAACCTACATCTCAGTACAGTGCCTCCCCATCCATGCCCACAAATCATGAGAGGTCTCTCGCTCTGCGGGACAAACCCCTCTCCTTGACTGGCATTTAAGGATCTTCATGGGATCACTGATGCTGATGAGTCTGTCACTCCTCCAAATGGCTGCTCTGCTCCCATTCAATACCCCAGGGGCCCTTGACTCCCTGCAGATGCCAGCTCCCGGGCCTGGAGCCTGCTGGCCGCCACTTCTGATAACTGCAGCCCTCGGCTCTCTGTGCTACTCAGTGGGCCTCAGTGCATCCTGCTTCCTGTGGACCCGGCAGCATTGGCCCTCTGATGCCAGGTCCCGAGAAACCAGCTGCTGGGCTTCCCTCCCAGATTAGCGCCTCTCAGCCTCAGAGAGCCCTCCCTGGATGGCCACTAGCTGTTTGCATTCATCACAGTGCTCTTGGTTTCTGGTTAGGGAACTAGAGTTGTCTAGGACTGGATCCCTGAACCCTCGGGCTTTCCTTTATTGCCCCAAAGGAGTGCCAATGGGAATTTTAATTTCCTTATTTTAAAAACTGGAGAAGCTGGGCACGGTGGCACATGTCTGTAATTCCATCAGCTCAGGAGACTGAGGCAGGAGGATTGAGAGTTCAAAGCCAGCCTCAGCAAAGCGAAGTGCTAAGCAACTTGGTGAGACCCTGTCTTTAAATAAAAATACAAAAAAGGGCTGGGGAAGTGGCTCAGGGGTTAAGTGCCCCTGGGTTCAATCCTAGTACAAAACAAAAACAAAATGAAGCAAAAACTGGTGCAGTGTCACTTCCTAGCAGAAGAAAGCACTATCCCTGTCGGTCAAACAAGTTCCTAAGAGCCCAGGCCTGTGGTGTGGTCTGGTTCTCGCTTGGCTGGGGGAGGAGGCCAAGGCCTCTCTGCTGGCCAGGACTCCTGCCCTGTCTACTGAGTGCAGCAGCTGGAGGCAGAGAAACAGTGTCCCTGTGTCTGCCTTTTAAAGAATAGCTGACTTACAGTGATTCAACCTGATACTTTCGAAACTTCAACATCTCATTTCATCTTGGAAGAAGCCATTCTCTGCTTTACTACACATTCCAAAGACAGAGACAAACAGGGCACTGAGTTTAATAATCAGCCAGGGCCAGTGATCCCCCCAGCTTTCTCGTGGCATGTACCTTTCTTTGCAGATGTTCAGGGATTGATGCTCATTCCTGCTTCAACTATACGGACTCACAGCATTTACAGAGGGAACCGAGACCGAAGGCCGAAGGCACAGTTGAGTGTTCTGCTCCCGGTGCCCCAAGTGCCTAGACTTCAAAATCCAATAAGTTCTCCAGTACTAAGAAAACTTAAAACCTCTCCTTCCGAGTCTCTAACAAGGGCCAAGAAGCCCAGACTTTACAACAGACTGTTTCAAAAGACCCAACTTCCTGCCTGTTAGGACGGGAGTTCTAGGGACTGGGCTCCAGGCCCAAAGGCTCTTGGGCTGCGGTGGGCTCTGGAGCGGTTATCCTCACTGCACAGGCCAAGCGCCTTCTTCCCTGCCCTCAGCTGATTCTCTTTTGGGGGGGACCCCCACCGAGGCCCCTGTCCAGCTCTCAGCAGGCAGGGTTTTCTATGGAAACTAAAGAGCTGCTTCTCAGCTGGGCATTGGCGGCCTGGCGGATTCTACCTTCATTCAGGCAGAGACAGGTGGCAAGGCCAGCCCTTTGTGGCCTCCCCTGTTCATCCTTGTGTAAGGCTGGAGACAAAGGGTGTTGGGCGTCGCACCCCATCACTGAGCCCCCGTTACAGCCCTGCTGGAGGTGGAACATATGGGTGGCTGGGCGTGGATTGAAATGACAAACTGTGGCTCTTCTACAAATGTTGAAGGTTTATTTCAACAAAATGTGAAAAGAGTTCATTTGACTGAAGCTCCTCACGTGGCGGCGGTGTGTCCACCGACTCCTCGCCAAGAGGGGAGCAGGCTGCATTGTGAACAGAGAAAGGTAACACGGCAAGCTCGGTTCCAGCGAGTCCTGGTCACTACATCATTTTTTCTCCTGCCTCAGTAACCCCTCGTATCATGGGCTGTGGGAACATCCGACTGCTCACTTCTGCCTCTCCAAACAGACAATCCCTGTCCTGGGGAAGGGGGAGTAGGCACTACAGAGTTCTGGAGAGGAACCTTGTTCATTAAATGTGTCATAATCGGGTGGGACAAGGGGTGCTCAATGAGCACAACCCATGCCCACCCCCCACAGGACAGGCATCCAGGGGAGGAAACGATTTTCTCTCACCTGTGGGCATGTGGGATTTGACTTATTACAGAAAAGTGCAGAGGGATAATCTGGTCAGAGATGAATCCAGTTCTTACTTACAAGTGAGCAAATAACTAGCAAAAGTGCAAGCTTCTTCCTGGACTGGGAATTATCCTCCATTTTTTTCCTGCCCTTCTTGGAAAGTACCAAACACCTATACCTTCAGCCGAGCAGCCTGAGGCCGACTCTTGGAGGGGGCCCACTGCTATCCAGCCCTGTAGTGTTCCTCAGCAATCTAGAATTGCTACGTTCCACCGTCTCTGTGTACAAGGAGAAGAGGGGGGAGGCGGAACCCTTTCTTGTGTGTGAATTACAGGGTTAAGGCTCAAAACTGTAGCTTGTTCAGAAGTATTCATATCCCTGCTTCTACTGCATCTTAGTGATTTCCTCCTTGGTCGTCAGTGACAAATGCAATTAGCTGAGCTGTAGGAAGTGATGCCACCCCAGCCCTGATCACCTGCCACTCTTGCTTTAGGAAAACCAATGGGGGAATCAGTAAGCTCTTTTCTTGGATAAACTGGTTGTTGAAAATATGTTCTCTCTGCCACCCCTGTGGAGGCCCCTGCTGCTGGCTGGGGAAGGACCAGAAAGCCTGGGGGACAGCAGCACCATGAGTGAGTTGTGAGGGATCTTAAGGTCTTGTGGAGTCCGTGTTCCCTGGAAGCCTTCAAACACCAGGAAGGCCAGTGCCTGGTGCTGGGAGCACAGCTGCCCCCGGGGCCTCCCAGCATCTGTGGGAAGGCCTGCTGCTGTGTACATTCAGGGAAGGAGACGAGGCCCAGGGAGGACAGAAATGTCAGCTGCTAGGAGAGATGCCCCAGAAATAGGGATGAGCAGTGCTACAGGCACCACGGTGAGCTTCTTGCAACTGTCAAAGCTCCAGGCTTAACAGTGACAACCTTCCAGGTCCTAAGGAGAGCGACGTCTCCCTTCATGGCTACTCTTCCTGCAGCATGAGTGTGCATCGGGCAGAGGCTGGGCCTTTCACACCCTGACCTCACAGCTCCTAGGTACATGAGCTAGGTGAGAGGTGGCAGGTCAGCCACCGTCCATGTGTACTAAGAGAAGTTAATTTAGGGGCCTCAACCTTAGGTTAAGATTCACCATCTTGTCTATTTTCTTTTGCTCTTGGATCATGGTTTCCCCTCATCTTTGAGTTCTGATAAAGCTTGAAGCAATTTCATGCTCTGGCCTTTCTCCATAAGCAGAAATCTTGGTGTAGTTAAATGGGGACTGGTTCCTCTCCAGTGCCTACTGTGTGCTGGGCAGAATGTGGGGTGATAAACAATGGACTTGAGGTTTCCTTCTCTCCTGGGCCCCAGCCCTCCTCTGCTGCCTGTGGCTGAGGCTCATGAGGCTGGGGGACTGCTAACTGCCTGAAAACTCCTCATACATCCCTGTGCTGGGGTCAAGGGGCTATCGGGGCAGTGTAGTAAGAGCTCATGGTACCTGCTGTACCCTTCATTGCCTTCTGAGTCCTGTGCAGGGAGAGAGGACTGTTGACACAGCTGGGGTAATAAATACTGAACGGCGGGGTGGTTGTGACTGGGCTTTGTGATCCTATATCCCAGATGTCATGCATAACCTGAAACATTCAAGGGGAAGCAAAATGCCACTTTGTCTCCAGTGCTGGGTCTCCTGTGCCTTCTCATTACAGTGGATTCAGTTGTAAGAGGCAGCTGTAGCCCTTTTCTCCAGAGGCAGGGCAGGGATGGGCAGGAAGCTCTTCCTACGTGGAAGGGGAATCCATCGTGGAGAGGATCCGTACGACTTCTGCTCGCTGAGTAGGTGAGATGTGCTGGGTCATGTGGACGATGGAATCCATGGCAACCTCGGGATTGGCCTGTACCAAGCTGAAGCAGATTGAGGACGGTGAAAAGTGTCTCAACTGGGGCAGCTTTAGAACTGTCAGGCAAACATGCTAACATGGCCCACTGGCTTGCTTTCCTACATTAAAATGTCCTCAACAAGTCCAGCAACTTGGAAGGCTGAGGTAGGAGGATTGCAAATTCAAGGCCAGCCTTAGCAACTTAGCAAGACACTGTCTGAAAATGAAAAGGGCTGGGGTATATATAGAGCACCCCTAGGTTCAATCCCCAGTAATGACAAAAAACAAAAACAAAAACAAAAACACAAACAAACAAAAAACAAACCCATCAAAACAAAAACAGAACAAAAAACAAAAACCCTCCAACTCTGGGCTGGGGCTGTAGCTCAGTGGCAGAGTGCTTGCCTAGCACACGTAAGGCACTGGACTCAATCCTCAGCACCACATAAAAATAAAATAAAGGCATCTGTCCATCTACAACCATAAAACAACAAGTAGAGCACTTGCCTAGTAGGTATGAGGTCCTGAGTTCTATTTCTAATACCACAAACCAAACCCAAACCACCAGTATTGACAGAAATCTACATGAAAGGGGTGCCCTGGCTAAATCAGGGACAATATGGCAGCAAAACAAATACAGTGATAAATTAGTGAAAACACAAATTATTTTCTCTATACCAATAATGAATTTCTTTATAAAAATCTGAGTGCTGACTCATCATTGGGAAGGGTGGCTGACACTGGAAAGTTATCATTTTGCAACTTCATTGTAAAGACTGGTTCATGCAAGAATCACCAGTGGACATTAAGTCTAAGGGAAAATTTTGATGGGGAGCAAGACATTTGTATGACCTTCAAAAGTGTCTTTCCATAGACTGCTCATTAAGTGCAAGGAGGGAAAATCAGTAATTATACAGTGGAGAAATTGAGTAAGATCTTGACCAGGTGATGGAAATCAAATCAAATCAGGAGTGGCAGATGAACACTGTGTGCCTCCAGATGGGGACTCTGTGAAGGCCACATCACATAACCACATTAGGCAATCTCAAAATGAGCAATGGACTACAAATGGTAAATTTCTTTTCAATGCTGGAGATGAAATCCAGGACTATGCACCTGCTGGGCCAGAACCCTCCCACCACACATCCCAGCTCAGATGGCAGGCTGAAGATAAAGTTTTTAAATTAATGTCAAATTTTCTATACCTATGTACAAGAATATCTCAGCTAGGCACGGTAGCACATGCCTGTAATCCCAGTGGCTCCTGAGGCTGAGGCAGGATTGCAAGTTCAAAGCCAGTCTCAGCAACTTAGTGAGACTCTGTCTCAAAATAAACAAAAACGGGGTGTGTGTGTGGGGGGGTGGATGGTGTTTGGATCGTGGCTCAGTAGTAAAGCACTTGACTAGCTTGTGTGAGGCACTGGGTTAGATGCTCAGCACCATGTATAATAAATAAAAATAAATCTCTATCAACAACTAAAGGAAAAAAAAAAAAAAAAAAAAAAACGGCTGGTTAAGGGGTTAAGTGGCCCTGGGCTCAATTCCTGGTACCAAACAAACAAAACTCTATTGTTAGCACACAAATGATAAAAGCAAATGGGGCAATGTAAGTTATAGGTAAATTTAGGAGCAGATATATAGAGGGGTGTTTTCTAAAACTAAGAACAGTTTGGTAACTTTTCCACAATTAAATATTTCCAAATATTATGAAAATGCCCAAGTAGGTACCATACAGTTAGCTTTCCTTCCTCCCAAAATTTTTATCTGGTTCGAGTCTGTGTATTCAGAACTAACAGGTGTGTGCAACCAAACTAAGCTTTTATCCAGTTGAGATTACTAAGTGCCCCTGGGAACCAGAGAAAGAAATGTGCCTCAGGGCTGTATTGTATAGCAGTCTCCAACATCAAGAGGCCACAAAAATCGGGACATCATGTCATGATTTGTTCTGAACTTTCTATTCCAAAGAAACTAGTCCCTCTAGTGGGGCACTGTGGTGCATGCCTGTAATCCCAGCGGCTTAGGAGGCTGAGGCAGGAGGATTGCAAGTTCAAAACCAGACTCAGCAACCTAGTGAGGTCCTAAGCAATTCAGTGAGACCCTATCTCTAAATAAAAATTTAAAAAGGGCTGGGGATGTGGCCCAGTTTTTAAACGCCCCTGTGTTCAATCCCCCACTGAAAAAAGGAAAAAAAAAATAGCCCTTGTAGTTCAGGTAAGTCTCCCTTGCTGGTCTCACCTGCGGATCTGCTTGAGCACGTAGTCTCTGCTGATGTATTTGATGTTTTCCTCTATCACTGATCGAACACCATCTTCTTCGGTCAGTTGTTTCTCCAGCCATTCCACCAGGTCCTTATTATTGTCCCACACATAAGCCTGCAAACAGTGACTCTTAGTGAAACACTGGGATCAGGCCAGGCCCCATCACCTGATCTGTTACTGGAAAGTTTACTCCTAAAGCTTGCTTAGTGTAAAAAATGCTGGCCATTGTAATAGGAGGAGACAGGGGAGTTGCACTTCCTGTTTCTCTCCTGTGAGCTGCACAGACACATTCAGATCCTCCAGCTGGGCTCTCCCAGGGCATCAGGATTCACCCCACACTGTTGCCAGATTTAGGGTAGCTACCTATGCTACAAAGGCTAAGAGATTCAATAACCTGACAGGTTTGAGAGAAATAGTTAATAGCTCACATGGCTTAGTAAAGTGTGACTGAGAAGTTAGGGTAGTTTGGTTAATTTTTTTTTTCTTTTGGAGAAACTGAAACATAGTTCCCAAAGTGTGTCTCGGGTCCCATTGAGGCCTGGCAAGTGAGGCCCTGAACTGTGCCTTGGTCCTGCTATGGAAGCCTCCTGCAGTCCAGCCACTGTTTCACTGAGACCCTGGAGGAAGTCTCACTGCTACAGAAGAGCCACCAGGACAGAAACCTGCCCCCATCTTACTAGCTATGAGAGTATGAAAAAGGGTTAGGAAGTCTACAACCCTGAAAGACTCAGTAAACCACTGCCTGTCTCCTGTTTTTCAAGATCATTTAGCTGAGTATTTCCTAGGTAGTTGACTACATAATAATTCAGGAGTGTGTTGGAAGCCTAATAGCCTTCTCCTTGCTCTCTTCTCCTCTCATTTTCTTTACAAATCATTTAGGAATCGTTTTGTTAATGGTTTCCGGAAAACCAAGTACCACCATTAGGGCTCATTCATATTTATGTCATTTTGTTTGGGTAATTAAACACAAAGCTCGTCATTTAAAGGTGCGCTATCCTTCTCTGTTATCACTAACGAAGTCAAAGTCAGAATGACAATGAGTTTTGCTGTAATTTAATAGGTGGGTACAGTGGAAACTAGAGGCTTCTTCGGGGATTGCCATGTGACGAGAGGAAACCTGGACACAGGCAAGGACACAAGAGGCACCACTGCAACCAGAGGGCCTGTGAAGACACCGAGGGAACATTCCCATCACACCCTCCAAGAGGCCTCCGCAGCAGGAAAGTGGGCACTGGGCTGTTTTCAACCTGGTTCATGCCTTTAAAAACATGGTGTTAACCGTCTGTGGTGGCGCACACCTGTAATATCAGCTACTGGGGAAGCTGAGGCAGGAGGATCCCAAGTTGGAGGCCAGCCTGGACAATTGGCAAGGCCTCATTTCAAAATAAAATGACAAGGGCTGAGGACATGGCCCAGTGGTGGAGCACTTGCCTAGCATGCATGAGGCCCTTGGTTCAATCCCCGGCATGGCAAAACAAATGAACAAACGAAAAACCCTAAAAAATGTAGTTCTTTTCAGACTCTCACTTCCTAGTCCTAACAGCTGGCAAGTTAGCTGTGATTGGTTATTATGTGCCACTTCACTGACTTTGGTGTCTCTAAAAACCTGTAAGGAATCCTTTACACATGAAGGATGCACTCCCAGGACTAGACACCAGCAGTGAGCTTTTTCTTGCGCTCTGTCCATTTCCTTTTCTGGCTCCAGATCTGCCCATCTCTACCTGTCATCACTGACAGATCAGCTCTTCTTCAGCTGGGATGGTGCCTCGTGACAGTGTGAACCTGAGGGAGCCAGACCACTTCTCTATGCCTCACAAAGGACTGAAGGTGTTTTGTTTGTTGGTGTGTGTGTGTGTGTGTGTGTGTGTGTGTGTGTGTGTACTGGGGATTGAACCCAGCCCTTTTTTTATTTTGAGGCAGGGCCTTGCTAAATTGCTGAGGCTGGCTGGGATTACAGGAATGGGCCATGGTGCCCTGTTCAACAGCATCTCTTGAGGCTCAGTGGCAGGGAAGTGTTTTGCTCCTAAGGAAAGGAAGTGCCACATCAATTACTACTACCAAGGGGGAGATGGGTAGCACTGTTTCCCCCATGTGTGGTTGTCTTAACTCATGAGTTCTGGGATAAGGAGCCATATGGGGACAGACACACCTGGAGTCCAGACTCCAATCACTGCCATCTAAACTTCCACATTTCCATTTTTTTTTTTTTTTTTTTTTTTTTTTGGTGCTGGGGTTTTGAACCCAGGGCCTTGTGCTTGTGAGGCAAGCACTCTACCAACTGAGCTATATCCCCAGCCCTTCCACATTTCCATTTCTATCACTGGTAAAGTAGATTTCTCCATAGTTCCAAGATTTATACCTTCCCCTACTTAAAACGATTTGCGGGGAGGGAAAAATAAAACAATGGATGCTTCTTGGATTTCAGGATGGGGGAAAAAAAACCAACTAGATTTACCCAAGAATCCCAAAGCCTTTAGTTTAGGAGAATATTTAATACTCTTATTAATCATTTTTAATCCGTTTGCTTTTAATTAAGAAACAGCATGATGCTTTCCTATCAACATATGCCAGGGAGCAGATTAATTGTGGCTTAAGATAACTCTCCTTGATTGGTGTAATGTATTAGCTAACGAGATGCCTGCTTCTAACGATGCTCAGACACTACTTTGGAAAGCCAGCTACCCTCTAGAGAAAACTCTTCTGCCTTCCCCTCCTGCAGCCACAGAATATGCTAGGTGTTTAAACACTTAAGAAAGTTCCCAGACAAGATTAGAGCAGCACATTCTAAGTTTTACAGTTGCTTGAAAATATGGGCCCTATATATGGAACTGCTGTTCATGTAAATAGGTTCACTGGATGATAGCTGCCAAGCCCTAACCCCGATAAAATGTAGGTCACAGCCCAGAGTGCACAAAGGCAAAAGGGCTGCAAGTCCTAATCCATGTGTTTAGTACGAATAAACGAATGCACCTCCATGCACCTCCATGGCACTGGTTTTCAGACCTGGGAGGGCTTCATATGCTGTTGTGAGCTAACATGTCCCAGCTGGGTTCTCTGTGGAGTTTACAACTCCTTGTCTGGCCTCTTTAGAATGTCTTAAGACATTCTAGCCATCTAGGACAGGGATTCCAGTTCCAGGAAAAAAGCTATCATCACTTCTCTCTTTAGAATTAGGAAAATGTGACTGATATTCCCAGTATTTCAGTGTTATTTTTTAGTTATAGGTAAACACAATATCTTTATTTTATTTTATTTTTACAAGGTGCTGAGGATTGAACCCAGTGCCTCACACATGCTAGGTGAGCACTCTACCACTGAGCCGCAACTCGAGCCCTCAGTGTGGATTTTAAATAAATGTGAAATGATGGGTGGCTAACCTTATGATGGGCCTGCACTTATATGTCACCTGCCTGATATGCCAATCAGACATTTTAATACCAATAAAGACACTTTCTGTCTGAAACAATGGAGGAGTATCTTAGGCTCTACTTAGCCTCACTATTATATGTAATAATCTAGCTTACAAAAATCTACATAACCTGTTTGGAAAGTTTGGTTTCTAAAAGCTGTTACGCCTGATGTCCGCAATGGTATAGCAGGGCCAAGGAGTGAGCCCTGATCACTACACACTACAAAGAACTCACCTTGTGAGCTTTTTAGAGACACCTCCAGCTGGGGAAGTTCCTTGCAGTTCTCACCTAGATTCACCTAGGAGCCACCCAGTGCAGTGGGGTGCGATGACACACACATCCCTGAGCAAGTGCATATTTTGGAAAGACATTTCAATATGCCTCAACTTATAAGCCTTACCTATACAAGAAGCAACGTGATTTTTTCAGAGGCTCTGGAGTACAGCAGCAAAAGGCCACATGGGCCAGAGTGGCTTGCTGGACTCCCATCTCCTGAGAGCCACCTTGCCCCAGGCCCATGATAGGGCCAAAGCAGCACTTTCCTGGTTGTGCCTTACCTCCTCCCTTTCTGCTCCTACACAAAAAGTATGATTAAGTGACTCTATCAATGGTGCTTTTTCCTGTTATCCTCACAAAGGCTACCTATCTGGAGCTCTGGAATATGGGTAAGTGAGTAGCCATCTGGAAAGTAACAGTACCTGAAGGCACTAAGCTGTGGGAACATGACAGCCAGCCAAATCAGAGTTTTCACCCAGCATCCCTACTGCCCATTAACACTGTGAAGTCACACACCTCTGTTGTTACTTTCAGCTTCTAATACACTGTGCTGAGGCCACTGTGCTCTGTGCTTATGTAGTCTGAACTTACTGAGCCTTGTGAATCGTGAATGTCACTCCCATTTTACATATGAGGAAATGGAGATTCAAATAATATGCCTAGCAGTAAATGGCAAAGCTGTGTTCCCAAAGGTTTGTAAGATTCCAAAACCCACATTCTTCTCCTTGTTCTAATCCCAATTTCTACTACTGAAGGGGAGGACCAATCAGCCTGTTTGAAAAACTATGTACCTCAAATTGTGAAAGTAAGAAATCAAGACAGAAAACATGCCCTTGAAACAAATGTGCACCACACACTTACAAACCAATTTAAACCACTGTTCTTGTTTTCAGGGAGCTGTAGTGGTGCTTTGCTTCCGCCTGCAGTGAACCATAAACTTTACCGTTTCCTACAATAGGACTGTCCCAGTGGATCCAAACAGAATCCTATAATTCATGGTAACGGATACCTCTAAGAGAAACAAAAGAATCACACTTCTCAGTTATATAACATCAGTGTCTTTAATTTTTTGTCCTCGAATCTCCTTTTTCAGGATTAAGATTAAAAAAACAAATTCTCTAGGAAAAAAGAACACACGGCATGGCTAGTAGATGCCTATCACTACATGTCCTTCCCCACCGGTCACCACAGTAAGGATTAGAGGGTCACTTCTTGGTGCAAAGCGAGGGTCTAGACTTAGACACTTTCTGCACTTGAGAGACACAGCATATTAGACACTTTCTGCAACTTGAGAGACACAGTATATAAAATCTGTCACTGTTTGAAGAACCAAAAAAAAAAAAAAAAAAAAAGGTCTTAAGCGATTTCCTAACAAGAAGCAGATTCTACAGCAGCCCTTCAGAGGCGGCCTGGTGGCTTCTGAACACTGCAACACTCTCTTCTCTCAAGGGCGCTGCAGATTTTATCACCCACCCCACACTAAACTAGGTCCTGCTGAGCCTGCAGAATATGGAAGGAGGTTTCAAAGCCATATGCCCTGACTTCAGAGGATCACCCGTCCTTACTGTCTCTCCTTGCTGTCCCCTGGATGGAGAATTCTGGAGGATGCTGTCTTTTGTACACTGGAACAAGAATTGAGAAATTGTCTCAATTCTTGGTATGATTGGTTCCCAGTGCTCAGCCTCTTCTGGGCTATGAGACTGGAGGTGTCTCCTGTACTTGTTCTAGCCGGGAGCCTGTGCACATATAGTCAACTGTTCTCTCCACTGGTAAGAGATGGCAATGACCTGTTTCTTCAGACACACTATCCCCTGGGAGCAGGATGCTAAGGAGCAAGCGAGGGGCCTATCTACTCACTTCACGCTTGGGGGGGGAAACTATTCCTTCTCCTCATCCTTGTGCCTACTGAGGCTGTGCACGTCCATTAGTGACTAATGCGGTAGGAAGCGACTCGGGCCTCTCCTGGCCACACACACACACACTCCATTTACCTAGCCGGCCACTCTTAACTGGAGAACAACCTCTTATTTTACACTTGCGTGACTTTCAATGCCAACTTCCACTAGAAACTGCCAGTAGCCACTGACAAAATTGTCTCACTCAATTATGATGCCACAGGCTGACCTTAACCTGAACCAAATGTCGGAGAAGGCTGCGCTCCCCTGCTGCGTATCTGAAATATTTATCCAAAGAAGCTTTTCAGTCGTAAAGAAATAGGCAGACTTAACACAAAGGTGAATCTTAGAAGCACCCTACTGCACTGGCTTTAAAACCAACAGTGAATCCTGGAGTTCCTTGCTGAGAATGATTAGCAGATGCTTCAGGCGACATTTTCCAGAAAGAAGCCAGAGTGCCCCTTTTTGTAGGCCAAAACCCTTCAAGCCACCACCCTCGGGCAGCCAGCCCTCCATCAATGCTCTAACCTGGTAGTCACCAAAGGTTTTGATTACAGAGCTAACAGAAAGATAGAAAAGTATATTTTGAGCACATACTATCAATATTCTGATAAAATATATACCAACACAATTTAATCCATATACTAACTGTTAGCTGCTAATAAAGGTTAACTTTTTTTTGTGTGCGGTGTTGGGGAATAAACACAGGGCCTTGTGTATGCTAGGCAAGCAATAGACCACTGAGCTACAACTGCAGTCCCCACTTTCTTTTCTTTTTTTGGTACTGGGATTGAACCCAGGGGTGCTTAACCACTGAGTCACATCCCTACCCCTTTATAATAATTTTTTGAGATAGGGCCTTATTAAGTTGCTACTGCTGGCTTTGAACTTGCAATCCTCCTGCTTCAGCCTTAAGTCACTGGGATTACAGGTGTGCACCACTGTACCCAGATTTAGCTTTTTATTCCCATCCTATTGTGCCCTATCTTACACACATTGTTATTCCAGGGCCAAATGCAAGTGTGTCTGCTATGTCATCCTGGCCTCCAACCTGTCCCATCCCTAATCACGAGACAAGAGCACCAGGAATGCCATCCCAGGGGCCTGCTTTATGGCATGCATACTTCCTATGGAATCACCCTGAGAAGATGCTAGATTCCCAGTTCCTTACATGCAGGCTGGACATTCCCTCCCATCTCTCACTTAATCAGATCTTTCCTTGTAGTCTGTAGCATCTCCTCCTATCACATTCTATTAGCCTTCCTGCTTCTACCCCTCTTCTATTCCATCCTCCACAGCTCCCCAAGTAGTGTTTCTAAAACAGAAATCAGAGCATATCATTCTGCTGCTTAAAATATCTTAGTAGCTTCCCACAGACCTCAGGATAAAGTCTAGATTCCTCAATAGTATTCAGGGCCTTGTGATCAGCACCCTAACCCCAACCCTTCTTATCCAGCACTTGATCTCTGAACCATACTGAAATATTTGCTGTATGCATGCATACTGCTTTTGCTATCATGCACTGGAACATTCTTTTCCTACCCCACCCCCGCCACCAATCCAACCTCTCCCTCTGGTCCATTCCCACTTTATTTTTGAGTCTCTCCTGAGATATTACTTTCTCCAGAAGTATTCTCTGTCTCTCCTCCTTCCCCAAGGTTGGATGTCTTCTCTTTGACTATGCTATCTGCTGTGTTTAGTGCAGGACCTCTTGACTCATCTGACTCCCCCAAGAGAGAAGATCTGTGTGGGACTTGGGGATATAGCTCAGTTGATAGAGTGCTTGCCTCACATGCACAAGGCCCTGGGTTCTCAAGCCCCAGCACCAACAAAAAAATAACAATAAAAACAAGGCCCTGGGTTCAATCCCTAGCACAAACAACAACAAAAAAAACTGGTGTGGACAGGGTCCTACTGGTGTCTAGGAATGTTGTGAGTGTTCATAAAGATTTGCTGAATGACTGCATGAGCTGCAAAATATGTCCTCTCACCTCTTCTAATAAGATGTCAGGAATGTTATTGGCTATGTGTGTATGGGAAAAAGGACTTAGGCCTCTAGGATTCCTTTCCATTCCTGCCCTTCAAAGCCTATAGATTCTTACATGAAGAGCCTGCAACCCTCACGTGGGGATGAGAAGCACATGAAGGCTCCTCTGGTGACCACCTACCTTCACTGTTCCTTCCACTTCCACAAACCAACGCCTTAACATGGCCTGAATCTGGCCATCGGTTAGCTCAGGGTTGGCATTGTGGATTTTCTTCTTGACCAGGTCCTCCAACAGGAGACGTCTCAGCCGCCAGTAAAAGAAGGTTCGGGATGTTTTCCAATCCAGGATATCCTATATACAGATAAGAGTAAGCTTACTCAACACAACCCTAATCTCTGTTCAGCACTCGGTCTAGAGGGAACACCAAGAGGCATAAAAACCTACTCTTGGGCTGGGATGTAGCTCAGTGGCAAAGCATCTGTCTTGCATTCACAAAGCCCTGGGTTCGCCCTGCTGACTGCAGCATGGTACACAGCTTTGGGCCTGGCAACTGCTCAGCCCACACATCACTGAGAGGTTCTGGGGAAAAGACTGGAAATTCCCAGATAGCCAGAGAGAGAGAAACTGGTTTTGAGAAAACTGCTCAGATGACTTGCATGCACCTCAAAGATGAATTAACTGCTGTGGAAACCTGATTCTATAGTAACCCATAGCCAGAGGACCATAGGTAACTGTCACCAGTGAAGGCACACGTGCCTCAGTTTCCCACCAGTGAAATGAACCTGGCGACCTGAGGAATCCATGGAAACCTAAATCATACTTTGCTTTGGGATGACAATAGAAAAAGGAAAAGTTAAAAAAAAAAAAAAAAGGAACTCATTTGCACAAGCTCTTTTAGTCTGGCCCTAACAGCTCCCTGCTTGCGGGCCTGGGAGCATGGCACACTTACTTGTGGGTCTCTGACAAATAGGGAGAAGTGGCAACCATTGTACTTACGTTAATAACACCCTTCTCCTGCATCCGGCCTGGTGTGTCGTGCAAGTCAGCAAACTGCACGGCTACCTGGTGGTAAATGGGAATCAGGAATTCCTCCCGCTCCTTCAACTTGTTTTCCAGCTCCTTCCGCTCAGCTGGGCTTAGCTCGGGGGTGCCTGCAATTAGAGAAACCTGCCTGTCACACTCTGTGGTGATCAGGAATCTGCACAGAAGCAGCCGCAGTCCTGGGAAGCTCAACGTCACCCTGCCTTCTTTCCTCTGGGATCTGGCTCTCCACTGTCTTCATGACCTCTTTGCTGTATAACATGACTCTATAAGATGCCTGCCCTGTCTTTACTTTGCCACAGGAAGCCCAAATGCCACCTTTTCTCTATGGAGGTCACAAGTATGAAAGCAGTGATGGCAGCCTGGTTCCCAGGCCTCTCTCTGAGCAGGTGCAAACAACCACAAAGAGGCCTGCACCTCTCATCAGCTCGCTGACTAGCAGCCAGGCCCCTCCATCCCCCACAGGCCACGACCTCACCTATCCTTGCTGACCAGTGTCAGAGCAGACAGACTATTCTGATTGTGGGGTGTGACAAGACAGCTCTCCCAGTGTTCAGAGCATAAACCAGCAGCTCTAGTTTTCCCACGTCCACACTGGTAAGTAACTGAATAACTGCTGAAGTTGTAAGCTACAGCATCCTACAGTTTCTAATCTTAGGTTTGGAATGCTTAACCTCAAATTAGTAAAATCCAATCTAATTAGAGCCAGATCCGTGTGTCTTGGGTCAGTTCAGTGGATTAGCCTCTGGCCTCCCACCTGGACTGCTACTGACTGAGACAACCCCTGACCAGAGTGACAAAGACATTAGTTCTTGGGTTAAAAAAGAAGGAAGAGGAAAAAACAAAAAGGCAGTTCACAAACCCCAGTTGGATTACTGAGCATATAAATCCATAGTCCCCTCACTTAACAGAGAGGAGACTAGAATTCCTTATAACAAGGAGACCACCCCCTCCAATCAATAGTGTCCTAGTAGAGGTGTTGCTATGTTGGACTTTTCTTCCTAATTACTTTCAGAATGGGATTTGCAATCAATACTGAAAATTTAGCTGCCTGCCTAGTAAGGAGGAGTAAGTCTAGCTGAAGGAGCAATAGGTGACAGCCCCTGGTGTTGGGGACAACCTGATGTGCTTTGTCACAAAAGCTGACAACTACATGAGCACAGGTGACGTGATGCAGAAGAGAAAGGTCTATTGCAAGCATGCCTGTTTCAGAACAGGCCTTGTTTTTAATGCTACCATGAATCATAAGCCATAAACAGCCTTGGGCCGCTGAGTGCGCCGTAAGTATTCTACATGAACGGTGCTAACAGAACAGGGATGTACTCATAGCTTCTTTTTATGAATTTTTTGGATGCTCAATTCTCCCTCCTCTCCCCTTTTAAAAACCCATTAGTATTTTAAAACTATCAAAGGGGGGCTGGGGATATAGCTCAGTTGGTAGAGTGTTTGCCTCGCATGCACAAGGCCCTGGATTCAATTCCTAGTACCACTACCAAAAAACAAAACAAAACAAAAAAACTGTGATGAAGGGTTGAAGGGTGCCAGAAAACTATCTTTTCTTCAGCTTTCACACAATGGATACTTCAAAAGCCTTCCTTTCAAAACAGGTAAATAGAATGACCACACTGAGCTCCACACCACAGGTTAACACCATGACCATTCATTCCAGTGTGGCCCTGCCTGGAGAGCTGACTGGAAGTGGGTGACAGGTGTCTTCTGAGATGAGCCTTTCTTAGTTAGAATGCCCTTGATAGGGAAGCAAATGTGTTTCCTTCTCCACTGAGAAGAACCAAGACCTCATTGGAGAAATGGCTGATTACAGGGCTGCAGCAGGAAAAATATGAGCCCAGAACATGTGTCAAAAAGCAAGGAAGCAGTTGGTTGAGAAATGTAAGAAGGATGCAGATGCCAGTTTGAATATGTTCTGCTGGCTAAATCAGATGGTTTGAACACTAAAATAATAATAATTGTGAGAATATCTATGAAGTAAGAATCTTCATATAAATAATTAAATGGTGGAGAAAGGAAGAGGAATGTTCTCCCTTTCAGTAGAATAATAATTAAAACAGAAGGAATGATGAAATTAGAAAATTACCACTTTATAACCATCATAGTAATTGATTCTGCTAAGACTCATCAATGGATACTAAAACTAGTGAGGGACAGTTTGATGAGGAACAGAGTCTTCATAAAGTCTTAAAGTATCTCTTTACAAATCACTTATTAAGAAAAGGAAAATGGGCTGGGAGAATGGCGCATGCCTGTAATCTCAGTAACTCAGGAGGCTAAGACAGGAGGATTGCAAGTTTGAGGCCAGTCTCAGCAACTTAGTGGGAAAGCTGGTAAAATTTTAATATGAATCATGGATTAGATAATAGTATGGTATCAATGTTTATAGTTCCTGATTTTGATAAATGCATTACAGCTATGTAAGAGAAAGTTGTGTTCTTAGAAACACACACTAAATACTTATGGATAAAGGAACATGAGGTCTACAGATTATTCTGTAATGTTTCAAAGAAAATGTGTGTGACAAGTGAGAGTGAACACATGCACATGCTCATGAGCATGCACAAGTGATAAAGTGAATGGGGCAAGATGTTAAAAATAGGTGGATTTGAGAAAGACACCAGAAGTTGCTCTGTATTATTCTTGTCACTTATGAAATTCTATCAAATGAAAAGTTCTAAAAAATCAGCAAAGCTTGGGGAGAGGGGCAGTTCCTAGCTGTTTAATGCAGATAATCAATAATCAAAGTTAGAGACCTGAGGATGTGGCTCAGTGGTAGAGCATCTGTCTGGCATATGCAAGTCCCCAGGTTCAATCTTCAGCACTTAAAAAAAAAATATTTGCAGGGTACTAGACAACATTGTACATACTTTAAATCTGTTAGCTCATTTAATTGTCACAATAATTTTATGGGATTGGCATTCTCATTGTCCCCATCTTACAGATGAAAAAACAGGCACTGAGAATTTATGTAACCTGCCAAGGTCACAAAGCGAGAAGTGACAGAGCCAGGACTCAAATGAAGTTTGGCCCCCAAAGTTTTTCAACATCATATCACGATCTCTACTTGCTCACTTGCGGTGGAAGAACAGCACTGCAGGAGTAGCACCCTTTCCATTTCAGAAAAGGCTTAATGATGCTGGCCAGACTCCTGTCTGATAAAGCTGACTCTCCATCTTAGTCCCATTCCATAAAGGAGGCCAGGACAATATCTCCAATAATTCCCACCCTCTTGGTAGGTCAGATGCAATGCTCTATGCAGGCCTTAGACTTAAGTAGCTTCTCTTATTACTGCAGATTAAGAATTAATACAACAGCAGCCTTGCTGGGGGCCAAGAGATGGCAGTATGAGGGTCATGGCGAAACAGGGAGTTTCAAGCCTTTTCAGCATTCTTGCTCTGCATAAACAATTGACACTGAGCTTAAAGGCACATATATATGTATGTAGATTAGATATAGCACCATTTATTGAATGTTTACTGTATTGCATTCAAATCTTTCAGGAACACATATATCTCATTAGTTACAACACACAATTCAGACCTAGGTCTGGTCACCTGTTAACATTGTCTTCAAGCTAGACATCTCAATATAACTAAACATGTTCCATGTTGCTACACATGTCATCTGTGATCCTGATAAGAACCTAATCGTATGAGGTATCTATTTTACAAGCAAGAAAATGGAGGCACTGAAATGTACAGTGACTCCCAGAGACATGTGCCACATGCCTATAATCTCAGTGACTTGGAAGGCTGAGGTAGGAGAGTTGCAAGTTCAAGACTAGCCTCAGTAATTTAGTGAGGCTCTCAGCAACTTAGTGAGACCCTGACTTAAAAGGACTGGGAGTATGCGGTAAAGTACCCCTGGGTTCAATCCCCAGTATTGCAAAAAAAATAAATAAATAAAAATAAAAATAATAATAACAACAACAACAACAACAACAAACTATATTAAAACTTTGAAAGAATAACAAACACCTCTAATGCTCTGGCCCACTTTACTATTATTTTTTTAGTTGTCGACAGACCTTCATTTTGTTTATTTATTTATTTACATATATGCAATGCCGAGAATCGAACCCAGTGCCTCATACATGCTAGGCAAGCACTCTGCCGCTGAGCCATACCCCCAGCCTGCTCTGGCCCTCTTGAAACTAGGAAGATCACAGAGCATTTCCCAAAGGCTACCTTGTTTATTTCTTTCAGAGATGCCTCTGATCACAGCTGAAGACCTACCTCAGACAGCAGAATAAAGCAAAGACAGAAGTAGAAAATGTATGTGTTTCAAAATGTATATAAGAAAGCCAAGAATTTGTGTGCTTTGTTTTAGGGGAAAAATGGTTTTTTAAAAATTTTTGTTTTCTAAAAACAAAAGGCTGCTCTTCAGCTAGCTAGTTATACCCTCGTGTTGCGCACTGAGGGCCCCTCTCTCCTTGTACAGCAAAGCAGCCAGCCCCGGTAATGATTTAGGGGAGATTAACAAATATGTCAATGTCTATTTTCTGCTTAATTTAAAAGCGGCGTCTATAAAGATTTTTGACTTCTGAACCCTGTTCTCCTGAAAGAAAGAAGGTAAGAATGAGGAGGGGGATAAAGAGTGATTATCCTATCATTGATCGTTTGTCAGGAGCATTTCTTATTCACTGGACTATTGTAAAAAGCTAAGCTCTCGATCAATCCTGTAAGCTCCCTGTACAATTAAATATCTTGGAATGGTTTTCTTTCTTTTCCAGCCAGATTGCAGGGCCTCAGGGTTTTTAGGAAACCAAGTCGGTGTGTATGCCTGTGTGTGTGTGTGTGTGTGTGTGCGCACGCGCGCGCACATATGTGTAAGAATATGCTACAGAGAGGAAAAGCCATTCTTCCCTAGAATCCTACTTCAGGCAAAGGCTAAAATGAGAGAAGAAAGGTGGATTGCTCCTATCCTTTCCTATCAACATAAGAAGTCACCATGAAATCCTCAAAATGAAAACCTATCATTAAAATTTTTTAAATGTAAAGAGCTAAACACAGAAGAGGCATCCATCACAAAGCTGATCAAGTATGATGAGCCAACACTGAGATATTACTATGCTGGTACTTTAGTACTTTTCATCTTATTTAATCCTCACATCAACCTTAAAGATCACTACCTTATAGATGAGGAAACAGACACAAAAAAGTACTTTGTCCAAGGCCATGAAGCCAGGAAGTGTAGAGCTGGGACTTGGGCCTAGGTAGTCTGGTTTAAGAGCCCAGGTTCCTTAAACAAAACTTCTTAAACTGACCTGCAAGTCCCCCAAACACAGCAGCCCAGTTAGGTGTGCCTTGAGTCAGAATATAAGGCAGAGCCAAATCTCCTCCATGGGGTCAAAGCTGGAGAAGAAATTCCTGGAGTAGCTGATTTCCACAATAGGAGGTGTTTTTACCAGCCCTGAAACTGAGGGAGGGGAGGGAGCCACCCCAACCTACATACAAGCAGACCTTGTCCTAGGGAGCAGCATCTAAGGGAGGTGAAACTTAAAATAAAAATCAGACTGGTAAACTAAAATTCTCAGTTCAGTCAAAGGCACTAGGTGACCTTGTAAGTATCTTTCCTTCTCTGAGCTCAGTTCTTCATTTATGTAACAACAATCCTAATCTAGCAAACAGGGAAAAGGTTTTATAAAAAAAAAAAAAAAGTAACATTAAAGTGTTTTTAAAACCATTCTTAACTTTTCTTTAAGTTAAACTATGAAGCCTATGTAAATTTAAACCTAATTTTAACTTTTATGGGCCCTTCTTCTTTCCCTTAAAAAAGCGATTTGCTTTGATTAGTTAAATATATATGACACTAGAGCTAAGAATTAGACCACCTTCTGCATAAAGCACCCAAATGTCTCAGATATTAAAACATACATCCATACCTCAACCTTCAGACTGAAAAATCAACATAAAAAAAGACTGGAATCTTATTAAGATTCAAAAGTACAAACATAAGTAGCTGTTTAAAAGATCTATGTAATCACATTTTCTATGTTGAAAGAAATTTCTCTACAAAGATAGTAAGAGTGTAAAAAAAAATCCTGCAAAACTACTTCTATATCCATAACAGGTGTGCCTTTCTTTACACAAAAGCATTCTTGAAAAACTGCGTAAATCAGATCCTGTTTTAAATGCCTTAAGGGAGCTATTTAGAAGGGACCCTGCAGTGAATCCTTTGGTAAAGCAAATAATCCTTTTGTAATGGGAATAATTTCTCCCAATGTATCTAGTTTTTTTCAAATCCCATTTTCATATATCTGCTTTTCTTCAAAGGGGGCCATACCTATCTAAATACAACTGCATTTGCATATTGATTTTAACAGCAATCTTCTTGAGGGATGTTTAACTCTAAAGTTCCTTGCAATATTGTTAGTGCTTTGCTGTTCATATTTAAAAAATCATTACAGTAAACCCGGAGATTTCCAACTAGAAATAAAAACATTCATTACTCCCTCTTCATTCTTACCCCTGTGCCCTCACACAAACATATCCATACAAAGAACTCAGAAACAGCACAGGATTCTCTAAGTTCTGGAAGAGACCTGCCTCTACAATCTTTATTATTTCCCTTCCCTAATTTGCTCTCCCTAAATGTGACAGATAAGAATACAGGTATCTGAGTCAGTTGAGATTGAGTGGGGAATAGGGTCTCAGACATTTTCTGACGATAGCTTTCAGGCAGGGAGAAACTTGGGTTCACTCTAACAAAATGCTTGCCAAGTCTGGGGCCTAACACAATTGGGAATCACTGCTTCCTGGAAGGGACATGCCCAGGTGCTTTTATAAATACAATCAGATTAAGGGATCCGACTCCAAAGACCACTGTCTTCTTCCTAGAAAATGTTGTCACCATCACACTAAATTACCTCAAGCAAAAGAGCTTTTGAATTTAAGTGAGGAGGTGGGTTTTCAGCTGTTGCCAACTTAGGGCAGGAGGCAGGATCCCCCACCTACCCTCATGAGAAAACTTATGTTGTTTTTCATCAGCTTCCTAGCCACAGAGGCCACAGTGGCAGTTAGGACACCGCAAAGTAGGTGAGAGGCCACTTTCAAGGCATGTATATTGGAACTTCTTTCTGTCCTCATCTCAGCTTTCCATGCAAGGGCACCACTTTTTGCCCCAAACAAAATGGCTCTTTTTAACTTATACCTTGAATATGGATGCAAGAGATGGAAAAACATTCATGGTTCAGTTGAACCCCCTGAGTCTTCGGCCTCACATATGCTAGGTAAGCGCTCTACTGCTGAGCCACAACCCCAGCTCCCCAATAGTCCTTTCTTAACTGCTAAAAAGAAGGCCTATAAGGAAGATTTTTACAGACATGTGTGTCCCCATCTGCTGCCACAAACTCCATCTGTGCCCAGGCAAGGACCAAATAAGGGCCAACAGCAGTGCTCAGCTGGTACTGCTGTGGCTTGCATCACCATCAGGGCTGGTTCTGTGTGGCCATAGTTGAGGAACTACATGGTGGGCTGCCCAGCTGTCCATGATGGAGAAAAGGTTCCCCTAACAGACTCTTTTGCCAGGTCCTCTCTGTATTGAGGGAGAGGGACAGTGGGGAAGTTAAAACTGTTCCATTCTCCTCTCCATCTAAATTGATTTATCATTTCTCTCTGAACACAAGAGGAGGGTAAAGATCCAGGAGAGGAGCTGGGGTCAGGCACTCGAGAGGCCAGACTAGCACAGCAGTCCTTTTCCATAGCCATCCCCCTGCTCTGGGCACTGTGAGAAGTAGAAGGATTATAGTGAGAATACAAAAAGGCCTTGGAGGGCTAGGGCTTTATTTCCAGGAAGGAATTTAATTTCCTTAAGGCAACCAAAATAGTGGGATTGTAACCTCTCTGTAATGACTCTACCAAGTCCTGATTCTGAGAATCCAGTCAGAACCAGTTGAGCTCTGGAGCGTGGACTTAGTTTACTTGTCTTTTTGAAGTAATTCTTCCCTTTAATGTCAATCAAAAACCAACGTAGGGGCTGGGGATGTGGCTCATATGGTGGTGCGCTCGCCTGGCATGCGTGCGGCCCGGGTTCGATCCTCAGCACCACATACAAAGAAGGATGTTGTATCTGCCGAAAACTAAAAAATAAATAATAGAATTTTCTCTCTCTTTAAAAAACAAAAAACAAAAAACAAACAACAACAACAAAAAACAATGTATGGGGCTGGGGCTGCATCTCAGTGGCATAGTGCTCGCCTAGCATGCGTGGGGCACTGGGTTTGATCCTCAGCATCAAAATAAAATAAAATAAAGGAATTGTGTAAAAAATAAATATTAAAAAAAGAAACCAATGTATGCACTATTTTCACACTGTTAAAATCACAGACCTTTCACACTGTTAAAATCACAGACCTGCAAACTAGTAATTTACCACCTTTTTACCCAAACCAGGCACACAAAATGGCAAAAGGTCATTTTAAAAAATGTATAGGAGGGGCTGGGGATATGGCTCAAGCGGTAGCGCGCTCGCCTGGCATGCGTGCGGCCCGGGTTCGATCCTCAGCACCACATACAAACAAAGATGTTGTATCCGCCGATGACTAAAAAATAAATATTAAAATTGTCTCTCTCTCTCTCTCCTCTCTCACTCTCTCTTTAAAAAAAAAAATGTACAGTAGGTGGTGGAGCTATAGCTCAGTGGTAGAGCGCTTGCTTTGCATGTGTGAGGCACTGGGTTTGATCCTCAACACCACATAAACAAATAAAATAAAGTCACACTGTCTATCTATAACTAGCTCCCCCCCAAAAAAAAAATTTAAATGTGCAGAACCAAAATAAACAAATAAGTAATAAGTAAATAAAAATTCTGGAAGAAATGAAGATAACTGTTCAGAAATTAAATATTATTCACTATCCTTAGAGAAAAAAATCATAATTATGTTTTTGAACACAATCAGTTATGTACTGGTTTGTCAAAGAGATCGGTGAGTGCTCCCCAGCGTAGAGGTTGATTTGGGAAGAGATCAGGAATATAAGATAAAATCCACTTCTACAGGCTTTCTCCTTAAATCAGATTTTCTCAGTGCAATTGGCTTTAGATCACAAAGGGAAAAAATCCCCATTTAATTTAGATCAGGCTCAGTATTCAGCTGAGGTAAAATCTGAGGAAATCTTGAGAAGAGCAGAACATAGGGAAAGAGAATTTTATTCTGGGATTTTATATGTCTTTATTTTATTTCTTGGAAAATTCATTTAACCTCTCTTTTGCCTCAATTTCCCAATTTTGAAAATAAAGTCATTTTCTCCCACTTTGTGAAAAGGCATTTTGACAGTCTTTGGTTACAGGCATCGTGAAAGGAGATAAAAATCATTGTGAACCCCAAAAGAACTGAGTTCATAGTATGTTCTGGTGCATGTGTGCTAATCTGCTCTGTCATCAACATACCTTGGTGTATGATTCCTCAAAAACTGCAAATGCCAGAGAGTTGGACCCACTTTTGTATTTTTTAATGTGGGCCCAAGCCACAGAGAATTTTTAATACCAAATACGGCCATCACTGTTCCTTATTATGATTGAAAAGAAATAATGCCAACCTCCATGTTTGAAAAATGCTTTGAGATTCAAAGCAAAGGCACATTCATCTGATCCTCACATTAGCTAGGTGGGAGTGTTATCCCCACTTTATAGATGAAGAAACTGATATTCAGAGAAGTTCAACAATTTTCCTGCAAGCAACATATCCAAGACTTGCACATAGTTATTTCTATTCCAAATCCAATGCTCATGTTCCCAAGCTGCCCTGGGCCAAAGCCTGCTTCGCTTTCGAAGACTACAGATTCCTTCTTGAGTACCACTTTGGTCAAGGTTAAACAAATATGATTTTCTTTAGTGTGGATAAGAAATTGATAATGAGATGATTTGTAACAAATGATTAAATGGCCATCACTTGGGAATCTCCTCCCTCTCCCCTTTGTGTGCCTCAAAAGTTAAGAGGTGCTGGGTGAAGATGGGAGCAATATCACTTCACTTGAAGAGAAAGAAGCTTCAGCCCCACACCCCTCACAGTTCAGTTGTTCTGCAAACAGATGTAGAAAGGATCCCTCTTCCCACCACCCAGTTACTCTGAAGGGATGATAACAGCCATTGGGGGGTTAAAAAGAGGCAGTGAACCCCCAGTTAATGAGTAGGAATTCAGCAGGCAGTGTAAGATAAATGGAGCTCTCTCTGCTTCTGCTAGAGTCAGCATGAACTGCGGCCCTGCGGCTTGTTTGTGGCAAATGGAGTGCGCGAAATATCAAAGGGCAGTGATCCAGAAGAAGACCGACTTTGACAAATTTTAAATTGGCCAGAAAGAAAACCAGGAGAAAAAAAAAAGGAAAAAAAAAACAGAAAGAAAGAAAGAAAAAAAGAAAAGAAATTCTGTAATTCACTGTGTCCTGCAATTGCGGCACTGCTGTCTTTGTACAGAATTAGTGGTAGAAACAGCAGCAACGATCGCTGGATGCTGGGAGCAATTATGAGCCATCTAAGTGAGATGCTTATCAGTGGCTGAAGCTTTTAGAGCTCTCTCTATGTACAGTTGTAAGTAACTTGCTCTGGAGCTGCAGTTACTTTAATTAAAGTGTATGGGGTTGGTCAGAAGTAATTATCCTGTTTGGAAAAGAAAGGGGAAAAAAAAAAAACACCTCAACAATTCTGGGTGGCAATAGATTTTCGAAACAACTTTGCCAATTTCTTCTTGTATGTGTGCATTTCCCATAAACGGATCAAGCTGCAGTAGGTTAGAGTTACTGGTGGCAGTTACCTAAAGGCAAACAATGGGGCAGAAACAGAATTTATTGTAACCCAAGTCACCATGTTAGGCAAGCAGCCTGGCTCCAGGTTCCAACTGCCTGGACAGGCAGTCTTCACACTACAGGCAAACATGGCAGTTTTTTCTGTCCCTAGATGGGGAGACATGGAGTCCACCAATAGTATTTAGTAATTAAATTACTCTTTGGAACAAAAATGAGCTAACATCTCTCTTTTGCTCCTTGTATTCACTGAGATTCACTATATTTTAAAGGTACTCTTTCTGTTCCTTTAGAAAAACCAAACCCAAACAGCCAACAAAAGAACCCTAAGCGATTACCTTTACTACCATAGCAAGGGGCACAATGGGAGACCTGAGCAGAAAAGCAGTTTTTTATACTCGTTTAGACTCTAGACTCAACGTAGGGTTCCCATAGTTTAGTCCTATTGAAGTCACGAGTGCCTTCTAAAATCTCTGAAAATAAACAAACACAGAGTAATGTCTGGAAGCATCAAGTGCGGACACTCCCGGGGTGATAGCTATGGCAGTCACTGTTTGGAAGCACACAGTGCACAACCTTTACTTCCATTTCTCTAGCCCAGGATGACCCCAGAACATTGCCTAAGTAGAGACTCCAGCTTTTCTATACATGACACTGACTCTCACATCCCTCAAAAAAGAGACAGGCTGTCCAAAGAGTCAAGCAGACCAGGACATATTTAAATCCCACATATTCTCTGCCTGATTAGCCTGCCCCCAACAGCAACAGCTAGCTGGGCATTCTCAGTAAGAATGTCCTAGAAAGGTGGGCTACTTGTAACTGTGAGAAAATATCGAAAAGAAAAATCGTGTGACTTTTGCTTTTTTTAGAGCCCACTTTCCCTCCTATTACACACACTATTTCATTCTACCAGGGTTCTTACCATATAGAGGACAGTAAATAAAGATTATCATGAATTTGATCAAATGCTTCAGTGCCTCCTCCCCTGGCCTATGAATGCACTCATTACAAATCAGCTGAATGGCTCATTGATTTGCCAGGAGGACAAGCAGACATACCCAATCGCTCAGCCAAGCGGATGTAGACTGGGTCCACCCTACGCATGGTTTTCACCAGATCCTTTTTGCGGAATTTGATTTCTACTGTCCCTTCTGGCTCCAGAACTGATCCCCTGGATCAGAAAGAAAGAAAACAAAACAGAAATAGAGGCACTTTAAAGGAAAGACACAACAGAATGAGGCCAGTTACAATTTGTGGACCAGGAAATAGCTTCATTATGGTTTTGCCCACCCATGGTTCACAAAAGTCACTCCAGGGAGAAAGGAAAGCACCAGAGAAGTATCTAAGTGAGGTATGAGGAAGGCCTGGCAAAAAAGCAATTAAAATAATTCTCAATAGCTGCAAGTTGACTTCCATTTTAAAAGGAGAATACAGATTCCACCAACGATAGCTGATAAGGGTGACAGGAATCACAGTATTTTCAAGGGTGGGGGGTGGGGAGATGCTGTAGGCACAGAGGTAGGGCAACCACTTCCAGCACTTAGGCTGAATAAGTTAGGGGTTGATGTTGATCACCCTACACCACAGCTGTCAGTCTGCTAGTAGGACTTGGATCAGACAGTAGGCCAGGCAAAGCAGTAGGTAAAACATTCTTCCCACTGCTATGAGAATGTGCAAAGTGAAAGGTCTCAGGGTTGCCTTTAGTGAATACCAGTGGGAATACTAACGGTGTTCTATCACCAGTAACTTTGTTCTAAACACCTTTAAAAAAGAGATTTTAATATTTTATAAAAAATTAGAGCCGATGCCTTCTATGCATGGCATAGTTCTAAGTGCTTATCTATAAATCCTCACAATATTTTGCTTAGTGAATATCCACTGTGATGTAAGATGTTGCTATTATTCGCCTTTTACAGGTGAGAAAACTATAGTACAGGAAGTTAAGAGACTTGCCTAAACCTGGAAAGTGAAAGGATTGGACTCTCTAGAGTCTGAAGAACAACTATCTCTGATCTGAGATCTGATTAGGGCCTAGCTTAGGCTGTAAAAATAAACCCCTCAATGTAGAACACTAGCCTAAGGATTTGATGATAAAACTACTGGTATTTTCCTAAACAGCTTTTGAATTAGAAGGCTGAATTTTTTAGAAAAAGGGAGTAAGAGATGCTCTAATAAAATGATTGGATGTAATAATGCACATAGAAAATGTAAAGGAGATGGGCTGTGGAATTCACCTCCTTAAGAAAGGGTTGAGAACACATTATGAAAGGATGCTGGGTTTGATCTGTTTTACTTAAATAGTTTCAGGAACTACCTCTCAACAAACTTGGGCTTCTCTCTTGAAGTTTTTTGGGTGCTACAAATACTGTGTTCTCCAGCCTTCTGGAATGCCAGAGCAGAGACTTAGGCTCCAAAGGAATGAAGAAGCTTTGGTTTGGAATCATAGATGAGGGTGCTGTGGTGCACATCAGTGACCAGCCAGCTCATTCAACAGATAATGAGAAACAGCCCAGGAAGTGTGAAGACTGCTCTGTTTCCTGATCGTCAACCCCTAGAACTTCAGATTTACAGGCCAGTCTTTCCAGGTCAACTCACTCTAAGTCCCCTCTGCCACACACCTAAAAAAGAGACGGTGAGTAGGCACATCTGAATAACAAGTGGGAGGAGAAATTTCTCTGAGTTTGGAGGTGCTGGAAGGGAGGACTAAGTAAAAGAATCTGGGATGGGGGGATTATACTGAGAAAGCCTGACTCTAGCCTGGTTTCCTTCTCATGCCAGCAAACACTATTTAGAAAGCCTATTTTTCTGTCCTTGGAGTCCTTTGGGAATGGACAGATTCAATGAAGTTTCCTTGGTTATAATTTTCTTCAGGAGGAAGCCAACAGCTAGAGGATCCTGAGAGAAAGTGAATAGAAATCAGGAAGGCACACTACCTGCTTTCTCGGTCAGCATACATCTCCATGTGCCGGGGGTTGATGGTGGGGTCAATCACAACCCAAGAGCCACCCCGCAGCTCGGCCTGGGGAGGAATGTAAACCATCACAGGTTGGGAGCACTCCCGCAAGCTGTCCACGATGTAAGCGCCAAACTTCAGCACTTGATCGTACATATCTGCAGAGAATGAGACAAATTAGAAATCATGAAACTTATCTTCCCCAAAGTAGTGCTGCCAAACGTAGTTCACACCATGGTATGTGCAGAAAAAAAAAAAATTGTTACTGCACACTGTGTCTCTAAGAGAGGCTGCTCACTGCTGGAGGTGACAGGTTCCAGACACCTCATGTCCTGTGTGGCCACCTTGAAGACTAACGGGATTGGTTTCTTTCCCTGTATCCCTCTGGAGGATCCTCCAAAGTATAAGAGAGAATTGTACTGTTTTTCATAAGACAGTGTACAAGCCCTCCAGACAGCATATCCATTTTACATCATCCCTGAATTTCTGTTCTCAGGTTTCACCACATTAATTCATACTTGCTCTACAAACGTTGAGTATTTTTCATGTCAATATGTGATCTCTCCCACTACATTAAGTTTTCTGAAGGAAGGAACTATTCTAGCTCTTTTCAATTCCTCTCATGATTCTTAGCATACGATGAGCTCTTAAAATGTGCAGCTAGTGGAAATGGATCCTTCAAAAATTTATCTTTGAAAACTATTTTTCATCTTTGTATCCCCAGTATCCTACCCAGTGCCTAGAACACAGTTAGTGCTCAATAAGTACCTGCTGAATGAATAAGGGAATGAATAAGCATATAACATACTCTGGAAAAAATGTAACAAGAAAGAAAAACAAATTAATTCTTTAATAGTTGAATTTTTATAGCATATCAATGAGAGAAAATTAAATATAAATGTATAGAAAATATCACACAGCCACATAAAGTGCCTAGTTAACTCTTCATTCTGCTAAAGAATACTTTAAAATCTCCCGAAGGCCAATAGCAGCCTGAAGAAAAGGACTGCTAGTGCATAAATAAAGTGAGCCCTTGGAAAGCTGGATGCGCTTATTTATTACCCAAACTTTTTCTTTTGGAAGGCAATTAGGATTGAACCCAGGGTCTCACACATGCTACGCAAGTGCTCTACCACTGAACTACATCCCCAACCCTTTTATATTTTTTGAGACAAGGTCTCACTAAATTGACTAGGCTGGCTTGGAACTTGTGATCCTCCTGCCTCAGTTTACCGAATAGCTGGGATTACAGACGTGCCACTATGTCTGGCTTATTTCCCAACTTTTTTATGGACCACTATCCATTTCCCAGTTCCCTAAAGTATTGCTAAAGTCTTAGGTTTATGATTCCAGGTGTTTAATGGGTATTTCAGTAGAGCCACAATGGATCTTTTCTAAACACCAAATAACAGGTTTAACTGAATTCAAACTTTCCTATCAAAGAGAGGATCTCAATTTGGAATAAATCAATTCTGGAAATCCAAGGCAAAGAAGCATTTTTCAGGAAGTTAAGAGCAAGCCAAATAGAAATTGCTTTCATTGTAGTTACTGGCAAATTAAACTGCCACCTTCCCCAAAGTAAAAATGACTCTATATACAAACTATCAATGTGCACAGTCCACTCCATGGCACATGCCTTTCTCCATTACCCCAATCTGGGTTGTAAAGGCTCCAGAAATTTCAAGTTGCCCAGGAAACATACCCTACTCTACATGGAATGTGTATGGTTATATACTCTGTATATATGATCAGAGCAAAGACATTTATTCCTTTGGGAGGAAAGTAAAGACCAAAAAAATTTATTGCTAATTATACAACTGCTGTATGAAGAGCAGGGAATAAAGGACTTTAAGCGCTTTACGCTAATTCTGTGGTTATGAAAATAATTGCTCAGTTCAAATTATTTTAACTAAATTAATTCTTTAGTGGATATTTTAACCAGTGCTACATAATAAAATAATTGTCTAATTAGCAGTACATTTTTCAGTGCTGCCAAGAGTACAGTTTCAGAACAAGTAACAGAAAGGAGTGGCCCTTGTCAGTATTGTGCAGAGAAGAAATGGAAGGTGTAGATAAAAGGTGAAAACAAAATAATAGAAGAAGATTGCACAAAAAGTCATTCTACCTGCAAAAGGAAGAAAAAAAAGTTACAAGTAAACGAAGACAAAGCTTCCAGCCTCTTTATTCATTTATGTTTGTTAAAAACATATCTAGCTGGCATGGTGGCACATGTCTCTAATCCCAGTAACTCTAATCCCAGTAACTCGAGAGGCTGAGACAGGAGGATTATAAATTCAAAGGGCCAGCCTCAACAATTTGGGGAGGCCCAAACAACTGAGTGTGATCCTATTTCAAAAAATGAAAAAGAGCTGGGGATGTAGCTCAGTAACTAAGTGTACCAGGTTCAATCCCCAGTACCAAAAAACAAACATATCTATACTAAAATTTATCTCTGTATTGTGTTGAACAGATCTAACTCCTAAAAGGGGAAGACTTTTCTTAAAATTTATTTTCCTTTCTTCCCTCCCCATCCCTGCCTTTTTTTTTTGGGGGGGGGGGGGATACTGGGGATTAACCTAGGAGTGCTCTACCAATGAGCTATCTCCCCAGTCTTTTTTTTTTTTTTTTTTAAATTGAGATAGGATTTCACTAGCTAGCCTAGACTGGCCTCCAATTTCAGATCTTCCTGCCTTAGCCTCCTGAGTAGCTGGGATTACAGGCTCATTCACTTAATTAAAAAAATAAAGAAAGAAAGAAACCCAGTTGATTTCATGCTATATGGAAATAGTTTAGAATGAAGTTGAATGTATGTATATTTTTCGTTTGTGTGTAATGATTTTGGTTCCTCTTTTTTGACATCATAGCTAGCTTACTGTGTACCAGGGATCATGACGGCACATACACATATGAATCATTCAGTCATAAGAACATCATCTAATTTATATATCCAAATTATAGGTGAGTAAATGGAAGCTTAGTTAAATAAGAGTTATGTGGCAGAGAGAAGACTGAAACTCAGGTCTTTCTGGTTCTAAAGTCCACATTCTACTACCTAATTTTTACTCAGGTTCTTATTGTTAGGAAAAGAGCACCAGGTTGATCTCACCTGGAACACCAACAGACCCACAATGCAAACATCAACACCTGCATCAACATAAAGCAGGCTATTAAAATATAAACAAACAAACTCTACAAATCAATACGCTTACACTGAACTCCAGGTATCCCAAACCACATATTTTGAAAGGCAGGTTGAAATACTTGGTAACAATCTGACATAAAATTGTCTAAAATCCCTTCCTATTTAACAGACAGAGTGAAGACACAGTCAAGAGTAGCAGGGGAGGGGATCCCCAAGGGTTTACACTAGAAATCAATCTAGGGAATTTCAAAGCTATGCATATGTTGTCAGTTCTCAGGCCCTGAGAAATGCAACTGGAATGGAATATACTGATAGGTTCTTCACCAGAGAGGCAGGAGCTTAGAGTTTTCTAGCATTCTGGGTAAATAAAGCACATTTGCATGAATGGTGATCACAAATAGCCTTTGGAGCATGTTCTCAGCATCCAGGCACCAAACCTGCCTAAGGCTTTCATTGTTACACAACATGGATAAACTGTGGCAGCCACATGTACCAAACAAGGAAGCAGAGTGGACTGAAAATGCTTCCACAGTGCCCCACACTCTCAAAACTGGAATAGATCTTGTTGGTTTGGGCAAGATTATCTGTTAGAAGCTGAAGGTAAATAGTAGGCATACACAAGCTGAATATACATAATGTCTCTCACGAGTTCATTATGGCCAGCAGACACTGTATTTCAACATCCAAATAATCAGAGACTTTAAAATAGACTTCATTCCAGTTAAAGTTTTCAATAAATGTGTTTTTTTATTGTTATTTATAACCTGTCCCAGGAAAAAAATAATAAGTATAACATGAAAAGCCAACTGAGAGTGACCCTGTAGCACCAGCAGTGAGGCGGCTTAATATCACTGGGATTTGCATCCTATCAAGCTATTCATGCTGAGGCTGGGACCCTGGTGCTAATTTCTAGTAAATTTCACGCTTGATGTCTCCCTGTTGTGGGTCATTGCCGGTTCGTCTAAATAAACTGCTTCCAAATGGCTCTTCCATCTAAATATTCAGCCAGTTTTTATAATTTAATTTTGCATTATGCTGAATAGCCTTCCGGCCAGATAGAGCTCATTGGAAAAAAAGCACCAATACCATCTTGACAAGCTTTTATTTATTTATTTATATTTTTACTGCTCGAATTAGACCTCCTAGGCCGACTAGTAAAGAGTTTTTTTTTTCCCCTCCACTAATGTCAATTTTCAGCATAGCAAGAGCTGTCTCTAATCTTTTCCTACTCATTACACACAATTTTGGAGTCATTTTACCCACAGTGCAGTCGGCTCCTGGCTGTGTGTTTGTGTGCACTGAGGGATGGCATAATTGTTTATTTTCCCTCCCTGCATAATCCCTAGCCAGTATTGAAACCAAAACTGCAAACATCTCCCCAAGGGATGTGGAGAATGACAAGAGGCTCTCAGTTTAGGTCCCTTTACATGAGATAATATGCAGGAAACATCCTGACCTGTATGTAAATATGAACGGTGCTGTCCTCCCCCTCCTACTTCCACATAGATCTCTATCTTCCCTAAAGCTTATCTGTCTTATGTGATGTGTAAACAGACTCATTAGTACCAAAATTCAGAAGACAAAACTGGTCCTGCTCTATATTAAGCCAAGAACTCATTTCTGACCAAGGGCAGGAAAGAAAAGGGAACAGGCACTTGTTATTTAACAGGTACAGAGTGTAAGTTGGGGATGATTAAAAAGTTTAGGATATACTAATGCTGGTTACACAATCTTGTGAATGTATTTAATGCTACTGAACTGCATACTTACAAATGGTAAATTGATAAATATTATGCAATATATATTTTACCACAATAAAATATAATATTTCTGAGCTCTTGAAATTTCTTTTCACAATAATCAAGGATATCCCCAAAGGAAGGGGGAAGCAGGTGGGTCATAACTTTCTCCAGAATGTTCTAGGATCTGGTTCTGGTTCTGGGCTTGCAGATCAGCCAACTGAGTTTTAAGAAGTAGTCTACAATACTACATCACTATATTACTCTCCCAAGTGTCACTGTTTAGCTAAACCATCTTGGGAAATTCACTTACCCTCCATCCCAATTTATGTAAAACATGGATAACAATATAAGTTACCCCTTAGCAGTGCTGGTTGTGATGACCGTGCCCCATGCATGCTAGGCAAGTGCTCCACCTCTGAGCCACAACTCCAGCCCCACTCAGTGAATCTTAATTGTTGTTGTTCTTATTGTCACAGGGCTAGCAGCCAATCTGGGCCTGAGCCAAAAGATGTAGCAGAGTTGAAGCTTTTCCTAGAAGTGACACTTCTGAAACTTTTGAACTCTGAACTCTAGTTAGCATATCATCTCCAGGCTGACTCATCAAGATTGCATTTTCAGCACTGCTTCCCGGTCAGGGCTTAACATACATCTTACAGTCAAGGAAGTGGAGATGGAGTGAAATCTGACACTATGTGAACCTCAAATATAGCAATGAAAGGGGTGTTAGGTCTCCCTCCCACTGGCTTCCACATGGTATTATCCCCTTTTGAACACCCTGCCATTGTGTTTATAGTTATCACTTTGCCATTCTGCCCAGGACATTTTTCCTGACTTCTTGAGGTAAAATCTGTTTCTTACTTATTTTTGTTAGCTCTGAGGAGGTTGACATAGTTCCTTGCACTCAGAAACTCAGTAAAGATATGTAGGATTGACTTGTTTAACCTACACTCTCAATGTCTCACAGTATTTCCACTGATTTATTATCTTGGTCAAAAAAATAATTCACCTTCACAGTTTAAAAAAGTACACAATTTATATGTATAGTCAAATCTCCCCCAAGAAAAGCACAAAAACACAAAATGTGGTAGTTCTCTAGCAAATAAGAATTTTTTCAAATTAAAATCAACCAAACAAAAATTAACCTAGTCTACATTTTACGAGGCAAGCCTGATCATACAGGGCTCTTTCCTAGCCAGGCAAGGGAAAATCACTGGGAAAATGATAAATACCTCTAACCACATGGCTGATGATCTATAAAAGGGGAACTTCCCTAGGTGTGTCAGCTCCTTCCTCCCATTCTCCTAATCCTTCTACTATTTCTGAATCTTGAGATGAATGAGATTTGTACCCATCAGCATACTCTCTCAGCCTCCAGATGTATATAGAGTCTGCCCTTAGCCAGGCCATGGATCTCTGCATTGGAGAGGACACTTTACCACTATAAGAGATGGAGTGTTTTCTTTGGCCCTCCATGTACTGTCCATAGTGGCTTTGCTCATTGGAAGTTTCTCATTTAATGGTGATATGGACTTCCTAATCACTAAGCAATTCCCATAGCACAGAGTAGAGCCTTTATAATAATGGTCTAATCTGCTAGAGCCACTGGCCCAGGGCTGTTGGTGGATAATAATAAAATGTATCACAAATTACCACAAAGAACAGCCTCTGGTACAGAATTTGTTCATTTTCTTCTAGTTTGTGCTAATTTCAGTATCTATCTTAGTCAGTATACAACATTAGAAAGTAATATGAATGAAGAACATGCCCAGAAAGAGGGACAGGGACAAGTACAATCCTACTTTCTAGGACCATCAGAACGGTACAATATCTACCTATGAAAGCAAAATCTACAACAGTAGCCCACCTTGGTAACTAACAGATTATTCTGTAATTTGGTAAGGAACAATAAAACATACCATATTTTTCCATTTGAATTGCAATTCAGAAGGTATCTTAGAGTAGCATAATCCCTCAAAAGCCTAGGATGATGGGCTGTCACCATACCCCCAGAATCTGCAGAATCTACTCCCTCCCCATGTCACGTGGTATCCAGTAATCAGTGTTGTCCCTCTAGCCCACAACCAAGTTAGTCACCTTTCATTCCACCAGAGAAGCCTCTCCAGTTGGCAAAGACCATCAAGGGCAGCCCTTCGCGGTTGAAGTCCTTGATAGCCTGATAGGTCTTAAACGCAGAATCTGGGAACCAAACCTGGCCAGCTTGCTGAATTATCTATTGGGGAAAGTCAAAAAAAGAACATGAAATTAACAACAGGGCTGGGGTTGTAGCTCAGTGGTAGAGCACTTGCCTGGCATGTGTGAGGCCCTGGGTTTGATCCTCAGCACCACATATAAATAAATAAACAAAAGATTCATTGACAACTTAAAAAAAATTAATAACAGAGCTTAAAGGAGAACTTCTCCAAGGTGAACAAGATTTTATGTATTAAAAAATGAAAAGTCAAGCTGAATGGGGTGGCATATGCCTGTAATTCCAGCTATTTGGAAGGATGAGGCAACAAGATCACAAATTCGAGGCTAGCCTTGGCAATTGAGTGAGACCCTGTCTCAAAATAAAATAAAAAATGAGGATGCTGGGAATATAGCTCAGAGGTAGAACACATGTGCAAGGTCCTGGATTCAAACTCAGCACTGCAAAATAAACAAACCTGAAAATTCAATCAAACCAAATGAAAACTAGTTTATTGGGGCTGGGGATGTGGCTCAAGTGGTAGTGCACTTGCCTGGCACGTGTGCGGCCCGGGTTCGATCCTCAGCACCACATACAAAACAAAGATGTTGTGCCCGCCGAAAACTAAAAAATAAATATATATAAAAAAAATTCTCTCTCTCTTAAAAAAAAAAAAAAAAAAAAAGAAAACTAGTTTATCAAGATCATTTTTTTGGGGGGTGGGGGTGTATTATAGATTGAACCCAGGGGTGTCAAACACTGAGCCACATTCCCAGCCCTTTTTATTTTTTGAGACAGGGTCTCGCTGAGTGGCTTAGGTCTTCAATAAGTTGCTGAGGCTGGCCTTTAAACTTGAGATCCTCTTGCCTCAGCTTCCCAAGTCACTGGGATTATAGGCATGCACCATCTCTTCAGTCTCAACATTAACAGAGTAGTATTTACTTAAGTAAGAAGAGAAGAACTCCCACAATACAGGAGGGGAACTGATAGCAGTATACCCACAAGACCACTTTTGAAGAGAAAAAGAAAGGATCCTGGACCTTTTAAATATTCTTCTTTTTGAGTGTTCCTTAGAAAAAAGGGGGAAACCTAACTTTTACTAATGAGAGAATATAGGCCTAGGAACCAACCCCCATTCATATTTCTGTTATTTATTTATTTTTTAAGGCAGATCTGGTAATGGAACCCAAGGTCTCATGCATGCTACGTAAGTGCTCTACCACTGAGCCACATCCCTAGCGCTCATTCAATCTTCTTGAAGGCAACTTGAAATTGGGCACCATGGCACATGCCTGTAATCACAGAGACTCAGGAAGTTGAGGCAAGAGGATCCTAATTTCAAGGCCTCAGCAACTCAACAAGATCCTATATCAAAATAAAAAATAATTAAAAAATGGACTGGGGATGCAGCTGAGTGGTTAAAAAAAAAGAGGGGTAGTGAGTGGGGGGGTTGTGGTGTCCATGCCTGGAGATAGGGCAGACTGCATTATCAGTTCTAATTGTAGCTCTTCCATGTGTGTGTTCAGAGAATCTACAACAGATGAGCTTCAGTGCTATCTCAGTTGCCTTTCTGTAACAGCATCTCTCCAACAAAATCAGAACATTTTCTGATTTCGGTAAGAACAATGTAAAGGCCTATTTCATTTGGGGGACAGAACTTGGCTTGTTGTCTATCTAGAGTCATCTTAAAAGTGAACACACGAGGGCTGGGGGTATGGCTCAGTTGGTAGAGTGCTTGCCTTGCATGTACAAGGCCCTGAGTTTGATCCCCAGCACTTAAAAAAAAAAAAAAAAAGTGAACACATGAGTCAGGCATAGGAATGCACACCGATAATCCTGGCAATTTGGGAGGCTGAGGCAGGAGGATTGCAAGTTCAATGCTAGCCTCGGCAACTCAGTGAAGTCCTAAGCAACTCAGCAAGACCTTGACTCAAAAAACAAAAAGGGCTGGGGATTTGGGTTAATTATTAAGCACCCTTGGGTTCAGTCTCCAATACCAAAAAAAAAAAAAAAAAAAAAAAAAAAAAAAAAAAAAAAAACCCAAAAAAGAAACACACACACACACACACACAAACACATGATGGTCTAAAATCATTCAAGGCTGCTGCTGCCCTTTCCCTTTAAAATTGTCCCTAGTGTATCCACAGGCACTGAAGAGAAACAAGATCTAAGCACAGGCACACAATGTACTCTAGGTGACCCACCTTGGCTTCAGAATCCAGGTTTGCAGGATCAGCTGGGATACTTAGTTCTACTGTTCGAGTTTCTACGGCAACTACTCCCACAGGTATTCCTCCTAGCCTGGTAAAAAATGAGCCACATCAGAACCCAATGCATGTCGAGATTATAGCTAGTCGTTTGTTTATTTTCCAATCCCACATCATCACTGGGACTAAAACTAGAAGCAAATCAGACGGCAGAGGGAATCTAACTTCTAGGGGCTAAATGTGAGAATATGGATTTAGTATTTATTCTGTAAATATGGTGGGAAACTATCCTTGGAATCACTACTATTCTGGATAGCCCCAACAGGGTTGTAACAAGGGGATCTTCTATATTTAGACTCATTTCAGTGCACATACAAATTTACCTCTGTGGTTACCAAATGAAGTTTCTCTATTCACTCTAAAGCATCTCTTGGTGAATATGGAGGGAAATGGTCTGGAAGGTAGTAGGAATCTGAAACTTTTGGTAACTTTTCATGAGTCCTGGTCCTGTGAAAATACAACTATAGTTTTCTTTTCTTTTTTTGGTGGTACTTGACCCCCAGGGCCTTGTACATGCTAGGCAACTACTCTGTCCCTGAGCTACATCTGAAGCTCTTTTAATTTTTGTTTTGAGATGGGGCCTCACAAAATTGCCCAGGTTCACCTTGAACTCATGATTCTCCTGCTTCAGCCCCCTGAGTAACTGGGATTACAGGTATGTACCACCATGGCTGGTAGAGCTGTAGTTTTTATGGAATATGAATAATGAGGGTGCAAGATTTGAGGGTACAGAAGGTTTTACCACTGGGTGTGTCAGTGGGGATTATGTGTAGATGTGTCATGAGAATGATGAAAAATATGTACAAAGAGTAGGGAAGTGGTTTAAATGGGCCCTTAAGTTTTTCTTTCACGGGAAAAGAACAATGGGACAGGGACAATTTCAGAAATCATTCTGAATCTACACTGGAGACATATATTTAATCTCAAAGCTAAGTTAATTAAAAACCTGTTCAGGTACTCAATGTTTCTACATTTATACTCCATGAGATGCTCTAAACTTAGTCTTCATAAAGATTTCCTAGGAAAATCAGAGAGCAGGAGAGGAGAGGGGCAGAGATAGGGGAAGGAAGAGAGATTGAGGGAAGGGAGAATACAGAAATGCAAAGACAGGGTGAGTCTTTACTCTGGAAAATGTGATTCAATCTTCACTCTCAGTTGCATTACTTGGGCCTAGGGCTGGGATGGGCTAGTCTCTTGTTCCCCACACCATCTCCATAACAAACTTTTCCATGAAGGATGGTCTTGGGTTGTTACATTGGCTACTGGAAATGGATTCTCGTCATCACAACAGGCCTAATGGGGGACTGAGTGGAGACCACCCACCCCCTTGTCACTTGCCCGCACTGAATCAGAATCAAAAGCCCTCTAGACAACCAGACAACGAGCAGGAGGTACACAGGAGGGCTTAGAAATATTTCTGCTCACAATGATTAACAATCCAACTGGAAACTTGTAATTGCAAAAGCCACCCTAAATCGGTAACTTATAACTTATATATTAGGGCCCATGTGACCTAATAAAGAACATCTTTATCCGAGTATTACAGTTATTTATTGAACTTGAAAACAGCTCAGAACAACTTCTGTTTTCTATTATACTTCATATAAATTTTATCAGGCTAGCACATGAAGATGCTACATCTTGTTTTATAGTGTGTCCCTGGACAAGGTGCCATGGAATAATAAAAGACAATTTACAGCCAATAGCACACGTATTCCAAACATACATACCAAAGATGAGTTTTGGCAGCACTTACAGTAACAATCCCAGAAGAATACATTTATATTTATTTCTCGAAATGCCATTGCTTTTGAAAGAAGCTAGCTGTACTTGTGTTTTATATACTTGTGAGTATGTGCATGTTTGGAGTAAGAAACCCAAAACTCATCAGATGGAAAGAAAGGAAGAAGTCAGAGGCAGTGTCAGAATAAACAATGGCAGAGTTAACCACAGCCAAGCTTGACTGATCTTGGTTGCAGAATGATTCCCATTCTTCCAATCATAAGTGTAAAGCATTGTTCTCTTATTTCCCAAGGGAAAATCTTAAAGACCTTAACAAAGGCTTGATTTTGTGAGGCTTACAATCTGTCATGTTTTCAATAGATAGGAAAACTGAAGCAGAACAGATAAGAGACAAATTCTCAAAAAAGTTGGCCCTAGTGTGACATGAGGACTCTTTGTAATGAGCTGATAGGTCCTGGGTAGTAGGACACAAACTCTCATGCATGCCCCACAACTGCCTCCCCAGTGGGAATTTTAATGGCACAGAAAATAATCCTCACTGGGACCCAGAAGCCCAGGGTGTGGTAAAAGACCTGAGATGCAAAAGAAAACGAACGGCTAGTTTCTGTGAGTTTCCATCTGAGCTAACTCAGACCCGAATCCTATTCAGAGTCACAGTGGAAGACCCTGTCTGTGGGATTTGCCATCTGATGGCTCCCTGTCACTGGCAGCATGAGGCGTGCTGACCTGCTGTACTAAGCAAACCACAAAGCCTAGAATTATTTTCAAGGCTAGAATCTAAATCTCAACCCAATGTGGCATGTTTGAGAATCTTGAGCAGGTGCCACTTTTCACCAAGATAAGGAAAACTGATTGCCCCCGAGAGGAAGGTGAGCTCCAGATGCAGGTCCCTCGGGCAGCATGTCTCCACAGTGCAGAACTAGATTAAGATCAGCCTTGGCAGGTGCTCGTTATACTGAGAGCTGCAGATTATTTCACACAGAGCTTGCTGTTGAGTGAAGCACTTCTTAGAGTGGGTATTAAAATTTAATAGAAACTTCAATTTCCCACTTATAAAACCTGGGTATTCCAGCAATCTATACCAGCTTATTTTACTCATTCCTGTTTCAGGTAAACTTTTTTTTGAGGGGGGAGGGGGTACAATTCAAATCTGATTATAATCCAATATAGTACATAAGTCACTTAAGTAATCTTGATGCCATGATGGAACTTCTCTCAGGTTACATAAGAAGCAGATGAGTCTCTGATTCACTTGTCACCTGTTCCTAAAAGAAAGTAGTCTATGGGGGAGGGGAAGACATTGGTAGGCTATGGCTATTGTAGTTGGGCATTACACCCCCCAAAGAGTTTTCCTTGCCATCATTATTAAAAGGAAATATTGTCAGAATCAGCCTTTATATTAAATGCATCACTGGAGTGACACTCTAGAGCCAGTTAGAATACTTTGGGCCTGGTTATAATCCAATATTCTTAGAAAGTTTTGATGAAGAGAACATTACTGATAAAAATCTATATGGCCATGGCCCTTTTGTTTCTTATTTTCAGTTGGAAGAAAAGAGAGCTTCCAAAATAAAAGAGCTCTTACCTGGCTCTACCAACCACCACAGTCTGTGCCCATGGCTGCATAATCTCTGAGAAAGATCCATAGTCAAAAAATCCACTCAACCACTGACCCTTCTGGGCTACAGAAGGAAAAAAAAGAATAAAGACAGTCAATCCATTGACAGTGCGCTGGAACTGATGAATTTAAGGTGGGATCTGGGGGATTATTTGGGGAAGTTTGTTGTTGTTTCTAACCATATTATAATAGATGGAAGCATTAGGCAGCCGAATGTTCATCTGCCTTCAGACATCATCTCCTATTTCATTTGCTAGTCTGCATAAAAAGAATCATTTATCAGCAAAAGCACCATTTATTGTTAAACGATGGGGTTCAGCTAGCACAGAGAGTTTACATGCTTTTAAATAAATAACTTGGCTTTTTTTAAGATACCACAAGCATTTGTCAAAAGGCAGCCAAATCATTAAAGATGTTTTAAAAAATGTCTATTTCTATTTTGAAACTCGTCTTACAATTTTGTTTGATTCCATTGACTTTCTTTTAATGGAAAGATGAAAGCAGTCGAATAAGTATTAATGATCAGATGAGGACCCAAATTTGAGGAAAAGAAAAGGGATTCAGTGTTTCTGCTAGAAAAGTAAGACAGATCCAAAGTATAATTTTTCTACAAGAAAGGGTCATGACCACATACTCTTGACAGAGCAAAAACATAATGGTTCAGATGCATAATGCTTAATGCCATTAACCTCCCTTGCACAGAAAATTCCCTTCATTGGCAAGACATGTACTTTCAATATCCTAGTTTAAAAACTTTCGTTCCACAGGTATAAATGTTTGACCAAGGCCCTAGGAAAGCTTCTGCAAATAACTGTTTCCTAGTTTGCCCTCTCAGCTCATGGTTTCTCTGTGATTCTTCTAATTTGAACACAGCCCTCCACCCTGTAAAAACCCAAGTCCAAAACCAATTAAAAGTGAAGATCCGAGCAAGCTAACCTCTGCTGACTTAAACAGGATGGAGAGTGTTTTATCAAGACTAAACTTGTAATTACTGTGTTCTACATTCCTTGCCTCTATGGCCCCAGTGTAAAATGTGATCATCCATTTCAAAATTATCTCTCCATCGTGAGCCCAAAGCCGATCGTTTAGATTCTGGTCTCGTGTTGGGCGTCAGTTTGAAGAATATCATGGCACTATCTTCTCTAATAAATGACTTTAACTTTTCACCTAGAAGATATCTGCTTTAACTTATCACAGAGAATCATCTGCTTTCTTTAACGCTTCCACTAAATTAAAATCTGAAGTCACTCGATTTGGGAGCGAGTGTTAGCTACACAGAGACAGCAGGATGAATTACTGGGGAGTCGATGAAAAAATATTATACAAAAAAATAGAAAACTTAGTTTATCACAAATTTCATTTTATTCTCTGGTTCTCATTAATAATGACGGGGATAACCCCTATCTACACCCACACTTCTGTTCACACCATGAATGAGGGGAATGATGAAGGTTCTAATCCAAATTTTAACTTTACATGCCCAGATCATTTTATAATTCTTACTTTAATAATGATTAGGAAGTACAGAATTAATTTCAAGTGAAAAAATCTGCAACTTCCCCTCCCTTCTTTGATATTGAGGATTGAACCCAGGGGTGTTGTAGAACATTTTACCTCTCTAGCCCTTTTCATTTTGAGATGGAATCTCATTAAATTACTGATGTTGTCATTGAACTTGAGATCTTCCTGTCACAGCCTTCACTGGAATTACAGGCATGTGCCACCATGCCTGGTTGAAAATGTTTACTTTTTAAAATAAACCTTCTTGCCTAATCATAGCAACAAAAAAGCTGACTAAAACACCTGAAAATGCTAATCTATTGTTCCTATTTCAACCTCCCAATATAATTTTCTGTCATTATTTATCTTTATTTTTAAACATGTTGCAGCTCTTTATATTTTTATTTTTTATTTTTTTGGTACTGGGGATTGAACTCAGGGGCACTCGACCACTGAGCCACATCCCCAGCCCTATTTTGTATTTTATTTAGAGACAGGGTCTCACTGAATTGCTTAGTGCCTCTCTGTTTCTGAGGCTGGCTTTGAACTCACGATCCTCCTGCCTCAGCCTCCAGAGTCGCTGGGATTACAGGCATGCGCCACTGCACCAGGCTTAAACTTTATTTTAATTACTATAAAAATAAAATAAAAAACCCTCTTGCCTTATATGTTGATTAGGGTAGAGTGAACTCTTGGTTATTGTAGTTGGGCTTCACAGTCCCCACAGTGCAGATAAGACAGTCAGACATAGAACTTCGAAGCCTGTTAAGATGGTTCCCTTGATTTCTCAGGAGAACTTTTGCTGAGACTTGTTCTGATTTTCAGGAGAAAAGAGGCTCACCTCATTTCCATAAAAGTCCTGAATTTTAAGGCTGATAGGTGTGCTAGGCACATACTTCTTATCATAATCATGTATAAAAATAAGAGGCAAGGAGAAAACTACTATAGTGATTTTTCTGCCAGTGTAAGAAATTTTTTATTAAGATTAATAAGAAAAGGCATTGAAATCAACATTAACTGTTGATTTTTCTAGAATATCTACAGTCAGGTGTAAGATGAAGCCTGAGCTCTAAAGTAATAGCTGTGTGGCCTTATACAGATCATTCAACTTCTCTGAGATTGTAAAATGGTGAACTTTCATTCTCATTCTCTCTCAAATAATGTATACATGAATTTCTTTCTATCTGATCCAGCTTTAGTGTGTACTCTTTCTCCTTCCTTCCTTCCTCTTTTCTTTTTTGCAGTACTGGGGACTGAACCAAGGGATGCTCTACTACTGAGCTACATCCCCAGCCCTTACTAGTTTCTGACACGAGGTCACTAAATTGCTGAGGCTGGCCTCAGACTTGCAATTCTTTGGCCTCAGCCTCTCTAGTAGCAGGGATTACAGGTGTGTGCTACTGCACCTGGCTTGGCTGCTTTCTTAGTCACATGCTTTTGTGTAGGAATTGTGATTGAAAGAAGATTAAAAGTTTGAGAGCCAGGGCACCACAGAGTCTTCAAACATATACATACTTGGGTGAGGACGACCTGCTAACATCCATCGAGGATCATATGGAGCCTTTGTGGGAACAAACTCAATGATTCTATCTATAGGATCCTTGGAGTTCAGGAGAGGAACTGAACTGTGCACGCTCTAAAGGGAGATTGGGAGAGAAAGAGCACAGCCATCAGTGAAAAACCATCTTATGCTCCAACTCAGCAACAGCTACAGACAAAAGATAGCAGGTTCCACATTCAGAAATTAGACGCATTGGTCCCAATCACCATCCAGAAGCATCCTAGTTATGTGCCAGGCACAGAGGAACATGCACAGGTCTTAATCTCATTTAGAAGTCTGGCACAAAGTGGTGCATTTTGACTCTTGATTTCAGTGTGCCCACGCTTTCTGGGAAGCTCTCCAGAGAATGAATGACTATTACAAAAGGAGAAAACCCAACAATGAGTAGGAAACCTTAATATGCTGGAATCTGAGTCTAGAAAGGACATGAAGGCATTCTTGGCTGGAAAATACCAGAAACAGGCCTAATGAAATCCAGAGACATTTTAAAGGTAGAAGGCAAAAGATGTGTTTGAGAAAAAGAAATCAAGAGCTCTCAGAGAAATATTTCATAATAAAAAATTCCTCTGCCTTAAAGACGAGACTTCAAACATAGAGACAATGAGCCATGTTAGAAATGGCAGGTTCTGCTAGAAGGAAGGACTCACCTTGGGCATGTATGACAGCCAGTGCAGGACAGTGAAAACTCCTTCAAAGTCATCACAAACGGTACAGTGGGTTACCCCGTTGTTGTGCATGATCTGGATGCCCCCAAGCTGGTTATTGGAGGTGTAAACTTCTCGTCCAAGGACCTGGAGAAATGAACAAGAGAAAGGACATTTGTCTCTAAAAAAGTAAAGACATAGTTTATTTCATAATTCTCACTGAAATAGGTTCTTTTCATCACAAGACAGAGATCCCAGACTCTGTGAGTTGTTCTGAGTGACTACCAGGATCTTCTTCCTAAAAAGAAAACTCAGAAAACAAAAAAGAGTTTTAAACAATCACATGTACGGTTGCAATTTAAAATTCAGCAAGCTTTTCTCTCTATCAGCGACCATAGACAGGTAGAAGGCAAAAGATGTCTTTGAGAAAAATAAATAGCATTCTTGGAGTCTGACTTGAAACTGCAGTGATGGGTAGGCTGGGACCCTGAGGCACAGGCCATGTGTAGGTCTGGCAGAGTTGTTATGCACATAAACAAAAAAGATAGCATGCCTGTCTTTTGACAAGCCGCAGTTAAAGAAACCCTATGGGGGTCTGGGTTCCTCATTTGTTTCCTAAAGGATTACCTTTTTCTTCACATTTGATTTTGTTTTTTTCTTTTTCTTCTTTCCCTAGTGCTGAATATTGAACCCAGGAACCTTGTACATGCTAGGCAAGTGCTCTATCAACAAACTACATCACCAGTTCCCTTGTGTTTGATTTTTAAAGCAGGTTCCCACTGAAAAGCCCTAAAGGGGGCAAAAATCCTGAAGCAACCAATGATACAAACACAAACCCCTGAGTTTCAAATCCTCTTTGTGTGCTGGGTGCAGGACTATGATTTATTCCCAAGCCTGCTTCCCCTCTGCCTTTCCCTTCCAAGGCTGTAGGAAATTCTGGGCCTCATTCTCTGTCTCTCTGGAGGAGTTTAACCCTTGTCAGGTCAAAGGGCACCTGCAATTGCAAACCACAAAGTTTCCTTTAAAGAAGAAAAAGGGGAAAAAAATTCTTGGACTTAGAAATTGTAGGGTTCTTTTCTCCTTGAAGATCGGTTAATAATTTCTTTCAGGGAGGGAGGTTTTCTGACCCAGCAGATGGAAGCTGGGCGGCCTGATCACTGACTATTGCAAACTGCTCAGTGTATAGTAATTGCCAGTCATCTAGGGTAGCCCTGGAGAGCTCTAAACAGTTGTGGAGCACTTACTGTATTTTCCCTTTTCTTTTCCCTTTCTCCTCCTCCTTTAAAAAATAACGACAACACAAAATTTCTTCCTTACTAACTTTTATTCATTTTCAGTCTCTGGGGAGAACCTAATAAATTGAGGGCTGGCAAATTGTACCTGTATATTCCCAATTGGCCCCTTCTTGTTAGGAGCTTTGAGAGGTTCCACTGCGTGCTGGGTCAGCCCCTATATCAAGACCTTCCCAAGGCTGTGGAAGTTGGTGACCAAAGTAATAACCTCACTGTGACCCAGCTGGCCTTGCTTCCATTTAACTTCAGCTAGGAAGGGCATTAGAGACTTTTCTGAAAGGAATATGGAAAGCAAAATTGCTCTCAGATTACTGCTTTCCTTGATAAGGAAGCACAGAGAACAAGCCTTTACAGGCAGCCCCAAGCTGAGCAAGCTGCTGGCAGCTCCTTTGAAGGAGCCCCATGAACAGGGGAGAACATATCTGACCACTGGGCTCCCATCCTCCCCTCAGTCCATCTTTAATCTCAGCCCAGGCGCTGCGGCTCTTTTCTCATTCTCCTGCTGTCTCTTTCCATTTGCCCTCTCTCTGACTGATACACTGATCTCTCGGTCACTCGGCTTTCTGCTCCACTGAGTCCATATTACTAATAACACCTCCGCCACGGCCAGTTTACCTCATGAAGGCAGGAGCACATCATTACAAAATAAACTCATAACTTTGACATTCTAGCAAATACACGCCGTTTGTTATTTTTATGGCTTTAGTCTTTCTAACAGGCAGAGGGCATTACATACCTGTTTCATTTATATCTTTAAATGTGCGCACACATGCACACTCACACATGCATCAGGAAACAAAACAGAAGAGAAAAATCAAACAAAACAAATATCCAAAGCAGTCAGTTGATGGGAGATCTTGGTGGAGGCAGAAAACCTGTCACTCAGGGAGGCCACGCTCTGATCTGGCTCTAGTTTTATGGTCGTCATAAACCCGATGGCCCACAACTGGTCCTTCTGGGACAGACTGCCTCTCTGCTAGAAGTCATTCAGTGTGATCAGCAGTATTTTTAATTATTAAAATAAAATTGGAAAGGGGGAAAAGGAATAAAAAGGAGACACTGTACTGACCCTGAATATCTGATATTCACAATCTATGTCAGGAGCCAACTACTCCTTGTTGCCTGTAAGAGAGGTGCCATTTTCTGCTAAGAAACACTATTTTCTGTCCAATCTCTAGTATTTGATAATGTCCAATCAGTAATGGGCCAGCGAAGGACAAAGCTTAGAAAAAAGGACTGAAGCAGACCAAGAGCTGCTTCATGGTTTAAATGCACCATTCTCAGACATCTTGGCCCCCTCACTTCAAACGATAGGAAAGCATTCAGAACCAGGCTACTCCCAGAGACCTTCTGCCACTTATCCATTCTACTGCTGAGTTACACTCCCAGCAACTCTATCTTATGTTTTTACAACAGGAGACAAACTTGAAACAGCAAGATTCAATAACATAGCACATCTTCCTTTAGCAAGCTAAAACTCAAGCTGATGCTTTGGCATTGTTCTGAAAAAGCAGCGGTATTTCTGTTTCTTCTCCTCCGGGTTCTGAAGAAACCCAACTAGGGTTTAACACAACCAAGAACATTAATTCTGGGCTAAAGAAATATTTGCCATGTGTGAAGATTCATTTAATTTGGAAATGAAAGAGAAAAACTATAGGATAGAGTAACAGACTATCTAATAGCTCTCTGACCAGCCTTATTTAGGAAAACGAAGGTGGGGTGGAGAACAACACACAGAAATGAAATCTGTCCACTTACAAATGCCAACAATCACAGATACTTAACAATCAGCAAGGGGAAAGCAGTGCCGAGGGCTCATCTTCAAAGGCTGGAGGTTTTGGAGTACGCACAGTAGGATGAGAGTGCACACAATGGCTCCTGATTTATAGGGGTCGTTGCTGACTCAAGTGGTTTTAATGATTTTAGAATACCTCACAACAAAAGCTCCTACCAAGGAAGCAGAATCTGGGCTAGGACAAAATTCATTCTGCCTAACTCTGAAATGATGATGCCAGAACAGTCACGCAGACCCTAATCGACACCCAGGAAGATAAGGTGGCCCAACACAAAGAACCACTGTTTTATTCCTCAGTAAGTTGTCTTACCAACCATCTACAGAATAATCTGGGGTCAACAGCCCACATCACATTTTCATGAACTAGGTGGGTTTCATTTGTCACTCTTTTAAACTTTGACATAGACATTTCTATATTAGTTGAGTTGCTTGCCGGAGTTTTCAAATTATTCCTCTCATATTTTCTATTTGAAATAAATTTTAATTTATCTGCCCCCAAGCATCACTATTAAACATAGGAGCCATTCAAACAGAGGAGATGCTCCCAAGGCCCTCTTTGTTCCCTTCCTGATCTAAGTGGAAGAAAACACCATCTTGAGGTTCTCTGCTAAAGGGTACCCAGGCCACAGAACTGATACGGGCTGAACTTGAGAGAAGAAAAGATCTTTACCCAGCCTCTCCATAAATGTAAGCCTCATCCAGTGTTTCATTCATTGCAGCTGGCAGACTTGAGAATTAAGGGCACCACATAAAAGCTACTGATTAGCCGAGAGGCAATTGTTAAAGGCTCCACCAAAGATGCCACAGAGCCTTTAGAAATGTTCAGATGTGTAAAAGGTACAAATGAATGCAGTCATACACACATGCTAAGACCTCTGCTGCTGTTGCTGCTTATCTAGAGACATTGCAGACAGCTCAGGTTTACCACAGCTGACAGGCAATGAAAACAGTCTAATATACCGCCTGCTCTCGCCCTTAAATCCCTTTTTGGAGATCAAGATAAACATGTTCTTCCCTTCCCCAGTACTCCAGACATTTGACTGAAGTGGCGAAGCATTGTGAGGTTTTGTGCAAATGAAATCACTATGTCACTGAATGAGCGTAGTATTTACTTGTCAGGATATTTGTCAGCACAGGCATTGAGATACACGAGTTTCAAAGATGCAACTTAGCTCAATCTTTAAAAAATTGCTCTTATCCTGATACACACATTAAGACCTTTAGACTTATATACAAATATTTGCAATCATGTGCTAAGATGTGAAAAATAATGATGTATAAACAATGGAATAAAAGAGAAAAGCTACTGCTGCTTTCCCCTCTTTTAAACAACCTCAGTGGGTTAGAACATCTTGTATTTAAAGAATCAGAGCACAAAATTCCTCCTGCACCCGTGAATTCAGCTATGCAAGCTTTGCTGCAATCCTCATTAGGACACTTCCATTCTCAAGAGAATTTCAGGAGGGTTTTTTGGTAAATTTGCTGAGTTATCATCACTGGACTTCATCCAGGATTCTAGGTATTAAAGTCACTCTGAGATCCATCAGGTTATTGATAAAGGTTTGGCTAAGGCAAACAGAGAGATAGACAATGAGAAAGAATGGGTGGAAGTAGGGGAAAAGTGATAAGATGGGAACAAAAGAGGTGGAAGAATGAAGTGTGGGGGGAGGAAGGGGAAGGGAAAAAAATGTAACAGCTCATCTACTCAGTGCTGCTAACATCCTCTTCCTTGACCTGAGAGGACTACATTTTTAAAAGCTGACAAGTAATTCAATCTCCAATTAACAATTTTAAATGGTGTAGCACATACTGTGTAAATGTTTCACCAGGAATACATCTAAGGGTGAATGGAATTAAATCTCCAGGGAAACGGGACCAGTGCCTTCATGATCAAAAATATTTGGGTGTTCCAAAATACAAAGCCATAGGGTTACAACTTTTTCTCCCTTCTTTATTACTACTGCTGTCAATGGCAAACTGGAGCATCGGTTGGCAGTTGGTAAATTAGACTTGGGGATATAGAAAAGGCTTAGTGCCATTCGTTGGCAGAGGAGGGAAAAGTCCCTGACTTGAGCCACAGTTGGATTCAAGATCATCCTACAAGACCAAAAATCTTTCTATAAGTAGTATATTACGAAGCAATCAGATTTGCTGAAGAATATATTGGGTCAAAGGGACTGTGCTACCACTGTAGGGAAAAAAAAATTTTTAGCCAAAAAGAGAATGAGATATAAGCCAGAAATAACACTGGATGACCTCTGTTTACTGAAGTGTAGGCCTCATTGGAGAACAAAGGAATGAGTTAGATGGCAGAAGGATGATGGGCATTGAAGGTAGAGTGGGTAAGGAACAGAGACTCATTTTTAATGTAAAGAGGAAGGGAAGAGCCACATGATAGTTTGCTTGTCAAATGTAGGAGAAAAACATGTAGGCTTCTGTAGAAAAAGCCAAATGCCAAAAGCAATCACTAATCACATCCTGAGATCCATCAACTGCTAATTTAGCTAGGAACTTGGAAATACTGATAATAAATGAATTCCAAATATAGAAATATTTAACATTTTAAATAGTTTGGTTTGCTGAGGTATAATCTACATATAGCAAAAATGTCCACTTCAAGGTTTATGGTTCCATAAATGCTGAAAACACATATAATCATATGTCAACCACCACAATCAAGACAACATCTTCATCATCCCCCAAAGTTCCCTATGTTCCTTTGTAATCCATCCTTTCCTTCTACTCTAACAACCACATATCTGCTTCTGGCCCCAACAACTTTACCTTTCTAGAATGTCACATAAGATGTAGACTTCTAAGTTTAGCTCATTTAGTTAACACAATGCATCAGATCTTTTCACACTGATGCAAGTGTCAGAAGTTCCTTTTTTATTGCTAAGTAGTGTTGCATTTTATGGAAATACCACAGTGCACTCACCTGTTAGGGAATATATGGAGGGATTATGAAGAAAGCTGATATAGACATTCATATACAGGTATTTATTGAGGGGGGCAATGCTGGGGACTGAACCCAGGAGCTCTCTACCACTGAGGTATATCACCAGCTCTTTTTTTTTTTTTTTAATTTTGAGACAGGTTCTCGCTGAGTTGCCAGGCTGGTCTTGAATCTGCAATCCTCCTGCCTCAGCCTCCTGATTAGATGGGATTACAGGTGCGGGTCACCGCACCAAGCTCATGTACAGGTTGTATAGATGTATATTACTATTTCTTTTTTTAAATGTTATTTTTAGTTATAAATGACAGTAGAATATATTTTGAAGTATAACTTCTCATTCTTGAGGTTGAACATGATGTGATTTTCACTGGTTTTGTACTCATAAATGAATATAGGAAAGTTATGCCTGATTCATTCTACTGTGTTTCCTATTCCCATCCTCCCTTTCTCCCCTTTATTCCCCTTTGACATTGTCATTTCTATTGGGTAAATATATAGGAATAGAATTACCAGGTTAAATGATAAGCAAAAATCTAACTCCATAAAAGACTCCCTGTCCCCCAAAAAAGAACACATCCTTTTGAAGTGGCTGTACCATTCTGGATTCCTACCAATAATGTGGGAGAGTTCTGGCTGCCCTGAATCCTCATCAGCACATGGAATTTTTCAGTTAAAAATGAATGAATGAATAAATAAATAAATAAATATTTAGGGCTGGATATGTAGCTCAGTGGAAGAATGCTTGCCTTGCATGAATCCAACCCCCAGCATTGCAAAACAACAACAAAAAAACAAACAAAAACCTGTAATAATTTGCTTGAAAAAAATTCTAGTGGTATCAAACTGATTTTTTCATTTGCATTTCCCTAATGAATGATGATAAATATCTTCTCATTTGCTTATTTACTATCCTTATATCTTCTTTTGTGAAGTGTCTTCAAATTTCTTGCCCAAGTTTCTAATTATTGAATTTTTTCTTATTGAATTCTGCATGTATTCTGAATACGTCTTTTTATCAAATGTTTTCTAAAGATAGAAATTTTAAAAAGAAATTCCTGTTTTCAGTCATTTCCCTATTATTTTTTCTAAATAGGTTGGTGGTGGAGGTGGGTAGCTGTGTGAGTGGTCAGGCACCAGAGTTCAGAGCTTGCTGGGGCTTGGCTTCTTGGCAAGTAGCTCTGATCCTTCATCTCTGTGCCCTTCTTGTGTTTTCTCTTTTATATCTGGTGGGCAGCAGTTTTTCCCCTTAAATTTTAAGCTCCATGAAAGCAGGAATTATCTTTTTATCTCTATAACATAAGAACAGATTTACATATGACAGGTATGCAGTAAATGCATGTGAATTACCACAGATTTTAAAACTGGTAGTTAATATGCTCTCTAAAAACTCAACTTTGACTTATATTTTCAGCAAGTTGAATTACCATAAACAAAGAATCCTTCATATTAGTGTTACAATGTGTATCAGCGTACTTAAGAAAAACAAGTGGTTTAAGACGGGTGTTTTGTTTGCTTTTTTTTACTTGGGCTACAATTAAGATTGTAACTCTATGTACTCTGAAGTCACATTATATTAGGGCTGCTCTACTGAGCTGCGTAAACTTGCTTTATCTGTGGAAAAGGGGTATATCAATGGGTCAGATAAAAATGAAGATATTCATAAATCGATTATCCCAATGATTTTGACTTCTCATCTTATGCTGTTGGTTAAATTTGGGTGGGTTCTTTTTCTTAATAACACTGATATCTCAATTTCTCAGGTATGCATACCATTTTAAAGGGCTTAAATCCTAGACACTGAGACATTATTAAAATTAGGAGCCAGTCAAGAATCTACCAGAAAAACTTTAAGCCTAGGCATGCTAGGTAATCTGTAGTTCAATCTAAAAAGCTCTTAAAGCTTCTCCTTTCATAATTCAACACTCCTGACTGTGTACATTAGCTGATTAGTCTGTGTGAGCATGGCCACTCTGAATGAGAGGGGACACAGCTAGATTTGGATCCATGCACAGGGGACCTTTCCTAGAATGATGAACAGCCAGGAGTCAGGTTTCTAAACAGACTCGTTTCCTGAGCCTTTATCATATTCACACAGCAGTCTGCAAAGCGAGGGCCCAGGACTGTCTTCCTCCTAGAAGAGACTGGAGTCCTTGCATTTCTAATCTACCAACGTGTGCAGTTCTTGCACTTTTAATTTATGAGAGTTTAGGGGGGACCTCTCTGACTTGGGAACATATTGGCTTGGTCTAATGCTTGGAGATTATTAAACTTGGAGCTATGCTCCACTATCAAGTCTACAGATCTTTTATTTAGAAGATATGGTGCTCTAAATGCACAAAGAGCTCCCTGTCACCTTCACATTAAAGCCCCTAGTGCCTGGTAAATGGAATTATATAGCTGTCATCTCCTTTCCCCAAAGTTTTAAGAGTACAATGGGCTCATTTTTTCACACTCCATCCCAGCTTCAGAACTAAGAGACCTACTTTGTATTGATTTAAGGTCTCAGAAATAAATAAACCTGCTTCACTGCTGTGATTCACAACAAATTCATGATACACTATTGCATGATATATTTCAAGCTCTTGCTCTGGCTCTCTTTTTCCTCTGGTGAGTGATGGGGGAGGTGGGAGGTAGTAGGGAGCTGCAAAGCTGACAGCCTGATGGTTATTGGAGATGGCTGCTGACTGCAAATCTAAGGGCAGACACTGTTGGAGGAGTATGGGAATTTTTTTTTTTTTTTTAAACTGGGGATCAGGGGTGAGAAGCTAATTCACTTGAGTTTCAGGCTGGGGCTGGGGAAGAAGAAAGATTGAAGGGAGAAGAGAGGGTTGATGGAGTAGCAAGCTTCAAGTCAACACTGATCTGCAAAGACAGAGTTATGAACATGTGTAGAAAGAGAAAAGTGAAGGAAATCCACCATATGAAGGCACAACATATGACCGACTGGAAAATGAAGAAGCTGAGGAAATAGATCTGCTAAGGCACCATGCTCACATAACTAAGTGGGCACTTAGCTTGAGTTCAGGGACAATGCTTCAGTAGAGGAACAAAGTGCAGAGACCCTGTGTGCCACAGAATGTATGAGGTAGAGACATTTCTTCATTCTAATATTCAAGACACCTCAGAATCCTGCAGGTTTACATAGATACTCTGGAGAAAGGGTACAGATATATTGGAGTTCACACAGAGGAGTGAGCCAGAGGCAGCTCACTAAGATGACAGGGTAATGAATTCTAGCAGTTTAGCTTCTGTTTGTGTAACCCTCAGAGCTTTAGTACCTTTGGTGATTCTTCCAAATTTTGGGCCCAATGAGTTTCAGCTGGTACTCCAAAAGACCTATCATTCCACCATATTATCAGGATCCTAACTTTGGACAAGGCAGGTGATGGAAAAGCAGCAGATAATTGGCCTTAAAGAGTTTTGCATAAGGCTGGGACTATGGCTCAGCAGTAGTATACTTGCCTTGCATGTGTGAGGCACTGGGTTCAATTCTCAGCACCATGTATAAATAAATAAAATAAAGATCTATAAACAACTAAGGGAAAAATAGTAAAAAAAAAAAAAAAAGGTTTTGCATAATCCTGTATAGCGGACCCCTACGGTTCCATAACATATTTCAAAGTAGAACTAAGGACTGGGAATGCAGCTCAGTGACAGAGTGCTTGCCTAGCATGAGTAAGGGCTGGTACCCACAAAATCCCCAGTACCACAAAAACAAAAAACACAAAACTAAGTTTTAACTGTTTTTCTTTTAACTTCTACTTAGTTTATACTTTTAACTAGCAAGAATGTCATTTATAACTCTAATCTCTTTTCTAGCTTGAATAGCATTTTCATTTTAACTACTTTAAAAAAAATTTTTTTAGTTGTTAATTGACCTTTATTTACTTATATGTAGTGTTAAGAATCAAATCCAGTGCCTCACACATGCTAGGCATCCAACTGAGCCACAACCTTAGCCCTTAACTACATCTGTTTTTAGTTTTGCTGGGTGTGGTGGCAAATACTTGTAATCCCAGTGATTCGGGAGGCTGAGGCAGAAGAATCACAAGTTTGAGGCCAGCCATAGCAACTTAGTGAGGCCCTAAGCAACTAAGTGAGACATTGTCTCAAAATAAAAAAAAATAAAAAGGACTGGGGATGTGGGGATGTAATTTAGGGGTAAAATACCCCTGGGTTCAATCCCTAGTACAAAAAAAAAAAAAAAAAAGATAAAACCAGATCAGTCTCTGGAGGTAAAAGTACATGGGAGAGACTCTGGTTCCATTCAATTTCCTATAGGTTATGTCATAAAATTAGGGGTTCTTTTTTGATTTTGAACACTATTTATAGGAGCAATCAGTCTGGCTGTACAGTAAAATAGACTTTGGCCAAATATAAGGAAGAATTTTATATATAAGAAAGGGATAAATTTACTTAAGAAGTCCTGAACTCCTCTGTAGCCAAGTTTTACAAGCATGATAGAATGAATATTTGACAATAGTGTCAGAGAAAATTTAAGAAATGGTTGGAAGTTAGACTTTTGAGCATTCTTATACTCTCCATAATTACAATTCTATCTTCATTTGCATTGTGAACAACATATAGCATTTATTCTTCTGTAATCTGGATTAAAAAAAAAAGATAAATTTTATTTTATTATGCTCTGCAGCTTCCATTCCTAATCTCACTAATACGCAACAATTTCACATATAGCTATATGTAACACTGCCAATATATTAACACCATAATATGTACTATCTTTTTTTTTTTTTTTAAACTCCCCTCCCTCAATTTATCCTCTCTGTGCCCCAGCCCAACATGGTTCCCTGGCTATAGATCAATACACACTTCAGAGGAACTAGAAATTAAAGAGAGTTTAAGATTAAGAGATCCTCTCGTCTTCCATTTTAAGGCAGGAAATGTATTATGCTTCCCATTTTACACAGAGAAAACTGACACCTAAACAGACTAAAGCCCAAAATTGCTTACCTAGTAAATGGCAAGGAGGAGATTGATCAAGTTTATTGTTGTTGCTTTTTTTTTTTTTTAACCTAAAGATTCTTTAACTTTAAAAAGTTTGAGAACATTTATAATAGGTCATCCAACCTGATCATTCCTGAGTGTATTCAATACCCCAAGCAGAGCCTCCAGAGCTTTCACTTTATCTAGGAGCCATGAACTGGAACATGTAGGTTCTCCCAAGACTTCAGGCTCTAAGCCATTACAGTGGCCACTGCCACCACTGCCACCACCACCACCATCACCACCAACACACACACACACACACACACACACACACACACACACACACACACTCTGCTCTCTTCATGTCAGATGCAACTTCTATAATTGAGCTATGAATGGCAATGCCACCTTGCAAGATCTCCAAACCAGCACACTCAGGACCAGGCTGCTGGCACATCACCAACACTCACTAACAGAATCAAACATACCCTGTATGGTTTTCTGCTGAATCTGAAGAATATCAAATGAAAAACAAATACAACCTCCAAATGGGGTCAGATTTACCCATATTTTATATATGTGTGTGTGTAGGGGGGTGGTGATGCTTGAAAACTAAGGAGATCTGCTCACTGCAATTTTTTCTGAGAATTCATTCATACTGTTAAAGCATTCTTACTCAGAAGGGAAGTTAAAAGGCCCTCTTTAGAAAGAAAAGTGATCCCATCTGGAGCTACGGGAGTACAGGGACTGTCTATTGCGAAAATAGGTAGTTAGGGACTTTTAAAAATGCAAATTGCTGGACTGATCCTTAGAGTGATTATGGGCTATTGTATCAACAAGTCCTTGGGGACTCTTGTAGACAGATGACTGACACATATACTACCCTATCATGACCGAACATGGTGCCTCTTACATTAATGTGTGTTGATTGTCTTTAGATAACATCTATTGGGAAAGTCAATACATGAATGTACTGCTACAGTGAAGGCTGCCATCTAACATTTTCTTGAAGGAATTTTTGCCTTCAGAGAGTCAGTAAGTATATAGAATATTGTGTTTTTATTTCTTTTCCAGGACCTGGATAATGAAGTCCAATGAGAAAGGACCCTAATGTACTTCAGAGAAGACTACAACAGTGTCAGTGTTTTCCTATATTGACTCATTTAATCTCCACTCTAATCCTTGTAGATAGATATTATTATCACATCCCCCCTTCCACAATCATTTTATAGTTACTAAACTGCAACCCACAGAGGTTAAGTAAACTGACCAAGATTATACAATTGGTAGGTCACACAGCCAGGAACTAAACCCAGCAGCCTGGCTGTAGAGTCCAGGCTTTCAACCTCCTTAAGTAACATGAAAGTGAGAGTGTTGCCCACCCCATGTGAGAGCTGGGTAAACTCCCCTTCCCTTCTTGAGTCCCTTACATGTGTGGCACAGAGTCAAGGGTGAACACAGGGACTGTACAGTAGAAGCCCCTGGTGTAACAAAAGGACCCACTCATGGAGTAACTCTGGTACCATCCCTGATAGAGTAAAATGTGACAACTTCATAGTTCATGTTACACAGCTACATATAAATATGTCCATGGAAGCCAAGAAGGATTGAGAGAGACGTGACTTCCTTGTGTTAAGTCTCGAAAGCCAGGTTAGCAGAATTAGACCCCTTAAAGGACTAAGAGCCCTAGCCGAATCCAGCACGTAACTTCTTTTTTTCCTGGCAGATTCAGTGAAAACAGAAGCCTGATCTCATTAAAGGGGATGGGATCATAGGATCACACCCCCCTTCACAAAAAGAGAAGCTTCTGTTTCTCTTTAAAATGTTTACCACAAGGAAGTCACATATCACCTCCTAGCACCCACATCATATCAGTCACTGGCAGAAGCCTTACATTCATAAGCAGTTATTGTCCATAGAATACGCATAAACTGCAAATTCTGATTTCTGTATACAGGGAGTGGGCTCTCAAGAAGTCTGGTGCAATGGCTGAGAGCCAGAAGCTCTAGTCTGTAACAGTGTTCCCGTACAACACAGGACTTTCCAGTCTCATTGCCACCTGACACTATGCTAAACATATAAAATAGAAAGTGAGGAGGTGGAGTGGTACCCTGATTTAAGAATTTATGACTCTGCAAAGGACCTCATCTTCTTAAGGACCCATCTTATCAATACCCTGAGTACATAGGTTACTGTCTTTGTGAGGCCAGAATGACTCCTTACACACAGGGCAATTTGCCACACCCATAAGTTCTATTCTTTCACTCTGTGAGGCATTCTGAGAACTCTGTCACCTGCATATAGTTCTGGAGTTAGAAACCTATGGTCTACTTCCTTGAGAGGCATGAACAGCAAGCCCTTAGAAACTTCACTCTCACGACATATTTTTTTCCCTTATTACATTTGGTCAAAAAGAAAATGACCACATTGTCTTCTCGCTGTAGACTTTGTGAACCCTAAGAGCCCTTTCTGCCATAAAACTTAGGGATATTATTCATGTTCTGACTCTGATCTTGTCTCTGTCAATTCTGTTTTACTCTTCATGTCTATAAAATGGCTCTGATACAACTGGCTTAACCCAGAAGATAACAAGGAATCAGACAAATAGTCTTGATTTTGAGGCTATTATAAAGCTTTGGGAGGCCTCTAATGCCCAGCCACTGCCTTTAGTTTCAATCTCAAATCTGCATGACATCATTCAAGAAAATCCAGAAACTGTACTTCTCCTCCAGTTGGAAATATTCTGGACTTTACAAATAACTACAGGCAACAAAGGAAGACAGATGCAAAAAGAAAATATAAATACTGAAATCAGGAAGGGAGAGGGATAAAAATACAAATGTGGGAAGCACTTTCTACTTTTGGAACAAAGGATATAGTGCCCATAAAGAAAACATGTATAGTAAAACTGCTGAGAGTTGGGGGAAAATCCAGGGAACTATTGCAATATGTATATTTTATGTGTAGATTACTAATAGTGGCTATAAAAAAAAAAAGGAAGGAAGTTTTTAAAAAATAAGTTCTTGAAAGCAAAAGGGAGGACAATGTAAACTGATTAAAACCAGGTAACCTTAATCATGCATGTGCTGAGATACAATGTAGCCATAAAAGCTTGAAGAGCACATGTGATGTACTAAGTAGGGAATGTGTGTCTTTTCAGCTTCATATTAAAGGAACAAACAATTTACATGTTGTTACATTAGGTGAGTATGATATGTGGAGTGTCAATCCTTTCTCTTCAAATCAAATTAGGCTAAGTCAGACCAGTGATGAGGTTGGAGGGTGTGGGGAGGGTTAGGGAAGAGTAGGGAGAAAGAAAGTTTTTAAAAAAATCTCTGCCTCAGCAAAAGTTTTCATTAAAATTTTAGACAAATGATCCCTGTGTCCTTCTCTCTTGCTGCCTGGGGCTCCATGCTATTTCTATGCAAATAACAACCTCGTGGTTTATATCTTATTATTTCCACCGGAGCTGCAGCGACATGACCTGAGACGTGTAAGAGGTGGGATTGTGGGGTGGGGGGGAAATTGGAGAGGAGACAGGAAGAGAAAGAGAGAGAGAGAGAGGGAGAAAGGGAGAGAGAGATGAAGTGGGTGTTCACTCAAGTGTGAAAAAATATTGTCAGGAGTGAGCGTCAAGAACAAAAAAAATTGCAGGGATAACGTGTTTATTTCAGTCCTCCCACCCCCAGCCTCCCACCCCCCCCCTTGCAAACCAGCACCTTTTAAAATTCATTGGGCATCAGGCGATCATGCACAATCCATCTGCTTTCACTTTATCATTTGCATTTCATGCCTCCTGGCTTTTGATGTGCTGATACTTTGATGCAGTCAGGAGACGCGCATTATCATTATTTCAATTTTCAAAGGGGTCAACGGGATCGGCACTTGCACACACAAGATTTTTTTTCCTACAACCTCTGTGCACTCCCCCCTTCTTATTCTTCACCTCAATGTTTAACATAAAGGATGAAGACTCAAAAAGGTGGGGGTCAAATGTTTACAGTCTGAGACCATATATAAGCTTGCATGCACTGCATACATTTCCACTTTACACAGGTACACACATACTATGAGCAAAATGATCAAGTCTAAGAAAGGAGCCTCTACAGTATTTCAAACACACAAAGACTTTCTCACACATGGACATTCAGGGAGGAACATAGAGAAAGAGAGGAATCTATAAGCAAGACACAGAAACAAAGAGAGAGATCAGCACTTACACAGAAAGGCGTGCACTCAGAGGGACTTGCACACACTCACAGTAAGCGAGACAGATAACTACAGAAAGAAAGGCAAAGAGACTACAAAGACATCAGCACATATGAAAACAGAATATGCACAAGTGGTGAGTCAGAGGAAGCAATCTCAGCATGGTAGCTCCCAAATAGTTTCCTTTTTCATACAAGGTAATAAGCAAAGGGGCTGAATGGATATTCCTTAGTGAATCTGCATAAAATCAGTGTCTTCTAACAACATGACTATACTTAAGAGGTGCTGACATGAGACAGTGAAGCAGGCAAAGCAAGATTAGGTAACCTCTACTAGTGATCACTCCCTTCAGCTAAAAATGATCATGTCCTTCTGAAAATGAGCACTGTTTGGTAAGTTACAACAGCAGCTTTACTTGTCTTTCTCTTTGCAACAAGGCAAGCATGCCTGTAGGCGAGGAAGAAGGTGAATATGTTGAATTTGATCAGAACAATCCAACCAGATTTTATGGGCAAAACAAAACAAAACCTAATACTTTTCTTTAAACCACAACTGGCAATTTTTTAGACCAAAAACAAAACCAAAAATCCCAAAACAAAACCCAACAACTTTTACTTTTTGTAATATTCCTTGTACAAAACATAGAATCTGGGTGTGTGTGTGGGGGGGAGGGGGGACAATGTAATGATATATATTTTAGAGATTAACACTCTTTATGAAAACATCATGGAAATACAGGTGTCATTTGAAAATCCTATCCTCATAGGTAATGGTACCTAAAGCTCTCTTCAACATTTATCAATATCTCATGCTAAGAAGGTATCCGAAAGAGCAACTTAAAAAAAAATTCGAGATTCTCAGCACTTTTCCTCACTGCAATAATCTTTAGTAGTGGCAGTTTATAATCTTCATTTCTAGGATAGAATCCAAAAAGAGGAAGATGGCCAAGTACACTATTATTAGCACTACTCTGCCTTTCCTTGGAGAGAAATGCAAACTCAAAGAATCAGAGTTCATATGACAGCAGAGAACAACAAGATGATCATATCAAACAATTCTGCTAATTTCTGACATATCCAAAATTTAATTGGACTAATGGAATTATCAACTATTCTAAATGGATATGATAGGACAGGATACTTAGTCCCTATCTTTCCTCTTGAAACTCAGGGCTTGATAAAAGTTCCTGTAAGCCTGATTAAACACAATATTCAACATAATTTAGTATGTGTATAATATCTACAAACTCAATCACCAAACCATGTGAGAGGGGACAGGGAAATGAAATTTCAATGAGGACCAACAAGCCAGGTACAGTGGCACATGCCTGTAATCTATAATCCCAGTTACAAAGTAGGCTGAGCTGGGAGGATCATGAGTTCAAGGCCTGTCTGGGCAATTCAATAAGAATTTGTCTAAAAAACCCCCAAAACCAGGACCAATACTTTGTGCTAATTTTATTAAGTACTTTTACTTGTGTATTCTCATTTGAGCACTACAACATTACTTTTTTTGATACTAGGGTCTGAACGGTAGCTTTACTACTAAGTTATATCCCTGGTCCTTCTTACTTTTTATTTTGAGACACAGTCTCGCTAAAATGCTGAGGCTGTCCTTGAACATTTATTCCTCCTGCCTCAGCCTTCTGAGTTGCTGGGATTACAAATCTGCTCCACCTTGCCCAGCTTCTACTACATTACTTAAAGTTATAAATTATAATTTGCCTCCTTTTGTTTTGTATAGCACTAAGGCTTGAAAGTGGGGGTGCTCTACCTCTGAGCTATACTCCTAGTCCTTTTTTTTTGAGGCAGGGTAATACTAAGTTGCCAAGACTGGTTTGAAACTTATGATTCTCCTGCCTTAGTCTCCTAAAAAATTGGGATTACAAGAATGAGCCACCATACTTGGCTTTATAATACCTCTTTGACAGCTAATAAAGAAAGCTAAGGAGCTAAAAGTTTATATAAGTTGCATGAGAACAACAAGCCTCTCACTATTTCATTATGCATTTTTAGTTCTCAAAAGAAAACAAGTTTTCTATGCCTACAAAGAAGTAAGAACTGCATTGTCCCTTGTATATTCAGATCATCTCAGACAATTTTCACTTTTGCAAGCAGCAGTCTCATCATCCATTTTTTTTTTTTTTTTTTTTTTTCTGCCTTTAGAAAAGTCCCTGTGAGCTTGGTTTAAAAATACAAAGTCTTTCTTTGGAAGGAAAGATAAATGTCTACGTTATATCCTTTCCCAGCAACCCATCCACCTATCTTCCCACTCAATATTTACTGAGTACTTACTTTATATACAAGAGAACACTATAAGTGCCCTCTTTTTCTTTTTTAGAGGTTTATCGACAGATTTCTCAAACCATTAGAATTAGATATCCTAAACACCTAGGCCAGTGCCTAGTCCACACTATAGACCTGAAATGGGAACAAATACAACTAGAACTAAAGATAGCTCCATGCATGAGAATAGTTCCCACATGCCTTATTCGTAGTAACATAGGTAAGAAGAAGTAAGGGGCTGTGGGCCAGAAGAAAAGCATTCAATTAATTCTGTCTTTCTAGAGACAGACTAGAATGTAAGTTCTTTGAAACAGAGGTTATACAGTTAGGCTGGAACAATGCTTGAAAGACAGTAGCTACTCAAAGTATCTGTTAAATGAAATGAATGAATAAAAAAGCAAGCAAGTCAATGGGTAAGTATAATGGAGGAAGATATAAACTAAGGAATTCATGAATAGAATGACCCCATTAATAAAGATGATGATGATGATGATGATGATGATGATGATGATATATTTTTTGTGGTACTGCTGGGGATTGCACCCAGGGATACTCTACCACTTTCTTATTTTGAGACAGAGTCTCACTAAGTTGCTGAGACTGGCCTCAAATTTGAGATCTTTTTGCCTCAGTCTCCTGAGTAGCTGGGATTATAGGCATGTGCTCAATAAAGGTCTGGAATTTTGAATTCATGATAAGCTTCAAACTTCATATACTCCTCCCAAGCCCTAGAAACTTACTTTGTTGAGGGCACTAGCTCCTGTCAGAATTAAGTGAGAATTCTCAACCTGGATGGTTCTCTGTCCCAGCCGTACAAGATAAGCACCAATCCCAATGGCCCGGCATGTCACCTTAAAAAAGAATAAATTATGCATGTCACATATTTATGTCCTATCCCAAGCTTTAAGAACTAAGGAAAAGATAAAATGTGTAAAATCCACATGAACAGAAATAAAGGTTGCATTTTATGAAGTCTGTTTGACTAATAATACAAAAAACACACTTTCAATCAAAGAAGAGACAAAATCAATTCAATATTTCAAATATTAGAAACTTTAAGGATCATAGTATCTTGCCCATTTCAGAGATGTCTGGCATCTCCACTACAGGTATGAGCAAAAAAAGTACAAGGAAGAGAAGAAATTTAAGTTGTTAAAAGTCTGACAGGATATTTAGAGAAATAAGAACTTAAACTAAAGGCTAAAATAAACCTAGGTTTACTTGGGAAATAATTTATATTATTTCATTAATTTACATTATCCTAAGTTCCCATTATTTTGCATAATTAAAATAACATTTGCAAGCAATGCTTTTATCTGGGACTGAATAGTAGTAATGGGGCACAAATAACCTAACTACCCAGTGAGTTTTTTAAAAATTTCATATTCTGTGGGGTAGGGATATAGCTAAGCTGGAAAGCACTTGTCTATCATTCTGGAGGCCCTGAGTTCAATTCCTAGCACCATAAATAAATAAATAAACTAATTAATTAATTTACATTCTGTGAGGATTTACCAGGCTGATGGTGATGATCTCATCGTAGGCCAATGAGGATTCTCCAGCAATCATTCCAGATCCTCGAAGGTTCTCTGCTCCAAGTCCCTCTTCTTTCCCAATAATATCTGTTATCTTATACCTAGTAGATAAGAGTCATGCCAATGTATTAAGATTAAACATAGTAACACAACCTATTAAACAAATATTACCATTAAAAGGCTGATAAAAGCATATTGAAAATTTATATTTAACACAAGACCTTTATACACTTTCTTTTATATTCTTCATATGTTTTTCCTTCTTAGCTTGGTTCTTATCTTATTGGAAGCAGTATGGTAGAATATAAAACACAAAATCTGGAATTAAGCAGATAGATGCAAATTCTTGCTCTGATAGAGTGGTATGCCTCAGGATAATAGTAACTTCTGTAAAATGGGGACAGTAGTACCTATCCCTAAGGGTTGACAACAAGAAAAGGGCTTGACACATGGTGATAATCTCATTAAAGGCCAATAATGACTCTCCAATCATTCCAGAACCTCAAAGGTTCACTGCTGAAAGAACATTCAAAAGCTACAAGATGGCCCTCAGATTTTAAAGCCCTTTCTTTCTTTAAAGCAGGGTCAATGTATATCTCTAACTGTCCTCAAATCAACAATTTTACATAAGAATTAAAAAATTAAGCCAGGCATGTTAGCACATGCCTATTATCCCAGCAACTCTGGAGGCTGAGGCAGGAGTATCACACGTTCAAGACCAGTCTGGGCTACTTAGTGAGACCCTATCTCAAAATTAAAAAAAAAAAAATGAAAAGGGCTGGGGATATAGCTCAGTAGAGTACCCTTGGGTTCAATCCCCAGTACCACCACCACCACCAAAAAAAAAAAAAAAAAATCCAAATAGAGGGGTATGAGAATGCTTGAGCTAGTTTCTCAAATCAAAACTCCTTTTCTTTTCCAAGATAGGGATGCAAGGAAAGACCAAAACAGCATACTCCCATTCCTGCTCATTCTCAATACCAAGTGCATATGTAAGAGTTCCTGGCTATAGTTCTCCAGGGGGGAAGGCAGAATACAAGTAGAAGTGAAATGCTGTCCCAGTTGTCCAGAAAGCATCCTATGGATCTTTCCATAGGAAGATGGCCAAGTTGTCCAGAAAGCATCCTATGGATCTACTGGGAATACTCATTTGTCTTTCTTCCTGGTAGGGGGAAGTCCCAGTTGTCCAGAAAGCATCCTATGGATCTACTGGGAATACTCATTTGTCTTTCTTCCTGGTAGGGGATTAGGAGTGATACTTAATAATGGGAAATGCAACTAATAAAGGAAAGGAAAAATACAAAGTTGGAAGTAGAGACGGGCATGTGTTATTTACTATTCCACATCTATCCAGAGGCTTGGCAAAATTTTTTAAATGGAAATAATAAATAAATATTCCATAGTGATTCTTAAACTACTTTCCCCCATTGCCATATTCCTCTGCTCTCTTTTTTTCTGTCTGCCCTCCATCAATTCTCTTCCTTTGCTCTTATTGTTCATCTATGATGCTGCAGCTCTGCTTTCCAGATTTCTCTAGTTTTTTATTTTTAGCTTCTCCTATTTCAATAATTCCCCAATTCTTCCTTTTGTTCTTTATCTAGACCATGGATTCTAGAGTTATATAACAGATGAAGCTAATCTTCCTTAAGAGGCCAATGAACCACATTAATTTGAGGAAGGAGTAATACATTCTTTTTTAAGGTCCACATGCCATATAGTCATCAAGTACTGATGGGCCCAGTCAGCCCTTCCTGTGAAGCATATCCTCTCATAAGGGCTGCATATTGCTTCACAAGTATTCATGATGTGATAAGTGGCATCTTCTTCTACTACATTATGAGAAAAAAAGAATATACACTTCCCAGTTTCTGCTCTCTGACCTGAGTCTTCTACCATCTAGGGCTACCATTCTTTAAAGTATTACTAAATTTTAATGTTATAATAAAAAACTTTGTATAACAGTGTTTTATAATTAACAAAACATTCATATGATTTTTGATCCTCACAACAGTCCAGTGTGACAGGTAATATCACTGCCATTATTACAGATAATGATGATGATGATGATGATAATAATAATAATAATAATAACAACAACAACCCACAATAACAACAACAACAACCCACCACTAACACCACCACCAGGATTTTTGATTGATTACTATATGCTCAGCACTGAGCTAAGGGCCTTAGTTTACCTGATCTTCCTTTTTCAGATGAGGAATCCCAGAATAAAGTAATGACTTGTTTTGTAACAAAAGCAATGTACAAAACAAACAGCTTTCATTAGGCATGGAGGTGCACACCTATAATTCCAGTGGCTTGGGAGGCTGAGGCAGGAGGATCACAAGCTCAAAGGCCAGCCTCAGCAACTTAGTGAGGCCCTAAGCAACTCAGTGAGACTCTGTCTCTAAATAAAATACAACAATAACAAAAAAGGGCTGGGGATGTGGCTCAGTGATTAAGTGCCCCTAGGTTCAATCCTTGGCACCAAAATAAATAAATAAAATAAACACGAAGAAACTGGCCACATGTGTCCCAAGATGGCCAAGCCACCATAGTGAACCTCTAGGGGCACTGAAGAATATTTTCAATTTGAGAGAAACACGTGATATTTGTCAGATCCCACATGAATAACTAGCTTTAGGTTGTTTGCAATTTAACACCAAATAGTGCTAAATTTCTTTTGACAATGTCCTATCTTTACAAAGCCAGGTTTTTGCAGTTTCTGTGGGAAAAGCAAGCTCTACACAAAAGTCAATGAAGAATAAGAAAAGTGAGTGGCTATAGCTAAGCTGACTCTAAGGTTTGAGATATAATACAGACACAAATATCCTATAGTAAGTAAATGGTTTAAAAATGAAGTAATTTTTTCAATTCATGTGTATTATTTTATTCAAATTATTATTAAGTTGTTAGGACAGGAACACTTATGAAGTTGTTAGGGTTTAACTAGAAATATTTATTTAACAGAAATATTATGTGTATCTTTTAGATTAGGGGTGATGTGAAAAAATTACTGAGATGCAAAGGGTGCCATGAACCAGGAAAGCTTGGGAACTTCTGGAATAAATTATATGAAAACTATAAACCTTTTGAAAATACACTTGAATAAATGAAAAAAATATACCATACTTCTTTTTTGGTTAGAGTTAATACTGAGGATGTCGCCTTCACAAATTAGTGTGTGGACCTAATGCAATCTGAATTAAAATCATTATGGAAAGATTTGGGGAATTAAAAAAAATAATAAAGAAGGAAAAGAGGACTAGGTGTGTAGTTCAGTGGTGGACCAGTGCTTGCCTCTTGTGCATGAGGTACTAGGTTCAATCCCCAGCAAAACACACACACACACACACACACACACACACACACGAGTCTACATTTAAAAGGCAAAAACAGATAATATGATTTGAGAAAGTGTGTAAGTATGAGGAAATATGTGCCACTAGAATAGTTAAAACAGTATGGCATTAACCCAAGAGTAAACAGAACAAAAAATAAGAACACATAAATTATTCAATAAATAGTATTGGAGCAATTAACATTCTAGAAAATACTTGCAGAGAGATTATAAAAATGTTCAGCTTCACTGGTAATTAAAACTACAAGTTAAAATAACAATTGGTGTTTTTATCCTACTTTATTAATTGACAGTAATCAATGCTGGCAAGGGCAGAGAAAAATTAAAAGAAAGAAAACAGAGGAAACAAGCACTATCACATACTGCTGATTAGGAATTCAGATCTTGGAAGGGCAATCGGAGATTATTTTTAAAAACCCTTAAAGATGGAGATTTTTTATTTTATTTTTCTTTTAATGTACTAGGGATTAAACCCAGGACCGTGCACATGCTGCTAGGGAGGCACTCTGCCACAGAGCTACATCCCCAGCTCCAAAATGGACTTTTTGACCAGTAATTCCATTTCTAGAAATTAATCCAAAAAGAACAATTGGAGATATCCCTAAGTTAATATTAAAAAATTTTCAGCCTAAGGATATAATTGTGAAAAATTAGAAATAGCTTGAATTTTCAAATATGATTTGTTCATTGTGATGAAATACTATGCAACCATGAAATTTCATATTTTCAAATAATATTTTAAGAATGTAAGAAATTTCCCCCAAATAACTTTTTAGTGAAAAGAGTTTAAAAGAAACTCCTATTATAATCCCAATTACATAGAAAAAAAGGTAGAGATGTAAAATGACAGTAAAAATATAACAAATTCAAAGTTGTGGTCTCAGGGTATGATTGTGTCTACTTTTCATTTTTTTCTTCCTGTTTCCATGTTTCAATTTTTTTAAATGAATAGGTATTGTAAATAACATTTCCAAACCTCAAACAATAACAAGGTCTGTCAGCTAGTAAGTGGTAGAGCCAGGATTCAAACCTATGACATCTAGGTTGTTTAAAAGGTATTTTTCAGGGCTGGGGTTGTAGCTCAGGTATAGCGCTTGCCTAGCATGTGTGAGTCACTGGGTTCAATACTCGGCACAACATTCAAAAAAAAAAAAAAAAAGCATTATTCAGTGCTCAGTGCTCTCCAAGGTCACGACTACCAGAACAATAAGGAAAAATTATCATATTCTCCTTTCTTTAGTCATGACCAAATTATTCTGATACATAAATACCTACCTGGATTCTCCTTCATCCTCCACATGTTCACAATGGACAGAGTTGAGAGCACTGACTCTCTTATAATCTTGAGGGGTCAGATATAAATACTTGTATCCCTGTAAAGCACAAGTAGTTTTAAACTCATTATTTGCCACTGTGACACAACCAGAAGATACAGCAAAGTGTGCATAATGAGCTTGTTCCAAAGGTAACTTTGAATTGCTACATCACTTCTTGGAGTTACTGTCTGATTTGATGCCAGCCACAGATGGTTCTTTGAAAGACGAAAGTGCCTATTTTTTTATTCACTGTCCTGAAACAAGATACTCCCTTACTGCAACTCCATGTATATTTTATTTTCAACAGGCTAATAGGTAATTTTTGGATCTTCAGTGATACCTTTATTAAAGATATCAATATAAAGTTAAAGAATTATGCGAACTACTATTCTTCACTCTCTCAACTCCATGGTATCATCAAAATATATGAGATCACAGATCTAAGAGATTCAGAATTAAAATCAGAAGCTTATGTGGTACTAATGGTGAACACTGAACACATGCCTCCTGCTTTTTTCAATAACTCCAAATTCCTATTTACATTTAAAAAATTAACATTTTATAATTGATTTATTTGTATACATACATATATACACTCACATACAAAGCAGAGACGTGGCATGTGTTTAACATGCCATGTGTGTACAATTCAGTAGTTTTTAGTATATTCATACATTATGCAACCATCACCATAATTTTCAGAATACTTTCACCACCACCACCCCTAAAACCCATAACTGTTGGTGGTCACTACCAATTTCCCTCCATTCTTAAAACAAATTTAATTGAACTATATTTTTTAAGCAATAAAATCTGTCAACTGTTCCACAATCAAAATACAGAATACTTTCATTATTCTCTGAAACAGTTAAAGGTAAACAGGTAAAGATATGAAAGGCAGCAAAGGAAACTGAAAGAGGAGGCAGGAAGGTAGAAAGACAAAAAGGGGACTCAGGGATACTGGAAGCAGAGAAGAAAGTATTTCAAGAATGAAAGAGAAACCAACTGTGTCACATGCTGCTGAATCATCAAATAACTAAGATGAGGACAACGAATTCACTGAAGAATTCAGCAATATGCAATCACGGGTGACCTTGATAAAAGCAGCTACAGTAGAATGGTGAGGGGCAATGGTCACTAAAGAAGGAACAAGAGAAGAGTATATGGAAAACTCTTAAAAAGTGCTGCTCTAAAGGGAAGGAGAAAATGAAGTAGGGATAGTCAGTGGAAGGATAAGTATCTGTATGCTAAAGGGGTAGATCCAGTAGAGAAGGAAAGTGGGGATGCAGGGGAGAGGCATGAGACGTGCTTATTAACATCCTTAAGTTGGCAAGAAGGGACATCAAGGGTACAAGAGGAAGGAAGGTCCTAGATTAGAGCAGGGATTTTTCTTTTTTTTGTTCAATCCTCAGTACCAGGAAGAAAAAAAAAAAAAAAAAGAATGAAAGGAGGATAAAGAACAGAAAAAATGGTGGTAGGTCCTGGTGGGTTTAAAGGATTGTTGGACTCAAGAGAACTAGAGAAAGTGAGTTGGAAAGAAAGAATGAGGGTGGAAAACAAAGTGATGCTTGAAACTGAAATTATGGGGAATGAGAGGCTGAACTAGGGTGGAGGAGAGGAACCAGAGAAGGAGAGAAACTCTAGGATCCAAGGAGCCAGATTATAGGAAGGACTGTCTACGTAGATAGAGCAATCACCAAGAATTATCACATGACTAAAGTACTGGAGAAAGCAACAATAAGCCAGGAACTAAAACATATAAAGAATGAGAGGCTGTGACGAAAGGGTGGAGAAACACTGTAATAAGGAGCAGTGATAGTATGGCATAGTCTGATGTCGTGAGACTCAAAGTGGAGAGTTTTCCTGGAAAAAGGAGAATAAAAGGACTCAAAATAGCAATGAGGATCAAAGAAGACAGTATTCCCCCTCCAGGCTCAGTAGCAGAGTAGAGAGAAATCAGTCAGTACTTAAGAAGGTTATAGGGGAAGTGGTATCTTTAGAAAAGAAATAGGTTTCAAGTAGAACCAGGGAGGTTAGAGAAGAAGCTGAAGGTATAATGAATTTTGTTCATGACTGGCTGTAAGTCCTAAAAACCACAGTGGAATAGTTTTAAGATGTATGTTTTGGGTTTGGCATGTCTCATGCTAAATGCATTCCAATGATCTCATCTAATGTTCAAGCAACAGCAATCTGTTTTAAAGCTGAAGGAAAAACCAGGTGAGCATACTGAAAACACAGTTAGACACAACGTCCTAATATGGTATCTTAAGGAATTTTCATCAGTAATTTTGTTTATATTTAGTCATCATCATAAGTACAGACTTTCAAACTTAAACCATTTCCTTTCCCCTACCCCTCACATGTACTCACACATGTGCATAACAATACAGTATTTTGAAATATTATCTCTTCTTAGTCCGTACCTTATAAGGATCCTCAGGGTCTACCCAGGCCACATGAAACATATGACGAATTTCTTCTGCCAATCCAATTCTTGCTCCACTATTGGCTGCTACAAAGATGCGTGGGATACCCTCTGCCCTGGCAAGTTCAGAAGCTCTTAGAAATAGCAAGTCCTCCTGGGGCCCAAAGGACCCAATTCGGTATGTAATGTCATTGCCAATAACAATAATATCCCTGCCTTCTGGATATTCAGGACTTTTAAGGCTCATTTTCCAAGCTACCATGCCAATCTGCAAAGATATAAACAAATAAATAAACACAAGCTTCTTACATGCAGAATTTTTTCTCAGGTTCCTTGAAGGTATGACAGTATACCTAGGACTCATCCTTCATGTAAAAATAGGCAGTGCTAAAGAGCCAAACTCCCTGTTGAAAGCCAGAAAAAAAATTAAAAAAAAAAAAAAAAAATCCTCCAGTATACTACTCCCTATAGACTTTGCTAGGAATGGGTGGTTTATAATTTATTCCAAAGTGGTCTCAATTCCTTCTTTGGGCCTACTCAAAGGTAGAAAAAAACAAAGTCTACCTACACTCAAGATACGTGTGGAAGAATGTCTTGGCAGTGGTAATTAAATCCAGAATTCCCATTTTACTAACTTGTGTACTGAGCCATTGTTTCTAGTTTTAGTGAGATTCATTCCAAGAAACCTTTAACTCATGAAGGGAGCAGAAGGAGAACCACCTCTCATGGACTGTACAACTTTTGTGTCCTTTTACTGTCCTCTACCATTTGACAGGAATAGAAACATTCCTTATTGGCTTATTCCAGGTAGGCACCGTTTCTGCAAGAATTTACTGTGACTCAGCAATGTATTCTTAAGAGCAATTCTTGTTGCTTTATTCCAATATCAGAAAACTAAAGGATGCACAGAACTAATCTCTTGCTATACTATGATACATGTAAATCTCTGTTCTGTTTAGTAGCATCTGATCACCACACAATAAGTGATAATGGCTTAAAAGGCAGAGTGACATGTCTCTTCCCAAACCCTCACCACCCTCTCCTTTTTCAATCCCTTCCTATATGAGAACTAGTCAATCCTTCTACTTGTTATCTGCTAGTTCCATTTCTTTGCTATTCACTTACAATCCAGTTACAGCTGCTGTTTTTCATGTCTGCCTGTCTGTTTCCCATATACCTGGATAAATAACGCTTTTCATCCCTCCCCCTTTCTAGCTCATGCTTCCTTCCCTGCCCCCAACACTCACCCCCCAAAACAAAGCCAACCAGATGAGTATTCCTGGTCCTGCCTAATGGAGCCCAGCCACATCTGCAGCCTTGGTCCCTCATCCCCAGGCTGCTGCATATCACCTCATTGGGGAGCTGGCCATCAAGAAGGGCCATTAACAGATGTAAATAGCAGCATCCCTGGAAAGCCACATGCATCACCCAGACTCAACCGGGCCAGTGATCATAAGCTCTGAGTACACATTTCTCAATCCAATTGCACATCCACGGTAATCAGGCTGGTTGAAGCTTTCCACACAGCTATTTGTGATTCTCAGCATTAAGAAATATATATGTGAAACACCCACAGATAAATATAAGCTATTTAATATATCATACCATTGGCCAAACACAAATCAAAATGGATATAATACACCGGAAAAAATCCAATCGCCTTCTGAGATATTACTCTATCTGCTCATTAAAGACAGATAAGGGAAGGAGAAACACATCACCCAAAAGATAGCACAGAGAAACCCCAAATATCAGGATAATTTTGGCTGTGGTTCTTAAGAAGATAGTTAATACAATGACTGTATGGAGAGGAATATTTTCTCTGCTTTCTACGTGTGCTGCTTTAGCCCAACCACTCTTTTGTTTTTCAAGAAAGAAAAGCTATTTTCTGTCTATTTTCCTCTAAATGCATTTGTAGTTAGGAAGATTGGGTTTTACACCAAATTTTGTGATATATTACCCTTAGCCACCTAGGCCAGAAGCAGCTTAGATGCAAGCCCTAAAGAATCTACTTCAGCATTTGCGTGCTAATGTAAATACTGTGACAATGTGGCATTGGGCAGGCAAATAATACTCTTATCTTTCGTTATTATCTGGGGACTCTAACTGTGTCACTTGGGCAGTCAGTTCAGCAATTGGCCAGGTCATTATGCTTACAATATTGACTTCTAATTAGGTGTCAACATAGCAGCACCAAGAACACACTATTCTTTATCAATGTCTTTCTGAAGTATGTTCTTTATCATCCCCCTGCCCCCACTGCCTTAAAAAGCACTATTATAGAATGGATACTATTATCCCAATCTTTGTACAGCAAGATTCCTTACTAGAAGAGATTCAGTTTTGAGCCAGCACAACGGATAAACATCTAAGAAAGAATCTGTTGTTCAATTTACATTAAAATTTGGATTTCACTGCTAATTGAACAGTAAGGCATATAATGATGAATATGGGCTTTGGAGTCAACCAAACTTAGATCTAAATCTAAGCTCTATTGCTTATTAACTCTGACACCTGGGAACATTATTTAACTTTTATTGAACTTCAATGTCCTCGGATGCAAAGTAAAGGAAATAATACCCATGGGTTTGATAAACAGACTATCAGAAACAGAATTCTATTATATTAACTTTAACATAAAGTTTACCCTTTTTTCTCCTCTCAACCTGTCCATATTCTATCTAATCCAAAAGGTTGGTTCAAATCCCAATTCCTCAGTAAAGCTTCCCAAGCACAAAGTAACCTTTCTCTTTTCCAGTCTCTTAAACTAAGACCTTCATGCAGAGAACCCATTTGATAATTAATTCATATACTACCTAGGACTTCTGTTAGCTCATCATCTTGAACCCTTATATCTCCTCCTCTAGTGCCTTGCAGGATCCCTGAACGTAATGTGGGAGTAATGAACACTGCATCTATGACTGATATCTGGAGATATAGTATCACAGTCCTAAATATCATTAAACTTTTTTTCTTTACTAGCTATTATTAACTGAACATCTATTATATGCTACACTGTACTACAAGTTGACAATACTGAGAGTGGTTAAGAGTTTCAGTAGAGGAGTCAAACTGTCTGGCATAAATCCGTTTTATGCTAGCTGTAAAATTTTAGTCAAGTCAATCTTTAATAACCTCACTTTTCCCAATTATAAAATGGAGATGGTAATACCTTTCTGAAGGGACTATTGTGACAAACACCACATTAAATTATATAAAACCCTATTATTGGGCTGGGGTTGTAGCTTAGTGGTAGAGCACTTGTCTAGCATGTGTGAGGCACTGGGTTCAATTCTCAGCACCATGTATAAATAAATGCAATAAGGTTCATTGACAACAAAAATGTTTTCTTTTTTTTTTGACCCTATTATTATTGCCGGGTGCAGTGGTGCACACCTGTAAACCCAGTGGCTCAGGAGGCCGAGGCAGGAGGATTGTGAGCTCAAAACCAGCCCTAGCAACAGGGAGGTGCTAAGCAACTCACTGAGACCCTGTCTCTAAATAAAATACCAAAAAAAAGGGCTGGGGATGTGGTTCAGTGGTTGAGTGCCCCTGTGTTTAATCCCCAGCACCACCACTGCAGAAAAAAACCCCTATTATCTTAAAGGTAGTTGTTATTGCCATGAGGAAATTGAGGCACTGGGTAATTAAGTAACTTGTTCTTATAGCTAGTATGAGTTGCATATAATGGTGAATGTGGGCTTTGGAAACATTCCTTATTGCCTTATTCCAGGTAGGCACTGTTTCTGCAAGAATTTATTGAACTGCATCCACAGAAGGAACCCCACCCCCACCTTCTTTTTGAAATAGGGTCTTGCTAAGTTGCTCAGGTTGGCTGGCCTTGAACTTGCAATCTGTCTGCCATCCTCCTGCCTCAGTAGTTGGGATTACAGGTTGTGCACACCTGTGCCTATGCCTGTGCCTGAATTGTTCATTTTTTAAAGTAAAGTTCACAGAAAAAGAAGTGATATTTCTTTACTAGTTAAGGAAATATTTTCCAGACTAGTGCTACTGCCTTTAGCTAAACACAATATGGAAGGTGAACATCAATTATAGCACCATACAAATGTCATGATAACCACATTTTTGGAAGGAAGTAAATGGGATAGTGAGTCACTGTAGTGTCTATATAGTCTTACAAAGTGATGGCTGTGAATAGCATTCTAACACATCAAACTGTAATACTGAATTAGAAGATGTAATACTGAATTAGAAGAAGGAGGACACAAAATTGCATGCAAAATTGTGAGAGGCAAAATAGTCTTGTAGTACAGAGTACAGACTCTGGAGCCAGATTCTGAGATTCTCAGTCTGAATCTAATAAAACAGTGAGTCAGTCAGTTACTAGTCATATAACCCTAGATAAGATACTAACCTTTCTGTGCTTCAGTTTCTTCAAAATGAGGTAATAACAATTTTCTATATAAGTTTGGTGTGAGGATTAAATGTATACTAAGTCCAAGAATGGCAAACACACATAGTAAATGCACAGTATGTTTTAAAAACTTTATCTAAAAACATGCTAGTGCGTACTAGTAAAATGAGATAATAGTTATTCAGATGATAAAATTGTGTATGTTTTTCATTTTCCAAACTTTCTCTAATGTGTTTATATTGCATTGATGACATCAATGGTTTTTTCCCTCTACTAAACTACATTCCCATCCTCTTTTTTTTATATTTTATTCTCAGACAGGGGTCTCACTAAGTTGCTGAGGCTGACCTTGAACTTACAATCTTTCTCATCTACTTTTTTTTTTTTTAAGTTGTAGATGAACACAATACCTTCAATTATTTTATTTGATTATTTTTTTTGTGGTGCCAGGGATCAAATCCAGTACCTCACGCATACTAGGCAAGCAGTCTACCACTGAGCCACAACTCTGGCCCCCCTCTCATTTACTTTTTTTTTTTTTTAAAGAACCATTTTTCTTCAGTTGTTGATGAATGCTTATTTTATTTACTTATTCATATGTGGTACTGAGAATCAAACCTAGTGCCTCACACATACAAGGCAAGTGCTCTACCACTGAGCTACAACTCCAGCCCCTTTCTCATTTAGTTTTTAATTCACAAAAATTTAAAGTGAGACAGGCATGGTGACTTACACCTGCAACCCCAGAAACTTGGGAAGCTGAGGCAGGATCACAAATTTGAAGCCAGCCTCAAGAACTAGTGAGAGCCGATTCTCAAAAATAAAACATAAAAAAGGGCTGAGGATATAGCTCAAGCAGTAGAGCATCCCTAGGTTCCATCCCTAGTAACACACCCACACACACACACAGTGTGAAAATATTACCAAGTACCTTTTCACTGAATGACAGGTACCTGGTAGTTTATATTATTAATCCTACTTTGGTACATATTTGAGTATTTCCACAATAAAAAAACATTTTTGCTGGGCATGGTGGCACATGCTTATAATCTCAGTGACTTGGGAGGCTGAGGTAGGAAGATTCCAAGTTTAAGGTCAGCCTCATTAACTGATTGAGACCCTATCTCAAAATAAACAATAAAAAGGACTGAAGATGTAGCTCAGTGGTAATATGCAGCTGGGTTCAATCCTCAGTAGCAAAAAAAAAAGTATTTTTAAGGGGGGAAAAAATCTCATCAGCTTAAGGAATTTCCTATGTTTAATTCTCAATTTTAGTTATCATATGTATGTCAAAAAGAGAAAAATAAATATATGAAAATTAAAAGAATACCAATAACTATCTTAAGGGAATGCACAGCGACACACACTTGTAATACTAGCTACTTGGAGGCTTAGGTAGGAGAATGCAAGTTCAAGGTCAGCTTTAGTAACTTAGTGAGATCTTTGTTTCAAAATAAAATATATTTTTAAAAGTAAGAGCATTTAGCTTAGTGATAAAGTGTCCCCACCCCCACCCTACCCCAGCTTTAATCTCTAGTACGAGGAAAAGAAAAAGAAAAAGAAAATGACTATCTTAGGGCTCAGAGTGTAGCTCAGTGGTAGAATGCTTGCCTTGCATATACAAAGCCCTGGGTTCATTCTCTAGCACTGGGGGAGAAACAAAAAAACTATCTTAGTATGTTGGGCTATCATTTCATTTTTTAAAAAGAAATGCTCTGCAATGATGTGGTAGAATGTATATATAGGTTTATACAATATTAATATCCTTACCTGAGAAGTAACTGCTTCAGTGTTTTTCTGCTCTGATGGTTAAATACATATTTATACTTTTTAAGTCAATATTTGTACAATAGACAAGAACAGTGCCTATCAGCTAAATACATATTTAGGACTGTACCACATGTATTACAAACATGTACTAAAATCGAAAGCTTATATTTATACAGAGCCTTTCATGTTGAAGGGGGCTAAAGAGCTTTACAAACATATGTACATAAAGGACGTTTGCACTGATAGGCAGGCAAGGTATCAATTCGTCCACTCCCCTATTTCTTCCAGCAGTCCTCTATAGGAACACATGGTGTCAACAGATGCTGGTCTATAACAGCTGCAAAGACACGTAACACAATAATCCAGTTGCGATGCACAGTCACTGAAAGGAGGATTGCAACTTTGGAATAGCAACTGCTCTCCTCCAATGCAGAAGCACCACAGCCATTTCCAGCTTTGTGTTTTTAAATTATTCTCTACCAAATTCAACTAATCACTTGACAAAATTGAATTTGATACTGGAAGTGGTTTCTGAATGCAAAACACTTTCTGCCTGATGATGAACACTAGGTTGAAAAAATACTCCCCCCGGCCCTTGTTAGATTTAGGGGGAAAAAAGGGCAGGGGTGGGATCACAACATTCAGGATCAGAATATTCAAAATATTCTAAGAATAGCTTTGTTTCAGAGGATTTGGTATTACTTCGAAGACAGGCATATTTCTTCCCCCTCCATCTAATTAGGACACCATAAGTTTTTCAGTCAAATTATATAGAGGAGTCTATGTTATATAAACAATGAAGATTTTATATTGCAAAAATTCTGCAATCACTATAAAAGTATAGTGTCACAAGTGTGACAATGTGATTAGGAATGTGACATTCATTGATTTCACCTAAGCCCAAGCTGCCTTGTATAGTAACTGAAGAATAACAACCAAGGGAAATCCCTTCATTGAATTCCGTTTTTTCTGTCTTCTCTTTCCTGCCCACATTTCTACTCAAATGAAACCTGATAAAAATGACACTCCACTACTCAGGGATAAGGACTGACCAGCTAAGGAAGCAACAAAAGGGCAATCTGTAGCCTGTCTGAGCTAGTGGGTGGGTTTGTGATCTACTGAGTTTCAGACTCGGGTTTCTTGATACTGGCAGCACCAGAATCTTCCCTGATCACTTTCTCTCATTAGAACTGACTATCCCAGTGGTCCTTTCAGTAAGTACTTACTGAAAACTGTCTTTGCATTAATATTGTCATGGATAAGTTTTAAAATATTTTATTTCAGATAAATTTTCATAACAGGTCATTTCAACTCACAGGTTTCTTAAGGGGTATCAAGCTAAGTTAATTGTTTTAAAGTGAAAAAGGGAAGAGAAAAAAGCTACAGTGATCAAACTAAGGATTAGAAGAAATAAGTATTTGTTTTCCTTATACAAGTACTGAGAAAAAAAATATTTCTCTGGCCACATTCCAATCCTGGAATAAATACACTCAAGTGAGGGAGGTGGGAGGAGGGAGGAGAAAGCAAGCAGAAGAGAACAGTCTTATTTAACTGTTTTTATGTGGGTAAAATGATTTGTGCCACAGTATTTCCATAAGAAGTGGGACCATTATTTTCCTGTAGAAACACATTTGGTTTGAAAAGTATCACTGGACAGGACGTGAAAATCAAACCAAATGAATTATTCACAACCTCCGATCAGAGGTGATCATTATTTCTGATGCTCCAAACAGTGATTAGGATTCTGCCCTGAGATGTCATTTTCTCGCTGAGTAACACCAGCGATACAGAAAGGCATTATCTATCTATCCATATATGTATTTTTTCTCCTGGGAGGACCTTGGTTTAATGTTACTATAACAGACACTAAAAACATGATAATATTAACATTTATTCTGGTGGTACCCATAAATGCCATTAGTCTGACACAAAGTGTCAACACTAATCATGACCCAAAATTAACACCAAAATTGACATCAACATTAATTGTACTATCGGTGTGAATAGAATGCGCAAGCACCACAGGAACTTTGTGGATTCAGTTGCTATAAAATAAAATAACAACGTTAAGCTCAACAAGGAAATTTGAAGGGAAAGCTAAGGGGCAACACATGACTGGATTTTGTTTTTTGTGGGTGTAAGATGCATCCATGGACTCTAGCGATGCTGTAGAAGAGAACATCATTGCCACAGTTGCCTTTCTTCTATCTCCACAATGTAAATTCTATCTCCACACTGTAAGTTCTGTCAGTAGCAACAAATGTCTTTCCATACAGATTTAAATACAGGGTAGACTGTGGCTGAAATGTTATTTTCTATGCTAAAAGTCTAAAACTTGAGTGATTTTTGGCAAAGCCTTCAGTAGCTATTGTTCTAATTCTGCTAATGCCAAGAAGATGACCACCCTAAAGAGCCCTGGGGCAGCAATACAAAAAAATTCTAGTATGTCATAACTGAAATGGATTTAGGTATTATTTGCAACATAAAAATGAGAAAACTAAAACCCACAGAACAAAATGTGACTTTTTCCCCCTTTTGTATTTTGTATGGAATATTAAATCTTCACAAAACTATAAAAAAATAATTGCCATAGAAATTTTAACTCATGTTAGTCTCATAATAAAACATACAATGAAATACCATAAAATACTGTATAGGTTTTAAAAGATAAATTTTTAAGCCATAAGGTAATGTAACATTTAACTTCATGTGTTCTATTTGCGAAAACCAGGTTGAAAAAAATACCAACACCTTTGTATACTACACTATCTGTCAGATAGAGCATGTTCCATTACCTAGTGCTATATAATCACACAAAAGAGCTCAAAACAATTTTCTTCTTCTTCTTTTTTTTTTTAGTTGTCAATGAACTTTATTCATATGCGGTGCTGAGAATTGAACCCAGTGCCTCATACATGCTAGGTAAGCCCTCTACCACTGAGCCACAACCCTAGTCCCAAACAATTTTCTTTTCTTTTTAAATATTTATTTATTTATTTTAGGTGTAAATGAACACAACACAATACCTTTATTTTTATGTGGTGCTGAGGGATCAAACCCGGGTCCCACCTGCGCTAGGCGAGCGCTCTATCACTAAGCCACAATCCCAGCCCCCAAAACAATTTTCTTAATCATCGAAAAAACTTTTTGTCATGCTGGGGTGATTAAAAAATGGCTGAAGAGACTTAGCCCCTCTAAGATATGGTAAGAGGGTAAGAAAAGTATAATTTTTAGAACAAAAAAAGAATTTATTCTGGTGGTAATTTTTGCCAACATTACCAAAGATTAGAAATAATAATTTTGAAATAATGATTATTCCTGAACACCCAGTAATTTAATAAGCATACCAATTATTATTATTATTTTTTAAACATGCACACAGAAGCCAGTGGTATTTGTGAAATGAGACACAGGATTAATTTGTTGATCTGGAAATTAACCAAGTTGGCCTACATAGTTCTAGAGCCTTGCCCATTAATCATATGAAGGAATGTTGAACTCTGGTGCTCCACGCTACACCTCATCCTCTGGTGTCATCTATTGTTGTCCTGATGTTCATTATTGCTTCTACTTGGAGCTGTAAAGTTTTTTGACATAGGGTACTATGTCACATCCTTTTCCAGTAAAACCTTAAAGCTTAAGACATGTATGAAAATGCTGGCAAGTACATTCTTTATTTAAGGGTTATTTCTAGGACTTGTTTTTTGGGAAAAAAAAAATAGGAGTCCTCCACAAGGACTACTCTAGTGAGCCAATGGACAATTTCAGATTTTCAAAATTGATCAAGTTCACTGAAGCTTAGTTGCTAACAATGAAGTGAGTCAAAACCAACTAATCAACCTGATGAGAAATCTCCAACAGTAATAACAGTCATTCAGAAAGAATTCTGAGAAGACCATATGCATCCCAAAAGAACAGTGTTAGAATTTCATGAGAAGCAATTCCATGGTAGGAAGACATATTTTTTCAAAATTAGCTTCAAAATTTCATCTCCTGCATGCTAGGCAGATACTCTATCACTGAGCCACATTCCTAGCCCTTTTTTGTTTGTATATTTTCTTTAGCCTCAAAATTTTTCTAATGAAGGATCCAAATGAAAGATAACTTCAGACAATTACTTGTAATCAAATATACTAACTCAGAATGAGGCTAAAATAAAAAAACAGTATAATGTCTTTAAAAAAAAATCTCATCATAATACTGCATATCTTTCTCTATACTTAGAATTCCTATCTTGCTATGCCTAAAAAGATTCAAAATTGTTTTTTTGAAGCCCTTAATGAACAATAAGGCAAGCACAAATTATGACTGTTTATGTATAACTAGTGGTATGGGACCCTTTTCTGCTGAGGAACTCAAAGCACTTACAAACTTCCTCCTGTCTTCAAGGATAGACTGGTGGCTGTTAGACGGTCCCTGATCAGTGCATAGATTGTGCTCATCTTTTTTTAGACCTGCTTTTCTTAGATCTATTTCAGAGCTCACCTTCAGCATACTATAATTCAAATATGCTGCTTTTCTAACACATATCTGAAAAGATTGACACTGACTTAATTTTCATACCTAGCACAAGAAGTTAAACTAATTTCAAAAGAATGAAACAAAAGCCCAGTAAAACACATCCAAATTAGCTTCACATTTATGAAGCTATTTTGGGGTTAAGCTGAGTAAAACAATGTTCAAAAAATCTAGTGTTCAGCTAGAAAAATATTTGGTCCTATGTTCATGAGCAATAGTCAACCCTTTCTTTGCTCAAACCCACAAGCATATACATGTTCTCTCCAGGCAGTTTTAGACCATAATGGGTTCCACTAGGATCCGAGTCCAGGATAACCTATGCAATTCCTCTGAGAGTATGGAAAATGTCAACCAAGTGAATTAAGACAGAGGGTTATGGTGGTTTTTCTAAAATAAGAGGTCCTTTGGGTTAAGAGGTCCAGCCTAAGAACTGTCAGAATAGATCTACTAATTAATTTCTTCTAATCTTTTAGGCTTATTTAAGCTTAACAACTTCCTTTCCCTACCCAATTTCTAAATTTTTTTCACTCAATTAAAAATTTCAAAGGATTATAGCAACATGTAAGTGAGAAGCACAGTAAGATTTGTTCAAGCTGGTCGCTGATGTAGAGGTATTTGTCATATCTCTTTTTATTTTTCTGTATTGTTTAAAATATCTTATAATCAAAAAATAAATAGACATGATGCTTCAATGGTACCAGACACTGTGAACAATTGAACAACAATTAAATATAGTTACTGGTAGGGTTGACCAGTTCCAGAACTGAATTCCTAATCCCTACTATCCCCGCAATTTCATCCCCGAGAAAATAAAGCAGAACTGAAACCAACAGTCATGATGGCAGCTAGTCTTTAAACTTAAATTTACACTACTTTATTTCCTCTTCTTAAAAGAATGTTTAAAGTCCTGATGTTGGTTCAACACATCTCCAACTAAAGAGGTAAAACTGCAATTATATACTGTAGGAACATTTGGAAAAGCCTACCATGCCAAGTGAAAGAAAAGGAAAGACACAAGTGGCTTTGCTTCACCAAACAGGGCGATTCAAGAGGCTTGTTTGAATGCTAAATTGCTGAGAAGGAAAAACCCTGACACCTAGTGCCCAGATGAAAAAAATGAAGCCTCCGAGCCACCACAGTTCTTAAGTGTGGTAGTGCGTAATGCCGAGGGAACCATCAAATTGCATTCAATTTGGAATATACTTTCCTCCCAGAAAAATTTTCTGAAAAAAATTTTTATGCCACATGAGAGTTCCAATCTCTGACTTCCTTTTTTGGAAATATATACTGTACCAATTATTATAACTGCTTCTAAACACTACGTTTTCTCATCTCAGTTTTTCATTATGACAGAAGTGATAGGAGGGAATGATAAAAAGCCAATGTTCTGAAATGGTAAGGAAAACAGGGATCTAATTTCTACAAGTACTAAAATACTATCAAATCTACCTCTCTATCATATCTTTCATCATTGCCTGATTTAGATTCCTGATATAGTTCACAGAGCTGCTACACAAATATAAAATAACAAAGTGCTAATAACTTACTTGCATAAGAATGCAAACTCAAAAAAGAATTTTCTTTATCTCACCAGGCAAAGTTAAGTTGTTCTCTGTCAAGTCCGTTACAGCCCTTGGCTTGATCTCAGCCTGAGCTTTTTAATAACAGGATTTGGTGCGAAGAGCAGCTACACTGGATTGCGAACTGTTACTCAAAATGTTCCCACCTACAATTATAGCTTCCACCAAATGATCAAAACAGGTTAGCAAACTGGCAGGAAAATGAAAACAACTCCTCCGAAATAGAGAAGCAGTAACGTAGAATTGTTGGATAGCTACATTTTTTTCTGAATCCAGGCTCAACAACACACATTCATCTATAAATAATGCTATTACTATACATCAATAGCAGGTAGAAACAAAATCAGTTTAGTCTACATTGCAGTCACATTTTCCTCTTTAAACTATTATGAAAATTCTGGCAACTCATCTTTAGAACTCTAATTTAATAGCTTTGGTTGAAAATTATTTTTTATTCCTATCCCAAATTCATACTAAATGTAATGCCATTCAAATATGGCAATGAGAAAGATGTATTCTCCTATGTATTTTGTCATGCATTAGGCAGCATTCCTTTAGTCACATCTTACTTTATGGGGAAAGGAGTACTAGGAAAATAGAAAGAAAGCTAACATGAGATCAGAAAAGCTCTCTTTCTCCTGCTTCTAACACAGGCTCCAATGTTCAAAATGCAGGTCACATCGCTGCTGAAATAGCCAATATTCTTCCTCAAATGGCAAACAAGTTACCTAAAACTAAATGGAACTGAATTGGTCCAAATCCTGGTCCCATCACCATTTCACCTATTTACTGTCCTGGAACAAAAAATAGGGAAGAAAGCATTTCATTTCATGGAGAAACTCTGCAAGAATCTCTTGTTTTACCCTTATTCCTTATATCCATGCACTAGCTTTTAAACTCAGAAACTCCCATCCTTCAAGGTAATACAATACCACCCACAGTGATGACCTGGTAGAGCCATCACCTTTGGAGAACACCACATTATCATGATTTAATGTCTATGTAGCATCAATGCATTTACATTGAGCCTTGGCTCTCAGAACATTAACAGGTCAATTTTTTATTCCTTTTTTAATAAAACTATTTCTCAAGGCTCTGTTCAGATGCCCATTCTCTTTGGGACAGGACAGATTTGCTCCAAATCTCATCAGCATGAGCTCTTTTAGTTCCCCTCACATCATTCTTGGGGTAATATGTAGAGTGCCAGACTCATGACAAACTTGTCTCTTTGGCCAAAGAAAATTAAACTGCAATGGCTGAAAGTCAACGTGCTTTGATAAAACTGGGCTCAGTATGAGGAAATACATCCTATTGACACCTCGTCATTTCTTAGGCACAGCTGTCCCTCAGAGTTCTGACTGCTGAAACTCCATCCTTAGATTGGTCAGTCTCTCAGTGGACAAGCTCCATTGTATGCTCAAGCTATTGGTAGCAGAGTCTGATACTAATACCCTAACCTCATTCCTGTCGTGCAGTGCCCTATAATCTAGCTAAGGCAACTGACTTCACCAGCCATCCTGGGCATTAGTCACTAACTGCTTACAAAAGAACACCAGTCTTACTCCTCCTGAGCTCAAAGGCTCAGAAACAGCAAGCTAACACTCAGCCTCAATCCTAGTCAATCATTTGAAGAAAAGGAAAAGAGAACAAAGAAAATAGGCAACTAAGGAGAGAAAGTATAAAATAAGAAGAAAGTGAGAGCCGACCAAAAAAAAAAAAAAAAAAAAAAGCAAAACAACATTTGAACAAACAATATTAAAGCACTGGGCAAAGGAAAGAAAGTGATGGCTATACTAGATTAATACTTATAGCCATAGTACCATGTAGCTGTTTAAGGCATAGGCAGCCCTTTAACATCAAGGTTTGTTAGGTCTTAAAAGGGTTAAAACAAACCTTTAATTTTTTTTTTATTCGTGTGTGTGTGTGTGTGTGTGTGTGTGTATGTGTGAGTGTGTGTGTGTGGTCTTTGGGTACAGAGTCCCGTATAATAAGACTATTTGTATTCATACTGGCAGAGTAAACACTACATGTTCATGCCCAGGCAGCTCTGTGCTTGTAATTTCAGCAAGAACAGAGCTCTGTCCCTCTGGGACTTCACTATTCCCCCAGTCTCCATTCGCTCAAACACAGAATGAGAGCAGAGAGAAAGCAGGAGAGAAAGATCATGGCAAGAGGTTTCACATAGCACTGCAGCTAGCTTTCACGTGGCCAAAAATCTCATTTTGTGTTTTAATTACATTAGTTAAAACCGTTTTGCTTCCAGCCCCATGTTCACAAGGGTGCCTTCCATTCCTGAACAGCGATTCAGTGAATCGGAATTTACGTCTGGCACAATGAAGCTTTTCTTTGCTGCTGAAAGGCTCACTGGGCAGATGCTACACATAGTAGCACAAATCTCTGCTTCAACTTTGTTTGTTGATGAGTATATATCTATTCTTATCAAAATTCTATGCATCCTCTCTCCCCATCCTCTTGTCTTTGCTATCTGTCGAGGTACTAGATCAGTAGAACTCCTAAAAGCCTAATATTCTGCATCTGGTCCAATGCTTAACACTAAATCATCTGATCATGGCTGTTCCTAGTATACTACTGAAAGAATCAAACACTTCATAAATAGAGGGCAAAAATTTTTTAAAGATTCTGAATAAAATGGAAAAAAGGTCTGCATATTATCTCCAGTGGTCTACCCAGTCTGTCTATGGCAGACACCCAGGTAAAGTGTACTTTTTCTAAGGAATGAGACTTATCTATGAATTATATCTAAAGCTGAAATAAAAATATCTCCATTTTTATGTTTGTTACTATTTTTATAATTGCTACAACTGTGCTTTAGAAGCATAGTTAAAACTGGAGGAATATCAACACATAGAGAAAGGCATAAAGGTATAAGGCAGAATATGACTTTACATCATTATTAAAATGTCACTATACAAGAAAGGAAGCCAAGGCTAGAAAACACATCTTAGATTAACTATCAATAAATGGGTTCTATGTTTCTTTTACGTTTAAATCCCTGGTTCTGACCAAGCCCCTTTAAGAAGAACATATTTGTTATGCTCATAACAGCACCAGACCAAATAAGCTGAGCATGGAAAAAATGCATAATTATTATGCAAATAAGTAAAAAATAAGGCAAAACAATATTTAAATGTTTTTGTTACAAAACAAACTCAAAATACAAATATTTATAAAGGGAAAGTAATCTCTTTTTATGTACCTATCACCTAATTTCAATTATCAACTCGTGACCAATCTTATTTCATCTATACTCCCACCTGCATCTCTCTTCATTTTAAATCAAATCCTGGACATCAGATCACTTCACCGGTAAATATTTTAGCATGTATGTCTAGCAGGAAGTAATACTCTTTTTAAAAAACCAAAATTGTAATAATGTTATCATACCCAATAATTTAATAATTCCTTGACATCTATCTAGTGTTCTCTCGCTAAAAAAACGTACCAGGACAACTAGGTTGCCTACACTGGTTGGATCTTAATACCATATAATGATCACTCCCATGAAAAGCTGGTACTAGTGGGCACAGATATAGAAAAGGAGAAGGTTTCAACTACTTGCCTCATTTCCTCCTGGAAGCCTGTTCATGTGGACCAGCTGACCTTGATCATCCAACACCAGTTCAGTATACGTCAGCATGTCAGAAGGCAGAGGAGGTGATGGGAGGAATGCTTGAGTGGACATGGACTCCCAGAGTTTGATCAGGGACTGGCAGAGGAGAGAAGTTTGATAATAATAACATTAACCTTTCAATATGGACAAAAATAATTATTAAGATGTCATCAATCTGGTTTCATTTTCTTTTCCAAGTGTTTTGCAGAGACTCTAAACATCAGACTAAACCTTCCAGCTCCCATTCTCAGTCAATATAGATTTATATAATTGTTTTTTACATAATACTTTTTACATGTCAAAAGTCAGGAACTTTTCAACAAATTCAAACTATTGAGCAAATCTGAATCAGTAATAAAGCATTAATACACGTAAAAGACCTGACACTACCCAGGAAAATTAAAATAAAAACTAAGTTGCATTGCTACCTTTAAAAAAAGGTGGGGGAAGAATGCTAGAGAAACCTGGAAATAGAAGAATATCCATGAAAGCAGGACATGATGCTCAGCTAAAACGAACAAAATCCAGGGAAGTCAGAGTAAGGTTTCCACTAGAGGTTCAGTAGAAACCTCTTTATAATATTTTTCATAGCTACAGGTCCCTACACAGGAATTAGCTCACTAAGACATGCATGGCTTTTTGTAAGTGTACAGATCAACAGTGCTCAAATTTGAGAAAACAAACACAATTATCCCTTTAAAAACAATTATGATTTTCATTTCCATCTTCCTATACAAATAAAACAAATCCTTTATGAAGTGAGAACCAGGTTAGTTCTTTCTTTGCTTGCCTCAAAGCAATAACTAAGGCCCAAATGACTCATATATACCTACATGTCCTAATCATTATGCTGATGTCTATCATATAGGAAAAATTACACAGAATAAGATTTCTATTTATAGCACTGATGTTGGGAAACAGAACCAACACTCAGCTTTCAAGCTAACAATGCTACAAAAGGAAAATAATGAGCGAAGGTAGCTATGTTTCAAGAGATAGGGCTTGTACACAAATGGTTGCATAAAGGTAATCTCTTCTATTTGTGAATAATACAGGAATTATAGACAGACTATTTACCAAGTCTACATATATTACTTTGTTAAAACTCAAATGTGGCGATACTGGTAGTATTGACTAGGAGACTTGGAAATCTATATTCATAGAATTTTTTTTTTTTTAAAGACAAATTCAGTATTCTTTTGAAACCTTATTCTTTATCTGTTGCATTTTCTGCTGGTGATATACTTTTCTTGCCTTCTATTGATGGAAGAAAAATCTGCAGCATAGAAGTGATTCACCATACAGATCAAGGGAATTTATTTTCATATAGAGGATGAAATTCATAATGTCATATTTTCTCATGCTAGTTTTTATTCAGCTATAATAAATCTCCCACAAAAGAACTTATAAACTGTGTACCATGAACTCTATATCCACTTGTCTATGCTATCTATATTGATTCTCATCATATTAGCTTAGGCTATCAGCTAGGGACCTGAGTTATCCTGGAAAATAGGAAAATGAGAACTAGAGTTCCATACCTCTTTTTTAATATCCCTAATTTGAACACAGACTTAGGAAATACATATGTAACTTCTCACACAGGTCACTGTAAACTATCATCACAGTCCTGTGGTCTTGGTTCACTCTCTTCTATCCAAGAGAGACTTCTATTCACATCATTCTTCCTGTTAATTCATAAAGAATCATCCAAAATCTGAGTTGGCAGTCACTGAATTTCAAATGAGATAGAAATGAGAAGTGTCAAGATATTTCCTGCTCTTTGAGAGTGTTCTTTTCTAGTCAAAGTTGCATCTGATGGAAATTCAGGAAAACCTTGCCTTTTGGAACATGTCATAACCCCATCCCTTTAGCCACCTTTACCTGCCGAAACATCTCTGGGATATCATAAATATATGTTGTTCCTAAGGACTGAGCCTGAAACCTCTTTGATTGAAGCAGGTCTTTGGTCACATATGGAGTATTGATTAACATTCCATGTAGTGGTCCCTGTTTGTCTCCATATGCCTGAAACATGATCTGCAAGAAAAAACAGAATGGCATCGCAGGTTAAAAGACAGAGGGAAAAGAAAAAAAGAAATCAAATAGCTGCCTAGAGGGTTTTTCCCCACAAATATTATTTCTTGAAAAACATTTTTGGTGGGCTGAGCACCTGAGACATGTCTCTTAACATTGGGTACTTGGTGTTCCCAATTCTCTACAGGTTAACTAACTCCAAAAAAGTTAATATATAATAGGCTACTACTCTTGTTTTTGGATTATTTGAAATCAATAAGAAAACACAGCATAAATTTCACATCTCAGAGACAGACTGATGAAGCTTGCCTTCTGAAGTGATTTGAATCCCATATGCTCAGAAATGAAGTAATTAGTAAGTAGTCTGAGCAATTCTAGTATTTAAGTTGAAAAGCAGCTATGCACTGAAGATAATTCTTATTATTAGGCCAGATCAAGGTTCTACCAATTCATTGTACTTTAGTCCATTTGATTAGAAGGTGCTTCATAAGTACTATTGGCCACACAAAAGCTTCAAAGATTTCTGCCAGAAGTGGATTTCACCCATCTAGATAGTTAATTCTTGTTAGCCCATATAATAAAATAACTATTTTAAACTATATATATAATTTCTCCCCAGTATACTGTCTATCACTAGTAACTCTTACAATATCTATATTGTCACATAATGAAACCACCACAGCAGTTTTTAATCATTTTAACTCAAATATTTCTAGAAGAGTACTCCATACTCTATATTTAGCTAGTTTTATTTGCTTATGAATATTTATAAGGGTTGTCATTATTTCAATTCAATTAATATTTATTGAGTGCTCATAGATTGTATAACACTGAACTAGGCACTTTATATATGAATTTGTACATATATAGATTCCCAATCCAATGAATACCAATGGAGACTGAGATGAAAGGGTATGTATACACCCACATATGCATCGGGGCCTTAAGGAAGAGCACAAGTCTACTAATGAATAGATTTGTGGACCTGATATACAAGTATAGGAATGGAATTAAGTACTTTCTAAAACCCTAGGGATAATGATTCCATAGTCCCTTACGTCAGAGGAACAGGAATGCTCTGCTGACTTATCCATTAGGTCCTGTTTTGGGCAAAACTTGTCTCAGGGTGCTTAACGGCTCTCAGACAAGCTCCCAGTCCTTTTCCACAAATTGATGGGAAAAGTCACCATGTGAGAAAAAGAATTAATAATGTCTTAGGAATTTAAGAGTAGAAATAGTAAAATTTTAAAAGATTCAAACTTAAGTAAGGCTAGATTCAGAGGCAGTCAGTCAAATCAAAATAAGAAAAAGGAATTTTTGTAACTAAATTTCTTGTCTATTAAGAGAGACAAGACCTCAGGATTTGAGACTCAGCTTTTTCCATGTTCTGGGATAAAGTTAGATTGGCCACAGGTAAGCAACAGAACTTTGCACTGAGGAAGGGAGCTAGAGAAAGCTACTGCTACAAATTTAAAATGGTAAAACCACTTTGGCAGTTTGTCAGTTTCTTATAATGTTAAGTATAAACTTACTATGAATAGCAATTATACTCATATATTTACCTAAGAGAAAGTTACACAAAAATTTATAAATTAATGTTCGTAGCAGCTTTATTGCTTGAAGTGCATTTCATCCTTTTATAATTGGGAAATAAAACTTCATATATCCTTCCACAGTGGAGAATAGATAAAAAAAATTCTTTGTAGATCCACAAAATGGAATACTACTCAGCAATGAAAAGGAACATGCATATAATCCAGGTAACACCAATGAATCTCAAAAACATTATGCTGAGCACAAGAATCCAGACACAAAATAGCAGATTTTGTCTGATTTCATTTTTATGAAATTCTAGGACAGGCAAAACGAATCTATAATAATGGAAAGCAGATCAGTGGTTACTAAGGCTGCAATTGGTACTCTACCTTTGACTGCAAAGGATAATTAGAGAACTCTGTGAGATAAGGAAATGGTCTCTATAATGACTGTGATGGCATCACACAAGTGTATACAACTATTGGAATGAACTGAATTGTACATAAAAAATGAGTCTGTCACATTATATGTAAATTATACCTCATAACATGGTTTCAAAATGTTATTTCTTCTCTTATGCAACACATTAGGAATCAATTCACTTATGCAATGGATTACCCAAATCTCTTTTCCCTACTATGACTACATGGCATCATTATTCATTACAACCTATACCACAAAGACTATACAAGAGAAGTGAAACAAAATGAAACAAGTAAGTCAGCCTTACTTCTTAATGGAAAAATGAGTAAATGATGTGCTAGGGCCAGAGGATGATCATAATGGATAGTAATGGAAGACTCTAAATGACCAGCTATTTACGCTAGTTTATTTTTTACTATAATGAACCCGGTAATTAAAACTTGGTAAAGAGTATGTTTTACAAGTTCACAAAAAATATGTATACATTTTACATAAAATACATCTTTCACCAGAGGGCATCAATGGGCTTCTCTTAGCTGGGTGTGGTAGTGAATGCCTGTAAACCCAGCAACTTGGGAGGTGAAGCAGAATGAACACAGTTTTAAGTAAAACCCTGTTGTAAAATAAAATTAACCAGAAAAGGGCTGGGCACAGGGCAGGGTGTTGGGTGGAGGCATGGCCTGGGGATGTACCTCAGCGGTAGAGCGCCTTTGATTTCGATCCCCAGTACTGCAAATAAAAAAGAGAGAGAAACAAAAATTGAAAGGTAAAAAAATCAGTGGCCAGATGCAATGGTGCACAACTGTAATCCAGTGGCCTGGGGACCTGAGATAGGAGGATCACAAGTTCAAAGCCAGCCTCACCAAATTAGCAAGGTCCTAAAGCAACTCAGTGAGACTGTCTCTAAATAAAATATAAATAAAAGTCTGGGGACGTGGCTCACTGGTTAAGCACCACTGGGTTCAATCCCTGGTATCCCCTCCCCGCCAAAAAATCAGTAATCCCAGCTACAAGAGGCCGAGGCAGGAGGATTGCAAGTTCAAGACCAACCTGGAATAGCTAGCTTATCTATCTATCTATCTATCCATTTATTTTTGTATTTATCTATTTAGGTGCCAGGGATTGAACCCAGGGACACTTAACTACTGAACCATACCCCAGCCCTTTCTATTTTTTATTTTGAGACGGAATCTTGCTGAGTTGCTTAGGGCCTTAGTAAATTACTGAGGCTGGCCTCAAATTTGCAATCCTCCTGCCTCAGTTTCCAGAGCTGCTGGGATTATAGGCATGTACCACCGTGTACAGTTTCAACTTGGGCAATTTAGTAAGAATAAAAAAGGGGCTAGGATGTAGTGTAGTAGGTAGAATATTTACCTCGTGAGGCTCTGGGTTCAAGCCCCAGTGATACAAAAGGAAAGGAAAAGGGTTTGGCAATAAGCACCAACTAGGCACTTGGGAGCACTGGAACTGGGTGAAGGCTGCTCCTTCTGTCAGTTCCTACCTCCAGCTTTGGGCTCACAAACTGGTACAAATGACACAGTGATTCTTGAACTTTCAACTGAAGAACCTGATAAAGACCTCTTTCTTCAGGGCTTCTTAAATATGCAGGGCCCCTGATAAAAGGGCTCTCCTCTCAAGTTGAGGGAGTCAACTCATTCTTTCAGATGCCTAGCAAGTGCTTACTTTGTGCCTGATATAACACCATGCCCTGATTGAAGACATCAGTACCTTTCATGATCCTGTGTTGCCACTAACCAGCTTAAGGGAAATCTAAAAGCTTTCTAATAAAATAAAGGGGAAAAAAGTAGTTATGAAGAACAAACATATTTATCAAAACATTAAAATCTCAAGTGGCCATCTTATTCTTCATAAGAATAGGCCTGCCTCAAAGCCACTGTAGAAGTTAATTAAAAATATCCTGCCCATGGAAAGCTTTGACTGAAAATGTCCTTAAGGTTGTCCTGAAAAACATCAAATGCAGCAAAAATCACTGAATACTCTTTCTCTTGCTCACCCCTTGTGCTCTTGTGCACTCTGTTTTAACTGTTCACTTCTCACAGGATAGATTTCTCTGGTCATCTAACTGGGAATCAAAGAACAACATGAAAGGTCACTATAAAAATTGTCGAAACTGAGATTTTAAAAATGCATCTTGAAAAGACTGGCAAAAAATGTCTTTTCCTACCTCTATTCCCAGTTTGAAAAGGACATAGATAAAAACATAATCTCTTCCAAGCACCCAAATACATAGAACAGACTAAAGCCCTGTTTATATATTCTGTAGCAAGTTCATCCTTTTATTAGAAGGAATCTACTTCCCAAGTTCAGGCCAAAGCCCTAAAAATAATGTCCTAGTTCTTAAGAAGATGTGAGCAATAGTGAAGCTACCTACACCCAATATCATAGAAAATGGCCCAAATATTTAGAAACTAAACAGTTCAAACAATTCAAGTGAATTCTTTGTTACCACATAATCAGTCTGCATTACATTCCACTTCTGCATTTTCAATTTTTCAATCTGAAAAAAATGGTTTAAAGTTTGATACTTTGTTCCTATATAGATATATAACACTCTGAACTCTTGAAGGAAAAAATGTGTGTGTGTGTGTGTGTGTGTGTGTGTGTGTATAAGCGGAATAATATAATGGATAAATAAAGTTAATACTTAATACTATTCATGTTATTTTACTAAATTGAAATTTTTCTTCCATAAGATAGGAGAAGTGGGTGACATTCTCACAATTCTCCTTTCCTCAGTTGTCAATAAGCGGTCTAACTACATAGGAAACAGGAAGTTCAAATTAGACCAGAGAAGACTAGATTGCTAAAGTAGCTTAAGAGCCCTTTAAAAAAACAGAGCTCTAAACTGAAGAATTATGCCTGGAGTCAGGTCCACTTGGCATATTTGTGCTCACCAATATGTGACAAAGGGTTGAGGGCTTTATAATATCCTTGACTGAGAACAGGGGCACTTCGTATAAGGCAAATATTTTCCAAATTTCACAACAGTTAAGCTAAAGAGAATAACTCCATTGATAAACCAATGGGGTTTGTGAGCTTGAGTCTTCTATTACAAGAACAAGTGGCTCATTTGTAGGACCAAATCAAAACTCAGAGAAGCCTGCTTGACTACTGTACCTGTGCTGTCCTGGAGTCAGTCACTTCCTTGTATAGGCTGATGTCCAAGTAATAGCCAGATTCGTTTGTCAGGAAGAGGCGGATGGGAATTGCTTTTCCAGTTGGTGTCAGGCGAATGTTGATTTTCAGTTCTGCCTGGAGGACGCGCAATTTCCACAGCCGACTTCCATAGCGCATTACCATGCTCCGCACAGATTCCTCAATCTGACACAGATACATCACCAAGAACAAAACTTAAATACCTTGTAACTAAGAACCTGTTTCAGGTCTGTCCGTCTTTCGGAAAGGAGGAATGGAAAAAAGATGCTGTTTTATGGAGATCTGTATACCATATACATTTCTTACACAAAGTGGGCAGATGTTTCTCCCTAAAAACTATTCTTGCTTAGAACAAGACAGGGACAATTTCATGCTGGTCTGGGATGAGAGCGGTTTTCTCTAACTCACGCCATCCAAATCAGTATAACTCCTTCCCCTTTTCCAATTATATTCGTACTCTATATCTAAGATCTGCAATATCTAAAATTAAAAGCTACAGGATTTAAGAGAAAGCACCAAATAAGAATAAAATCCCTAGTTAAATAGCTATTAAGTAGCATTTATATGCATGGTAACTATGTTTCATTGCACTTACAGGACCTTAAATCAACATAGCAATTACCACCATGAGCTTTTTTCCATACAATTTTATTAAACTTTATAATATATGTCTCTTGCTAAATTGCAGAAATTAAAGAAAGGCAATTTGTAGGTGGTGCTAGAATGTTCTCTCCTAAACATTAGAGCTCTGAAGTTTGGTCACTGTCAAGTCCAACTGGGATTTAAGGAGAAGGGACAAATGTTTCTTAGTTTTTCTAAACTTTAAACCAAGGCAGCTTAACACTTAGTTTTCATAGTTACAAGAGTTATTTTAACTGAATGGACTTAAAGGCAATTTTGTTATTGACACGCTAATGCAAAACTTTGTTTCCAATAGGCAATAGGCTCTTTCCTAGCAAGCAGCTAGGCCAGACTACTCAAATTTAATCTTTTCTTAACTATCTTTCTAAAATGCTTTATCAACATCCTAGAACAGCTCAAGATTATCTCACATCTCCCTTCTCTTGTGGTAGACTTAGGTAGTATGTGCTATCCTACAGCTTATTTCTCTAACACAGAATTTTAACTCAAAATAGATTTTAAGAAGTTAACTTCTCATCCTCACACTTGTTTGCTAACCAAGAGATATTTATCCATTATTTTCTTTAGGGAACAAAAGCCAACAATCTCTATGTACAAAAAATTGACAGCTATCTGATTAGAAAAGCAGAGCTGGGGCATATGGGTGTTAAGAGTTAGAGGCTGAAAAGTAAATATTAAAAATTCATTGAGAAAAGTCAAGCAAAATCTAAAAATATATATAGTTACCCAGTATCCAGGTCATGATGAAGCATTCTGGCTTCATCAGTCCCAAAATACTTAGGGCAAATATATACATATATTAGAGGAATACATAAATATACATATATTAGGAGAAATAATAATAATTATATATATTACTATATATATATATATATATATATATATATTTTTTTTTTTCCCCCCCAGTGGCTAAGTGCCCCATGGGTTCAATTTCCCCAGTGGGAGGGTGTGTGTGTGTGTGTGTGTGTGTGTGTGTGTGTGTATACACATACACCATGGGGCACTGAACCACAGAGCCACATCTCCAGCCCTTTATTTTTAGACAGGGTCTTACTAAGTTGCTTATGGCCTCACTAAATGGCTGAGTCTAGCTTTGAACTTGCAAACTTCCTGCCTCAGGCTCCAGAGCTCCTGGGATTTTTAGGCATGTGCCACCATGCCTGGCCTAGGAGAAATTCTGCTTAAACTACATGATGAGGTTTGAGCCCTATCGTTGGCTTTCCTAACAGAAAATAGTAACCCGTTGTTAGCTTCAAGTTTTCAAGAAAAAAAGTAAAGAATTGTTTCTCAGTTCTTAGATAATAAGTTCAAAACCAAAAGTTCGGCTGGGGTTGTGGTTCAGTGGTAGAGCACTTATTTAGTATGCATGAGGCATTGGGTTGCATCCTTGGCACCACATAAAAATAAACAAATAAAATAAAGGTAAAAAAAGCAAAAGTCTATGCCTATAATTGGCCTTGAGAAAGGAGATACTTGGTTATCCTATCCGAATTTCAGTCTCATACAGAGTCAGAGGGAGCAAAATAGAGAGCAGTCTGTCTTACACACCTAGGATAAAAAGGTCAAGTACAGAACTGTCTTGTTTTCTTTCCTTAAATTATACTGAATGCATTTTAGAATAGAGCCTTGGGGAAGAAACTAGACATAATATATATATAATACATGTGAAATTTCTTTCTTCTTTTTTTTTTTTTTGTTAGGGACACGATATCTTTATTTATTTTTAAGTGGTACTGAGGATCGAACCCAGTGCCTCTCATGTGTGAGACAAGCGCTCTACCACTGAGCTACAGCCCCAGCCCCTACATGTGATATTTCTTATCAGCCAAATTCTCCTGTGGTAAACTACTAAAGAGAAATAGGTTAGCTATTTTGGGAAGGTGTCTTATCCTGGTAAGGCCACTAGGTAAGTATGTTAAACCACAGAAACAGTGCACTAAATGTCTAATAATAGCAAAATTATTTCACACGAGAAATTCTAGAAGATACTATAAAATAGAACTACTATCACAGAAAATATAAAACTTGTCCTAATAGAGGAAAAGAATTTTCATACTTTTATAAATGATAAGCAAGCAAACACCATGCCACCTTCAATACTGAGGGTTTTCTTAATGCCTATAGCAAAATTTTGCCACTGTCTTGGAAACTTAGTCTTTCAAGTAGTGTGTAAACTTAAAAGGCTCAAACCACTGAACAAGAACACCTGTTTCCAAGTCCAAGGAAGATATATATGAATGAATCTTTTTGCTTATGTTCGGAGTCCTGGCAGAGAAGCTATGAGAAACGTACCTTTGACGGGTCCATGATGACTGTAGGCACAAAGTTGAGGAAGATGTGGTTACAGTCTGTGCGAACATTTGTATTGTTAAAAGCAACTTCCAACTCATCCATGGCTTCCAGGAGCAGACGCTCCCCTTCATTTTGTAGATACTCAAAAGAAGCTTCCTATACAGAAAGAAAATCACCATCATTAATGTGTTTTCAAAGAAACAACAAATAAATGGCTATTATAACTACTTAACAGCAGTATGTCATAAATCATAAGGCTCAAGGTGAAGACATTATTTGTTTTTCTCCCTAGAGTCCATCTAGTGATCATAGGCAGCAGGGGCATGCAAAGGCCACAGAGTCCTTGCCAGCACTTTCTCTTGCCTCTTAGTGTATCGTTTCCTTCCAACACGTGGAAATGCTGGGCACCCCCAGAGCTGTAACACCAACAGGATTATAATTCATACATGTCAAACAAATTGTTTAGAACAGAAATCTGCTTAGAAATGAGAAGCTGAAGAAAACTCATGGCTATGCAATACAATAATAACTACACACCAGGAAGTCCTTGCTATATTAGACACTACCCATTCTGCTAGACAGGTTTATGGTGGGATTACTTCTTTACTAACTCTTGTCCTTATTCTCTATTATCACTCAACTCTCCCTTTGATTTTTCTCTTAGCACACTTTTCTTTTTCTCAAGTGAGTGCTATCATGTTTCCATTACCAAGAAAAATCAGATTAAATAAAAATAAGCCTTTATTATTTGTAATATTTACTTTTGTGAAAGAAATGACTCTCAGACACCTGCTGGTTATTGGAGAGTGAAAGGAAATAGAACAAGAGCCTGATTCAAACAATGAAAACATGATTTTGAACCTTTCTTATTTCTCTACCCCTTCCCTCAGGGATAACTTCCCATTGAAGTACAGCACCTACCTTGGTGACCAGATCGGAATGTCTGATGATTGCACGAACAAAGAACCTGTAATCTGTCACTTCTGTGCCAACTTCTACCTTAGCTGCCCCAAGATATAGGTGCATCTTGTGGTTAGCACATGGAATGGCAGTGAGGTCAAAATTTCTCATCCGGTTCAGCTCTAACTGGAAAGCTAGAGCAGGTTCCAGGTGACGATAGATTCGGTCCTCCTCAAACTGATCACAAGAATCAGACAAAAAATAGCTCACAAGAGGTAGTTATAAGATTATGATTACATAGGTAAAAGAGATGCTTGAAAATAGCAATGAAGGTATGATGCGCTAATAAGCAAAAGAAAATGAGCTACATACAAGGTATTGCTAAGGTTACTGCTGTAGCTTAGGTAAGATTAGGCACTAAGGTACCCATGCACTTAACTTTTCAACATATATGCTTTTACAAGTGGTGATGCTCCCCATTAAAAACAAAGACACTGGGCATATTGGTCATGTATATAATCCCAGCAACTTGAGAGCCTGAGGTAGAAGGATTGAAAACTCATGGCCAGCCTCAGCAACTTAGCAAGGCCCTAAGCAACTTAATGAGACCTTGTCTCAAAATAAAAAATAAAAAGCTGAAGATGTGGCTCAGTGGTTAAGGACTCGTATGTTCACTCCCAGGTACTAAAGAACCCAAAATGAACAAACAAAAAGTTACAAACAAGCAAAAATTTCAATTCCCTTGGAACTCCTATGGCATTTAATGTTATAACTCATTTTTTAACCTTAACTACAAACTGCTTCACATTAACATTTATTCACATGCTGATGTTTTAGGTTTACCCAAAAAGTCTAAAATGCTAAAGGACAGAACTTAAATCTTACCATTTATGACACACTACAACGAACACAGTAAATGCTCAATAAATAAACATCATTTTTCAAAAAAGGTATTTGGCTTTGGAACCTAATATATCCACAGATATATAATTATGCATCTTTTTCAAAAGTTTTATTAGTACATTTACTGTGTGTTTGCTTGAAACTAAATTGTTTTTCCAGAGTACATGTCAACTGAGTGAACAGTGAGCCAGCACCAAAAATATAGGCTGGTAACAAGAAGAAACCTACATAGTATGAACTACTATACTTTAAAATTGAAAAACAAATGCATGGGAACAAGAGTTGAACATAAGTTGTGACAAGAATAATTCTACAATGCAGTATTATTTAATATCACATCGTTAGGATTGTTTTGAAGGATAGGGATGATTTTGAAAGTTATTGTTTTCTTTGGGTAGCTCAACACATTTGATTGTTTTCTAAATCAAACTCTTTCTGAAGGGAGTGTGCTTTAGTTCTAAAACACATGTAAACAAAGAGAAACACAAGTTCAATCAGAGAAAGAATAGGAAAGATAAGAAAACAGGAAAAAAAAATTCAAAGGGTAGGAATCTAGCAATCAGTCCTTACCTTATCCCTTGCTCGGAATGTGAAAAACTTAGGGAATTCTCTCTGTTAAAGAAGTGGGTAAAATGTGTCAGTCCTTCATAGATGTGGCCCTCCAGAAACAAACAGTATAGAAGAAGCTGGGCATCTAGAACAGTTTTCCAGAAAACGTGCTCCTCATCTAAGCCTAGTCCACAGAATGTGAATAGTCCTCTGAGTAATCATCACTTTGACCTCACTTTCAAATTTGAGAATTACCACATTACCTAAGTTTAGATATCTAAAGTATCTCCTGTCTCCAAAGTAAAAAATTTATAATGTTTTCATGTCTCAAACTAAAACTTTCTGGGTGTTGTCTTGGCAAAATCTGGCAAATAAAACCAACATTATCCTTATGCTGCAGACACTGCAATAATAGTTACTAGAATGATTTCCCATGTTTCTCCTAAACAAACTCTTAAAGCAAACTAGCCAGACAGCATAGAATCTTCAGTCCGTGGTGTTTTTTTCCCCCTACATTCATTCTCAAGTCAATAATGTCAAGAGTATGAAAAATATTTCAAGACAAAGAAAACCATTAGATACTACTTTGGACACTACCACTCTATAGGAAAGAAAGGGTAGAACTAGTGAACTTATAATCATTAGGTCTTAACGCTCTTTTGCAGAGCATTACAAAAGAAAGCAACCAATTTACTAGAACCTTATTAATTAACAAAGATGAATTCAATTAGTAGAGTTCATTAGTTTCTGAAATTTAACTTATTAACACCAAATACCCCTGTTTCTCGGATGGAAAGCTCTACTAGCAGTGTTGGAATCAAGTCGTTACTATTTGCCTCGATAGGAGGTTTCATTAGGCATCTTCTTCATTATGAGTGCAATATAATCAAACACTTATTGGTACAAGGCAAAGAGACCAGGACTAGCTGCCTACATATCCTTCAGTGGGCTTTAGGAGCCATGAAGAAAAGATGTACTGAAAATCTTCTAGATGGCAGTCACTCTCATATGTTATCCCAGTGAATGTTTACAACAACCTCAAGGGAGTCTTTATGACCCCCATTTTACAGATGAGCAAGTATTGGTTTAAGTGATATGCCCAGGATCATAGAACATAAACTTGGGTCTCTCTGATGCAACAGCCATACCCTTCCACCTCTCAAGTGCAGGGCATCATTACTCTATTCTTCTTATAATCCAAACATCTCCTTAGAAGATTTAGCTTCATGAGACAACAAAACAAAACAACAGAACAACAAAAAGACCCCCTAGAAAACTCAGTCTTTGTTTGGTGGAGAGGAGGCAGAAAACAAACAAACAAAGCAAAACTTGTGCTAAAAACTTGTGGTTTATGAATTTACTGAAAACTTGAATACTTTCCACAGGTATTACACTGTATCCTTACCTTGCACAGTTAATACTCCTTTTCATATTTTTCTCGGTGTTTTAACTATAAAAGTGATTTTAACATACTTCTACAAGTGCATTTACTATGCCCAGGGATATCACTTGTCCAGAGTTGGGTCTTTAAAAGCCCTTTGAAGGTGGATTTTACACAGAACTGATCTTTTACTAATGACATTTTGTTCTAAATAATTCTCTGATGTTCTCCCCTCCCCCTGCCCCAGTGACAGTGAAGCACATGGGGATAACTTCAAGGTGAAGCAGGAATACATTCAGCTGAGTTGTCAGTAGATTTCATGCTCATGGATTTATATAATCTAATTTTGGCTTTATTCTAGTGAAGTTTAGCTTTCAGTGTATTACCTAGAAAGTAACACATGTCAAAAAGGATGGGTAACAAAATCTTTCCATGGAACCAACTCCCTGAAAGAAAAGTCATCAAGGAGAGTGACAATATAATTTTTAAGTATATATTTTTCTATTCTGCCTGAACTATTATTAGCTAATTAAAATATTTATTTAGTATATCATTTATCCAATTGTACACATTATTACATTTTCCTTCAAACACAAAACCATTTTCCTTCAGAAACAATACCAATAAAAAATGCTTTCTTTTCCACTAAACAAATTAAGAAAATTTATAGTAAATAGCAGGCACAAAAGCAAATGGTTTGAATGGAAATACTTTTATTGCAAATAATGAAAGAAAATGATTTTGGTGGAGGATGAACTATGTGTAGGTGACAAGACTGAGCAAATGTTTAAAAAAAACAATTTCATTAAAGTTAGCTAAAAAAAAAGACATCATGAGATGATATAAAAGCAAACTTTTTTTTTTTTCAAACATGTGAGCAAATTTTTAGCTCCACAGTAAATTTAAATATTGAACATTCAAAAAGGGGTGTGGTAAGAACTTTCATGTAATGGGAAAGCAGGACTATTGAGAAATTCTTTGGGAGACCAGAAGTCTGAAGACTTTTATAGAAAGTCACTCAAAACAAAACAAAACAAAAACAACAAAACAAAACAACAACAAAAAAAACCACCACCACAGAACCACAGAAAAGAAATCCAAAATTCTGATCCTTCATCTCACCTCATCTTCATACTGCCAATTTTTCCACTAACAGCACTCATGCTTATTCCATCACTAATGTAATTGCTTTGCAGGCATTCTACTAGTGTTATGGGCAAATATTATAATTGAATGTACACAAAGAAAAACCCTCTTAGTGTTCTGGTACCAAAAACAAAAGAATGCAACATTTCTCAGGAAGAAATTATACCCCTGCTGTGTTCTAATCAGCCAACCATCATCAAGACAATCAAAATAATTTGCCTAAATTAGCCAATCAAGACACCCTGCAAATCAGAGAATGTGAAAACCTGCAACAGAAAACATCATAGCTGATTATGATACTAATAATCGTGTTAAAAACCTAATGAGATGAAGAAATTGGGAGCTTGCTGGTGCAATTCTCTTTTACCTCAACATGCTGAGAACTAATTATATAGACTGTAATTAAAACAAAAACCCATACCAAACCCTCTGAAAACTCATAGTTGGTCCACTAGCAAACAGAACTACCTTTTTGGAAAGAAAGGTTAAAAGGAAGGAAAGAAGGAAGAACAGACAGACATATACACATAAATACATGAATTATGAAACTTGACAACTGTTCGTGAGCTCATCCCTCAAAACTTAAATAATCCAAAACATTTAATTTTAAAGTGGGAGTCACTCATATAACAATCATGAAACTACAATTATTTCTTGGGAGATGCGCAACAATTTAAAAAATCTCATGAAATCTTACATGTAAGAAAGGGAAAAAAAAAACCATTTTATTAACAGATGCAAAACTGCTTGATTAGAATCTTTTCACAATTTTTGGACATAATGTTTTGATTTAAGTCGCAAAGGAAAGGAAGAAATCCTGAAAATATGCATTTTAGTCTCCTTAAAAAGCACTTTGCTGGAGCTGAGGATGTAGTTCAGTGATACAGCACCTGCCTAGCACAGTGAGGCACTGGGTTTGATTCGTAGCACCACATAAAAATAAATAAATAAAATAAAGGCATTGTGTCCAAAGCACTTTGCTAATTTGTAGCCAAGCATATTCCACCATGCAGTAGTGCATGCCTATAATCCCAGCAATTGGGAGGCTGAGGCAGGAGGGCCACAAGTTCAAGGCCAGCCTGGGTGATTTAGCAAGAACCTGTCTCAATATAAAAATTAAAAAAGGGATGGGGAATGTAGCTCAGTGGTAAAGAGCCCAAGGATTTAAAAAAAAAAAAATTATATCTCTCCCCCAAAAACATGATATCTCCCAAATTTGTACCCTCTGCTACACTTTTTAGAATTCCAGACCAGAAATGTGAGTGAAACTAACAGAGAGTGAGTTGGTGAATTTTAACTAACAACACTGTAGAGCTACATTTTAGACAGCTGCAGAAAATAGCTACAAAAATTCAAGGAGCCTCTTTTGCTTTGAAGGATACTTCTTTACTTCTTTTTAATACAATAATTTATATATATATGAATAGAGTTAAAACTTTCTGTTTAAATATCCATTTTAAGCAGCTATGTTTTAAAGTCCCATTACGAGTATTTGATTCAATTAGGTGGTTATGGAAATGGACTGACACTGAACTTCCTTATAGCCGGTGAGCACTGCCATCTCAGAACAAGTCCCCACTTAGAGTAAAGCTAGCTAGAGTGGCTGGCTTTCTGGGGACTATGGTGACTATACAGTACTAGAAATGCTTAGAGACAGCACTGATATCTGAATAAACATCTCAAAATATACACACTCTCCAGGAACTTCTCTTCTGGTCCTCGTTTGCCTTGTTCTAGTTCTGAAGCAGTCTGAAAGACCATGACTATGAAACAGCATAGCTTGCTTCATTCCATAACAACATTGAACAAAACTTGGTAACCTTCCTTCTCTCCTTGCCCCCTCACGTGTGCATTCTCTCTTCTCTTCAATAATATAGGGATTTCACAGTGTAGAACAGGTAGGCTGCATACATCACAGTGGATTACCAAGAAGCCAGAGAGATCAAGGGATTCATTTCTAACACTCCTGGAAAGCTTCCTATTTTTCACACTACACTAACTATGGCCAAGCACATATCAAATGACATGACAGAGGCTAAGCATCCTTCATGAATGGCAAGCTACCACCAACAGACAAATTCACAGGAGCACTATGATAGCAAGCCCTGGATTTGTACAGTTTCTGCCAAGGCTTCCTGGCCATTGTAGAACCTGGATAGAGTTCAGTAATAATTGCCCTTGTCCCCTGTGAAATCACTAACCATTTCTAAGGAACATAACATAAAGCACCCCAACTACTCGAACATTCAATTCTTTAAAGCAAATCTAGTCTACACTTAAACCTTAATGTTCTCTATGCTCTAAAGCAGACTTTCCTACACTCAGGACAAATCAAGTCACTTGATAATTTCACTGATTTCCCACTCAATGCCACTATAAATAGGAACAGTGATTGCCAGGCAAGACCTCCTGCTGATCTCATTTCCTAACAGATTTTGCCTAAACATGTCCCCATTGAACAGAAATCCAGAAATATTAGGACACTGGGGAGGAAACGTCTTAGAGCTGTTAAACATACTCTAGGACATGACATAGATTCAGAAAGATAAGATTCAGTTTTTATTTTGTGTGTTTCACACCTAAAATAATTTTTTAAAATGTTAGTGAGAACGAGTAATTTTAAGTTAAAAAATTTAGTGAACTGTTGTAACTGATCATGGAATGCTTATTATAGGAAACCAGTTAGTATACTAGAGACATGAAGACTCCATCTGCACTATTAACAAAAAGGAAAAGAATTTTACAAATTCAGCATCATTCCCCAAAATAATATGCTATTATTCCAAACTCAGTGATAAAAAGAAAAAGCACACTAACATTTAAGAACCTTGATCGATACTTTTCCAAAATCCAGGGATGACTATGGTATGTTTATCTTAGCTCTGACCAGTCACAGTGTTTATTCATGGGCTTTCATATTCTGTCCTCAAATATCAATTTTATTTTCTAAGCTCCTGATTTTTCTTCCTAAAGCCCCAGGGTTCTCTTTAAGCTCCTCATACTTCTCCAGTGACTTCAGTTTCCTATCTAAAGTTATTGATTGATATATATCTGCACTCTTCTTGATTTCCTGACATCAATAACACAAGGGAGCTGTATAGTCCACAACATTTCCTAAAGCATTTCAGAAAATCCTAGCTCTTTAGTTTGCAGGGTAGGCTCTCTTGGTTCTCTACAGACTAGTTCAGCAAGGTGAATTGTAAGAGGAGAAACAAAATGTCAAGTGTTAGAGACTTAATAAACAAAAGGGCAATAAAAGCAATCACACATAGGTCCTTGAATTTAGAAAGTCTTTTCAAGAATCTCAAATGTTATCTTCATTATTACAAATGAGTAGGGCTTGAAAACTAGATTATCTTAATTGCTAAAACAAAACAAACAGAAAAGCAAAATGAAATAAAATTTTTCATCAGGAAAATTGAGACTTCCTAACATCCTCTGGAATCTTTCTTAGCTACATTAGAATTAACTTTTAGTGAGATATTTTGACTATAATTAGTCATTTTGAGAATGACATCTTGACTGTGAACTAGATCTTTCACTTTACTGCTGTTATCATACTAGGTTTGATCACATGGGTATACTACAGTTGAGATACCAGGCTATTAATTTAGTTGTCTTTCACATAAAACTTTAATTTCATAAATATTAAAAGTCAATTCAAGGGCTGGGACTGTAGCTCAGTGGCACAGCACCGCATAGAATTTATGAGGCCCTGGTTTGATCCTTAGCACCACATAAAAATCAAACAATAAAGAAATGCTGTCCATCTACAACTACAAAGAAAAAATTTTTTTAAAGTCAATTCAGTTAAATGGAACTATAAACAAAAGAATACTTAATTTTTATTTATTTCCTATTCTTAGAATTAACATAAGATAAAAATAAAAACTTTGGCTCTGCTACAGCATTTTTAATAATAAATCACTATTCTTCAGAAGTGAGATTTCTTGATAATAGAACTTGAATCCATATTTGGTAGAAGCCAAAATCTCAAAGTACAACCGATTATTTTTGATTATTGATTCACTATGTGCACAGAAGAAATTATTAGTTCCTACTTCTACCTTATTCATCTGAAGAAAATCATACGCTCATCCTTAACTATTTCTCAGAGATACATTAAGAATTCATTATAAGATGTTTTAAAAAAAGGAAAAAAACTTTTGCTGGAACACTTGATAGAAGGATTGAATATTCATCATAATACTTTCTAAATGAAGAAAGACCAAACATCAGCAGTCTAAACCCTTCTAAATAACTCAGATATATTCTGTTTCAGTTATTGGTGGCAAACAGATAAAACAGTAAGTTGTCTTTCATAATTGTTCCTTTTACTTACATGAAATCTCTGATCCACCTCACAGTTGACCTGCTTTCTAAAATCCTTTCAAGTAAGACAGAAAGAAAAAAAACAATAGAAACCACCAATTAGTAATAACATTTTAAATGAACTGAGTAATAAGTAATGAGTTAGAAAGTCCTTCCCAGAATCTCAAATGTTTTGTCTAATGTTTATTAAAATTTAAATTTATATGAAAAGTTATTTCTCTGCATAAATTCTGTAAGTAAGCATATTACTACAATCCCACTTTATTTTAAAAATTATGGTAAGAGCACAAGAAATACACATACAATTTCCATGTCAATCAATACCTTTTGTGCAACCAGAAAAGTAAGGCGTCGGATTCCATGCTCAACCAAGGTAGCTTTCTATGAACAAACACATAAAATAAGATAGATGACATCTCCATTCAACCTAAATTTTACCCTGTTCAATTCTTGTAACACTCTGTTTGGGTTAAGCACCCTATTTGGATATTTGTAATCTCAGCTCTGAATCTTCAAACTTGCAAATAAACAGATTTTAACATGGCTCCTGTGGCTAAGTCTTAAGGAATAGGTTTTATATTGATTTGCAAAAAAATTGAAAGAAAACTTTGTGGAAGAGAAAAGGTTATATGAAGTCACCTAAGTTCTGTCAGAATTGCTTCACACCAAAATAAGCCTACAATTCATGTTTTTAGAAATTAAAGTACTGGTTGTGTATTTAAATGTGAAGATTAATACTACTGATGTATAAGCTAAATGAAATCAAGTAGATGAAAATAAAGAACTTTCTATGAAACAGAAAATAGGTTCTAAACTTTTATTTAGAATATAGATATTACCTACCATTAGATATAGCATTTCTAGAATCTAACAAATCCTAACCTTTCAGTTCTTCTACAACAATTCCCCCTTACTTTACATGGAGTGATTTTTTTTTAAAGGTTATCTTTAAAATTTATTGAAAACAATGTTTAACAGGCTTTTAAATTTAAGGAGCATTCATATCTCCACTTGGCATAGGCAAATGGTATATTAGGAGTAAACAAAGACTAGAAATTTCAAGATAGCCTCTTAAGAGAGTCTTGGACCTCTGGAAATTAGCCTCTCTCTATCCTTTACTATTCACTTACCTCAAAAAGGAAAGAAACAGAGTATGAATTAAATGAAAGACATGCTTTTAAGAGTACTAAAAAGGGGCTACATGGCAACATATAGAAAAAACGATCCCACCAATTGAATGACTTGAGAGAATATATTAATAGTACAAACAGAAAAATACATGGCCTTTTACAACCTACATCCAGACTTAAGTTTGATAACATTTCTTGCTATAACTCTAACCAAGAGATATGTTCAAAAGCCAATTATTTTTTTTAATTTGTTCTAATTAGTTATACATGACAGTAGAATGTGTTTTGACAAGTCAATTCTTAATTTTCATTTTTTTTTTAAAATCCAAATTTGCTTCCCCCCCGCTTTTTTTTAAATCCAAATTTGCTTCCCCTTATAAAGAAGCATGTTTCTGGGTCATTTTCTCGTATTTCTCTATTTCTTCTACGGTATTGCTGAGTAATAAAATTGACTTTACTAACAGTACAAGCAAAAAATACAGGAAAAATAAATTTTATATATATAAATTCTAACAATAAATTCCTAGGTCAAATATAAGTTTTGATCCAACCACACTTAAAAATATTCCATACTGTCATCATACTCCTTAGCATAAATAACCAAATACTGACACTACAATAAGGAAAAAACTGTGTAGAAAGAAAAGGGGTGTGGTGGTAACCAGGTACAGAAGCATTCCTTCTGACACCAACAAAGAATTCCACTATAGTCAGGTCCTTCAAAGGCAAGCATCAATAGCTATGTTCTGGCAAGGGAAGAAAATAACTTTAATAATGCCATGATTTAAAATCAAAATTGTTATTGCTTTTAAAATTCCACAAGTGGCTGACAATAACAGCAGAGCAACAGGATTCTGATTACATTGTAATAATGTGGGTCTCACAGCAAGTCCACAGCTATTACCCAGCGATTAGGCGTCAGCACCTGGAGAAACTCCATTTACACTGACTGCTTCAATCTCCTCCACAAGTCATTTACAAATATATGATCCTAATTTCTATGAGAGAAAAAAGGACATGCTGGGACTAGAAGATTATTTGGACAATTTGGATCAACCTATTTGATAGTTTAATGCGTACGTTAAAAAAAAAAAACTTTCTAAACTGCTATGAGCATGATCATGAAGTGAAAAACAAAACTAGTTATCACTTCAGCTTTCTTTTCTTAAATTGCTTTTCCTTCCCTTTCTTCTTTCATATATATATTTTAAATAAGAAGATGAAAATGCCAAATATTTCTAGATAAACACAATACCTGATGCAGTTAATAGCTTCTCTTGGCCTGGAATGTCAGCACAGTCTGACCCTTCTGAATAACCTTAGGCAAAGACTAGATTTCTCTGTGTCACAGCTTATAAGTCAAATAAAGGAAAAAATAATCCCTTATTGCCTATTCATGTTAAATAAATCTGTATATTTTATAAATAATTAAATAAAGACACTACCTCTTTAAATCTGTGTGATGACATACAATATTTAGATCTGAAGGTGATAAATAATCTAAAGTTGTGGTCAATTATGGAAAAAAATCAAATACAGGCAATCAGTGCTTCAAAACCTGGGAAGAAATTTTCATAGATTTATTTCATGAAGCAGTAGTGGCAGCCACCATATACAACTTTGGATTCTTCCACTAAAGGTCACTGGCCTCACTGGCCTTATGTGGTCACTGACCAAGAACAAGAAGGAAGGTAAATTGCTCTTCTAAAGAAAAATTCCCAGGCATGTCACCTACTTTTCTTTCTCTGAAAGTACCTTTTACTCATGTCAGCCACTGCAATCCTTGATAGCATAGCTAGTCTATGTGCCCTGAGAGTATTATGGAGTAAATGCTGATGCATGTTAATTACAAAGTTTCCATCTTTTCCCTAGGTATCTACCATTAGAATTACATGATTTGAATGCCAGTGGCACTAATTGTTTATACTGCTGAATTAAGTTTTAAAAACATCTATTGAATTTTTTCTCTAAAACAAGCACTGTAGACTAAGTGCTATCCATTCAAAGAGAACACATGGGTCCGGCCATTAAAGGCAGTTTTGTATTTGTTTTTTTTGCAGTACTGGGGGTTGAATAAGGGCCTCACGCATGCTAGACAAAACAGTTTACCACCGAGCTACACCAAACTAAAGGCAATTTAAGAGGGTGCTTTGGCATTTATGACATACCATAACGAAATGTTAACTGTAGGGAGTGGGGTGTATGTAGTTCAGTAGTAGAACATTTGCCTACTATGTGTGAAATTCTAGGTTTAATCCTCAGCACCATACAACAAAATTAACTACAGATTATCGTTTTCAGCATGCCTATCCTGTCCCCTCAATTTCACTATAAGAATCTTTATAGATAAAAACCATTCTTATTTATTTATTTATTTTTTAGTTGTAGATGGACACAATACCTTTTATGAATTTATTTTTATGTGGTGCTGAGGATCGATCCTAGGGTCTCGCATGTGCTAGATGAGTGCTCTACCACTGAGCTACCACCCAAGCCCAAATAAAAACTATTCTTATTGCTAATAAATATATGGTAATGAGTAATTCAAGGAGTTACTCAGAGTTAATGAGTTATTCAGAAGTCCTCACCAAAGAGGTAAAATTTGAGACAGTTCTTATGCAGAAGGGAGAAAGGGAGGAAAAAACTTTCTAGGTGAGAGGTGAAGGAAAATAATGAGACTTTAAGTTCAGACTATGGAGTTTATAAATGTGAGATATCAAACTGATATAAATTGAAAGGAGGATGGAAGCATAACCAATATTTTTGAAGGAAAGAAGAGAAAGACAGAGAAGGGATTTGTGTTGTGTTTGGGCTTACACATGTGGAATTAGGAAACAAAAGAGGCTGGGCATGGTGGCACATGCCTATAATCCTAGCTGCTTGGGAGGCTGAGGCAGGAGGATCATGAGTTCAAAGCCAGCATCAGCAAAAAGTTAGGCACTAAGCAACTGGGTTAGATCATGTCTCTAAATAAAATACAAAACAGGACTGGAGATGAAGCTCAGTGGTTGAGAGCCCCCCGAGTTCAATCCCCAGTACCTGCACCCCAAAAAATGTACTTAAAAAAAAAAAGACATAAAATATTAAGGAGGTGACTGGAATTTTAAGACTAGAAAGCTTAAATTTTAGGAACATAATTTTCCTTAAAAACATTTCAAATATTTGTTGACACAAAAAGATATTCATAGCCATAGCCAGGTGCAGTGGTGCACACCTGTAATCCCTGCAGCTTGGGAGCCTGAGGCAGGAGGATAGCGAGTTCAAAGCCAGCCTCAGCAAAAACGAGGTGCTGAGCAACTCAGTGAGACCCTGTTTCTTAATAAAATACAAAATAGGGCTGCAGATGTGGCTCAATGGCTGAGTACCCCTGAGTTCAATCCCCAGTCCCCCCACCCTCCAAATTTCTTTAGAATTTTATCCTTATAGGCAGAACTAGCCACAATTCTGATGGTTATGATAAAAGATATAGCCATTATAAATGATAAACCTTACAAGTAGCAACGGATAAAAGGATGGTTTTTGTCAGGCACAGTGTTGCACACTCATAATTCCAGTAAATAATGAGGAGTTTGAGGTCAGTCTTAGCAATTTAGTGCCACCCTATCTTTAAAAACTAAAAAAAAAAAGGTTCAGAGGTAGAACACTTGCCTAGCATGTGCTAGGCCCTAGGTTCAATCCCCATTCTGGTGCGGGGTGGGGGATGCCTTTGACAACCAGCAGGAAGGGCCACCACCAGCTTTGCTTAATCAAGGACTTACATTTTGTTGGGTAAACTCTCTGAACATGGCTGCCAGCCTGTCGTCCTCAATATCACCATCAGTCTTGATAGCCACATTCAAAATGTGAATTGGTTCATCCCTGGGGACCTGGAACCCAAGAACACAAACAAAAGAAATGACGACACTAACAGAGAAGCAGGAATAAGTTATAGTACCTGGCAGAATAACATAAAAAGAAGTCCACCTCCACAGGTTGTTCTGGTTTTCTAATCAGTAGGAATAAGCAAACAGAAGTACTGCCTAACAGCCACAGAAGAAACTAAATAAAACACATAAAAGATAAGCCAGCAAAGGTATTAGCTTGAATTAGCTTTATCTTGACTTGACATGAACTTGAAGATCACCATGTCTCAACTTTTTCACTACTAAAATGGGAGTTAAACCATTTTATTTGCCACCATTCTTCAATGAATGTGAAGAGAAATGAGTGAAAGAAACCATCTGACCATATTCTCACATAAAATATCTCCTTATGGTTCATCCAACACTGGAAGTATCAAACTATGGGAAAACAATGTTGTAGGTGAAGAACAGAACAATGTGTTTACTAAGAAATGAAAAGAAGAGATTTCATCAAAGTACAAAGTTTTAAACAAATATCTATTTTTCTGCAGTCTAAAAATCTACTATTCCCTGAGGACTATAATAACACCAAGATGAAAAGATACAAACCATAACTGAGTAAAAATTCAGCAATCAAGGTTCAAATCTTTAAAACAACATGCAGAGACCGAGAGGCAGCTGCAATGGACATAGCTGAGTCCATTCGACACTCTGGGTTCTAAGATTAATTAGTATTTCTTTAAATTAAGAATTTAGCCAGGCACAGTAATACATGCCAGTAACTGCAGTTAATACAGAGGATGAGGCAGGTGGATTGAAAGTTTGAGGCCAACCTGAAGAACTTAGAGAGATCCTGTCTCAAAAACAAAAAGGGCTGGGGAAGTAGTTCAGTAGTGAGCACCCCTGGGTTCAATCCCCAGTACCACAAAAAAAGGAAAAAAAAAAAATCATGACCTGTTTCCAAAAATACTTCAATGAGGCATATTAAATTAAAAAATGTAAAGTAGGGTTAAAAAGTAAGTTCTTCTCTATTATATCCCAAAGTCAGAAAGATAGTACACAGTACAAGTCCTGTGTCTCCATATGTTCCAAAGTCAGAAAGATAGTATATAGTACAAGTCCTGTGTCTGAAAGAACAAAGCAGTCTCCCAAAGGGGTTACTCACTGTACCTTGTCTTCATCATATAGAGATGTATGGCCTGCCTCTGGGAATGTGGGACTTTGGGGTGGGGAGTCGGAGAAGCAGCCCATCACATCATCAAATATTCTGAAAAATACAGAGAAACACCCACCATGAAAATCTGAGTGGCAGAAAACCTAAGTGGCAGGAAACTAATGCTACCATTGGCAGCTCAGTCTAAAAGAATAATCTATGCTGCCCTGTGCTCAATAGTCAACTGAATAGAATCACCAGTGGCTAGAGATGACATGCAAAATTTCACCAAGTGGCAGAAATTAGGAGGATAGATTGTTTAAACTTTAATAAACCATATATATATTTTCTTTTTAAAAAAGAAAGATCTAGTGCTTTTTTGGTTTTGTTTTGTTTTGTTTTTGTTTCGCTATATGTAAGATATGAGCACTGCTGTCATCATCAGTCTTAAAGTAACAGAAAGAGCCTGGGACTAGAGCAGTGACAGACCAATGTAATTACCCCTCCCCCTAGGGTAATGCATCAGTATACATCAAGAGATAGATGCTGAATGCATTTAATCAAAAGATGTATCGTCTCTGGTGGGGCTCACTCTAGTGTTGTGTTTAATTTCTCCTGACATTTCACTCATCACAGAGCAGACAGCTTCTTCTGTTAGCTTCTAAGGAAAAGATGATTTTTGTTTGTTTCTTTTTCTTCTTTTCTGACCAGGCTCATACTACAAGCAGAGGCTTGTAGAGTCTGAATGAGAGATGGAAATGAAAGGATATATATTTCTCTGAAGGCATATACAATAAGGGTGATACCTCTTTAACTAGTTCAGGCCATTCTGAGGAAGGTGAGACCCCAAAATAGACAGATTCATGGCTCCCCTTATACAAACACAGTTCCACAATATCTTACCTGACAAAATCTTCAAAAGTCCGAAAAGAGACCATTCCACCCATCCGCTGACATGGTGGTGTGAAAGAGTTGTCCAACAGCACATCGCTGACACTAGCTACATGAGTCATGCCATAGTGGTTGAGGTTGGAGGAGAAGGACATTCTAAATGGCAATTCAATTGAGTTCATTAGACAAGGAGGGTAGGAATGGGATTGGGAGGTAACAACAGGGAAAAGAAGATAGGAGAAAACTCTGAAGTAGGGTCAGGTTGCAGAGCAGATATGGTTTTTTGCCCACTATAGACAAGGTTGTTTTGTTAGATTCATGTTTCATTTGAATTTCCCCAAACAAACTAAATTTTCATCATTCAAAGTTTCTTTAAATAGAAATGTTAAGTCGTGTCAGGAATTTCACAGCATGACATGTCTGATGAATGAATACCACATAGGGGTTAAAAACCATCCTGCATCTTCCCCCTCCCCAAACATTCCCTCCATTAAAAGGAAATATGCAAACTGAGTAATTATGCAACACTTAAGGCATTTTTTTCTCTAGGAACTGTGATAGGTTAAGTATTCACAGATGTATAGATAGGTAAACACATGTATATAAAATAAGAATTCTAATTAAGAAGAATAAAATGGTTTAGTAAATCATTACAAAAAAGCATTATTTATGGTACAGAAACACGTCTGTCTATAAAATGAACTTTACTGAGGTATTTACCTTTTACTTTAATGGGCTGATAGGGATAGTTAGAATTATAGTCCTCTCTTTTTAAAAGAGAGACATTTTTTAACCCCAAATTGCAAAATTTCCTTTTTATATTTAAACAATTCTATACCAAAGCAAAAATATCTTCATTGAGAGCTCTTAATAATTTCCAGCAAGATAAGAAAAGCAGAGCATGGGTCTCAAAGTGTGTGTAAGCATGACAAATAGTTGCTAAATGAAGATGCTTGAAGAGAACTGAACTGATTTGTTCAATCTAAACTGTAATGAATCTGAATATTCCTTGATGCACCTCAGAAGTATGCACTGATAAATAATACTGCAAGGTATTTCTGAATGCCCAGTCAATCAGGACAGCCTGTTAGGAAGAACCAAGCTAAAGGATGCCTCCAGGATTTGCCTGACATGTTACTGACATACTGATCTGAAGCAAGTTCAGAGTGAGGCCATGGCACCTGTACTGTGGGGAACTGCCCCAAATCTCCTTAAAGTATACCACCTGCAGTGCTGCAGGAGGAAGAAAGCCAGCAACGTGAGCTTGAGACCTGGGTATTTACTGCACCCTATTGCAAATCATACTTGTAAAAGGCAATGGAATTCTTTATAGGATGGAAATGCTGCTCACACAGACTATAGAGACTGACACTCCTGGCTTTCATTCCTTTGGTAAATGATGACTACGGAAAGGTATGTCATCTTTTGACAATACTAGGGAATAGAAAGGCAGAGTGGGAGAGGAAACCATGGATACCATGAGTGAAACAAACAAATGAAACACACATCAAGCAAGTCTTACACATGGCACTCACTAGAAACTGGGATTATGAGCTGTATTAACCCAGAAATGCTATCATTCTGTTCTTTTCTAGGATCACCAAATATATTTACTAAAGGAGCAACTTTCTGAGGTATTTTTCTACCTGTGTGGTATTAGACAGAAAAGATATAAGGGTTCCCGATAACATTTAAATGGAATGCCCTCTACAAAATCAACAGGCTGTGTTTGTAGCAAACATAGGGTTAATATCTTTTACCCTAGACTGAACCCCATGGGAAATATATACTATTCAGTTTCCCTTCACTACTATGCTCCTGGGCCAGCACAGCTAAGGGCAGGCAGAATGAACCAAGTTCACTCTCTAAGGGGAGACTGGAGGATCCTATAAAAACACTGCCTTTCTTCTCCACATCTCAACTGAACTCTAAAAGCTATGATCAGTTTTGATTACTTAGTATTCTAAAGGGAGAGGTACAAAATAAATGTAAACCTATAATTATTTTCACATCTAACATTATCTACAAAGAGTTCACTGCCTTCGCACTTTGTAGATTCAACTCCAAGCAGAACTGCTATTCTCTCAAACTTGCATTGTGTTACCTTGCTTGGCTCAAAAGGCAGGAGGAACACAAAGTAAACACTAAAGTCACTTGTGTTATATTGGCCTGGAAACCTCTTCACAGGGCTGAACATATCAAAACCTAAATATATTTTTCCAATGTTCATCTTATTATAGGTTTAAAATTAAAACTTGACTTTCAAATCATTATAAAACTAATATTTCAGAAAATATTAGCTAACAAACTCATAAAACATGAAATCAACTATATCTAGATTTGTAATCCTCTTAAAGGAGGAACAAATTAGAGCAACTAAAAATTGAAAAGACTGTGAACAATTTGCAGATAGGAGTACCCTTAATGGTTTCTCCTCAAAGTCCCAACTAGACAGAGAATTCAGCAAAAGATGTTTTCAGTAAAGCTGAACATCAGGCAGACAAACTCCCTATCACATACAGTTAAATAGGAGTTTTTCCATACTGATGCATTCAAGTATTGCTTTTAGAACAGCTGAAGAAAAGCTGAAGACATGTTTTCCAAACAGAAATAGTAATTTAGTCTGTCCAAAGGGGAGCTCAGGACTCTCTAGCAGAAGATAACACATTAACTTGTCAAGTGTAGCATTATTTTTCCTGGTTTCGCTTTCTAAGTTATAAGAAAAAAAAAAAAAAAAGAGAGAGAGAGAGGTGCTTTTAATTGGAAAAGAAACTAAACATACGGTACCTGTTTAGCGTGGGGATGTTCCCTCTGTAATTAAACAACCACAGTTAGTTACTGATAGGTTAGTGAAAGCCATAATAAAAGAATTGTCAGAGTAGATACAGACCAGTCACAAGGAGCTCCGGTTTGGCAGCTCTAGCATTCAGCAGACATAATTAAGTGCTCATTACCCTTCAACCCCCAGGGTGCCTCCAAAGAGGCATGCCTCCTGACCTACCTCTCCACAGCAGCTGTTGAGGAAAGGGTCAAAATGTATTTGCCATGGAGTTTTCAAAATAACTCTATTATAAAACAATCATTCATAGTATTGGTAAAACACAGACTAATGAAAATTAATTCAAGCTATATGATATGGTATGTTGTCTTAAGCTGCAACATGAAATACAATTCTTGACAAGATTCTTAAAGACTCATTTCTTGTTTCTATTATTAAAGGTGTAATAAGAGAAGTTGATTACACAGTTTCTCCTACACCTTAATTGTTTTTCTACAATTTGTAATGGACCTACAAATGCTCTTCTAAAGAAAAGAATCCAGTGATCTGAGTTTCCAGTTTTTCAGTCATATTCTTAATTCTGTGGGGAGAGGAATGGAGGGTACCCTGTGCCATAGGAGCTTAAACTGAAAATCATGATAAGTGATTCTATCACTAGAGTGGTATAATTGGTTAAAATTAATTAATACTTTTTAATTAAATGAATTTAGGGTAATAATTATTTTTAAAAAAATATTAGCTTAAGAACTCTAGGACTCTTCGTAAATAAAACCCTACTGAAAATTGACTAGTCCTAGAACTTTCTCATAAAGAATAAGCCAAAATCATCAAAGAAGGACTAGAATAAGAATGGGAAATAAGGCAAGTCTCTCGTGTTCTCTTTGCCACTATTTCTTAAAATCTTAATGTCAGTCATTTCCCCAACTGATAAAGAATCAAATAAAAATACTTATTTTCAATGTTAAATGGGCAAAGTTATACTTACCACCCACAATTTCGGGGCAATAAAAAGTGGTTGATTGGTTGCTATCTTAACCTTACATTCTTTGATCAGCATTTAATCATTGTTGGAGTTTTCTGGCACACAGAGGACTTAATGGGCAGAACATAGTGGGTGGTGCTGATGATATGTGGGAAGGAGGATAGAGGGAGGAAAGTGATGCACTTGCCATGGCAGTGAAAGGAGCAGAACAGACTGAGCTGGCTATATAAATAAAATGCTGTGACATATCACTGCACACAAACTGTATACCTCATGTGATTTGTGGGTAGCAATGCTCTTTGCATCAAACCTGTTATCACAGAGTGAATTCATAAGGCAGCAAGAGCAAACTCCCAAGTACAAAAACCTGAACCTCTCCTACCTGGATTCCTTGAGCTTCACTCAGGAGAATGGGTCTTATTTTATAAGAAATTCTTAGTCATCATAACACACTGGGCCCTCATAAATACAAGAAAAGTATGCAAAGATTCTAGATGAAAGGGAGGTGTAACTGAACAAAAAACTAAAACTGCAGGTGGTAATGAGACTATAGAAAAGTGTTCCTTTTAAGATGCAAAAGATTCTAAATAATGGGGCTATTTGCACAGTCTCTTACCATGAACCTCAGTTCAGAAAGAACCCTACAACCAAAGCAATTTCAGGGAACATTCATGCAGGTTTCTGGAGTTTAGAAACCAGTAGCATCTCAACTGCTAACCAATTTCTTAAACTAATAAAAAGGTCTTACTGCTTCTATAGCTACATTTTAATTCCTTTGGGAGTCTTCACAGGATGATGGCCAAGTTTTCCTGAGAAAAGGGCCTAAATTGAAAAGAACACCACCAAGAAAAAGCCAGCCCTTCTACATCATCAAGTATCCAGCTCTCAGAGGGAGCCCCCTGCTGCTTTGTTATAGGAATTATGCACCATACACACAGTATGAGGTTAAAAAAAAAAAAAAAAAAACAACTACTAAAACGCCTAGTATCTACAATCTTTAAAGGGATGGCCTCAAAATCAATCATGTAAGAGGTAAATTTAGAGCTGGCTTATCCTCTTTGGTAGAATGAAAATTAGTGTGGTCAGAGCAGAGATGACTAGAGAAGGAAGGATAAACTGTTTATATAACAGGTAAATGCTTAACTGTGTCCATATTGCTCACTTATATATTTTATTATCCTACACAGGCAATTTTTTTTTCCACCTACACTGGCTCTTTTATCATTTTAACAATATGACAAATTCAGCACACTGCATACTACGGTATTACATCAGAAGGGTAGATCCATAGTTTGTGCAAAGATGAGTAAAATATTCCATTTATGTGGCTAAAAATAAAATAAAATCTACCATGTTTCACAGTATACTCCTCATGCAAAAGCAGCAAAAGTGCTCCATCTCTATTAGGCAATCAACTGTATTTTTAAGTATTTAAATGAAATATAAATTCACTTCCCAAATCTGCTATTTGGATTATTTAAAGCACTTATTATGATGAATCTTCTCATGTTTTAAAATATTGCAATCACTTTCCTTCTAGTAAATTAGCTCCATTTTACAGATATGATAACTGAGAAATCAAAGTGAATGCTTTCCAAGGACATGTTCAACATGGTGTCAACAAACCAGCACCTAGACCTGGCATTTTCTCATCCCTGCTCCTGAAGTTAGCATTCCACATCAATATGGACTTTAAAGAAGGACAAGAGAAATCCTTTGAATTCTAAGGTTCTTGGCATTAAGTCACCTCTGATTTTATTGATCTGCCTTGCCCAGCATGGCTAGAAAGCCTGCTTCAATATGAATGCAAAGTCGGAGTTGCAGCCTGCTAGCTGAACCTTCTTTAATTTAAGAAACACTGACTTCTCTGGCAGTCACAAGTTCTCTGAGCCTTTTTACCATCCCTTCCAACTGAATTTCATTTTGCTTGAGTCTAGCTGGCCCTACATAAATCTTTTATTATATAAAAATGCTCCCTATTCTTTTGCCTTCTAACTTGAAGAAGAAAAAAAGAGACCTATATGAAAATGATGAGGATGCATGCAAACAAGCAGTGGTTACATCAAGCTGTGACTGAGAGCCAGTATAGGGCAAATCTTTTGAAATCAGGCAGCAAAGCAGAATCAGAAGAGGTCGGCTGAATAACCTACTAGCAGTTACTAACAGCAGTACCATAGGAGAAAGAGCAATTTGACTGGCTGTGACCAGTGGTGGTCTCCTTGTGTGACTGTATCTGCAGGAGAATCCAAATCAAGAGCTGTAAAACACATCTGAAACATGTATTTCTATTGGCACACCCCCATCCCCATATACACTTGAAGTTCAGATGCCCAGATTCTGCTGCAAAGTATTAGTTTACAATAAAATGATTGTTGCTTCATTCATTTGCAGCCCCTACAAAGCCCCCCTCTTTGCTCTGCTGGAAGATTTCGCTCTTTCTGAAATAAGCACGCCAACAGGGTTACAGCATATTACGGCTGCCTGCCGTATAATTAGCTACAAACCCACAGCACAAAACTACAGGGATTTACAGGTGCCCTGGATTCTGCTTTTCCTTCCCCCCTGGAATCAGCTAGTCTTCCTTGACAAGAAGGGACCTTGGGCTACCCTAATGATATATTGAGAGTTTTAAACTCAACTCTCCAATCTTACAAGTCTAAAGTGCCAAAATAACACAGCAGAGACTAGAGGCTGAGCCATGGATCCAGGAAAGCACTTTGGTAAGCACTTAAACCTGCTGAGAATCTTCTCTTCTGCCAGATGTTTGCATCTTATCAGCAGACTACCCTGAATCACAGAAGCAAACACTGTAGGACTTTATTTATTTATAGCTCATTCTGCCCAGCTAACTACAACCAAGTGTTCCCATTGCTTAAAAAAATAAAAAATTGCTACAAGTTGGATGACTTTTGAGTGTCTTAGTACTATCCAAAGAAGGGTCTAATCTCTGGATGTCAAAGATTATCAGAATTCTCAAGAATGGCAGCAGGCTGCTGATTAGTCATGTGAAAGGCTTCTGATTTCTAACCTTCCTCACAAATGAAAAGAAGGTCTAGAGGCCATCCACCGACAGCTGAACACTGAAAATGCCAGGCAGCCTAAATCCAGCCATGACCAAAATATGTGTTATCAGGGGAGAACACAGGCAACCTCTTCTGGATAAAAGGCAAGAGAAAAGGAAAGTACTTGAATTAAAACATAAAACAGAAGGCCAAATTCTCAAGGAGCAAATAGCAAAGAAGGTACAATGCAATCCAACATAACCAAAGTGTGGATTTCCATCTAAGAAGTGGAAATGAACACCAACAGATCCTTACCCATTATATATGTACAGAAATGTACAACAACATATTCTTCCCATCTCCTGCATCAATTTTGACGTTCCTTATTTGAATCATACATTCAAAGTTTTTTTTAAATAACCCATGTTTGTTAGTTTGTGTTACACATAAAAATCATTTGGAGTATTAAATTTTTTACTCCCAGACTCTCAAAATACACAGAGCCATATGCATAGCCACAGTGTTTATGGGGCAATTTACCTTACATGTTTGTATAAAACAGCTATATTTTAGAGTGCTAAATTCATAGGATGACTGAAATACTTATTTGTTTCCAGATTATTCTGAGGCATTTAATATGCCCAAAGCTAAGTGAAATCCTGAATGTCAAATGATTCAGTAAACTGTCAAAAACAAAGGCATTCAGGATGCTGCCTCAGTGTAACAAGCTTTTGCCTTTCTAGCATCAGTGAGTAATACTAGGGGGAAAAAGACACAACATACCCTGGGTTCTAAACCCTGAGACTCACTATTAAAGGAAAGAGAAAAGGGAATGTTGAATCATATAATTTAACCTTCAGGATTAATCCATAAAAAACTAGCTGAACTCACTAAAGAGTTGGGCTTATGGAATCTTAGACAAGAGAATTAGGTCCTAGAAGTAGACAAGTTGTCCTGAATGTTCCTGCACCAAGAAAATGACTGAAGAAACTTACATGTCTCCTTAAAGAACAATTGCTAACTGGCTATAAGTCATCTTACAAAAAAAAAAAAACATCCTCTCCCTTCAAAAGATTTCATGTATAATAGAACATAACTTTTAAATGCTAAGAAGGTAAAAAAGGAAACACATAAAAATATACACATGTGTCACACATATATACAGGCTTCTAACTAATATTATTCTTTTTAAAAAAATATTTATTTTTTGGTTAGACACAATACCTTTATTTTGTTTATTTATTTATTTTTATGTGGTGTTAAGGATCCAACCCAGGGCCTCATGCATGCTAGGCGAGCGCTCTACCGCTGAGCCACAACCCCAGTCCATATTATTCTTTCTCTTTCAGACAGGAGCTAAGAATGTAACCCAAGGCTTCACACATGCTAGGCAAGTGCTCTACCACTGAGCTATACCACCAGCCCAGGTTTCTAACTATTCTTAAACTGCTGTTCAAGTGAAGGGAATTTAGGAAGAGGTGGATAAATCCAGACCAGGAGCTTCCCTGAGTGAAGTTCTGATAGGATCCTCTGATGAAGAACACCCAGGAATACCAAATAAGTTATAACTACAGTTCCCAGAAAAAAATTTAAAGTCTTGGGGTAGAAGGTCAAGAAGATAACATACTCTGACAGAAGAATGCCTAGCAAGAAGAAGAAGGAAGAGGAGGAGGAGGAGGAAGAAGAGGAGAAGGAGGAGGAGGGATTTATGGAGATTAAAAATAAGCTAATAATCAGTCTTTTAAGAAAATATTGAGAGAAATGCTAGAAAAAAATACAAAGTATACAAAAAAAATATAAAGTAACATAAAGTCCTACCATAGATTATTAAAATAAAAAGTTACCAAACATGCTGGCTACACAGTAATTGCCTGAATGTGCTAAAAGGAGGTTGGTTATCTTCTACCTTCTTAGAGCTGCCATACTCATTTGCAAATGTATTTTGACTACTTCTTTAAAAATTGAAACAAGTACTAATGAGATATAGGTCTTTTGTCCAAAAGGCATCTAATCTACAAAACAGATTATAGTATTTTTCTCAGTTGGAGTTAACAGACCAAACATTCTTTGGAAAGAATACAATTTTTTAACCAACTTTTTAGCATCATCCTTTCTGGCAGTTGATCTTCACATTCCTAGCTAGGTGTTCATTTGAAGTAGACGAAATTTGTCATTAGAAGTATCTTTGTAAGCTGTAATGTGAAAGCAAGATGACAATCTCTTACTGTGTATGGGGTCACCTGGTGGAATTCCAGTTTTGTCATTTGTTTTTGGCTAGTTATTTGATCCCCATGGGTTGGGATGAAATATAGCTTTCTATCTGCAAATTGACAGGAGCAGAGTATTTTTTCAGGAAAATTCTTTAGATGCTTGTTCTCTTATTCTCACAGAATAATTTTTAAAACATGCAGTATAGTAACTAATAGTATTAGGTTGGATAATTCCTATAACTACCAAGACAAGCAAGAATAAGAGGGTTTTTTATTTGTTTGTTTTTCCCCTCTTCTACCATTAACAAAACAGAAGACTCAATGTGATTGCCCTAATTAATTTTTGGTCTAGATTTGAGCAGAGCAACATGGCAATAACTAGCCATGTGACTAGTCTGTACTGAGATATGCTATAAATTATGTATAAAATATCTCATTGATCATTTTTACTTTATACTGAAATGGTGTTTTGCAAATATTGGGTTAAATAAATGCTATTAAAATTAATGATGTTTCTTTTACTCTTTTAAATGTGGTCAATAGAAAATTTAAAATTACATATGTGGCTTGCATTAGATTTCTACTGGACAGTGTTGGTCTAGAAGTAGTGAATTCTCAATTACAGTGTTATCAAAATTATTAAAGGTGTTCTGCAAAAAAGTGGTCACATGGACTCTAATACAAAATGAATCAGATTTTGGCAGCCAGGACCCTAATACATGTATTTTCAAAATACTCTTCAAATAATTTCGAGACTCATTAGAATAGAAAGGAATAAAAAAAAAAAAAAATGGAGTTGGCATATGTGGGAGCTAAAGAGGAAAAAGGAAAAGAAATGTGGGGGAATCTTATGAAAATCAAAGAAAGAGCAGTAGAACAGAGGAAAAGAATAGGAGTAGGAGGTGGGGAGGGAGGAGGGAAGTGCTAGGGAGCCAAACTGGCCAAATTCTATTGTTAAGTTGTGTGCACATACTAATATGTAATAACAAATCCCACAATTATGTCCAACTGTAATGCACCAATAAAAAAGGTGGAAAAAATGGAGTTGTAAAAATAGAAAAGTACTTTATTCAAAAGTAACTAAACCTTTTTTAAAGTGAGTAGATCCATTTATATGATAAGGAATTTGGTCTTTTTCCTTGGTTACTGGGAGAGAGACTCTAAACACTTAGAATTTCTAAGTGTCTTTGTTATCCATGAGCTTCTTGGAATCACACATGAGTATATGCTAACAGATGAGATCAGCTCACCCAGAATGGTAGCTGGTCACTAGAAAGACCAACTATGTGATTAGAGGGTTGGGACTTTGAGTCAGTCTGACCTCTGGGAGGGGAGATTTGAGTTTAATCATGTAGACCATGACTTAATCAATCATGCCTATGAAACTAAACCTTGATAAAAACTTGACATTGAATTTCCACAGAGGTTCTTCGTCAGTGAACACATAGATGTACTGAGAAGGTGATGCATTCTGATTCCATAAAGAACAAGGAGGCTGTGTTTGAGGATCCCCCCAACCCAGACTTCCTCCTGTGTATCTCTTCATTCATTTGGTCCTGAACTATATAATCTCCATAATAAAATGATAAGGCTTAAAGTTATGTTATTCTAGGGAATTACTGAATTGGGGGGATTATGGGAACCTCCATCTTTGTAGCCAGTTGGTTAAAAGTGCAGGTGACTAGGGAACTCAACTTGTGGATCCTTTGAACTTTGGGCAGTTTTGTAGAAACTGAGCCCTTAACTTGTGGCATGTGATCTAACTCTAAATTATATTTGCAAGCAAATACAGAGTCTTAGAAAACTAAATTCAAGCAGCAAATCTGTACTAACTGTCTGAATAAACTATCTTTTAAAACTGGATATATATATATTTGGGGGGAAGGGTACTGGGGAATTGAACTCAGGGATGCTTTACCACCAAGCCACATCACATTCCCCAGCCCTTTTTATGTTTTAATTTTGAGACAGAGTCTTGCTAAGTTGCTGAGGGCCTCACTTAATTGCTGAGGCTGGCTTTGAACCTGTGATCTTCCTGCTGTAATCTCCCAATGGGGTATATTATTTTCTGATCAAATCTGATTATCTAATCCTAAATTACCAAAAATACTATAGATCTTAAAAAACAAAACAAAAAAAATAGGATTAAAGCAATTTTAGATTTTTCTGGCTTTCAAAAAGATTATTTTACCTTTTCTTATTTTGCATTCATCTTTACCTTCACACCTACATAAATAATAATGATAATGATAATATTCCAGCAGCTTTAAAATTACTAACATTTGCCAGTGGGAGGCTGATGCAGGAGAATTACAAGTTCAAGGTCAGCTTCAGTAATTTAGTGAGATCCTGTCTTAAAATTAAAAAATAAAATAAAGCTGGAGATGTAGATCAGTGGTAAAGCACCCCTGGGTTCAATCCCCAGTACCCTTCCCTCAAAAAAGAAAAATAAAATTACAAAACTAACCAGAGAAGACTTTAGAGACTACAGAAAACAGGATTGATTAAGTCTGGTCTTTATCTATAAGGGTGTGTACATCTCAGATGTGAGGGATGAGGATATATGTTTTGAAACCATATCAGGATGAAATTCATACTCTTGATATGCAAAGATAAGACTTTTTTTTAACAAAGCACTTAAGAATTTCCTTCATTTTTTTTAGTCAACTTTTCCTCACCAAGCTGGACACACAGTCTCAAATAAAAAAAAAATTAAGACAGGGAGTACAATTCAGAAAGACAGGGGAGCAATGAGGAGGGAAGGAAATCAGAGGCGGCCCTGCAGGCTGACTACAAATCACTGCCCAAAGGGAAGAGGCAATAGAAAGCAGGAAGAAAGGGAGATTGTCTTGAGAATTATAAAGAGCATTAGTATAGCATGTAGTTCTCTACAATTATTCAAGGAATGCAGGAAAAGAAAGAAGACTGAGTGCTGAGCCCATGTGTGCCATGAGTACTTCCCGGCTCGCTGAAGGACAACCATTCGTTTCTAGAAAATGAGATTCTGAAATCCATGGAGGCAAAAATGTACCGAGAGATGCTTGCTAAATCAAGGATATATGCTTTTCTCTGCCAGTCATCAGGCATTTCTGAGGTAGAGAAGTAAAAGGATCTTCTGAGACAAAGAAGAGAGATACTTTTCTGAAGATGCCTCTGCTCATCTGCTGATCTCTGCTGGATCAACAGTGGCATCCAGTGGCCAAAAGTCTCAGCACAGACTTCTTTGTCTCCAGAAAGGCTCTATTGCTTTGGGTGAAGTGGCAATTCAGAACAAAACCATTTCTGGTGTCTATAACTAAGGATCCCCAAAGACATCGTACTTTGTAATACCAAGCGAAGAACCAAAGGCCATAAAGAAGAAATGAAGAGGGGCAGGTTAAGATTGGCTGTGTATTTATATTTCCTGTGGCATTACTGAAAAAAAAAAAAAAAAAGAAAAGAAATTATAGGAAGGGATAAGCATATATATGTGGAGTTAAAAATATCTAGGTATAGTTTTTAAGAATGAGGGATAAGACAAATAAGTATTTTAATTTTAAAAACAAAGCAATACCAAAACAAATGTTCATATGTACATTTTAAAGGTCTTCAGAAGGGAAGAGTAACAGAATTAGCATGGCCAATTAAGTTTGGTTCTGAAGTGTGATTTCTTTAAAAAACTGATGGGATTACAACTGCTAAATTCAAGTATTTTTAGGGGATAAAATAAAACTGGCTCTTGTACAACTTTGACCCATAGCAAACATATAAAAAGGCAAAGCAATTCCACTCAAGGTATATTTTTGTGATTTTTCTGGAAAAGCTCCAACAAGAAATATACTAGTAAAAAGAAAAAGAAAAAAAAAAAAGGAAGAAATTATTTCTTCAATGACATAATACAAGCAAGAATGAATGGAGTAATCCTAAACTTTTATCTTAACTAGAATAGGCAACAAATCTGTTCAAATCTGTTCATTTTTCACTCTAAATTTCTGGCTAAAAAACACAATGGAACTGCCATACTCATTGCTCCTCTAACTCTCCTGATAGGCCTCCGGCTGGCTTAGGCACACATACCAACTCAAACTCACCTGTTTGGATGTGATGTGGGCAGCATGAATTGAAACTCCACCACACAGGTGTTGTCCTTAAGCTGGCGGTGTTGTACGCTGTTAAGTTCATAGGCAATGTAAGCCCTTCGAACATACACCTGGCAAAAAGTAATCCTCTGTAAATAAACTTCAAAAATAGAAATAAAGAGAATGGCTAAGCCAAAAAAAAAGAGAGTCTTGAAAAAGAAGAAGGTTATGAAGAACGTGGTGGCCTGTGGCGAGACAGGTCCAAAGAGTCTATACAAACATACTTGCTTTAATTAATAAAGATGGAATTTTAAAACTATATCCATGAATATAAATGAAAATAAAAGTTGGTTGCCTCTGCTGGACACCTCTAAGTGCCTGGTAAACCTTTCACACTAACCTAAATTCTGGAGAAGGCTTGATCTTTAAGAGCATTATAGAATCATGACCACTGATTTATTAAGCATGATCATTTCAACAGAAGACAAAAGCAAGCAGTGAGAAAAATAAGAGGTGTTCATTCTGTGCTACTTAGGAGTGAAGACAGAAGATGGAAGCAGGTGCAGTACAGCTCAACTCTTTTACTATCAAATATCTTGTTTTTTGTTTGTTTGTTTGTTTTGTTTTGTTTTACCCTACTGCCCCAAATCAATTTTGGATTATTTAGATTCTCAACTTTAGGCAAAAGCAATGAGGTATAATTTGACATTTAATATCTCAAACACACTAACTTAAGAGTTAAAGAAACTGCAACAGACTACATCTCAGCAAAAACAGTCCATCCTCATGTACATTCAATTTGCCATGCACATAAAATGCTACATGGGATTCTGTCATCATCTGAGGCATGAAAGGAGGTTTCTCATTAAGTGATATGAAAGCCCTGAAAAAAACACTTAGATATTTCAAGTCTCTTTTATTTACTGAGTAGTAGAGTTTACATTTTACCCTCAATACAAATAAAAAGAGCTAGTAACACTCTATGATGATGTTTTATTACATAAAATCATCTAAAATGCTCCTTTTCCCAGCTTAAAAATATCCACTTGGAAATTTTAAGGTAGTATTCAGAGCTTGCAATTTTTGTACTTAATGAGGTAGAAGTGTACTCTAGTGGAAACAGAAAAGTGTGTGGAGTCAGATTGACCTGAGTTCAAATGCACACGCCTCCACTTGTGATTTTTGGACAAGTCACATAACCTCTCAGAATTTCACTTTGTTTTATTTCATAAATGTAAATGAGAAAAAAATAAAATACATTACACTCTATTAAATGCTATTTCTTTCTTTTCTATGAGGCAATATTTTATAAGAGCTGCTAAATAATTAAAAATATAACTCAATGCATTTTAATTTGGTTCAAATCACAAAATGATAAAGTTAACACATTTTGATCAGCCACATATATTCTTTCACTTATTGTGTTATGGGGAATCCTAATTCATTATGAAATGTGAGAATTCAAATACCTGGAAAATAAAGACTACTAAAAAGTGCTGGCAGATATTTTCCCGTGGCTGGAAATCACCAGAAACAGGTGATTAGTTCAGATGAAATACTTGAGCAACAAGTACTTTTTTCAGAGGAAAAGAGGACCCTTAAGAACCAACCCTATGAAGTGGGAATGTAGCTCAGTGGTAGGGAAAGTGAAAAAGAACTGTCGTGATAGTCAAACAAACAGAAGACATCAGCTAGAAACCAAGGAGGAGATCTGTCAAAGGACCATGAACACTCACCTCCAGAGCTGCCATCCTCACTACCTGGTTGCTATGATAGAAGAAGTTTGGTAGGACATCAAAAATAGATGTTTCAGATAGGATGAGTTTCTAGAAGGTACAAAGACATGCTTAACCCCTTACATCCAAAAGTGAACAATTTCAGTAAACAATATTTAGCATTTGAAGCATTTAGTGAAACCTAAAAATTCTGTCTATGAATGAATGCTATGTATGAATATAAACCTCTCTGAGTTTCAGTTTCCTCAGGGACAAAATGAGAAAAATACTACTTATCCTTATAGGGCTGTTGAGAACATTATATGGGTTAACATATATGAAACTCTTAGAATAATATACTAAAAGCATTAGTTGTAAGATAATATAGGTGTTTATAACTATTACTATTCTTTCTGACACATATCTATCTGTATTTCACTTCCTAAATATTGTGTCAATGCCTCACTATGGTAAAGCCTAAATTTGAACACCATTGAAACCCTAGATTTCAACTATGAATCAAATAGGAAAACAATCTTTTTCTTCTCTAGGTTCTCCAGGAAGAAATCTTACACAAATTCTAAAGATTCCTTTGATCAGATATAATTTAAAAGTATCTTAGCTTCTAAGTAGAAAAATAGAAGTCACTCCAGGAAAAATGATGTTGTTTAAAAAATAGTAAAGGCCTTCCAATTAGTAGTAAAATTAGCCAATAATCTCTTACAAAATTGGCTCTTTATATAGCTTAATGGTAAGCATTAAAATAAAATTAAAATTAAATGATATTTAAATAGCTTTGTCTCTAGAGTAACAACCATCTATGTATACATATGACTCAAATATCAGAAATCAAACAATGTTACCACTTAATTCTGACCTAGAATACTTTCTAGGTAAAAGGACAAGAGATAAAGATTTTAATAGGACACAAGGCAGGCCTATTAAGCTAAACCATTTTTAATCTAATGGCATTTTTATGAAAAAATATTTATAAGTATAAATGATTTTTAAAAGTCAAGGTATGAAATTTCATTACATAGAAAATCAAAATTGATTGATCCATTACTTAATTGAACTATGCTTGTGAATAAAGGGGACAAGAGTGCAGAGTGGTAAGAAAGTTATTATATATACCTGCAGGTTCTCAATGCAAAACTGATGTCCATACATGTCAATAGCCGATAAGAAGATAGACTCTACTTGGTTATGGCGAAGTTCATATGATGGCAAATGGGAGGCAATAAGAACCTTGAGTGAGAACAAAATAAGAGGCATAAGTTCCTGAGGGAGTGATTATTCTAGGCTCCTATTAGGTAGCTCTGATACAAAAGCAATAAATATAAATCTAAGTGCAGGCATCAAAGATAAAACAGAGACTGAGTAAAACAACTTCTAGGTCCTGTAACATAAAGTCAATGCCACCAAATACTGAATCTTAGTTGACTCTCACCATGATTTGCGTTGTGGGCAATTTCCCATGGGGGGTCGGGGGAAGGGAGAGAAAACAGCTTCAATCAAGTTCCATCAGTGCATGTGATTTACCATTGCAAAGCTGCTAGTCCTGGGGACTGCATGACTAGCTGTTAATTGGGAATCAGGTCTGGCAGGGAGCAGCTGTGGGGAAGGTAGATGCAGCATATCTAGCCTTTAGCAACTCGAAGCAGAAAGACTAGGAAAAGCTGCTTTGACAGCCCCAGGTACTCAGCACCAAGGAGAAGGTATCAGGAAGTAACACCAATGCATGTGACGGGCAGAGAGAGTGAAAGCAGTGTCACAAACAAGCAGGGACACGGTAGGACCTGAATACCCTCAGCAGGTCACTGAGAGGTTCAATAACTTTGAGTAGTTCAGTGACATGGATACAATTGTAGAGAAAGCAGAAGGTCACTGAACAGCTTCAAATGCTGCTTCCTTGTCAATGCCCATGCAATGAAACACAAAAGGGAGCACCAACTCTCTGCTTCCCCGCTGAAACCTTTTGGAATGGAAATGAACACTACAGGGTGAAGCTAACTGGACTTCTCTGGGGTTGTTCTGATTGCTGGTGCCTAAGATTCATTTCATTATCTTTCTGCTTTCCACACTTGATTATTTCTTATGCTCTTAAAAGTTCTCATCTGCTTCTAAGCTCCCTTTGGGAAGTAAGAAATATTGATTTCCTTCCCCCAGTTTCTTTCTCTCCTCCTGACCCTGGTTTACTATCATAGGGCTACTAGGGAGGTGGGGAACAACACCAGGATTTTATAATGGGAAAAGGAATCCTATTTTAGACAGTCAACATAAATCCTTTCCTTTCTCTTTAAAAAAACATATACCACATGAAAACATTGGTCTAAGGGCATGTGACATACACAGAAAATTGCATGATCTTTGTAAGTTACTGAGTAAAAGCTAATTGTGTCTAGAACTGCCCAAACTATGAAAACTATCCCTCCTTTAAGATAAACCACAATTGTCCTTACCTGGCGTGCCCGAAGTGCTACTTTAGCATTGGTGGTCTTACTCAGTTGAGTTAACTCTGTGAGGATATTCAGCAGCTCATCAGTGAGAGTAGGGTCCCGGCCACACAACTGATCCTAATTATTAATGTAAAAAAGAACATGAACATCTACATTAAATAAAAAAGGAACCTCAATGGACAGGACTTTGAAATAAAGGAATGAAAACAAAATAAACAAAATTGGATTAATAAAATGCAAACTCCCTATTATTTTTATCCTAAATAATGTGGTAAAAATTAACCCAAAGGAAGTTGCTCCTAAGGAGAAGCAATCCAAATCTCACAATCATTCAGATTCAAAATTCTTAATGTATTTCTTTATAAATTAACATCATAATTTTAATATGCAGAAGAAATCATCAGAGACCACTCAAAGAGGTCAAGGGGATTCTGAATAAGAAATAACAAATGATGTCTCAAAGTTTCAAGAGGTTTTAAATAATGTAGAGACTAAAGACCTTTCTATTTCCTCTCTCATTTTGGAAAAGAAGGTAGGATAAAGCAAAAGGAACCATCCTGGTAGTTCTAATTCCACAAACCAAATGTTCAGCCCCTTGCCCCCATCCCAAGGATGCAAAACAGAAACACAAGAACAAATTATTCATTTATAAACACATGCTAACTAAAAACACCATCTCATATTCTGGCAATTCTGCATTCAAAATCAGGTATCCTGTTCTTGAACCAATAATCATTCCATGAATTTAAATATGGTGAATTCTTAGCTGGACTAGATTCAGTTTATTTGGTATAGGATCCTCCCCTCTAAAAATTATAAAAGGTTAAGAAAAAAATCCCTATTATATTCTGAAATATTTCCACTGGAAACCAGTAGAATATCAGTTTATTCCCCAAATTCATCCATTATCCATGTTATTTTCATCAAAGCTGAAAAAACTAAGGATGCTGCTTTTATAAATGTCTGCCTTTTGGATTTTACAAAATTATGGGTGTAGCATTTCTTAATACAACACATATAAGTATTGTTCCTTCTGCGTGGACTTTAAAGTGATTACATTTATGTTTTAGAACTCTTCTACTACTATCAAGGAGACATGAAAGACTTTTTTTTTTCTTCCTTCAGAGCTGGGAATTAATTCAGGGCCTTGTGCAAGTGCCTACTACTGGGACATTCCCCATCCTGTTACTGGTTTTTCCTCCCTCTGCCACCTCCCATCATCCCTTTTCTTCAAGAATCTCTATTTCATATCCATCCTTCCCCACCTTAGGGGTATTCTGATTAGTACTTTATCACAACAGTATAAAAAAAAGCATAGAACTTTGGCCTTTGGGGCAGACATGCATGTCCCAAAATTTTCCAAAAACTCTATTATGTTTTACATAATGAAAAAGATACTTTCGGAATACTTAACCCTATTATGCTGAGAAGATTTCTCCAACTTTTTGTGTGTGTGTGAAAAAAAATGATTCCAAACATGGAATTCTCCTTCCTCAAATAATTAACCAGAGATCTGCTCCAACTGTCCAGGGTCATAAAACCCATGATTTATAGTTAAGGAAGTTCAAATATTGTTTTTTATCCACATAAGTGTGAAAAACAAAAACTGCTATTAAAGATAAGTCCAGGATTCAGTTGAACATACTAAAGGACTTGTTTCACCTATCCTAGATAGGCATAAAAGCAAGAAGTGGGGAGAAAATGTAACAAAGTCTTATCTTTTGCTGAGAACAAAATAGAATTTCAAGGGAATATATATAAATGGCCAGAGACAAGACCATAAACAGACAGAAGGAAAGAACAGATAGATAACAACGGATACAGAAACCATTTACCTATTCAAATCCTCCTTTCTTATTATTCCTAATAGAGAAACATTATCCTTTCTGAGGTACTTTCTTCATTGATCAGAATGACTCAGGAGATCTCAAAACATGTATGTCCTGGGCAATACCAAAACCCAGCTAACTCTGCAAATAGCCAGACCAAAGTTTCAACATTAATAACCAAAGCCAATGTGGCAAAATAAGAACACTATAGTTACCTTTCAACCTGTATCAGACTTGATAGAAATGAGTTTCCATTGAAGGAAATCTGGGTTGAACTTTAAAGACTAACTAAAATAAAGGGGAAAAAATGAAGTTGTCCTCTTACTTAACTATTGATCATGTTCCAACTTTAAAAAAAAAATTTTTTTTTTTTTTTTTTAAAAGATGCAGTGGTACACATCTGTTATCACAGTTACTTGGGAGTCTGAGTGAGGAGGATTGCAAGCTTTAGCAATTTAGTGAGACCCTGTCTCAAAATAAAAAATTAAAAAGGGTTGAGAATGTAGCTCAGTGGTAAAACTTCCCTGGATTCAATCCCCCATACAAAAAAAAAAGTAAAACATACAAAATCATTTTCTCATTTCATCTTTCCATTATGAAAAAAAGAAAGTAAGAAAGGATAGGGAAAAAGAAAGTATCTATAAGAAAAGTGAACAATGGAGATTAGGAAAAATTGAAAGTAAAGTCATTACTCATTCATGACGACAGGCTGACAATCTTCCTGGGCTTCTTGTGATAAAGCAGAGAAACCAGACCTTTCTGGGATGTGTGAAAAAAATCAACACAATATGAATAAACCACTACTTACATTAATTCATCCAGACTTCGAAGTTTTCCGTTCAAATATGATTTTTCTCCACTGTCATCATTAATACTCAGAAAAAGACTGGTGCCTGAACACTATATGTAAAATAACTTTCTCAACTGTCCAAAGACTTGTCCTTGACCTTTCTTTTCTAAAAAGAAACCACCAGTGTTCACAACTACTCATCCTCAGGGAGCTCATGACCCTCTATCCTAGACAAAGGGTTCCTGTGGGCAACTGAACAAATCAACATCACCATGTAATCCTGGTAAACATTTTGTAACACTACCAAAGCACAATTATATCAGCAGATGTGTTTCCTCAAAATAAAATATATCATTTAAAGAACCAACCCGCTGATTTGGGGGTTATACCTCATTTGCAAAAATCTGTAGAACAAAGTGAAAATTACTATTCAGCAAGAGTTAAGACTGGTACAACACAGATATTTCTTATTTTTATTCTCATTGTCATTGGTTGCTAACTATGGGGAATATGCTGGATTTGCAAAAATATAATAGATATGCTTAACTATCAAAACCAGTCAGTTATTCAGATTGACAGAAAAGCCCAAATGAGCCTAACTTGATCTTAGCATCTTAGACATTAAATACTTCTGAGGAAGTATTTTCAAAATGGGAAGAACGTGACCTTACATGTAATACCCAAGACATAAACTACTGCCCTAATTCCAACATCAACAAGCAACTGGTAACTTCTTCCAATCACGATTGAACTTTTTGACATTCTAAAGATGTTATAGGATAGGTTTAACAATAAATTGTTAGCTACATCCTTATTCAGTAAACTTGATTGAGACCACTGAGAATTTTTTTTCTTACTTACACATTGGATATATTATACATAGCCATGATATGAGAAATAAGAAAAGGCACTGATCTTTGCTTCTTGTCTAAACCAAATCAGTTTCATATGCATGGCATTAGTCATATGGAAGCATGTTTATGTGGCCCAGATCAGAAATAAGACATAAGCATTAACGGAAAGACAATCTTCCTGGGCTTCTAAATTTAAGAAATAGAGCGTTCAAAAAGTTAATTTACTACTAGGCACAGTAATGCCCATTTGTAATCCCAGCAACTTGGGTGACTAAGGCAGGAGGATCCCGAGTTTAAGGACAGCCTGGGCAACTTGGCAAGATCCTGTCTCAAAATAAAAAAATAAAGAAGGCTAGGGCTATAGCTCAGTGATGGAGAACCCTGGGTTCAATATCCAGTACCAGGGGTGGGAAAAAAAAAGTTAAAAAAAAATTTACTGTTTGTCTTTCAGACTTTGCTTTCATATTTGGTACAAGGATCCAAAGGAAATTGGACAGAATTTTACCCTTTTACTTGATATTTTTACTTTCCAGATAGGGTGAAAGATTAGAAGAAATTTGGTCAAGATGCCATGGAACAAGTTACCACTAGACAACTTATGCTAATACCTAGAAAGGATAAAGGCCCCTCTTCACTGGAGCAGCCTGATTTCTTGATCTTTTTCTGTAGGTTCAAAGGCCCCAGAAATCATCATCTAGCTCAGCAAAGCACACCATCAGCATTCCTATTTCTAGAAAGCAGAGATTGGAATGCTGGGGCACATAATCATCAATCAGGAAGCCAAGGTAAGCAAAGAAAGGAAAACTAGCAGAGAACACAAGCTAGGGGAATTGAAATGCTACCATGTTCCAGTGACATCTGTAAAAGACAATAAGACCTTCAGAAAGAATAATCCTAACAACTAAAAGAACTCTTACCAGCTATTACCATCAATGCAGATGGAGTGGGGGTAGGGTCACTGGCCATTGTCAATGAAGAAAAAAGAAAGACATGCCTGGCATTCAGTAATATCGGATCAGAAAGGAACACCATCTGAGCTTTTATCCCTGATCCATAAGTCACTGCTAGCTGGCCTTGAGCTCAATCATATCAATTAACTTCTTTATTTTCAAATCTCTGACATTGGGCAAAAGCAACAAATATATGAAAGGAAATTAATGATATATAAGCCTACAGATCCTATTATGCTTACTGAGTCCTGTTTTATTTTTAAAGAAAAATGTGAAGATGTCAAAACAGAGAAAAGACAAATCCAGCTTCCCGCTTCACAAACATCTCCTTTTTCTCCTCTGCCCTATCATCTAAACCCAGATGCTCTGAAATATCTCTTTTCTCCAAAGAGCTCAGTCTGTTAGAAAGAAAGTTTGGGTACTATCCCTGCAGGTGAGAAGTAATCAGATGCCAAGGTGTGGGTAAAAAGAACAACAGCAAGCCAGAGTCCCATTGGCTTCTGCCTGTCCTGACTGGCAAAAGCAAAAAGCAAAGCCTCAAACCAGTTCTCTGACAGGGCCCAACGCCTCTGCAGCACCCCCCGTGTAATTACACACTTGAGTGACTGGACTCTGAAGAAAATTGAAGGCCTGAGCTCCGAACAGCTGCCATTTTCTCTCTCCATCACACCAGCGTGATTACTTGAGAAATGAACAGCCCCAGCTCAAAGCTACTCCAGAATTCTCAGAGGAAATATGGCTCCGTGTTCCAATAATGAGATTCTTAAGGCAAGCGTTACTTACAATCACTCCGCAAAAGGAGCGAGCCGAGCCCCTATATCTTACAAATTAGAATTTAAGAAACCCAGCGACAGTCTTGGACGATCATTACTCTTCTGCTGCTCCAAGGATTCTGGGCTTTGGTCTATTTTTAGTGCAGAAAACTGTTACGTTCTTAAAAAGGTAATCATAATAAGATGAAAAATTCACCATAATTAGCTTCATTTAAAGGCAAATTCTACCCCATTTTAGGTCCAAACTGACAGATTCTTCTATCCTCTCATCATTATCCCTTGCCTCTAGAAATTCTTGGCCTTATGCAAGTGAGAATTAACATTCCTTGCATTAAAATTTGAAGGAAAAAAAGTCAGATTTCTTCCCTCTTTTGATTGAGAAAAAAAATATTAGCAAGTTGCTGGTATAATGTCTTTGTTGAAAGCTGTCATTTGGAAAAAATAAAATATTACGTAGTGATATGTATTTTCAAATGCACCTTCTGAGTGCCTCATCACCTAGCTATTCTAGGGTAGCAAAAGTAACAAACTCTCCCTATAATAATACACTTTTAAAAAGTAGCTATTCTAAAAAATCTTATATCCTTTAGAGTTAATCAGCTAGGCAGATGGCTGAATGAGTCACAACGCTGTTTACCAGAGATGTAAGGAAGATGGTTTCCCTTCATTCTCAAGTATAAAATAAAAAATGGCAGTCAAGATTTATTGGGTTGTGTTGCCCTTCCAGGAAGAAATGATGGAATTAAAGTACCAAGAATGCCCATTCCCAGGGACAAAAACAGAATTCAAGGAAGTGAAGAGGTCTATAGTCCCCAAAACAAACAAGTAAGAGCAAGGCAACTGTTCAGGACCTTGGGGTGAGAACTCTTTAAGAGTTGTCCTCTTCTCAGTCGACTTCTCCTAAAATTAACTCAACTGGAAAGATCTATGAATTAAGGACTTGCAAAGCATCTTTAAAAATTCTCAAGTCCAAAAAACTTCTTTCCCCTGGTCAAGTGTACATTAGTCCTATTCACATTTGCCAGTCTCATCCCTTATTCCCACTTACTAATTCCTATATTCCTAGGATGGGGGACAAAATAATGTGTACTACCAATACAATAATCTCAGCTTAGATTCTTAACAAAAATAAAACAAAAAGGGAACAAAGAAGATGCAGAAAAAAATTTCAATTTCTTTGGTGGGAGAGCCAGTACTGAATTTCTAACTTTTTTTTTTAAGGTCTCAACATTAGAACCATTGCTTACATCTAATGAACAAATAGAATTAAAATGAGTGTACATTGGTTAGAGAAGACTAGATTTTAAAGCTACTGTCATAATGACAACAGAAATGGAAAAGCACAAGGCACTTTTAAATAGAGATGTGAATTTTTATGCACATAATATGCATAATAACCAGGACAATCCTTTCCTAAATAGCAGGTTCCTTCAGATCAAGGATAAAGGTAGAGATGAGAAATTATTAATCTACAACCCAAGCTCCATTCATTCCATAATTATAGAAGACAGTATCTTTTCCTCTGACCATAGCTACTAGAAGAAAAAAATATTTTTTTCCAAATTATCAACCATCAGATTGTAAAAAATGATACTCACAATAAGCATTGTGACCAGAAGATTCTTCTTGGTGACTTGAGCATGAGAAAAAATGTAGTTCAATACAGTGTTCATGTCACTTTTGTTCTCTTCCCGAAGGGCGAACACACATTTGTCATAGTGACCTGCAAGCAGCAAAAAGAATTGGTCCTCACCCATGTTTAAAGGCTCACGTTTACATGCCATTTGTTTATTTCTTAATGTCCATAATTCAGCTGATACGTGTGAAAAGAAACATCTTAACAATTTTTGAAATGGATTTGTATAGAACTGGCAGTGTGGGTTAGCAAAAGGACCACTAGACTAGAGTCAGGAGAAGCTGCACATAAGTCCTGAGATCAAGGCCTACCTATTATCAATTCACTATTGCTCTTGGGCAAATCATTTGATCTCTCTGGGTCTCATTACATTTATAAATTGGAGTGAGAGATAAGTTTTAAAGACTGGGGGTTTGGCAATAAATCCAACTCCACACTTACTCTAAACTCTTATTTGGCTTCCTGGAATGAATTCCTTAGAAGAAATGGCTCTAGCTGGGCATGGTGGCACACACTAATAATTCCTATTCCTCAAAAGGCTGAGGCAGGAGGATCTCAAGTTCAAGGCCACCCTTGACAACTTAGTAAGACCCTGTCTCAAAATAAAATGTTTTTAAAAAGGGAGGTAGCTCAGAGGCAGAATGTTATTGAGTTCAATTAAAAAAGAAAAAAAAAAAAAGTCTTTGCTGCTTAAAAACAAATTTGAAACACTAATGATCTTTAAGGCTTGTTTTCCCCAGTTTGAGATTCTGGTTCATCTATAACTCACTAAAAATGTTTCACTCTAATTGCTAGGAAAAACTTAACAATGCTTAGGAATTCCATAAACCAAGGTATAGATTAAGGAGAACCTTGCATTAAGTCAAAAGGTCTGTAGGGGTTGGGGTTGTGGCTCAGTGGTGGAGTGCTTGCCTCATATGTGTGAGGCACTAGATTCAATTCTCAACATCACATATAAATAAATGAATAAAATAAAGGTCCTTCAACAACTAAAAAAATATTTTAAAAAACGGTCTGTAGGGAGACTACAATTAGGTATATTTTCACAGGCCTTTCATAAGGCCACCAGGGAAATGCTAGTTCTGGATAAGAAAGCTGTATATTGTAACAGAAAAATAAGTTTCTGGTATACTACAGTAATATCAACAATGGGATATAAGTAATATTTAGTTCATCAGAAAATGGCTTACCTTAGAATTAAATATCTAAGTAAAGAAGAATTAGTATTTAAATATTCTCTAGGGTCAGAATTTTATAAAACAATCAAAATACTAAAGGATTATCACTTTAGTTGAGATTTTGTGTTGGGTTATAAACTAGAACAGTAATGTTCAAACTGCATTACCATGGTTTCCTAGAATACTGACATTTGACTGGGGCAACTCTAGTTAATCTGTTTTAAATATCAGAGATGGACATCAGCATTTTTTTTTTCAAAATAAAATTAAAATATATTTGAAAAAACAGGAGACTGCAATACCTACAGAGCTTTCAATTTCATAAAAGATTCAAAAAGAAAAATGGAAGCTGTTTAAAAATTGTTTTTTGGTGGAGCAAGAGATGTTGCTTACTGGTAGAGAACTTGCCTAGCATGTGCAAGGCCCTGAATGATCCCCAGCACCATATTTAAAAAAATTTTTTTTGGTTGTCCTATCTCTCTCTCTCTCTCTCTCTCTCTCTCTCTCTCTATATATATATATATATATATATATATATATATATAGATATAGATATAGATAGATAGATAGATAGATAGAGATATTCTTCCCTAGTGAGACATTGCTTTGAAGTGACAAAAGAAACATATTGTGGTGGTAGGAATTATTTGGAACAGGGAAAATTAGAAAGAATACATTTACATGGGATGGGGGAAGACACTAATAGAAAGAAAACAATAAATGTTCCCTTCTTAAAAACTATTAATTGTGATATACACACAGAAAAATATATAAAATCTATAGTAACAGTTGAAATAAATACCCATGTGTTATTTCAGAGCTACTAAATCTTAATAGAACTTCTTTGGTATATTTGAATACCCGTTTGTTTCTTCTTAAAAATAATTACTAAGCTGAATTTCATTTTAATTATTCTTTTGCTTTACTTTACATTTACCACCAATGTATGTACAGTTTAATTTTCCTATTTTTGAGCTTTGTAAAAAATGGAATCACTGCCAATTAATTCTTATATAACTTATTTCCTTCCTTCAACATTATATTTTTGAGATTCATCCTTTTGTCTACATGTGTCCCCTGGTTCATCCATTTTCACTGCTGTATAATAATCTATTGTAGGAACATTGTAAAATGCAATAATCTATTCTACATGGGTATATTGAGATTGTTTTGTCTTTTTTGTTACTATGAAAAGTGCTGACACAAACAATCCTGTTTATGTCTTCTAATAAACCAGCATAAGAGTTGCTCTACTAAAAAAAAAAAAAAAAAATGCAATTGAATTTTATGTTGACTTTTGTATTTAGCAGCTTTGTTAGGTTTTAAATAATTTAATAGTAAAATTGTGGATTCTTTGCACCTTCCAAGTAGACATCATAGCATATCTATTAAAGGCAGATCTACTTCCTTATTCCTCTTCAGTCCTTATACCTTTTGATTACTTTTCTGATCTTTCTGCACTGGCTGAGACATAATGCTGAACATAAGTAGCAATAGCAAATCTTTGTCTTATTCTTTTTTTGTTGAGGGGGCAGGGTACTGGGGATTGAATTCAGGGACACTCAACCACTGAGCCACATCCCCAGTCCTATTTTGTGTTTTATTTATAAACAAGTTCTCACTTAGTTGCTGAACACCTCGCTTTTGCTGTGGCTGGCTCTGTGCCACTCCCACCTCCACCCCCACTTGCTGGGATTACAGGCATGTGTTACTGTGCCTGGGATATCCTGTAAATTTTGTGTGGTGTCACCCTCACTTTCTTGTGGTACTGGGAACTGAATCCTGTGATGTTCTACCACTGAGCTACATCTCCAGTCTTCCCCTGCCCCACCCTTTTATTTATTTGGAGACAGGGCCTCACTAAGTTGCTGAGGCTGACCTAGAACTTGCAATCCTCCTGCCTTAGTCTCCTGAAGAGCTGAGATTTCAGGCATATGCCACCATGCCCAACTGTAGGTCCTCACAAAAAATTAAAATGTCTAATTTCATTCCTAGTTTCTCAGTGTTATCATGAATGAATGTTAAACCTTGTTAAATGCTTTTCTCCCCATATCCTGAGATGATGACTATGTTTTTTCCTCTTTTAATCTATTAACACATGAAAATTACATTAATTATCCACCAAATTAATCAATTTTGAATTAGTGGGATATAGCCAACTTGGTTGTGATATATTATTTCACACATTGCTGGGTTAAGTGTGCTAATGTCTACTTGGAGAATTTTGCTAGTCATGAGTGGCACATGACCATCTTTTTAAAGAATGCAAATGAGAGCAGAACAGATAAAAGAAAATTTTAGGTAACATTTTAAATTCTGTGTGGTTTCACTGCCATCTTGTGGTAGAAAGCAATATCAGCGGTACATAGCTTTAAAGTCTTAACCAAAGTATTTTATGCTTAAAAACTTCTTCATTTAGTGAAGCTCTTCAGAGAAAGCCAAGGATAAATTCCACCTAAATGGCACATGAAAAAGTAGTGGAAAATCTGACCCTTTCCTATATGCCTGTAGTTCAATCCATAGATGAGCTGCTGACAGGCAAGCTCTTCAGATGGGGAATTTCAATTTCAGCCTGGACATGACTCAACCAACTCTCACTATACAAGGTCAAGAAGATGTCAACAGGGAATGCTAATCTCTACTAGAAAAGTAATCTCAGTCCTTTCTCGGAAGCACACTAGATTCACAATTTCATCAAGCTGTGTTGTTGTTCTTTCTTTGGTGTTAGTGGGATATGAGATTTCCATTTTTAAGGGAAAAGGAATAAGTTTGTTAATGGGAAGTGTTGGTGACAAGATGAACTGGCTTAGCTCTTACAGTCCTATAGGGATAGTTTGGTCTAGACATCAGAATTAGAAACATTGTTAGAAAGAGAGTCCTCAGGAGAAAGCTTACCATTCTGGAATTGTGTCTCTACTCGAAGATACTGCCGGAGCAGATCCATCACCACAGCCTTCATGTGGCCTCGGATGCCACTTCGGTACCTGAGCAGATAGAAAAAAATCTCCACTGAAAAACCTGAAGGCCAATACTATGGAATGAAAAACCTAGAAGCCAAATTTACTTTCTAAATTTTCCACTGAAAATCCCTTTAAATATAGGGCAGGACAGGGGTCAGCCTACAATTAACCAACCAGATTAATTTAAATTCCAAGCCTAAAAAGTCATCTCACTATATAGAGACATGATCTTTTATAAAGAAAAATAAAAACAAAACTAAAAAATCTTCATAGCCTTTATCCAATGACATTGTGACTCAGTTCCTACTGCTGAGCAGAAAATGTTACCATGTATTTGAAATTATAAGGGGATTTCTGAAAAATCTGTAAGTATTTTAGAGTTGAAAATAAATGTCATACTGGGTTCCATGCCAGAAGAAAAATTAGGGTCTTCATCAAAATGGCAAGGAAAACGAAAAACACAATTTCTGTGACTCAATAATTGACAAAGAATATTAAGATGGGCTGGGGATGTGGCTCAAGTGGTAGCACGCTCGCCTGGCATGCGTGCGGCCCGAGTTCGATCCTCAGCACCACATACAAAGATGTTGTGTCCGCCGAAAACTAAAAATAAATATTAAAAAATTCTCTCTAAAAAAATAAAAAATTAAAAAAAAAATAGAATATTAAGAAGTTACCAGAAATATTGAGAATGAGAGTTAGGTCACAATTCTAAGACAGTTAGAAGACATAAGGAACTTTGTGAGATATAAATTGCTAGCTATTTTTACTCAAAGCCAGGTCTGAGGTAAATCTCTTTAAGACCATTTAAAAGAAAGCATGGGAGTGGATTGGTGTTGAAAATCTGGAATTATATGTAATTACCTTTGTACCAGTTGGACAATGCTCTGAGTGTTCATAAAGAAGACTTCTCGTTCAGATTTCCGATTCAATGTAGCTGCATGACTATCTAGGATGTTGGCAATCTAAGGCATAAAAAAGGGGGGGGGGGGGAAGAATCTAACAAAGGAACCCAAAGCATTAACCTCCAGAGCGCCACACTAGGAAATCTTGTTAGTTATAACACAATTCCTTTATGACTTATCAGCCACAGCTGGAAGTTACTGGACATAATGTAGGGCCTATGCTAAATAAGCAAGCAACTTTTGTCTCTTTTTGCCCTTTTACAGATGTAATAATGATGACATTAAAAATTACCATCTACTCAGAAGGTCTCACATGAACGATCTGTTTTAAAGTCAAGATGTAAATGTACTCCTTTCTTGCTCAGCTTTACTCCCTACATAAAGTTACTTTATAGATGAAGGGCAAGGATGCTGCTGAGGTAGTAAGGAAGTATTTGATAATAAAACTACCAATATCCTTCACTTTAAATTTATGAAAATACTTCCAAATAGGGACTAGCCCTCAAAAACAAAGCTATGTGGGGTACATAGCCAAAGCATGTTTCTCTCATAACCAAGGACCTTTTACATTTCACATGCAGTATTTTCATTACTGGACTTATATTCTGAGGCAGTTTTGTGGAAAGTACAGCGCTTAAAACTATAAAAGCACACCATCGAGACAATAGGGACGATCCAAACAGAAAGCTGCAGCCTGAACTCCAGTGGTAGCCAGTGGAAAATAATGATAATATTACCCTATAAATACCTGCTGGCTGGGAAACTGACAGAGGACTGATGTGATGTTGCTAGCATACTGAGCCATTTCCTTTTTGATAGACTTCTCCACATTGAGGGGAATACGACCAGAGACACTGGTCATGATATCCTGCAATTCTAGAAGAGGCAGAGAGGGATCTCTGAGGGTCTTCATCAACCGCTCTACCCAGTCTTTCACCTGAGAAGAAGAAATAATAAAACAGGATCCAAAGTTAACACAATCCCCAAAATAAAATGAGATATTTAATCAGGTGCAGTGGTACACACCTGAAATCCCAACAACTTGGGAGGGTGAGGTAGATGGATTGCAACTTAGAGGCCAGCCTTACCAACTTAGCAAGACCCTATCCCCAAATAAAAATAAAAATGACTATGGATAAAGCTAAATGGTAAAACACCCCTAGATTCAATCTCCAGTACTCCCACTTCCTGGAATTGTGTCTCTACTCGCAGATACTGCCGGAGAAGATCCATCACCACAGCCTTCCTTAGCATCTAAATTGGGCTATATTTATTTCAACCCAGAAAAATGGGTGTCTATCAAAATCTCCTGTGGACCGATGAGGCAAGCAAATAGAAAATTTTTCAGGGCCTAGCTTTGAGGATTTGTAAAAAACAAACAAACAAACAAAAAACCTATAAAATAAAATGAGAGATCTGAATTCACTGTCATATAGTATTTATTTTTAAATTTCAGTGTAAGCATCAATTATTGCCCCTATTCTCTGGTTTAAAAAGGAATAATCTCGACTAAAGGTGAAATACATGACAAAGCTAAAAAGCAAGGATTTAAAGACTTCAAATCTAACAACCAAAGGAGAGAGCATTCCAGGCCAACTGGCTTTCTTTCTCTCCCTCTAGAAAATCTCATGAGATTTTAAATTATTTTGATATTGTTCCCCGTTTGTACATTCTTTTCCCCAAGATAGGTGATTCATACCCTGCTGCTAAAGAAAGGATCTGGAAGGCAGTATCCGTTCATTACATTGACCAGATTATCCAGGACATAGTGGAACACTCGATGGAGCTTCTCGCCTCTGAGTGCTGTGCTCTGGATCTGTGGCAGACTACCCGTGTGAAGTTCAGCCTGTCAACCCCAATGAGAGACTGTCATTCATTAATTTCTATTCAGGGCACAAACACAACTGCAATTCAGTATCATCATTCAAAATCCAGATATCTCTTCCCTGAATCCAGTTACCAGGAGAGAAATCAGTGGAGGAAACATCATGAGGAAATTACAGAATCTTAGTATTGTATTGACTCTTGAAAACTCTAGTTCCACAATATCACGGGCACAGATACAAGGCATATCACATCAAGGGGAAAAACAGCTTAAGGAAACATTGGCAAACCAAGCAATTAAGAGTACATTCCTCCATACCTGCTGAACCTTGCTGGGGTTGTCCAACTGCATTTTGGCTATTACACAGCCAGGATCAAGAGCTGCTCCAGGTCGCTTGACATAATGAATACAGCCAGATTCTGCAGCTGTTAAGGTCATCACCATCTTCATCACCTATAGTAAAAATTAAATAACTTGTAGTCTGATTTCTTTTCATACAGATGAATGTTTTAGGGACATCAGTTTTTCCTTAGCATCTAAGTTGAACTACATTTATTTCAACCCAGAAAAATGGGTGTCTACCAAAATCTCCTGTGGATTGATGAAGCAAGCAAGTAGAAAATCTTTCAGGACCTAGCTTTAAGGATTTATAATAATTACTGATATTTCCTCTGTTTCTATCCATTTTGCTACAATTTGTGATAATATTTGTTTTGTATTTAGAAGTGATGAACAACTTGGTCTCTTTATACCAGTAAATTTGCGTGTTCACTCTCAGTTTGCCTACTGAAGATATTCAGGAGGCCAAAAACTAGGGGTTATTTTTCACTCCTTTTCCTCCTCTATCTACCAATTACCAACCCAAATCAAGTACATCTTCTCTCAAAAATGTTCCTTCTCTTGCCATGTCTTTGGTGTAGGCCCTTCTCATTTCTAGCCTAGAGTACTTCAAAAACCTCTAAAAGATTTTCCTATCAGCTATATACCTTCAACAAGGTTCCCCAAAAAAACAGTAATTCTGGAGCCCAAATCTCTCTTTTCCACTTAAAATCCTTCAATGATTCCTCACTGTCTTCAATGTAAGTGGAAACTTACTAGCATGGTGAATAAGGTCTTTTATGACCTTACATTTAAGATCTCACACTACACTAGTTCTTTAGCATGTTTGCTTACCACATTCCATTTGACCTTAGCCTATTCTCAAGCAATACTAATATATACTGATGGTCCCTAAATACTATCATAGTATCTTGCTTCTGGGCCTTCATGGTATTCCCTCAACTTTACACATTCTCCCTTACCCTTCTTCACCTTATCTAGTACTACCTTTAAAAACTAATATAATGTCCCCTCTTTTAGAATGTCTTCCCTTACTATGCACCCTTACTATGATTTGGGTTATGTGGTCCTCTGCACTCTGTACTTAGATCTCTCTCAGAATTCATCATATTTCATTACTTGTCTATTTTGTGTCCCAACTTCTATCATATTTTCTCTGTACAGCCAGTAGTTAACGCAACACCTAACAGTAGGTGCTACTGCCTACCATCTATTTTTAAAGCCAGAGTTCCTTTACCTGAAAAACAGCAAACATTTTGCTTTTAAAATCTTAAGGTTCACAATCCCAATTAAACCTACTAATGTCTTTATTTTTTATTTCCTTTCTGTTATTTTTCAGCTCTAGTCCATTCCAGCTAACTCTTTTCTTAATTTCCCTCCCATGACCCAACAACCTATTCACTACCCTGACCTCAATCTCAGCATAGCACTGGCCAGCAAACACATGGCCTCCATCCTCCACAATGTACTGGATTAACTTCCCAGCAGATGGTGAACGCATCACAGATGGGTCATTTTCCTTCTCAAACACACAGGTTTTATTGCCAATCGTGATTCGATATCTAGGAGGTAAGTTGAAGTATGTAAGCCAAAAAAGCACTTCAGGAGTAAAGGGAAATGGCAGAAGGTATCAATGTAAAAACTCAGAAACTTTATTCTATAAACAAACACAAACACATAGAGAACATTCATTGCATCTTTGTTTATAATTCTAAATAACAATTTCCCTCAATAAGGGTCAGATTAAATAAACTATGGTATTCTCACATAATGGAATAGTGCAAGACCATTAAAAAGAAGGGGCACCTCTATAAAACACAAACATACAAAAATAATGATGATCTAATAATAATGATAATGGCCTAAACCCTAACTATGCCACAGGCAAAATTTTAAGCACTTTAAGTGTGTTAATTCATTAAATTCTCAGAACACTTATGAATAGTATTGCACAGTCTACAATATATGTTAAAAGAAAAAAACTAAGATACTAATAGTATTTAAAGGATATTTTTATTTGTGAATATCTTTAAAGGAAAAATATAGTATACACATATATGTAACTTGTATATACATTATAAAAGTTCTACAAAAATGTACAAGAAACTTTTAACAGTTCTTTATAAAGAAAAAAAACTTCTTTTCATTCTCTACCCACACCAGAGTGGTTGGGAGATAGGTCTTTTTTCTTTTCTCTTCAGTATATTCTTAAGAGACAGGGTCTCACTGTATTGTCCAGGCTGGCCTTGAACTCCTGGGCTCAAGCAATCCCACTGCTTCAGACTCCTGAGCCACTGGAGCTATATGCACATGCCACTGCACCTGGCTTCAGACATGTTTTTAACTATAAACAATTCTGCTTTCTTGAAATTTTTGTTAGTGCATGTACCGTCATTGTTTTTAACTAAAAATGAGCATACCAAAAAAGGCCTGGAAACGTCCCAAGAGCTAGTGACTAATAAAAGAAAAAGGTCCAACAAATGGACATTGAACAGCCACTCACCTATCTACTTCTTCCTTCATGTACGTAGTATAACTACTACCATCATAGGACAAAAGCAGTCCTCCGTCACTCAACCGATGCACATCCACTTCCACACATGAGCCATTCATGATCACCACATAGGAGTTGGGAGACTGTCGAGTCACCTGCAGTGAAAAAAAACCAGAAAAGACAAGTTAGTATGCACCTTTCAGAGAGAGTCACAGACAAAATTTAAATGTTTCAAAGATTCTGTTTAAAAAAAAAAAAAGCTGTCAGGAAAAAGGAAATTAATGGCATTGGTCACTGGGGTCACTGGTGCTGTTTGCATCAATGTTTATGAAAATGGCTCAGTCCTGCTGCAAGCAAATAAAGCTACTTTAGTTATTCCTCTCTATTCCAGTTGTTCCCTGTCTCCCCTTCATCTCTTGGCTATAATGTGAAGTTAAGTAACAACTAAAATAATTTCCATAGAATCATCAAATACTGCTGACAAAAATAATGACTAATTTTACTAATCCCCCATCCCTGCACTAAATCAAACTTTTCCATCTCTTGACCTAAAGAGAACTAGCTAACAAAGAGAGACCCCAAAAATAAATAAATAAATAAGGTGCAGGCTTCAATGGGGTTCACATACCTTAAGTACATATTTGACTCCTTCATAGATAAGCTCAACATCTACCGTGTTCAGAAGTGTATGAGCAGGAAGGACTTGACCCCTGAAAGAACACCAATAGAAGAGACATTTACTGGCAGAAAGCTTTAATAGTTTATAAAGAAATCGGGCTGGGATTGTGGCTCAGTGGTCAAGTGCTTGCCTGGTGCACGTGAGGCACTGGGTTTGATTCTCAGCACCACATAAAAATAAAATAGATATGTATCCACCTAAAACTAAAAAATAAATACTTTAAAAAATAAATCTCTAAAATTATTAATTGTGGTATTTTCTGAAATAGCATAAGATTAGAAACAACCCAAATGATCATCTATCTGTAAGGGACTGATCATATAAATTATTATTATTATTATTATTATTATTTTATTAATAATTATTATTATTATTATTTTTATTTTTTGTAGTTGTAGGGACAATATGCCTTTATTTGTTTATTTTTATATGGTGCTAAGGATTGAACCCAGTGCCTAACACATGCTATGCAAGTGCTCTGCCACTGAGGCCCAGCCCCAGCCCACATAAATTATTTTTAAAAATTAAATTTCTATTTTTAATTGTGATAAAATACATATAACATGGAATTTACTATCTTAACCATTTTTTAATGCATAGCCCTATAATGTTAATTATTTTTACAATATTGTGCAATCAATTTCCAGAACCTTCTCATCTGGCAAAAACAGAATCCGATTGTCATTAAACAACTCCCCTTTTATCCCTCCCCCAGTCCCTGGCATTTTCTATTTCTGAGTTTGACTACTCTTGATACCTCATGTAAGTGAGATCTTATAGTATTTGTCTTTTTTGTGAGTGGCTTATTTCACAAATCATCTATGATTTAGCATGTGTCAGATGTCCTTTCTTCCTTTTTTAATTTGGAACTGGGGATTGAAACCACTACTGAGCCATATCCTTAGCTCTGTCCCATTTTATTACTCTTTTTTAAAAATAGGGTCTCACTAAGTTGCTGAGGCTGGCCTTAAATTTACGATCCTCCTGCCTTAGCCTCCACAGTTGCTGGGATTACACACATGAGCCACTATGCATGGCTGAATGTCCTTCCTTTTTAAGGCTAGATAATATTTCATTGTTATGTCTATATAACATTTTGTTTATTCATTCATTCTCCAATAGATATTTTGGTTGTTTCTGCCTTTTAGCCTTTATGAATAATCCTGCTATGTACACGGAAATCTCTCTTTAAGACTCTGCTTTTAATTCTTTCAGAATAATCAAATGTGGTATTGCTGGATCATGTGGTAATTCGCATTTTAATTTTCTGTGGAATTTTAAATCTGTATTCCATGGTGGCTGTACTGTTTTACATTCCCACTTATAAAATGCACAAGGGTCATGATTTCTCCACATCCTTGCCTACACCTATTTTCTGGTTTTGACTATAGGTATCCTAATGGATATGAGATGATTTCTAATAATGGTCTTTTTCTTTTCTTTTCTTTTGGTGTGTGTGTGTGTATGTGTGTGTGTGTGTGGTACTGGGGATTGAACTCAGGACTGTGCATGTGAGGCATACACTGTACCAACTGAGCTATATCCCCAGCCCTCATAATGGTCTTGATTTACATCTTCCTGATGATTAGCAATGTTAAGCACCTTCTCATACATATAACAAAATATTATACAGCCATTAAAAATAAAAGACATCTTTTATATACAAAATTTACATATTCCAAATATACCATTATACAAATATAGTTTCAGAATAGACTGTCATTTGTATCTTTAAAAAAAAGAGAGAGAAAAAATAAATATTACATGTATATGCTTATTTTAGTGCAAGACATCTCTAGAGGACTACGGAAGAAACCAGTAACATGGTGGTCAAGGAACAGAGGTAAAAAGGAGACTTTAAATACGTATATTTTTGTGCCTTTTAAATTTTAAACCATGTGAATCTATTACTCATTCTTAAAAATAAATAAAACCAAATTTTTAAAAATAGAGAGAGAGCAATAAACCAAATATGGAAAGTTGTTAATAACTGATAAATCTAAGTGAGGAATATATGGAAGTTATCTGTTCTCTTCATGCAAATCTTAAAAAGTCAGATATTATTTCAAAATTTAAGTTTTAAAAATAAATGAAGGGGCTAGGGTTGTAGCTCAGTAGTAGGAGCACTTGCCTGGCACTTGTAAGGCACTGGGTTTGATCCTCAGCACTACGTAAAATAAATAAATAAAATAAAGTTATAGAAAATATATTAAAAAAATGAAAAATAAGAACACTAAATCGGGAACACTCATAAAGGAGATTGTGAAACCTTTATGCACCAGTGGGGAAACTATTTATAGAGATTGTATATTGAAGAACTTTTGCCAAAAAGGGACAATATATTCAGTCACACTAAGGGACTTAGATTTGATACAGAAAGAAAATGTAAGCTGCTCAAGGTTTTAGTGCATGGAGTAACACTGTGAAAGATATTTATCATAGAGCTGAATCACTGAAATCTCAGTTCAATTTTCAAAATTTTACTTCTTTTCTTCCTTTCAGACACTTCAAAAGAGAGTTGATATATAAATCTAACAACACAGAAGGAAATAAAATACCTGTGATTAAAAGTGATTAGCCTTTTGGTCCATTCCTCGGGGGACTCAAAGGCAGAGCTTAGTCTCCAGAATCAGTGTTAGAAATTAGTTCAGACCCACACATGCCTGACCCTTTACTTGAAAGACTTATGAGGTCATCCTGAGTATCAGCCTCAATTATTAATTCCTAAAAGGTGGTACAGGTAATACAAGAAATACTTAAGGTTCAGTGCTAGGAAAAAATGTGAGATCTTTGTCACGAGGGTTTGGGGAGATTTGATGCTTGCACAGCATGAAATGTTTACTACAGCTGGATTTCAATTTTTAAAAAAGGAACCTGTTCTAATTGCAGTATAAACTAATTTCTACAATCCATAGTAGAGTCCTAAAATGATTTGCCATAAATTGCTACCTTCCCCGATCTCCTTTACCACCACAGCCTGTGAATAACAAGTAGCACCTGCAAGTCGCCAGGAAGGGACCAAAAAAAAAAAAAATGAATGGGTCTTTCAGTTGCAATCCTAAACCCAGGACCACTGGTTAGCTTGCACAGTCACAAAAAACAAAGCCTACCTTTCTAAGGAGTGAAGGAAGTTAGAGATGCTATTTCGAAGGCTCACATCTGCCACGTGAAGAGCCCCACACACAACTCCTAACATAGTGTCAGGTCGCTCCGCCTGAAAGGAAGAAAAAGAGGGCAGATCAAAAGCATGGTCCCTTGGCACCTAGGCCCCTCAAGTGAAATGAGGCTCAAATTTGTTGTGAAGACACAGTGAGCAATGAAAATCTCCACTCTTATTGCCTGGCTGATTTTTGAGATAAAATAAAATACATTTACTTTTAGAATTTGAATAGAAGCATCATGTGAATAGAGATGAAAAACAACCTTCCACCCACTCTCGATAAGACTTCCACTAAGTCAATCAAAAAGAAGCTCAAAAATAGACTTTTGTTAGAAATAAATTTAAAAAGACTTGGCTATTGATAATCTCAAAGAAAATGGCATACAGCCAAAAAGTGGACCTTTAGACAATTTAGATGAATCTAATTATTTTATACAACATTTTGGGTAATTTAGAATAGACCAGAAGTTAGCTCAAGAACAAGAGTTGAGTGTTGATTTAAATGAGACTCTCTTATCAGCACTTAAAGATATAAAAGGAGGTACCTCTGAATCAAATGAAAAAAGGCAAAGTAGTATTTCAAACTCTGCATGCCTCTCTTCAAATATACCGCAGGAAGTAATATTAGAACACATGAAATGACTGCATAGCATAGGCACAAAAACTTTTTTTTTTTTTTTTGTAGTGATAGAGATTGAATCCAGGGCCTTGCACATGCTGGCAAGCATTTTACCACTGAGCTACATCCCAAACCAAGCACAAGAATGCTTAGAGTGCTAAAACTACTCTGATTCCTAGATTTCCCCAAGTAGATCAAGAACCATTTACATTAGAATCAAATAAATGCCATCAAATGAAAGGCACTGATCACACTACAAGCCCATTAAAATCCAATCCCAGAGGCTACTTATGCAAGAGAAATACACACCTGTACTTTTTCTGCTATCAGTCTGTCCAGCCAACCAGTGTCAATTCTATTCAACTGAAAGCTTTCAGTCTCTAACAGTTTGATCAGGTATTCAACTGTAGTTCGAAAGTCACCCCGAATAGATAGCTCCTTCAAAGCCACCACCATATTTCTAGGGAAAGAGCAGAAGACAATCTGTTTCAGCAACATATGTTGTAGTGTTTTTCAATCATTTTAAAGAACTGTTTCATTCCTTTGGAGTTCTGGAGGGAAGGGCAGAGGGAGAGAGTTCTAATGAGGGCATACGTTAAGTACACTCAGTAAGGAATGTTCCAGATAAGAGAATTTGGGTGAAATAAGCTTACAGATTCTAACTGATATTACCATCATGAGTATCAGCAAACCACACACATTTTATTACACATAGTACAGAAATAATTATACAAATCACCCTCAGCTTTCATTTGTTAGGTTTCCATCACCCCATTCATTTACTACTGACTAGACTAGAATTAGGACATTAATTTTCCTCATCTTTACATCTTATTTATTAATAAGTATGTTATTCTTAAACCTTGTTTATTTTATGTATAATTTACATGCAAGAAAATATACTTATTTTAAGTATACAGTTCAACGAATTTTGACAAATGTTAATACTTTAAAGATTTCCCTACAATCAGACAACTGGCTTGATACTGTCAGATATCCACCTGATACTGCATATGAGAGTGTTTTTTAAAATGAATTTTGGACATCTGGACAATGACTTACTCACTACTAAATAACTTTACAATTACATATAAAATGATTAAATTTTAACAGAGTATCAAATACTATGGGAATATATATAATAAAAATATATAATAAAAATATATAATATTTTTATTCCCAGGGTCTATTCTTCATAGGGACAGAACTTTCTTCAACAACTACTATGTATTCATATGCTCAAGACATATACCAGACTTGTTAAGGAAAAATACACAGATATGATAATTGTGCTCAAAATACATAGAAGACTATCATAAATACCAGCAGAAAGACTAAAGCCAAGTATAAGAGAGGTTCTAAGACGGGAGAAAATACGGTGTCATGAAGAATGTGGGATTTGATATGGGCTTGAAAAACTAACAGTTGAGAGGAACAGTATTCAGATGGCATTCTCTCAGCCTAGGACATTCATTCTGTTTCCCTCCTCCATCCTCCTGTCTGTGTCCTCCTTCACCTTAGTCCTATATACTCTTCAAGTATTGGTCTCGAAATCACTTCCTTCTGCGAAGCCTTCACTGACACTCTGTAGGTTGAGCTGACTCAGCTATATCCTCCTATAATGCCCTTCTATAATCCCACTACCATCATACTTACTACATTATGTTTTAATTGCTTGTCTTTCTTCCTCTGGATTTTAAATTTCCATGAGGACAGAAACCCTATTTGGTCTTGACTATATTGCCAGAACCAGTACATAACATATACTCAGTAAATATCTGTTGAGTGTGATCAATGAATAAATGAATAGAGGGAATAGTGAAAAAAAGAAAAAGAAAATATGGGAAGTGTTCAGGGAATGTTATGATCAAAGCAGAGAGTATGAGGACAGGGCGTAGTGGCAATTTCATTCATTCCACAAATATTTTCTGAATGCTTATTATGTTCAGGGGATACTGCAGGAAACAACATAGATGTGGTTCTGTTCTCATGGTTTCTACATTATGATGTAAGGGAAATAATATTGGAAATATGGACTGGGACTATTATGGAAAACAAGAGTCTAAACGTCAAACTGTCTAACTGTAATGAAGAAAAAACAAAGAAAACTCCAAGTCAAAGAATGAACTTTTGACATAGTATCAGAAAGCAAATTTATTGTAGAGATAACAGTTTGAATACGCCAAAAGACATCCTAGTTAGCTTTATACTATAACAAAATATACAGAGATCAGAAATAAGGATCAAGGCTTCTGTAGTAGGTCACTGGACATATCCAACAGGAAATACACAGAGGTCAGCCTAATCAAGACTACACCTAAATGCCAATAGAAGCCAGTGTGGGAATATAAATGAGTGAGGCAAATTGGATGAATTGAATGGGGAAAAAGAGGTATTGTGTTTCGAGTATCATCTAAAAGGAAGAGCCACAAAAAAACTTGACTTAACTTTTACCAAGAGGAATATAAAACGAACATTGTCATCATCCCATTTTTAAGAAAAAACAGAAATCCATATTTTTATTATAATCTCCCCAATTTTTAAATATTCACAAGTTAAAAAAAAAAAAATAAAAGCTCCATGAGCCAATCAAAACACATTTGAAAACTAACACCGGCCACAAAGCTGTCCATTGGCAAGCTCTAGGGTGAACCTTCTTCACTTTGACAGAATAGGATATGACAATGAAAGAAAAAGCAGGAAAAAAAAAACCAACTTTATAACAATATTTTTGTTTCTCATAGCAGGGCTGTAATTTTGAAAAATTTCAATTTATAGTGTTGAATAAATGGAGAAGAACTATAAAGGACTTCTGGAAACATTATTAAAAACTAATAATACTAATAAATACTTGATTATTACTCTGTGTACAGTTCAAAGATCAAAAAAATGGCATTAAATATCTGATATAAAGCAATAAACAATTAAAAAATAGCATGTTCAAGGTCCTCAGTTTGATCACCAGCCCCCAAAAAAGAGAACAAACTAGCTCAATTTTAGAGAGATATTTTAAAATATATAAGCTGTCAAACTTGTGTCCTAAAGGCCTGCTTTTTAAGATAAACAAACTGCTGTTAATTTGATATTTAATGCTTATGACTAATAAAATATTAACTAACATTTATGATATACCAGTTATATTTATATAAACCTATGCATACTTTATAGCATACTAAAGTTTCTTATACATGCAAGGTAGGAATTCTTTTATGCCCTTTCTCTAAAATGAAAAGAATAATTTTATTATTTTAAATGACTAGAAGAGCCAGGCACAGTGGTGCACGCCTATAATCCCAGTGGCTCAGGAGGGTGAGGCAGGAGGATCATGAGTTCAGTGAGACCCTATCTCTAAATAAAATACAAAAAAGCGCTGGGGATGTGGCTCAGTGGTCAAGTGCACCTGAGTTCAATCCCCAGGACCCTCCTTCCCAAAAAAGACTAGAAGAGTATATCAGTTAATAGTATATATTGTATGCTTGAAAATTGGTAGAACAGTGATTTAAAGTGTTCTTGCCATTAAAAAAATGATAAGTATATAAGATAATGCAAACAAACTGCTTGATTTAGTCACTTCCCAAAGTATACAAATAGCAAAGGTCACGTGGTATGACACAAATATGTGTGACATTTACTTGTCAAATAAAAATTTTAAATGACTCAGATTTACAGCTATATCTTGAGGCCCTGGGTTTGGATCCCAGTACTGCAAAAACAAACAAGTGCAACAATACATTTATTTTAATGAAAAATACAGATCTTATCTATGATTATTTGATACTAAGCTCTTGGTCAAGAATCTGCCTCCCCCAATAACAATACAATTTCTGTGAAAAAGCATGATAACTTTAAAGCAACTAACTTCATAAGTTTATCAAAATTTTTTTGAAAGCAGAAATACTTGAAAAGGCTCAGACAACAAAGAGAAAAATATCTGTCAAATACTACATAATTTAATACAACTGAATACAAATACAAATAAAGATATATTTTTTTAAAAAAGGCTATCTGTAGAAATATTTTCATAGCATATAAATGATTCCCATGCTCATACCTCACTGAAAATTAACAAAAATTTATCTGTAATATGCAATCAAATGCTATTTTACTCACGAAATTGCTTCTTCTCTGTTTTCTCCCCAGGAAAAGCAGTGACCAAACTGAGAATCAGCAAATTCATGAAGTCCCCCTGCAGCAGCGACACTGAAATAACCCCAAACATTCTTATTGCTGCGAAAATTTAGTTCCTGAACTGTTCCTGAGCTGGGCTTAAAACCCTGTTAGAGAATGAAGAATATGAGAGATCTTATTATATTTCAAAAGAAGAAAACACTGACATACTCAATATTTAGGCTCTGTGTTAATCACACACAGTTGCAGAAATGATGCACAAAAATCATAAAGGCCAAGACCCAGTGCTACATACCCACTGAGTAATCTGCTCTGAGGAACCTCTATAAACTTCCCTCTCCAGAGGGAGTTCAGAGATTTCATTAGTATATCCTCAGATACTATCTCAATATTAAAGTTCACAAGGGAAAAAGAAACTTAAACCTTTTAAGTAATGGATTACCTCATCTGGATTTTCACTTGTGATCCTAGCAGCAATAACATGGCCCCTTGGGCAAGGAACATGAGCAGAATTCTCGAAATCAATGGGAGCATCACCCCAGGGAGATACCCCATACATCATACGGATATCCTTGATTCTAAACAGAGGAATCCCCATGGCAATCTGAAAGGTAATAAAATACACTTCATTCATATTCCATGGTTACCTTCCTTCAAGTGTGGAGGCTCAGATTACCTAAGAAAGTTTTCATTTGAGGAGTCATTTTTATAGTCTATTCTACAATCATAAATTATAAGTTACTTGAAATAGAATATATCACTACAGATAAGTTGCTAGAATATTCCCCACTCCTAAAAATGACCCTAAATTCCTAATGCAACAGACATGAGTTTCTCTGTGTTGTCGTTTCTCCATGAAGGGAAGAAAATAAAAATATCAATGGAAAAGTCAGTGTCTGAAACCACAAATGAAATTAAAATAGCTACAAAGTTTATTTTTCATTTTTTTAGTCTTAGATGGACACAATACCTTTATTTTATTTACTTTATCTATTTTTTTTTAATGTGGTGCTGATGATCAAACCCAGTGCCTCACTCATGCTACGAAAGCTCTCCACACTGAGCCACAAACCCAGCCCAGCTGCAAAGTTTTAATATTATAATTATCTCTTCCATCCCACAAACCATTGGGAGAAGTAAATCAATCTCTAGTTTTTAATAGAAACTTACAAGGTGTTCCTTGGATGGGCAAAGAATACGTTAGATTAAAAATAATATTAAGGGGCTGGAGTTGTGGCTCAGCAGTAGAGCGCTCATCTCGCAATGGGAGACCCTGGGTTCGATCCTCAGCACCCCATAAAAACAAATAAGTGAAATAAAGGTATCGTGTCCAACTGCAACTAAAAAATAATGTTTAAAAAAATATAATATCAAACCTTATTAGCTATTACTGCTTCCCATAGTATTTGTTTCCTGGGCTGAGAAAAGATAATAATATTGATAGCTATCACTTTATACATTATTAAAATAAATGTATGCTACCACATTGCCAGGGAAAATGTCAAACACCACTCTGATATAGAGTTACTTCAATAAAGAACACAGGAGGAAGGGCTAATTACAAAGTTGTCAAGTTTACTATAATTAAATATTTAAAGCATACTGTCTTTAAAGTTTATTTCTAAAATGTAACAGTTTATATCAGATGTATCTAGCTAGAAAATTCAGTAATACTGCTATGTTTGTACCACATCTGGGAAACCAACCATACATCAAAAAAACATAAGAGAAATGAACATTAGATGAGACTCGGATAGGAGGTCCTTTTCTCTTATCAGACACAGGATAAACCAGTTTTTCAGGCATCTGTGACATTCCCAACTTCTCTAGGCTCTAACTTGGACCCAGATAAGGGTGACTCACCTGGAGTTGTGCTGCAGGGAGATTGACATCAGCCACCATCTCTGTACAAGGGTGCTCCACCTGTAGCCGAGGGTTCAGTTCAAGAAAGTAAAAGCTGCCATCCTGGCTGTACAGGTATTCCACAGTCCCAGCACTCACATAACCAACCATTTTGGCAAGTTTCACCGCACACTCAAAGAAAGATAAGCAAATGTAAGTATGTCATCTTGTACAGGGCTTGAATCACTATGACTACCTACAGCTTTTTGCTGATTCAATTATCCAGTGTTTTTAAGAGCCACTAGTGTGCTTAGCCATATCAGAGCAAATTTCACCTTCTGATTATACACAATATACCTGAACACGGAAGACAAGCTCAATTGAAAAGCTAGGAAGAAAGACTTTTTCACTTCAGATTACAAACAATTTCATCCCAACAGACATAAGGGCATGCAGAGGGGGGAAAAAAAAAAAAAAACATGGCAGTAGACTCTTCATTGTTCCCTAATTTTGAGTATTCTCAGTATGCTTTCCTTCCTAGAAACATAACTATTTCAGATAAGCACTTGATTCTCCAACCTCTTTTTTTTTTGCAGGGGAGAGGGATTGGACAGTATCCAAGGATTGAATTCAGGGGCACACAACCACTGCACCATATCCCTAGCCCTTTTTTTTTTGTATTTTATTTAGAGACAGGGTCTCACTGAGTTGCTTAGCGCCTCCTGTTGCTGATGCTGGCTTTGAACTTGTGATCCTCCTGTCTCAGGCCCCTGAATCACTAGCTTTCCAACCTGTCTTAAATTTTTTTTTTTTAGTTATAGAAGGAAACAATATCTACCTTTATTTATTTATTTTTATGTGGTGCTGAGGAACAATCCCAGGCCTCACACCTGCAAGGCAAGTACTCTACCACTGAGCTACAGCCCCAGCCCTAATCATAACTAATTTTCGTCCAACCAAGCCTTGTGAGTGATATGCAAAAAAACCTAATCATATTTTTCCTTATTTTGTTTATCAAAATCATATTTTGAAAAGAAATTGCTTATCCTTTATTTCTGGTTTCCACGTCTTATGCACTGGAACATGGTCATGACAGTGTAAGCCAGTTTTAACCATGCCAATGAGAACACAATAAAAGTGGCAAAGCAAAACAAAAAAAACCTGAATCCCAAGATGGCCTCATAGAATACAACTGTCCCATTAGTAAAACTCACCTCAGCCTATAATGGGAAAGAAAAATAAATTCTATCTCATTTAGTTCACTGTGATTTGGATGTTTTTATTATAGTAATTTAATCTGTATCCTAATCAGTATAGATATTTTTAATTGCAGGTAGGATTCAGTTATTTAAAAGAATTAAAATATGGCTTAACAAGAAGGTAGTAGGTAGAAAAGAAACAGGCACCGCAGGCTGGGCAGTGGCCTCCTTGTTACAGCATGACACTACATTTAGTAAACTATTTCCTATAATATTGGAACACTATCCACACATCAACTGAGTCTTAAAAAAAACTAATTGAGCTGGGTGAGGTAGCACATGCTCAGTGGCACAGGAGGCTGAGGCAGGAGGATCACAAGTTCAAAGCCAGCCTCGGCAACTTAGCGAGGCTCTAAGCAACTTAGCAAGACCGTGTCTCTAAATAAAATACAAAAAGGGCTGGGAATGTGGCTCAGTGCTTAAGCACCCCTGTGTTCAAACCCCAGTACCAAAATTTTAAAAAAAGAAAGAAAGAAAACTGTTTTGTTTTGTTTTGTTTTTTGTAGTAGCCCAACAAAAGATTCTTACCCTGAAGCAACTCAGTGTCAAAGATCAGATTAAGGGAGTGCTTTAATTTCAGAGGCCTCAAAGTGGCCAATGTTAGAAACTGAGAAAGGAGAGATGGGCTAAGCTGAAAAGCCAGCAGATTAAAAAAAAGAAAAGTTTCTGTATCTAGAAGAAATCTCTGGGTATGTTTACTCCAACCTAAACTGAGTAGCAAATAGCCTACAAACTTATGAAGTTATTGAGAGAACTGTATTTCTTCAACAAATCATGATCTGGCCTACAATAGCCTACAATGGTTAACTAGAATAGTATTCATCCCCAATACTGTACCAGCAGGAAGTGGGCTACAAAAGTTCCACCAAAGCAGGCACAATCTGCAAAGCCTAATTCACAATGAAAACTCAATAAGAGGGGAATGGGGATGTGGCTCAAGCGGTAGCACGCTCTCCTGGCATGCGTGCGGCCCGGGTTCAATCCTCAGCACCACATACAAACAAAGATGTTGTGTCCGCCGAAAACTAAAGAATAAATATTAAGGAATTCTTTCTCTCTCTCTCTCTCTAAAAAAAACACCTCAATAAGAAAGAATTACCCAGAGAACAAAGTTAGGCGTCTTATAGGACAATGGACAAAGGACTTACTCCCAAGGAGCAGAACCAGGGTCTAATTAAGTGAAGTAATACTCTACTATATAGCAGGGAATCAACATAATTTCAGAAAGATTTGTTAAGTGCTGTGGACCAATGATTGCTGTGTATTTTTCATTTTCCCAAATAAGAGTCATCCTACTCATATTTCACTACTGTATTATGGGTATATACTGGGTTGGGGTGGGAGAGTGGCGAGGAATAAAACTAGTCTTTTAGGTCACTGGCCTATGAAAAACCACATACACACCTAATGGAGAAGAATATACATCAAGAGAATTTGAATGATCCAGATTTGTTCCCCACCCCTTTGTTTAAATAATATTTTTAGTTGTAGATGAACGCAGTAACTTTATTTTGTTTATTTATTTTTTTATGTGGTGCTGAGGATCGAACCCAGCACCTCATGCATGCTAGGCAAGTGCTCTACCAGTGAGCCACAATCCCAACCCCTGTTTTCCCCTCCTTTTTTTTTGGTGCATTATAGTTGTACATAATGGTGGGATTATTACATTTTCAAATGTGCACACAATACAATGATAAGAATTTCTGCCCCCAGCCCTTGCAATATAGGGGATCAAACCCAAGGCTTTGTACATGCTAGGCAAATCCTCTACCACAGAGCTGCCTGTTCTGATCTCATGTATATCTTGGATCTCTAGGTGATGTAGCAACTGTAATACATAGTAAGAACTTCTTCTGGCTCTCCTCCATGGGAAAGGCTAAGTATGTTCTTTGCTTTAACCAAGATAAAGGACAATGGGCAGCCAGAAAAGCAGACTGGCACATAGGTTACTAAATGCCCTTCAGCAACTTTTCTTCATATTCATAGGAAAAGAATCTCCTGAATTTTAGCTGAGCACATGGTCAGCCTGCTAAAGACTATAATTCCCAATATCCCTTGAGCTGGGTATGACTGAATTTTATCCAATGGAATGTGAGAAGTGTGATATGTGTTTTTTATCCACTTGCCCTCCACGTCTTCCCTCTTTCTATCCCATTAGCTTCAATGAGTTAAGTCACTTAATTGTGTAGGTGATAACACCACCAAAGGGCATTTTCAGTAAAGATCCAGATAGTAATTTTTTCAACTTTGTGGGCCATATATTCACAACTCCTTATCTCTGCCATTATAGCAATAAAACAGACATAAATAATACATAAATAAAAGAACATGGTTGTTTTCAGTAAAACTTCATTTTTAAAAATTGGCAACAGATTGGATTGGCCCATGAGCTGTAGCTTGCTAAACCCTGTCCTAGGAAATGGCAGAGCTATATAACCCTAGGTATCTTGCACCAGCTCAGCTCTGAACTATGATGAAGAGACAAATAGAAATCTACACCTTGTATAAACCCCCTATATTTTGGAGGTAACTGTATTACAGCAGTTTGAGAGTACTTCCTAATATACACATATGCCATAGGAATTAAACTTCCATCATAGGCAAATTCTTATTTAGCTATTTGGAAGTTCAGTAAAAAGTGGAAAACAAATTTTCAATAATTTAGAGACTGAGTCATGACTCCAAAAAGATTACATTAAAGACCTCTAAACTACATCTACTTCCAAGACATGTTTCATGACTCAGAAATTCTTTCTATACAAAAATACAGAGTATGTAAACTTTAAAGATATTTAAATAAAAGATAATGAATATTTGAATTTTTAAAAATGTTTCTAGTTGTTGATATACCTTTATTTTTATTTATTTATGTGATATGCTGAGAATTGAACCTAGTGCCTCACACATGCCAGGCAAGCACGCTATTGCTGAGCCACAGCTCCAGCCCCTGAATATTCGAATGTGAATGATATCTGAATTAAAGATAATGGATCTGAAGATGTGATGACCTCCAATCCCAAAAATGGAACTACTTGCTTATCGTGAACTTGTTAAAAATCCAAATCTTTCTTTTCTTAATCTCTCCTCAAAATAGCACAGTGGTTTTTTTTTTTGTTTTTTTTTTAATGTTAACTACTTTTAGAGCTTAAAATGTTCTTTGACAATTTTCCTAATGGGAAAAGGACAAGAAAGACAAAACACTATCAATTATCCAGAATCATGGCTTGAAATTCCACTATTTTCAAGTCAGTACAGGAACTAAAGGAGAAGTGGTTCTGTGTGAGAATATTTAACAGACACACCTGTTCCATATGTTCAAATACTGCTGGAGTAGCAATAGCAGCAGGTGCCTCTTCAATAATCTTCTGATGCCTGCGCTGTACAGAACAGTCACGGCCAAACAAAGAGATGGCATTGCCATATTGATCTGCTAGGATCTGTACCTCCAGATGACGAGATTGTTTGGCTAGTCTCATCACAAATATAGGTGATCCAGGGACTTCAGCTTGAACCTATGTTAGAAAAAGAAAGAAAACAAAATCTTAAGTGGTAAATTTTTGTTGTTGTTGTTCTGCTAAACTGTTTTGATTTCAACAAGCAGAAGCCTTGAAGTGTAGAACTATGTTAATCAATAGACATACAGAATGAATAAAATAGAGTCCATGCCTTGCCTCTCTTTAACATTTTGCATTCTTAGTCATATAACCAATATTAATGAAAATGAAAACATAAAACATCCAGTATGTTACAAAGGTAAACAGCAAAATATTTGAAAACACACACATACAAACCCCACAACAGGGCAAAATATTGCCATCTACTCCATACAGCCAAATATATGACGTGCTCAAGACTATGCATTCATTCCTGGTTCACATTATTTCACACGTGGTGTTTTTGCAAATAAAAGACTTCCATCTTTGGTTTTAAAAAATTTTGTCATGGGTACAGAATCCTACAATGGTAATTAACTTTTTCCAGCACTTAAGAGATATCCCAAAGTGTTCTGGTTTCCACCGTCTCTACTGACATTTCAAGTTAATTTTGTTACTCCTTTGAAAAAAATCCTTTTTCTCCAGTTGCTTTAAGATGTTTCTTTTTTTCTTTCTTCTTCCTTCCTTTCTTTTTTTTTTTTTTTGGAGGTGGGGTGGGGAATGGCAGATTTATTCTCCTTGGGGCTCATAGTGTTTTTGGAATCTGTACTTCGTATCTTTTACCAGTTTAAGGAAATTCTTAGCCATTATCTTTTCAAATATGGCTTTTTGTTTCATTACTTCTTTAAATGTTACTTCTGTTCCATTTTCTTCTCTGAGACTTAAAAGTACATGATGTTAGATCATTTCATTATATCCCATGTCTTTCATGTTCTATACCTCTTTTGTTCTGTTTTGCTAAATAACAAGTCACTTCAAAACTCAGTTGCTTGTTTAAAACATCAATACTTTATTTGCTCATGATGTTATGCTGAATAATTCTTCTGGTCTTGCAATTGTGTGCATATCATTATCTGGTGGCTTGAGACGGGCTGAATGGACTCACTCACATGTCTTGTTGGCTGGTAGGTCTAAGGAGCTTTCATCCTCCAGTTGGTTAAACCAGGCTTCTTTAATGCAGTGATCCTGTAGAGTGAGGGTATAAGTTGCAAGGCCTCTGGAGGTCTAGGCTCTAGAACTTACATATCACTTTGGTCACCTTTTAATAATGGTCTAAGCAAGTCACAAGGTCAGCTACAATTCAAGGACTGGGGAAAGAGATGCCACCTCTTGAAGGGAAGAACAGCAAAGTCACATTGCAAAGGGTGCACATACAGGAATGGGAGGAGTTATTGTGGCCATCTGTGCAAACAATCTACTATAGTCCCCCTATGGCCACAATAATTCACATACCTCCCTCATGCAAAATAGACTCACCCCCTCCCAAGACCCCCAAAGTCTCATCCAATCATGGCATCAGGCTTGATGTCCACTTTTCTCATGACTCATGTCCTTGGGTGCAGCTCCGCATGTACAGTTTCTCTTGATGCAAAGACCTGGGAACTAAAAAGACAAGTTATCTGCCCCAACACACCCAACATCTAATTAAAAGACTGGGAGAAAGAACTTCAAAAGATACTCCCATTCAAAGAAGAGAGGATGGGAAGTACATAGTGGTCACTGGTTTGTAGCAATTTCGAAATCCAGGTGGGTACATGTTGCCAGGATCTCCTACCCAGGGATTTTTTTTTTTTTTTTTTTTTGGCGGGGGGGGGGGGGGGGGGGAATCTGGTTCTATTCCTTAAAAGTGTGTCTCTAATCCATGGCATCCCTCTGCCCTCTCCACTGAAAAAACCTTTTATTAGAAATAACTAATGTTGGCCTGGGAAGATAGCTCAGTGGTAAAGTGCCTGCCTAGCACTTTACCACTGAGCTATCAGAGGTCCTGAATTCAATCCCCATCACCACATAAAAAATAAACAACAATAAAAATGATATGAAAAAAAAAGAAATAACTAATGTTTACAGCTGAATAGTTTTCCTCAGTCTGCTTCCTGTCCACAAAAATGTGAAGATCCAAAGGCCTCTTTTCATTATGAACTGTTTCTGTCCATTTTAGTTCCTTTGGTGCATTCATCAATACAAGTCTCTTGATAATTTTGTGGGTTTTCTATGGATCATAATGATTCACTGCTTATCTCAAAAGCCACAACCATAAATCATTTCTGCATAGACTTTTCTATACTTTGAGCAAATCAAACTGTGTTGAGGCAATGCCCTTAATATTATTAGAAGCATGTTTGTCTAGCTAAGAAGGTCATTTATCAGATACTGCTGTAAATATTGAGTTCTTAAAGTCCAATTCTTGACTTGATCTTTACTGAGACTTTTTTTTTTTTTTTGACTTCACAAATTTTTTAGTAGCTAAAGAGACTGGGAATGAGAAACAATTATATTTTCAACCCCAACAAGTTCTAGGCTCTTCTGATTTCCTTTGGGTGTTAGCACGCAAAATTCTGCTAGCAAACAAAACATCATCTTTAACCCATCTTTCTTCTACAGCTCCTTAGGATAAGCAAGTAGAAACACTCTACTTTTAACACTTGGTCCCCAGAGATCTCCTTAACCAGATTATTTTATTTTTTTTTTTTTTATAAAGAAAGAGTGAGGGAGAGGAGAGAGAGGGAGAGAGAACTTTAATATTTATTTTTTAGTATTTGGCAGACACAACATCTTTGTCTGTATGTGGTGCTGAGGATCGAACCCGGGCCGCACACATGCCAGGCGAACGCGCTACCGCTTGAGCCACGTCCCCAGCCCTTAACCAGATTCTTGACTTCTTTAAACACATAATCTTTCAAGTTACTTCAGAAAACATTTTCTGTCAATTTTTCCACCATTATAAAACATGCGGTTATCTTTTTTCCAGACTCCAATGACAAGTATTTCACTACTTCTTCAGCCTCCACTAAGAGTTTGCTCATCATTCCCCCAACTTCATTAATATCTTCCTCATCATTTTTCCAGCTTCTACCTATGAGCCAATTTCAAAAACAATGCCTTGTTTTTCACTGTGATAGTATTTTAACTTTAGATATTAATTACTGTGTCAGTTATCCATCGATACCTAACAAACTTCAAAAATTTAATGATTTGGGACAGCAATGCTTTTACTTACTTATGAGTTTATAGGACCAGGAAGCCTTAGATGGGATGATTTACTTGTGCTTCACTTGGCCTTTCTCTAGTAAGCTACAATTGGCTCTTTACGTGGCAATCTGAGGGCTCATTCCAAGAGCGAAAGGGCAAAAACTATAAAACCCACTTGAAGTTTAGGTTCAAAATTTGTACACCATTTCTGTCACGTTCTATTGGTCAAAACAAGTCATAAGGTCAGTTGAAATTCTCAAGGTAGAAAAGAGCAATATCATATTTTATAGGGGGATACAGAGAGGGGAGGAGTTATCACAGTCATCCTTGCAAAGTACTATCTCACATTGCTCTTTTCTGTATTTTTCATCCTTTTGTCTCTCTTCATACTTCAGTCCAAGATTTCTTCTCATCTATTTTTCAGTGACTAATTCTCTTTTCAACTGCACCTATATGCTATTAAATTCCTATACTAACTTCTTAATTTTAGTTATTGCCTTTTCAGTCTTAGGATTTTCATTTGTTTCTTCTTTTTGGTTTTTCAGTTCTCTGCCAAAATTCTCAATCTTATCTTTAATTTCCTCAGATATGTTAAGTACAATTACTTTAAAGCCCTTGTCTGATTAATTTTATATTTAAATCCACTGTGGATTTTGTTTCTGTTGACTTTTCTTCTTGATTTTTCAATCATGGCATTTTATGACTGCTTATTTTTAATTGGGGGCTTAATATACCATACAAAAATTAATAGAAAAAATTGAGATTCTGGGTATTATCTTTCTCTGGAGTAGATTCATATTTGCTTCCTGTGGTGGCTATGAGCAGTAATAATCATAAAGTATATTGCTTGAATCAATGTTGAGTACTTTGAATCTGAGATTTAGTCCCTGAGAGAGTTTGTCTATTTCCAGTTCATCCTTTCTCCTGTGGTATAGTCCTTCAGAACCTCAACCTAAAATGTGGGAGTTTTCCCTGGGCACCCATTCTCAGCAAGCCCTGAAGTCTATATTTTGGCCTTTTAGTCTCTTAAGACTGTTGAAAACTCCAGCTTTTCAGCTACTTCTTCTAGAATATTTCTTTATGGAAAGAGTAGCCTTGAATTCTATGTTCACCTCTCTTTTTCTTCTTCGCCATAATTCTTCTCTGTCTTGAAAGGTCTTTAATGCCTTAAGACAGAGTTTGTTTGTTTAATCATTTGGTTTTTAGTTTCTTCTCAGTGGGAGGACTAGTTTGAGTAATTTAGCTAACCATTATTGAAATTTAAGGATTTTCACATAAAATGACTCACTCCTTAGTGTCCTAGACTCTTCAACCATTGAATTCCACAATAATAAACAGTTTTGAAGTGTTTATAGGAGTTACCATTACCATGTTTTCTGTTTTGTTTCTAAGAGCAAAGGCCTTCTCTCTAGACTCCATGAAGCAGTGACCTATCTCTAAAATCAAAATTTATAGAAGGAATGTAATGAAAAAAAACTGAGGTAATATTCAACTTCTTACACTCAAAATAAGATAATGTAGTAAGACAATATTTTTACCATTTTCTTTATCTAGTTCAAATCATGGAAGAACCAGGTCATAGAGCTTCTCCCTTTAGCCCTTGAAAGTGAAGCAAAAAAAAATTGCTGATGAAAGATTTTGAAAAAGAAGGAGTGAAAGCAAATAAATGGTTGCTAGGGTCGAGAATGGTAGCAGATACCTATATTCACAGCTACTGGAGAGGCTGAGTGAGGCAAGAGAATCACAAAGTCAAGACCAGTCTGGACAACTTAGCAGGACACTGTCTCAAAATAAAAAATAAAAAGAGCTGGTAGAGTGCCCCCCAAAACCAAACAAAACATTGTTAAGGACATAATAAAAGATGGTACAAAATAGAAGATGCTAGGAAAACTAAGAAAAAGTGGAAAGCTAAGAGAGTGATAAGGCCAAACTTGTACCCCATTTTCCTTTTTTCTGACATCTTTTCTGGGTATTAGTGGGAGAGAAAGAGGTAAGTTAAGTACATGAGGCTAACTGTGAGGGCAGAGCAAAGGTTTAAGATTCTGAAAAGATACAACAATGTCACCAGGTGTGGTGGTGCTGAGGCAGGAGGATCGCAAGTTCAAAGCCAGCCTCAGCAACCTACTGAGGGCCTAAGCAACTTAGCATGATCCTGTCTCAAAATGAAACATTAAAAAAAAGGAGGGGGGCAGCTGAAGACGTGACTCAGTGGTTAAATGCCCCTGGGTTCAATCCTTGGTTCCCAAAATCCGACCCCCATGGCCACACTAACTTAACTACGAAGCAGAGGGTAAGACAGAGAGACACTAGGATGAGCTTTGCTGAGCCACCCTCAGTTCTACATAATGTTGGCCTGTCTTAGGGATCCTGTGCTGAGCATATGACAGCCATACAGCACAGGCTAAGGCACAGACTGCTGGGCCAACAGGATACATGGGACACATGGTAGAAACACAGGGGCCTGCAGAAAATTTGAAATGAAGTAAGGAAAGCCAATGAGCAAGTCTGGGTCTGACCAATGCTGGAGCAACTAGATAAATATCATATCAGCATACCTAACGCTGATTTATGTCAGCAGACCAGGGGTAAAAAATACAGAAAGACACTGATTTTTTTTCCTTGTCACTATGAGATTCTGTGAGTCACATGTGCCATGCAGGGAAGAACTACCTTCCTATATAAGAAAGAATAACTCTACTGTTTGAATTACCTAAATGAATAAAACTTAAACTGATTTGGACATTTCACTAACTTTATTTTCCCTGTTGATAAGCAGGTGGAAGGCTAGGAAGAAAGACTAGATTAGATATAGGCAAAGATAAAAATTAAGTATTTTTTGGACATCCAAATATCAGTATAGTTAAATTGTGTATCTCTGATGTACACGTCAGCTCAAATAAACAATAAGAACTTGCACTGTACCTGTCTGAAGAGGTTAGGGAAGTCATCTGCATTGTTGACTTTTCTGATTCCCTTTCCTCCTCCTCCTTCTGAGGCCTTGATCATTACTGGATATCCAACTTCCTCTGCTGCCTTTAAGAAGAATGAGGAAAATGGAAGAGTAGTATTTAGTAGAGTAGAAGAAAACTGGCATTTTCTCCTTTAATAATACAATTATTTAGTAGATCTAGAAGTACTAAAATAGAAAGAACCTCAAGATATACCAAGGTAAAAAACTAACAGAATAATATTTGTAGTATTAGGTTAAACCAAAAGAAATAATCTTTTTTGTAGATTAAAAAAATACTGGAATATTGGCAATTTTATATGGTTCAGTCTAGGAAAATCCATAATAGAAGTCAAAACCAAAATGGAAATATATATTTATGTATGATTGTATATAAATTAATATATCCACATATATAAATGCAAATAAATGAATTCTAGAATACATAGAATTGTATAAATGGAAGATGAGTAGAAATGAATTTGTATCAAATATATTGTTGGAGTACCTTCCTTATAGTATGCAGGTATTTACACATTACCCATAATTTTTTTTTTAAGTATTTAATATAAGTTGATGTCTCAGCATAGCTTCTAACCACACATTTAAAAAAAATCTAAGTCAGAACTCTCAAGTATTCAAAAACTTTTTCTCATACAACTTTTTATAAAATATAAATAACAAGATCTCAAAATAATAAAATTAGAAAACTAATTTTTCAACACATGCTCTAAATGTGCTTTTCACATTTATATAGTAGGCTGATCAGGTGACAGTTCAAAAATTTTTTGAAAAGTATATTATCTATCCATCAAATAAGGAAATAGTTAAAACTAGATATATCATACACTATGTAGAATACTATGTAATTATCAGAAGGAATGAGGTTACTTTTATATGTAATGATATAGAAGATAACTGAATTGTACTGTTTAGGCAAAAAGTAAATTGGGGGAAAGTTAACCAAAATCTTTATATAACTAAGTCATTCCTTTGTAAAATTATTCTTGGCTTTTAAGGTTTTGCTACATTATGAAGATAATGTAAATTATATCTCTAAACTGTATCATCAGAAAAAAAAACATTTTAAATTTTGTGTCGGATTAGTGATAAAAACCCATCTCTTCCAAAGTTTAATTAGCTCTATTCTTTCCTATGCTGATATAAAGAGAATTAGTGGGATTAACTCAAATCACTCAATGATAGGTGATCAACGAAATAGCACAAATGTTAAAAAGACATTAGAAAGGGAAGAGGGTATCCCACAGGAAGTCAATAAGAAGATAGGCCTGTTAAAATATAAGAAAGTTCTAGCCACAGTTCACCCATTAAAAATATTCTAGAATCTTGCTGGGCAAGGCTGGGCAAAGTGGCGCATGCCCCTAATCACAGTGGCTTGGAAGGCTGAGACAGGAGGATCACAAGTTCAAGGCCAGCCTCAGCAATTTAGTGAGACCATAAGCAACTTATCAAGACCCTGTCTCTAAATAAAACATTAAAAAAAGAGCTGGGTAAAGCATTCCTAGGTTCAATCCCCAATATCAACATAATAATAATTTTGTTGGGTATGGTGGCACATGCTATAATTTCAGCATCTCCAGAGCCTGAGGCAGAAGGATTGCGAATTCAAAGTCAGCCTCAGCAACTAAGCAAAACCATAAACAACTTAACAAGAAACCCTGCCTCAAAATAAAAAGTGCCGAGGATGATGCTCAGTGGTAAAATACCCCTGATTTAATACACAGTGTGTGTGTACATACACAGAATTTTAGAATTTTAATGCTATGGGGGAAATGTTTATATATAAAATTAAGTAGAAAAAAATACCAGAATTACCAAACAATATATATTGTAAGACCCTAATTTTTTAATTATTGGAATTTATTAATAAAGATTATATAAATATATGAATTAACCAACAAGCTGGAAGAAAATACATGGATATTACATAATTATGTTAATAGGCATTATCTTTGGATGGTAGCTTTATGGGTAGTTTTATTATCATCTCTGGCTTTCCAAATTTTCTACCAGAAATTTCTGTTTATAGGTCCGGGGCTATAGCTCAGTGGCAGAGCACTTGCCTAGCATGTGGGAGGTACTGGGTTCAATTCTTAGCACCACATAAAAATAAACAAATAAAATAAAGGCATGCTGTCCATGTACCAACACAAAAAAAAAAAAGAAGAAGAAGAAAAAGAAAATTCTGCTTACATTTTAAAATCAGGAAAAAAAAAAGAAAAAAGGACTTCTATTATTTTACAAATTATAGCAAATAGAATAAAGCATTTGTAATTCAATAAGAAATAGTAACTTTTCTTATTATGGAGATTATGGGATATTTAACTTGAACTGCACACAACAGAGCAAAATTAACTGAACATTTTGCATTCCTCTTGAATTTATAACTCACAAGTCAAACTCAAGCAATGTGCTTTTCTAAAATGGCCTCTTCCATCATCTACCTAGAGGCATAACTGATACTTTCATTTAGCTAAAAAGTTCATAAGGAACAAACTGGAGAGAACTATAAGGAAAGAAAAGGTTGGAGAAAGGATCTCTCTCCTTTTGCCTGGGTTCACCTTTCTATGTCAAAGGATAACAGAGTAATACTTACAGTCTCTCTTGGCTCCCTCCCTCACTCCTTCCCAAGGGAAAAAGCTAAATTATGTGACTGGTCAATTTAGAAGGAGAACTAAATATGCACTGCTTAGTCTCTTCCCTTTTGAGATAAGTCCACTGCACAAATATATGCTTTTGTTCGGCTCTCAGCCATATAATAATCTAAATGATAAAAATGGCATCTCTATAGAAGGAAGCCTGAGGTTATTCAGCACTGCAAGTTACCAGTGAGGCAGTAAACCTGGTTAAATTTGGCATTCAGTTTGTAAATTTCATTGCTGTTACACACTGAAGTCATTTTTATCAAGTGTATTATAACACAGTTGAAACTTTGACCTGACTTAGCCATCTAAACTTTATCTTGGTTCTGAACTCAAGAAGAAAAGAAGTGTGTGGCTTGCTGATTCCCCTCACATCTAACAGGTGGTAGAATGAGGAAGAAACAGTACTTCCTTAAAAATACCAATTTAATTGCCTAAGCAATGTTCTGTCCAAATGAATAGCATGCTTAAAACTAACCTAAATTTAAGTTTAAAGTCATTTCCTCACTCTACACTTTATAAACTATACAGCCTGGTCTTACAACCCTCATACCACCAAGGATACACACCATAAACCATATTTGTGACTATAATCAATCAGTTGAAAGGCATCAATCCCTGGAGTTAGGAACCCACCTTCAGCCCATCATCCACATCCTTCACATAACCTTTTTCATACAGTTCCTGTGGAACATTTAAGATACGTTTTGCAAAATCATTTTCCTGCCAGTCCACACGAAGACCTGCAATAGACAAGTGACTTGAGAGAGTAACTATAAGAATTCATGTCAATTTTCTGCTACATATTCTTTAAATGCTATGATATTTATCCTAAATTGAAAGCAGATGTGAAGAAAAAAAAGGACATAACACTGTGATCAGTCCGTGTAGGTAAAAGTATGTATCCACAGCATGAGGTGGCAATTTGGGTTCTTATGCTGGAAGAAACCAGGAGAGCTAAAGGGGACCAACTTATAAAAATGCAACAACAACAAAAAAGCATAACAGACTTTTCACAGCAACCCGACAATACCTTCAATCTGTGTGTTCAGGCCTGCTCTAGGGCCAGAGGTCTGAGAAATAATTCAATCTTTATGAGCCCTTGGAAATGGAAATGGCGGTTTTATTGGCCTCAGCAGAGTCATGATTTCATGCTCCCTGAATGTTCCTGTACTTAGCCACAAGGGGAACACTATAGACTCTCCATTCAAACAAGAACAAATTCAAGCTTTTATTTTAAACTATTTGACCTAGCAGGTCTGGAGAGGATATGGCAATCCCCCTGGAGAGCCAGAATAACAAGGGTTCAAATCTCCTGGCTTCAAGACAATGGTCATTCCAATTTAAAAGAGGTTTTAATGTATGTCTGCTCCCAGAGGGTGAGTACTAAAAAAAAGGGAAGTTCGTTTTGTCATCAGCTGTAATAATTTACATGGCACTCTTTATAGGATTTGTCAAGAATAATTTTTATTTTAATTTTCTTTCTCTACATGCATGAAAGAAAGGTTGACTATTGACCTCATTTTCTGCATCAAGGGCAACTGAGGTTGAATGGTATTTTGCAAAGCAAATCACCCATAGATTATGGGCTGACATCAGAAAAGAACTGATAGGTAAACATTTGAGTAAGAGGGCTTTAGGTTTTTCCTGGGGACCGCGGCCACCGCCCACATGGTCCAAAAGTATAATTACACTTAAGAAGCCAGCCTCTAAGGAAGATTCTAGCCTACCCTGAATAGATTTGAACCCCCAGAACATGTGTTTCCCAGAGTTTCTTCAAATTAAGTCTCAAGATCATTCTAGACCAACTTATCATCTGTGCACCTCATCTAAGTTTAAATTTCTAAGACATGACAAAAAATACATGACAGATGAATTAAGCTAGGAGATAAAGATATTTCTTATCAAGAACCCCAATATACTTTAAACAAACTAAGCCCCCTGCTATTATCCCAAATAATCTACTAAGCTTTTCTGCACTTCAAAAATCCAACCAAGAAACAATTTCTTACCACTGCCACTCCAGGGAAGAGTTGGGATACCTGCAGTCTGAGCCACTATGGAAGATGCAATCTTATCCCCCAAAGCCCACATGGCCTGGCTTGGAGGACCTAAAAACAAAACAAAAAAATGTAACATTTTTGACTCATTTTTATAGCACATGTATTTTGCCCAGTATTTTAATTATTTTTGTATTTGTCTTGTCCCTATCCCCATTACATGTCATGGAGATCATAAATTTGATTATGGGGACTGCTATGTTTTTGACTCATGTTTGTACCCTTTAGAGAATTTAATATAGTAAGCTTTTTGCACACAGTGAGAGCTCAATATACACAAATATATGCTGGATTAAATTCCTAATAAACCAAATTTATCATCTTTTATGATTCATCTTTACTGATTAACAAAAAAACAAAAAAAGAAAAAAAAAAAAAAAGAACCTATATCCTAAAATAAAGATGGTAAAGTTTTGGGGTTCAAATCTGATACATTATAGTATCTTTGGTCTTAGGTGAACCCAAAGTAGAGATCTATCTGCAATAATGTTTACAAAGCATATTCAGTATTATGAAAATTCTCTTGAGACAGAGAGAAACTATTTGAGCCATAAAACCTCTCCTGGAAGAAAATGCCTCTTATCCATAGGAATATAGTCTATAATCTTAAATGCAAAGGTGTTGATTCATATTAAAGGGCACACATTCTTCACTATTCAAAAATGGGTCCTTCCCTTCACATGTTTTTCTAAGGTTAGTGGGAACGTTTTAAAAATGTGCTTTGGAAAGCACGGTCTTTTTCATACCTCAAGGAAAAGAACTCAGGGACAGAAAACACAAACGGGATGAAATGAGCTAAGCAGGGTATAAAAAATGAAGAATGGGGAATAAAGAAATAAAAAGGGTTATTCTGAGCATCACTGATTGAATAAAAAACAAAAGGCTGAGTACATTGTCAAACAGAAGAAAATAAGAGTAAAATATGGACAAAATTAATAAAAGGAAACCGAAAGACAGGAACAGTAGTACATCACAAAGGGTTACCCATGAAGGCGATGCCATTTTTTAAGAGAAGCTCCGGGAGCTTGGGGTTCTCAGAAGCATGACCCCAGCCAGCCCATACTGCCTACAAGAAAACACAACATGATTCATTCTTAAAATTCATACCAAACAAACAAAGAACAATAACAACAAAAACCACAAACTACATTATTCTCTATTAAGACTAGCTCTACTGCAAAAACTACAATAGCTTTATAGCAGACTTATGCTTAATTCAGGTTCTATGCTTGATTGTTGGCAAACTTTTTACACAACAACAATAAGCAGTCCATTGTAACAAAACCTCTGAAGAGGTAAAAAAACAAGTTGAGATTGATATTACAATCCAATTAGTCTTGTTGGTCTTTAGGAAACTCAATTCATAGCCTTTCAGCTAGGCTCTATAGAACCTTTTCTAGAAATAATGATAAATTTCAAATATTCAATTACTTTGGCCACCCCAATTCCATCTTTGTTCCATATAAGCCTAGAATTTTTTCCTCAATGGGCATTCAGGTATTTACCCCAAATTTCCTAACACAACATGATAAGGTAGAAACAATCTTCTTCTAAAACACCATCATAATCTAGGCTGAGCATAATGCATAGGATATTCTTAGCTAACTTGTACTTACTTGGGATGACTTGAAGGTGAGATGTATAGAATAACAAAGTCTCTGAAAGACCCTTGCAAACTTTCTATTTGTATTATGTTTATTTTTAAACATTCCCTTCTTTCCATCTCTCCTTGTCTGTTTTAGTTATTCCATATCAAAGTACATAAGAATTTTCAAAAAAGATGCTTTATATAAAAGTTCCTCAACGCATGCTGTCCATCTACAACTACCAAAAAAAAAAAGTTCTTTGTATAAAAAAATTCTTTAAAAGTTCTAATGAGCTGAGATGGTAGCTCAGTGGTGTAGAGCTTGCCTCACATGGCTGAGGCACTAGGTTTGATCCTTAACACCATGTAAAAAATAAATAAAATAATAAAAGGTATTGTATCCATCTACACCTAAATTTTTTTTTTAAATTTTTTTTCTTATAAAAGTGCCACACGTTGGTAGTACATGCCTATAACCCCAGTGACTTGGGAGGCTGAAGCAGGAGAATTGCAAGTTTGAGCCCAGTCTCAGTAACTTAGTGAGGTCCTACACAACTTAGCAAGACCCCATCTCAAAAAATAAAAAGGGCTGGGGATGTAGCTCGATGATTTAAGTACCCCTGGGTTCAATCCCTGGTATATATGTAAAAAAAAGTTCTTAAAAAAGTTTTTTATTATAAAAGAAATTTGCTTTTAAAAGACTCTCTTACTTGTACCGGGATCCTTTTGGCAATATCAAGAATTAATTCCACATTTGCATAGTTGTTGTTGTTTGGTCCTCCAGGCACTGGTACATAGTGATCCGCCATCTTAATGTATTCTGAAATGTAAACAAATAAATACACAATACATAATTTGTTTTCAAAAATGTAATGGTATAGCAAAACTGTGTAAAGGACAGGGACTATCATAAGTAACCATAGAACAAACAGCATTAATGGGACAATTTAATTGGAGGCTCTGAGTTTGTCATACACTTAGGAATCTCTCATACTCAAAACAGCAGTTCTTGGGGCTGGGGATGTGGCTCAAGCGGTAGCGCGCTCGCCTGGCATGTGTACGGCCCAGGTTCGATCCTCAGCACCACATACAAACAAAGATGTTGTGTCCACCGAAAACTAAAAAATAAATATTAAAAAAATTCTCTCTCTCTCTCTCTTTAAAAAAAAAAAAAAAAAACAGCAGTTCTCAAACATTTCACTTTAGAGGGTTTTTGTAAGCTCTGTATCAAGGTTGAATGGGTCAGTGGCCCATGTAAAATTACTCTATTCTAAGAAAAAGTTTTAGTCCTTCAACTTGCATGGTACCACAAGAAAGTCCTTCCCCTAGGGTAGTACTTACTGTACAGAATGGGAAGAGAATAGAACTTGAAAGGTTTGCTAATTAACTCAACAGGGAAAGTTAGTTAGAGGAATCTGATTAGTGCCTGAAAAAGGTTTATCTGGAATTTGGAGGCAGTTAGTATTTGAAAGAAATTTTTCTTTAGTTTTGTCCCCTAACGTCTCTCTATTCCTATACTGGCAAAAAAAACTATAGCAGAGCAACTACCATTTCCAGGAACAATATTAAGCCCTTTATATACAAATTCTCTCAGCAATCCTATATATAAGTATTTTTAGCACCCACCTTACAGGAAATTCTGGCTCGGAATTGTTAAGTAACTTGTTTAAAGTTCATCTTTACCATATTTATTAACATTCCTTGTACCTTGTTCTTAACATTAAAATAATTTAATTTCTTCTATAAAAATTCAACTAAAAACAACATTCCACTAAAATTAAGATATAGGGTCCTATAGATTGCATAAAATTAAAATAAGTTCATTCTTTTTTCATTATAGAAAAAGAAGCAGGAAATTTACTTGAAAATTTAGGTAATGTCAGGATATAATAACATATTTTTAAAAATCAAAACCACCCTTTATCTCATCTCAGAAACAACCAGTTCATATTCTGTTATTCATGTAACCACAGTTAGCCAATTTAACAATATGTTGTGATATCAATCCACATAATGACATAGAGATATATGTAATTATATGTGTACATATATTGAATATTGGATATTTTAATGATTAATATTTGAATAGTCAATCATGCATTTACATACTAAATTATTGATAAAATATAGGTTATTAGAAATTTGAAAAAAATGTTAAAATAATGTATATCCTTATACTGCTATCCAATTATGCCCTCAGGATATTTCCTAGAAGTAAAACTATTAAGTTAAAGGTTATTCACATTTTTCGATTTTTGCTAGTAATATGGGTGCCAATTTGCCCCACCTATATTATGAAAAATCTTTTTAATTTTAGCAGTTTAAAAAAACAAAAAAACCTCTACATACCACTGTTTTGATTTGCTTTATTTGGTTACCACTGATTCCGAATCTCTTTTTCACATGTTTGTTGCTTTTCCTTAATCTTCCTTTTTTTTTTTTTGTTGCCTAGGCTGGCCCTGAATTCCTGGGCTCAAGTAATCCTCATACCTCTGCACCCCAAGTAGCTGGGACTATAAGCACACACTACTGCACCTGGCTTATTTCTTCTTTTATGGACTACCTGTTCATGTTTTTTGCTCATTTTCTATTGAAAAGTAACTTTTTCTTACATTGTTGCCAATGTTTTTCCAGATTATAATTTATCTTCAACTTTTTCTTTATTTGCTAAATACTAAATTATGTAGACAAATCTATCCAACTTTTCCACTATTATTTAGTCTTTTCTGTACTTCAAGAGTCCTAAATAGAGAAAAACATTGCTAACCTATATCCTTTACAAAAATACACACAATCTGCAAAGGTATTGTTGCTGCCAACTAACAAAAGTTCAGAGTTCTACACCAATAAACTTCTTACTGCCATTACACTAAGGAAAAAAAAGGTTATGGAGATAGAAAAAGAAAGCTCATACTAATTATATAACCTGTATCTCTCTATCGTCTACTCATTCCCACAACTACAATCACAGGTGTTATCCCAGAATATATTCACAAATAATTAAAAACTATCCCCCAAAGAGACCACAGTGGGCACTCCATATCTGCAGGTTCTGCATCTGTGGATCCACAATGGGCTGCAAATAAAACATTTTGGAGGGCTGGGAATGTAGCTCAGTGGTAGAGTATCCTTGGGCTCAATTCTAGTACCAAAAAGAAAATAAAAACATTTTGGCGAAAAAGAAAAATTGCATCTGTACTGAAAGGTAGAAACTTTGTTCCCTATCATTAATTCCTAAATGATATTAATATAACAACTATTTACGTAGTATTTACACTGTATTAGGTGTTATTGGTAATCTAGATATAGGGGAGGATGTGGTTAGGTCATAAGCAAATATTATTTTATATGAGGGACTTGAATATCTGCAGTCTTTGGAATTAGCAGAGGAATGTGGCACCAATCCCCTACATACCTGAGGGATGACTAAACTCAATTCCTTACTATGGTTTTCATTAATCATTCATCTTTCTATCTTTTCCAGTAATTATCATGAAATTAAACTATGCAAATGGGTTAAGTATTACCATCCTTAACCTGTCAATTTTGCCTGTTCCCATCCAGTCTCAGAGGATGAAGTCCTCTCTTCTATCTATAGTTCCCTTTTACAATTTTTTAAATCATAAAAGTAATTTGTATCTTAAACTGGATTATAGCAATGACTGCACAATGGTATAAATGTTAAAACTCACATACCTAATAACACTAAATTATACTCATTGAAGCTGTTAAACAATAATTAACATAATAGAAAGGTCAGGGGGAAAAGGAAAAATCACCCATAATACTAACTCCTTCTTTAATACCAGTCCTTTCTAGCATTTTGTTTTTTAAATAACCTTTTAAAAGTATAAAAAGAATACACTCCATGTTACAATGTTGGGTCCAAGCAGAAAAATAAAGAAATAAAAACTTCAAAACTCTACCTTTAGAGAAAAAGACTATTATTGCTTTGGTATATATTGTTATACCCTTTTTCTATGACTACATACAATGTATTTTTTCCTATTATTTCATGCTATCAATTTCCTTTTACAGGCAACATTTTCCTTAGCAAACATGGTAGACAGATACTAAGGAGTTATCATGATCTCAACCTCCCAGATTTTTGCTTATGTACCTCTTCCCCTTGGGCACAGAAAGAATCTATGACTTGCTTCTGGGCAAGAAAATATGGATTCAGGTGATGAGTTATCACTTCCATGATAACATTACATAAGAATATAACCCATCTTACTAGGAGATCCTCTCCCTAGCTGACTTTGAGGAAGTGAGAAGTCATTCTGGGATGGTCTATGTGACAGGGAGCCAAGAATGGACTATAGTCAACAATCAGACATTCAAGCCCTCAGCATGATAGCTAACAAAAGAACTGAATGTTGACAACAACCACGTGAGGTGGAAGCTACATTCATTCTAAGTTCGGCTTCAGATGAGACCTTAACCCCAGCTGACAACTGACTAAAATCTTGTGAGTACTTGAAACAGCCCTCTGAAATGTTTTATCTGCATCCTATTGGATCCACAGATGCAGACTCATACCCTGACTTATAGAAACTATGAGATACTAAATGTCAATTGTTTTCAGCTGCTAAATTTGTGATATTACTATTACATAGTAATAATATAGCAATTTTAAAATTTTATTTTGGGGGGTACTAGGGATTGAACAAAGGACACTCAACCACTGAGCCACATCCCCAGCCCTATTTTGTATTTTATTTAGAGATAGGGTCTCACTGAGTTACTTGGCAGTTTACTATTGCTGAGGATGGCTTTGAATCCACAATCCTTCTGTTTCAGCCTTGAGAGTTGCTGGGATTACAGGCATGCGCCACTATGATATAGCAATTTATCCAAATAGTCTTATACTAATAAATGTCATTCAGAAAAATTGGGGGGTTTTAAAAAAAATAAATGACAGCAGAATGCATTACAATTCTTATTACACTTATACAGCACAATTTTTCATATCTCTGGCTGTATATAAAGTATGTTGACACCAATTTGTGTCTTCATACATGTACTTTGGATAATGATGTCTATCCACATTCCACCATCCTTGCTAATCCCCTGCTCCCTCCTTGTCCCTCCCACCCCTCTGCCCTATCTAGTATTCATCTATTCCTCCCATGCTCCCCCTCCCTACCCCACTATGAGTCAGCCTCCTTATATCAGAGAAAACATTTGGCATTTGATTTTTTGGGATTGGCTAACTTCACTAAATGTTTTTTAATGACTACATGGTATTTCACAGAATTGGGATGGAAAATTTTAATTAACTAATTGGTTTAATACCTTTAACTAATTTGCTAATATTTAACAATTAATTCAGTTTCTCACTATTTAAAATAACGAACAATGAATATATGATATCCTTGTACAAATGAATTTGCCCTCACTACTGATTTCTTCCCCCTGAGAATACTAGTAGATTTCTTGATCAAAAGAAATGCATATAATTGACCACTTGTGCCCTTGATCCTTTCCCATTCCTTTTCTTAGAGGTCTGTAATGTACTTTAGGTCTCTCATACTTTAATTCTCCTCTCAGAATGAAAATATCCCCAAATTTCTTTCATTCTGAAAATTTTAAAAAAACCTCACTTTACCATGAATTTTGTTTTAGTTACTGCCTTTTCTTTTGCTCCCTCATACAAAATTCTTAAAAAAAAAAAAATAATAAAACTAGTCCTTACCAGTTATCTCCATATTACTTCTAACATTCCTTAACATCCTATATTAGTTTGCATACTCTTATATTATTACTCTGAAATTATTCTTGCAAAAGTAATTAATAATTTATTAATTGCTGCATGGTTTCTGGTCCTAATTTTGGACTGTTGACACATTTAATACTTCCATATGGAAATTTCTTTGTGTTTCTCTGTTTCTTTTCCAATCTCTTTGATCATTTCTCAGCTTTATTTATAAGCCTATTTACCTTAGTTTATCCCTAATTTTTAGTCTTCCATAAATTCTCATACTTGGCTCTCTTTATCTCTTCTTTTGGAAAGTATTGTTAACATGCCACATATTTGCCAATAATAAACACATCTTAACCTTTAGCTCTCATTGTTTCTTAATTCTAGGATATAGCCAACTTTTTATAGGATTAATAGAATTTTGCCAAAGCCACAGGTACTCCACACTAAATCCATATCACCACACACACACACACACACACACACACACACAAAATGCTCTTCTAGCTATATAACGTATTTTAGTTGGTGGTGTGAGCATCTGCCTAGTCAACTAAATTACAAACCCAATGATCAACAATGACTTTTTGCTGGGGATGTGGCTCAAGCGGTAGCGCGCTCGCCTGGCATGCGTGCCGCCGGAGTTCGATCCTCAGCACCACATACAAACAAAGATGTGTGTCCGCCGAAAACTAAAAAATAAATATTAAAAATTTCGGGGCTGGGGATGTGGCTCAAGTGGTAGCTCATTCGCCTGGCATGCATGCGGCCCGGGTTCGATCCTGAGTACCACATACAAAAACAAAGATGTTGTATCTGAAGAAAACTAAAAAATAAATATTAAAAAAATTCTCTCTCTCTCTCTTTAAAAAAAAAAAAAAAAATGACTTTTCCTTTATTACTGTCTTCCTCAAATAGATCTTTAAAGATGCTAATGGAATAATCCAAATTTTTAAAAGAACGTTTTAGAGGTACATACTGAAATAACATGATATCTAGAATTTGCTTCGAAATAATTGGGAAAATGGGCTGGGGTTTGGTTCAGTGGTGAAGCGCTTGCCTTGTGCCTGCAAGGTACTGGGTTTGATCCTCAGCACCACATAAAAATAAATAAAATAAAGGTATTGTGTCCATCTACAACTAAAACAAAAAATATACATATTTTTAAAAAATAATTGGGTAAATGAGTAGCAGCGGTGAGAATATAGATGAAACTAGAGCAGTCTGACTTGACTTTACTCTAAAATTCTCTAGAATTAAATATAATTCATAAGGGAAATAGTATTTCCTTTCAATTTTCCTTCATATTGGAAAATAAGTATAAGAGGAGGGGTTCATTATATTCTTCTACTTTGGTATAGTTAAAGACAAAACAAAACAAAAAAAGCTTGGGCAAAGAGTGTAGCTCAGTGGTGAAGCACTTTCCTAACTGGCCTAGCATGCACAAATTTCCAGTACTGCCAATAAAAAAAAAAGATTTTAAATGCAAATCCTTTAGGTCCAACACTCACTCACACTACACACAATCACACTACACATACCCTCCAAAAAAAGAGAAAGTCTGACCTCTGAGGATAGGAAACAAGGCTCTCCTTGTTACTATTTTATTACTATTTTAATTAAATTACTATATTTTATTTTGTACTTTAATAAGCTACCTATAATTTTTCAAAAGGTCGCTTGTGTTGACCCTTATGCATTTGCAGATGCTGTTTTTTCTGCCTGGTATACCCTTCACACTCCCCTAACTGCTTTATTGACTTTTTAAATTATTTATTCTTGGCTAGGCATAATCTCTTCCAGAAAGTTTCCTATTGCTGGTTGTGGTAGAACACGCCTGTAATCCCAGTGGCTGATGAGTTCAAAGCCAGCCTCAGCAGTTTAGCTAGCCCCTAAGCAACTCAGCAAGACTTTGTCTCTAAATAAAACATAAAAGGGACTGAAGATATGGCTCAGAGGTTCAATCCCTAGTGCCAAAGAGAGAGAGAGAGAGAGAGAGAGAGAGAAAACTTTCTGTTTACCCTGACCCCAAGTGTTAAATGTCTCATTTCTGTGTTCTCATAGTACCCTCTGTATGTTTCCACTGTAGTGCTGTAGTGCTTACTTCATTGTGTTGAAGTTATTTGTTTCCTAGAACAAGACCACATCTTATTCAAATATGGGTCTGGTCTCCATGTTCATGAGTGAATGAATAAATGAATTAATAGGAGTAGCAGGTAAAATGGATGGGGAAAAAAAACCATGTAAGGTAATTTACATTTTTCTATAGATGATCTCATCCTTAAAACTCCTCAAGGAAAAATAAATTAAGATCTTTCTTTTATAGGCACAAAAATTATAGTTCAGATATATTAAAAGGTACATCTAAAAAGTTTCACATAATAATACATGCTTTCCAATACATTAGTGACTTCACTGTTTATAGATGCCATAATAACCTTTAATCCTTAGAAATAGTCAGTCTTAATATCATTACCTCAAGATGGAAACAACATATAGTGACCCAAATGGGTTTAAAAGAATAGCTCTTTAAAGAACTAAAATTATCTGTAGATACTCTATCTTAAGAGATTATTTACACCTTAGTGATACAAAGTATGAAGGAGAAAGATCAGCCACACCTCAGTTATACCAATAGACTTTACCCACAGCTCTCAGAGGACCATCTAAGAAGACAGAGTATACAAAAGCATTTACATAGTGAAAACCATTTGGATCCCAGGACCTCTCTCTTTCACAAGGACAAAAAAAAAGAAACTTTACTCTAAAATTCTCTGGAATTCAATATAATTCATCAGGGAAATAGCATTTCCTTCCAAACTTTTCTACTTACACATACTAAAGAATGTGCCACAGAAAATATTTAATACTGAAAAAGACATATACCTGAAAGCCTGAATCAATTCCTGTGCTAAATGTTTACTATTTACCTTAGAATATAGGAATGTGTGCTATGGTTAATTATAGTATAATTTCTCTCCCTTTGCTCCCCTGCCCCCAACTGTGACTCCAATTTCCTTTATCCTTCTGTGTTAGCCTATAATCACTCTTATATGGCTATTATTGACACTTTTTAAAGAGGAAAGTCTTTGAATAGGATTTTACTGGAACTCCTAAATATGGGGATACTCCTAAACTAGCATTTTCCTACTGAAAGGCTGGGCTATTCAATGTTTGAGGGTGATACTTTTGTAAATCTAATGACTCACCTGCATTGGCTTTAAGGTCTTCAGGTGTGACCATGACAACAAATCGAATTGCACGCTCATTTCGAAACATTTCATAAGACCACCGGCGAATGGATCGCATGCATTTCACTGCTGCAATGCCATTATTAGCAATAAGAACCTAGGAGAGAGGAGAATGGGATTTGGAAGAAAATACAGAAAAAAAAGGGAATGACAGAGGAATGAAGATGGGAAATTTTTATCTGGGGAAAAAAAATCAGAATTTCAACCAGAAATTCTTGAAATTCTTGCTAGTCTAGACTATTAGGAACCAGAACCCATGTGATCAAGCAATATTTTTTAATGTTTGCTAAGCAAAAATATAAAAAATATATGAAGGTAGAATTTACTGCACTTTAACTTTTCTTGGAGAAAAAGCAAAGTCATGATTACTCATACACTGTGAATCATTCTCCCATACCTATTACTAGGCAATAGAGGAAAACAAACTTCAGAGAAATGATGCATTATCAAATAAGAAATGGGAGAAGACTAAACTGTGCAGTGTCGTGCACTATTCCCTGTTGTAATAAAACAGGACAAAGAGCCCTGAAAATGTATAAAAATCCTAACATCAATTGCTTCTCTCCAAAATGCTGAATCCCAAGTCCTTAGTATTGTAGAGACTGTGTCAGAAAGAATGGTCACAATCAAATGATCTTGACACTTTTCTGTAAATAAAACATTCATCTCCTTACCTGTGTTGCAATCATGCCCCTAAGAATAATATAGGCTAATAAATACATAATCCATGCTTATTGAAATAGAAGGACATGGCTGAAGCTATACTTTTAGGAGTACAAATACAAGGTTCCTATCCTGTAATCTTTTAATCACTATAAACTATTTCAACTAAGTCATTCATCTCTGACATGGTTGGGACAGTAACATAGGCTGGGTACAGTGAGGCACTTGCCTATAATCCCAGCTACTTGGGAAACTACGATAGATGTATTGCATGTTTGAGGCCAGCCTGGGCAAATTAGCATGAGGCAATAACTCAAAATAAAGTAAAAAGGGCTGGAGATGTAACTCAGGGTGGAGCACTTGTCTAGCATGCACAGGGCACTGGTTTTAATTTCTAGTAGCACCCCTCCCCCCAAAAAAAGTGACACAGAATTACTCACAACATTTCAAAATACCTGAAATCTCAAATATTTCATATGACATATCTCCTCTAAACATCTCAAATACTTGGTGGAAGCCAAGTCAGTTTATTAAATTGTTTAAGTCTTCTGTTCTGAAACTCTCTCTATATCTAACACTGTTGCATTCCATAACTTAATAAATTCCTCCTACCCTGTCAGATCAGTACAGACTCATCCTGCAAAACTGTAAGACCTTTCAAAAAGAACTTTTTTAAATATATTTTTAGTTGTAGATGGACATAATACTTTATTTATTTTTCTGTGGTGCTGAGGATGGAACCCAGTACCTCACACGTGTTAGGCAAGCAATCTACCCACTGAGCTATAGCTGCAGCCCCTCAAAATAACCTTATGAATACTGTTTCATCTCCTCAATTAGTTGTGATTAAATTATCAGTGGTAAATACATATTACAGAAAATAGTGAAATTACACAATGATGCCAGGCAGGGCAATTCCACAAAAGTGGTAAAGTCCCTGAAAAATATAACTATCAATTTTGATTCTAGGCATTAATTGCATTTACTCCCCCCACCTCTATGCTGAAGATGGTCGACCCAGGGCTTTACACAAGTTAGGCAAGCATAATCCCAGCCCCTCATGTACCTTTTTTTTTGCTACTGGGGATTCAGCCCAGGGGCACTTTACAACTGAGCTACATCCCTAACCCTTTTTAAATTTTGAGACAGGGTCTTGCTAAGTTGTTGAGGCTGGCCTTGAACTTGTGATCCTCAGCCTCTTGAGTCACTGGTATTACAGACAGGTGTCACCACTCACAGCCCTCATGTACTTTGACAAAAAGAATTTAGCAAGTTATAACTTACCTTCTCAATCACTTTATTCCCCCCAAAACGAGTAACAAATTCTGCAGGAGAAGCCACAGTGAAATCTCGCTGCGAGTCTACTTTCTTTCGGTCTCGACATTGTTTTACTAGGTGCAAGCCAGACATGCTAGACCTATAAAAATGAGAAACCATCAGAGTGAATAGATGAGATTTCTTCACACTATCCATATCCTCTGGAAACCCACTTTTCACTACCATACTCATAACAACTATATCTATGTGGAGTCTATACTGGCAGACCACATACTTTAAATCATTAAATAGAAGACAGAAAAGAAAATCTTTCCTTGGGAAATTTTAGGGGAAAAAAAAAGTGGTCCTGAATAACAAAAAACAATATCAGATTTACCAACAGATGCCATCATAAAAAGGTAGGGAAAGGACAGAATGAAAAGAAATAGTATAAATAGTAGACTAACATAAAAAACAGTGAAGCTGTTTCTGAATCATGACTCTGCCATGAAGATGACCTTCACCTCTACATCTCTAGCTTCCGTCTTTCTTATGAGCTATAACTACATTTCAAACTGTCCACTAAATGTTTGATCCACAGGCATCTCAAAATCAACAATTCCAAAACCAGATTCTCTTTTATTTTGGGGGGGAAGGGTATCAAAGATTAAACCCAGGGGTACTCAACCATTGAGCAAGATCCTCATCTCATTATGTATTTTATTTAAAGACAGAGTCTCGCGGAGTTGCTCAGGGCTTCACTAAAATGCTGAGGCTGGCTTTGAACTCACGATCCTCGTGCCTCAGCCTCCCTAGCTGGTGGGATTAAGGTGTGCACAACGGCATCCAGCCAAAACCAAATTCTTTTTTTTTTTTTTTTTTTTTAGAGAGAGAGAGAGAGAGAGAATTTTAATATTCATTTTTCAGTTTTCAGCGGACACCACATTCTTTGTTTGTATGTGGTGCTTGAGGATCAAACCTGGGCCAAACACATGCCAGGCGAGCGTGCCACCGCTTGAGCCACACCCCCAGCCCAAAACCAAATTCTTTATACAGCAACATCACATACCATAATTCAATTATAAGTAGGGAACTTATAATTGATGTCTTTTTAAATTGACATTATTTTCCTAGAGATACATAAAATAATGGTGCTTCTAACAACCAATGATGTCTTAGATCAGATGGAATATAGTAGAACCAGCAAAGGCCTAGGTTTAAATTCCAGACCTGTCCATTTAATAACTCCAGTGATCTCTGGCAAATAATTTAACCTTTTTCAGATTCAGATTTCTCTTCATAAAAAATACATGATATTCAGTGTCTGTTATTTACTTATTTTCCCTCAGCAATAAATCCACCCCTTTTTGCTCTGTGACAATGCAACTATGAGGGCAAACTTCATTTCAAAACTGTCTTTTTTTTTTTTTAAAGTTGTAGTTGGACACAATACCTTTATTTTATTTTTATGTGATGCTGAGGATCGAAACCAGTGTCTCACACATCCTAGGCGAGCGCTCTACCTCTGAGCCACAACCCCAGCCCTTAAGACTCCTTTGATAGCTCTCTTCTGTTCATTTCTGCCAATGGGAAAGCATAAAGGATTTTAAAAAGGGACTTCGTTCTTTCCTTTTTCCAGATCTTATCAGTGTTATTCCCACAATAAGGGTTCATTACCGCATCTAGTTTCTTTCAACATTCCCAAGAAAAGTCTACAATATCTAGAGCAGTGGATCGTGTCTACTTGGCAGTCAGAGTACTAGCCTTGCCCTGCTCACTCATCCTCTGAATTGTGCTACCTGAGTCTAGTACCACCCGTCAGGCCAAGCTTCCAACCTTAGGGATTTGAGCACCATTTACTCAAAAGTTACCCCAGAGGTCTAAGTATCAGCCCCCAAGGCCCTCCTCCAAAGTCTTAGGTTCTGGCAACACTATAAGCTCTTCACTTTTGTGCTCCCAGCCCTAGTAGTGAAAACTGCTTCCTGTAGTTATTAACTCTAGCACACTTTTTTTGTTATTTTATTATTCTAATACCTAAGTAAACTGTGAGGATGACCTTAGGCCTGAGCCTAAGCAACTCCATTTTAAAAACTCCAGTTTGAAACCTGCAGTCTTACCAGGCATACCCACAGATCTCTCCAGTATAGCCTCAAACAATTTACTTCCCCTCACCCTGATAAACAGAGTGGAGTCCCTGGCAGGCTGCCCTCGCCTGATGAGGGAAAGGTGAGAAGATCAGGGTGGAGACCACCAGACCATTAGCTGATAAGGATTGAGGGGGGGGGGTCAAAAGTCCCAAAATTTAGTATAAATAATAGAGCAAATGAACAGGGATTCAGCCAGCTGAAACAAGGATGCACTAGGGCTGGAGAGCCTGATGAGGACCTGTCATCCTATCACTTGTCATTGTTCCTGGGCCTTTGCATGATCCTCATGGCTCTCAAACTGGACCTTGGTGAGAGCTGCAACTTCTCCCTATGACCCTTTCCTCAACAGGTCATCCACTCCATGCCAGGAAAAGCCTGCCATGGTTCCAGACCTGATCACCGCGGTCTGAGTGTGTGTGCATCTGCTGGACATAAAGCCTAAGGCTTAAGACTTTTGATCTGACATTTGAACTTAGCATATAGAGGGAATGTCTGTCATAAGCCTGTCATGATTAAGTGTGTTTTGTAGTACTTAGAATTAATCTAGAATTGTTTGCTGTGAATTAATTAATCTAGAATTGTTTGCTGTGAATTGATTATGTCTATTGCAGTGCCTAGCATTAAGGATTGTCATTTTCTTGATTAAGAACCTATAGAGTGAAATTGTATTGAGTAATTTGAGTGAATAAAGCATTGAAAGAGGCAGAAGCGCAGGGACATTCTTTATTTCTCCCTTCAACTGCATACGTCGCAATTTTGCCCCCTCACGACAATAATCAATTCTCACTGTTGAACACCCTCTGTTCATAATACCACGTATGTACAATATGTCAAAATATACTCTACTGTCAGGTATATATAAAAAGAACAAAATAATAACAATAATAATACCTGATGCAGTTTTTCTTTCTGTAACTAGACCTTGACAGACTCTGAACTTTCAAGGGCAATTATCATCCAAACTTTCAGACAACAGAAAAAGAAGAAAAACTCCCAAGCTAGAATAACAATGAAACCAAAACCAGACAAAAGTGTTACATGAAGGGAAAATTCTAGGTCCATCTTACTCATGACTATAGATGCAAACTTCCTAAACAAATATCTTTAAGAAGTATGGTATTGGTGCAAAGCCATCTTAGCCATTTTTTAGTCAAAAACATGTTACTCCAGGGCTGGTGTTGTACCTCAGTGGTAACGCACTTGACTAGCACATGTGAGGAACTGGGTTTGATCGTCAGCACCATATAAAAATAAATAAATAAAAAATTACAGATATTGTGTCCATCTACAACTAAAATAAATAAATAAATGGAAATGTTATTCCACAACCAAGTTGAATTTGTGCAAGGTATGTAAGGATGGTTTAATTTTAGAAAACTTTATGGAAAACTCTCTGTGTAATGGAAAAAAATAGAGTAAGATTGCAAAGGAGGAATTAAACTGGCATTATTTGTGAACGATAAACCTGTTTACATAGAAAACACAAAAGATTATACACAACAAATTATCAGAGTTAGGAGACCTTAATCAGACATTTAAAAAAACAACAGTTTTTCTCCTACTCTACTCTGTGTGATCATATATGTGGGAGGTTTTCCACACACACCAAGCAGTTCTGCAACAGACATTGGGTGGGTATCCTTTAATTCAACTCAATTCTGATCCTATTTTCCTGAAGATGGCAGCAGATTCCTCAAGCTAAAGACAATCCTTTGAAATTACACCCTGCTACAGATGTGACCTGTACTTCTGACCCACAGGCTATAAATCAAGGTTCTCGTGCCCTCCTCCTAGGTTTAGATAAAATTTGCTAGAGCATCTCACAGAACACAGGGAAATACTTTCCTTACAGTTATTATAAAGGATATTATAAAAAATACAAACGGAAAAATGGAACACAAATATTGGGTAAGGCATGTGGGAAGGGGCACAAAGGTTCCATATCCTCTTCAGGCACACCACACTCCAGGCACCTCCACTACCCTTCAGGTAACTCCATATGTTCAGTCATCTAGAAGCTCTTTAAACCCTACAGTTCAGGGATTTTTATAGAAGCTTCATTATGGGAGCATAATTGATTACATCACTGGTAACTGCTGATCAACTCAACATTCAGCCCCTCTGCCCTCTCTGGAGATAAGGGAGAGAGGCAGCCAGTCCCCATCCGAGGCTATTGAGGAGCCCCCAGGCATCAATTATTGCATTAATATACAAAAGGCATTTATCACCTAAGACATATCAAAGGCTTAGGAGCTATGTGCCAGGAAATGGACAAGTGCAAATAGAAATTTCACAGTATCATATCTAGACATGTCTAACATACAAAAAGTCCAAAAACGTTATATACAGTAGATTAAACGGATTATAAGGGGCTGGGGATGTGGCTCAAGCGGTAGCGCGCTCGCCTGGCTTGCGTGCAGCCCGGGTTCGATCCTCAGCACCACATACAAACAAAGATGTTGTGTCCGCCAAGAACTAAAAAATAAATATTAAAAATTCTCTCTCTCTCCCCCCCCTTAAAAAAAAAAAAACAGATTATAAAAATAAATTATAAAGTTTAAAATGTAAATATTTTTAAGAGACACACATAAATATGACAAAACTATATAAAGAAAACTATACAGAGAAAAAGTAATAGACATATGATTAAGGAAAATGGTTATCTAGGTAGGGGGAGGTAGATAGAAGGGTTGAGAAGAGGCCATATGGCTAAATACTAGTTATTGCTAAGGACCCACCTTTGGTTTAGGTGGGAAGGTCAAATTCTTTTTACGTCAATTTTTTAAGTAACTAACTAGACAAATAAATAGAATGGGCCACATGTAGACCCATGATAAGCATTTCATAAACCAAGGATTATGTCATTCTCCACCTAAAGCTACACATGCACATATAAACATAGATCTCTATCTAGAGAGAGTGAAGTATAGAGAAGACATACAACTAAGAGCAGTAATAAGGCAGGGAAAGGGATTGATAATGAGATTTAATCAATGGTATAGAGATACTAAAGGAATACTCTTAAAGGTCACTTGTAATTAAAGAGGAGAGAAAAACAAATCTTACTTTTAGTGATGTGACCTTTTCTATAGCCATAGTCAAATTACTATTGGCAATTATTCCCAAACTTTGGTAAAAGTTTAAAATACAAACCAAAGAATGCTATGTGCCAATGTCTGAAAGACAGCTGATTTTTTCCAACCCATCAATCAACTGTTATACTTCATAGTATACTCTAATACTGTACTTAACTTACTTTTAACTGCTCAGGAAGATAATACTACAAAAATCAAATGGGAATGACATATTGGGTCATCAGTTGATACTAAAAATAATGCAGCAGAAAACTATTCTGCACCTGGGGGTGGTGGCACATGCTTTTAATCCCAGTTACTATCAGTGAGGCCATAAGCAACTTAGTGAAATCCTGTCTCAAAAAAAAAAAAAAAAAAAAGGAGCTGGGGAGATGTAGGATGTAGCTCAGTGGTAAAGTGCCCCTTGGGTTTAATCCCCAGTACAAGGAAGGAAGGAAGGAAGGAAGGAAGGAAAGAAGGAAGGAAAGAAGAAAGGAAGAAAACAAACTACCCTGCAGCAGGCTTAAAGGTATCCAAAATAGATCTAAATGAGAAATACATAAATAGATTTAAATAGGGGAGCACAAAAAAAATTCAGTAATTGGGGCTGGGGTATGGCTCAGCGGCAGAGCGCTCACCTCACACGTGCAAGGCCCTGGGTTCGATCCTCAGCACCACATTAAAAAATAAATAAATAGAAAGGTATTTTCAAGCTGGTCAATCTAAAATTCTCTTTATCTTTGCCTACCAATTATCTAATTATTGTATATCTAGATTGGAACTTTAAAGTTAAAAGGGATATGTTAGTTAGATTTAATTGTTGTGAAAATTAAAAATTCAGTAATTAAGAAATACTTAAGAATTTTAAAACTCCGCTTTCCTCACCAGCTACAATTTGACTTCTTCCAACACACAGAAATAAAACAATAAATCAAAGAAAAAAATACCAGGAGAACAAGGCAGGAGTGGGGACATGTTTATCAGCAGGTACGAAATTATGGACAGCAGGAATAAGTTCTAATGTTCTGTGTTCTGTTGTACAATAAGGTGAACAAAGTTAACAATAACATTGCATATTCAGAATAGCTAAAAGAATTTTGAATGTTCTCACCACAAAGAAATAATGTTTGAGGTGGTAGAAAAACTACTCAAATTTGATCATTACACACTGTATACATGTATTAAAACATCACATTGTACCCCATAATATGCACAATTATCGTGTCAATTAAAAACTTAATTTTAAAAACTAAGCATATACCATTACCATGCCAACCCCATATTGGAGCCTAGAGCAAGAGAAAAAAAAAATCAGTATTTCAATCCCATCTTTATTCAAAATGTTGACGTTTTGTTCATCATGAATTTTTTACATTGATTTTGATTTTAAAACTATTTTATCAAAATATGATTTATATTGAGGGAATAGCATTAAAATAAAAAGATTCACAGTGGCATTCTTCTGTTTCTTATTTCAAATTTTTAAGTACAATTTTCTGCATGTGGCTCCAATTTTAAAGTGTAAATGTTCCTTTCCTGACTCCTTTAGAACGCAGGTCTTCCTAAAGAGAAGCACCAAACCTTACAAGGTTGTCTCTTCTATAACCCAGCATACTATTTCACTTTATATATACCTATAGTTTCATATACATTTAAGAAAATCAGATTAATCTTTCTTAACTTAGTGCCTCTGTCAAAACTCAAGTGAGTAGGCTCTTCCTTTACACTTTACATGACTTAAGGTGGCTCTTCTTAACTTGCAAAACCAACACTTACAGGGGCATAGCAAGAAGGGATAGTTCAGAGACTATGGCAACTTAATGTACCAGACTTAAAGATAACAGTCACAAGGAAGGCTATACATCTCTGCTGTGACTAAGTGTATAAGTTTGCTAATGGATGCCAAAGCACTTTCTAACCCAAGATACTGACACTTCAAGCTGGTCAATCTAAAATTCTCTTTATCTTTGTCTACCAATTATCTAATTATTGTATATCTAGATTGGAATTTTAAAGTTAAAAGGGATATGTTAGTTAGATTTAATTGCTGTGAAAAATACTTGACAAGAACAACTTAGGGTGGGGCTGGGATTGTGGCTCAGTGGTAGAGCACTCACCTAGCATGTGTGAGGCACTGGGTTTGATCCTCAGCACCACATATAAATGAAATAAAGATAGTGTATCAACCTACAACTAAAAAATATATATATATTAAAAAAAAAACTTAGGGGAGGAAAAGTTTATTTGGGCTCAGAGGTTCAGTCAATAGTTGACCAACTCTACTGCTCTGGGCCCCAGGCAAGGTAGAGCACTATGGCAGGAAGGTGTGGCAGAGAAGCACTGCTCTGCTCATGGCAGCCAGGAAGCAGAGAAAGAAAAGAAAAGTGGTTACTGGGAAGATGCACCCTTCCAAGGCACCTCCAGAGACTTACTTCCTCCAATAAGATTCCACCTGCCTATAGTTACCATCCAGTCAGTCCGTTCAAACTAGGATGGACTGATTACGTTACAGCTATCTTAATCTAACCATTCACTTCTGAATTCCTGCATCAACACAGGAGCTTTCAAGGGATACTGCATATCTAAACTGTAACAAGGGGCCTTAAATAAAATAAGCTCTACTTATGGGCTAGTTCTTTTGTCTAATATCACAAAAGAAGTTTATAGCATAGACAAATAAGAAACCAGGTTTCCTGAATCTCATTTCAGTGTTCTTCCAACTATACCATGCAACATCTAAGATTATAACAAATAATACTGGGCTGGAAACAGTGTGTGTGTAGTGTGTGTGTGTGTGTGTGTGTGTGTGTGTGTGTGTGACCAGGGATTAAACCCAGGGGTGCTTAACCACTGAACCACATCACCAGCACCTTTTGAGATAGGGTCTCACTAAGTTGCTTAGAGCCTTACTAAATTGCTGAGACTGGCTTTGAACTCACAATTGTCCTGCCTCAGCTTCCCTAGCTACTGGGATTATAGGCACGTGCCACTGCACCTGGCCAGGGCACATATTTAAAAAAATAATAATAATAAAATCATTTTGTCTATAATTTTACTATAATTTCATTTCTTTCAGGCCCCAAGTCTACGGATTATTATCAATTTATCACACTGAGTAATAACATGAATGAATCTCAGCAACACCATGTTTAGAGAAAGAAACAAGACACTAAAGAGCATATACTGGCAACCTCAGATTGATGAGTTGGCCTGGCCCTCAAGTGTGTACTATCTGGCTCCTCCAGTCCCACCACTATGAAGACAGTGGTTTAGCAGCTCCAGCTGGAGCACAGGCTTAGCCACATTAAGATTTCCCAAGCAACTGCAAATCTGAAACAATTCTGGTGCAGAATGTTCAACATGATCCCCTGTCAATTGGAGCACAAATCCCAACAGACTCCTGAAAGTCTATTCCTTTTTGTAGTCAAATAAATCTTTCAGAGGTTTCCCAAACCACTTCTCATAAACCAGTGAATATTCAAGACAGTTAAATCTGAAGCCTGTACAAAAGCCTCTCTATAATTCATGTGCGATAACAAACTTCTACTTTTGTCCTTAACATCTACCTCTCTGAATTTTAATGAATTTCTATTTCACAAGGGTAATTATTTTATATATACTAGCAGCAGCATACAATAAAATAAGTAGTATTTTTTAAAAAGAGCTCAGACTATATGACTTCATATAGACATTCTGAGTCATGGAAAACTAACTTATAATGCAGAAAGCTCAACAGTGTACTGGGTTGGGGAAAATTACTGCAAGGGGGTGTGAAGATGATGAAAATGTTCTATATCTTGATCCTGATTGTGATGGTGGCTGGTGGCTACTCAGATAGATAACATGTCAAAACCATAAAATTGTAATTTTTTTTATAACAGGAATTGAACCCAGAAGCGCTCTACCACTAAGCTACACCCCCACAGCCCTTTGTATTTTTAAAAAAATATTTTTTAGTTATTGATGGACTTTTATTTAATTAATTTTTTTATATGCAGTGCTGAGAATCAAACACAGTGCTTCACATATGCTAGGCAAGCACTCTACCACTGAGCTACAACCCTAGAACCAGCCCTTTGTATTTTAAGATAGGGTCTTGGGGCTGGGGATGTGGCTCAAACATAGCGCGTTCACCTGGCATGCGCAGGGCGCTGGGTTCAATCCTCAGCACCACATAAAAATAAAATAAAGATGTTGTGTCCACCGAAAACTAAAAAATAAATATTAAAAAAATTCTTTCTCTCTCTCTCTGAAAAAAAAAAAAAAAAAAAAGACAGGGTCTTGCTAAGTTGGTTAAGGCCTTGCTAATTTGCTGAGGCTGGTCTTGAACTTATAATCTTCCTGTTTTAGCCTCCCAAGTCACTGTCCAGCTAAAACTATAATTTTCAAAAAGGTGAACTTTATCATAGGTAAACTGTATCTTAACCTGATTTAAAATCTCATTGCAATGTCCATGTAAAACAAGTACATTTGATTGACTGTAAATTATACTTCAACAAAGTTCACTTTTAAAAAACTGTCACTGCTTCTTTTCAGGGAAAACACCAAAAAGTTGATGACACCAGAGCAGCAGGAGGATCCAGAGCTCTGCGCATGGGATGCCAAGGGGTTCACAGGAGCAAGGTCAAAGAGGGATACTGGTTACCAGGCTGGGCTGCCTGGTACTCCCTACCCATCAAGGAGTCTGAGATCACTGACTTTTTCCTGAGGGCATCCCTCAAAAATGAGGTTTTGAATTCTTGCTAATGCAAAAGCAGACCTGCGCTGGCCAGCAGACCAAATTTGTGGTATTTATCACCTTCAACAACAACCTACAACAATCACATCATCTGGATGGTAAGTGCTCCAGGGAAGTAGTCACCACCATCTGTGGAGCCATCATCCTGACCAAGCTCTTCGTTGTTCCTATGCAGAGCTACTGGGGAAACAAGATTAGCAGGTCCCACATGTCCATCAAATCTCTCTCAGGAATTCACTGACCATTTTGTAAGAACTCATCAGATTCTAGTGTGGAGGACTGAGGCTCCATTTGTGACTAGTCACAGGGTTTTTAATACAAGAAAAATAAAGTGAATTAACCTGTGTAAAAAAATAATAATAATGAATAAACAAAAACTTTTAAAAACCATTACTAATGATATGGAAAGGCAACAAAGAGGAATAATGCTCCAGAGGTACCCACACCTTGAAATCAAGGTCTACAAGTATGACATCCAACATTTCTCTACCTGTCCTCATTGTATCTTCAACACTTTAGGCACCTTCACTTCATGTTCCATAGTTATTTAAAAATCTGAGAACACAACTGTTAAGCAAAACACACATTGGGACTGATTTTGGGAACTTTCATTTTTCTACTACTCCTACATATATTTAAATACCTAACCAGCACCACATGTTCTTTAGAAGAAACATAAGAGGGGCTGGGGTTGTGGCTCAGTGGTAGAGTGCTTTTCTCATGTGAGGCACTAGGTTCAATTCTCAGCACCATATATAGATAAATGAATAAAATAAAGGTCCATCAACACTAAAAAATATTAAAAAAAGAAAGAAAGAAACATAAGAGGATGGCAGAGTGGAAGCAGTTCTAATCTATTACAACTTGGCTTTTTCAGCAACAGGAACTCACCAGTATATTATAATATTTCCCCCTGCCTACTTACACACCAGCCTTTTATAAATACAACAACTGCTTAGAACTTAAAGGAGGTTACATTTTAAGAGTCCCAAAATAATTGTTTGAATGGCAAATATATCCATCTGCCCTCCATGAGTCAAACTGACAGATACAGAGTAGTGAAGCAGAAAGATGATGAAGGAAATCAGAACATGTGAATCAGCAACTTAAACCCCACAAAAGTTGGACTAGAACTTTTATAAATGTAAATTCTATTCTTCCTGTATGAGAAATGAATGTGCATGGCCCTTTATTCCCTCTTATGGTTTCTAAAACATACCATGCTATTGTCAGCCTCTGGTTTCACACTGCTTATTCTCTGTCAGGAATATCCTTTCCTTCCTTGTGTGCCACTACTACTCCAGTTCATCCTTCAACATGAACTAAACTGGTTGGGGATACAGCTCAGAAAGCACTTGCCTAGCGTATACTGGACCCTGGATTTAGGCCCCCAGCACTGCAAAACAAACAAAAAAAGCAACAGTCAATTCTCCCAGTGAGCTCCTTTGGCTCACACTGATTCTCCAGCTTCACCCTTAATGAGGGTGAGCCCCCTTTGTGCCACACCAGAACCTACACATACATCTTTCCTACTAATCACACCGGACTATTACATGAGTTTACACAACTGCCTTCCTTGATAGTGAGTCCTTTGAGGTCAGAGACTTTTACTGATCCTTTGAGGATGAGAATTCCTATTCATTCTATATATCTCCTGCACCAAAGAGTTATTGGCATATATAAAATTTGCTCAAACATTTCTGAATGATGATGATTAGTAATTATTGAAAACTAAATAAAAATAACCACCACCATTTCTGACTACTTGCTATGGGACAGACACTGTGCTAAGCTCTCACATGCACTGGCATATTAATCCTCACAATAATGATAATGATATTTGAGCACCATTTTACAAGTTAGGAAAATAAGGCTTAGAGAAATTGTGTAACTTGCCCATGATCAGAGAGAGTAGAAGTTACAAAAATGAGATCTAAATTTAGCCTGACTCCAGAGCCCCTGAGCTTGACAACTCTACAGTACTACATTTAGTTAAACTGCATTGAATATATGGTCACAGTATAACTCATGTGAAGATTAGGCCTTTAAAGCAAATACCAAGTGGTTGGGTTTGTTGGTGTTCTTGTTTTTTGTTTGTTTGTTTTGTTTTAAAAATATTTTTGTAGTTGTCCACGGTCCTTTAGTTTATTTCTTTATACGTGGTGCTGAGAATCAAACCCAGTGCCTCACACATGCTATGCAAGCACTCTATCACTGAGCCACAACCCCAGCCCTGTGGGGGTTTTTAGTTCTTTTGTTTTTTGGTACCAGGGACTAAACTCAGAGGCACTCTACTGCTATATCCCTAGTTCTTTTTATTTTTTGTTTTGAGACAGGGTCTTGGCAAGTTAATAAAGATGGCCTCAAACTCGCAATCCTCATGCCTCAGCCTCTAGAGTTGCTAGGATAATAGGGTACATCATCATGCCCAGCTATGGTTTTTTAACAGATGGTTTTGTAGAACAGACTACTTACATCGTTCCTTCTCACATATTCTAATGTCCATATAAGTCCCAAATATTTCCATGCCATACTAATCATTACAAATCCAAGTTCCCTTAAGGACTGAAAGAATGGCTAATATTATAAATAAGTGAAATGATTTACTGACCTGAAAGGACATATAAATAGGCATTATCTTAAAGTTAAAAAATAAATAAATTTGGACAGTGAGGAACAAGCATGCATAAAAGACAACACCTTTTAGGAGAATTTTTTCTTTTTTATTCAACTGTAAAACTTTCAAAATACTGTTATCTTTCTATAAGAAAGCAAGTTATAGGGCTGGGGTTGTGGCCAGGGGCACAGTGTTTGCCTACCACATACAAGGCCCTGGGTTCAATCCTCAACACACCACATATAAATAAGTAAATAAAGGTATTGTGTCCAACTACAACTGAAAAGTAAATATGAAAAAAAAAAGAAAGAAAGTTATAAAAGTCACCTAAAACTTAAGCAGTTTAGTGAGACCCCCATCTCAAAATAAAAATTAAAAAGTGGAGGAGGCTGGGCAGGTAGCACAGTGGTAGAGCTCTTGCTTTGCTTAGCATGCCCAAAGCCCTAGGTTTAATCCATAGTAACCCCCCCCCCAAACAAATCTTATGCCTTTAATAAGCAAAGTTGAACTATCTTCAAAAAAAAAATAATAATAGGCAATTTTATTTTTTATTGATGCATTAAAATTATACTTAAATAATAAGTAAGTTTAAAGAAAGGGCTACAGAACATGTATAATGTCCTTAACTGCAAAATACCACACAAATTTAAGTTTCTTTGGTGAATATAGTTTAAACTTGCTAACACAAAGTCAGGCAAACAGGGGCAGAATTAAACTAAAAGCAGAACTGACTGGAGGGCTTTAAGAAGCAGCACTTGCAAAAGAACATTACAGATTCTTAGACTCCCTCCATGTTCTCACACAGTAGCACAATTATTCTTTCTCTATCCCAGGCTAGCAATTAAATTTTACTGGATTTACTCTCTGAAGTGGTGAGATCACAGAGGGCCTAGTTAAAGTAGGGACTGGGCATGATAGATAGCACAGAGAAAAATGAGACACCATGATGAAAACAAGGGGATCAACTGTAAAGGTAAATTTTCACTCCTCACCTACCTTTTCTAAGGCAGCTATTATACACTGTTGTCTTCCAAAAGGATGGAGTAAACCAAGAAAAAGGGACAAGGCAATAGAGGATCCAACATGGAAGAAGTCCCAAGATGACTGTAAAAATTGTAAAAGGATAAACTGCTCCAAGAAGGATACCTCCTTGGAAAAAATATATACAAATTACCTGTCTGATGTATTTAACGATAGTGTTAGACAAAAATTATCAGAGGTCATCGTTACGGACTAAGCTCCTGCACTAGGCTCCAATAGACCAAGCTAAAAATCAAGATGGAGTCATTTACACTAAAGTTCTTTGTCATCAAATTGAAATTAAGCCGTTTATCTGACTTTCCAGAGAAATCAGGGATAGTGAGTGAACACCCAAATTTTCCAAATACACCAGTATTTAATGGCATATACTCTTAATTACCTCTGCTTAATTCCTTCATACAAAAAAAAAGAACACCTAAAGTAACCTGATGTTAACCAGGTATTTTTCTGTTGTTCTGTCTCCTTGTCTATGAAAAGTAACGGTGAAAGATCAATCAGGTTTTTGTTTTTGTTTTCTTCAATCTTTTTCTGTCTATAAAACCAAACTCCTCTGCTTGGTTCATGGGAATATTTATTATTTATGCAATGAAGTGTCACCATATTCTAGAATTTAAAATAAAGCCAATTCAGATCTTGAAACTAAATCACTGCAACTTTGTTCATTGACAATAGAAAATCTAACACACATACACTCTCTTTCTCTCTCTCTCTCTCTCTCTCTCTCTCTCTCTCTCTCTCTCTCTCTCACACACACACACACACACAAACTTAGTCCCTTTAAGCTGTTATAACAGAATACCATAAACTGGGTGGCTTTTAAGCAACAGAAATTTATTTTTACAGTTCTGCATACTGGGAAATCTATGATTAAGTCACTGGCAAATTCAGATATGGTATTTTCTTACTATGTTCTCACATGGAGGAAGGGAAAGGCAGTTCTCTGAGGACTATTTTATAAGGGCACTAATCCCAAATCCCATCATCACCTCCCAAACATTCTACCTTCTAACAGGAGAATACATAAACATTCAAATACTATATACACACAAACTCAAACATACATATTTTGTTTATATATATATATATATATATATATTCATTTCAAATATATAAAACAATGTTTGCTTTGCATATATAAATATAAAATGTTATATATAAAACAACCATTTTAATATATTTAAAATATTTGTATATATTTTAAAACCTCTTTATATACTTGTGTGTGTATATATATATATGATATATATATTTTATATTCAATACCTCAGGTTTTATTTCTTTGACTCACAAATTTTGTTTGGTTTTTCCCCAAAAGGGAGAAGAGGTGGTTAAAAGAAAAGAATGATTATTCTGAAGACAAATTTTTCAGTGTTTTTTGTTTCTTTTCTGATTTTGCCAAATTCCCGTTTAATTTTCAGATAATTTTGTTCAAAATAAAAACTACAGATGAAAAAACAAACGAACAAAGAGATAATGGAGGGGCTGGGGTTGTGGCTCAATGGTGGAGTACTCGCCTAGCATACATGAGGCACTGGGTTCAATCTTCAGCACCACATAAAAATAAAGATATTGTGTCCACCTAAAAAAAAACTGAAAAATAAATATATTGGAAAAAAAAAAAGATAATGGAGGGACCCTTAATGAGTATTGTGGAGCCAATCATTCTTTTTGTCAATCCTCTGCTGGGGAGGCACAGACCTGTTAGAGGAATGAAGAAGGCCTGTGAAAGCACCACTCACTTCCTCCTCAGCCTGAGAGTTTTGATAAACCCAGCCTAATTCCCTCTTAAGATTGAGAGCCATCTTATCACAAAGGCATGAAAAGTTAGTTTTGGCTTTACTATAAATTACTGTGATTTCTAAACTTGCTGGGAATGCCTGCCTGTGCCTTGAACTCACCCATATCTGGCTTTCCCTGACCAGATAACAACCCTCTCTGAAACTCTAGTGGCGCCTCATAAATTCTGATGTTGGGATCTAAATTTACTCCGTAAGTGCTGGACCATTAACCTACAACCTTCCTTTGTATTATGCTTGTCAAAATCCAGTTATCTGTGAGCTCTTAAGACACCCCGCTTTTTGTAACTTTCTGTGCTATAAAGCTGTGCTCCTAGAGAGCTAAGGGGCTGTCTTCTGTTCCCATGAGTTTCGGGAGAGACAGCCCCAGCTGGCCGGAATTACAAGCTTGCTTTAATTTGATTTAAATTGGAGTCAGTGGTCTTTTCTTTGTGTCATGGTTTAACAAGTTTGACATCCTCAACCACTCCAGTCTGGATACATGCCAAGACAGATACAGTAGGCACCTTTTCCAGTCCAGACACATATTCTAAAAAGGTTTTCAGCAAAACTATCTTCAACAGGATGCAATGTATACAAAATATAAAAACTAACAATAAACAATATCCTCTCTTCACACAAGTTGAAGAGACTTCACTCATGAAATATTAGCCAAATCCAGTGAACAAATTTGGCACAGACTGAACTCCCTTAATGAAGTAACAGCACCACAAGGCCCATGCAGGGGTGTTATTTCCAGAATAACTACAATGTCACACATGGGTTCATATAGCTTCCTATCGAATTCTGAATGTAAAATAAAGGTTTAGAAATTCAGAACAAATATGCTAGTTTTCATTTATGTCCTTAAAAAATAGCCTTCTTTTTCATACACACACACACACACACACAAAAATCATCCAATCAAATTTCCCATAAACTCTAGGGCTTATCTGTCAGTACATTCTGTTTTTAAAAGAATGGCTCCTACCTGTGAAGCATGTAATATCTCATTTCCTTATTTTCCTCTGCAGAACCCTCCATATAAAGATGGCAAAGGAATGGAATCTTTTTCTTCAGATTTTGGCCTTGTAAACAAAAGTCACAGTTCTTCCTGTTGCAGCTGCTGAAAACCCACAAGGACAAGAGATACTATGCCTTCCTGGCCCTGCTTCAACCAGACTAGAGTATTCTTGATGGTCTCAAACTACAGGATTTTGCCTACTTGGTCCCCAATTTCCCCACCTTTCCTCCTTCTTGCATTTTCCCCCTCACTTGGTTCACACACAGAATTAGTTGACTTTCCAAGGGGGTTGAGAGGATAGGGGGAGAAATCTTGTACAATTGGAAAACAGCAGTACTGTTTTAGCTGCAACAGACATGTTTAACTCAACTTTCTTCTGACAGTTACCAGAAAAAAGCTCCACTGCCTCTCCTGACTACCAGGAGCACATGACAGGAGGCCCCAGGGCAAAAAAGAAGGCAAAATTTACAAAGACAACTAAACCAAGAAAATAATGGGGTCATGAGGGAGGAAGACAGCACAGCCTAAAGGTAATTTCTGAGATCCAATCAAAATAAATACTGATTATCACATTCCAAGAAGGTGAAAGCAGGTACAGAGGAAAAGAAAGCCAAGTAGAAAGGAAATGTGCCACTAAAGTAGGAGTCATTTTCAGGACAACACAGTGATACTTACAAATGCACAAAAATTTTAGTCACCAAAATTTCAGAATGAGAATGAAGCTAATGCAAAATAAAAGATGTGGATAAAATCTTTAAAGAACAAAGGGGCCTGGACAAATATTTTGGACAAAGAGGTCTAATCTAGTTTGTGCAGAGAAGAAAAATCCTGCCTCAAAATAACACTGGGACATATATATCACTATGACAACAAATTTGCAGTAGAAAATTTTAAAAATAAACAATGACTGAACATTATACAGAAACACCTTCCTGTTTTAGCTTTGAATTAAGTAGATGCTCTTATTATATTGCTCTCTTGTAATGCGAGGAAAAACAATAGCAAAAGACTCTGAAAGCTTAGAACCTATAGAAAGACAACTTCCTAAGACAATTCCTCAGGATTGTTATAATTCACTGGGGTCTTATTTAATCTGAATCATACACCATTAGAAAAAAATTCCCCACCAAAGTGCTGGATAGAAATAGTTGATAATCTGATGTCAATCACACTGAGGGCTTATTAACCTTCCAGAGACTCTCGAAACAGAAGTATACAAATGACTAAAGCACAGAAGATTGATGATCAAAAATCTTAATCTTAATATATCCAGATGACCCAAATTGAAAATAATCAATCAGGCCATCTAATGTGACCACCAGTCATAATAAAATAAGAAAGTCCCTAATTGTTCTCTTGTCTGTACCACTTTATACCATCCCTCTACACCATGCTAGTGCCTGATGGTAATAGCCAAGTTTACTTGTTCCTTTAGAGAAAGAAGCTGCCACAGAGGAGCCCTTCTGTCTTTACATGTCTTCAGGATAAAACATCTCAAAAGTAGAGCACTGAAGCTTTTGATCAGGAGAATTACAGCAGCCACAATTGTAGGAGCAGCTCAATGTCACACACATCTAAACATCTATAAACGCAGACAGTTAACAAAAAAGAACCATTCTTTGCCTTTGTTATAAAGTTTGATATTCAAAAAGCAAATAAAGCACTGAGTATAGAATAAGACAGCCTGTATGGCAATAGACTACATCTGAAAAATAAACAGAAGAAGGCACATTCAGTAACCAAGTTTATGCGAATCTTTCTACAACAATCAAACACATACAGCATACCAAGATAAAAAGCAAAACTAGAGTTCCAACTCTTTTGTGGATACTACCTACAATGTTTCTGTAATATTAGAAGACAAAAATAAAAAAAAAATATTCACTTCAACAAATTTGAAGAATTTTAATCTACCATGAATAGTGTCTCTAAGGTGGACACATACCTGGCACAAAATCCAACTAGAAGCCCACACTGATCCCAGCATTGTAACATGCCAAGGACCAAGAATGATGTAGTAATTTATTCTGCAGACAATGATGCATTCGCTGGCTTGATTGCAATGCAGTCTGAGTTATACTGCAGCACACCCAGAGGGACTGTTTTATATCAGGGTTTTTATAAGTAGAGAAATCTTGGATTAAAAGTATATCTTTATTGAAAATCAAATGACGTGTATAACAGTTTCTTTGTGGACTCTAAATTCTGTTTCACTGATAAATATGCATAGCCTTGCAGCAATGCCTCATGGTCTTTATAAGTGTGGCTTTATACTAAGTTTTGAAATCAGGTAGTGTAATTCTTTTAACTTTCCTCTCTGTTTTCAAAATTGGCTATTATGGTCCTTTGGTTTTTCTTGTAAATTTTAGGATCAGTTTGTCAAATTCTAGAAAGAAAAAAAAAAAGGCTGCAAGGTTTTGATATTGACTGAATTTATAGATAAATTTAAGGAGAATTACCATCTATCTTCACAATATTGAATCTTCAAAGTCCTGAACATGCACTGCCTCTCTTTTTATTTTGGTCTTTTTAAATTTCAATCAGCAATATTCTATAATTTTTAGCATACAAGTCTGTTATTTTTTCTGAAAACTTTATTCCTATTTTATCCTTTTTGATGCTACTGTGAATAAAGGTATTTTATTTTATTTTCAGATTGTTGATTTCTAGCTAGCATATAGAAATGTGGTGGACCTTTGTATATTGATCTTATAGCCTGTGACCTTGCTAAGTTAATAGATAAACTCATTTAAAAATTTTGTCAACAATTTTGAGAAATAATTCACATAACATACATTTTACCCTTTTAAAGTGTATAATTCAATGTTCTTAACCTATTCATATAGCCTATTCATATATAGCAATCACAATCAATTTTAGAACATTTTTATTACCCTAACAAGAAACCCCATAATCAGTAACAAGTCATTCCTCATTTCACTAACACCCTTCCCCAGTACTAGGCAATCACTACTTTCTATCCCTGTAGATTTGCCTATTATAGACTTTACATATAAATAAAAATATGATCTTCTATGACTGGCTTCTTTTGCTTAGCATATTTTCAATGGTGTAGAATGTATCAGTAGTACCTTATAACTTTTTATGATGAACTAGTATTCCATTATATGAATATATCATATCCTCAAGTGTCCTGAAATTAACCAACATGCTTCTAAATGATTAGGGCTGGGTTGTGGCTTAGTGGTAGAGTGCTTGCCTAGCACATGTGAGGTGCTGGGTTCGATCCTCGGCACCACATAAAAATTAATAAATAAAATAAAGGTATTGTGTCCAACTACAACTAAAAAAATTTTTTAAATAATTTATAGGTTAAAAAATCACAATGAAAATAATATTTAAAATGGAATGATAACAAACTTGGAACATGGAATGATATCAAAACTTGAGAGCTATAATAAGATAAACTGTGGATACAAAGAGAGAAATTAATAGATATATGATAAAGAAAGTATAGAAAAAAATTTAATAGCAGAATCTAATAGTGAGTACAAAAGTATTCTCTGTAAAACACTCTCAATTTTGCTGGGTGATTGCAATGTAGCAGTTGTTATTGTTTTTGTTTTGTTTTGATAGAACCCAGGGAGCTTTACTGATGACTGATCTACATCCCCAGACCTTTTCTAATTTTTTATTTTGAGACAGGGTCTCTCTAAGTTGCTGAAATTTGCCCCAAACTGTGGTCCTCCTGTCTTAGCTTCTCAAGTTGCTAGGATTATAGGTATGTGCCGGCTGACTGCAATTTTTTATGGCAAAATATTGAGGGAAGGGCTGGGGTTGTGGCTCAGCGGTAGAGCACTCACCTAGCATATGCAAGGTGATAGGGTTGATGCTCAGCACCACATAAAATAAAATAAAGGTATTGTGTTCAACTATAACTAAAAAAAAATTTTTTTTTTAAATGTTGAGGGGGATAAAAAAAACTTGTGGGATAAAGCTCACACTCGGCTTACAGGAAAGTGTAGTTTTTAGAAATAGAAAAGAAAGAACCCAAAATCAATGATTTAGGCAACTGAAAAGGTTTTTTTTTTTTGTTTTTTTTTTTTTCTGGTTTCCACCATTTAATTGTATTTTATTCACATGGTATTAGGGGAAATAACAAGCTTTCCTGCTCCAACACATTAAAAGAAATATCAGGAGACCTTTTAAAAGAACAACATCCATTCCATGGCTAAAAGCTAATGCTTTGACAGCTTAAAGAGTTTTCACTATATGTTTAAAATTAATCTTTGAATGAAAAAAGTTAAATTCAAGGGGCTTGGGTTGTGGCTCAGTGGCAGAGCACTTGCCTTGTACATGTGAGGCACTGGGTTCGATCCTTAGCACCACATAAAAATAAATAAACAAAATAAAGATATTGTGTCCATGTATAATTTTTTTAAAAAAGTTAAATTGTATGACATGTCCTCAATGCCTGAAAAAGCTTTTACATGGGGAAAACAGGGCTTAAAATTTTCCTTCTAGTTTTATTCTTGAATTCTCCAATTTTTTTAAATATTATTATTGCCTTTTGTGACTGTCTTTGATCAATTCTTAGGCAAGTGCTCTATCACTGAGCTCCATCCACAACATTTGATCAACCTTTCTCTCTCTCATTTCTTCAACAAATATTTATTGACTATTATAAACTATAGAAAGTACTGGATGTACAATAGTAAACAAAACATGCGATCTTTGCCCATGTGTTACAATATAGTGGAGATAAGAATCAAATAAATAGGTTAACAAGAATATTATAAATTGTGATAAATGCTATGACAGTAGGGGAGAAGGGAATATAATGAGCAATAGCAAGCCTCTTGGAGCAAATGAAACCTAAAAGATTTAAGTAATCTGGCTGGGTGTGGTGGTACACTCCTGTAATCCCAGCAGCTCACAGGATGAGACAGGAAGTTTATGACCCTAACAAGACCCTAAGCAACTTAGTAAGACCCTATCTCTAAATAAAATATTTTTAAAAAGCTAGTGGTATGGCTCAGTGGTTAAGCACCTCTGGGTTCAATCTCCAGTTCAAAATAAATAAAATGATTTTAAGTAATCACCGAGAGAATGAAAGAGAAGTCTAGGCAGAAGGACTGGTGCATGTGGCCCTGAGATAGGTAAATGACTGGCCCACTAAAGGAACTGAAAGACCAGTATAATTGAAGCATTGTTAGCAAATGGAAGTTGAAAGAAGTCAAACCACTCATAAGAATTTTATATCTTATGCTATGTGCAACAAGAACCCAGAAAGCCAGAGTGTAGAGCTAGGAGTATACCTAGTGGGGTGCTTGCTAGTTTACTTGAGGCCCTGGGCTTAACCCCAGTACCACCCAAGAAAAAAAGGAGTAATATAAGCAAGGAATCCAATTAGGTGACTATTCAAGTAGTCCAGGCAAGAGTTGATGGATCAAAGTTCTAATAAAGTGATAGCAAATAAATATACTGAGATAAATATGTGGAGATAGAATCAATAGAACTGAAGAAGGATTCCCCACAATTGTGACATGAACCAAGTAGCTGAATGTGCTATTTAATAGGGTGGGACAGATGAGGTAAGGAACAAACTTATGGAGAAGGGTAGGGAAAATCAAAAGTTCAAAGACTTTAGGATACTCAAGTGAAATTTCATATAAATAGGCAAAGAGCAAGTGATCTCAGATGATAGGTATATGAGGAGTATTATAAATTTGGGAGTCAAGAGAATATGAGCAGTAGCAAAGGAATGAGATTGAACAGAGATAAAATATATATCAAGGGAAAACAGAAGGTCCAGGTTTGAGCAATGAAAAAAAGCCAACATTTCAAGGTTACATGAAAGAGGACAAGTTTGCAAAGGAGACCTGAAAAAGTAGTATGGAGACAGGAGAAAAGCAAAGAAAGTGTTATCTTTTTTTTAAATATTGTTTTTTAGTTGTAAATGGACACAATACCTTTATTTTATTTGTTTATTTTTATGTGGGGGATCAAACCCAGTGCCTCACGCATGTAGGCAAGTGCTCTACCACTGAGCCACAACTCCGTTCCAGAAAATGCTACCATTTTTAACAGAAAAGACAAGACTGTGTTTTAAGTTCTATTTAATAGAACTGTTGAAAGGCTCAAAAGAATGAGAACTGAAAAACATCCACTGGATTTAGTAATATGTAGTCATTAGTGATTTTATAAGAGCAGTTTCACCATGGTTAGACTGAGACCAAACTAGAATAGCTTGAAGAATGAATGGAAAATGTGGCAGTAGAGAAAGCACTTCTGAAATTTTGGCCATGAAGTGAGGCAAAGAGGGCAGTAATCCAAAGGGAATGTGGCCATCAAAGAAGGGTTTCATAAAGATGGGAGAGAGCAGAACACAGCGAAACAAAGAGGAATGATCACCAACAGGCATGATCTAGCAGAAAAAAGGGATATTTAAAATATAAAGAAGAAAAGGATGGCCAAAGGAGGGAGAGCACTGAGTGCTTGTAACAAAAAGGAAAAATGAGAATGGGAATAGAGATACAAGTAAGTTTGAGATGAAGTGTTAGAAAGGGAAATCTTTGGCCTAATAGTTTCTATTTTTTTCTTAATGAAATAGATGGCCAAGTAATAAAAGTATACAGGGAACAGACAAAGGGGAGGCTAATGGCTTAAGGATAATGATGAAGGAATGAAATTGTTACAGTGGAAAACAGAAGGCCAAATTACCAGGGAGGGAAAAAGGCAAATGAACAAGAAAAATTTCATAGCACAAGCAGAATTTGAGAAGAATGATGATCTGAAGAGGTAAATGCAGTCAAACACGGTAGCACGTGACTATAATCCCAGCGACTTGGGAGACTTAGGCAGGAGGACTGCCAAATTCAAGGCCAGCCTTAGCAACTTAATGAGACCCTGTCTCAAAATTAAAATTAAAATAAAGGGCTGGGGGTGTAGCCAGTGGTAGAGAACCCCTAGGTTAAACCTCTAATGTATACCCCCTATAAACACATAGGCAATGTAACTTCAACAGTCAGGGAAAGGAAGTGTCAATAAGAAAACATGACAATGAGAGTCCAAAATAAGAGACCAAGCCAAAAACAGAAGGAGCAAAGGACACAAAGATGGAATGAATGTATGGGGTGCGTTGAAGAAGAGTCAAAAATCTAGTGTAACTGAAATAAGGAAAGAACACTAAGTACATAGAGAAACAAGACTAGAAAAATATCAGTTGTGGCCAGATTGTAAAAGAATCTGAACGCTATGACTGAATGCCTCTCAGTCATTATTAGGTTGGTAAATTATGTAATCTGAATTTGTATCCTAATCTGTAAAATGCAGGTAATTAGCACTCACTCTACAGGACTGTTTGGTTAAATGAGATAAATATTTAAGTACTTAGCACAGTGTCTGCCCTATATTAAGTGCTCAAAAACTGGCAGTAAAGGTTGAGGTTGACATATGAGACCCTCAATGACCTAACCTCTATCTTATCAGCCTCTTCTTCCATTCCACTAACCACACTATCTCCCTTAACATCCAAGTAATACTCAATGATTTGTAATTGCCTTAACATACTAAATGTTTCGCTGGCAACTCTGCTCATGTTGTCTACCCTTCCTGCTATACAGACACCTCTCTCTATAAGCTTGTCTTTTTACTGTTTATCATTAAAATCCCAATATAAATATCTCTGAGACCTTATCAGATTCCTAGATATCTCATCAAACCTACCATAATAATAATTAGAGCTGTTATAAGTATCCAGAAAAAGATAAGCCAGTGAAGTCTTGTATGACTATAGTCCCAATTATTCAGAAGGCTGAGGCAGGAGGATTGCGTTGGGAGGTGAGGTGCTAAGCAACTCTGTGAGACCCTATCTCTAAATAAAATATAAAATAGGGCTGAAGTTGTGAGGCTCAGTGTTCCACTGCCTCCGAGTTCAATCCCCAGTACCAAAAAAAGAAAAAAAAAAGTCTATAGTTTACTTGAAAGCACTATACCAATGTTAATTACGTGTGTGTGTTTGTATTTTAGTTGTTGATTTATGTATTTATATGCAGTGCTGAGAACTGAACCCAGAGCCTCACACATGGGAGGCAAATGCTCTACCACTGAGCCACAACCCCAGTTCTAATTACTTAGTTTTAATAAATGCTAAGTAAGGGTTCTCAGATAAAATATAAGATGCCCACTTAAGTTTGAATTTCACATAAGCAAGTTTTTATATAGATATTTCTATGCATTATTTGGGACAACTTATACTGAAAAATTATTCTTTGTGCATCTGAAATTCAAAATTAACTGGGCATCCTGTGTTTTATTTGCTTTACCGGGAAACTCTACATTAATGTACTATGGCTATAAAGGATGTAAACATTAGGTGAAATGGAATAAAGAATACACAGAAATTTTGTGCTATCTTCACAATTTTTCTGTAAGTCTAAAATTATTTTAAAATAAAAAAAATTTTAAATTAAACCTAAAAGATTTTTAATAAGGTAAGAAGATGTTATATGGAAAAAAGCAAGAAAAGTGAACTATGTATTCATAGAACTATATATTCATTATCATCATTATTACACTCCCTTCCCGGCCCCTGCCATTTTTCCATCTTTTTTTTTTAATATTTATTCATGAGTTTTAGATGGACACAATATCTTTATTTTACATTTATGTGGTGCTGAGGATCAAACCCAGTGCCTCATGCATGCTAGGCAAGCACTCTACCACTGAGCCACAACCCCAGTACCCCCCTTTTTTTTGGCACTGGGAATTGAACTCAGGTGCACTCTACCACTGAGCTACACCCCCATCCCTTTTGATTTTTTATTTTGAGACAAGGTCTTGTTAAATTGTCCAGGCTGGCTTCCAATTTGCAATTCTCCTGTCTCAGCTTCCTAAGTCACTGAATAACAGACTTATGCTACCCGTGTCTGGCTTCATTATAATATAATTTTTTTAATTAAATTTATTAAGGGATAAAAACCACTGGAAAAAAAATATTATGTAGTAGTTACCAACAGATGATTAATTTCATGTCCTTTATTATACTTTCTAGATTTCTAACTTTTCTACTGTAAACACATATTACTTCTAATAACTTAAAAATATAAAGCACTTGTGCTGGGCACAGTGGCACATGCCTATAATCCTAAGGACTTGGGAAGCTAAGGCAGGAAGATTCCAAATTCAAGGTCAGCCTCAGCAACTTGGTGAGACCCTGTCTCAATATAAAAAATAAAAGGGCTGGGGTGCGGGAGTTGTGGCTCAGTGGTAGAGCACTTGCCTTGCATGTGTAAGGCACTGGGTTCTCAGCACCGCATATAAATAAATGAATAAAATAAAGGTCCATCAACATCTAATAAATAAATAAATAAAAGGGCTGGGGATGTGGCTCAGTGGTTAAGAACCCCAAACCAAAAAAAGAAGAAGAAAGTGGGGGTGGGAACAGTAAATATATGCATTACAATAGAAGTAACAGAAGCAAGAAACATTATTAAATGGTTGTCCTGAGCCCTACTTACAGCATTCATAATTAATCAAGTTTATAGAATAAACTCCTGGGACAAACACATACATAGAAATAGCGCCTATTTTCTGAATGGCAAGAAAGGAAGGTGGAAGATGAAGAGAAGATACTACTGCCCTCAGCCAAAGAGTACTAAGTTGCAGATCTCATAATAAACTTTGCCGAGTACTCAGCAATAAGGTACCACGGCAACTGGGAACCTCAAGAATATCAAGGAAGGAGCACCGAAAAAAATTTGGAGAGCTATGGCAGGAAGAAGAAAGCTCAGGAAAGCTAAATGAGAAATGCTAAAAAATCAAAATATAAGAATCCTTTTACAAGCCTATCTATAAGCAAAGCTATAACAGACACTCAAAACTAGAACCAGTTTCCTTATTTATCATATTGATAGAAATGAGCCAAAAGATAGAAAGAATGAAATTTCAATAATGGTTGTTCTCAACAACTGTAACATTGACAGTTTATGTTTGATATCATCAAAAGCCTTCAAGCCTAATTTCCAAGTTTTAAGCACTAGTGTGGAAAAGACTTAAAGAAGCTCTTCATATCAAAAAAAAAATTTAATCTTATAAAAGAGCTATTTGGTAATAATAAATAATGCCACATAATATCTGTATGCCACATTTTATTTCTCCAAAACCTTTTGCAGTTAATTTTATTTCCATGTCTACAGTTAAATGAAGTCATTTCAAACTCAAATATTTTAAAATAAATGATTAAAAAGAGGGAATCATTATTTCTTTCATATAACAATTAGAGATTGTTCTCAGATAAAGTCACTAACTAAACATGTTTGCTAAGCATGAAATGTGGTTGTTCAATATTTTGAGCATATTTTTTAAGACCAAATAGAGGAAATTGAGATGGAGTTTTAAATACTAATATATGAACTACCAGATTAAAAAAAGGTTTAAAGAAATTACACTAAGCTAAGAGGGAAAAGACCTAAATGTAGGGATAAAATGTTTCCAACTTGAACTCAACCAGGAATTCAGCATACTAGTTGACAAAACTGATTATAATCCTGTGTGATTAATAACATGGATTGATATCAAGTGGTACATATTATATATGCAGAACAATCTAACCTCAAGCTGCATTCCATAAGGAGCTTTTAGAAACTGGCAGTACCCACACAAATAAATGCCTTTATTATGTGCCACCAAATCAGACAATAGTTATAAAAAAGAAATAATATTTTTTCTGCTACTAGGGATTGAACCCAGGGGTGGTCTATCACTGGACAACATCCCTAGTCCTTTTTAGTTTTTGATAGGGCCTTGCTAAGGTGCTTAGGACTGGCCACAAACTTGCGATCCTCCTGTCTTAGGCTCTGGAGTTGCTGGGATTACAGAAGTGCACGACCAAACCCAGCAGTTATAAATTTCCACAGTCAGGGGCTGGGGTTGTAGCTCAGTGGTAGAGAGTTTGCCTAGCACGTATGAGTCACTGGGTTCAATCCTCAGCAATACATAAAAATAAATGAATAAAATAAAGGTATTGTGTCTATCTATAACTAAAAATATTTTTTTAAATATTTATTTTTTTTAGTTTTAGATGGACAAAATATCATTACTTTTTATTTTTATGTGGTGCTAAGGATCGAACCCAGTGCCTCATGCATGCTGGGTGTACACTCTACCACTAAGCCACAACCCTAGCCCCTACAGCTAAAAATATTAAATAAAAACAAAACAAAAAAAACTACATCTTACATGAAGTTCAAAACCAGCAAAAAAGATTTCCACAGTCTTTTAAGAGTCATCTTAAATATTCAATAAATATAAATGAGATTCAGAACTGTTTCAGCCCTCCAGTTCATTATTATCTTATCCAAAAATAAAAAGCCAAAACAATTGTCTTCAATGAAGCCTGTATATTCCCACCAAGCTATAACTACTTTCGTAAGGCCAATCTTCAAATATTTGGGTCACAAAGCTTAGAAAGTACTTCTAGTGTTTCTTTGGATTCTGGAAAAGCAAGATGTAAGTCATCTCCACCCCTGGAAAAGTCTATTTCCTAATCCTGTTCATCCTTCATACCATAAAATTTCTCATTTAGCACCTAAAAATCAGACCCTAAACTTGAGAGAAACCCAATCTCATCTATATTATGGCAATACTTCACTTGGGATCAGATGATTTCTTATTAATATTCTGAGGATTGTACCTACCCCTGAATCTACACCATCTGTGAGAGATTAGGCTATTCATTCTAGAAGCTGATCTTTAAACACCAGAGGTCTCTATTTAGAGTTCAAAGAGTAAAAAGGAAGGGTACAAGGGCGTGTGACTTTATCACAGTGACTGGAGGCTGAGGCAGGAGAATCCCAGATCTGAGGCCAGCCTTGGCAATTTAGCAAGACCCTAACTCAGTAAGGGGATGTAGGTGGGTGGTAGAGCCCTCAAATTCAATCCCCAGTACGGGGGGGAAAAAGAATATCCAAATCAATATCTGTTTTTACAGAGATGAAAATGAGTCCAAGGAAAAATATGAACTGTCAATGGTCACATATCTAATTAGTTGCAGAAGTCAGAGAAGTCTTTCTATTATCAAATGAATTTGACAGAATTACCCTCAATGACACCTATCCACAGGTGACCTAATTAAAAGATGGATCAAGGGAGAACTTTGTCCTATTTTGGAATATTAGTTAGGTGAGAAGCAGAGGAAACTGGAAACTGTCCCCTTCCCAGACTGCTGATCACACTTCTATCCAGAACTCCTCCACTGGCACCTGTCCCCTTTCCAGGCTGCTGATCACATTTCTGTCCAGGACTCCTCCACTGGCACCTGTCCCCTTTCCAGGCTGCTGATCACACTTCTGTCCATGACTCTTCCACGAGCTACCAGCATGAGTTTTGCCAACAGTAAGGCATGCAAAGAACTAAGCACACAGTCTGCATAATAGCCATGAACTTGGAATGACTTTGCAACTACAAACTGCCTTGTAATATCATTAGTTGAGTTTCCTATAATGGTAATTATCTCACCATTGCCAAACTCAGTTTCCTCAGCAAATGGACATTATGTTTCACATAGTTTTAAGTTCTCATGGAGCTGTGAGACTTCAAGGAGTCAGTTAATCCAGTCTTTCTCGATGGCCGGCGGCGGGGCGGGGGAGGGGGGGGGGGAATGTCACTATAACATTTTGAGAAGAACAATTCCTGGCTACTACATTGCAGAAGGTTTAGTATCACTGATCATCTGTCCTTTAAATGTAAGTAGTCCCACCTGTCACAACTCCATACACTTCCAAGTGAACTCAAGAAAGAAGATATCACCACCAGTATTAACCTTAAGGTTAACCTTAAGTGAACTATAAACTAATAAAACATTTTACATAAAGATAAAAACCTAACCCCTTTTCTCTGCCACTAATTCCTCATTTTTTACCCAGAGATTAGATATAATACATTGTTCATTCACTCCATAAGACCAACTTTGTCTGAATTTATTATATAATTAAGATACTTATATGCTCTGGGAAATAGAACAGAAAAGGTACTGAAATGGAATCAAGACATCCAGTTTGAAATTCAGTTTTCTGGCTATTCAACCTTACTCAAGTTATTTCCTCTCAATACACCTTGATTTCCTCATCTATTAAAACAAAAAAATTATGTTAAATTATCTCTCTGGCTCACTTAAGTTCTAGGAATCCACAAAGTAAATCATAAATAACTTGCTTTATTCTTTTTTTCTGACCTCCCTATAGCTATATGGGGGTGACTGCTAACATGTACCACCTCATCTCACAGAAGCCAGGATCACAAGCCTGTGGGATGACAATAAGACAGAACCATCATATTCAGCTAGATCCAGTACAGTATTTTTTGGTAGAGTAGTATCTTGATGTATAGAAAGGAGCTGAATTGCTTTATAATCCATTAATAAAAGAAGTACCAAGGTAATAGCAGCAGCAATAGCCACTCTAACTTATGTTTATCTAGATTAGGCCTATAACCTTAATGCTGCTTGTGCAGTAGAATCACCTGGATAGCTTCTTTTTTTTTTTTTTTTTTTTAATGCCCCAGTTCCAAGCTAAGCCAATACCAAATGATACCAGAATCTCTAGGAAGAGGACATTTTCTTTAACTCTTTAACCCTCACCTACCCAGGAGATACTGATGAGCAGTGAGAACTAACTATTGATACAGACCCTTTCATCCCAAAATTGCCAAGCAAATGACCAAAGGTATAGGCTCACACACTGATTATATAATCAAACATCAATAAACAAGAATATTCCAAGGGAAAGAGTTATGGTTCAGTGGTAGAACGACTGCCTAGCATGCATGAGGCTCTGGATTCAATCCTCAGTACCACATATAAATAAATGAATAAAAAAAAAAAGGTCCATCAACAATTCAAAAAATACTTGAAAAAAAAAGAATATTCCAGTGGTACTATTAACATTCTCAATTACAGATTGTGTTTGTAGAGAAAAAAGAGGGCTCTGTGGGAATCCCTTGTTTATATCACAATGATTTATTGAGGATTAACTGTGCTAGAAACAATATAATTTCATGACATGAGTAAGAAGTTTAAAGAAAGATTACTACAAATTTGCCCATCCCTGCAGAATTCCTATCAAGCATCAAGAGAGTTAAAACTATGTTAATAAAGCAGTACAAAGGCTGAAATTCCTCAAACCAACTCTCACTTGCTAGGTCTCACCTAAAAGATCTAGTATGCATGAAGGATAGGAAAAAGTTGAGGGGAACATTTAGAAAAAGACAATTCTTTCTTTTCTTTTTTTTTTTTCTTTTTTGGTACTGGGGATTAAACCCAGGTGCACTTTACCACTAAGCCACATCCCCAGCCCTTTATTTTGTATTTTATTTAGAGACAGGATCTCACTGAGTTGTTTAGGGCCTCGCTAACTTGCTAAGGCTGGCTTTGAACTCACGATCCTCCTGCATCAGCATCCAAGCAACTAGAATTACAGGCATGTGCCACCATGCCCAGACAGGAAAAGACAATTCTAAGATACAACATTTCAGGGCTGAGATTCTGGCTCTGTGGTAGAACGCTTGCCTAGCATGTGTTAGGCACTGGGTTCAATCCTCAGCACCACATATAAATAAATGAATAAAATAAAGATCCATCAACAACTAAATAAAATAAAATAAAATAAAAATAACATCTCCCACTTAACTCATCAAAACCATGAGTCCAGTGACATGGGAAGAAGTACAGCAATCTTAGCTTTCAAAGCATAATCAACAAAACTAATTAGGTTAAATAAGATAACCATTAAACCTCTCTCTCTCTTACCTTATGTGTAAGGCCAAGCCATCCTGTAAGCTAGAGATCCCCAAATCAGAAAGTGTATCTGAGCTGACAGAAGCTGGTGACAAAGAGCCCTCCTTCTCTTCCAGGAGGTCCAGCTTCACCAGGTTGCTGATCTCATCTTCTGAGTTATCTTCAGACACAGAACCAATTATGAATCGAGAATGCTGGTTCAGCTCCAGAGGTTTGGCCAAGGGAGATGGTTCATCCATTATTCTTTCAAAATAAGCTCTCAGAGCTATGGAGAAAATAGGTGAGAAAAGCAAGTTATGGATAACACTCTGACAACATTCACAGAGTATACCTAATGAACCACAGCTGGCTCTTGGGAGCAAGACAAGAGTTAGACACTTAGTTTTCCTGGCTACTCTATTTCAGAGAGCCTTTGATTCCTACAAAGCAGGAAAAGTGAGATCATAGTAACTATGCCTATAAATTAAAATCAATTCCCTTTTCCCTAAAAAAATCTTTCTCAAAAAGCCATAGGCCATCCATAATCTCTTTATCAATTAAATGAAATCTAAGAGATAATTATGATCAATAGGAAAACCTTGGTAGAATATGAATACTAACTGTTGTGGGGCTGCAACTTCATTGTTAGTATTAGTGGTAATGAATGGTAAGGGTTAGGGAAAATTGGTGGTTGTTTGAATCTTGCTGTTAAGAGAAAATTATAAGAATTGTTATGCAAAAAAAAAAGAGTTCATGTATTATGGCATAATTTGGCGTGAACATACTTTATATACAGAGTTACGAAAAATTGTGCTGTACATGGGTAATAATGAGTGTAATGCATTCCACTATTGTCGTGTATTTAAAAAAAAAAAAAAAAGAGTAAATTATAAAATAATCATCTGGTTCCAAAACTATACATTGAGAGGTTGTGAAATCTTATATAAGTGCATACTTTTAAAGAAAATCCCAAGTTGGTATTTTTTTTTAATTAAAACAAAAACAAACAAAAAAGTTTATTACTGAATAAAACAGTAATAACAAATCGCCAGGAATGAAAAAAACTACAAACATTTCCTAAATGTTAGTTAGAGATTACTTAAGTTAACTTCTATTAACTCAAGTCAAATATTGGTCTGGGGATAGCCCTGGGTTCAATGTTCATCATCAAAAAGTTTGATGTTCTAAATTTACTACAGATCTCTCAGCTATAATATTAGACTCTTTTTTGTTGTAGTTGTTCTAATTAGTTATACATGATAGTTGAATGCATTTTGACACATCACACATAAATGTAGTATAACTTCTCATTCTTCTGGTTGTACATGATATAGAGTTATACAGGTTGTGTAATCATATATGCTCATAGGGTAATAATGTCCAATTCATTCTACTACCGTTCCTTCCCCATTCTCCCTCCCCTCCCTTCACTCCCCTCTGTCTAATGCAAAGTACCTCTATTCTTGCCCCCCTTATTATGAATTATTAGATTCTTTAAAATGTCTCTCAAGAGCTTTGTAATGTTTTGAACAACCAATAAAATAAAATAAAATAAAATGTCTCCAAATTTTATGAAGAAGTTTATACTAGAAGCCTAAAAGAAAACCAAATCATTTAAAAAGGAAGAAAGGAAAAACGGAGTAAGGAAAGAAAAGGGAGAGAAAGGAAAAGTTCCAACAGACTGACCAATCTGAGGAACTTCAAAAGATGCAGTTGCAAAAAGCCTCTTTCACATTTATAAACTTTATAGTTAAATTTAAAAATAACAGTAGATCCAAAAAATAAAATTCCTTTCCACTAAGAAAAAATAATGACTGCCTTCCTCTAAGAGAAATAAGAAGTAAGGCACTCAGGTGCAGATTCATACAGTCTGAATGAAGTTTGATGACCACACACAAAAAATCAAAACCATGAGAAAGGACTGATTTCTTTTTTATTCTATGAGAGAAGTAAAAGTTAGCAAAATATGGTCCCTGGGCTAATAAATGAAAGGCCTAGTTTTCCTTTCCAAGATCGTGAAGGCAGCCTTCTCTAAAGGGTTGCACAGACTGGAAGCAGCTCAGGGTTAACAGCTAAAGGGCCGGTCCAGCCACCAACACTTGTACAGAAAAAGTCTTCCCAGGCACAAGCATGCAAACTACCAGAAAAGAGAGGTCATGTATGGAAAATCACTGAGCAGCTATCCAGACACTGTAGAAGCTACCTCACCACGTGTCCCATTTCCACTGCTTCTAGTCCTGAATTAGAAGGTACAACACTATCATCGTGTGACTCCTTGTTCACTTTAGGCTTTCTACCCTAGGTTTGCCTACATTTTTTTGTAGAAGACAACTTTTAACAATGACAACAACAAAAACTCAAATTTATTTAAGCACATGAACAAAATCTTTATTACATTATAAATATCAAAGAGCATTATTTGTAACTGACCTCTTATAATTCTTACTGTCTGAGCAGTTATCCGCTTCCAAAAAGAACTAAAGAAAGAAAGAGAAATTTGAAGATTTTTTTAAAGAACTCCAAATTTTTGTCAATTCCTATTTTGTTCAGCATAATACAAAATTGATATTATTCAAAGTATCACTTTTTTATGGTCTAATCTATTACTTAACTTGAATCACAAAGTTCAGTAGTTTTTTATTTGTTCAATTCCATAAGTCATACACATTACAAACACAGACTTGATTATTTATGACAGTAATAAATAAGAGTCAAAACTTACCATTTCATAAAGTGACTTTTCCAGAAATGTTGTATACTCAATGTATGCATTCCAATCCTTATCATTTCATTAAAAATGAGGCAGTTAGGCTCTGATTATATTCCCTAGTGGCTATACTTACTCATGCAGGCCAGGAGCCAGGGAGAAGGCAATGCTCTATTTTACTAAGTTTCTAAGGTCCAAAGGACTACCAAAAAGTCTCTACTCTCCACATCCTAGGTTTCCTTCTAAGATAACAATTTAAATGTATCTAGGATAGAAATTCTGGATTTATATATGAGAATTACCTGGGAGCTTTTAAAAACTACCCATATCTACATTTTCCCCCAAACCTACTGAATCAAAACTGCAACTAGAGGGGGGCCCAGGAACCTGAATTTTAAGTTCCACATCTGGTTGCACTGATGTAAAGCCAGACTTAAGAAACACTGGTCTAAGGCAGAGAATGAAACAAATGGGAAGATCCCATTACTTTGATAGGAAAATCCAGAACTTCTAAGAGAGGATCCCCAAATGACAGAGGACAAGATTTGCAGTAGTGTAGGTACATTAATTAGGGAATTATGATTTATCTAATTACGTAGTCTAAACTATTATTATCCCTACAACTGTGTCAGGGAAAGGAATAAGAAGGCAAAAGTAAGTATTTTGAATCAGGTAACCAAAGATTCATTGGACCTGGAGTCAAAACCTATATAACCTGTCCAGCCTATAATCCCAGCAATTTGGAAGAACAAAGCAAGAGGATTGCAAGTTCCAGGCCAGACTGGGCAACTTAGTAAGATTTCTCTCAAAATAAAAAATAAAAAGGGACTGGGGATGAAGTTCAGTTTAGGGTACCCTGGGTTCAGTGCTCAGTACCAGAACAAAACAAAACAAAAAAAGGAACCAGGTTGAAACTCTGACTCTGTAAAGTATTGACAGTGGAAACAAGCAAGTTACTTAACATTGCAGAGCTACTTTATGTGTAAAAATTAAAAGATCATATTTACTTCATGGGACTGCTATGAAGACAGAGTATGTGAAAGTGTTCTGTAAACTGTAATATAGTAGGCCAGTGTTTTTCAAAGATTGGATCATCACCCAGCAGAGTATTAATAAATCAACCTGATGATTTACAATCAATATTTTTCTAAATGAAATAAAAGAGAAAATGTTAAAAGTGAATCATATTTTATGAAGGTATCTATAGTTCTGCAAATTTTTGTTTCAGTTACACATGACCTATACATAGGTCATGATGTAATTGACATTTCACTGTAAACTATATCCAAAAATCTTAAAGTTACAACTAATTCTTACTCTCCCATCCCTTCCACTTTATGCCTTTACTACAAAGCAAACACAGTAAGTATCTAAATCAATGGTTTCTAAACCCTGTTAGGTCAAGACGCTTTAGGAAATCTGATAAAAGCTATGGACCTTTTCCTGACAAAATATATATCCTCCTACACATTTTTCCCTACCTACTAGTTTGGGATTCCTAAAGCCTTGCCATGAATTAGGTTAACACTTCTCTAGAAAGAGAACAAAGAATGGAGTTTACTTTTGGGTAAGCCTCATACAGTTGCTGTCTTATCACCTCCAAAGAGCCCTTTTTTTTTTGGTTACAGGATAGTCTGCCTATCCACATAAAAATTATTTTCTTCAGTATACAAATTGTTCACAATGTCAAATTTTCTTTTTTTTTAAAGTTCTTGGACTTTTATTTGGGGACTCTTGAAAATATTTGGGGCTCAGTGGTGGAGCACTTACCTAGCAAACCTAAGACCTTGGATTTAATTCCAAGAACGACAAAAGAGGAAAAAATAAGCCAGGCACAGTAGCTCAGGAGGCTGAGGCAGGAGGATTTTGAGTTCAAAGCCAACCTCAGCAACGGCAATGCGCTAAGCAACTCAGTGAGACCCTATCTCTAAATAAAATACAACATAGAGCTGGGGATGTGGCTCAGTGATCCAGGGCCCCAAGAGCCCCTGAGTTCAACCCCCAGTACCAAAAAAGAGGGGAGGGGGCAGGAATAAAATAAAATTTTTGCAAAAGGCTTTGGAACTGTGCATTTTGTTTCTGAAAATGAAATTACACTAATTATAGCTAATGTGCCTATTTAAAAGTCTAAATGAATTTCTTTCACAGATATTTCTCTAAGTAAGTACATCAGACTTTACCAAACTTATCATGTTCTCCTTGAACTCAAATGACACTTTATTTTCCAAGCAATTCTAATAAACAGGCAGCAATAAACTCTCTTCTATTCTTTCCTTCTTTCCACTCCTCCCCCGATTTCCTTTCTTCCTTACTTAGGAATTGAACCCAGGGGTGCTCTCCCACAGAGTTACATCCCATTTTATTTTGATACAGAGTCTTGCTAAATTGCTCAGGCTGGCCTCAAACTTGCCATCCTCCTGCCTCAATCTCCCAAAACACTGGGATTATAAGCAGGAGCCACCATACTGGGCATCAATTTGTTTTTATAGCTATTGATAAAAGTATCCAAGCCTATTACAACATGTCCTTGTCTTTCAAACTACAGTAAATTCATTTTTTTTCCATAAATAACTGAATTGGCCTTTTTTCATTTGGTCATTTTATTGATGATGTTTTAATGGACTTCGGTATTAACTCCGTGTTATAGAGGGTTACAAAGAATTTTTTTTTAAATATATTTTTTTTAAGTGAGAGAGGAGAGAGGAGAGAGGAGAGAGGGGAGAGAGAGAGAGATAGAGAGAGAGAGAGAGAGAGAGAGAGAGAGAGAGAATTTTTTAATATTTATTTTTTAGTTATCGGCGGACACAACATCTTTGTTTGTACGTGGTGCTGAGAATCGAACCCGGGCCGCACGCATGCCAGGCGAGCGCGCTACCACTTGAGCCACATCCCCAGCCCACAAAGAATTTTTAAAACCATTTTTTATTTTCTTGCAAGTTTTAAATATGAAAATAAAAGCTCGTGATCCAAATAGTGTGGCAGATGCTATGTATTCAAAAATACATAAAGTTTAATCCTAGGCTGAGTGGCTGTGACACTCAGAAACACAATTACAGTAATATAATAAATGCTAGGTGGAAACATAGAAGGGTATTTTATCCAAACTTGAAGGAGTTAATGATGAGGAAAGGGATCAAATCAAGAAAGACTTTCTGGGGGTAGGAAGACATTAGGGATAAAAAATTAGGGGAAAAATCCAAAAGGGGGGTAAACGTATAAGTCCATGTAGAAAGAAAATCTAAATCAAATCCAGATGGTAGAATCTGATGACTTATGAGCAACACTAGATCTGAATGATCACAACAGTTTGAGATAATTTCCTTCAAGAGCAGCTAGAGACTTTTTGGGGGGCGTAAGGGAGGGGGGTAAACGAAGAGAGTATTTCTTTAGGGTATAGCAGTCAGAGAAAATAAAACTAATGTAATTATCTGTCCTAATTCCCATGTCTTAGTCCAGGGATAAGAAATATTTTTTAAGGATTAAGCTAGTGCAAGCTTCTGCATTTTTCAAGAAATCTCTAAAGAAGTCTTCCAAAACTATTGAATAAATATGAATTTAACACATATCTACATTTTTCTTCCTGAAAGTCCACTGAAACAAAAGTAAAAAGTTTTATGGTTGTTGTTGTTGTTGCTATATAAAATATTAACATTTTGTATTTATTTTAAGGTATAAGCCACAAAGAAAGACTTTTAAAAGCAAACCAAAAGCAAACAAACAAACAACAATAAAAAAAAAAAAATGAAGGGAGACAAGAGCAAGATCATTTCCTTGGAAAGCAACTGGACAAACTGAAGAAAACTGAATTAACTGAATTATCACTCATTTGTGTAAAACTAAGAATAAATAAAATTTATATCACATGATCTCCAAAACATTTCACCTGTGAAGGTGAAAGAGTTAAATAAAATGAAGATTGGTTGAAATTGTTTCAGAAGCTTCACATCATTAGTCCCCCCCCCCCGCCCCCCAACTAATGAAGCCAGGTGCCTGCTATTCTCGGACTGAAGGTGGGAGAGGGAGAGGGAAATATTTTTAAAAAATAAATAAAAGAAGAAGAAGGTTTACTCTCTGGAAATAAGTTTTTCTAGACTGGGGGATATACTAGTAATAGTAGAGGGCAGGCAGGAGACCTTATTGAAAATGGATAAATTAAATAAACATATTGGGTAAGACTTTCCAGAATCCTTCCTTGTAGAATATTACCAGCCAGGAAACAAAACAAAACAAAAACAAACCCTGAAATTAGTAACACTGAAGTTCCCTAATTAAGTTGCCTAACCAGATCATTCAGCCCCACTCATTTTCTAGTCACCTTTTCAATCCCCCTACCAAAAAAATATGAGCAGAAAATAAGGATTATCAGATGTCTGAGAAAGATATCCAACATGAAAGAATCATAAACAAATAATTGCCAGTCACAGTGGTGTAGTCTCAGCAACTCAGGAAGCTGAGGCAGGAGGATCACAAATTGGAGACCAACCTCAGCAACCTAGTGAGACTCTCAGCAATTTAGCAAGACCCTGCCTCAAAATTTTAAAAATGGACTGGAGTTAAATCCAAGTGTGTCTCTGTGTTAAATCCCCAGTACCACAAAAATTAACAAATAACAACAACAAAACAAATAACTGCTTATAGAAAAAGAAAATGCAATGTGGTATCCTGGTTTAGATAATAGAACATAAAAACATATCAGGGGGGAAAAAAGTGGGCAAATCTGAATAAGGTCTATAATTTAGGTACTACTATTGTACCAATGTAAATTTTTCTTCCTTTCTTTTTCTTTTTTTGCAGTGCTGGGTATTGAACCCAGTGCTTCCTGCATGCTAGGCAAGTACTCTATATCTGAGCTACACCCCTAGCCCTCAGTATTAATATCTTAGCTGTGATAAGGATACTGTAGCTATATAAAATATTAACATTTAGTGAAGCTTGGTCAAGGGTATGTGGGAACTCTAAGCACTACATTTACAACTTTCCTTTAAGTCTAAAATTACTATCTTAAAAACATCTGGAGTCTGAAGAACTATCATTATTATTCTAAAAGAGCTAAGACAAGATATTACATACATAAAACATAATGGCATTTAAAAAAATTTTTTTAGTTGTAGATCGACAGAATATTGTGGTGCTAAGGATTGAGCCCAGTGTCTCACATATGCTAGGCGAGCACTCTTCCACTGAGCCACAACCCCAGACCCTGAATGGCATATTTTCAAAAACATTCAAGACAAAAATTCTTTCTCTCTCTCTCCTTTTATTTTTTTTGTTTTGTTGTTATTGATTTGCATATTTTCTGAGTTACAAGTCTCACTATGTTGCCAGGTTGGTTTTAAACTCCTGGGCTCAAGTGATCTTTCTGAGACTATGGGCACAGGCCACTGCATCCCACTAAGAAATAATTCTTAAAAGTTAAAAATCTAATCAAAGAAAATTTTAAAACCAAGTGGAAAGATAAAATTGAGGAAAGAGTTTTTATGAATCAAAATTAAGAAGTCAGATTAAATAACAGGAAAGAAAAAATAAGAAAATTAGAGAACCTGTTTAGATGGTCCAAATATGAAGAAGAACCACTGCCAAAACTGAGAACAAAATAAAGAGCAAAATGTAATTAATGTAACAATTCAATAAAACATCTGAGGATTAAAGGGCTTGATTGCCAGACTTTAAGAGTCCACTAATTGTCTGTGTGGTAGAGTGTTTGCTTAGCATGCTCCAGGCCCTTGGTTTAATCCAGAGCACCTCATTAAAAAAGAAAAAAAAAAGTCCCTACCACAATGAATTAAAAACACATAACAAACGGGCTGGGGATGTGGCTCGGGCGGTAGCGCGCTCGCCTGGCATGCATGCGGCCTGGGGTTCGATCCTCAGCACCACATACAAACAAAGATGTTGTGTCCGCCGATAAATAAAATAAATATTAAAAAAAAAAACCCACATAACAAGGCACATTAGTTATAAATATCAAAAACCGAGCACAAAGGAAGATCCTACAAGCTTCTAGAGAGGAAAAAAAAAAAAAGTTGGCATATAAGAATGCCTTTCAGACTCATCAGCAATAATACTGGAAACTTGAAGGTAATTAAATAATAGCTTCAAATTCTGAAGGAAAATTATTTCCAACTTAGACCCAATCACTTCCTGTTCTACTGTAAGGACAGAATAAAGATACAACCAAACAGCAAACTCTTAAAATAATTACCTCCTAGAATACATATTTCATTTTATAGTCACCAATGCAAAAATTGATATTGGAAAGCATCATGGATATATGTTAAAACCATTGGGTAAAAGGATATTGGAAAACAAGATGTTCTTAGTCTTAAAATAAATCACTTCACAAATTATACACTAATTATTAGGGGGAAATGTACTTTTACACCATCTTAACTAAGTATTCAAACAAACATCACTATTAGGACAAAATGACATTCTATGTCTCCTGATGTGATGTAAATGGAAGTATGCAATGCTATATATGTAGGTTTTTGTTTTCATTTTTTGTTCTCGTGTTGGGGATTGAACCAAGGGCCTGGTTCATTCTACATGAGCTACACCCCAAGCCTATAAAAGGGCTAATTTGAATCTAATCAAGATGAAACAATCAGATGAATTCAGATTGCAGGACACTTCCGTGCATGAAGTACTGGGTTCTCTCTTCAGCACCACATAAATGTAAAATAATAAAAGATATTGTGTCCACCTAAAATTAAAAAATAAAATTTTAAAAAAAAATGTCAGTGAGGGGCTGGGGTTGTTCAGTGGTAGAACACTTGCCTGCATGTGTGAGGCACTGGGTTCACTTCTCAACACCACATAAAAACAAAATAAAGGTCCATCGACAACTAAAAAAAAAATATTTAAAAAAAGTGGCAATGAAAGACAAATGCCACAAAAGACAAAAAGGATAAGATGATTGTTCTGGATTAAGACTAAAAACACTTGAGAATAAATGTGTAGCCTGATTCTTGACTGTATCATGAATTTAAAAATAGTTATAAAGATATTACTAGGAAAAGGGGGAAAACTTAATAATACTTAGGAGAAACAAATAGTTAGGGGTAAGGTGTCATGAAGTTTTTCAATTTACCTTGAAGTGATTCATAAAAAAATACTTACATATAAGCATATACATGAGAGAGAAAAAGGGGTAAAGCAAATGTGGCAAAATGTTAAAACCTGGTGAATTTACATTAGGGGTAAATGATATTCACTGTACTTTTCTTTGCATGTTTAAAATTTTTGGAAATAAAGAGTTAAAAAAAGTATTTACCTCCTCTGTATTCTTTCTCAGGATGGCACTAGAGGATATTCCCCATCACCATGAGGGAAATAAACCAAGAATATGGAGACATGGAAAGTAATTTCTCCACAGCAGAAGAGAAGTGAGGAGAATCTCCAGGATGATAGTGAAGAATGAGTCCAATGAGTACAGCTGTGTGTCAGATGCAGAGGGCAAGCAATTTAGGTTGGAGTCAGTCAGAAGAGTCTGAGATTTACAGAAATTAAGAATTAACAAAATTCTGGCACATCTCAATGTCCTGAGAAATTTAGAAAACTAGTACAGAGTGAAAAAATGATAAATACATACAAATTAAACAAAAATGAAGATTGTTATTAATTCCAGAGAAAGAATTGTGCAGAAAAAAAGGGATAATATACAACTAAATCCTGCATAGGATTTACACATTTATACTGTAAAATTATTGACAGAATCAAGGTTATAATATGATTCAAGCAGATAGTTAGCTGTCAGGGATGGAAAGGTAAAAGTGAATAGTAAGGGTAACGAGCAAAAAGAGAGGTGAATCCTCATTTTCCATATCTGGGAATCAGTAGACAATGCTTAACAGTGAAAACTCAAGATGTAGCAAGAAAAGTATGTTATTTACAAACAAAAGGGTATATAACAAATATATGAGTTAAAAGAAATGAAATTAAGAAGGAGCTGAGGATCATTGGTTTTTTATAATCACCTTAGTGAAATTATCACTTTTTAAACTATGTATAAGTTATGAAAATTAAAATATAAAAAGTCTTCCTATAATGTTAAATTAAGAAACCAAAAGTGAAGAATAATGTATAAAGTATTCACAATTTGTCTAAGTGGGTATGTTGGGGGAAGAATATACCAGCATTTGCTTAAAAATGCATAAAATCTCTGGACGTTATTAAGAAATTAATAACATTAAGGCCAGACATGGTGGCACATGCCTACCAGTGACTCTGAAGCCTGAGGTAGGTGGATGGCAAGTTCAAGGTCAGCCTCAGTAACTTAGCAAGACCCTGTCTCAAAGTATAAAGTAAGTAACAAAGGATGGAAGATGTAGCTCAGAACATCCCTGGGTTCAATCCCCAGTATCACACACACACACCAAAAAAAAAGAAAAAGACAAAGAAAAACTGCTCAATTTTTTTAATCCCCAAGTCTTCTGGATATTTTATGGCATCATACTTTACATTAGCAGGTGGACAGTCAAAGTTGGAGAAATTTACAGGTTAAGGAAGCAATTCCTGGGACTGGGGTTGTGGCTCAGCCGTAGAGCGCTTGCCTCGCACGTGCAAGGTCCTGGGTTCGATCCTCAGCACCACATAAAAATAAATAAATAGGGCTGGGGATGTGGCTCAAGCGGTAGCGCGCTCGCCTGGCATGCGTGAGGCCCGGGTTCGATCCTCAGCACCACATACAAACAAAGATGTTGTGTGCGCCGAAAACTAAAAAATAAATATTAAAAATTCTCTCTCTCTCTCTCTCTCTCTCTCTCTCTCTCTCTCTCTCTCTCTCCTCTCTCACTCTCTCTTAAAAAAAATTAAAAATAAATAAATAAATAAAATAAAGTTATAAAAAAGAAAGAAAGAAAAATTACCTTAAAAAAAAAAAGAAGCAATTGCAGTTTTAAAGAGAATTTTAAGTTGAAAACAATGAAGAACTTCTGGTTTGGGGCGTCTCTGAGTAGTAAAGCACAGGCTGAGCATGCACAAGACCCTGGGTTCAATTTATAACATTAAAAAAAAAGTTGTTGACCCATGAATGATGTATTCATGGTGAAATGGATACAGCTGGAAGTTTTCCACAGTAATATGGGATAAAAAAAAATATTCTCAGTGGGGCACAGTGGCACAAGCCTGTAATCCCAGTGGCTCACGAGGCTAAGGCAGGAGGATTGAGTTCAAAATCAGCCTCAGCAATTTAGTGAGGCCCTAAGCAATTTAGTGAGACCCCGTCTTTAAAAAAGACATTTAAAAAAGGCCCCAGGGACAGGAGGGCAGAGGGACAGGGATGTAACTCAGTGGTTAATTGCCCCTGGGTTCAGGTGCCGTTACAAAAAATAAAAATAAAAAAACTCTCACAATAAGTGCCATACTGGACTAGAAACTTTCTTAGGTATTAAATTGGGTGTAGTGGCACATGCCTGTAATCCCAGTGACTTGGGTGGCTGAGGTAGGTGGATCCCAAGTTTGAGGCCAGCCTGGGCAATTTAGCAAGACCCTATCTCAAAATAAAAAAGGAATGGGAATATAGCTTGGTGGTAGAGAGCCCCTGGATTTGATCCCCAGTACCACACACAGACTCAGTTTTATAATAATAATAATAATAATAATAATAATAATAAATGCTCTTTTAAATTATTGAGCTTTATGAGATAAAATAGAAATAGTTTGTCTAGCCATAGCCAGGAATACCACTAAATACTGAAGCAAACAACCCAGCTATCCATCATCTTCTTGCTCATTTACTGATATTCTTAATGAACCTGAGAACTAATCAAGCTCCTATCAACCTACTTATCACCCACCTAGTGTGTGTGTGAATATATACATACAGGTATGCAAATCTGAATGATTAACAATAGATCTGAAAGCTGTCTACAAAAGCAGACTATAATTTTTAGGAACTTCACTAGTGAGTCTATTCAATTTCCATCATAGGAAATAGCCAATTACTCATTTGAGATTGAGTCCCCCAAACCGATTCTATTTTTCAAATTTAACTTCTTGAGTTCATTCAGAATTTTCAAACTGTGTGTTATCATTTCAAAGAAAATCATTATACAGCTTATTCTATCTAAAGTGACTACTTCGTAACTAGAATAGCCATGCAATTTCAGTTTCCAATGTCACGGGGAAGGTAATATTATGGTTCCTGTATAAAGATGTGGGTTTGAGGCCAGTCTCAGCAACTTAGAGAGGCCCTAAGCAACTTAGTGAAACACCATTGCAAAATAAAAAATAAAAAGGGTTGGAGGATGTGGCTCAGACGTAAACCACCCCTGCGTTCAATCCCCACTACCAAAAAAATAAATAAATAAATAAATATGGGGGTAGGGTGGGATTTTGCTCATTGGTAGAGCACTTTCCTAACACATGAAAGGCTCTGAGTTAGATCCCAAAAAGGGGGTTGGTGGGGGGTGGACACAGAAAGTTGAGGAGTATGGCATGCTAGAAAGATGAAATGAGCTTAAGTCACAAATAACACCACTGGAAGCTGAGATCAACTGAGGTCACCAACTCTGGGTAGGGCTCTTAACATCCCTTATTGTTGAAGCCACTTTTTACTTGCCTCCTTAAACATCATGAGCTTAAATAAGTAACAAATTGTTAAGAAAACCAAATCATTTGAGCACAGTTAACTTTAAGATTATCTGGCAGAACAATTCATAAGAACTTCAGCCAATTCATCAGAAACACTCTGTGTGTAAGTGCAATATCCGTGTAGCACTATTTGTTAGTTTCCCAACCACTTAATACCACTATCAAATAGTCCACTAGATTCAAGTAGTGAATACTCACTAAAGTTTCATAAAATTAAAGAAACAAAAACTACTGAGGCAATGATCTGTTTAAGTGGAAGATCAATGAAGACTATCGGAAAATGGTAATCAACTAGTTATCAAGACTTTTTTCAGCCAGTGAAAAAAGTATTTATTCCCTTTTTTTCCCCCTAGTACTGGGGATTGAACTGAGGGCCTCAAACATGCTAGGCAAGTACTCTAAAACTCAGTTATATCCCCAGTCCAAATAACTTCTTTATCTTATTATATTAAGGGTTTGGAAAGATGCTTGAGGCACAGCTCATACAATTATTAATCTTTAAAAACATGTTAGATAATGATATAACAACTCCTGCCCCACCCCCACTGCAAAAAGATTCTCCTCTCCTCCCTAGCTGGAAATAATAAATTCCAATGTATTATTTCACAAAATTTATATATTTATTCTTTTTGAGGGAGGAAGGAGACTGGGGAGCCTGGGGGATTGAACACAGGGGTGGCTCTACCACTCAGCTACATCCTCAGCCATTTTTATTTTTTGAGACAGGGTCTCAGGAAGTTGCCCAGGCCAGTCTCAAACTTGCAATCCTCCTGCCTTAGCCTCCCAGTCACTAGGATTACAGGTGTGCACCACTGCACCTGTCTATAATTTTTATTTTTATTGACTTCTTTCTTCAATCAAGACTGTGAGGATATTGGTTTTTGTTCATTTGTTTGTTTTTGTTTGCAGTGCTGGGGATTGAACCCAGGGCCTTGTGCACGCAAGGCAAGTACTCTACTAAATTATATCCCCAGCCCCAAGACTATGAGGATATTAATCATCCCCCCAAAAAAGTAAAGAAAAGCACTAGCCCCGGACCTGTTAAACCAGTATGTGTAACAGGTTAAAAAAAAAAAAAAATTCCTAGTCATTGACTGAAAAGAAAATAATGTAGAGTGTTACACAGTGCACTATACTTGAACTTGCTCATGGCACTTTAGAGAAGTCAACATCAAATGAGAGTTCTCTGAGATTGGCTTTTAAAATGCCAGTTCTTTGACATTACCTAATCATTGTCTGAAGTATAAATTCATTAAGTGAAATTCCCAACTTTTCCTTCCTTTTTGGGAACAATTTAATCTATATTTGATGAATTTCTATTTGCACTGATAAAATAAAACTTCTACAACACTAATAAACATAGATGGCTTCATAAATTAATACTTAACCTTTCCTTTAACATCTTTCATATGCCCACTTTACAATGTATGTTATGTATTCTTGGGTTCACATCAGTCCTTTTCTTATGTATAAAGTAGTATTTAGAAATAAAGAAACTGAGGCAAGAGAAGTGAAAAGAGACTTGCTACTTTGTAGCAAGTAGGCACCCATCTGGACCCTGCTTAAGGTAGTCTTGCTATACTAGACAACATTTTCCTGAACAGTGCGTCCAATGGGCAGCACAGAAATCCTCAACACAGATGTCCAAAGCCTCCCCATCAAGGAGCTAGAGACAAATCAAAATACTTTTACCCACGAAGGGAAAAGAAACAGCATGCTTTTCATAAGAACTTTGGATTAGGAAAAAATAAATAGAAAAAAGAACCAGAGAGAAAATCAGAGACAAATTTCTGAGAAGGAAGACCAAGATACTAGGTTTATTCTGCACATTAAGAGACTTCTAAAAACACTGCTTAAGAAGACTCGGAAAAGTCCTAGAGTCTTTTGATTTTAATCCTAAATCTCAAACAAAAACATCTGAAATTATTTCTCCAATCTGTTAGGGTCCCATAAGCTTCTATAAAACATACAAGGCCTACATAAAATCCCTGATTTTTAGAGCTTATTTCAAGCGTCCACTAGTGGCCACTTGCCGGTCGCCAAATCCAAAAATAATGTTGGCCCAGACCCGGGCAGGACTTTCACTCACATTTCCTCTGAAATCTTTAGCCTCACATCCCTTCCTACGTCCCATCTCCAACAGCTGCACTTAATCAATACAGCAAATGCGAAGGAGTAACTACAGGCACCTACTTTTACTACGTTCCTCACTGAAAACCTAAAATCCTGCGAGCAGGAACTGGCAAGGAACAGCCCGCCTGGCCCGGGCTTTCACCACGATACAAAGACACAGTCGGAGCAACAGCAGCCCGTGTCTGTGCACCCCACACCTCACTCTGCGAGAAAGGAAGACTTTGAATGAAACCAGACCCAACCCTCAACATCCACTCCCACGTGGTCGTCTTCGCCCAGGCCCTCAGTCGGACTCAGGGATCAGGTAGGAATCAGACCACGCTGGGGCGGGAGAAGGCGAGCTCCAGGCTAAGATCCTAGTCCCTTCCTAGGCTGCACGCCTCCCAATTCCGGGGCCTAATCCCCCACCCCGAGACTCCAGACCCCCCACACACATGGCAGTCGGGAGGGGACCTAAAGGCCCCAAAGCTGCCGAGCTGCCCGGCACCAGGTCTGGATGGAGCCCGCGCCGCGTGCCGGCGGAGGCTGAGAAGCGGCCCCGGCCGGCCACCGCCCCTCCCCAGCCCCAGCTTCTCCAGCTCAATATCCCAGGCTCTGAGGCGGGCCTCACCTCACCTCAGGCTGGCAGCGTCCGCGGCCCGGCAATCCCGGATCCCCGCGCGGAGGCAGTGCTGGGCGGGAGGAGATGCCCGCAGCTCGGGCGATGGCTGACAGGCTCGCTGCACAGGCCGGCCGGGCGCACCGGGAGGGGAGGAGGGGAGGGCGGGGCTCCACAGGAGCCGCCCCGCCCCCGGCCCGCCCCCTCCGCCCACCTCAGCCCATGAGCCCCATGAGGTGACTACGTCCGGGGTTACTCGAGGCCGTTCACCTCCGACCCCGCTCCGGGCTGTCGCGCGGTCTGGGCGGCTGGCGGTGGGGTGCGGGGGTGGGGGTGATCCTCGGGCCGGAGGGCGGCGAGAGCCAATGGGAGGGCGGCGCTGGGCGGGGCGACGTGAGGCGATGCCGATGGTCCGAGTGCGGCTCTGCCATTCGGGGCCCAGAGGCGCGAGGGCGGGCCCCGCGTGGCCCCGGCGCCCCTTCGGCTCCGGCGGTTGCTGGGCCAGCCAGTCGGCTCCCTCTCCTGGCAGAGAGGGAAGAGGATGAAATCCTCCCACTTGCACCTCCCATCAAGGATAGAGGCGTCCCGGGCCGCGGAAAGTAAAGGCCTGGGACTTGCCGGTTCTGGTCTCCACTTATAACGCCGGGAGTGGAGATCAGAACCGGGGCCGGCTAAAAGGGATAGGCAGTGAGCCGGCCTCGTGTGGACCTTAGAGTATTTAATCTTATCACCCTGAAGAGGTGGCTATTGTGTCCATCAATTGCACACAGGTTGGATTCCAAGTTAGTGCAAGCTAACTAATCCCTATTCTGGAACTTCCTTTGCTTGCTCCTCAGCCCCAAGCAGCCTACCCCAAAGGAGTTGTAGGTACTGAATCTTGGAGAATTGAGGGGAGACTTAGTAAAGGATGTTAAGTGAGAAGGACAGTGTTGCAAAGGACAACAGTCCTGCCTGCCCTCAGCAGGGAAAGTAGGTGCCAGTGAGTTCCTGATTTCTCAGCGTGTCTTCCATCCTTCGCTGGGGTTACACCAAGCCTTTGAGGTGAACTCAACCAACTCTTCTAGTTTTGTCAGTTAAGTTCATAGCAAGACTTTAGTTTAATAGTGGCTCTCTGTTGAAAATTAGTAGTAATTGGAAGGAGTCCCAACAGAGTACATCCTCTGAGCAAGGATGTACACAATGAAAATTGGAGAAAATAATACTTGACAAGAATGGAGTGAATTCTAACCCCTGCAGAAATTCAGTGAAACATTCAGACTATTTTCCCAATCCTAACACAAGAAGGCCAAGAGAAGTGCAGAAGGTGACAATTTGATGTGAAGAAGTTCTATGCCAGAGGGTAAAAATCAAATATGGTGGAGGGGCTGGGACTGTAGCATTTGCCTTGCATGTGTGAGGTACTGGATTCGATCTTCAGCACCACATAAAAATAAATAAATAAAGATATTGTACCAACTACAACTAAAAAAAATTTTTAAAAAGTCAAATAGGGTGGAAATATATACCTCAGGTTAAGTTCTTAAATGGAAGCTGAGGGAGGAAGATAGGAAGATTGATCAATAAAGAACAAAATCTTGGATCCCTCATGCTTCTCTAAGAGTTTACCCTCCTGCTTTTGAAATACTAGGGATTGGACACATAATTTGGGAAAAAGATATGGATTTTACAAACAATAACCCATATTTTACAGCAACTGTGTCATTATGATAAATGGCAGTTGGACAAATGTGGAATACTCAAAACTTGAAAAAAAGGAAAAGGATAATTGTCCAAGACATCCTGGTTTAACAAGATATTTGATTTGACTGACTGAAAACATTAACTGGGAACAGGGAGGCTTTGCCTGTCTATAACAGTACTCTTCAAAGCTGGTAGGAAGGAGTGACTTTGGAAAGACAAATCTTGAGGTTGTCTCTTTGATTTTTCTTTTGCCTTTCCTAAACCCTGTTAAGGCTCTCTTTCCACGGGATTCTAAGATTTACCTGCAAAAAACTGTCCTTATAAGAATCTTCATCATGTCCTGCTTTTGACCTCACTGGGTATTTAAAGTTATTGAGCTCTCTAAAAAAACTAACCAAGGACACTTTAAAAAAAAAATAGAATCTTTGTGGGGAAACTGCCTCTAAAACCCTCTCATATAGAGACAGCTTTGACTTCAGGGTACTTTCTTCTTCAGAATGTTGTTAACTATGGTTAAAATGCAATAGGAAAACTATTTTCTTAATGTGATGTAATAGGCACAGCCACTGCCTGCTGTATTCTGGCTGGACTCCAGGTACACTCTAACTTAAGAAATATACCTATGCAGGGAGAAAAAAAATTAGCCAAGGATGGGCCTAATAAAAGAGCTACAGAGAAAGAAAAGAAAGTTTGAATTGGGATACTCCAGACTACTTGAAGATCTAAATGCTATCACCAAATGTTAAAGCAACTGGGCTGAAAATAAGCAAAGAGCTATGCTTGCAGACAGAGTACTAGAATTTCAACCCCTAAGTTTTGTGTTGTTTGTTGCATGCCAAAACCTGCCCATCCCTACCATAGGTTTTTTAGAACTGCTTCATGAATTCTTGCCACATAAGACATTATGTCTGTAAGAGGTGGAGGAGAGCCAAAGGAGATTACTTCCTACACAAGACTAGCAGGTGGAAAAGAAGGGGGTGAGTGATTTCTAAAAGCTGAAACTATAAAGGTCTATTATGGGCTGAATTGTATCCCAAATTCCTATGTTGAACTCCTAATGCCCAGTACTTCAAAATATGAGTATATTTGGAAATAGGGTCTTTAAAGATGAAATTAAATGAAAACAAGATCATTAGGGTAGACCCTAATAAAATGTGACTGGTGTCTTTATAAGGAGATTAAGACACAGGCACACACAGAAGATCCTGTAAAGACAAAGAAGATGGCCATCTACAAACCAAGGAGAAAAGTCTCAGAAGACATTTTGCCAATACCTTGATCTTGGACTTCTAGCTTCCAGAAATTAATTTCTCCTATTTAAGCCATTTCTGTTGTTTCTTGTGATGTTGTATTTTGTGACAGCAGCCCTACAAAAACTAATAAAAGGTCCCAAATATCAAATGGCTACCAAGGTTTTCAAGAAAGTTGTATAAAGGTATCAGGGATTTATCCTGAGCATCCTAGCTACTTTTCAACCTTAAAGTTGGTCTATTTCCCTACTGTGGGTAAAATCAGAATAAGTTTGAGAGATCCTTCCTTGTTTTTTAGATGGTTACAATCCACTCAGACAAAACTAACACACTAAAACAGACTATCTATGTCTCACTCCTTACATGATAGCCATGTGAATTTGCAAAAGCCAGAGATGAGAGAGGATAAATTTGTCACTGTCCAGGCATCTCCATTTGACACTTTATTGTCAATTCTACTTTAAGACAGTGTTTCTCAAAGTGTTCCACCTAAAACAGAAACACTAGGGAGCTTGTTAAAATAGGTGCTGGGTTTGATCCCCAGCACTGGGGCAGGCTTGGGGGGCAGTGCAAATTCTCAGTCCATTTGCAGACTTTTTTTTTTTTTAAGCACCCCTGGTAATTGTTCACCCTTACATTTGAGAACACTAGTTTAAGATTTAGCATTATTATTTCACCATTTGTTGCAAGAATGTCTTGTTGAACAACAATGCCTCCTACACTGCTATTTCCAAAATGGGAAAGTCTATCAGGTCAGGTTTGAGTTGAATCAAGAGAAGAGAGAAAATTTCCCTTAATAGAAAATGGACATAAAGAGCTTCCCTGGCCTGGTGACTGTCTGACCATGGTTCCAAATTTCACAGGGTACCAAGGTCAGAGATTGGCTTTTTTGTTAAGATAAAGAAATTATTGGGATATTATTTCCCATTGACCCCCAATATTCATATATTAATCTGGCTTTTACCACTTGCTATGCTTATACTTATCCTCTTGCCTCAGCCTCTGGAGCACTGGAATTACTGATGGACACCATCATGCCTAGCCCTAGCCCCTTTTAAATTTTATTTTTTCCCACATTTTTTACTGGTGCATTACAGTTGTACATATTGATGGAATTTATTATTACATATTCATACATGCACAAAATATGACAATATAATCTTACCAGTATCACTTCCCAGCACTTCCTAAATTTTAATTTGATATAGGTAATAGCTAAATTGTTGAGACTGGCCTCAAACTTGTGATCCTCCTGCTTTAACCTCCTAAATTGCTGAGTTACAGGTGTGTACTACCACATGTGGCTCTTCTCTAAATTCTTATAGCAGTATGGTTACTACCACATAACTCAGCATTTTAGGCTATAATTTTGTGTATGTTTATTTTTTTAGCGCTCCATTTTTTTTTTTTTTTTTTTTTTTTTTTTGGTACCAGGGATTGAATTCAAGGGCACTCAATCACTGAGCCACATACCACATAAATAAAATATTTTGTATTTTATTTAGAGACAACTGAGTTTCTTAGCACCTTGCTGTTGCTGAGGTTGGCTTTGAACTTGTGATCCTCCTGTCTCAGCCTCCTGAGCCACTGGGATTACAGGCCTGTGCCACCATACCCAACTTCCATATAAATTTTAACAAGCTGAAAAGCAGAGAGCATTTCTTACAGTTTAGCACTCCCCCACTCACAAATAGCTTTTATTAGAGTAGGAGTGGATATAGGTATTAGTAAATGCTTCATTGACTGAAATAAAGATTAGGTCTGTACCAGAGAGGTCATTCTGCTCCTGATGCCTGCACCTTCATGTTGCCTCTGGGAGGAAAAGCCTCCAGTAGGATACTTAGCTACTTTACAGATGGTCGGATTCATCAAGAAAGTCAGTGCCTTGCCAAGAATTGTGGCTCCAGTTGTGAGATAAAAAGAAAAAAATACAAAGGCCTTATCTGAACACTGAGTCCCTTGCTTTGTCAACCATTCAGGTCTGTCCAGAGTTAAGAACCTGAAGGAACTTCACACCATAAGGTCAGAAAATATCCTCAGGGAGGCCACTTTATAAATCTGCTCCTGATGATGAAAGGTAGGATTGCATAATGAAGAACAGTGTTTATACTGGAGCCTGCTCATGATGTTTTCACATGTACACCAGGCTGTTCACAGGGGTACTTGGGTTTTCACATGGCATTTCACCTCTGTCTCCCCACTTTATTATCCAATCCTAAACACTTCCATTCCCTTAGCTACCCTTTGGACAGTCACCAAATCAATCTTTCCTTCCTTCCTTCCTTCCTTCCTTACCAAATCTTTCCTTCCTTTCTTCCTTCCTTCCTTCCTTCCTTACCAAATCCATCCATCTATCCTTCCTTCCTTCCTTCCTTCCTTTCTTCCCTCCCTCCCTCCCTCCCTTCCTCCCTCCCTCCTTCCTTCCTTCCTTCTCCACACTCCCCCAAACCCACCAGTACTATGGATTGAACCCAGGGGCACTCTACCACTGAACTATATCCCCAGATTCCCCAGTCCTTTATATTTTTATGATAGGGTCTTGCTAGAGCTTGAAGTCTTCCTGCCTCAGCCTCTAAGTAACTGGGATTACAGGCATGCACCACCATGTCCTGCTAATAATCTAAGTCTTATATACCTCACAATAAAATACCTGGAAAAAAAGAAAAAACCTAGGAGAAAGTTTTAATGGCCTTTTCTTTTTCTCTATTCCCCTGCCCCCCCCCCCACCAACACACACACCTTTTTCTCCCCCAGTATGGGGATTGAATCCAGGGCATAGTGCATGCTAAGCAAGTACTACACAACTAAGCCATACTCATGGTCTTATTTTTATTTATTTACTTCTTTGCTTATTAACTTATTTATTTATTTTTGGTACTGAGGATTGAAACCAGGGTTGTTTTACCACTGAGCTCTTTTAAATTTCTTATTTTGAGACAGATCTCAGCAAGTTGCTTAGGAACTTGCTAAATTACTGAGGTTGCCCTGGAACTTAGAATCCTCCTGCCTCAGCCTCCCAAGTTACTGTATGTAGCCCGCACCTGGATTCCCTTTTTATTTTTTATTTTGAGGCAAGGTGTTGCTAAATTGTTCAATCTAGCTTTGGACTTGTGGTTTTCTTGCCTCAGCCTCCCCAGTAACCTAGGATAAGAGGCGTGTGCCATCATGCCTGGTGCCTTTTTCTTTAAAGGCAGGAAAATGTATAGGATGACTCATTTAGTTCTTGCCTGCTCCTGGATTCTGACATTTTATTTGCTCAGCTTTACAATCTACTCAGCTCTGACTTTACTCTTCTCCACACCTATGGAAGCCCTCCTGTTCAGTTTACTTTCTGCCCCTGTCCTTACCTTCTCTTCAGATTTCCAGTATCTCTGTTACTCCTGTATCAGACTCCGGTTTTTCCTGCTGCATGGTTAGGCCTCCACTTGCCTTCCTTAATATCCTCATTCCCCATTGTTATTATATGTGAAACAAATAATAAAATGTAACATTAATCATTTTATCATCAAGGAAAATTGAGCCATTATCTTTTTTATTCTTTCAGTCTTAAAATTTTGCTATATCATATTTTGAAGCAAAAGATTTCACAATGTCCCCCTTTTAAAAAAATCTATCCATCTATCTACCCATCTACCTACCTACCTACTTTATTTTGTGGTACTAGAGATTGAACCCAGTAGCACTTTACTACTAAGCTTTATCCACAGTCCTTTAAAAAAAATTAAAAAAAAAAAAATATATATATATATATATATATATATATATATATATATATATATATATATATATATATATATTTTAGTTTTAGGTGGACACAATATCTTTATTTTATTTTTATGTGGTGTTGAGAATCAAACCCAGTGCCTCATGCATGCTAAGCGAGTGTACTACCACTTGAGCCACATCCACAGCCCCTCACAGTTCTTTTTACTTTTTGAGACGGGGTCTCTAAATTGCTCAGGCTGGTCTTGAACTTGTGATCCTCCTGCTTCAGTTTCCAGAATTTCTGGGATTATACGCATGCACCACCATGCCTGACCTGTTTCTTATCTTAAAAATAGACAAAACTCATTTGTGGTGCTAAGAGTCTGAATGGTAGGCAGTGTCTGGGATAGGAGAAAAAGGCCATTTCAGCTTTACAATCTATTCAGCTCTGACTTTACTCTTCTCCATTGTTATTAACTGGAGATAATAACTGGTTAACTAGGCATATTCACTGATTATACATAATAATAAATTTTCTTTAAAATACATAGGGAGGGTTGGGGCTGTAGCTTAGTGGTAGAGCGCTTGCCCAGCATATGTGAGGCACTGGGTTTGATAGTTAGCACCACATAGAAATAAATAAATAAAGGTATTGTGTGTATCTACAACTAAAAAAAAGTTAAAAAAAAAATACATAAGGAAAAACCAGGAATGGTGGTGGCACATGCTTGTAATTCAAGTGACTCAGGAGGCTGAGGCAGGAAGATTGCAAATTCTAGGCCAGCCTCAACAATTTAGTGAGGAAAATAATAATAATAATAACAATAATAATAATAATAATGGAAGCAAGGGACAGAGAGAGGACAATTAATGGTTTCAGGAGAGCAGTTGGATATGATATTCTATAGTACAGTAGAATAACTACAGTTGATACAATTGAATATTTCAAAATAGCTAGTAGTGGGGCTGGGGGTATAGCTCAGTGGTAGAACACTTGCATGCCATGTATGGGGCCCCAGATTCCCTTCCCAGCATTGCAAAAACAAACAAAAATAGTAGAGAGAATTTTGAATGTTCCTAAAATAAAGAAATGATAAAACATCTGAGGTGACGGATATGCCAATTGCCCTGATCTGATTATTACACATTGTGTACATGTATTGAAATGTTATACTGTACCCCATAAATATGTACAGCTAATATGTGTTAATTAAAAATAAAAATGTTTGAAAAAATCAGATAAAATAAAGAGTAGTACATAATCTTCAAAAGCAGACATTATTATTATTATTATTATTATTATTTAAAATATACAATATTTTTGGTGATGCATAGATAGTGATAGTTAAGTATTTTTATAAAGCATGAAAAAGACAAGATTGAGAAAAAGATAAGAGTGTGAACAAAGGGACAGGCATATAAAGAGCCTCTAAGATGTTAGCAATGTTCAATTTCTTTCTTTGTTTTCTTTCTTTCTTTCTTTCTTTTTTTTTTTTTTGGTTTTTTTATTATATTGGGCATTGAACCCAGGGGCACTTTACCACTGAGCTACATTCCCAGGTCTTTGTTTTGTTTTGAGTTGCTGAGGCTGGCATCATCGAACTTGCAATCGTCCTATCTCAGCCTTCAGAGTCGCTGGGATTACATTTATTTGCCACTGTACCCAGCATGCAATGTTCAGTTTCTTAATAATGATGAATACATGGTGTTTAACTTATCAGTACCATTATTATTATTTAAAATATACTTGTTCTATAAATATTCTACCGTTAATTTTTTTTAATAAAAATAAATAAATAAAACAGAAGGCACACACCCTTAAAAGAAAGAGTAGGTAAGGTAAGTGAACCAAGATAATTTTAGAGCTGGAAGAGAGTTCTAGGAAGCCATTTTTTCCCAACCAACTCATTTTTTAAAAAAATAGTTTTAATATTTATTTTTTAGTTTTCAGTGGGCACAACATCTTTTTTTGTATGTGGTGCTGAGGATTAAACCCCGGGCCGCACGCAGGCCAGGCGAGCGCGCTACCGCTTGAGCCACATCCCCAGCCCCCAACCAACTCATTAAAGAAAATGAAACAAAAGCCAGAGAGTTTAAGTGACTTGTTCAAGTGACTTAGTTTATTACTGAATCTAAACTAGAACTTAGATGGGCCTTCTTCCTATCAGGGGTTCCTCCTCCAGACTCACTCTGACATTCAGCCTTAGTTTTCTACTCTCTTCCAGCAGTCACATCTCTGGACTGCATACATCACACATCATAAAACTCACTTGCTATATGTTTGTTTTCTTCCAAATTTGATGTGTTTCTTTCTCTTTCTTTCTTTCTTTTTATGTGTATGTGTGTGTAGGAGATCAGAATTGATATCCTCTCCTTCACAGACATATCAAACACTTAAAAAATCAGCTGAGCCTGGCTGGTGTGGTGGCACATACATGTAATCCTAGCAGCCTGGGAGGCTGAGGCAGGAGGATCTGAAGTTTAAAGCCAGCCTCTGCAAAAAGAGACTCTAAGCAACTCAGTGAGACCCTACTTCTAAATTAAAAAAAAGAAAAAAGAAAAAAAAAAAGAAAGAAAGAAAGAAAAAGAAAAAGAAAAAAAGAAAAGAAAAAAGTAGAGCTGGGGATGTGACTCAGTGGTCGAGTGCCCCTGAGTTCAATCCTTGTTTCCCACCCCCCACCAAAAAAAAAAAAAAAAATTGTAGAGAAGTAGTTCTGGATCTAGTTCTCTACCACTATTGATATCCTGATTCTCTGTTCCTCACAGTATGACATGCTTCAATATGCAGGCCACCTTTTGGGCCTCCAAATTACAAAAGGAAGAGTTAGGATCTGAGAGTTGATAAAAGAAAACTACTTTATTTTCCCCCAAGCATAAGGTCTCTTTTGGTAAAAGTGAGCTCTTCTGCCACCCTGTGTCACAGGTGAGAATATCAAGCCCTCAGATCATTCCTACCACAACTACAAGGTGGCAGTACTGCAATGTGGCATCTAGGGACTAATCTACAGAAAATTTCAAATAGAACAGTCGGGTCAATACCACAAAGGAGTAGAGAACCATGTAATCATGTTAAGAAAACAGTAAAGAAAAACCATAAAACCCAAGAAAGGCAATGGATCCCTTTATTTTGCCCTAGTCACCTCCTGTGCTAAGAGTATCAGGCAACTGTAGCAGGAAAAAAGGGAACAATACTAATAAATATTTGCTCTGGTTGGGTGTGGCGGAACACAGCTGTAATCCCAGCTGAGGCAGGAGGACTGAAAGTTTGAGGCCAGCCTCAGCAATTTAGTGAAGCCATGTCTCAGAAAAATAAAAAGGGGGCTGTGACTATGGCTCAGAAGTGGAGTGCTCGCCTCCCACGTGTGAGGTCCTGGGAAAGAAAGGAAGAAAGGAAGGAAGAAAGAAAGAAAGAAAGGAAGAAAGAAAGACAGACATTGTGTCCATCTACAACTAAAAACATTTTAAAAAGGGTGAGGGGACTGGGGATGTAGTTCAGCAGTAAATTTCTTGCCTAGAAAGCCTAGGCCCTGGGTTCAATCCATAGTACTGGGGAGAAGGAAGGGAGTGGCTTACTATGTGTCTGGATGCCCACCACTTCCTCTTCTTCCACTTTCAGCTAAAATGTCCTTCAGTAACATTTCTTCCCTTTAGTTTTCCCCACCAAGACTTCTGTGATGCTCATTTTAGCCAGATTTCAAGCTGTATTAAAGTGTCATGAGACAGGGTGGTATTTAAATGAAATTTGATTGAAATCTCATAAGGCCCCTCCTGGAAAGTCTTTTGCACCAAGCTCCCTTTATAACTGTACCAATCAGTTTCAGCCTCCAAAGCCTCTCATATCCGGTTAAACCCATGTTGGCTCCATTGGAGGACATTTACAGTGGGTAGAAAGTCTGCAGAGGCTATGGAGTTCGGCAAGTATCTGAGTAATTTCTCCTTTCTGATCTACTTAGCTACACCATCAAAAAGTCTTTAAAGTATTACATTAAGTGTATACTCTTTGTTAAAAGATGCAATTTTGGAAAAATCTTCAACATCACTTACTTGTCTAGGAAAACTTTTCCAAACTGCAAACTATATCACTCACCTATTGTATTTAGCTCTTCTTCACCTCTTATCCCATTAATCATAGGAATGTTAACCTATACTTACTTCACTATTTAGTAGTGTGACAATATGCAAAACTTGATAGCTACATCTGTGTTCTTGAGTTTATGTGTATAACTGTGAATGAATTCTAGAGATATTTTTGTTTGGACTCTCCATTTATATAAGAGAAAATTTAAATCCTAAGAATTTAATTAATCTTCCTAATGTGATATAGTTAATAACAGAGCCCTAGAACCCAGTTATATTGATTCCTATTCCAGTTCTCTCTCCAGTGTAAGTCACTGAGTCATTCTGTCCTACTTTCTTGTTCTCTTTAGAAATTGCATTCCTTAATAGAAATCTCCACATCCTTTTATGTTGGTGTATCTTTGTGCCTGTATCAGTGGGCATGTATTGAATGTGTACGTGTCTATCTGCAAGTGTCAGTGAACATATCACTTGGTGTTTATACCCTTTATACTAGGGAAACCTCTAGGTAATTACAGTTCTCTGTGTCAGCACCCAGCAGTAAAGTCAGGGGAAGACCTTCCAAGTCAATCATTAATAAACAGACTTGACTCTTTCTCCAATCAGCTCTATTCCTGGGTCTTCAGGAAATAAGACAAAATAATTAGGGTGGAACTAGACTCTCACAAGGTGAAACCTGGTTTCAGGGCAAGTGAAAGCAACTACAGCAAGACTATAAGGGGCAATGACAGATTAACAGTGGACTATCTTTGTCATGAGTGCTCAAGCTAACATGGATACCATCTTAGTCTTCAGCCTAATCATTGTATCCTATGATTCCAACAAGAAAGGTAAGTACTTGTGTAGGATAATATCATGGAAAAGAGAGGCTTAAGAAACATTTTGAGTCTCTTCCACCAGAAGGGAAATAGCCAATACCCAGCAAGTGATACTTTCCAGAAGTTATACCATACGTCCTCTTGCCTCTAAGCAGGATTGCAACTTACTCAACTTATTTATGATGTGAATGTAATGCGTTCTCCTGTGTGGCTCATGTAATTAACATTAAAAGTTCTTTCACTGTTATCTTTCTTTATGAAAGCGTGCTGTCACAGTTTCCATATTGTCCCCACCTAAGATACCCAAATTCATAACTCCTTGTAAGACGTTGTCTTCATTTAAAAAAAAATGTAGTTGTAGATGGACAGCATGCCTTTATTTTATTTATTTATTTTTATGTGGTGCTGAGGATCGAACCCAGTGCCTCACACGTGCAAGGCAAGTGCTCTACCACTGAGCTATAGCCCCAGCTCATGTTGCCTTCATTTTTAAGGTGGCATGTCCACATATTTAGACAGGGTGCTGTGGGTAGGGAGAGCTGAGGGAAAAGTTATTGTGAGGGTGGAATGAAACTATATGCTGTTCTTTGGTAACTTTATTTAAAATATGGCTTTTCAGCATTTCCTAAACATTTCATCTCTAAAATTAGCTATTTAGAGTTAAGGAAAATATTAGAAGGTGCAGTAGCTACCAAATATAACAAATTATGAAAATTCCTATACCCTGTAAATCACATGTGTGCCAAAATGCACAGATAACTATGATCTATGAGTCTGTGAAAATCCATAGAGATAAAATGTCCAAGGAAATACTTAATAAACTTCCAAATGTGCTCTTTAATACAGTTGGCAGAAGAAGAGGGAAAAGAGAAATCATCATTCTTCCTTTAGGGAATAGGTTAGTTACTCTTTCATTAACTTGGTAACTTTATTTCACTTTTCTTTGTCCTAACAGCAGTAGATTGGTATTCAGTTTTCTTTATAATAGGCTAATTCTTACTTGTATGCATTTGTGTGTTTTAAAGTCTTTTTATAGGAAGTATTTAATCTCCCTGGCTGCAAGTTTTATGAGTAGGAACTTTATTCTTTTGTTTCCCTCTCCTATGCCCAGAATTCCAACAAGTAAGTACCAATAAATTCTGACCTTTTTTCCCCCTAGACCTCAGAGAAAGCAGCTGCCAAGTGGAACAGTTCCCTGGGCTCTTCCCAAAGGATGTGAAAAGCATAAGGTAGGAAACAAGGCCCTATCTAGAAAAACACTTTTCTGTACCAAGAAATTTTTGTCTTTAAAAGGTGCCTTGTCTCCTTCCTTCTTAGCCCAGATCTCAAATATACTATTTTAAAGATATGTATCCCCTCCCCCTGGAGACTTTCTGAAAACTAATCTTTAAATTAACTTAGTACTTAAGGCATGCCTATATAAATCAAAGATGGGGACAAAGAAAGATGAGACAGCACCTGTTCATTGCATTAAAGAAAACAATCTATGAACATTTCTCTGTGCTGAATTTACAGCAGTCACCTATCTTTATGAAACCTATAGCAGAATGGAAGAAAAGCAGGACTTGCATTATTTAGTGTCATAAATACATACTGAGAAAGAGGTGAAAGTGCAGCAATGGAGTTTAACAGGGGTCACGAATGGAACTGAGTTAGCTGGGCACTGTTCATATTTTTAAAAAGCTTCATTGTTCTCTCTGGCTCTTCCTTCAGAAACTCCCACAGAAGCCAAAAGGGCCACATTCATCCAAAATCAGACTATGGCTACCCTGCAGTGCCTTGGCTCTAGGAGCAAAGTGAAAGTCAACCTTCTATACCTCGAGGGTAGGCCAGAAGTCAAACCTGTTCTGAAGAACCTAAGAGTCATTGCTTCTCCCCATGGAAACAGCTCTGCTTCCCCAAGCTGTAACCTAATCCCCACATCCAAGTTCCAGACTGGATCCATTCTAACAGGCAAAGGTGAGACTGGAAGAGATGGATGTATGCACTTTTAATTGATATAGCAGCTGGTGCTTAGTAGCAGCTAAAGAAAGCCACAAGGAAATAGATTATCCTCCCCTTAGGTGAATCTTTATTTTCTCTGAGAACCAATTTTCTAATCCCAAAGATCCCTTCTGGCCCTGGTATCCTATGTTTTTTTCAAATGATCTTCATTTCTTATGTCTTCTTTGACAATATTTTTAATTTTTAATTTATTTTGGATACACACAGTAAAATATTCACACAGCACACTGCAGTGAAAAGTAAGTCTCCCTTCTATTCCTTTCTCTTATTCCTCCAGTTCTCTATCCCTGAGGAAACCACATACTCAACCTATTCTATTTCCTCCCAGAGATGCTCTAAGCATGTATAGGTATACATAAATGTACATAATGTACATAATAATAATGTACATAAATGGTTGCACACAATTCATACTGTTCTATGCCTTGTTTTTTCAACTTAACAATACATCTTATAGTTTGTTCCATGTCATTATATCTGCTTTTTTTTTGTGTGTGTGTGCTGGACATTGTACTATTGTTCCCAGGGCCAAGCCAGGTAAATGCTGAGCACAAGGCTATCACCGAGCTACACTCCCAGTCCTGCCTCCCTGCCTCATTCTTTGTGTGTGTGTTTGTGGGGCGGGGGGTTCCTGGTGATTGAACCCAGGGGTACTCTATACCACTGAGCTACATTCCCAGGCCTTTTTTACTTTGAGCAGGGTCTTGCTAAGTTGCTGAGGCTTTCCTAGACTTGGGATCTTTCTGCCTCAACCTCCAGAGTTGTGAGATTACAGGAGTATGCCACCACACCTGGCTCCTGCCTCGTTCTTTTTAGCAGTTGTACAGTATTGTGTCGCTGTACCATGACTTATTCTACCAGTCCTCTATGAATGAATATGTTGGTTTTTCCAGTCTTTTGCCATTATAAACAATGCTGTAGGCCATGACAGTGTACACTCTTCTTTTGTATTTGCCATTTAGCAAGAAGATAAATTCCAAGAAGCAGAATTGCTGCACCAAAGGTTTCATAGAAAAGAAAATTTAAAAAAAATTATAAGATTTTGCTAAGTTCTTCTCACTACTTCTCAGACGTGGTCCTATTTTGCATTCCCACCTACACTGTGTGAGAATACTTGTTTCCCCTCATTTACTCAGCAGGGTTTTTGTTGTTGTTGTTGTGTTGTGGCTTTGTTTTTGTTGTTGTTTTTTTTTTTTTTTTTTTTTTTTTTTTTTTGGTACTGAGGTTTGAACCTAGGTGTACCCACTGAGCCACATCCACAGCCTTTTTTTAAAAAAATATATATTTTATTTAGAGACAGGGTCTCGCTGAGTTGTGTAGGGCTTTGTCAAGTTGCTGAGGCTGGCTTTGAACTCACAATCCTCCTGCCTCAACCTCTCAAGCAGGTGGGATTATAGATGTGTGCCACACCACGTCCAGCCTGGGCAGTGGTTCGTGACCTCAGTCTTCAGTTTCTCTGCTTTTGCTCTCCTTTCTTTTTTCTACCCATTCTTTTGGTCAAGTAGTTTCTCACCAAGAGATATTCTCACTAAGACAGTTCCCCCCTTTATATACAGGCCATCCCTTAGAGGCTGCTGCTATACTGCTGAAAAAATAAAACTTGACATTTTTAGAGAAACTGAAGGGTTCACAAGTAAAATAATATGGAAAATATGGAAACAAGTTTAAAAACTAGAGATTGGGATGTAAGTGGATAGACTCACAGGATATGACCTAGCTATGGTAAATTATATATCCTCACATGACTTGAATGTTACATTCACTTTTATTATACTTTCTAAAATTCTACCAGTGTTGACTGTATGAAGAAAAAAATAAACTCTTAAAAACTCAAAACCCTTTAGCAGGATTTTAGACTTTCTGTTATTCAACATCAATTCAATCAGATTGTGTTCCTCTTAACATGTGACACCCTGCTTGATTCCATGGTAGTAATGATGGAGAATTAGTGGGCCTATGTCATTTTGGAGTCTACAGGGCTTGGGTAGAATAAACATAATATTATGCATTGTGGAGCTCTGGGAAATTAAAGACATTAGTTCTTAGAAATTCTAGACAAGGAAATCTGGGAGGTTAAGGAAAAGGAGAGATGCCAAAGATCAACCTGACCTAATTAGAAAATTTGCCCTGAACAAGCCTCCCAACCTTCCTTCATGAGGGTGGTTGGTTTTGGGATTCACAATTTAAAGTATACCCTATATTATTTGAGTCATGTGAAGAGACTTAATGGAGGAGTAGTCTGAGAACCTAATCATCATTCACCATATATTTCTATAAAACTATAATGATGAATCCCAAACAATGTAAAACAAGAGTTTTAGAAAGTATAAACAACTTTGAATCATAACCTTTTTTATAAGTTTGAAACTGCTTCTTCTGAATTTACACCAATTTGATTACCAGTATGTGACAAATCTCAAATAGGATAGAAATAAAAATTAGGTAAATACAAATTTACAAGGGTCATAAAAGAGATGTACTCTGAATGACTGCACTGTGATGAGATAAGTCTACATAGGGGGATGTTCAAGATAGTTCATGAAAATATCCTCAGATAAAACAAGAATTTGAAGCCATAAGGATGGGAATATTCTGCAATGTTATCAGAAGACATGGGTGGACAAAGAATGAAAAAACAGAAAGAAGGAGACAGTTGCTGTTTATAGAATTTAGTCAAAGGAAAGACCCTCTTACAAATATTCTGAAATTTCCTTCTTGTGGAGAAAAATTACTCACTATGTCTTTATCACTGATGACAGAGTCTATATTTCCTAGTTCCTTATTGTTTAGATTCTACATTAATTAAGAGGAGAAACTTTCCAGTCAGGAAAGTGGTGGTACATGACTATAATCCCAGCTACTTGGGAGGGAAAGGCAGGAGGATCACAAGTTCTAGACCAACATGGGCAACTCAAAGAAATCTTGTCTCAAAATAAAATGAAAAGGGCTGGGATCCAGGGATGGTGGCACATGCCTGTAATCCCAGCAACTTGGGAGGCTGAGGCAAGAGGATGGCAAGTTTGAGACCAGCCCCAGCAATTAAGTGAGACCTTGTCTCCAAATGAAAAGTAAAAAAAAAAAAAAAAAAAAAAGTTCTGGAGATGTGGTTAAGCACCCCTAGGTTAGATCCCCAGTATAGAGGATGGGGAGGGGGAACTAATATTGCAATTCCATCATCACTGGGAATAAAGTGTTTTTATTTACAAACTCCCTGCTCTACTTTGGTGCTATAACCTAACAGATGAGACCTGAAAGAGATGAGCTGCCAATGGACTTTCATTTAGAAGGTAGGCTGAAAATACACTGACAGATGAAGCCTATTTAGTAGAATTTGAAGCAGTGGTTCCCAGGAGGAAGGAACATCTGCCACAATGAAATCCATTATCCCTGTGGTTAGAAAGCAGAATTCTTCCACTTAAAGAGACAATCTCTAGGTTTTCCTTCTTCTTTCAATCATAATATCACTCAATTTGCAAAGTGTTTTTATACCCACTTTCTCATTTTTATTTGTTTCTAATCTTTATAACTTCCTTGAGAAACAAGTATACGAAGTATTATTTGTACCATTTTCAGATTAAGAAAACCAAAACTCAGAGAATTTATGTACCTTGTCCAAAGTGAGATAAATTACTTATTTTCATCTGGGGTTTGAACCCAGGGCCTTGTGCATGCGAGGCAAGCACTCTACCAACTGAGCTCTATCCCCAGCCATCATCTCTCTTATAAACATTTATGTTATCACTTCATAATTTCTTTCATTTTTTTCCTTTGAACCTGTTGATTTTTAAGTCTATCTCTACCTCTCTGCCCACACTGTCTTCCTAATTCAACTGAAATCAGGAACTATTACTTGCCTGGTCTATGGCCACCAGCCTCTGAAGAACTATCATTTTCACATGAACTTAATTAGGACATGTGAGAGTAATTTAGAAAAGTCACATCGAATTTACAGACTTTAATAAGCAATTATATAAGACCATCAAAATGGACAAGAATCACTATCTGATTTGGATTAGGTCAATTCTGAAGGCACATGAAGCTATTAGTTCCAGATTACAGCCAGAATCCTTCTGCTCCTCATCACTTCCACTCCTAGACTGGATCACATCACCCCTCATTTGAATTTCTTTGACAGCCTCCTAGCAGGTTATCCAGCTTCTACCCTTGCCCCCCACAGACCATTTCCAACACAGCAGTCTAGTGATCAAAACAAACTTCTGTCATTCTTCTGCCCCAAATCTTACCCATAGATCTTATTTTTTTTTTTTTTTGTTTTTGTTTTTGAGACAAAGTCTCACCAATTTGCTTAGGGCCTCTGAGTTGCTGAGGCTGGCTTAGTGAGAGAGGAGAGAGAGAGAGAGAGAATTTTTTGATATTTATTTTTTAGTTCTCGGCGGACACAACATCTTTGTTTGTACGTGGTGCTGAGAATCGAACCTGGGCCGCACGCATGCCAGGCGAGTGCGCTACCGCTTGAGCCACATCCCCAGCCCCCCCATAGATCTTATTTCAATCAAATAAAAACCAAGATCCTTAAACCAGCTTATGAGTCCGTAAGTGATATTAACCCTTTTCTTGTGGAGCAATTGTCCCCCTTGCTGAATCTATGCCATCTCACTGGTCTTCTTGCTCTGCCTCTAAAACTGTAACATGCCAGGCACATTCTGCCTTGGGGCCTTTTCTCTCATTTCCCATATGCTTGGTTACTACTTCCCCAGGCATCTGTTCAGTGGATCCCCTCAACTCCTTCAAATCTTGGCTCAATTCTCAATTTCTTAAAGAAACAGTCTAGAATGCAGATTGCCCACCTATTGCCCATTTGCATCCTTCGAGCTTTGTTTTACGTGTTTTTTTTTTTTTTTTTTGGTAGCACTTATAGCCTCTTAACATACTATAATGTGTGTTATATTCATTGTTATCTGCTTCCCCCATCCCACCCCACAACCCTCCCTCCTCTTTGTTTGCTCTCTTGCTAGAATGCATCCAACAATATATAGAAAATACTGAAACAGTGCCTGGCACATAATAGATATTCATTTTTGGACATCTGCTGAATAAATGATTGAGAAGTATGTGAACCTGGGTGGACTTTCCATCTTCCCATTCCTTTTGCTTTCCCAATTCCCTCTTATAGTAGTAAACCAAGAATGCACTAAACAGATTTTCAGCAGCCATTCAGGAAATTATAATATTGCACATCTTTGAACTTTGGAGCCACTTTTATTAAAGAAGAAAACTTCCAATACTGTTACACCCTCCATATTTATTATTATTACAGCTTTAAGAATGATAGGCAAATATGATATGGCTTACTCTTTTACTCTGATCCTGTGTTAGTCAAAGGCCCCATAGGGACTTAATCCATATCTCTTCTTATCCAAATTCATAATCCTCATTTATTCTTGGCATTATTTTATACTCACACCCTAAACCTATGGACAGACAGATCAATAGGGCCACAGTTAGAAGTTTATCAGGTGATTAGAACAAGGGTTTTGTCAGGTAATATCAAGGGTAAATAAAATTTTCTCTAAAAGTTGTCCTTTCATTGTTTCTTTTTGTTTTATAGCTTTTTTGCCAGGGATCTCCCAATGTAAGTTCTACCCCATGATGAAGACGTCATTAGAGACTTTTCCCATCACTACCACCTCCACAACTTCTGGGAATAAAGAAGAAGAGAAAACTACAAGTACTGATGATTTTTCTAGCCCTTTGACACAAGGTACAGAATAAGCAGAAATATAAAACAAGAACGAAAGAAATACTTTTAGCCTCAACATCAGTATGGGTTCGTGAGATTTTCCTGGAGTTTGAGAAGTTAGACTTTACATTTAAAAATCATTCAATTTTTTAATGTAAAAATTAGCTTCTCTATAAAGAAGGTCCCAGAAATGTTTGTAGTTCGACGCCATCAATGAACCTTTACCTCCACACAAATGAGCTCATCTTGTAGCTAGCGTTGGGGATAGAGTAAGTTCTGTTCATGTGGTGGATAATGCTAGTCACGGCATGCATAGGTGGATAATATTTAAATACTAAGCAATTATTTCAGTGGTGATACCAACCAACTGCATGTTTTCATCCTCATTGTTTTTAGAAACAACTCTCCCAGCCATGTGTGTTGGTGCACATCTGTAATCCCAACTGATTCGGAAGACTGAGGCAGGAGGATCATAATTTTGAGGCCAGCCTTAGCAATTTAGGGAGACCCTATCTCAAAATAAAAAAATAAAAGGGGATGTGGATGTACGTCAATGATAGAGTGCCCCTGGGTTCAACCCTCATCACCACACACACACATACATATACACACTTGAAATAAAGAAAGAAGGGAGGAAGGGAGGGAGGAGGAAAATAAATAGGAAAAAAAAAAAAGAAAGTCCTCTCTAAATTGTCTAGCACTCAAGTTTTGTAAGATTTGAATTCTGTAAATCTGAATTACATCTAGATTCTACCAAAGGAAAAGTAAATATGAGATTAGAAATAATAAAATGCACACGAGCCATTTACCCCAGATTTGGTTTATTATCCAGAAGCAATGCCAATTCACCTTTGTTCCTCCTATAACCCACAAAAACCAAGAGAAGCACAGAAAAAAGGTGATTTTCTAATCCCACACAATGTGTCAGAGAAAGTGGGTAGGAACTCTGAGAAGACTTGAGATGGAAAGGTAAAGCTTAGAACTCCTTGTGCATTCAAGCCTTCTCTTCCTCTTAGAATGCAAGAATCAGCCCTACATGATATGGAATCCCAAATACAGAGAAATGATTCGTTGGGTGTATGTTGCAAAAGAGGTTAGAGAAGAGACTATCGTGCCCATCCCACTCCTGATTCTGAGTCTAAAATGGAAATACAGCCTCTGCTTCTGAGTCAGGCTGGGTCCTTCTTAGTCTGGGAGCCAGGAGAACTTCAAGTCAAAGGGTCAATCTACTCCCTTACTCAAATTCTCTCTCTCCATTTAGTCACAGATGAGGACCTAGCAAAAAGGCAGAAATGGAGTATTGTGGTCACATTTCTGATTGCTGTCACCCTGTTGGTCACTGGAGTTGCCATTATGATATTTGTCATTTTTGAAGTCCCATTCCCTGTAAGTTTGCTGGTATACTGGGTCCTGGGACTTGATCTTTAAAGACCTCCTTCTGTTCCAAAGGCAGCTTGGTTTAGTGAGGAAAGCAGACGTTGGGGTTTTGATAAATCTGTCACTCACATTCATTAGCCAAGTGGTTTGGTTAAAGTTGATTGACTTTTCCTACTATAGTTGCCTCATCTGCAAAATGGGACTCATTTTCCTTTTTTTTTTTTTTTTTTTTTAAAGAGAGAGTGAGAAAGAGGGAGAGGGAGAGAGAATTTTAATATTTATTTTTTAGTATTTGGCGGACACAACATCTTTGTCTGTATGTGGTGCTGAGGATCGAACCCGGGCCGCATGCATGCCAGGCGAGCGTGGTACCGCTTGAGCCACATCTCCAGCCCACTCATTTTCCTTGCATGCAGTTATTCATGTTATTAGAGCTCCTGTGTGAGAGGCACTTGACACATAGGAGGCACTCACTCCATGTGAGTTCCTTTGACTACTGCAAGACATTCTCTAGGAAGGGTAGTTCTAACACAATGCTGGTATATACCGTAACCCCAGCAACTCAGGGGGCTGAGGCAGGAAAATTGTAAATTAGAGGCTAGCCTCAGCAATTTAACGAGAACCTGTCTTAAAATAAAAAATAAGAAGAACTGGGAGCTCAGTGGTAGAGCACTAGTACTACAAAAAAGAAAAAGAGAGAAAAAAAGATGATTTCCTTTAAATGTTCTGGCATAAGGTTTGGAAGATAATCAAATGTTTATCAGCCATCTAACCAAAGTTGATACCAGAGGTGCTGGGGATATAGCTCAGTTAGTTGAGTGCTTGCCTTGCATGCACAAGGCCCTGGGTTCAATCCTTAGCAGCACAAAAAAAGAAAAAGAAAGTTGATACCAGTCATTTTTCTCCTTCAGAGTCGATGCCTAGGAGCCAGAAGACTGTGCCAATGCCAGCAGTTGTGGAGAAGGCAAAAGAAGGGAGACCAGCACCCTGGGGCAGCTGAATCCCAGGCAGATTCTCAGCCTGAGAAGGGAGGTGTTCACTGTGTGGTTTATGTCACTTGTTTAGAGAAAACAGGATTAACATATAAGTGCAGGGAGGTTGGGAACTGCTTTCGTTATAAAGCAAATGTGGGTAATTTTTCTATATGTCAGATATCTGTACTGCTATTTTCCTAACATCAGTCCACTCATAATCCAATGAGATATTGAAAATACATACTTCTGGGGACTGATAAACTGAATCACAATGTCTAGTGGAGCCAGGAATCTTATTGTCTTTTTCTTTTCTTTTCTTTTCTTTTCTTTTTTTTTTTTTTTTGAGACGAGATCTTGCTGTGTTGTCCAGGATGGTCTCAAAATCCTGGATTTGACAGGCATGGTGGTGCATGCCTGTAATCCCAGCAGCTTGGGAGGCTGAGGCAGAAGGATAGCGAATTCAAAGCCAGCCTCAGCAAAAGCAAGACGCTAAGCAACTCAGATAGACCCTGTCTCTAAATAAAACACAACAAATAGGGCTGGGGATGTGGCTCTGTAGTTGAATGTCTCTGAGTTCAATCTCCAGTACCAAAAATTAAAAATAAAAAAAATCCTAGATTAAAGCCATCCTCCTGCCTCAACTTCCTGAGTAGCTAGGACCATAGGGCTATGCCTAGCTTATTTTTAAGATTTTTTAAAAAGTTCCCTAAGTATAGGTGGATTTACTGTGAAATAAATGAAGCTTATGCTTCAGGACCCATGGACCCTGTTCAAAGCCATGCATCCGATTATGTACTTTTAAAATTTGTATTGTTCTTCTTTAAGAAGGCTCTCCCAAATTGTAAAATCTTTAGAATTCACAGATGTATTCATCCTGTCCTTAGGTAACTCTTCTTTTTTTCCTTATGGTATTGGGGATTGAACCCAGGGTCCACGTATGCTAGATAAGAGCTCTATCAGTGAGCTATATCCCCAGCCCCAGGTGATTCTTATGTAAAGCAAAATTTAGGTACCACCACTCTTGAACACAGTTTGAAGACTTGGCATTGCAACTTTGTTTTTTTCTTGTCTCTGGGTTTCCTGACACAATTATAAATTAATAGTGCCCTTTGGTTGAAACAGACACCATACCACTGGCTCAGCATGGAAACTTTTAAATATATTTCCTACCAGGAGTAGACTTGGCCTTTCAATATGAGATATTGCTGGGCACCTTCTTCAAGATAAATAATGTTCCCTAAGGCAAACAGGCTTTAAACACTATTTTATTCACTTATTTTTATGTGGTGCTGAGGATTGAACCCAGGGTTTCACATGTGCGAGGCGAGCACTCTACCACTGAGCCACAACTCAGCCCCCTAGACTTTAAAAATTAAACAAGGCTTTAAAAATTAAACTTTTGTAGAATTACAGCATTGATAATAGTCTCAAAGATTATCTAGTTCAGGATGGTACACATACTGCTACTCTTCCATTCTACATCAAGTGCATATGTCAATAATCAAGCACCGCACTCTTTCCACTCAGACCTGGCATTACAGTCTTCCTTATCACAGTGCTACAGGCACCCACTGCCAATTTCTTCGTGAACTCTTGCCTAGGTTAATATTTTCTCCTAATATTAGGTGATAATCCTATACAAATAGCATGATTTTATAATATGGTATAGCTTAGTTCTTTACTCCACATTATCATTTCTACTGAATATCGGCAGAAATAGGCTTGAAGAGGACAACAACATCCAGCTCAGAATTAGAGGTAATCATGTAGCAGCTACTTGGATTGAACTTCTATGAACGTAATAGGCTACTGAATGAAAACAGGATGAAAACAGTAATAAGGTAGCAATTTTATACACATAATTTCATTTGTTTCTCACAAAAATTCTGGGAGGTAGCCAGGGTAGGTAGCTGCGTTGTACTGATACTTAATTAGAAGGTTAGAGAGGATATGTGACTTTCTCAAGGTCACACACACTGGTAGAAACAGAACTAGAATCCATGTTTTTTTAATTGCTACACTAATATTTATTAAATCCTTCATCTAGTCCACAAAATTTTATTGAAAACCTGAGTGTCTGCTTCCTGTTTTAAAGATGTTTACAATCAAATTGGAAAGAAAAATCTTTGATTCAAAAATCATAACTATGTTCATAACAGCATAATAGGCACTTAGAAAACTTGATGGCACTTGGGGTCAGCTATGGTGAGTGTGGAATGAGATTATTAAAAATATTTGGCCAGACCCAAAAATCTCTTTTCAAATCTCTGCCTCTTTTCAAAACAAAGTGAGATTTGTTTGGGCCTGATTCAGGAATGAAGCAGAATCCCTGAAGCATCTTGGATCCAACCCAGTTGCATACTCAGGGCCTTTTCCATTCAAGGCAAACAGATCAAGAAAGGGGTGAATGGCATTTTGCTAGTAGGCTATAATTCTCATTCATATGTGCACCTTCTTCATACTTTCTATGTAATTATTGGGTAACGAAGAGGCAAAATGAAGTGTACTTGGAATTATATGGGGTTTTGTACTTAGCAATCCCTTTGTTGACATATCTTTCATTATCCTTTATATTTCACTTCAATCTTTAGGTTGGACAAGACATTCCTAACTCATCAAATGCAAAGAAAACTACAGGAATTACTATTATCCACCAGACATACTTTTGAAAAATTCCGTTCTGAATGAATACACTGTTTCTTCTCCACTGTTTCCTCCCTATTATTAGTCAATATGGGCAAATTCTTGCCAGTGTTACATTTATATCTTCATGGGGTGGTGGGGCATTATCGTCAGTACTGCCAGATCAGGGAAGGAAGAGCCTGGACTGAGCTGTTACCCTCATGACACTGTTACTGACGTTGCCACAAGCCTCTTGATTCACTTTGGATGTCCATGAAAATGGATATCTTTCCATTCCATCAAATGAAAACAAAGGCCTTCCCTCTAAGTACTATGAATGGATCTTATTGCTCTCTTTGACAAAAGACTTAAACACAGCCTCCAAGAAACTGGACAAGGCAGCTGGTAGTGTGGCACACATCCCAACTCCTCTGTTATCCTCACAGCTGACTTCCTGCTCACTGGCTGTCATTGATCTTACAAACTAATGTCCTGGTCTTCCAGAATATTGTCCACAGGTTTTATGATTTACCCTCTGCCACTGTATATGGCTATCAACACACTGGTGAAGGGAACTTGACCCTACTCATTCCAAAAGCCCTCCTCATAAATCATTCCCAAGGGGCTTAGAGACTGCAGACTCAAGTGAAGTCTCCTCACAATCCAGAATTCCTAAAGTGGGTCTGATATATATTTTATTTTAGTAGTGTGCTACATACAGTTTGGATAAGGATTCCAGAGCAGAATGATTATGACGACGATAGAGGCGCAGCTGTGAGTGGAGTCTGACCTGCCTAAGCAAGAGTTTGGTGAGAAAGTGGAAACAGCTGATCTTAAAGAAGTGTTTAAGTGGAAAAGGGAATGGTGGATGTTAGCCTGCTTCTTTTCAGAAGATTGTGAAACCATTTCATTTTGGTGATATGTGCCTGCTTCTATGTAAATCTGTTTTCTTAGTTCTCTGGTGGAAGCCATACATACATTGTATTCTTCTTTCTTTCACTTCAAATACTGTCCAAAAAATGATTCTCAAAACTGTACTATAATAGCAGAGGAACAAGCTGAACCTGGAAGAGACAGAAGAGACAAAAGCATGGGTGATGTCATGTTTTGGTGAAACACTAAAGAATCTCTGAAGATCCACAGAGCACACTTGGAACATTTGGCAGACAGAAAGGACAGAATACTGGTGTGGCCTTCGGATAAATACATTACTCCCTGCCACTGAATCACAATATCACCTTAAGTTTATCCTGCCATCTCTTATTATTTAGTTTGACCATAAAATAGGAGGAAAGTGGGGCTGGGGATGTGGCTCAAGCAGTAGCGCATTCGCCTGGCATGCGTGCGGCCCAGGTTCGAACCTCAGCACCACATACAAACAAAGATGTTGTGTCCGCCGAAAAAAACTAAAAAACAACAACAATAAAAAAATATTAAAAAAAATAGGAGGAAAGTGCCTGCTTTTCCTGGGACCAATTGGGAGGATTATTAAAAACATGTTCTTAGAAGCTCTTGGTCTAGAATTAATGTCTGCATTCATCCCCACATGTCCCTGCCTTTTCTACCACAACTGAATGTCTCTTAATCTGGAAACATGAAATTTCCCAGAAGATGAAACCTGTAGCAAAGTCCATGCCTATCAACTCTTCTGCAAGAGTATAATTTGGACATTTGTATTGATTTTCTTTATAAAAATTCACTGAGTCAAAATTATGTATTTTGCTTTGGGAACATCTGTTTCCCATGGCAAAGCAAGATCTCCCTGTGGATTTTCTAACTCCCTAGTCACTTAACAACTTTGAATCCTATATTCCCTCACTAGTGGAGATTCTTGAAAAGTAAGAGATCAAAGAGATGGCAGTTCAGAAGGAGAACTCCTATGGGGACTCTGGGATGTGGACTTTAGTCTCAGATTGCTTCAGAGCCAGGCACAGTTCTCTGTGTCACCATTACAGATGCAACTTGATAAAACATTTCTATGTAAGTGCAAATTACTCCTCTGCAAAGTGTATGGTTCTTATTGCAAATTATTTCTTACAAAGTTGTCATACTTTGTTTTTCTGATTATTAAAGTACATTCTCATTTTTAAAAATTTTGAAAATAATGGAAAGTATAAAGAATAAAAGATTAAAAGTTATACCTAATCTCTCCTTCTAGAGATAACCACTGTTGACAGTGATATATCTCTTTACAGAAAGTTTATAAATACATATAGATATGATAAAAAGACACATATATTAGACAATATCACACTTCTCTTACTACTTTTAACCTGATCCCCCTTTCCAGTTAATGTATTGTTACATATTTCCAATTGGTATATTTATTGTGTTTATATTCAAGTTTTCGAAGTTCCTAGAAGTCCTTCCAACTTTTCAAAGTGTCTATGTCACCTCAATACTTTTTTAAAAATATCTATTTTTTAGTTGTAGTTGAACACAATATCTTTATTTTATTTATGTACTTTTATGTGGTGCTGAGGATCGAACCCAGGGCTTTGCATGTGTGAGGTGAACACTCTACTGCTGAGTCACAACCCCAGCGCCCCACAATACTTTTTTGATCGGTCCAAAGATTAAGGTATATATTTGCTTCAGCAAAGAAGGCACATTCACAAACCCTCTAGTTTAAACTTTGAAGTTAGTGCTGAATGACATTAATGGCCATGATAGTATGGTTGTTTTAAAAGCATTCCTTGATTTAAAAAATACTTAAAATATTCAACAATTTTATATATTTTGCCATTCTTCATTCTATAACTGTGATCTCAAAAATCAGAATGACCTAGGATTCTGGAAAGTGCTGAGTAGGCACTTAGTGTCCTTCCTTTTCTGTTTCCTTAGGTTAGTGCAAGCAAGGATAGGCTCAGAGGTGCCATCAGCCCTAATCATTCTCCACCCTTAACCACCCCTTCTTATTTTAGACCCCATTTAAATACTGTCCATCATATTCTGACCTAGACCATTTCCCTTTGTGTCATTTTCCAAGGAAGAGTTGCTTTATGTATTTGTGACTAGGAGACAAAGAGAGTCCTATGGTCCTCCTTTCCCCTCCCACTCTCCAAAGGGATTTCATTTCCTGAATATACACAATGGCCCTCATGTTGCTTTGAGTTGCTATTCATTTTTTAGGCATACTTTCCACGAAGCTGTAGTGTCTATATTAATTTGTCTATATTACTTTCTATGAACAAAGTATCATGTTAATAGTAGACACTTAAATTATGATGATGTCACAACATCAAATGGTAGCTAAGGATAGCATAATGATTTTTCTATAAGAGAATGAAGTAATTTCTATTTTCAGATAAAAGCTGCCATGGGTTGCTAGGAAGATGGAAATCAACGTGGACCCATACAGCAATTATTGACCCATATTGTAACACTTGAATGTGTCTCTCTAGATTTACGTTCTTGTCTCTTAGGCTTTATATCTCTTCTTCTTTCTCTTCTCCCTTATTATTCCAACACTTTTTTCCCCTATCTTTTTCTTTCCCTTACTCAATGACTTGACTTACCAATCATCCAATCTATGGAAATTGATCCATTTTACATTGAAACTTCAGGTCCAAAAAGATTTTTCTTTTCTTCTTTTTGGCACTGGGGATTGATTCCAGGGTTGCTTAACTACTAAGCCACATCCTCAGCTTTTTTTTTTTTTTATTTTATGTTTTTTAATTTTGAGAAAGGGCCATGCTACTTAGGGCCTTGCTAAATTGCTGAGCCTCCCGAGTTGCTGGGATTACAGGCATGCATCATTGCTGGAATTATATTGTGCCTGACCCAAAAAGTCTTTTCTTCTACTTAGCCCTCCTTCCTTTGGTACAATTTAGCAATAGGTGCAACTTGGGAAGTTAGGAACTTTCCCTGGACTCATGAATTTGCGCCACCCAGTGGTTTAATCTGATAACTGCATTCTCTGAAAAATCAGTAGTGGGAATTAATAAATGCAGCATAAATAAATCATGACAAATATAAAGCCTGAATTACTGCATCATGGGAAAAATTCATAATAAGAAAATTTCATTATATTTTTAAATCCCATTTACTAAAACTTAGGATGGAAATGCTATGTTTAGTGGCTTGATGTTATGGTCTCCACTGAACAAGATGATAAATAAACAGTTCAGGCTATAGAGTAAAGCCCTTACTGCCTCTAGAAGAACCAAACATTCTATGGAAGAGACACATAATTTGAAGACTCATCAATTGCATATATGATAGTATCAGATAATAGTTTATTTTTCTACAATGAATATTCTTGGATGTATTTATGTCTAGAACATATGCCAAGGAGTTAATGGGTTGTAGGATATATAAATGTGTGTGTGTGCGTGTATGTGTATACACACACACACACACATATTCACCTTCACTAGATTGCAATTGGCTTTCCAAAGTGGTTGTACCAAATACAGAACCACTAGCAATAAAGAAATTGCCCATATTCCACATTCTCCCTAATTTGAAGATCTCAGACTTAATTTTTTCTCCCAATCTGATGGCTTTGAAGTCCTGTCATTGTTCTTACATTAATTTTCTTCCTTGATGGTGAATTTGAGTACCTTTGCATATATTTATTTGATGTTAGACTTTTTTCTTGCTTATAACCACTCCCTATTTTTCTACTGAGATATCTTTTGTTAATTAAATTTTTTTAGATATACATGATAGTACTGTGTACTTTGACATATTATACATACATGGAGTATGACTTATTCTAACTAGGATCCCATTCTTGTGGTTGTACATGATGTGGATTTTCACTGGTAGTGCATTCATCTATGAACGTAGGAAAGTTATGTCCAATTCATTCTATTGTCTTTCCTATTCCCATCCCGCCAACCTTCTCTTCATTCATTCCCCTTTGTCTAATCCATGAACTTCTAGTCTTCTCTGACCCCCTGTGTGTTAGTATCCTCATATCAGAGAGAACATTCTGCCTCTGTTTTTGGGGGGGATTGGCTTATTTCACTTAGTATGAAGTTTCCAGATCCATCCATTTACTGGAAAAAGTCATAAAGTCATTCTTTTATTATGGCTGGATAATATTCCACTGTATACATATACCACATTTTCTTTATCCATTCATCTGTTGCAGAGCATCTATGTTGATTCCATAGCTTAGCTATAACGAATTGAGCTGCTATAAACATTGTTGTGGCTGCGTCACTCTAGTTATGCTGATTTTAAGTCCTTTGGGTATATACTGAGGAGTGGGATAACTGGATCAAATTTTGGTTTCTTTCCAAGTTTTCTGAGGAATCTCCATACTTCTTTCCAGAGTGGTTGCACCAATTTGCTGTCCCACCAGCAATGTGAGAGTGTGCCTTTTTCTCATATTCTCTCCAACATTTATTGTTACTTGTATGCTTGATAATTGCCATTCTGACTAGACTGAAATGAAACCTCAGTGTAGTTTTAATTTGCATTTCTCTAATTGCTAGAGATGTTGAATGAGTTGTTAGTCTTTTTCTTGTAGAAGTCTTATAATCCTGAATATACTCCTGAACAGTAATCCTTTGTTTGTGAAATATGTTACAATCTAAAGTATATTCCTAACACTCTTTCTCAACCTGTGGATTTACAATGAAATAAAAACTTGTCAGGCTCTAAGGTTATGGGAGTACCACAGGCTCCACAAATTTGTTTTCATTTTGATTTCTATGGTTGCATTTAAAAAAAAAAAAAACTATTGATTGCTATGTCTAAAAATCCTACAAAACCAAACATAAACTGGGGCACAAAGGCACACACCTGTAATCTCAATGACTGTGGAGGTTGCAGGTTTGAGACCAGGCTGAGCAATTTAGTGGGACCTTGTCTCAAAATAAAAAATAAAAAGGGATAGGGATGTAGCTCAGTGGCACAGTGCCCTGGCTTCAATAACTAGTACTGCAAGCAAGCGAACAAACAAAAGACTCCCATAAACCAGGCAGGGTGATGCAGCCTGTAATCCCAGTTACTTGGAAAGCTGAGGTAAGAGGATCACAAGTTCAAAATCACAAGTTCATGACAATTTAGTAAATACCCCATCTCAAATAAAGTAAAAAGTACTGGGGATGTGGCTCAGTAGCAGAGTATTTGCCTACCATGCAGGAGGCCCTGGGTTCAATCCCCAGCACTATAAAATATAAAACATATTTCTTAAGAAAACTTCAAGGACTTCCAGTTTGTTTTTATTTTTATTTTTAATTGACATATAAAAATGTACATATTTATGGGATACATTATGATATTTTGTTATATTATACAATGTATAATGATCAAATAAGGATACTTAGGATTTCTATCACCTTTCCATTGACTTTTTTTGTGTGTATAGGGAAGGTTCAAAATTCTCTTTTAGCTACTTTGAAATACAGTAATTTGTTAACTATAGCCATCCCACTATGCTATCGAATACTAGAACTTATTCTTCCTAACAGTAATTTGATTCCTAAAATCCATCCTTTTCCTTTCCCTCTTTTCCCTATCCTTTCAAATTTCTGTGATCTCTGTTCTACTCTCTACTTCTATAAGATCAACTTTTTTTTTTTTTAGCTTCTATATATAAGTGAAAGTCTCCCATCTTGAGGAATTCTGCTTTGTCAATATATACATGACAAAATGAGAGAGTTGGGTTGCCATCACATTCAAACCGTATTCAATTCTTTTTTTGGTGGCGTAACTGATGGGAATTGAACCCAGGTGTGTGCGTGTGTGTGGTGTAATATATATATAATATATATATTTAGATGTTGATGGACCTTCATTTTATTTATTTATATGCAGTTCTGAGAATTGAACCCAGTACCTCATATGTGTGAGGCAAGCATCCTACCACTGAGCCACAACTCCAGCTCTTTGAATTTTTTACTTTGAGACAGAGTTTCACTAAGTTGTCCAGGATGGTCTCAAACTTGTAATCCTCCCACCTCAGTCTCCCAAATTACTGGGATTACAGGTGTACATCACTGAACCTAGCCTATTCTATTCTTTATAGAAGCAAGAGAAAAAAGCAGTTGTCAAAAATTACTACTATCTTCCAGGCATGGTGATGCATAACTGTAATCCAACAACTCAGGAGGCTGAGGCAGGAGAACTGCAAGCTCAAGGCCAGCCTCAACAATTTAGTGGGGCCCTAGGCAAAAAACAAACAAACAAACAAACAAAAAAAAAAAACTAGTGTCTGTCATTGTCTTACTTGGAAATTAAGTTCAGTTTCAGAACAATTTATTTAGATACTCTTTTCCTAGACATCTATGAATACTCCATAGTGTTAAAAAGAATTGCAAGATGCAGCAATGTCTGCATCCTTGGCACTATCCCAAAGCAATGAGAGCTGGGTAAGGTGGTGCATGCCTGTAATCCTAGAGGCTCCTGAGGCTGAGACAGGAGGAGCAAGAGTTCAAAGCCAGCCTCAGCAACAGTGAGGTACGAAGCAACTCAGTGAGACCCTGTCTCTAAATAAAAAATATGAAATAGGGCTGGAGATGTGGCTCAGTGGTCTAGTGCCCCTGAGTTCAATCTCTGGTACAAAAAAAAAAGGCTGAATTCATTTATTAGTTCTAGTAGTTTTTTTGTAGACCCTTTTGGGTCTTCTAGGTATAGAATCATGTCACCCACAAATAGTGATAATTTAAGTTCTTCTTTTCCTATTTTTATGCCTTTAATTTCTTTCGTCTAATTGCTCTGGCCAGTGTTTCGAGAACTATATTGAATAGCAGTGGTGATAGAGGGCATCTCTGTCTTGTTGGTACTTTTTCTTTTTTTCCAATTAAATACTTTTATTAATTAATTATTTTTTTGCAGTTTTGGGATTGAACCCAGAGCCTCTTGCATGCTAGTTGAGCAGTCTATCTTTGAGCTTTAATTCCAACCCCATAATAACTACTTTTTTTATCTTTGACATTTGTAGTATTTGGCACTATTAACCAATCCATTTTCATATATTCTCAGTGCTAGATTACTAAGTAAAATAAATATGTATTTTATCAAAATGGATGTATCAAAATAATGATAAGGATAATATAATCAAGGAGATCACCAGAGGAAAATCACCTTTGCTATACTTCCCTTACACCTATTTTATAGCTTATAATATTTTTATTTTAAATTTCATAGGAAGCACTATTTATTTGTTTTTGCAGTGTGGGCAGTTGAACTCAGGGCTTGTGCATGAGAAGCTTGCATTCTATCACTGAGCAACAACTTTGACCCTACCATATTTTTTATTATTTAGAGCCTAAAGGTCTTAATAATGCCCTGTTTGATCAGAGCATCAAAATCATGCTCATCTTCATAATCATCTCTGCTGCCTGTCTCCTGCCTCCCACCTTTATTGCCATTTCTCTCAAACCTACTTCCCTTTTGAACTGTGGGCTCTTCCTGTATGTCTTACCTGTTATCATGCAATTTTCTATTCTTTACTCTTCTTTCACCTTCTTCCACTTAACAAGCTCAGCCAATCTCATACTCTGTTGTGGCTTCAGATTTTCTATCAACTTGTTGCTTACTATAATCTCTGACCTAGACATCTCTCTTGGTGTTTAAACATCACCTGTATAACCTACATGCACCTTAAACTCAACATACCCACAACAAAATTTGCTCTTTTCCACTCAAGTGTGGTCTTTGCCTTATGTCCCCTCTCTGGGTAAATAGCATTATTATCCACCCTGTCAACCAAGATGAATTGAAAATTATCCTTAATCCTAATATATTACTTTTCTCCCCATAATAAATTTTTTCTTCCTTTTTTTTTTTCTTTTTCTTTCCAGTACTGTGGAATGAACCCAGAGTACTTTACCACTAAGCTACATCTCCAGGCTATTTTTTTTTTTTTTTTTTTTGAGACAGGGTCTCACTAAATTTCTGAGGCTGGCCTCAGACTTGCAATCCTCCTGCCTAAGCCTCCTGAGTTGCTGGGACCACAACCGTGCCCATCATGTCCAGCTAATTACTTCTTCAAACACTTTAAATGCATTTCTTCTTCCCACCTCATTCCAACAGTGTTAGTTTTGAGACTTCATTTATCTCTTATCTGGACTTCTATAGCCCCTGCCATTTCATTTTTCCATATGTTAGTTCACATCACCACTGATCACTGACAGAGGTAGTTCTTCTTTTTTTTTTTGGTACCGTGAATTGACCCCAGGGGCACTTAACCACTGAGTCACATCCCCAGATCTCTCTTTTTTTTTTTTTAATTTTATTTAGGGACAGGGTCTCACTAAGTTGCTTAGGGCCTCACTAAGTTGCTGAAGCTAGCTTTGAACTTGCAGTCTTCTTGCCTTAGTCTCCAGAACTGCTGGGATTACAGGTGTGCTCCACTTCTGTCAGAGGTAGTTCTAAAGCCCATGTTAGTGATATCACACTCCAATTCAATGTTTCACTGGCTCCCTATGCAAAGCCCTCTTTGCTCTGATCTTTACCTGTGCTATTTCATGTATAGTAACTTTCCTTGCTCTTTTTTTCTGTTCTTCAACCACAAAGATCAAAATAACCATGCCATTTTATGCTTTTGGGTCTTTGATTAATTTGTTATTTCTGCTTGGAATTTCCTTCCCATATTCTCCAAGACTTAACTTCTTACTTCCCAGAGGCTTACCGTTTAGTTCCCGCTAAAATTAACTAATCCCTTCTTGAAGCCCTCAGTGTCTCTATAACATGTATTATCTTATATTGTAATTACTTATCCTCATCTATTTCTGCCATTGGAGTGAGCATCAGTAAAATGAGAGTAACACTACTCCTTTAAAGGAAGTTTTAAGGACTAAAATGGGGGAATATATACAAAGGACCTGAATGTTAACTATTTCTAGCACCAAATTGGGAAGGGAAATCTGCTGTGTCATTTTGAAGAGTATTTGTATAAGTTCATGATTAAATAGTAAAGGGTTTCTAAAAAAAAAAAAATATTGTCCTTGGCATGATTATAGATTCTAGAAAATTAATAAAATGAATACACAAGTACTAAAAATGTGTTTGGTTGTGCAAAAATAACCAATTATAGTCATTTATTTAAACAGCTTAACATTTAAGGCCTAATTATCATGAAGCACCATAACAATTATACATATCATTAAATATGCATCAGATTAACCTTGTTGTAAATTTTGATTATAATAGTATTCTGTACTCCAAGAGCAGTCTTATAGTTAATTGCTCATAATCCATAAGTCTGTTCACTATTTACGTTAATTAAATGGAGCACTGCTCCTGAGTTTTTCTCCTCTGGAGGCAAAGCTATCTTATCCATTCTAGATTGCAACTACACATTTGTCCTGTGACCTGTGAGTTAATGTACATTTTGTTTTCTGTAGTGAGAAAGAAGCTAAAGAAGAAAACAGCTAAAGAAATTCTGTTTAGGGGCTGGGGATATAGCTCAGTTGGTAGAGTGTTTGCCTCACATGCACAAGGCCCTGGGTTCAATTCCTAGCACCACAAAAAAAAAAAAAAGGGGGGGGGGTGGTTTCCAGGTAGGAGTTCCTGATTCAAGAAATGAAAAACTGCTAATGCTGAGCACTTTTCAACCTATCCTAGAACAATCTCTATAAAAGCCCCACAAGTGTGGAGCACTTCAAGAATTAAAATTAAAATAATTATTTGTTTTAAATATTTAAAAAATTGCATTTTATTTATTTCTTATTTTTTGCAGTGCTAGGAATCAAACCAAGGACCTTGTATATAAAAGGAACAACTGAGCTGCATCCCCAGCCCCCATCTTTTTAAGTACTTTTATTACTTTAATAGTTTGACTCCCACTATGAACTAGAAACTATACATACATAATCACATCTTTACAAACTCTTAGGTATTATTTTCATTTTACATATGATGAGAAAAAAGAAAGATAATAACTTGCCTAAATTACTGAGAGTGGTAAGGAGTGAAGACAGGGCTCTAATCTAGGAAAGCCTCAAAGCCCATGCTTTTGCAATTACATTAAACTAGGCCAGTTTCTTTACAAATATTTCAAACATTTATTGGGCACTTATTAGTTGCAAAAGATTATAGACTGTCACCAAATGATGCAAAATACTTTGGGAGCCTGTCACAAGGTGGAGGCCCTATACAGCAGGCTGAAAAGTATGCAGCTAAGCTTCTGAGCAGGCATGTTTAAATTTTCTGATAAAACAGATCCATTCAGAGCTAAAACACTTTTAGTTCAACTAGATTTTTAGATTCTACCCAAAGTCTGGGAACCCATTAGACTGATCTCCTGTGCTTTTATGTGAATGAGAAAGATGTCAGTGAACTAAGGAAGAAGCAGAAGAAATAGGAAACAAAGACCTGGATTTATGAAAGCTGTGTTTAATAAGGCCACGACATTATGAAAATCCTAATATCTGCTAACTGTTTAGTTTCAAAAGTGAGAGGAAGTTTACTAGATATATTTGGGCAGATCTTTTTTTTATTTTATTTTTTTTTTTGCTTTTTACATTTTACATTCTTTAAAAATATTTGTTTACTTATGAACTTATGGTATGTTTATTAAAAAATTTATTTTTAAACTGACAAAAATTATATATATATATATATACACACACACACACACACACATATAATACACAACACAATGTTTTGATTATATGTATACATTGTGGCATAGTTAAACCAACATATTAACACATCCATTACCTCACCACTTCATTTTTGGTGGCTGTGAGAACATTTAAAATCTACTCAGTAATTTTCAACAAAATGATTTGTTATTATTTGATGCATAACAGAACCTCTGAATTCATTTCTCTTGTCTAAATAAAAATTTGATCCCTTGGGGCTGCAAATGTAGCTCAGTGATAGAGCATTTGCCTAGCATGTGTGAGGCACTGGGTTTAATCCTTAGCACCACATATAAATAAATAAAATGAAGGTATTGTGTCCATCTTCATTAAAAAAAAAAATTGATCACTTTGGCCAATATCTCCTCAATCTCTGCTCCCTCAGCCCTTGGTAATCACCTTTCTACTCTGCATCTAAGAGTTTGACTTTTTTAGATTTCACATACCAGTGAGATCATACAGTATTTGTCTTTCTGTTCCTGACCTGTTTCACTTAGCATAATGTCCTCCAGGGTGAGCTATGTTGTTAGAAATTACAGGATTTCCTTTTTAAGGCTAAATAGTATTTGTGTGTGTGTGTGTGTGGGGGGGACATTTTCTTTATCTTTTCATCTGCTGACACTTAGGATGTTTCCATGTCTTGATTATTCTGAATAATGCCTCAATGAACTTTAGAGTGCAAATATCTCAAAATACTGATTTCATTTCCTTTGGATATACACTCAGAAGTGGGTCTGTTGGATCATATAGTAGTTCGATTTTTAATTTTTAAAGAACCTCCAGGCCAGTGAGGTGGCACATGCCTATAATCCCAGCGGCGTGGGAGGCTGAGGCAGGAGGATTTCAAGTTCAAAGCCAGCCTCAGCAACAACAAGGCACTAAGCAACTCAGTGAGACCCTGTCTCTAAATAAAAAAAAAAAAAAAACAGAGGGCTAGGATGTAGCTCAGTGGTTAAGTGCCCTGAGTTCAATCCCTAGTACCAAAAAATAAAAAAAATAAAAAAACAGAAACTCCATACTAATTTCCATAATGGCTGAACGAATTTATATGCCAACCAACAGTACAAAAGAGATTCCTTTATCTCCAGATACTCACCAATGCTACTTCTTTATTTTTTTAACCGATAACCACTCTAACAGGTATCATATCTAACAGGTATTATATTTCATTGTAATTTGTGTTTCCCTGACAATTAGTAATGTCATTTTTTATATTTTTTCACATGGTGCTGGGGGTCCTCCTGAACTCTGGAATTACAGGCGTGTGCCACCATGCCTGGCTGATTTGGATATTCTTTTTTTTTTTTTTTTTTTTTAAATGTTTTTTTCTTTTTTAAAAGAGAGAGAGAATTTTTTTAATATTTATTTTTTAGTTTTTTTTTTCAGCGGATACAACATCTTTGTTTGTATGTGGTGCTGAGGATCAAACCCAGGCCACACACATGCCAGGTGACTGTGCTACCACTTGAGCCACATCCCTAGCCCCTGATTTGGATATTCTTAAAGTAAATTTTTGGCTTGAAAAGGGCAAAAGGTGTTTTTTCAGGTTTCCTTATAAAGATGTTTAGCTAGGGAACAGAAACTTAGTCATTTTGACTATGACAGATTAAATAGGGTGCACTGGAAGCATGTAAGAGATCTACTTAACTCAGACTTTGGGAGGTGGGTCAGAAGAGGTGTTCCAAAGGAAGTGATAGCCAAGTTGAGGTAGGCAAAAGAAGTTTGGAAATAAGAGTGCAAAGGAGAAAGGGAGCAAGTTAAGCCTAGCTGGAGAATGGAGTATAAGAGAGTAGTGATGAGAAGGAAAAATGAAGAAGGTAGAGCCTTAAGGACCTTTTATAAAGAACAACACAAAAATGTATTGTGCAAACTGAGGCACTTTTAAGAGTGAGTCAAGGAAATATTAATAATTATATAGATACCGATGAGGTGTAAACAAGGAAATGCCTAAGCAAATCAGGTATTATGGTCACGTGCAGGTGCTTGGACCTCCAGAGAAAGTAGAGTGCATAACTTCTCTTCTATGCATCTTGCCTAAGTGACTTCATCTATACCTTTGCGTTTATCTATTCATTTCACAAATATTTGTTGAAGATTCATTTCTGGGTACTGAGATTACTAAGAAAAGACACTGTCCCCAGGCTCTGTTTAGGGAAGACACAAAGAAACTATTCTATATATTTTTTTTTTGAATTTTTAAATATTTATTTATTTTTTTAGTTTTCGGCGGATACATCTTTGTTTGTATGTGGTGCTGAGGATCGAACCCAGGCCACACGCATGCCAGGTGAGCACGCTACCACTTGAGCCACATCCCCAGCCCCAGAAACTATTCTATATTTATGTAGGTTTAGCCCTTACCTCTCCACTGAGCTACAGTCTCATTTGTCATTTCCAGTTTGAAGGCAAAACACAGATCCAAAAATAGAACTTTAATTCATTTCGCCTCCAAATCTCTTTCTTCAGCTGGCCTTTCCCATTCCCCTCACCTGGTCTAGTAAGTGATGCAACTATCACTCCATTGCTTAAGGCAAAAATTCAAAAAAGCACTACCTCAATACGTGTTATTCTCCCTCTTAGTGTGCATTTTAATTTCTCCACATCTTTCTTAAGAACACTGACTAAATTGTGCTTAGAATTAATTCTAAGGAGGACTTAAAATCAACTGAAGAGGGAGGGTAATTTCCAAGCATTTGAATTCTACGTTTTTAATGAACAGATTGGGATATTATGTGGGACTGTTTATTCCATAACAGTACAACATTGATGCCTTCAGTTAGTTAATAGTCATGACATGCAGATCTGGGCATATGCCCCAGCCAGACTAAAAAAAAAAAAAAAAATCTGTTTATGTGATACACACACACAAACATGTTTAAGTAATTGACTCTAACTCTACTTTCAGAAAAAACTGAGAGTAGATGTAAAGGTATAGGTAAACCATCAGTATTAACAAGTTATTTTTTAATTAGCTGCTGTGTAAAAGGACAATTGATGCTTTACAAGGCAATTTCTATGTTTCTACCATCCATTCTCCACAACACTGCCAGAGTGATCCTTTTAAAGTAAATCTGATTATTCCTTTGGTCTCACTCTTCATGGCAACACATAAAATCCAAAGTCCAATCATGGCTTACCAGATGGTACATAATCTAGCTCCTTGGCTGTGTTTTTCATCTTATTTGTCTAATTTCTATGCCACTCTGATCTCTTTGCTTCTCCATTCCAAACAAATCCCTATGTCAAGGCACTGCATTTACTGTTTCTTTTCTAGAATAGTTTCCCTCTAGAAATTCACTTAGCTTCCTTTCTCATTAAATGATTATGTTTTTGCTTATGTGCTGCTTCTGTTAAGAGGCCTTTCTTGTCCACCCTAACTAAAAGAGAATCTCTGCATTACTCTTATCCCTTTATCCTGATTTATTTTTCCATAAAAACCACATAAACTGGCATTATTATTTAGGAATATGTGTATTACTTGTCAATCTTCCCCCAAATAATACGAGCTCTATGAAATAGCACCTTTGCTTCGCTCACTACTGAATTCCCAGCACCTAGTATAGTGTCTGCTCATTAAATATTTGTCAAATGAGCAAATAAGTATATTTTCAGGATACATCAAATATTAAATATTGCATATTTATTTAAATGATGCATAGGAAAATGAATGGAATGGTATAAGTCAAAATTTAACTATTTAATATGGTCAGGTGGTTTTTGCAACTTTTGCTCATGAATTTTCTTTCTTTTTTAACAAGCAACTTGTATTACATATAAAAAAAGAAGAAGAAGAAGAAGAAAAGTGATTATAGGGGCCTATAGGTAGAAGTGTAATTGAATTCTAAGAGGTTGGGCGAATGTATCAGAGACATACTTCTGAATAAATAGTATTTGGTTAAGATAAACCATGGTTGGAAGCCCCTGTGCCAACACTTCCTAGCAGTGTGATTCCAAGTTACAAATATGCCAGTGCCTGATTATCTTCACCTGGAAAATAGGGAAAATAATGCCTACATCATAAAGTTGCTTTAAATGAGACCATATATGTAACCTGCTTTGTATAAATGCCTGGCATGCAATAAATCCTCAACAAATAGTAGTTACTATAATAACCACTGGTAGTAGTAATAAGAGATGTTGGGACATACCTAGCCCTCAAGATTGACATCAGAGTGGACCACCACATCCTCTCATCATTGCACCTCCATTTGGGCCTCTGAATCCCAAAGAGGGGATGGTTCTTTCCAAAGAAGACAATTTCGACGTTGCAGAAGCATCTAAAGGAAACGTGCCCTCTTCACCCCTGGAGCCATTCAGTCTGATCAATCCAAGAGCTGCACTGAGGGGCTGGGACTGGAGTGGCGGCCCGCTTCGCGGTCCTGGAGCCCGGTGCCTCAGCCTCAATTTCCTAGGCTGCAACTGGGGTGGGAGTGGGAACGTTAACACAAAACCCAGACTGCACCAGTCGGGCCTGTCTCTCCCCGCTTCGGAGGGGACCAAACGGCACCACGAACAGGAAGCCTCTGGTGACGGGCCACGCGCCACTCGGGAAAAGTGATTATTGCTCAGATTCAACAGTCAGGCAAACATCTCAGCCCCATCTTCCCAGTCCTCAAGCACCCGAACGGCAGCGGGGGCCGGGCGGGGCAGGGGGAAGGGACACAAGGGGAGAGGGGCAGAGCAGTGGCGGGCGGGGCCGCCGTGGCCAGAGAGAGGGAGGGGAAGGAGGCGTCGGGGGTGTAGCAGGAGGCGGGCTCGAGCCTGCGCAGCCCGGGACCGCGCACGCAAACCCGGGCAGTGCACGCCCAGTCGAGCGCGCACGCAAGCCCGAGTAAGGCACGCCACCGCTGGCAGCGCGCGCGACTGGTGGCTCCTCGGAGACGAAGTTGCAGACGCGGTGAGGTGAGGCGCGGGGCAAGCTTGTGGCAGGGCGCGAACCCCTCTGGCAAGACCTAGGGGGACGCAGGGTTGCGAGGTACGGACTGCGGCGGCGAGGGGAGCCTCGCATGGCGCGGCGTTTGGCCACGCCGCACTGTGGGGGAGGGCGGCGCGCGGCTGGGCCTGACCCCGCTGGAGCCCCGCCCCGCGCTTGGGCGGCCCGGCAGTGTCCCAGCCTTGGTGTATCGTTCCCTGCAATGGAGCCCATAATCACTCCTATATCAGTGCTGTTCGAGATGCCCTTGATCGACGTTACCAAGTGAAATTTCCAAGTAGGCCTTTGTAAGTAGGTGCGTTAGCACCATTTTGGAGCAAAGAGAAAAAAAATGACTTGCAGCTAATAGAGACGAAGTAAGTTGGCTGCAAAACTGTAAAACCTGCGTCTCCTCTGCACCATGCGGAATCGCTTTTCACAGCGCCTTTCTTCCACATTCCAATATCTAATTTGAATTTAACCAGTGTTCCTGTGGAGCTGGCGCCTATCCTCTCATGTTAGTGTCACAGTTCGGTCTTCTATGAGATGGAGAGAATGGGAGATTCTGCATACTGCAGTTTTGTGTTTTCTGACGTGGGGTGTTTATCAAATTATTCTAAACATCCTTTATTTGACCATCTATATCACTTCTGTTGAAATGGCACAGCTGTTCACTACCAGAAAGACATTGTGCAAGCACTCTAAATCTTTCAGAGCTTTTTTTTGGGGGGGGGGTGGCGTACTGGGTATTGAACTCTGGGGCACTTGCCCACTGAGCCACATTCCCAGCCCTGTTTCTTTTGTATTTTATTTAGAGACTGGGTCTTACTCATTTGCTTAGCTTTTGTTGAGGCTGGCTTTGAACTCATGATTCTCCTGCCGCAGCCTCCCAAGGTGCTGGGATTACAGGCGTGCACCACCACCCCCGGCAGAGCTTTATGAAAAAGGAGCTTGTCGGGAGGATCGCAAGTTCGAGACCAACCTCAGCAACTTAGCTAGGACTTTTTAAAAAAAAAAAAAAAATTAAAAGGGGTGGAGAGGACACAGGGGGATGTGGCCCAGTGGTTAAACAACCCTGGGTTCGATTAAAAACAGGCGGTGGGCAACTGTACCCAGAGGCTGAAGCAGGAGAACCCCAAATTCCAGGCCAGCCTCAGCAACTAAGCAGGCCCTAAGCAACTTGGTGAGACCGCGATGCAAAATAAAGAAAAGGATAGAGATGTGGCTCAATAGTTAAGTGCCTGTGGGTTTAGTCCCCAGTATTAAAAAATAAAAAGTAGCTCACCCCAGAAGGTAGTGAGGATTCAGAGATCATCTGCATGGATGGTTAACAATCAGTACCTAGCATATGGGACAAGTTCAATAAATGTTGACCATTATTTTATTACTGGATATATAATATGCCCTTGCTAACCTCATTTTTTGTCAAAAAACAACTACACTTGGGACTTTGTCCAAGGAGGCTCCACTCCAAAAACGAGAAAGTTGATCGACAGCCTTATTATGGGTAATGATTTGAGCATTTTGTGCATTTGATTTATCAAAGTGAAAAAAGTCACTCCAGGAAAACTAAAGATGAATTCATTAAAAAAAAATAAATAAATCTGGAATTGGGGCTGGGGTTGTGGCTCAGTGGTAGAGTGCTCGTGCGAGGCGCTGGTTCGACCTTCAGCACCACATAAAAATAAATAAAGGCATTGTGTCCAACTAAAAAGACATTTTTAAAAAATCTGGAATTTATTCAGTAGCCCAAGTAGAACTAACTTTTGTGATTATTTAGTGAACTTAATGAATTCTATGGATTTAGTACAAATTTAGCATATAAATTTGTATTGAATGTAGTCCCTGTTTTTGTTTAGTCTTAAAGTGAGAAAAGGTGTGCAGTTAGAAGTAATCTTCATAAAATATATGAGGAAAATTCTAGAAAAAGGATGGAAAACTCTGGTGTATAGAAGAAAGAGGATGTTTCTTGCTTTAATGTGAAATAAGATTTCATTTCTGCCTTCAAAGAAGGTATTTTGTTGAAAGAGTAAATTAGTTAACTATGTGTTTTATAGATAGGATTTTTGGGTTTTAGTAATAGAAAATCATTCTGATGAAAGTTTTTATTGGAAAGACAGAGAAATTAGAGCCGGTCACCTTCGGGGATATGGACCCAATAGCCAGAACTTATTGACTAAATTATTTGACTAGAGAATAAGCTCTGATTACCTTCTATCCTGGAGCAATGGCTTAACTTAAGATCCAGATTTCTGAAAAAAAAAAAAAAAGAAATCTTTGGTGTAGCTTCTGTGGAGGTGGAGATTTTGAGTATTGATTGGTACCTCTACCAGTACCATATAAAATATTAAAGGGTCAGTTCCCCAAAAGACAGAGGCCTCAAGAGAGAAGGGTAGAGAAAGCTGGGTAGAGAAAGGCAACAGTTACTATTAGAAATAGCATTTAGGGAGGGACGATATAGCTCAGTCATAGAGTGATTGCATAGCATAGCATGCATGAGTTTTTTAAGTTTGATCCCCAGCACCAAAAACAAAACAACAAGAACAAAAAAAAAAAACCCTTTATATCTATCTATATAATTTATAGAGGACTTGCTCTGGGCCAGATGTTTGATTATGATGACATTCTCAGAACAACCCTGGGAGGTAGATATTATATCATACCAGTTAGACATAATAGAGGTAAACTAATTTGCTCAGTATTACAATGGTAGAACTGAATATGTTGTGTATTTTCCTATCTCTGAATGATTTTCTGATCCATGTGCCACTTTTGTTTGTTCCTAGGGGGACATCAAGCTTTGGCGTATATGCTGGCCAGTTCTGAGATCTTGAGGTAGCTCTGCACAAAGGAAGATTAAAAAGCAGCGATCTTTGCCAATTAGGGAATGGACCGTTTGGGTTCCTTTAGCAGTAAGTATAGTAGAAATGAGTCTCAGGTGAATATTAACAGCAAAATGAAATGGAAATTTATCAAGGAAGAAAAATAAGCCCTTTGAAGTTAAGCAATAGTGCCCTGTAGATCTGAGCCTAAAGAAATTATAAAAGTATCAAATCAAAATCAACCAATAGGTATTGATTACCTACTGAAAACTTGATAAAATATATCACCCTAGATCCTAGAAGAAAATGAAGCTAAATGGATCAGGCTTAGTATGTTTAACCTGCAATTAAAAGCAGTGGGGTTGGATAAGAGGAATAACTTCTAATGTTCTGGTGCATGATAGGATAACTATGATTAACAACAATTAATTGTATAATTGAAAATAGCTAGTGGTGACTATTTTGAATGTTCCCAAAGCATTGATAAATGTCCAAAGTGATGGATATGCCAGTTGTCCTGATCTGATCATTACACCTTGTATACATGTATCAAAATGTCATACTGTATCCCATAAATATATGTAATTATGTGTCAATTAAAAATAAAAAAACTTAAAAATAAAATATTTTTGTTTAACAAAAAAGCAGTGGGATTTCTCTTTAGAACTAATAACTTGTATCAGGCACCTTTATAGTGTTAATTTTGGATAAAGAAAATATTCCCTTTTCCCTCCTTGTAAGTGGAACTTGTGTTCTAAGAGTAAACTGCAGTATGATAATGATGTAGAGAATTACGGTGTGAAATAAATTGAAGATGCCACAATTATGGAGACTTATTTTGCTACATTGTGAAGAAATCAAATTTTCCAGAAATGGCAATCCCATTATCAGATATTTAGTAGTGTTCCAGTGAGAAGATCAGGTACTTTGGGGTTTTGTTTCTTTAGCAACTTTTTTAAAAATAGTTTTAGATGGACACAACACCTTTATTTTATGTATTTATTTTTGTGTGGTGTTGAGGATCAAACCCAGTTCCTCATATGTGGTAGGCAGTTGTTCTACTACTAAGCTACAACCCCAAACCTCTTCAGCAGTTTCTTAAAGGAGCTCTAATTTACTCTTTTACCACACTTCCTATATATTCAGAAGCATCTTGTTCTACCCTTTCATTTTACATTTGGAGAAAGAATCTAAATTGTTCCAGTGCTAGAAGCATAAGCTGAAACTATTCCCCCCCCATCTTTGAAAATATAATTGTTAAAACATGTTATTTGGAAATAATTTCAAACTTACAGAAAGTTGCAGTAAAGTTGTATGAGAATACACAGCATACCCACATATCTTTTGTATGATTTCTGTTTTTTCCCTTGTTATAATAAGCAATGCAAAGGGAAATAGTTTGAGGTTAAAAAAAAAATACAGGGCTGGTATTGTGGCTCAGTGGTAGAACGTTTGCCTCGCATGTGTGAGGTACTGGGTTTGATCCTCAGCACCACGTAAAAATAAATAAAGATATTGTGTCTGTCTACAACTAAAAAAAAAAATTTAAATGCAGTTTTTAATTAGAATTTCTCCCATGATTTTGTATCTTCTGATTTTTGCTTGATCAAGTCTTTAGTATGATGGTTGCAAAAAAACATATTTGAAGAAATGCCACTCCCTTTTATATCTCTTCCACTACACTCCAGTCTCCCTTTAACCCCTTGTAATTATACAGCTTGCTTGTTTTCTGGTTTATCTGCCCTTTATTTCTTTTTGCAGAGATAAAAGGATGTGTTGGGCTGGGGCTGAGGCTCAGTGGTAGGGCACTTGCCTCGTGTATGTGGGGTGCTGGATTCCATCCTCAGCACCACAAAAATAAATAAAGATATTGTGTGTCCATGTATAACAAGAAAAATATTTTTTTAAAAAAGAGATATGTGTTTTACTTCCTTATAATTAAAAATTTTTTACCTGCAATACTGGGGATTGAACCCAGGGCCTTGCACATGTTAGGCAAGCACTCTACCACTGAGTTTCATTCTCAGCTCCCCCCCGATTTTTTTAAATACATATTTTTTAGTAGTAGTTGGACACAATACCTTTATTTCACTTATTTATTTTTATGTGGTGCTGAGGATTGAACCCAGGGTCTCTCACACATGTGCCAGGCGAGCACTCTATCGCTGAACCACAACCCCAGCTCCTTAGCCCTTTTTTTTTTTTTTAATTTATTTTGAGTCCAGGTGCAGTGGCACTATAATCCCAATAACTTGGGGGAGGTTAAGGCAGAAGGATTGCAAATTTGACACCAGCTTTGACAACGTATCAAGATCCTGTCTCAAAAAAAAAAATTTTTAAAGGCCTGGGGATGTACTTTAGTGGTAGAGCACTCCTGGGTTTAATCTCTAATACTTTAAAAAAAAAAGATTTTAAAAATTATGAGACAGGGTCTCACCTCCAACTTGCAATCCTCCTGCCTCAGCTTCCCAAGTAACTGGGATTACAGGTTTGTACCACCATGCCTGGCTTTCTGTAATTTCTTATTAGAAAGATAGCATACTAAGTATTTTTTTTGTGTGTGTACTTTTTTTTTCTACTTAATAGTACTTTCTGGAAATATTAGTTTATAGAAATTGTTCTCATTCTCTTTGTGTGAAATGCTGGGGATCTAACCCAGGATCTTGTATGTGTTAGGCAAATACTCTTACACTGAGCTATACCCCCCAACGCTTAATTTTTTATAGTGGCAGAGTGCTTCATTGTGTGGAGATAGCACTGATTTATTAAAATAAACTAGTGCTTGGACATCTTCATAGTTTTTCATACTTAAAAATAATCATATAAAATCTTGGGCATATGTATGTATTCTTGGAGATATATATTCAGGGTAAATTCCTGGAAATGAGATTGCTGGCTCAAAAAATAAAAAGATGCATAATTTTGTTTAGATACTGTGTATTCTGCTCTACAGGAGTTGTACTCTTGCATTCCCACCAACTACATATGAATTCCTATTTCCCCATTCTCCTAAGAAACTACTATTAAGCTTTGGAATCTCTGTTAATCTGATACATAAGAAATTATATCTGAGTGTAGTTCTGATTTTTATTTCTCTTATAAGTAAAACTATATAATTTTTTCATATGATTAAGGCCATTTTTTAAACTTTCTTAGATTGATTAGTTTGCCTTAATTATTTTATTTTAGTTTTGTGGTGCTGGGGATTGAACCCAGGGCCTTGTGCATGAAAGGGAAGCACTCTACCAACTGAGCTATATATCCCCAGCCCAATTAAGGCTGTTTTTGTTTCTCCTTTTCCCCTAATTTTTTTTTCCAGTACTGAAAATTGAACCCAGTGCCCCACACATGCTAGGCAGGCACTCTACCACTGAGCTACATCCCCAGCCTTTTTATTTTTTGAGATGTCCCTAAGTTGGTAAGGCGGGCCTTGAATTTGCGATCCTCTTGCCTCCTGTGTCATCCTCCCAAATCCTATGAGTACAGATGTATACCACAATGCCCAGCCCTCAGCCCTTTTTGAATTTTATTTTGACACTTGATCCTGCTGCCTCAGCCTGCTGAGTAGCTAGGATTACAGGTATCCACCACCGTGCCTGACTTTTTTTTTTTTTTTAGTGGGGTTGGGGTAATGGTTTCTCGATATGTTGCCCAGGCTGGTCTCCATCTCTAACTCTTGGACTCGGGTGATTCACAATTCTTTTTTGGCCTCCAAAGTAGTTGAAACTATAGCCAGGTGCAATCATGCCTGGCTTTTTTTTTTTAATGTTAGAGATCAAACCCAGGGCCTCACATATGCTAGACAAGTTCTTTTTATATTAAGAATTTCAGCCCTTTATCTGTCATAAGTTTGCAAATATTTTTTGTTCAGTTCATTTGCTTTTTACTTTGTTCATGGTGTTTTTGCCAAAAATAGTTGTTATTTTGTTTATGTAGTCTAATTAGCTTTTTATTGCCTCATTATTGGATGATGTTAAAAATGCCTTTCTCTGCTTCTAAATTACAGAAATATTTTAGAATACTTTTTTGGAAGATAGTTTGACTATGTGTATCAAAAAATCTCAAAACCCTCAATCTGTACCCTCTCTAATTCTAGGAAAATATTTATTCTGCGGATAAATATAAAATGTGATACATACGAGGATATAGATCTCAGCATTCTTTGTAATAGTGAAAAATTAGAAACAACATAAATGCATAAATGCCCACCCCACCAGTGGAGAACTGGTTAGATTAGTTGTTTGTTATCAATCATATTAGCCCAGTGATTTCTTTTTTATGATTTTTTCCTCTTTTAAAAAAAATATTTTTATTTTGAGGTCTCACCAAATTACTGAGGGACTTGCTAATTTGCTGAGGCTGCCCTTTAACTTGCCATCCTCCTGTCTCAGCCTCCTGAGTCGATGCACCCAGCTACTTTTTATGATATTTTCAAGATCCCTTTTACTAATTGCTAACGAAATATAGATATGTAGATACTGTATTTACACATATGGTTTCAAGAAATAAAAATAATGATCTACTATAATAAGGGACAAAGTAAAGGAGATGACAAAGTAAGGCAACTTACTATATATCTGAATATTCTTAGACATAATAAAAAACAACAACATGAGTAGGTAGTCAGGTACCCATATGTTGAATCACTGAGCATCTTACACTACAAATGAAGAATGATTCAGGTGTATTAGTGAATAAGAAATAGCATAAGCCTGAATAACTCCTGATAAGATTTCAAACAAAACAATAATGTACACACATACACACAGCATATTTTTTATATATATAATATTTTGCTTTATATGTAATATGGAATTAGGTTCTAGATCATCTCTAAGTATGAGATTTCTCATCTACTTGAATGGTGGCACATTTGAAAGTTAAGCAGGATGTAGGTCAGTATTTTCCTAGTGTAGGAATGTCATAAGCACTGCAGGGTATCTAGAATCCTGGTTTCTTGTCTTCAAAATGCCAGTAGTGCTCCCTAGTCATCTGGGAACCGAAAAAAAGCACCTCCTCAGATTTCTAAAATGTCTTCTTAAGGGGTAGTTGAGAATATCAGTTTAGATAATTGATACATTAGAATATCATTCATCCATTAAAGAGGACAAAGGGAGAAGAAAAACCAAGAAGATCTATGTGTACTATCATTAAAAAAATGACTGCAAGTGTATTGTTAAGAGAAAAAAAACAGGCAAAGCATGATTAGTATTCCACTTTTGTGAAAATAAATAGTAAGATACATGTAAGTAGAACAAAGTTCAGAGAAATATTTTTCAAAATGTTAATAGTGGATGATAATTCATACTTTGTGTAAAATTTTAAGATGGATTGCTGTTACAGAATAATTGCTTCTTAAAATAAGGGTTTAAAAACTCTACTTTGGTCAGTAGCTAATCTTTTTTTCTCAGGAAAGTTTGAAGAAAGACAACCTTAAATATTAAGATAGTAGATTGCTGGTTATGGTAGTGCATACCTGTAGTCTCTGCTACTCTGGAGGCTGAGGCAAAGGAATTGCTTGAGCCTAGTAGTTCAGGGCCAGCCTGGGCAATGTAATGAGACCCCGTCCCTTTTGTTTTGTTTTATTTTTTAATTAAAAAATTTTTTTGATACTGAGGATTAAACCCAGGGGTGTTTTACCACTGAGCTACATCCCCAATCTTTTTTTTTTAAATATTTTTTTCAGTTATAGATTTGGACACAATACCTTTTGTTTTTATGTGGTACTGAGACTCGATCCCAGTGCCTCACAGTGCTAGGCAAGTGCTATACTTCAGCTACAACCCCCACACTCCAATCCATTTTATTTTTATTTTGAGATGGGGCCTCATTAAGTTCCTGAAGCTGGCCTCAAATTTGTAGTCATTCTGCCTCAGCCTCCAGAGTAGCTGGGATTAAGGCATGTGCTATCTTGCCTAGCCCTCCCTTTAAAAAAAAAAAAGAAACGAAGTGAGAGAAGGTAATTTGGTAAAAATTTGCATCTAGCACTTAATATATAATAACTTTGTTTTTCCATGTTATAATTTAAAATCGGTAAAATGGGAGAAATTGAGTAGTTGATATTCCATGTAACTAATTTTAAACTACAACTAGGAGTATGTTTCTTTTGTTGTTTTCCTTCATGTCTTCATTTAGAAATAAAAGAACAATATTCGCCATTTAGAGGAGAGCAAGGTGCCTTGAGGAATATTTCTTGGACTAAGGAAAGTGCCATTAAAGAATTTAAGAAATCTTGGGCTGGGGTTGAGTGCTTGCCTAGCATGTATGAGGCCCTGAGTTCAATTCTCAGCGCCACATAAAAATAAATGAATAAAATAAAGGTATTATGCTCATCTACAATGACCAAATATTTAAAAAAAAAAAAAAAGTTTGAGAAATCTTGCCAAGACTAAAAAAAAAATCTCTTCATCTACTTTCAAGGTCTTATTTCTTCTCTCCTGTGGTTGATCAGAACATAGTTTTGCTGGGTTGCCCAGATTCCAGAGAAGCAGAATTTGAGGCCACTGAGGACGCATATGTCTGCATTTATGACTTTAAAGAGTTGAGGTCATACTCCTTGTCTTAATATTTTAGAGATACATTACTGTCATGGAAGTGGAAAAAAGTTGGCTGTGCTCTGTGCTTACCACAGCAGAAAGGGAGGAAGCGTTCTTGAGTTTAAATCTCAACTCATATGAAGTTTAAACCTCAAGACGTATTTAAAGATTTTTGTCCTTCCTACTGTTAAAAGAACGGTAGAGTGTTTACTTATGTGCCTGTTACTTCAGCTGTTAACATTTTGTCAGATATGCTTTATCTGTAAGTATTGTGTAGGTATGTTCTTTTTCCACTATCGATTTATGAGACTTTGTTTAAAATCTGTGTATACTTTTCTCTGCAGGGGGCCATGTCTACCTAACTACTGTTTGAAACCATAGGTACGCAAAGCTTCCCTAAAGTTAAAAAAGGAGGATACTTTTTTTTGTTTTTGCTTGTTTGAAATGAGCTCATCTTGTCTCCCATGTACTTTTCAGCCCAGCTCACTTTCTATGTAGTCATTTGCAATTTTTCACCTTTTTGCACTTATGATATAATCATGAGGTGTTTTAAAGCTTGTGTATTTTCTTTTTCTTTGTTCTAGGTGATCCCTCTGATAAGCCACCTTGCAGAGGCTGTTCTTCCTACCTTATGGAGCCTTATATTAAGTGTGCTGAATGTGGGCCACCTCCTTTTTTTCTCTGCTTGCAGGTAACTCACTAAGGAGAGGCTTGGCTGATTATGGATATAGTAATTCAGAGATTACAGTAGATTGCTTAGGATATACCTTATTATAGCAACTCCTTCTAGTTAGTCTTTCAGACCAGATGGTTGAGGCTGACTGTTGACTGTTCCACAAGGCATATCAGTCTAATGCTTAAAAGTTTTTCCAAATAGATTAAAGTAATGGGATTAAAGGAATCAGAACTGGAAAATTTGATGACACTGTTTATTGTCTTGTTGAAGACTGATCTTTGTAGAGGTGACAAAGAGAACAAACTATTGTGTGGGTTGTAATGGTAGCAACAATATTAATTATAAGTGATTCCTGTGTGTCAGGCACTATTTTGAGTTTTTACATGGATTAACCCTTAAATCATCTCTAAAATCTTATGAAGTAAAAGTATCCTCACTTAATAGATGAAACTCAGGCAAAGAGAAGTTAAGTAACTTGTTCAAGGAAATACCATGTTTTATCAGATTCAAAAACACTTGATTTTTAAAAAATCCCAATTTCAGAAATACTAAAATGTAAAAATGGGTGATTAAAATTCTCATATACTTTAAATTACAAGGTGAATCCAAATTTTAGACTGTAAAATATGAAAAAAGAATTGTTAAAGCATGGTTAAGTACGGAGCCAGGGTTCAAATTTAGGCCATCTGATTTCAGGACTCATGCTTTGATTGAGGGAGGAATCATACTATAAAAAAGCCTTTTTTCTCCATAAGGGCCACTGAAAAACGATGACTGTAAATATAACATCCTATTGTAGCTGCACAGAGGATTAAATTAACTTTCTTAAAAACTTCATCATAAGCTAGGGCATCCACAAACCATCTTCTATCCTTTAAGAAAGAATTTTTGGAAAGTAGATTTTTGGTAACTTAATTTTTCTTTCTTTACAGTGTTTCACTCGAGGATTTGAGTACAAGAAACATCAAAGTGATCATACTTATGAAATAATGGTAATGTTGAAGTTGCTGGGATTTTCCATTCATTTTTCAAGCATTCGATTGGGAATTAGTTCTCTTTAAATATCTCTTTCTTTTTTTCTCTTCTGAATTTGATCATCATTATTGAGTAAGTTTTTTAGAATTTTGTGAACCTACATTTTTTTTTTTTTGAATGTGTGGACCTGGGGATCAAATCCAGGGCCTCACACATGCTAGGCAAGTACTCTAAAAAACAAGTATTATTGTTATACTCAGATTTTTGTTTCAAACTTAGAAGGTGTTTAAAGGAGATACATTTCAAGATTCTCTGATATGAGGATAAAAGGTATGTTGCTTTTTAGGTTTGCTGATAAACATATAGTCAGTGTGTTGTCACTTTGTGCTAACAGCATTTGGGGGTGAATATTAGGGATTGAACCCAGGAGTGCTTAACCACTGTCACTGGCCACATCCCCAGGCCTTTTTTTTTTTTTTCCAATTTTTTATTTTGAGATAGGGTCTTGCTAAGTTGCTTAGGGCCTTGTAAGTTGCTGAGTCTGCCCTGAAATTTGTGATCTTCTTTCCTCAGCCTCCTAAGCCTCTGGGATACAGCAGTGAACCACCATGTCCAGCTTGCTAAAGATGTTTTTATATGGTTCCTGTTGGTGATGGTGAAGTTCATGTCTAGCGCTCCATTCCTCTGCCTTGTGAAAATTAATTATCCTCTGAGAGTTACATCATAAATGAACACAGAGCAAATAAGTTACTACTCTACATAAAAATAACATTGAAGAGGCAAACTGGTTTATAGGCCAGACTATGACTTTGCTCTGTTTGATTGATTCTATTGCCACCTTTAAAGAAAAAAAATGAGAATGCCGCTAAGTGCCCCCTCCAAACCCTGGCTGGGAGAATGGGTGGTTTAGTAAGCCAAAGTGAATACCCAGTCTAGTCAACACATATGTATAACAGATACTTTTGTAAAAATAGTTTTGAGAGCATATTGAGCATCTAACTAAATCTCCAATTTCAACAAGCAGTTTTTGACACTTGGCCTTCTCTGTAGTTTTTCTTATGGAAATAATGCTGGTTGGCTGGAAAGTAATAATTTCACTTTGTAGTTTAATCATTTAGCACTATGTCACTGTAACAAATAACCAAAATTAAGTAGCTTAAGACTGCACAGATTTATTATCTCCCAGTTTTGTAAATCAGGAGACCATTAGGCACACCTGGTTTGCTACAGGTCCCATAAAATTGAAATCAAGGTGTTGGTGGCCTAAGCTTTCATTTGGACGCAAATTCGAGGCGCTAAGCAAATCAGTGAGACCTTTCTCTAAATAAAATACAAAATAGGGTTGGGGATGTGGCTCAGTGGGCAAGTGCCCCGGAGTTCAATCCTTGGTACCAAAAAATAAGAATGAGCCCATTTCTGGGCTCATTTAGTCTGTTGGCAGAATTTCATTGCATTAAGGTAGGACTGATGCTACTGTTTGCTAACAGGCTGTTGCTCAGAGCTTATCAGCTTCTAGAGGCTGCTCACATTCCCTGGTTCCTGGCTCCCTTTTGTCATGTTCAAAGCCATCGGGAGTCCTGGAGGGTTATTGATGAAATGCTAGGAACCTCTGCCCTCCTGCTATCCTTCCTGAGCAGTATTTCTACCTCTTCTGCACCCCTCCCCCAAACACACTTTTAAAAAATTTAATTAATTAATCCTTTTAAGGGCTCATATAGACTACTTTGAGCCCATTTGGATAAACCAGGATAATCTCCCTACTTTAAGATCAGCTGATTAATAAACTTAATTCAGTCTACACAGTCCCTTCACAGCAGTACCTAGTGTTTGAATAATCTTGGGAGCAGGAGAAACTACCACAGAATTCATAGTATTTTACTTCAGTCTCTTAAAAGTTTAGTGTGAGCTGGGTGAAGTGGCGCATACCTATAATCCCACTGGCTCCGGAGGGTGAGGCAGGAGGATCACGAGTTCAAAGCCAGCCTCAGCAAATGCAAGGCACTAAGCAAATCAGTGAGACCTTGTCTCTAAATAAAACACAAAATAGGCCTGGGGATGTGGCTCAGTAGGCAAGTGCCCCGGATTTCAATCCTTGGTTCCAAAAAATAAGAAAAAAGGCTGGGATTGTGGCTCAGCGGTAGAGTGCTTGTCTTGCACACGCGGGACCCTGGATTCAATCCTCAGCACTATGTAAAAAATAAATGAGTGAAATAAAGGTATTGTGTCCAACTATAAAATAAATGTCAAAAAATAAATTAAGTTAAAAAAAGTTTAGTGTGAATCAACATCTCAGTAAGAGTTCTTGGGAGCCAACTGGCTAGTTTTCATCTACCTCTTTCAAAATACCTTCAATCTTATAAATAGTCTATTCATTAATTATAGGACTTAGGATAATTTTTTTTCCATTTTAATTGCAAAATGAATGAAGGGCTGAAGACTGTGGCCACAGTAGCTGTGACTTTTGAGTTCCTTTTATCAAAGTTGTCAAATCTTCAGAAAGCTGATTATTTTCCCCAGATTCACACAAGAATGCCTAGAGTCAGACTACAGATTTCTTCTTCTGCTCTTCCTCTCCTTTCCCCTCATCCCCTGTCTCTTTCTACTCCTCCTGTCCAGGGCCTCACATATTCTGCCACTGAGCTACATCCCCAATCCCCCAATTTTTTAATTTAAGATGGTGAAATAATTCCTTAAAAAATAATTCAGTATAGCTTGGGTAGGTTGATAGTCATGCTTTTTCACTGGAGAAAAATTGACCATGAGCTATTCTGGGTACCTCATCTTCTGCTTAATGCTGAAAATACTGTTTCGTTCCAAGTTCACTTAATTCTGATTACATCATCCTTTTCTCATGTTTTCAGCACCCATACACACACATTTCAGAGTTCTCTACTTTCCTTTGGGGAGCTTTTGAGGATTACTAATACTCTCTCTTTTTTTTGGCCAATCTTATTTATTCCAGTGAATCTTTTCTTCTGTGGGAATGATGACCAAATTTTGGTTTTCTATATGTGAAGCTGCTAAAAATTCGATTTTTTGCATATGAAGCTTCAAATAACTTTAAATGATTTTTAGTACTTTTGTCATCTCACAGTGCTGTATTTTGGGGAGTTACTCATGCTGTGGTGGGTGGTGCATTAATCAAGATTTCTGAGTTCTATACTTTTTGTCTTGTAATTCTCAGAACCTTGAACAAGTAAAGGCAGCTCTTTCTACCACACCCTTTATATCCGTGATTTTTAAACTTTAGTGCATAAGAATCATCTGGAATCTTCTTAGAAATGTAGATGTCTAGTCCCTACTGTTGGAGATTCTAGTTCAAAAGGTCTGAGTTTGGGTCCACTAGTTAAATAACATTGATACAACATCAAGAAAAACTGCCTTTAGCTGTTTTTTTCTTTTTCAACCTGTAGGTAAAATTTTTTTATTGTTTATCTCTCAGTGAAGTTGGTAAGGAGTAATTAATATTTCAAAATACAGTTTTAGAACTGGCTCTTCAACTAATGTGTGAGTTGTCATATTTACATATCATTATGGTACTTGCCAGATTGAGAATGATTAATATGAATTTAATATAAACATAGCCTCCAAGTCCACCATGTGGCCAGCGCAGTGGTTTCATTAATGAGGTTCTTGGCATAAAAGTTAGCTAGCAGAGATCGAAATAAACACACAGACTCAGTTACCTTTTTCTATGACCAGGTCCTAGACGGCTCCCCTCTCTGGTTTCTATGTGTAACCGCCCTGTAGGGCAGCAAGGATTACTCAGGGCTAGCAGGAGAGAGAGAGAGTGAACACGCCAGGGAGTAGCCTTTTATTGGGGAACAAGAAATTCAGGGGAAAATTCCATCCAATGAAGGTTGAAGGGGGGCCGCACTCCAAGGTCAGGGTCAGTGATTGGGCCCCCGGGGTCAGTGGTCAGTCACACCCCCACACGGACGGGTTCTTTCATCAGGAGAGGGCCCGGAAAGCTCCGACACAGCCAAAGCACCTCAGACCCAAACTGGGAGTCGCCCAGTCACGTGTGAGAATGGCTCCCGACATCCAAGGAGTGTTTCTTGGATCTCATAATAGCGCATATGTTAGGCATATATTCATAGTATGTAGTTAGATCAAAATGTGTTGCTTATTGGTTGTATAATTTTGTTAATCATGACAGATTTTTTACTAACAAAAAATGTAAGATGTTTCTAAATATCTGTTATCTGGAGACCTATTGTATCACTTTATGAAGCTTCTTATGGAATAATTCAAACAGACATTAGAGAGAATGGTGTTTGAGTATCTGTTGCTACATAGCTACTTCCTCAAAATTTGTGACTTAAAGTAACAACCAGGGGCTGGGGGTGTGGCTCAGTGGTAGAATGCTTACCTAGCATGCACAAGACAGTGGGTTCGATCCTTAGCACCACATAAATGTAAAATAAAGATATTGTGTTCACCTAAAACTTAACAATAAATATTTTAAAAAAATAAAGTAACAACCATTTAATTATCTTTCACAAATAGAGTAGCCCTTAGCTCAATATGAGGTACTGGGGTTAGAGAAGTACACCAGACTTTCTTCATAGACCTCTGGCACCTCATTAGGATAGCTTGAATTGATTGGGGGTTAGCTAAAACCTCTTAACTGAGGCCTTGGTTCTCCACGTGGTCTCAGGGTCATTTCTACATATGGCCTCTCCAGATGGTCTTTCCAGCAAGAGGGTTAGATTTTTTTATTTGGTGTCTTAGGAGTGCAAAAGTGGAAGCTGCTAGGTCTTCCAAAGAGCAAGTCACAGGTCCAAGCCCATATTAAATGAAAATTCTAAGAGAAATTCATCAGGGGCCACTACTGTAACCAGCTACCACATATAGAAAAATAAATTTCCATATACCCACCCTAGCTCTTAAAATGATCAATTTATGGCTGATCTTGTTTGATTGAAACCCTCACCCTTCTGCATTATTTTGAAGCAAATCCTCCCAGACATTATAGTATTTAAATGTTTCATTTAGGTCTCTTAAGTAATTCTGTTCAATTTCCAGTCATCTCATAAAGTCTTTATTTTTAAAATCCTATCTACTTCTCCACCTATGAAGTTATCACTGTTCTGATTTTTATCAACATAGTCAGTTTTGCATATTGCAGAACTGCATATAAATGGAATTCTACTGTGTGTGCCTTTGTTTCTAGTTTCTTTCACTCGGCATGTTTTTGAGATGTATTTATTTATGTGTATATTAGTAGTCATTCCTTATAATTACTGAGTGATATGTTATTGTGTGAATATATGGAATTTATTTATCCATTCTCTCTCTTTAATTTTGTTGTTGTTGTTACTGGTTTAGTACTTTACCATTGAACTACACCCCCACCCTTTATATTTCTCTCTCTCTCTCTCTCTCTTTTTTTTTTTTTTAAATTTTCTTTTAGTTGTAGATGGACACGATACCTTTATTTTATTTATTTATTTTTATGTGGTGCTAAGGATCGAACCCAATACTTCACACTTGTGAGGCAAGCGCTCTATTACTGAGCTATATAACCTCAGCCCCTATGTTTCTCTTATTTTGAGACTGATTCTCCCTGAGTTGTTGAGGCTGGCTTTGAACTTGGGATTCTCCTGCCCCAGCCTCTAGAGTCGCTGGGATTACAGGCATATGTCACTGTGCCAATTTATTTAATGTTTAAAAACTGGGTTGTTCACCTTATAGGTGTTAGTACAGTCTGGGTTTTGCTTATTAACCTGTTCTTCCATCTTTTGTGTTTACTGGAAATTACGTTCACTGGCTACATCAAATTCATTTATAATCATTGTCTAGATCTGTTAATTGGTCAGGAGTTACAAAATAGTGATCTTTTAATTTTTATTTATTTATTTATTTTTTATTGTGATGCTAGGGATCGAACCCAGGGCCTTGTGTGTGTGAGTCAAGCACTCCACTCCACCAACTGAGCTGTATCACCAGCCTGTGATCTTTTAATTTATGAGTTGGAATAATTTTGTAAAGAAAGTTCTTATCATTATCTATGTGGTCATCCTGAATAAAGTTTGTATAGGAAAGGCAGGATAAATGCTAATTTCTAGTTTTGAAAGTTGGTTACCTAGCATCATTCGAATATTTAAAATATTTGGTGTGTTTTAGTCTTTTGAGGTTGTCCTTATTGATGCTCACAGTACTCCTTTTTTGGTTAGTAGGAGCTTCTACAAGTTGTCTCTTGAATCCTTTTGATATGACCCTTTTAGTCTTTGAGAGCTGCTTTGCTTCTCAGTATGACAGTGTGTTTCAATCTGGTCTTGTTCATTTCCTGACCCAGACTTGGCGACAGCCTTTTCTTTAAGGAACCCTAGTTCCTTTTAGTGGAAAGTAGTATTTAAAGACTGTCAACTGGGTACTAGAAGTACTCATACTGCTGGGTTGGTTGTCATTTAAGATAAAATATATCTTATGTGTAAATACATATGGCTTGGTATATAGCTCATTGGTAGATATCTTGCCTAGCATATGCAAGGCCCTATGTTCAATCCCTAGCACTGTGAAAACAAACAAAAAACCCAAAACATTCATACTAAAACTTTCTATTTTATAACACTTTTTAGTTAAATTTATTTCAATTGGTACTTAAAACATAAAAGTTGTATATATTAATGGTATAACATTTTTAGTATCACCAAAAAATGAGTTGTTATTTAAAAAAATGTTTAAACAAAAGTAATTTTGATTAGAGTACATTTAGAATCCCAATTTCTTTTGTACAATTGATGTTTTTGAAACATACACTCTAAAAAAAAGTCCATTTGGAATAGATCAAAATGGTCTGTTCTTTCTTTCTTTATTTATTTATTAGTTGTAGATAGACACAATGCCTTTATTTTATTTATTTATTTTTTATGTAGTGTTGAGGATCAAACCCAGTGCATCACACATGCTAGGCGAGCGCTCTACCACAAAGCCAAAACCTCAGGCTCACTTTATTAATTCTTAAACATATCATTATATTTAACAAAAATTTTACCTGATTACACAAAAACATTAAAGTTGTACATATTAACGGATTACTGTGTAATGTTGGATGCATTTATGCATTGGGTAGTGTTTTAATCAGGTTAAACATATTTATCTCCTCATTTTATCAATTCTTGGAAATGAAAACTCAAAATCCTTTCTTCTAGCATTTGAAATGTACAGTATATACTGTTCAGTAGTGCTCCAGAGCTTCTTGCTCCTATTTAACTATAACTTAGGACCCGTTAACTTTATATATCATTCCCTTGTAGTAAAACTTTCAGTTCAAATACAAAATTACTACTTTTCTATTTCTTCCTTGATCTCTTCTTTTTCCCAGGCCCAAACTCCCAGTTTCCAATGATGATAACATAATTACTGATTTGGTTTACCCCATAAAACATGTATATACAGTCTCAGAAAAATTATCAACACTAAAGAAAACAGCCGGGTGCGGTGGCGCACACCAGCGGCTTGGGAGGCTGAGACAGGAGAATTGTGAGTTCAAAGCCAGCGTCAGCAATTGCGAGGCACTAAGCAACTCAGTGAGACCCTGTCTCTAAATAAACCACAAAACAATACTGGGGATGTGGCTCAGGGGTCTAGTGCCCCGGAGTTCAATCCCTGGTACCAAAATCCCCCCAAAAAATAGCAGTTTAAGATTTTCTTTTGTTTGGTTGATTTGTTTTTCTGTTTTCAAGGTATAGCCTACTGTAGATATAGTCAGTTTATAGTGTTTTAAAATCACTTAGTTCCTTTCTGTATGATTATGCCTTCAAGTTGATTTGCATGTTTGTTACATTTTTTTCTTTTGATTCTTACAGTTTTGAAATTTGAAATTTAAAATTTGGTTTTAAAATTTTAAGTTTAAAACTTCTCACTTTTTTAGCTAAATGGGAGCATAACTTATATCTCTACCTCTGTGCCAAGTTTGAAATGTATTGCAGTTATGGGTGAGAATATTTATTAGAACCTTTGTAGCTAGTGGTGAATATAGAGGTGGACAACTAATAAGAATGTACTTTAGTTGTTTCTCAATAACATGAGATTGAAAACCATTTAACTATAGTACTTACTATAGTTGGGATTCCTTGAGTTTCATTTCTATCAGTGTTCTTAGTCAAAACTTTTTTCTCTTAGACTTCAGACTTTCCAGTTCTTGATCCCAGCTGGACTGCTCAAGAAGAAATGGCCCTTTTAGAAGCTGTGATGGACTGTGGCTTTGGAAATTGGTAAGATCTTGGTATTAAGAGTGGTCCTTCCCTAGTGGACTCAAGAGAAGAAGTCACTGTTGAAGGGTGAAGGGAGGAGCTTCAAAAAGAGGAAAACTATGCTGCTCTCCTATTGATTCAGGACTCAGAGACAAGTTCTCTTCCTCTTTGCACATTATTTTCCAGGCCTGAAATGCTTCACAGGAATGTGGGATGTTTAGTGGTCCATGACTGAGCAGCTCTAAAAGGCTACTTTGGAAATATCAACACTGGGAAGGTTTGTTGTTCCTTTCTGAATAGTGGAGAAGTTTTACACTTATTAGTTATTGCTCCCTTATGATTTTATTTTTATTGGCTATAGATGCCCGTGTCATTTAAGTGAGTCAGACCTGAGGTAGATGATCATAGCTTATGAACTTCAAGTCATCCTAATAGCACTCTTTGGTTTTTGCTGTCAAACTGCCTTAGTCCAAGCTGGGCAGAACTGAATTGCATTCACTATACTGTTTTGCCCTAAGTAAGCACTTACTTAAAAATACCGTCACTTGCTGGGCATGGTAACACACTCCTGTAATCCCAGTAGCTCAGAAAGCTGAGGCAGGAGGATTGTGAGTTCAGACCCAGCCTCAGCAACTTAGCAATACCCTGTCCCTAAAATATTTTTTAAAAGCTGGGGATGTGGCTCAGTGGTTAAGTAAATGCCCCTGGGTTCAATCCCTGGTGCCCAAAAACCCCACCACTTTCATTTTTTACCTTTTGGGAGCTCTTTCATACCATTGATTTTGTTTTGTGAAACAGAAAGTATATGCATTATTAACTATGTTTTGTTTCTGAAGAATCTGAAGCTTAGTTAAAAACTATTTTTTATTATCATATGGTTTATTAATGAAGGACTCTTAACTAGATCCTCCCTATCCTGACTTGCTAGTATATATAATTTTTCCTGGTATTCATCAGAATAATCCATGCTGCCTCCCTATGTCTAGAGTCCTGAAGAAGGAGCCCTGAGTTCAATTCATTTATTCAGCATTAAACATCAAAAAATATTTTGTACTGTGGACAATACCAAAGAAGATAAAAAACTGATCACTTGTGAGGAGTTTACTAGTCATCTTTGGCCTAGGTTTTCAGTTTTTGCTTGCCATTCTAATTCTAAAATGGGCTAAACCTTTCCCCCTTGTCCTCCTTCCCTCTTAATAAAGGCCACAAAAAAGACTATCACCTCTCTAGGGCTGGGGGATATAGCTCAATGGTCACATGCTTGTGGGAGGCTCTGGGTTTGATCTTCAGCACTGCATGCACACAGAACAGAGACTTGCTTCTCTGTTCACTGTGGGTAAGACACTAAGGTTGGTGGTGAGGGCGCTAGAGCTAAGAATTAAGATATGTATCTTGCCCTCAAGAAACTCGTAGTCTAGTAGAAGAATCAAAACTGTATATATAGATGATTGAAGTACAAAACAGATCATAATGATGCTTAGAAGAAGGAAGTGGAGTGCTCTGGTGAAGCACTAGGGAAGTACTCTGGAAGAGTGAGCTTGAGGAGGGCACTTTGAGAGATTTTACTATCATTAGAAGTCTGTAAATTTTGGCTTTGTCACGTAGGAGCTTTATATTCTTGAGCAGGTTTATTAATCTCATTGAGTTTTATTTTTTCTTCTCTGAAGTTGAGATGATAATAATATACCACAGAGTTCATACTAGGAATAATTTAAATAATTTTATGAATTTTCTAACTCAATGTCTGGCATATTGTAGGAGCTGTAGTTGAGAAATGTTTGTTCGTGTGAAGTGTTTTGTATATTGTAAAAACATTATGCAAAAATAAAACTATACTTGAGTACATTGTGCATGTTCTTATAATGCTATAAATAATAGTGGCTTATTATTTATAGCATCCCTGGGGTCTAGCTCAGAAGGAAATTTACAGATTATTCTAGTCATCTTTCTCTTGGCAAGAAAGGACTTCTTAGTTATTGTTTCTACATCTTTAAGTAGTAGGATTTAGAACATCAGATTAAACTAAGATTAGGCTTGTATTCTTCTCATAGTTCAGCTGATATCTCCATGATATCTGTTTGGAGGTATTAGATTATTGATGCTATATGGATTTACTTAAACATGGAAAGAAGAAATCATGTTTTTAGAATTACGTATACATGGAAAAATTACTCCCCTTCCTTTTTTTGCCCACACTTCTCTAGGCAGGATGTAGCTAATCAGATGTGCACCAAGACCAAGGAGGAGTGTGAGAAACACTACATGAAGCATTTCATCAATAATCCTCTGTTTGCATCTACCCTGCTAAACCTGAAACAAGCAGAGGAGGCAAAAACTGCTGATACAGCCATTCCATTTCACTGTAAGTTCCTCCCTAATTTGGTAAGAGATACTTAGTTCATTTTGGAACCCTGTTTCAGTTGCAGATAAATAATGGTTTGATGACTTGGATAGATAAAGAGCTTATGGAAAATAGGAGGAGTTGGAATGAAGCTGTTGAGAGTTAGGGTTATAAATGGCAAAAAGGGGTCAGTTTTATAATGGACATCTGGATCCTTTAAGCCAACATGTAATTCTACCCACTCAGAGTGAATATATCAGTTAACTTTAATGCATGTTTCTATAGATGAAGTGTCAAAAAGGGATCAACCTGTCCATGCTTTTATGAGTACAGGCCCTGTAATCCAAGGGTTTGTCATCATAGATAGAAGTTGCTTAACAGGGTCCAGTATTATCTTATTATCATTAATTGCCCCAATGTCAAGTCCAAGGAGCAGTTTGTTATTTTTGTTTACTTGGTTGTGGCAGTGAAGGCAAACATTTTAATCTTATGTGCCCCTGGGATTAATGGGTCTTTTTAAAAAATCAACCAAAAACATGATGAATTATAATAGACACCTTTTCTGAATGACATTCAAAGTACAAGTAATGAGATATTAATGTTTTCTCTCCTCCCCTTTTCTCATACTTCCTAGAAACAGTTTTTTTTTTTTTAATATTTATTTTTTAGGTTTTTTAGGTGGACACAATATCTTTATTTTTTTAATGTGGTGCTGAGAATCGAACCCAGTGCCTCATGCATGCTAGGCAAGTGCTGTACCACTTGAGCCACATCCCCAGCCCCTAGAAACAGTTTTTATAGTTGACTAATTCAGAGGCTGGTGATACCTCGTATTTGAATAATATTTTGGATTTTAGCACTTTATTCTAAAATTTATTAGACCATTTGTTCCTCTAGTAACCCAATGAAATAAATAAAACAGGTGCTTTCATTTTACGCATTGAGGTAACTTAGATTCAGAAAGTTAATTATTTAATGATAATTATTATATAATTATTATAATATTTGTTGTATAATAATTATAGTAATTTAGATAAATATTAATTAATTTAGATTAATTGTTAGATAATTTGCATAAGGTCACAGAACTGCTGTATATTGGAGCTGGGATTCACCTTCAGCTAACATCAAATGTAATGTGCTTTTGCTTCTCAGTTGGATGAGATTTGTAAATTGAGATTGACCCTAAGGGGTAAGAGAACCGAAACTGATAGGATAAATACTTTGGTTCTATAATGTTAAAATAGAATTCTTGCTGGGCACAGTAGTGCATGCATGTAATGTAGCAGCGTCAGAGGCTGAAGCCTGAGGATCACAGGTTTGAGGCCAGCCTTAGCAATTTAGCAAGGCCCTAAGCAACTTAGTGAGAACCTGTCTATAAGTAAATTTTATTTATTTATTTATTTATTTTTTGAGAAACCTTGTAAGTTTCTTTTTTTCTTTTTTTTTTTTGAATATTTATTTTTTTTTAGTTTTCGGCGGACACAACATCTTTTGTATGTGGTGCTGAGGATCGAACCCGGGCTGCACACATGCCAGGAGAGCGTGCTACCGCTTGAGCCATATCCCCAGCCCTATAAATAAATTTTTTTAAAAAATTTAAAGACTGGTTTCCTTTCATTTCAGAAAAGCAAAAATCAGAGGGGATTTTCCTATTTTAGAGAATCCCTTATTCTTGGTTTTCTTTTTTTAAGAAATCAGTCTGTTTCTGTAATGCTTCATCTTTTTCATAAAAACATTTATTCTCCCCCACACTTTTTATTTATTTATTCTCTCCAACACAAACAAAAATATTTCCATGTTAATAAGAAATTTTTTGTGTGACTTCTTTGTGCTAATATTTTATTAACTGAGGAAAACTTAATTCTTCCAGCTGCAGATGATCCTCCTCGACCTACCTTTGACTCCTTGCTTTCTCGGGACATGGCAGGATACATGCCAGCTCGAGCAGATTTCATTGAGGTAGGAGAAACTTATTGTTTTTAGCTATAAGTTAGGGAAAACTTGTTTTTGTTTCTGATAAGGCTTCTATCTGCTACCCATGCCACTGAAAGTAGATTTTCAAATCACTGTCATTTGTGGGTCCTTTATGCAGCCACTCTCTTCCATTTGAGTTCCTTTTCTCATTTGTAAACATTTCCACTTATGAAACAAGAATCTACTATTGAAGTTGCATCGCTGCTGGCTTTTATTTTCTTTTAGTATGGTATTTTTACAGCCTGGTTCTCATTTCACATCTATGAGGCTTCAAATTTGAGCTAAATCAGGGCTTGGGCCTCTTATTAAGGACCAGATAGTAAATATTTTAAGTTTTCCATGTCATAAAGTTCTGGTTTAAATTAAACTTTGCCATTATTGGGCGAAAGTAGCATACATAATACATAAACAAATGTATACCTGTGTTCCAGTAGAATCATATGTAAAAAACCAGATAGTGGGTGGGACAGTTACCTGCCTATTCCCATAACTGCATTCACCAGTATATAAAGAATGATGAGTGTATATAAAAACCATGTTCCCCATTCAGCAATGGAATTAAAATCCATGTGAATGTAGCCACAAGTGTCTTATTTATTATTGATCAACACAATAGTGCTTCTGGAGGCAGCTTAAAAGTTTAACAAACTGTAAACAATTTTGATACCCAAGTCCACATTTTGTTCACGGCAGTGATATTGTAAACCTACACAATAGAGACTACCTTGATAATTTTTACTCATTGAATAGAATGTGAACAAATCTACATATAAGTATAATATTAACTAATTATTAATATTAATTATTAACTAACTGTAGAATGTGAACAAATCTACATATAAAACTAATTATTAATATTAATTATTAACTAACTGTATAAGCAATATTATTAACTACATAGAGTCTTCAAAAGAATATAAAAGTTAAATAAATTAGTACAGATAGTTTTTCTTACCTAATATTTGAAGGCCTAGTCAAAGTTCAATTTTCTTGATAATGAATAGAGTGTTTAAAAATTTTAGAATAGTGGATCTGGCTTCATTCCTAGACTCCTACAACTATTCTAATTTTTTGTTTTTGCTACTACCTGAAAGCTTCACAGATTTTCACCATGATTTCCTATTACTTGTGGCAGAATCCTGGCTTTTTATCACATTTAGTATTTTTTAACAAATGATGGTTTGTGTATTTTTTGTTTCTTCTAAAGCATGGCTACTGTAAAGGCATTATTCAAAGCTGATGGGTTTGGGGTTGGGGGGGTTTCTTTTCCCCTAACAGGAGTTTGACAATTATGCAGAATGGGACTTGAGAGACATTGATTTTGTTGAAGATGACTCAGACATTTTACATGGTAACATTTTATTTTATCAAATGTTCATTGAATACAAATATGAGATGACACTTGTTTTGGACGTTGGGAATATAAGAATAAATAAAACGTGCACCTTGCCCTAGTGGAATTCAAAATCTAGTGGTGGGGGCTGGGGATATAGCTCAGTGGTTGAGTGATGGCCTCATGTGCATGAGCCCCTTGGTTCTGTCTCTAGCACTACTATGCGCGTGCGCACACACAAACACACCCCTTATGATTCAGTTTCTGAATGTATCCTGTTGTTTGGTTTTGACTATATCAAATACATTTGTGATGATGGTGAAAATATTGATCGTGTAAGAATAGTTGGGAATATCCCATCCCTTGGGCTGTGTGATCTTTCTTTTGACTGAGGTAAGCCTATTTTGAGGTAATTGGTTAAGTAGCCCTCATTTCTCCTTAGAAGAAAGGGAAATGGTGTTCAGTCCTTGAGATTTCATTAATGCTGATACTGAATGTTCACTATAATTTATCCCCCCCAAATTGCCAATAGCAAAGAAAAAGAATGGAAAAATTTCAAGGGTTTTTAGACCAAAATTGGGAATTTCTTGCTTCTTAAAACTGTTGGAAGTTTTAGCACTTCTGAATCCTAACCTTAGATTAGATCTCTCTAAGTTTTTATGATAACTCTTCTGTTATAATTTAAGTGCTGAATGCCACAGAGTTACTGAAAGTGGGTAGTCAGTAGCATATGAAGCTTTAGGTTCTATTCCCAGTACTTTGCATCCTCCCCACAAAATGGTTGAGCTTTCATTGAGTCCCTTTTCCTCTCCATTTTCAGTGAACTGTCTACCAAAATAGCCCTCGATCTTCTCTTTCATTTCAGTCCAAAATTGATTACGATACAATAGATCAGTAATGCTCTGTTGGGGTCTGTATTCCTCAGTTTTCATTATTTCTTTTAAATCTATATCCTAGATGGGAAAGGCAGGTAGGATACTTGTTGAATTATAAATCAACACTGTCACTAGAAGAAGAACATGATTCCTCTCTCTGTGGAAGAGCTGCATGAGTATTTGTCCTCAAACCAGGGACCAATACAAAAATTTTACCTTTGGGCTGGAGTTGTAGCTCAGAGGTAGAGTGCTTGCCTAGCATATGTGACACTGGATTCACTTCTCAGCAACACATATAAATAAATAAAATATATGTCCATCAACAATTAAAATTTTTTTTAAAAAATTTTATTTGAAGTTTTTATCTGTATACATTTTTTGAGCAATTTTTTTTCTATTTTGCAGAATTTGATTCCTCTTCTTTTCTCCCACACAAGTTTAATGAAAGTCAAAGTGACGCAGATTGAACTAAAAGAGGAAAACTTGAAAGCAGACTACCTTGGCACTTACTAGATCCATTGTATTTGTTAGGTCTTTTGTGTCAATCTCTTCTCTTCAATTCCAGTGACTCATGCTGTCTTTTCTCATCTCATGGGCTGTTCCCTTTAAGGTGGTGTGCAGATTGCCATTCAGTCTTTCTCTACAGGCACTTTCTTTACATACATACCTTTAATTAAAAAGGTATTGTTTCCTGGCTTGTATCTTTCTTATCCAAACACCAGGCTCTATATGCAAAAAGGGCAGCTTCATAAATATCATCCTTTTAGATATTAAAATTTATTGCCAGATGTGGTGGCACACATCTGAAATCCCAGTGGCTCCAGAGGCTGAGGCAGGAGGATTGTGAGTTCAAAGCCAGCCTCAGCAAAAGCAAGGCACTAAGCAACTCAGTGAGACCCTGTCTCTAAATACAAAATAGGCTGGGAATGTGGCTCAGTGGTCGAGTACTCCTGAGTTCAATCCCCGGTACCAAAAAAAACCTCTTAAAAGTCAAAAATCAAAATCTCTAATGTCAATAATGGCTCAGCTATGCAAGGGACTTGCTGAATCACTTCTCTAGGCTTTAATCCAAAGTCTTCATTCTTACATTTCAACATTATTAAGAAAACTGTAGTAGGGGCTGGGATTGTGACTTAGTTTTAAAGGGATTGCCTAGCATTCATGAGGCACTGTGTTTGATTCTCAGTACCACACATAAATAAATGAATAAAATAAAAGTCTGTCAACAACTAAAATTTTAAAAAGGTGGGGATGGGGGAGCTCAGTGGTAAAGCGCCACTGGGTTCAATTTCTAAAATAAAATAAAACTGTAGTAGTGGTTGGCATTAGTTTTTCTCTTCATTCTTTGTAGAAGCAGGATTTTTACCTTTTTCTGATGCATTTGTGGTTCTTTCTATAATTAAGGGAAGACAAAAAGAAAAATCAAAAAGAAGCAGTTGATTAGTGATATTTAGCTTAGCTAGCTTTTCACACCTGTAACATAAGTTATTTGTGCTCTTTCTACAGTTTCAACAACCTTGTAAATCACTGATTTTCATTTGTACTAGAACAGAAGCACTAGTTTTTAGTTCTTATAAATAAGTGACTTTAATATAACATGAATAATAATCTTCCCCAGCCCAATAGTGAACTATAAAATTTTTAGGTAAGTACCTTTTATTTACTTATTTTTTAAAATGTATTTAGTTGTAAACAAACACACAGTATCTTTATTTATTTTTATGTGGTGCTGAGGATCAAACCCAGTGCCTCATATATTCAAGGCAAGCGCTTTACCACTGAGCTACAGCCTCAACCCCATATTTACTTATTTTTTGGTACTAAGATATAGCCCAGGGGTACTTTACCATTGAGCTACATTCCCAACCCTTTTTAACTTTATTTTGAGACAGGGTCTCACTAAGTCACTTAGGATGGTCTCAAACTTGGAATCTTCATGCCTCAGCCTCTCCTGAGTCACTGGGATTACAGGAATGAGCCACCATGCCTGGCTAGATAGGTACTTTTAAAAAGATAACATTTTAAAGAGGTTTGGCAGCACTGGAAGTCAAAGGGTTGCCTTGGTGGTGGTACCACATAGATGATTTGTTTATGATTCTGCATTCTTAGGTATCTAATATAGTAGCATGACCCATGTGTGGGGCATGTTGCCCTTGAGCAGTCTCTCCCAGAAAAGGGACTAAGAGCCCAAGGAGACTCAGGAAGCCATGAGAAGGAGTTATTAAGTGTGCCTGGCTCACAGAGATGGGCACAGATATAGTGAAAATCAGGACACTGAATCAACCTCAGACTTGTTTCTGAGTTACAAGTGGTCAAGTCCTTGGAGTCTTGATTGATGTTTTTTCTGTGTCTCCTGCCAGTAAAGAAGAGGTGACACTGATTAGTCAGAGTGTAAATGGCTCCAATGAAAGATGGTACACAATTCAGGTTGGTGTTATTACCATTCCATTATACAATTATACTCCTAATATTACTGAACATTAACATTCCTTTTATGTTCCTTCACTTATAAGTACTAGAAGGAAGCAGAGTGGCTGGTTTTTGTATTTGGAACCCATCTAGAATATCACCTGGTGCCACCAAGCCATTTTCCTCACCTGAAGGCTTTTGCTTTGATTTCTGAAACTTGCCTAATAAAATTGGCTTGTATAGTCCATAATAGAGGCCTGGGATACAATGGAGGAATAATTAATTGGCATTCCAGCTATAACAGGAGGCTTTCAGAATGGGTCCAGAAAGAGTTCTATAAGTGAAGACACATCTGAGGAAAAAAAGGAAATGCTGAAATCCCTAAATGTCATCTTCTCCTATTTTATTGACATAGGAAAAATTATTGGTTCAGAAAGAGATGCAAAAGACTCATAACTTGGATCCTTTAATGTCTCATGTATGTTGTGGGAGCTCAGTGCAGATGCTTAGTATAGTTCTGTCATCTCTTTCTGCTGACATCTCTTTCCCCGTCTTGTGAAAAACTCTCCTAAATCTGTGTACTCCTCTTTTCTTGAGTTCCTCAGTGTTCCTAAATTATGGATTCAGCATCCTTCTAGTCATTGTTGTCTCGCAACCCAGGCAACCTAGAAACATTATGAACTTCTGTTATGTGTTGGGTCTGTGTTTTCAACATAGGGTTGCACATTAGTAAGTTTACATTTCCTCTATTTGGAAAGCTTATTTCATCAAGGTTTCTCTTCTAGGCATGGAGCCTCTTTCCTTTTTCAGATTGTATTTCTTTGGCCCATATTCTTCGCCCATATCCTTTGACAGTTCGTAGATCAGAGATCCAGCTTCGTTTCCATGTGCATTCACCTGTTTGGGAGTGCCCTACATTTAAGTGATCTAGATGGTTTCTGCATAAGACAGTTTTAAACATAAATATTATTAATAATAGGGTTGAGGTTATGGGTCAGTGGTGGAGCGCTTGCCTAGCACATGTGAGGCACTGGGTTCAATTCTTAGCACCACATAAAAAATAAGTAAAATACAGATAGCATGTCCATCTAAAGCTGAAAAATACTTTTAAAATATTATTAATAATATTAGCCAATATATATATAACACTTTCGTTTGCCACATACATGAAGTCATTTAATCCTCACAAAAGCACGCCTGTAACCCCAGCTACATGAAGCTTGAGTCAGGAAGATTGTAAGTTCGAGACTAGCCTCAGACCCTGTTTCAAAATAAAAAATAAAAGTTCTGTCCATTTGTGTTTCAGTTTGTCAGGATGAACCGAACTGCTCTGTATAACCATAAAGCTCTTAGTAAAAAAGTAAAAAGAAGGGCTGGAGTTGTGGTTCAGTGGTAGAACGCTTGCCTAGCATGCATGAGGCACTAGGTTCAATCCCCAACACCACATTTTTTTTAAAAAACTAAATAAAAAAATGAGCAAAGGATTTGAATAGTTACTTCCTTTTTTTTTCACATGTGGTGCTAGGGGTTGAACCCAGGGCCTTATGCATGCAAGGCAAGCGCTCTACCAACTGAGCTATATTCCCAGCCCTTCAATAGTTATTTCTTAAAAAATAAAAAATGTAAAAAGAAAACTGCTAGAAGATAGCTCAGTAATAGAATGCTCGCCTACCATGTGGAGGGGCCTGGTTTCAATCCCCAGTACAACAGAAACAAACAAAAAACCTCATGAGTTGAGTGTTATTATTGTTCCCATTTTATAGATGAGAAATTGAAATATGGAAAGATCTAGTAACTTGTCTGCGATCATATAAATGGCAAGAGGCAGTGCCATCTCCAGAGTCTATGTTAATACTGTATCATATCCACTGTCTTTACATTTTTGAATTTTTGTTGCTTTAAAAAAATTTTTTTTTTTAATGTGGTTTCTGGTTTGTTATGGCTTCATCACATTGTTGAGAAGTAGGAGTAGATATTTTCCCATTTTACATTCAGAGAAATGTGCAAAGAGGTTAAGTAATTTATCTAAGGTTTTTTTAAATATATTTTTTTAGTTGTTGATGGACCTTTATTTATTCATTTATATGAGGTGCTGAGAATTGAATCCAGTGCCTCATACATGTGAGGCAAATGCTCTACCACTGAGCCATAACCCCAGCCCTATCTAAGGTTTTCTACTTGCTGACTTTAATCATTAGGTCACATAGTCTTCCCCTCACAGAATTATTTGTGTGTGTCTTGGCTAAAAGCTCAGAGAATAATGACTTTTCTTTAAAAGCTTTGCTTCTGGGGAATACCTGAGTCACAGGTTTGTGCTTATGTGGTTGCAATTAGGATTTTGATTGGTCTTCCTGAAGTTAAAGCCTCTGAGTCGATTTTCTTGCCAAGCAAGCAGTAAGTGCCTTCTGTCAAGAAAACAGAAACATGTTGCCAGCTATTTTGAACAATGTTAGAAATACATTGCAGTGGGAAGGAGCTGCCTCTGTCTTCTGCCCACTTCTTGAAATATTTTAAGGCCAGCCGTTGGGAAACTATCAGTCCTCAGTGTAATCACAGAGAGACTGTTCTTCCCCCAAAGCTGAGATTTCAGAGGCCTTCTATCAGTGGATAGGTTATGGGTAGTTTTGGTTGTTCATGTTTAATGATCTTTGTTTTTTATTTGCCAGCTTGTATTGGAGCTTCCAGTCACTTTAAGCGAACATGAACCAATCCCTGATTCTCATTCTTAGTTTGCTTTCTTGCTTCTATTCTGCCTACTGTGCTGAGGTCCTCCCTGGATTATTTATGCAGCCAAGATTTTGAAATCAGTTGCTGCTATCTGAGTGTGCTTTATAAAGAAAAGAGAATTTCAAATATGAATTTTTTTCTGGGAGAATTTCAGTTTCCCTCCCATTTGTCTCTATGCATTTTTTCCCACCTTTTGTCTTCTAAAGCCAATTGAACAAGTTTAAACTACTGATGTGATCAAGCAGTAAAACTAATCATTGGCAATATTTATTTATGATTTTTTTTTGTGTGTGTGGTAATATAGTCACTTTGGTTTTTTTCTTTTTTAATTAAGCCATTCCCACACAAATCTCAGGAAGCAACATGGTAAAGTTAGTGTCTTAGAAAAATTGTAGAAATTAAACAAAATGTTTTAGCAAAATTAGCAGTAATTCTCACTGAATCTTTAGACATTTCTTTTCTATTGAATTTATTTTATTGAGCAGACAAATAAGGTATATAAAGAGCCTAAAACATCAGGCTGGGGTTGTGACTCAGTGGTAGAATGCTTGCCTAGCATGTGTGAGGTACTGGGTTCAATTCTCGGCACTGCATATAAATAATTAAAGTCCACTGACAACTAAAAATCTATTTTTTAAAAAAAGCCTAAGAAGTTCTCCGCTATTTTAGTTAATACTACTATGTTTGTTTTCCTTCCTGCCTTGAACTGTTGACTTCCCAATTCTTCCCTTTTAGTAAGAAAGAAAGTCTATAAAATTTGTATTTGGTTATAATGTTTGTTAGAGACTCTTTTACTGTTCACTTTTCCACCATGGTGGCACATAAAGTACATCTCCATTCCACAGCAATTGTTTTGTAAAACAGGTAGAACATAGGGCATTCTGTGGTATCAGGAGTTTTATATGGAACAACTCCATAATCAAGAAAGATGTCCTATGGCCTGGCATGGTGGTGGCACATGCCTGTCCAGCTACTCAGGAGGCTGAGACAGGAGGCTAGTAAGTTTGGGGCCAGCTTGGCCAACTTAGCCAGACTCTGCCTCAAAAAAAAAAAAAAGAAAAAAAGAAAGAAAGAAAGATATCATTTGTAGAAGGAGTTTATTACCTGAAAAAGAGTTTGAAAACCATTACCTTAAATCTTAAGTTTGATAACATTGAATTATTTTTCATTTGTAGGCACTTATGAGGAAAAATCAACCATTGTGGTTTAAATCTTTGAACTTGTTAGAAACAAAGAAAAAGAATCCATGGTAGCTCTTTTTTTTTTTTTTTTTTTAATACTTAAACTTTTTTTTTTTAAAGTTGCATTCACTCATCTCTTCAGATTATCCTGCTAAGATTTAGGTTATTTTTTAAAATTTTTTAAAAATCTCAGACCCACAGGAGAATGGCCTAGATACAAGTATTCCTGGACATCTTTCAGTGATTGAAGCTACATTTATATATAGCAGATTCCCTCACAGCCCAGCATGTAAGATTTGGGTATGAAACTTTCTAATCTAAGAATATTTCCAGGGCAGGTAGCAGCAAGATGCACAGTAAAATATTTATATGGATTATCCAGAATTTATTTCTGTTATCTTGCCAGGGTACCGTATTGACAGCCTTTGAGAATTGTACATGTGTAACAACTTTGTTCATTTTCATATAATAAAATATATAATAAAAGAAATAGGTGGGTTTTTTTGTTTTTTTTGCACCAAGCACCAAGGATTGAAGTGAGGGGCACTTGGCCACAGAGCCACATCCCAAACCCTATCTTGTATTTATTTAGAGTCAGGGTCTCACTGAGTTGCTTAGTGCCTCACTTTTGCTGCGGCTTGCTTTGAACTTGCAATCCCCTTGACTCAGCCTCCCAAGTTGCTGGAATTTACAGGCATGTACTTCTACGCCAGGCGAAACTGTGATTCTTACAAGCCATTGTATCTTGTTCTCTTAATTAGAGCCCTCTCCCCTTTTTCCTCCCTACCCTAAAGTCTGATTCCAGTAGGGACTTCTGCTAGTCAAGATAGTTGGGGCTAGAGTAAAAGATCTAGCAACAGTAGATCTGACTTAGTAGTCCACATAATGTTTTGTTTGAAAACAATGTTTAAAACTTATTGTCATAGAATATGACTCATGGCATCCACTGGACTGTACTTGAACTTGAATTTCTGTACTCTTTAGAGCAGGATGAGATTTCATTATTGTTTGAGTTATCAGCATTTCAGAGGCTTTAGGCTATAATTTGAAAAGAAGCTTGCTATCTTGAAAGAAGTGATTCTCATACACAGCCAAATTCTTTGCTACAAAGTCTGATTTTTTTTTAGAAATTATATTACCTAATATTTGGATAATGTGTTGTGCTCTAGGATCTTTCTTCTGTGAATACAATCAGTAATAAAAATGAAATGCCAAACTCTCAATTTATACAAACCTTAAGGAAACAGGAAGTTGTTAATATAGTTCCAGAATCTTCTAAAAATTCATTAAATCTTAACATGCTTTCAGAATCCATAGATGAGATAAATGGTTTAATGTACCATAGTACAGTACTCAAAATTTCTTCAGGAGTTGTTAATAATTGGTCTTCACTTTTTTAAGCCTAGAAGTCCTTTGATTATAAACGGCCTGTGGTAATTTTCTGCCTCTCAAGTTTTTGTTTTTTTTAATATATATTTTATTTTTAGTCAGTGCAGAGCTAGAATGTGGGACGAATATGGAGAAAGTAAGCCCACTAAAAGTAAACATACTGGGGCAATTTCTTTTTTCCTACTCACAGCCTTGGAACCAGGCCATCCAATTTATTTGAACTCAGTAGCCATGTGATCTTGGCCTGGTGTTTTTGTGTGCGTGGTGTATAGGGCCTATGAGGGAATGGTAGGAAACAAGACTGGTAAAGGTAGGCAGTATTGAGACAGTAAAAGGCCTTGTATAATATGTAAGAGTTTGAACTCTTGAAGTGGATGGGTAGCCACTAGAGAATTTCAAGCAGGGAAATTGCACCATAGATTGTGCTGTAAAATATTACTCTGGCACCATTTGGAGGGGGTGAGTTAGAATAAAGCAGGAACAAAGTGTTATAATGCCTCTCCTACAAGATGGCATCAGGATGACAAGAGAAAAGAGGCCTGAGTTAAAGCATGGGATTAAGAGTGAAGAAATGAATTTGAGAGAGACAAATATTTAGATAAAATTGACCATATATGAAGAGAGGGGGAAGGAAGAGTCTATGTTGATTTTTGGCTTAGACAACCAAGGTAAGAGGATGGGCAAGGGGTGAATACAAATTTGCAACTAGAAGTATCCAATAAGATCTAATATCCAATAAGCTTCAAATAGATACTGAGTTTGAGAGCATATGATTCTAGGAACCATAGAAATATAAGAATAAAGTGAAAAGAGAAATTAGGATAGAAGAAAAAAATGGACAGGGTAAGGAAAAACTGTAACTATTGTATTGATTAAAACTTACCATATCCACAGCCTCTTTTCCACTTCTGAGGCTAAAAGCAGGAAAGGATTGGAAATGGGTAACCAAGTAGGGCATGGCTTTCACATTGATTAGGCTACTTTAAAAAATTTTTTTTCTTCTTAATTATACATAACAGTAGAGTATATTTTGACCTATTTATACAAACATTAAGTATGTCTTATTCTAATTAGGGTTCCAGTCTTGTGGATGTACATTATGTGGAGATGCACTGTGATTAGGCTACTTAATGTATCTTTTCATTACAGAAAGCAGAACCTTACCACCCTAAACAGTTGCTACTACTCTGGAAAATGTCTGTACTGAACATTAGTTCTGTCTTAACATTGTCTCTTGAGCTTATTCCTGTACAGTTAAAACCACAATCCATTAATATTCATTTTTAGATTGGGGAATGTAACTTAGTGGAAGAGCACTTGCTTAGCATTTGTGAGATCCTAGGTTCCCAAGATTACTCTTATTGATGTAATTTCTAGCCCATATACTGCCGTAATTTTAACATTTCACTGTATATAGTAATATACATAATAAATGTCCAAAAGAGGTATGTTTGTATTTTTGTGTGTGGTACTGGGGATTAAACCTAGTGTTCTCTGCCACTGAGCTGCATCCCTAGCCCTTCTCTTATTTTATTATTTTGAGGTACAGTCTTGCTAAGTTGTTTAGGCTGGCCTCAAATTTGTGTTCCTCCTGCCTCAGCCTGCTGAGTAGCTGGGATTATAGGCATGTGCCACTATACCTAGCAAAAGAGATGTGTAGTGGAAAGGAGAAAATGTAGTCTACAGAGTACTGCCATATACTAAATACATAGGGAAAAAGAACTTCTTCATAATTTATCATTAGAGAATTTCAGAATGCTAGGATATTTTTGTGCTTTTAGTGGACATATTTCCAAACTAGTGAGTATGGAATTGTTAGAAATTTCAGGTTTACAGTTTGGGTAAAAGATTAATTTTTTATAACTTATATAATTTTTATTATGTATGTATATATATATATATATATATTTATCTATCAATTTTTTATTTATTTATTTATAGCTCTGAAGATGGCTGTGGTGGATATCTATCATTCGAGGTTAAAGGAGAGACAGAGACGGAAAAAGTAAGTACAGAAAACCATCCTGCCTTCTTTCAGCTTTGGATTGTTTGATTGCATATGGTCTATAAGAATGCTTCACTGTGGCTCATCTTGTGACCTTGGGGAAGAAATTTATTCTCCTTGAGCCTCAATTTTTCATTTGTCAGATGGAGATAGTATCTGTCTTATTTTTATATCTTCCTTTGTTGATGTTAGGATAAAACATGAATAATGTGGTTACAGGGTTTTAAGCTCTTTGGAAAAAAAGAACAATATCAATTCGAAGTGTTTAGTCATTATATTCTTTTTAATGCCCTCATTCTTACTACTGTAATTTTATGAGAAGTCTTTCATTTAAAAGGATACAAAGATGGGGCTGGGGTTGTGGCTCAGTGGTAGAACAATTGCCTCGCAGGTGTGAAGCATTGGGTTCGATTCTCAGCACCACATATAAATAAATAAAGGTCCATCAACAACTAATAAAATATTAAAAAAAAAAAAAAATAAGGATACAAAGAAGTTCCGAACAAGTTTCAGGCACCCTGGTTTTCCTTCCCTTCACAGTATGTCAAAAATATACATTCAGGGGTTGGGATTGAAGCTCAGTTGGTAGAGCCTTTGCCATTGTGAGGCACTGGTTTCAATCCTCAGAACCACATAAAAATAAATAAATAAAATAAAAGTATTGTGTTTGTCTACAACTAAAAAAATAGTTAAAACACACACACACACATATTCAGGCCAAACATGGTGACGCATGCCTGTAATCCTTGTGATTGGAGAGACTGAGGCAGGAGGATCACGAGTTCAGAGCTAGCCTTAGCAACTTAGCAAGACCGTAAGCAATTCAGTGAGACCTTGTCTCTAAATAAAATATATAAAGTTCTAGGAATGTGGCTCAGTGGTTAAGCACCCAGAGTTCAATCCCCAGTACAAAAAACATATATATAAATATACATATAGATATGTATTTATATAAATATGCAATATAAATATATAAATATAAATTACATATTTTTATATATTTACACATTCAGCCAGGCATGGTGATACATACCTGTACCAATGACTTGCCAGGAGGATTGAAAATTCTAGGCCAGCCTTAACAACTTAGCGATACTCTGTCTCAAAATAAAAAATTAAAAAGGACTGGGGATGTAGTTTAGTGGTAAAGCACTCCCTAAACTAAAAATATACACATACATACACACATTCAGATTAGAAATTATGGATCCCTGATGCTTGTTGGATTACAGAGACTTACCAGTTCTGAGAGGGATTTGCAGAGGGTGTGAGTGTGCAGGTATGTGTATATGTGAAGGCATGTATGTTGAGATATTACTAAGTATAAACATAGTGGTATTAGCAATAAAAGTGTGAGGGAGTAGTTGGAGGCACTCCTGAGAGACCTGATGTGATGTAAAGTGAAGTTTACTCTCTGCCTGGCTGGAGTCAGCTTCCAAGAAGTACTGAAGAAGCTTACCCAGCTGCTTCCATGAGATGTTTCATTGCTAGTCATGAATTCTTCCAGAAGAATAACCCTGTGTGGTTTACTTAAATTCTCCTTTGCTTAAAACACATAATTAGACCTAGAGAGTATTGAAGAACTCAATTGTTGAGAGGTGCTATTAGATCTTATGTTTTATGATGCCCTTCCATTAAAGATGCACAATATATACTTATTTCAAATAGCTTCAAAGTGTTGTTATGAATGCACAGTTGTAAATGTTGAATGTGTGATCATGGTGCCTTTTTATGGTTAGCAGGTTTCCCTTGAATGAGTATTCTCAATTAACATTTCCACAATCTGAATAAATTAATTGTATAATGTGGACACAGATTTCCTTCTGTTCATCTTAAGTGACAGACACTTTTAGAATCTCCAACGCCCAAGAAGAGGGAAAATGTATGATGCTGGAGAGCCTAAAATTGTGTTAATGATTCACTGATTGTAGAATTTTGTGGGAAACGACTCTTGGACCTCCATATTCTACCTCAGAGTGTTTTAAGATGTCTAACAAAAGCTGCATATGAAAAACATTAAATGTGAAACTTATTCTAAAAGAGATTATTATGGTTTTTTATTCTAGAATTATAAGAGATCATGGATTAATCAACCTTAGAAAATTTCAATGTAAGTATTGGCTATTTTTTCTAATTTCTTCTAATATTACTGAATAGCTTTAACAAATCATTTAACAAATAATTATACCAAATTATAATAGATCATTTATAGCACTAGTTCTTAATTCAAGTTGCATGTTAGCATCACCTAGGACGATTTTTAAAATTCTGATACAGGACTGGTGGTAGAGCACTTGCCTAGCATGTGCAAGGTCTTGTATTCAATTTCTAGCACCAAAAGAAATATAAAAGTCTTCAAGGCCATTTTAATCTATAGTGATAATAAAGAACTATTAATTTATAATCAAAACATTAACATGAGAATTTTTTACACTAGTATAGTAATTACAGCATGGAAAAATGATTATTTTCTAGATTTGTCATGTTTTGAAACAATGTGTTAAACATAAAATAACCTTTATCCTCAGGTTATAAAATTATTTTTATAGAAACATCAATAGAAAGTGATGCTTTCATTTTGCATGGTGGTATATAAAAAAGATATTTAACATTGTGTGATGATGATAGTAAACAAAGGCTTTTTAAATGAATTGCTAACTTCAATTTTACAGTTTTAAATAATGGAGGAACTTAAACTGGCAGAAAAAGCCTCAGTACTTTTTTTTCTATATCATAGAGTCTGTTCAGGAAATAATAATACTTTCATAATAATAATTGTAGTGTTCAAAATGTTTATAATGCTTATGTGTCATAATACTCTTTTTGTAAAAGTCTTATTTGGTAGAATCTTCAATGGGTGTCTCTTGGACACTGTGGCACTGTAAGGGTCAAGTTAGCCAGTCAGATAGGTTGATTTTTCAAGTTATTATGGTGTTTTATTTACTTTACATAGTCAGAATATGTTGTATATAAAGTAATACAATTGTGTGTTTAATCACTTATTTCTAAATGTTTAGCTTGTTTTCACATTTTTTGAATCATTACATAAATAATGCTATGATGAACTTATTTGTTCTCTGTCTAGGTTTTTCTTTTTTCTTTTTTGAACCAGGGGTTGAATTCCAGGGATGCTGTACCTCTGAGCTGCAACCCCCAGCCCTTTTTAAATTTTCAGACACTCTTGTCAAGTTGCTGAGGCTGGCCTCTCACTTAATAATCTTTCTGCCTCAACCTCCTGAGGCACTGGGATTACAGGCTTGTGCCACTGTGTCTGGCTCTATTTATGAATGTTTAATGGTTTTTTTAGTTTAGTTTAGTTTTTTTTTTTTTTTTTTTTTTTGCACTGCTAGGGATCTAACCCAGGACCTCATGCATGCTAGGCATATACTGCACACTGAGCTATAGTATCCCCAGCCCTATTATTAAAGGTAGATTCCTAAAAGTAGAATTAATAGGTCACAAAATAGAATCATTAAAAATTCTTGGTCTGGGGTTGTAGCTCAGTGGTAGAGCACTTACCTTACACATGTGAGGCATTGGGTTTGATCTTCAGTGCCACATAAAAATAAGTAAATAAAATAAAGGTATTATGACAATTTACAACTGAAAATTAAAAAGAAAAAAAATCTTGGTGCATGTTGCCAGATTGCTTTCAAAAGAAGTTATATCAATTTATATTCTTCTTGTAGTATTAGATTGCTTATTTAATTCCATCCTCATCAAGACCTATGGATTTACATTCCAATGTGGTGGCACAAGCCTGTAATCCCAGTAGCTTGGAAGGCTGAGGCAGGAAATCCCAAATTTGAAGCCAGCCCCAGCAATTTAGCAAGACTCTAAACAACTTAGTGAGACCCTATCTTTTTTTTTTTTTTTTTTTTTTTGGCAGGGTGGGAGTACTGGGGATTGAACTCGGGCACTAGGCCACTGCGCCACATCCTTGGCCCCATTTTGTATTTATTTAGAGACAGGGTCTCACTGAGTTGCTTAGTGCCTCACTTTTGCTGAGACTGGCTTTGAACATATGATCCTCTTGCCTCAGCCTCCCACGTGGCTGGAATTCCAGGAATGCACCACTGCACCTGGTGTAAGACCCCATTTAAAAGTGAAAAATAAAAAAGTCTGGGGATGTAACTTCATGCTAAATGTGCCTTTGGCTCAGTCTCCAGCCCCCCTGTATCCCCCTCCAAAACAAGAACTGTGGATTTGCAAAAATAATTCAGGATCAGATTTCCCATGCTTTTTCTATAGACAATAATTATCTGTGTTCTGGTAGACACAATAATGAGTTCCTCTATCTGAATTACTGGTTTTTTTATATAGATCAGTTAAGTTTTGACTTTTACTCATGGTAGAAATTTCCTGTTACATAAATCTAATTTTAACTGGTGGACAGGTCAGTTTGGATTTATTGTTCTGTTACTATAGTTTTTCCAGGAATAAGACCAAGGGGAAGCTGATTCTGAGCATTTAGAAGTAGCATGTGTTTTGTGGTTTCAGAGGTAGCCAGTTGCTGTTCTGTTGAATATACAAGTGACCTTAGTATGATGGGTAAGGTTCTTTCCCTTCAGGTCTTAAAGATTTACTCCAGCTGGACAAAGTGGTGCACAACTGTAATCCTAGCTACTTGGAAAACAGACAGAAGGAACACAAAAAAAAAGACCTATTCCAAAATAAAATAAAAAGCACTGGGGATATAACTCAGTGGTAGCGCACTTGCCTAGCATGCGTAAAGCCTGGTTTTCAATCCCAGTACTGGAGGAAAAAAAATCTAACACTGTCTCTGCTCCCCTTTATTATTATGAAATTAATTTGGAACTGTCAGAGCAAGAGAAAGGAGGTTAAAAAAGCCTAATGGCCTCCCCCCACCCCCAGAAAAAAATGATAGCTTGGTAGTTTTTCTCCCTACTTTTTATTATGGGCGTTTTCAAATATACACAGAAGTAAAGGTAAAACAAAAAAAAGTTATTTTTCCAATTTCATTTCAGATTCTTTGTTGTTATCCTTGTTATGAGTTGGGATTTCTGTTTTGTTTTTGTTTGGTAGTAAGAAAGAAATAATCAGTCTGTATTTATTCATTCAGCTCCTAGTCCAGGCATGGTGGTGCACACCTACCTAGCTGCTTGGGAGGCTAAGGATGGAGGATTGAAAGTTTGAGGACAGCCTCGGCAATGTAGTGAGACCTTGTCCCAAAATAAAAATTAATAAGATGGAAGGCTGGAGCTGGCGCTCCATGGTGGAGTGCTTGCATAGCAAGCATGAAGCCCTGGGTTCAGTCCCTAGTATCACCAAAAAGAAAAAAAAAAAAAATTAAAACCAACTCCTGTGGGGCTGGGGATGTGGCTCAAGCGGTAGTGCGTTCGCCTGGCATGCGTGCGGCCCAGGTTCGATCCTCAGCACCACATACAAACAAAGATGTTGTGTCCACCGATGATAACTAAAAAATAAAATTCTCTTTAAAAAAAAAAAAAAACCAACTCCTGGAATTAGTAGATAAGAATGTCTCTTCTAAGTGAAGTAGATAAGAATGTGTCTTCTAAGTGAAGAAATTCATCTAAAATAAAGGCAATTTAAATAACTGTCATATGTGAAAAATTATCTTTACTTCAAGAGTAGACTGAACTAGGCTGGGGATACAGCTGTGCTGGTAGCGATTGCCTTGCACGCACAAGGCCCTGGATCAATTCTTAGCACAAGAGAGAGAGAGAGCCAGCGAGTGCTGACCTAGTTACTACTGAATATGGTTAAAATCACTGAAAAGCAATCAGAGCTCCTGGCCACATCAACTTACCAGTTGTTGATTGGTTTTACTCCTCATCTTCTTTGTAAATATTACTCTTTTGATTAGAGATTTGATCAAAAGAGATCCCCAGAGTTGCTGCTCCTGGCTCTGTTGGATATATGACCATTTATTTGCATGATAATTGTCAAAATATAACTTCATTGGTTAATTAAGTTGAACTAGTTAATTTGGTCTGGAGAAAGGCAAAGTAACCCCTATGGGCAATGAAGAAATATATACCTCACCTGAATATTTGTAGACAGGGAGATTTCACAAGGGTCATGTGAGCAAGCACATACTTTTCTAGGCTAATCTATATCCTGTAGATAGATTCTGTGTCTGTAATTTCCTAGTTATCCTGTGGGTAGTAATACCAGAAATTTTGGCCAACATGTTTCAGAGAATGCAAGATCTACCATTAATCTTTTCCCATTACTATAGCATTGCCTGTGCAGATAAAAGACAGTGAGGTGGGGAAGTCACTAGTGCTTACTGATGGCGATGATCTCCAGTGATAATCCTTATGGAGATGCTGTGAAGCAGTCACTATGATTAGTATTTTGCATTCTTAGCTTTCCTGTTTGCTTCCTGTCATGGGTAAATTAGTCATATGAGGTCAGGAATAATGTTCTTCCATTTCACTTCTGTGAGGAGGAGAAAAATGTGGCCAACTTGGGAATCCTTACATTCTCCAATGACACGGTTATGTTTTACTTTCTCTGTAGTAATGGAACGGCGTTATCCCAAGGAGGTTCAAGACCTTTATGAAACAATGAGGCGATTTGCAAGGATTGTGGGTCCAGTGGAACATGATAAGTTCATTGAAAGCCATGCATGTAGGTGGTTTTTGAGCCTTAATGAACAAGTGTGTGTGTGTGTGTGTGTTTTATGTGAGGTAAATAACATGGATATGTCTGTTTCTACTCCCCTTTATTATTATTGAAATAAATTTGGAACTGTGAGAGCAAGAAAAGGGATGTTAAGGGGCTGGAATTGTGGCTCAGCGGTAGAGCGCTCACCTAGCACAGGCGGGACCTGAGTTCAGTCCTCAGCACCACATAAAAATAAATAAATAAATAAATAAATAAATAAATAAAGGTATTGTGTCCAACTACAACTAAGAAAATAAATAAACATTAAAAAAAAAAAAAAAGTAGTTTTAAAAATGGGAGGCTGAAGCCGGGCGTGGTGGCGCACGCCTGTACTCCTAGTAGCTTGGGAGGCTGAGGCAGGAGGATCCCAAGTTCAAAGCCAGTCTCAGCAACTTAGGGAGACCCTGTCTCTAAATGAAAATTTTTAAAAAGGGCTAGGGTTGTTGCTCATTGGTTAATAACCAGCCCCTGGGTTCAATCCCCAGTACCAAAAATGGGAACAGAGTTGGATGACTCATGGAAATTGTACTTCCATCATTCTCTTGCCTTTCTTTGGTATTCTGGAGGGAGGTCATCCATTTTATATTTTGATTTTTTACTAAAAAAAATTTGAAGTGAAGTCAGTAAGGCCTAACCTAAGACAGAATGGACTGGCTGACTTTTCTACACTTTTTATTATGAAATCTATTTGGCCCTTTAGTTTTGTTCTGGGTGGTTCTTTGCCAGGGCTCTTACCCTGTTTCATGCAAATATTTCTTAGGAAGCATCACAGGCATTTATCTGAGCCAGGTTGATTGTCCTCAGCAAACACCTTGTTTGGTTGGCATTCTGAGTGACTGATCTTTTACTTCCTGTCCCAGTTTGTGTCATCCCTGGTTTATGTGTCACTCCAAAGAACTACACCCCATGGATTGTCCAGGCTTTTCCTTCATCCTCTGTTTCAAAAGCACCCAAGTTTGAATGCCCTTTCACATAATAACCTGAGCAGTGCAACCTGATCTGTGTTCTCAGAGGAGGCAGAAATCTTTGGTTTATGGAAAACACAGTGCTCTTTTGTCCCTATAGGAGAAAAGCTGTAAAGAAACTAACTGGGACTTGAGTAGAGAACTTTTGTTCTTCTTTTGCATTAGGGCAACATCAAGTAATACCAGAGATGGGTTTCACAAACTTGGTTGTATGAGTAAAAATTTTGAGAGAGAATAGATAGACCAGGAAAGGTTGGTTATTTAACAAATTATATTCATTACTTTGGGGGACACATGAATTCAGCCAATTTAAGTTTTCTAGGAGATTAAAAAAAAAAAAAATTCCAGCTACTGCATTTGGAGATGGCAGCTGGAGACATTTAGAGTAGGCTTTTCTCAGCTTTTGGGTAAATTTCTAATAAAAGATTATCAATAAAAAGGATTCCCTAGATGAAATTGCCCAATCTTTTATGTAAGACAAGAATTACTGAAAACGCTTAGCAGCAGAAGTACTTATTGATGTTGATTTTGTTTTTAAATTTTTTTTTCCTTTGTTCTTTTGGGGAAAACAGTGGAATTTGAACTTCGAAGGGAAATCAAGCGGCTCCAGGAATATAGGACAGCAGGCATTACCAATTTTTGTAGTAAGTATATAAAAGGGGATCTTTATATGCAGGGATTCTCAAAGGGGTTGTGATTTTTTTAAATTAAGCTTTTATTTTTCAGAATGAATTTTCAATCTTTCTAGAAAAGTTTCATCTGTTAAATCCCTATAAATATCATTATATAGATTATCTGAGGTAGCATAAAAGTCATAACACATAGAAAAGAGAGTGGTGCTTTAGATGTAGGATTCTGCTGTAGCTCTTGTTTCCAATTCCAGGTTTTAATTTTACCCTTTTTAAATTTAGTTATTCATGGACTGATTGTTTTTATTTACCAAGCTTTAGCTGACTCTAGGTACATGTGCCCATTTACTTAAGGTCCTGTCATAATTATATTAATGCACCAGGCCCTATGAGAACTTGTTCAAACTTGCATCATGTCATTTAATGTCTCATGACAAACTTATGGGGTACTGTTACTTCTGTTTAATGAAGAAACTAAAGTTTCAAGATCAAGTTAACATTAAAGCCAGGTCGTATGGGAAGGCAGTGTATTACTGCAGTTAAAACCATACAGCTTACGCCTGGAGATATAACTCAGATAATTTGGTGATAGAGTGCTTGCCTAGCCTGTGTGATGCTCTGGGTTTGATCCCCAGCACAGAAAAAAAAAACAAAAACTAGTCAGGTTAGGTTTAGATTCTGACTCCACTGTTTACTGACTCTGTAATTCTGTTCAAGTTTTCATTTTCTGAGTCTCTTAGAATGAAGACTAAATTAGAGATTGTGTGCCTGGGCAAGGTGGCACATGCCTGTGATCCCAGTGACTTAGGAGGCTGAGGCAGGAGGATCACAAGTTCAAAGCCAGCCTCAGCAATTTAGCTAGGCCCTGTCTCAAAAAATTAAAAAAGGGCTGGGGATGTGGCTTGGTGGCTAAGTGCCCCTGGGTTTAATCCCTTTACAAGAGAGAGAGAGAGAGAGAGAGAGAGAGAAAGAGAAAGATTGTATGGAAAAACATAGCACCTGGCACACAGCAAATCCTTAATAAAGACTATTTTCTTTTTTTTTTTTTTAATATTTTTATTTGTAGATGGACACAATGCCTTTATTTTGTTTAGTTTTTTTTTTTTTTTTTTTGTTGTTGTTGTTGTTGTTTTTTATGTGGTGCTGGGGATTGAACCCGGTGCCTCACGCTTGGCAAACACTCTACCACTGAGCCACAACTCCAGCACATATACAGGCTGTTTTCTGTTGTTTTACTATTGCTGTTGGAGTGATCTATAGCATTCATTTCTTCTGCATATTTGAAGTTTCTGTGGTAGTTAAAAGATATCATCCACTACACACAAGAAGTAGCTATGGCCCAGTACAGTGGCGCATGCCTGTAATACCAGCAACTCAGAAGACTGAGACAAGAGGATCATAAATTCAAGGCCAGTCTCAGCAGCTTAGCAACACCCTGTCTCAAAAAATAAAAAGTAGCTGGCTGAGGCTGTAGCTCAGTGGCAGAGCACTCACCTAGCATGTGGGAGGCCCTGGGTTTGATCCTCAGCTCACATAAAAATAAATAAAATAAAGGACTAAAAAATAAATATTTAAATAAATAAAAATAAAAAGTAGTTAGCTTCTTAACATAGCTCTATGGATATAAGTTCAAGTGTAATAGTCTTTATTTTTAACAACAGAAACCATTTTGGAAATGTAAAATTAGCCAGGCACGGTGGTACATGATACTTAGGAGGCCGAGGCAGAAAGATTGCAAGTTCAAGGCCAGACTCAGCAACTTTAGTGAGGCCCTATTGTCAAAATAACAAATAAAAAGGATTAGGCGGGGCGGGGGTTGTGGCTCACTGGCAGAGAGCCTGCCTCACACGTGAGAGGCACTGGGTTTAATCCTTAGCACCACATAAAATTAAACAAAATAAAGATATTGTGTCCATGTATAACTCAAAAATATTTTTTTAAAAAGGACTGGGGGTGGTAGTGCTGAGGGTGTGGCTCAGTGGTAGAGCCCAGCACATGTGAGGCCCTGGGTTGATCCCCAGCACCATATAAAAATAAATAAAAGTATTATGTTCATAATAAAGGACTGGGGATATAGCTCAGTGGTAAAATGACCATGTGTTTAATCCCCAGTTCAATAATAATAAAAATAGTGAATGCAGTTTTGCAGAAAAAAGACAAACTGTTTGCTGATTGGTTAAGAGGCCCTTGCATTCTGCTGCATTGTTGTTGTGGTCATGGTGTTTTCTACACCTCCAGGTGCCAGAACGTATGATCACCTAAAGAAGACGAGAGAAGAAGAACGCCTTAAACGCACCATGCTCTCTGAAGTTCTCCAGTACATCCAGGACAGTAGTGCCTGCCAACAGTGGCTCCGTCGGCAAGCTGACATGTGAGCAATTCAAGACCTGGATGGGGAAGCACTCCTTCTGGGACACTTTAGCTTCACATGTGTTTCAGACTCTGTGGGCACCTGAGATGGCTAAGTAATAAAATCTGGTGGCTAGAAGAATTCAGAAAGATACTAGGGAATGATATTAGCCAAATTATATTGTTATATTGTGTGTATGTACAGATATGTAATGACAGGTCCCATAATTAAAAAAAAAAAAAATTCAGCTGGGTCTAGTGGTGTACCCCTGTAATCTCAATGATTTGAGAGGCTGAGGCAGGAGGATCACAAGTTTGAGGCCCTAAGCAACTTAGTGAGACCCTATCTCAAGATAAAAAACCAAAAACCTTCTTTGTTTTACCAGTGTTCATAGTCTGTTTACTGTTGTGGATGTTCTGTTTATTTACTGGAGATATGGCTCAATAGTAAAGTGCCTCTGGATTCAATCCCCAGTACCCTCCTGCTCCCCAATTGTTTTCAAAAAGATTTTAGAAGTTCATCTCAGAAATAGTACAGCACTGACAATTAAGAAACAACTGGCCTCCTGCAATCCTACTTTCCTATTGTAATCTTATTTTTTAAAATTAGTATGTTCTGCCTAGCCTTCCACCTGTGCCTTTTTTTCGCCCCCCCCTTGTCTTCTGGTATGATTTGCATTGAAAATCACATTCCTTTCTCTTCCCCATGAATGCTGTTGGGATGTTCCATGCTAAGATCTCTTATTTCACACAAACTAACAAACTTTCCTTAGCCAATCCAAGGAATTTTTTTCCCCTCAGAAGAGATTTTCTTTCCTGGTCAGTATAGTAAGGTATCCTGTAAAACATTATGCAGTTTATCTTATTATATCTCTTCAAAGTGACTTTCCTGATAAAGTCCCATAGGGACTTTTGGAAATTGCCTTCTTTGATATGACCTAAGCTTAAATTCCTTTTCTTTGTTTTAGTGATTCTGGGCTGACTCCTTCCATTCCGATGGCTTCGAATTCAGGTAATTATTTCCCAGGCAAGTCTTTTTTGTATGTTTGGTGCTGGGGATGAAACTCAGGGCTCTGTGGGTGATAAGCAAGCTCTCTACCACTTAGCAGCCTCCAGCCCCAGGTAAGTCTTGATTGTGAAGTTTGTATTTGAGAGGTGATCCAGTAGTCCTCCTCTTCTCAGTGGATTAATAGTAATCAAATGTTAGGCTAACTTATAACCAGAGTATGAAGACAGGTGAAGAAAGGATTCTAGAACGGTAGCTTCTTTGATTTACTAGTTTTCACAGTCTGTTTACTGCTGTTATATCTGCCACAGATTCTGAGATGCATCTCATACAAGATAAGTTAAAAATCTTTCTGATATGGGGAAAGAAACATGTTACTTGCCAGAAACTTCAGGCTTTTTATAAGTGGTAGACTTTATGTATTTCTATTTCTAAACTTTAACTCTTTGGGTATGTCCTATTTTTGAGATTAGTTTTACAAAGCAAGATTAAGCCATATGCTGTCTGATGCTCTTGGTGATTGGAAATCAATGACTAGGGATTTGGGAAGGTATTACTTGTGCTGCTCTGAATCAAGATTGTGGTGTTTCTTTGCCTGTTTTCCTAGTTATCATCTCCCTGTACTCCATATGAATAGATAGCCATTTCTCCTAATAAGAATATACAGACCATTCCACTGAGTAGGAATAGAGTAGTCAAAAAGCAATTCATGGAGCTGGGGATATAGCTCAGGTTGGTAGAGTGCTTGCCTCGAATGCACAAGGCCCCCAGCACCAAAAATAATAATAATAATAATAATAATAATTTGCTCTTTTACCATTGTTTGAAGGCTCTGAACAATAGACTCTGCTAAATTATTTATGACATTCAGGATCTAGATAGGGCTCAGATAAGGCTCTTTGATGAATAATATCCCCCTCCCCCCTTTGTTTTAAGTAAATTATTTCTGAATACTTAAAAGAGGAAAAGAAGCCATTTAGGGAGTTGTCAAGACAATGAAATCCATGTTTTATTTTCTGATTTTCTTACTTCCAGTCCTTCCATGCAATCTAAATACAGAATATTTAATACTGGCTAATTAAAATGAATGAACTGGCTAACATGATTACACAGCTTTGGTATTTGTGGGGTTTTTTGACCACATGCACTCACTTATTCACTGTTTTTTTGTTTTTGTTTTTAGGCTAGCGTTAGTTTTCCTCACCCCTTATATTTAGGTTGAGGAGACCCTGCTTTCTTACTGCTGGGAGTTGCTCTTTAGGTAATGAAAGGTTGAAAGCCTGGCATCACTGCTTGTAGCCAGCCTCTGGTGACTTGTGAGATGCCATATGATTTTTATCTTCTTTTTTGAGCATTTAGGGTAAGCCCTTATTTGATATTATAGAGGAGCCTCTTTTCCAATAGAGCGGTTTAAAATAGTCCCTTCTCTTTCTGTAAAAGGTGTTCCCCATAAAACTTGTTAATATAGTATTCTATATTTTCTTTTGCTTAACTCACTCCATTCACCCCTAGAACATTAATCTCAAATATACATTCAAAATACACCCACCCCCCACCCCCGCCTTCCCCGCCGCTGCCACCCCAAACTTGCACCTCAAACTTCCCATCCTGGCCTGGCCAGTGATCTCCTGTTTGGATTTCTTTCTCAGGTATGTGAGTTGACCTTAGTTCCTGCTTTGCCATATAATGGCTTATTGTTCCTGTGTGTGTATCTTTTAGGTAAACAGGGCTCCTTTGAAAGGAACAGATATTCTCTCACATATTAATAAGAAGGGCCTTTTGCTGGCCTAACAGTTTGCCTTTGATCTGAAGGCACATGGTATTTGGTTAATTACCATGTTTACCTTGTCTTGCTGGCAGAGTTGGGAGGATTAGGAATGTCTCTCCTGCAGAGTTGTTATTTCCATTCATCAGTTGTCAAGTTAGGCAGTGATGTCCTTTCTTTACTGAATGACATCTGAGCTTCGGATTTTAGTCTCCTATGTGGTAGGAAGAAGTGGATGATAACTGCTGTGATGAGCAGTCATATTACATGCTAAGATATATGAGATTGTGTACTTTGGCAGAGCAAAGGACACGTGAATTATCATTTTTACTTTATTTTTTTTTAAGAGAAAGAGAGAGGAGAGAATTTTTTAATATTTTTTAGTTTTTCAGTGGATACAACATCTTTATTTTTATTTTTATGTGGTGCTGAGGATCGAACCCAGCACCCCGCACATGCCAGGCGAGTGCGTTACCACTTGAGCCACATCTCCAGCCCCTCCCTCATTTTTATTTTCAAGTGAATTTTGGGATGTGCATGTTTCTAGCTAAACAGGCCTGAGGGGCAGGTTGAGTGTTTCTGCAGATTGATGTATTGATCCTACACCTAACTGGTCTGTGCTTCGAACTTCGTTACACTTTATACAGGAGCAGTTGTTGCTCCTATGAAATACATGTGGTTTTTTTTCCCTGCGTGTGTCTTGTAGGTAGACGGAGTGCACCACCCTTGAATCTCACTGGCCTCCCTGGCACAGAAAAGCTGAATGAAAAAGAAAAGGAGGTAACAAAAAGAAGGGGACTTTGGGGAAGAGAATACGGGCTGATTATTCATTTACTTTTTATGAGAAGCCCATTAAAAGCTGGGCATGGTGGTACCCTTGTCTGTAATCTCAATTACTTAGGAGCCTGGGGAACTATCTCAAATATAAAAGACTAGGGGCTGGGGTTGTGGCTCAGCAGTAGAGTGTTCGCCTAGCACATGTGAGATGCTGGATTCAGTTCTCAGCACCACATAACAAAAAATAAAATAAAGGCATGTGTCCAACTACAACTAAAAAAATATTGAAAAAAATATATATATATATAAATAAAGGACTGGGGATGTAGTTAAACCCCAGTACCACATATACAAAAAAAAAAAAAAAAAAACATTACAGTATCAAGCCTATTTTGCTCTGCTCATCTAACATGTACACAGGTCTAGTGTGTCCCAGTAGTCTAGGAGCTATCCTTGGTAGGTTTCAGAAAGCTCTTTTCTTGCCAGGCATGGTGGTGCATACCCATAATCCCAAGGACTTGGGAGGCTGAGGCAGGAGGATTGCAAGTTCAAGACCAGTCTCAGCTGGGCATGGTAGTGCACACCTGTAATCCCAGCAGCTTGGGAGCCTGAGGCAGGAGGATCACAAGTTCAAAACCAGCCTCAGCAACTTAGCCAGGCTTTAAGCAACTCAGTGAGACCCTGTTTGTAAGTAAAATATAAAAAAGAGAAGGGATGTGGCTCAATAGTTGAGTGCCCCTGGATTCAATCCCCCTTATCCAAAAAAAAAAAAGCACTCTTAGAAAATTAGTGAGGTCCCAAGCAGCTTAGCAAGATGCTGTATCAAAATAAAAAATAAAATGGACTGGAGATGTGGTGGTAAAACATCCCTGGGTTCAGTCCTTAGTGCCAAATATAAACAACAACAAAAAAACTTTCTTTGCCCTGCTACCATTCCTCTTTGGGGGGAAGTTCATGTGATAATGTCAATTAAATAATAATGATTCTTATTTACTGAGCATTTATTTTGTTTCAGATGGTAGGTACTTTATGTAAATGAAGTTTTTTTTATAAACTTAAAATAACTTAAATGAAAATAGGTATTTCCTATGAGATTGGTCACTTTGAGAAGTTCTGTACTTATTCCAACGATGTAACCTTCACTTAAAACATTTTTGGACTGTCTCTAACCACTTTTTATAGTGACAAAATAACTTTTATTCATTTGTTTTGTGGTGCTGATAATTGAACCCAGAACTTTGCACATGCTATGTAAGGATTCTGCCACTAGCTATGTCCCTAGCCCTAGTCACACATTAATTTTTATATATATAGTGGGACTGGGAATGTAACTCGGTTATAGAGTACTTGCCTAGCATACCTGAGGTCCTGGGTTCTATCCCCAGCATATTTCTCTCTCTCTCTCTTTCATATCTCTCTCTCTCGCTCTCTCACGCTCTCGCTCTCTCTCTCTCGCTGTCTCTCTCTTTATCTCTCTCTCTCTCTCTCTCTCACACACACACACACACATACACACACACACTGCCCTTGTCAGATTTTCAACAGGATATGTCTGAGACATGAAGTCCGTATTTCAACAGAGAAGCATCCTCTCTGCTCCTCACGTACCCCTTTTACAGTTCCCCAGATCAGTCCCCTACCTGCCATTCTGTGGCATTAGCTCATGTCACAAGGAACCATTGTAGTGTGGTTCTGTTTTATCCATCAGGAATGGTAAAGATTATTTTGGAGGTAGAAGGAGGTACATATTATATCTACATGTTGCTTAAGAAAGTCACAGGCCAATCTGATTCAAATTTTGAATGGCCTGGAAATATTTTTATCCTTAGCCACATAATGGTGACCTCAGACTACTCATTGCTAGACAATGGCAGGTGAACTGGAATTGAGCAACCTTTCTAGATTTTTAGCAGTTAAAGTGGCCTCTTCTCCAGAGTAGGAAATGTAATCACAAAAACAGGGACTACTCCTTAATGACAGTACTAACAATAATGTGATTCACACTTGAGAATCTAAGCACCTATACTCTGTGTCCCTACTGTGGCCTGTGGCTCTTCCTGGACAGAGTGTTGGGATGGTGTTGGGCCTCCACCCAGGCATTTAATGCTCCACTCCTGAGTGAGCCAGGCTCCTCAGGAACACATACATGTATTTCCTAACAGAACCAGGCCCCTGAGCCAGCCTGCACGTGCTATAGGCTCTCTTAGCATCACACCCTGATTTTTTCTTCCTGGGTGTCTATCCTTAGGTAGTGTTGGTCTCTAGATAGGAACAGACTAAGTGGAATGTGGTCCAGCCACTCAACAGCTCCTGTAAATAGTTTGAAGTTGATGTCACTTTTTTGTTTTTTGCTGTACCTGCTGGATTAAATTATGAGAAAGACAGATGTTAATGTTTATTAAATTTGCTGTGTCTTGCAGCTCTGTCAGATGGTGAGGTTGGTCCCTGGAGCCTATTTAGAATACAAATCTGCTCTTTTGAACGAATGTAACAAGCAAGGAGGCTTGAGACTGGCACAGGCAAGAGCACTCATCAAGATAGACGTGAACAAAACCCGGAAAATCTATGATTTCCTCATCCGAGAAGGATATATCACTAAAGCCTGAGGCTCCAAGGGCTTGGGATCACAAGTCAGAAGTTTGGAATGTGATGGGTCAAAGGACAGTGTAAGCATTCTGAAGAGTTTGATTTTCATCCAAATTATCATTGTAAAAAGAGGGGAAGGACAAAGGAAACCTTCAGTTGTATTAATGTCTGCTTTCTTCTTTATCCTGCTTTAAAGCACTCCTATGTTGGTATTGTGCTGCAGAGTTGTGTGCTAGATAAGCTATTATTAAATGTGAGTGGGCATTTATTCCTAACACCTCTTGTAACTAAAACAAGAACCATAGTACCTCACATCACAGTGTTGGTAGAAATAGAACCAAACCAAACCACAGTGTTTATTCCCAGGAGTTTAGCTCAGATCCTTGTACTTGAGAGCTATTTGCTGATTATCTGTTTTGCCTTCAGACATTGCAGAGAGATTTAGAATAAAAGAGAAAGGTTTGAGAACATGAGAAAGGCTCTCTTCTAAGGATATTTTAAGCTGAAACTTATGTTTATAAGCAAAGAGGAGGAATATCCCCCTGTGATGTTCTTGTCCCAAACTGCATCTCTGATGTCTGACTTTGTACTTTGCAGTGTGGCTGTCTGATCTGTAGTAGACTTTTGAGGAGGTGGCACCGGATATAAAATGTCTCTGTTATTTTTAGAATTAATGGATTAAAGTGTTTTTGCTATTTAATTTGTGGGTGTGTCAAATATTCTGGTAACTAAAGCACACTTAGGGTGTTGGATGCCCGCCCCGTCACGCTGTACCATCTCTCCTAACATGTGTGTCCTGGACTCACCCTGTTCTTACCCAGGGTTTCCCAGGATACCAGGTCCCTGAGGATGGAGATGATGCAACTAACCTCAGCTTTGCTTGGACTGAGACCTGAACCCTAATTTCTTATGGTGAAAGGCTAGCCTGCAATAAAAGCTGCTTTTAAAACAGAAGTAAAACAGCTTCATATACAAGACTCACTAGATATGGGGTGAGTAGCACCACCACAACTGAAACTTGGACCTCAAACCTTTCTGCAAAATAAGAAGCCAAATTCATGGATATTTCTGCTAGAAGCAAAATGTATATAGAAATTTATGCAGAATCTGCACAGATCACTTCCAATAGCCAATGATTCTTCAGTTCCTTTAACATTCAAACATGTGAGTAGTATGTGGTTCTTGGGAGCATCAGTGCAAAGTTTTGACTGATGTAAATATGCTTGCAGTTTGCTAGTAGACATCATATAGGGGATGAAAAGTGAAAAGGATACTTTTTAGAGAATTTAAATAGAAGAATTCCATTATTTGAAAAGGGTGGTTTGTGGAAATGGTTTTCTTTTTTTGCATAGTTTTATCTCTAGAAAACATATTCCATCACCACCATCACCCTGGTTAGTTATGAAGGAATTGCCTCTTATCCAAGAAACATACTTCATGTTTTGAAAATTTGGGACACAGTAGCCATCAGTGCAGAATCCTTCATCTTGATTAAGGGAGGCTTCTTGGGAGAGGTGGGTTTTGAGGCAATGGTAAGATCAAGAGGCAAGAGAAAAATGGCAGATGGAAGTGGGAGACTGTTCTAGACATAGGAGGTGGGGGATGGTGTGGGGGCAGCAGTGGGAATAAGGAAAATGGTGCCAAGAGATGTCTTTGGCTAGAACACAAGGGGCAGCTGTGGTAGTTAGGAGTGGGAGGTTAGTAGGACAGACTGATAGAAACCTCAGAACCAAATGAGTGCTGAAAAAATGGGTGGGGAATCAGTAAATTTGAGGAGGAGAAAAACATGGTTGAAAATAATGATAGAAAAATAAAGTTGCAATAACAAATGACTAGATTTTAGAAAGTAGGATTATTATTGTTTTGGTAAACCCAGCTTTGCAAAATTTAAGACTTAGTATCCCTAGTGGGTTTCTCAAAGGTCTAGCCTTATTTTGGGTGAGGAGTACTCTTGAAAGGAGTCCTTATTTTTTTGCATTTATAATAAAAGAGCACTTACTGGTATCCGATGTGACTATCTTAAATACATTATTTCCTTCTGTGTCATCACCTAGAGAAGGCCACTTCTTAGTTTTAAAAAACCGGAGCTGGCAAGGGTCTTTCCAAGAACATTGGATCTCCTTCTTTGCTTTTAGGCAGGGTTGGCCATAAACCAACTCCACTGATGAGATGTCACTCCTAGTCCAGATCAGCTCAAAAGAGGGAGAGTTTACTCTGGAAACTCAGCAGTATAAATAAAGAACAGGATCACAGAGCTCAAGAATTTTTATTCCAATTTAACAATAAAGATTTCTGGTGTGGGGCTGGGGATGTGGCTCAAGTGGTAGTGTGCTCGCCAGGCATGCATGAGGCACTGGGTTCGATCCTCAGCACCACATAAAAATAAAATAAAGATATTATGTCCACCTAAAACTAAAAAATATTTAAAAAAATGATTTCTGGTGGAGTTTTATCCATATTTTTCTCTCCCAGTGGTAGAAAACAGAAAACAAATTTCTTTCCATGTAATGAATCTCTCCTGTACTCAAAGACCAAGACTGTTTCTTGAGATCAGTTAATATGAAATATTTACAGATTATTTTTCCTGGGTTCCAGTTTCTATCCTCCTCATTTACCTTTCTCCCCACCCTTTTTAAAATCTGAACTTCAATTAAGCAAACCAGTCATTGAAATCTTCTTCAGCTGGTCAGTTAGTTGGAAAATTAGGAAGATTGATAGTATTCATCAGTAAAAACACAATCCCAATTGATAAGTTATTCTAATTTAGGAAATATGTAATCAGAGAACTAAAATCTCTGCTGTGAAGAATCAGAGGCCCAGGGCTGGGGACATGGCTTAGTGGTAGAGCACTTGTCTAGCATGCATGAGGCCTTGGGTTCCAACTTCAGTATTGCAGAAACAAAAGAATCTGAGGCCCAAATTACACATTCCCTATTTACATCAAAAAAACACTTTTCTACCCATCTCTAGGCAGGAGAGTGATCTGTGTTCTAAACAACATTCTGCAACATCATCCATCCATTTTTAAGTATGTCTTTGTGGATGCTTTCTGGTTTTTTGTTTTGTTTTTTTTTTAACTTGTTTGAATTACTGAACTGGGAGCTTTGCTTTCCTTTCCAATGTGCTTAGCTAGATGCAGCTCACCTTTCTCAGATCTGCCAAAAAAAAAAAAAAAAATCTCTGGGACAATGGGATACTGCCATTTCTGTGGTCTTTTTTGATTTTTCTGATACTAGAAATTGAGCCCAGGGGCACTTTACTAATGAGCTACATCCCCAATTCTTTTTATCTTTTACTTTGAGGTAGTTGCTTAGGCTGAGGCTGTCCTTAAACTTACCATTCTCCTGTCTCAGCCTCCAGAGTTGCTGGGATTATAGGTGTGCCCCACTGTACCTGGCTCATTTTTGTTGGTCTTGTGTAGAAAAGGTGGCCCAACTAAGATAAATGATCCCTCTTTGATCAGACATAATAATTAGCCCTTTTGAGTGAAATTGAACAGGATCTCAGAACTCAAGAAGGATTAGAGCAGCCTGTATGGTCAAAGTTATGTTGCCATAGGACTTTTAGGAGTGGAAGAATAGTAAAGAACATTTAATTGGGGGGATTTTAGAACCTAAGTAGCCTGTCCTGGAAACAGGCATCAGCACTGAAGTCTTAGTGTGCTGCCTTTGAGGAGGGGATAGAGTGGACAGTTTCCATATATAATGGAAGGAAGTTCTTTTTCTATTCATCGTTTGCCTGCTCTCCTGGCTTCCAGCAGTTGAGGTATATACTACAGTGAAAGAGTATCAGCTGCCCTTTGATTTGATCAGCCAAGCTTATAAATCAAAAACATAGGTATTTGAGGGAAGGATGAATGTTTCGCTCTGGCATTAAAATTGCTTTGTCACAATGAGTTACTTGCTTGTTACCCATCACATGCTAGGCCCTTTCCTTGTTGAGATGGTAATAAAGTGGGGATAAGAATAGATAGTGCTGATCGAGGTGGCACATGCCTGAAATGCCAGCGACTCAGGAGGCTGAGGCAGGAGGATCTCAAGTTCAAAGCCAGCCTCAGCAACTTAGCAAGGCTGCAAGCAACTAGGTGAGACCCTGTCTCTAAATATAAAAAAGGGCTGGGGATATGGCTGAGTTTGATTAAGCACACTTGGGTTCAATCTCTGGTTACTCCCCCCTCCCAAAAAAAAGAGAGAGAATATGGATAGTGAAGATTAAAGGCTTAAAACCAAGAGGAAAAAAAAAAAAAAAACTTCAAGGTCACTGCCCTTGTCTTTGAAAACACAGTGCTTAAACTTTGCTAGCCCAGAATTGTTCTATATCTTTTAGGGCTGAATAATTGAATTTGATGCATTCATTATCTACTTTGGAGCACAGGGGGTGGGTTTCTGTGGCACCAGACTAATCTTTCCTTCCTTCCTTCCTTTTTTTTTAAATTTCTCTGTGCTACTTGGTTGAACCCAGGGTTACTCTACCACTGAGCTATATCCCCAGCCCTTTTTATTTTTTATTTTGAGATAGGATCTCATTGAATTGCACAGGCTGGCCTTGAATTTAGGATCCTCCTGCCTCAGCCTCTGGAGTCACTGAGATTACAGGTGTGCACACCACACCCATCAAAGCAATGATTTTTCATCTAGTATGATCACTCCTGAGGTCTTATGTAGGGGGGAAAAAATTCCAGATGGCTTACTGCCTTGGTTCAGAATTACGTTGACTAGAATCAACATCTTAGGAAATATAGAAAGAAGACCTCATAATCATTTTAAGCAACCAGCACTTTCTTAGATTGAAATGTTGTCATCTTATCACCTCTTATTCAGTGAACTGACAGCTAAGTTCCAATTCATGACACTTCAAATGCAGTTCCCTTTTGTTAGAAGAGCTCTCTCTCCCAAGGGTACTTCCATTTTCAATTGTTTGAAATGACCTAGCCTCTCATTTCTCCCACTGAACAATAGAAAAACTGATTTGCTCCCCCCACTCCATTATCACCCTTCATGTAGGGAATTTCTTGAAAACAGAAATGTTTTAAGAAATAAAAATGTAATGGATTCTGGGATGTGGAACTTATTTATTTATTGTTTTGGTACTGGGCTTGGAACCTGGGACCTTGCATGTGCTAGGCAAATACACTACCACTGAGCTACAGCCACAGCCCCCCTCCCCCGCCTTTTTTTTAATCAATCATTGTAATTTATTCATTAACCATTGATTAAACTCGCTCTCGCTCGTGCTCTCTCTTTCTCTCTTGCGTGCGTGTTCTCTCTCTCTCTCTCTCTCTCTCTCTCTCTCTCTCTCTCTCTCTCTCTGTCTCTCTCTCTTTCCTTTCTTTCTTCTTTTGTGGTGCTGGGGCCACAGCTCTTTTTGAGACATGGTCTTGCTAAGTTGTCCTTGCCTAGGCTGGTCTTGACTTATCATGTTCCTCCCTTGGCCTTTTGAGTATCTGGGATCACATTGTTGTGCCTATTCCCAGTAAGAAAAGTGATTTTGAATTGGAGCTAAGATATCTTTTTTCCCCTCCAGTTTCTGATGTTAGAAAGTTGTCAAAGGTGAAATAGACAACATTCAGGGTAATTGAATAGTTTCTCCCAAAAATTATTGAAAAGGAGTGTACAAAAAGTTCAGATATGCCTTGAAGGCACTGGCTGCCAAGTATCAAGGATTGGTGGGCTGATGTGAATCTTCTGTGACTGAGGGCAGCAGTGTTCTGACCCTGATAACATAGGCATTTGCTGTTGAAGAGATGGGAAACAGCTCTTCCACCTGTTATCACCTTGTCCCATGTTAGAATCCTCTTTTTAATCAAGAGCAATCTGCAGCAGATAAAGCTACTCTGCCAGGGGATAGGAGCCAGAGCCCCCGTGTACCTAAACTGCAGCCAGACAGCTGAGAGCAATGTCAACTTTTCCTTGATCCCCCCACTCCCCTCCCCCGAAAATAATAATCTTCTCCTAGTTCTGAGTGTACACAGCTTCAGATTCAGGACACCTGTCAGATCTAAGTCAGGGCCTGAATTTTAACTTCATGATGTAAAGCAAAAAACGCTTTTGAGAGCACAGTCTCCCAGGAGTGCCTCCGCCCCCAGCAACTGCAGAAAGAAGGCGTCTGTCTGTGGGAGAGAAGGGTGGCTATAGACGTCATTGCATCATCCAGATCCCAGCTGTGACCTGGCTCAGAGTTTTCCAGTTAAAAATAACCATGGCTAAGATTTGGGGGAAAAAAGTAAATTGTTGGGTCTCCATGGAAACTAGGAAGAGGAAAGACAAAGCATGGGATTTCCAGCACAGGTGGCAAGATTGGGAGGATATAGGAGCCCTAAGCTTAGAGGCCCTCTGATGAAAAGGGATACCCCTAATTAGCATCCAGGATATAGCCAGACACTGCCCCAGGGCTCTGGAGACTCACAATGCAGAGGGTATGTTTACAGGGAAGTATGCTTCTTGAGTCTGGTGAAGAATTATTTGAGGTTACTGACTTTCTGTTACAAATTTGCTACTATTTAGCAAAGCAAGAGCAGATGGGCAACTCAGGAGGTTAGATGTTGCCTTTTAACCCATCTGGGAACCTTTGCTGCTCTACTATCACATTCCACTTCATCATTTGCATACTCAGCGGCTTTGGATGTTATGGGTAGCATTCCATAACCAGAGGGAAGTCTCCAAGCTTTTGGGCTGACGTGTACATGTACTTCCCTTTTGTAGGACCAGGTTTTTCCTCTTTGGTGTGGTAGGAAGTTATGCAAAGCAGCATTAATTACGTTGGGTGTCTTTAAAAGCATGTCTTTTACCTTTTATGGTGGTGGTATCATCACTACAGGTAACTAACTCTTGGGGGAGGGGAATATTTTCTTTCTTCACTCTACTTAAAAAAATTTTTTTTTAGTTGTAGATGGACACAATACCTTTATTTATTTATATATGATTCTGACAATGGAACTCAGTGCCTCACATGTGCTATGCAAGCACTGTACCACTGAGCCACAACCTCAGCCCTCTTTGTTCTACTATTTTTTTAAAATTTAATTTACTTTTTAGTTGTAGTTGGACACAATACCTTTTATTGTGTTTATTTATTTTTATGTGGTGCTGAGGCTCAAACCCAGCACCTAGCACACTGCTGAGCCACAACCCCAGCCCTTCGTTCTACTTTTTAAAGATTTTTAAAAAATATTTTTTCCTTTCAAGAAATACTAGAATACATTCTAGTTATTAAAAAAAAAAAAAAAAAGTACCAGTGCCATGAAGGGGGGTGGGGGGCACTTAACTCCTGAGCCACATTCCCAGCCCTTTTTATTTTTTATTTTGAGACAGGGTTTCACTAAGTTGCTTAGAGTCTTGCTAAGTTGCTGAGGCTGGCATTAAACTTGTGATCCTCCTGCCTCAGGCTCCTGAGCTGCTAGGATTAAAGGTATGCTCCACCCTGCCTGGCTTAAACACTCACTTTCGTTTTGTGTGGGGTTTTTTGGTGGTGCTACTAGGGATTGAACCCAGGGCCTTGTGCATTCAAGGTAAGCACTCTACCAACTGGGGTATATCCCTAGCCCTCTTAAACACTCACTTTTAAATGAAGGGTTTATGCAAGAAATAATTGAGGAAAAAGTACGAATTTTTTACTTTTTTGACATTACTGACCTTATACGGATACATGATCTCTTGTTTACCTGCCTGGTGTGTTAGAAAAATCTTGAGTACTAATCCTTGTTCTGCTATTTAGTCATATGCAACCTTGGGCAAGTTTCTTAACCCTCCTGTCTAAAGTGTGGTTGATAATCCCTACCTGACTGGGTTTGGTGAAGATTAAATGGGATAAATAAAGCTGAGGGATGTGATCAGTGCTGGAGCATCTGCCTAGCAAGTGTGAGGCCCTGGGTTCCACTCACAAGTACTGCAAAAGAAAAAGATGAACGGAGGGGGGATAGGGTATATATCACATAAGGTATACAACACAACTGGCATCTCCCTTTCTTTCCCTTTGAGCCTTTGCTAGTTCCGTTTAACTGCATTCAGGTTGTACCACATCATTCACATCATGCTAAAGTCACACGGAAGGACACTGAAATCTTGAGCCACAGAATATAAAAAGAGGCAGATGTGTATTGTGCATGGATGCTGTTTATCTTCAAATTCGCATCACTGCATCATTGCCGTAGCCCTGGTGTTGAATTAAAGGTAGAAAATTTCAGAGACAGATTTCAAATTACCTAGTTATCCTTGACATGTTGTAATGTTCCCTTATGTAATGCCTAGTCCAAGAAACTTGATGTTGGTTACAGAACTATATATTATGATTGTAACTGTGTAAAGAAAACTAAAAAATCTTTCATAGAAAAAAAGACAAATTCAGGTGCTAATCACTGTTTTGTTAATAAAGTGATGGTGATGCTTTTTCTCTTATTTTCCTTTTTTCGTTTGTAATATGACATTTCTTTATTACTAGAAAATTAATTTTATGAGAACTATGAAACTAAAAATAGAAGATTAAAGCATTTTTTCATGTAATAAAACCTAGTTAGTCCTTATATAGGTGTTCTTACATCTTCTGAAATAGCACACGCCTTAGGCAAACCTCTGTAGTAGATGAAATGTATCTTAAGACTTCTGTCCTGCTAATTCTTTTATTTTTCCCACATGCATAGAGTTTTCTCCCAGGTACCTGGTGACCACTGTTCCTCTCAAACCTGTTGAAGGACAGTAGTTTTAAAAATGTTTGCTTCTCTTAGGGTATTTGCATCTTTATAGAAATCAGTGGCATACATATAAACTGTAATTACAGTCACTAGTGAGCAGGCTTTGAAATACCTGTGAGGCACAAGACCTAATGGCTCCCTGAAACCAAACTTCTGTAGACTGGAGTGTCCTGATCACTGCTCTTATCCAATTCTGACAGGTAAATCAAAGCTGTTGCCAGGTTTTGTTTTTGTTTTTGTTTTTTGGTATTGAATCCAGGGGTATGTACCACTGACATCCCCACCCCCCTTTTTAAATTTTTTTGTCGTTTTGTTTTTGTACAGGGGATTGTACCCCAAAGCTGCTTAACTGCTGAGTCTCATTACCTGTACTTAATTTTTTTTTTATTTTGCTGGGTGTGGTGGCGCACACCTGTAACCCCAGTGCCTTGGGAGGCAGAGGCAGGAGGATTGCAAGTTCAAAGCCAGCCTCAGCAAGAGGCACTAAGGAACTCAGTGAGACCCCGTCTCTAAATAAAACACAAAATAGGACTGGGGATGTGGCTCAGTGGTCAGGTGCCCCTGAGTTCAATCCTCAGTACCCCAAACAAAATTTTTAAATTTTTTTTTATTTTAAGTGTATCACTAAAAGGCTTACAGCCTCGCTAAGTTGCTGGTGCTGTCCTCAAACTTGGAGTACTCCTGTCTCAGCCTCCTGAGAATTTTAGGTATACACCACCACACCCAACTTTTTAATGTTTTATTTTGAGACAGGGTCTAACTAAATTCTCAGGCTGGCCTTGAACTTGCCATCCTCCTGTCTGAGCCTCTTAAGTAAGTAGCTGGGATTACAGGTGGGTGCCCTATGCTCAGTTTACTGCCAGTTTGTTAGCAAGAGGCAATGATATGAATGGAAGATGCAACCATTCTTTCTCAGGGACCCATAAAAGTGTATTCTAAGTAGCCCATTGCCCAACCAGTGAGAATATGTTCAGAAAAAAAGACATTAGGGCTAGGGATATAGCTCAGTTGATAGAGTGCTTTCCTCGCATGCACAACACCCTGGGTTCAATCCTCAGTACCAAAAAAAAAAAAAAGAAAGAAAGAAGACATCAGAAGCTAATTGGAGAAGAAGTCTCCACTCTTTATTTGCTTACTCAAATCAATTCTCATCTAGCACAGATGCTGCAGTGCTCTAAAGAACTGTTTATTTCGTTGTAGTCAGGAAGACCCAAACTCTTGCTGGGCCCAAATCATACTTTTGTAGGAGATGACCCCTAAAATAATTGACACCCATAAACTCACATATTTATATTCTAGAAAGTGCTGTCCAGACCAGGTGCAGTAGTGCATGCCTATAATCCCAGTGACTTGAGAATCTAAGGCTGAAAGATCAAAAGTTTGAGGCCAGATTCAATTATTCAGCAAAAACCTAAACAATTTAGTGAGATCATGCCTCAAAAAAGTAAAGGGGCTAGGATGTAACTCAGTGATAAAGCACCTTGGGGTTTAATTCCCGGTACCAAACCAAATCAACCAAAGCTGGGCCCCATCATGCACACCTGTAGTCCCAGAGGCTCGGGAGACTGAGGCAGGAGGATGCAAGTCCAAAGCTAGCCTCAGCAATGTAGCGAGGTCCTAAAGCAACTCAGCAAGACCCTGTCTCTAAATAAAATATAAAAAAGGGCTGGAGTTTAGGGCTTCATCATGTCTTTTGGGGGGAACACAATTCAGTCAATAACAGGGAGATAATGTTTTGCTTAATTGGTGTTCAAGGTGAGTGCTCCCTATCAAATTGATCACAAACATTCATCTGTAAGAAAAACATTCTCAACTTTGGTCATACATACATAGGCAGTGCTCAGATTTGGCTTGTGGGCCATAGTTTGCTGACCCCTGGTTAAGATATAGATATACAGATAGTAGAAATGATTTAAACAACAGCAGCAACAAGGGAAGAATGATAATATTTAAGGTAGTTTTTACTTGTGAGGTGGGACAAGGAAGGAGGATAGAGTGGAGAGGAATAGACAAGTGGCTTCTAGGGTGGTGGCAATATTTTATTTCTTGGTTATACCACCGTTCATTTTGTGGCTCAGTGGTTAATCGCCCCTGGGTTCAATCCCTGGTGCCACCCCTCCCCCCCAAAAAATAGTGTTGTCCAGTAAGATTTAAATTTGAACTGATTAAAATAGAATAAAATAACAAATTTAGTTCCTTGCTCACCCTAACTACACTTAAAGTGCTCAGTAGCTCCCTAAGGCTAGTGGGGCTACTATATTGATACTGTATTGGACAATGAAGATGTTGGTGGTCACACCAAGTTCTATTGGACAGTGCTAGTCTGGAACCGCATACTTTACAGACCCTTTTTTTGGCAGAGGCAAACACGAGTCCACACTTCCTCATTCTGTAAAGACAGAAAGCATCTCCCTCCCCATAGGCATATGTACAATCATTACATGGTTATTACTTGACTTCAGCACTTCTTCTTACTTTTCTTAATCTCGCCATCTTTAAGTCAACAGCACACTCCACATGTACTCTATTTTAGCCCATCTCCCTCCTCTTCACTGATGATGATTCTTCATGCTAGGTTTAGTTCCCATAGTCCATGAAATACCTAACTCCTTGTCACTACTTAGAGATTGTTTTGAAAACCTATGTTAACAAACAAGCTGGAATCTGATGGGCGATATGACTCTTTGTCCTGCTGAGTCATTAAATTGGCTGAAGGAAGGACTGTAGGGAGAAAAGCTGCATACAATCATTTCTGTTAGAGAGTTTGCTATTTTGGTATTGGCATGTCAAAAATAAAGTCACTATATGAACTGCTGGAACAATTTGCCTAATTTTAAAGCTTTGATTTTTTTTTTTTTTTTTTTTTTTTTTTTTGAGAAAAAGGAAAAAGGTTTAGGTTTATTGCTTTGCTAGCAAAGGAGAAACACAGGGAACTCCTGTCCCAAAGGCTGTGATTCTGCCTATCCATAGGGATACAGTCAAAGCATCAAGGGAACCCCTATCACAAAATCAAACTCATGGCATTAAAAAAAAAATTGTAAGATATGAAAAATTTAGTTTCTATCAAAATAGGTTCCTGCTCTCATAATGTCAGGTTAAAAAAGTATAAATTTACTGGAATTTTAAACAAGAAACTGACTGGGCCTCTGTGATTCCAGAGGTTGATGCAGGAGAATTGCAAGTTCAAATTGAGGCTCAGCAATTTAGCAAGGCCCTGAGTAACTTAATCAGACCCTGTCTCTAAATAAAAATATTTAAAAAGGGCTGGGGATGTGGCTCAGTGGTTAAGTGCCCCTGGGTTCAATACCCAATACCAAAAACAACAACAAAACAAAGGCAGAGCTGCATGTGCCCATCCACCTCTCTAATCCCAGAAATTTAGGTGGTTAAGGTAGGAGGAGGATCACCTGTTTGAGGCCAGCCTCAGGTAATTTAATGAGACCCTCTCTCTCAAAAAAAAAAAAAAAAAAAAAATCAAAAGGGCACGGGTGTAGCTCAGTGGTATATGATACCTCTGGATTTAATTCCCAGTAACACAGAAAACTGAAATAACAACAAAAAGCACCAGACGCAGAGAAGATTTGTCAACACAGAGAAGGCAGTGTTGTTGATGAAAGCTTGGTCCTGGTCCCCGATGCCAATCCAATAACAAGGACACCGTTTTGAGAAAAAGGAAAAAGACGGGTTATTGCTTTGCTAGCAAAGGAGAAACACAGGGGACTCCTTTCCCAAAGACTGCGGTTCTAGCTTTTTATGGAGGCAAAAATAAATCTCTACCATCTAGGCCTTTTTCGCTTTCCCAGGATTATCACTAAAATGTCTTTGATGTTATATTTTTATCTGGGAAGCAGACAAAACTTCTAGATATTCCAGCACCCACAGGATGAGTCTGAATCTGGTTGGCCAATGGCGATCAGGAAGAGCATTTAAAAAGCCTCAAAGCTTTTGCTTCAAGCTGTAGAGAGATGTAAACCCAAGCGCGGTTTATGCTCCCCCTTTAACCCCTCCCCCCAAACCTATGACTACTCGTTTGACTGTTCAGCAATTCTGATGCCAACGATTTACAACGGTGAGGAGCTGGGTCTGGTGAGTACAGGACTGGGCATGGAGTTGGCACTCTGGTGTCTGACTCACTGCAGAGCTTGAGGAAGTCGCTCATACCTCCCCTGTGTTGCCCTTCACCTGCTGGGGGTGGGAAGGCGGGGAGGGTTGTGCTGAAGAAAGTCCTTTTTGCATTTACTCACGCTACGGATGGGCAGACCTAAATAAAAAAGGACCCCCCCCCCCCGCCCCCGGAGAGTGTCACAACAAATAAACCTTCAATGAATCCATGTGTCCAGCCTGAACTCCTGAGACCCTACCTGCCCACTCTAGGAGCACTGATGGGCACTGGCGCTGTGGGGCCGGTGGTTTGGGCGTCTTGGAGCAGGCAGAAGATCATACCTTTACCTCCGTTTGAGTCTCGGATAAGATAGCTTTCCACAACAGTTACTAGAAACTGCCCACACCTGTCCAAGCAAAATTCACCCAACAGTTGCCATGAGACTTATTTTGCCTTCAACCTTCCATCCTAACTCCTGGGTTCTCCCGCGCCGCAAGGAAGGTGGGGGTGGGGAGAGAGGCGGTGATTAGTCACTCTCTGCGGTGCTCGCACCTTTTTATATTTGTATTGTTTTGTTGCCTTTAATACTCTCACATCCAGAAAGTAGTACCCAAGTACACTACCCCTGCACCCCTTCTCAAAATCAGCTGGTGGGCAAACGCCTAAGTGGGATGGAGGGGGGGTCTATGTGTGAGAGACAGGTGACAAAACTACACCTGACGCCCCTAGACTGAAGCGGAGGAGCTGCTGACTCCTGAGTCCTAGGGAGCGACCCGCCGCAACGCTAGGCGCGGAGACTCAGCGCGCACGCGCAGTGACGGACGCCCCGCGCGTCCACCTCGGGCTCCCCCCGCCCATACCACTCCTCCCCCGCCCCGGGTTCGCCCCCTCGGGAGAGGGCGACGGGGCGCAGGGAGCGTGCGCGCGGCCCGCCCCGGGCGCGGGCGGAGAGGAGAAGGAGGGGCGCGCGCGGCTCCCAGCCCGCAGAAGCCGGGAGCCGCGCAGGAGGACGGAGCGTCAGCAGCGAGCCGCGCCGCGCCGGTAGGGGGCCCTGAGGCCCGGGGGGTGGGGGCTGTGCGGGTGGGCGGTGCGGAACTTCGCGCCTACCGGGCCCGGGTCCTGGCGAGACTAGGGGCCCGGGACCCGCTCGACCCTCGTCTCTGGAAACTTTGTGCCGGCGAACCTACCTTCTCCCGGGCGGTCTGGCGTCCTGGAGGCAGTGTGGAGTGGAGGGGGGACCCGGAGCCCTCCGCCGCTCCCCCTCCTCCCGGGACGTCGGCGCGCACCCCTGTGGCTCAAGCAGCTGCCGCCGATGCGCCAGCCCTGGGACCCCGGCCCTTTTCGCTATGCCACCAGCATCCTGGTCTGCTTCTCCCCTCTGACCCCTCTCCTCGCCAGCCCCGCCATGGCCTTTCTACCTCCTCACCCCACCGTGAGCATCCACTTGCGGCGGATCTTCAGGAGCCGCGGAGGCTTTTTGCATCTTCCAAAGGTTTCTAGTGCATTGGTAGAAACAACTTGACTTTCAGCGATGCCAAGTATTCAACTTGAGTATTTTTCTGGTGTGCACGACGCCAATAAATAGCTTTTAAAATTTCTCCTAAGTACCCTTGCTCCGGAGCGAAGTTGAGTTGTGTGAGGTGGGGGTGGGGGAAATGAGTGCTGTAGCCACCTTAAGTGGATTGTATAACTATATTTTATTTAGGTGGATGTTGCCAATGGTATCAGCCAGTGTTATGGTAACTGGGCATCCCGGAGGCAAGGGAAGGAGGAGTGACTTAACCATACAGTTTTACTGTGTAGGGATTTTTTTTTTTAACCACCTTGTACTTTCCACCCAGCAGGACCTTAAGGCATTTGGCATGTGTTAACTCGTTAGCTGTTCATTATAGTTTATAAGAGGAGAGCATTACCTTCCCGTTTTACAGGTGCAAAAACGGAGGCAAAGAGCAAACTTCTGATTCTTGACTGGCCTTAGAGGAATAATGGACCGTAAGATTTAACCCAGAGTTTGCTGGAATTCCTCCCCCTAAATAGCCACTCCGAAGTATAAATGGAACGTTGAAAAGTCTTCCCTTGAGATTGAACATTTCAGTGAAAAAAGAGGCCAGTGACTAGCAGCCCCGTGAATGCTACTGCTACAAAGTTAAGTGACATCTGACAAGTCACAACTTCTCTGTTAATTTCCTGCTCTTTAAATGAAGGAAGCACGAGTACTGTATTCTTTGTAAAGTTGTGTGTGTGCGGGCTCCATTCCCTGGAGCTGAGTTTGGTTATTGTTACTTGTAGACTCATAAAGGTCCCCAGTCTGGGCTCCCTTGAGAAACGCAGGGAATGAGGCACTCGCAGAATGAATTACCACCTCTTCTTCGCCAGAGACATCTTGAGAATTCCCATCAGGCTGGGTGAGAGCTGCGAATTGAGAATTCCCGGGAGGAGGCAGGAAGGAGCCCTACACAGGCGGCTTGACACATGGGCCCCATTCCTGCCTCCAGCTCTGACTCACCTTCTGACGCTTGGGGGAGGAGAGAGAGCTGCTTGGTATTTTTGGCTTTCCCCCATAAAACAGGAGACAGTTTCCTTCATTTCAAGCCATAACATCAGTGTAGAAGGTGTCCCTGCTGAGTTCTCTCTGAAATCTTTCATATTGGTTGACTACAGGTATGAATTCTGTGATGTTCTTTAATAGAATGTCATATATATGTGTGTGTGTGTATTTATATAATATCATTTAAAAAATTAGCCAGATACACAAGTACAGCAAATCCTTTAAGATCTTAGCATAAAAACTAGCATTTTAAAAAGATGGGCATTAGGAAGGGAACTGTTTGATGGATTCTTTTACAATAGGGATTTTGTTCTAAGGCAAGGTGGATTAAAAATGTTTTTCCAATATCACAAGAAATGCTTTAATTATTCTCTGTGTAAAAATTGAAAGTTTACCAATAGGTTATAGCTTTCTTTTGGACATCTTTCTCAAAAGTAACAGCTGTGTCTGTCTGTATTGGTTTGTGTTATCCTTCAGACTTTTCTCAGCATCTTCATAAATGTCTGTTTGCACAAAGTGATTTTCTAGCTGAAATTAATTATTTTAGAGTTGTCTGGTTCTGTTTATAGAGATTTTATTTCAGTCCAGAATAAGCAGCGTGCCTTTTTTTTTTTTTAGTTTTAGATGGACACACTATATTTATTTATTTATTTTTATGTAGTGCTGAGGATCAAACCCAGCACCACATAAAAATAAATAAATATAGGGCCTCACACCTGCGAGGCAAGCGCTCTCCCACTGAAGTACCGCCCCAGCCCCAAGCAGCATGCTTTTTAAGTACAACTGATTGTAAAGTTTTATTAACCCTGATGGCATGGTGGTATTTCTGAAGGCAGTAGGTAAATGATCTCTTTATAAACAACTTTAAAGTAATTGAATCATTATGATCCTTACTTTACTCCCAGATGCAAATGAAAACTTTCCCATAAAAAGAAATCTAAGACTAGGGTGTTCATCATCTCTTTGCTTAAAGGAGGCACAAAAGGTAGTGGAAGGCAGGGAGAGTTGCTAAAGCAACAAGGTGTAAACTTACAGAGCTAACATTTAAGGTGGTAGCTTTATTATTTATGAAAGCTTCAGGGGGTGAAGACAAAGGAAAGTGTTAATGGTTGTACAGTTCAAGTAGGTAATTTCAAGAAATGAGTGAGTTAAGTTCATATCAGCAGTTTATGCACTTATGAAAGAAATATTTTTTGAACTTTTACCATGCCAAAGGTACTGTGATGAATACCAGGGTAAAAGGCAAATAAGGTCCCTGGCATTATGAAGCTGATAGGCTCGTAGTAACATTCAGAGAGGAAGTAGTCTTTCCAGACTGGCCAGAGTTGTAATGGTTCTGAATTTTTGGAAATCAACATTATATTTATTTAATCTTTTAAATTGTGAATTATAACATGAAGAAGAAGGAGGTATAAAACAAATGGGTAAATTGATAAATTATTTTAAAGAAAACTCAAGTGTTTAATCATCTTGCAAGTCGAGAAGCGTCCTCTCCTTGTTCTTTCCTAAGGACAATAGGTAACCTAGCCAGTGACTACCCTGGTTTTTATGAAAATAATATCCTTTCTTTTCTATAGTTTTTGTCTTCTAAATAGCATAGTTGTTTTTGCTTGTTTTTCACCTCTATGAAATAAAATCGAGTGAGTAGTCTTTTGGATTTTTTTTCTTTTGGTTAATATATAATGCTGTAAAAAGTGTGTGTGTGTGTGTGTGTGTGTGTGTGTGTGTGTGTATACATATATTTGCTGCAGCATGCTCTTTTTAAAAATTCATCCACATTGTTGCCTGTGACTCTAATTCGTTTATTTTTGTATGACCTCCCACAAATTGTCTGTCTATTATTGAGGGACATCTGGATTGTTTCTGATCTTGGGCAATTATGTCAGGTGTGCATATTTTTAGCTTTACTAATTGATGCTTTTTGCCCAAAGTAATTGTACCAATTTTCATTCTTGCATTGGTGTCTGCCTTGAATCTATGATCCAGTATATTTGCTGTTTAACCTCAATATGCTTGCATACTTCTTAAATGAATAAATAAATGACACTTGTGTAGTCTGCATTGCGTTTATATTTACTTCTGTTTAGTTACATAGTTTGGACTAACATACTGCCCAAATCCTAGAAGTGTTTTTCCGTTGTGTTTGGTTGACAGATGCCCAATAGAATCCATCCATTGATTTTTTTTTTTTTTTTTTTTTTTTTAAGATAGATGACTAGTTATAGAAAATTGAACTACGCAAAATGCAGTACTGGAAATAAGTGTCTAGTACCTTGAAACCTTTTAAAGGTCTTGAGTGAATCCTACTGGTGAATGCTTGCCTGAGCCCAGCTCTGAATATAGAACAGTGAGTGTATCATGGGTGGGTGCAGGAGCTTGGGCCTATCCTTATTAAAAGTACCTTGAGGACAGGGACTCACACATTGTGTGTATACACACATTCCCTACGGGGCAGGGGGGATAGATTATTAAATTCAGGTACTTGTCCTTTCTTTCCTATGAGCAGAATGTTATATACATCTGTAGGTTTTTATTAGTTGCTCTGGGGTAGGGGAGGATGATGGAAGAGCCCAAAGGACCTGAGATTTATAGTTCCTTTTTATTTCTTTTTCTTTTCAGTGTTTGTTTACATAGATCACAATTTTTTTTGTTTGTTTACTAAAGTTGTTTTTTTTTCCCCAGATACTCCAATCATAATGTAAAAAACCACATACATATAAATTGGAATTTTTTAAGAAAAGATGATGGGAGGTGGATTAAAAAGCATTGTTGGAACCTTTTAATTTGAGTGATGAAGGAAGAGGTCCTGCTTGTGTGCTTTGATATCCCCTTGGCCTTCCAGAGGCTGCTCAGGTCACTGCCAGGGACCTGCTCAAGTCACTGCTAGGCATCCCATCCAGCTCACCTGGACACTTGGAATTCTTGCTCATAACTTAAACTAACATAGAGCAACTTCTTATCTCCTTTGGTCAGCTTTTGCATTCCCCTTGCCTGTATTGAAGTCTCAAGACTTCAGCTGATACAAGGGCTCTTTTGAAATTCATAGTTAACTACTGGGCTGGCTTCTGCCTTTGTCCTGTTTCATCATGGATGGTCCTGGCATGTTTTCTTTTTTACTTCTTAGGTCATTAAGTTTGTGTGTACATATGATAATACTCTTTTTGTTTGGTTTTGAGATGCTGGGGATTGAACCCAGGACCTTCAATGTACTAGGCAAATGCTCTACTACTGAGCTATACACCCCAAGCACAAGAAAACTTTTTTTTCTTAGGCAAAAAAGAAAACTTTTTTTTTGTTTTGTTTTTGTTGGTGCTGGGAATTGAACCCAGAGCCTTGTGCATGCAAGGCAAGCACTCTACCAACTAAGCTATATCCCCAGCTCTTTAGTTATAGTTGGACACAATACCTTTATTTTTATGTGTGCTGAGGATTGAATCCAGCGCTCCGCAAGTGCTAGGTGAGTGCTCTACTGCTGAGCTACAACCCCATCCTCAAGAATATTTTTTTTTTTTTTTTAAACCAGAAAATTTTGTTCCCTTTGACTGGTAGAAATTTGTGTGGCCAAGAGAATGTGTGAAGTTCTGGCCTTTCTTAGTTGGAAGATGACCTTTCTGGAAGTTCACGGAAGCACTGGTGAAAAGAAAGGCAGGAAGAATACTGTGAATACACAAGTTACATACAAGCTAGAAATCAGATTTTTTTTTTTTTTTTTTTTTTTTTATCTTACTATGGTTTGAACCCAGGGCCTCTCATGTGCTAGGCAAGCACTCTAGTACTGAGCTGCCTCTCCATTAACTTTTTAAATTTTATTTTGAGACAGAGTCTTGCCAAATTAGGTTGGTGATGAATTTGTTATTCTCTTATCTCAGTGCTGTGGGCCCCCTTCCCCCTTAGTAGCTGGGACTATAGTTATGTGTGCCCAGTGAAACCAAGATTTTTAATTAAGAATTTTGCTGATGTAGCTGTTGGGGCATGCTAGTATCTTTGACAGATTTTCTCACTAAACAACTTGTTATTCTATTCCCATGTGAAGAGTACTTCCATGTGCAGGCCAGAGACTGGAAGCGGGTTTGGATGGACAGCTATTCCTAGTAGTTCATTTTCTTCTATTAAAAGTAATTTTGGAAGCCAGGCATGGTGGAGCATGCCTATGATCCCAGCAGCTTGGGAGACTGAGGAAAGAAGATCGTAAATTCAAAACCATCCTCACAATTGTGAGGCACTAAGCAACTCGTGAGACTCTGTCTCTAAATAAAATACAAAACAGGACTGGGGATGTGGCTCATTTGTCGAGTGCCCCTGAGTTCAATCCCTAGTACCAAAAAAAAAGAAAGAAAAGAAAAAAGAATAGTAATAATAGTTAATAATTAATAATTTTGCATCCTGGGAATGTTGCTCAGCTTGCCTAACATGTGCAAGACCCTTGGTTCAGTCCCTAGCACCACAAAAAAGATGGACAGGGATGGAGCTCTGGTAGAGCTCTTGGCTTACATATTGGAGATCCTTAATATTATTTTCGGAGTGTTAACATGCTAGAAATACAGAATCCTAGACCTTCATCTCCCCTTCCCCAAATTCTGATTAATTAGATCCCGAGTGGAGTCTAGGAGTCTGCAGTCTAACAAGCAGGTGATTTTGATGTAGGGCATCTTAGCACCACACTTTGAGCAATACAGTTTACCATACCATGATGGTTTTATAATGTACTAATTTCAACCAGGTTTGGTAGCCTTCTTCTGTAAAAGGCCTCCTAATAAATATTTAGCTTGAGAGCCATGGTGGTTTTTGTTGCAGCTACTTAACTCTGCCATTGTAGTCAGAAAACAGCCGCAGTTAATATGTAACAAATGAGTGTGGCTATGTTCCAATAGAACATAATTCGTGAATGCTGAAATTTGAATTTCATGGAATTTTTATGTGCCAAAGTACTGTTCTTTTGATGTTTTTTTCCCCAACCAACTAGAAAATGACTAAATGATTCTTAAATCATGAGTGATACAAAAACAAGTGGTGGACCCAGGCTATTCTTGGTTGACACCTGATTGGAACAAGAGTAAAGTTCAGATGCCATTGCATCCTCTTAAAGAATGTGAATAGCAATATAGAAAAATTTTTAACATTTAATAAAACAGTCTTCTAATGGGGCCCGTGTATAGGTATTTTTAATTCTTTTTAGATATACATGACAGTAGAGTGTATTTTGACATATTATACATTCATGGAATATCACTTCCCATTCTTGTGGTTGTGCATGATGTGGAGTTACACGGTCGTGTATTCATATATAAACATAGGAAAGTTATGTCTTATTCATTCTACTGCCTTCCCTATTGCCATCCCTCTCCCTTCCCTTCATTTCCTTCGTCTAATCCATTGAATTTTTCTCCCCCATCTGTGCATTATCTTTTTTACCTTTTTTTTTCATTTGTATTATTTTGTTAAGACATTATTTTTTCAGGAGATTGTTAAGACCACTGGAATAATCAGGATCCTCTGCCTTTTCACTCCTGTTCAGCTTAAAATTCAGTTCTTCCCTTTGCTGTATATTGGTTCAGATACCCAGTTGCCTTCAGAGGGCTACTGGTCTGTTGTCTCTCAGTATGAGAGACTTTATTTATTTTGGTACTCAGGATGGAACCCAGGGGCACTCTACTACTGATCTACATCCTCACCCTTTTTATTTTATTTATTTTTGTTATTATTATTTGTTCTACTTGTACATGACAGCTGAATGCATTTCAATTCATCATACACAAATGGAATGCAACATTTCAATTCTCTGGTTGTACCCAATGTAGATGCACCATTTGTGCAATCATACATGTACCTAGGGTAATGATGTCCATATCATTCCTCCATCTTTCGTACCCCCATAACCCCTCCCCACCCGCCCCTTTGCCCAATCCAAAGTTCCTCCATTCTTTCCATGCCCCCCACCCCCATCATAGATCAGCATCCACTCATCAGAGAAAACATTCATCCTTTAGTTTTTTGGGATTGGCTTACTTTGCTTAGCATAATATTCTCCAATTCCATCCATTTACCTGCAAATGCCATAATTTTATTCTTTTTTAATGCTGAGTAATATTCCATTGTGTATATATACCAGTTTCTTTATCCATTCATCTATTGATGGACATCTGGTTGGTTCCACAGTTTAGCTATTATGAATTCAGCTGCTATAAACATCGGTGTGGCTGTGTCGCTATAGTGTGCTGATTTTTAAGTGCTTTGGGTATATTGATTGGGTTGTTTTTTTGGGTTTTTTTTGATATTAAGTCTTTTGAGTTCTTTATATTTAATCGTGGAGATTAGTGCTCTGAGATGCATGTGTTAAAAATTTGCTCCCATACCATAGGCTCTCTCTTTTCCTTTGCTGAGAAGAAGCTTTTTAGTATGAATCCATCCCATTTCTTGATTCTTGATTTTATTTCTTGTGCTTTAGGAATCTTGTTAAGGAAGTTGGGACCTAATCTGACATGATGAAGATTTGGGCCTACTTTTTCTTCTGTTAGGCGCAGGGTCTGGTCTAATTCCTAGGTCTTTGATCCATTTTGAGTTGAGTTTTGTGCATGATGAGAGATGGAGGTTTAATTTCATTTTGCTACATATGGACTTCCGGTTTTCCCAGCACCATTTGTTGAAGAGGCTGTCCTTTTTCTCCAATGTATGTTTTTGGTGCCTTTTTCTCATGTAACTATATTCATGTGGGTTGGTATCTGTGTCTTCTATTCTGAGAAATGGTCTTGCTTAGTTGCTCAGGTTGGCCTCTTAAGTTGCTATCCTCCTGCCTCAGCTTCTTGAGTTTTAGGGATTATAGGCATGTGCCACCATACCTGGCAAGACTGCACTGTTTTTATCTCGTCCTTCTCAAAAATTCTTATGGGTTTAATGCTTTTGATTTTTAAAGGAAAAATGGGAAATTAATGTATCAGTATTTCATATGTTATTAATTTAGCATAAAATCACACACACAAAGTGGAATTGGACCAGATGCATGATGAAGAAGTGCTTGTAGGGAAATGGGTGAAGCTCACTGCTGGAGTGTTGAGAATTTGATATGTCCTATGAGATATCAAAGGGTAAGGTGATCAAGGGTGATTATTAACTCAGATCTTCTCCTGTGAACTTAATTCTAATTGGTAAATTCCTTTTTTGTTTTCTTTAAAATAATGAACTTTTAAGAATTGAGATCTTTTTTTAAAAAAAAAAAAGTTTTTATTTATTTTTATGCAGTGCAAGTATCAAACCCAGTGCCTCACACATGCTAGGCAAGTAAGTGCTCCTTACAAAAATATCTGAGACCTTACAAAAGTATCTGCGTTTTTTTTTTTTTTAAAGAGAGAGAGAGAGAGAATTTTTTTTTTAATATTTATTTTTTTTTTTAGTTTTCGGTGGACACAACATCTTTGTATGTGGTGCTGAGGATCCAACCCGGGCCGCACGCATGCCAGGCGAGCGCGCTACCGCTTGAGCCACATCCCCAGCCCAGTATCTGCATTTTCTGGTCCTGCTTCTCGGAGGTCACTAATGACTTTGGCAATTTTTTTGCTGATTTGTGATTTTTTTTTTTAGGTACTTTGCCTCTCAGGATTCTGACTTATAAAAATCAAAGTTATCCAAGTGTCTATGATTCACTTTTAATTTTTACCTCTTACTCCTCTAAGATTTTAAAATACTATTTGTGTAAGTGGTTGCACAAATTGGTTTGTGGTTATCATTAAGCAAGGGTAATGTAAGTAATGTAATTGTAGACTTTTGCAGGCATTTTCTTGGTTCAGTTTTATCAGATTTTTTTTTTTAAAACAATTGACTTTATTTATTTATTTTTTAATATTTGGCAGACACAACATCTTTGTTTGTATGTGGTGCTGAGAATCAAACCCGGGCCGCACGCATGCCAGGCGAGCGCGATACCGCTTGAGCCACATCTCCAGCCCCAGATTTTTTTTTTTTTTAACTTAAAAATCATCTCATAGCACCAGCAGTTTAGGATTTGGGGAGATTAATTCCTAGATTATAGATAAAGCACAGACTGACCTTATGTTCCTTAATTCGTTTCTCTTTGCAGTTTTTTCTTGTTTTCCCCAAGAAAATGTACATTTCTGTAGTCTTCAGTTTGTGGTCTGTTGTGGTCAGGTTGTATGATTGATCAACCATGGACAGCTCATGGAAGAAGGGTTCTGGTCCCGGAGGGGCTACTAATTTTCTGTCTAGAGTCTAGGAAAGCCTCTTAACCTCCATTTACCTCTGATACCTTATCTGGGAGCGAAGACAGCAGAATGATACTAGTCTGGGAAAAGCTCAGCAGGCTCATGTAGCTTAAAAAGGGCAGGTGCTCTAGCTTGCGTCAGGAAGTTCCTTGAGATAGTGAGGTAGATGAATGAGTGGCACTGGTCACTTTACTGTGTATACAGTGACTTGGGATCTTGTTCTGTAGGTTTTGGGATGGTCCCTGAAATTCTTTCTATCAATGCTGTTAGGCCTTTGGTCACCTCTTTTGAGTAGTGCAGGCAGAAATGGATTGGAGAAAAACCTGCTAATCTAAAGACACCTATGGTTTGAGTGTCTCTCTCAGAGGTTTATGTGCTGGAGGGTTGGTCCTTAGTGTGGTACTGTTGAAGCAGTGGAGTCTTTGAGAGGTTGGGTCTATTGCAAGGTAATTGGGTCATGAGGGCATTGCCCTGGGAAGGATTAGGGATTAATGCTGGTCTTGGAGTGAGTTCTCATGAGAGCAAATTTTATAAAAAGCAACACTTGACCCTTCCTGGTGTCTAGCTTCCTGTTTTGCCATGTGATTTCTCTCCCTCTCCAGTGCTCCCACCATGAGGCCATTGTCATGTTGTCATATAGCCCCAGGAGCCCTCAACAGAGGCTGAACAGATGGAGCTGCCCAATATTGGACTTTTTGTCCTCCAAATCTGTGAGCTAAATAAATCTTTTCTGGGGAATGGGGACAGATATGAAGAGAATGTTTTGGGATTGAATGCAGGGCCTCTTGCATGCTAGACAAGAGTTCTGCCACTGAGATAATACCCCCAGTCACCCCTGCTCCTTTTTTTTCAGTACTAGGGATTAAACTGAGGGTCTCATGAATGCTACACAAGTGCTGTACTACTTAGTACATTCCCATCCTATTTTGAGACAGTCTCACTAAGTTGCCCAGGTTGGCCTCAAACTTGCCATCTTCCTGCCTCAGCCTCCAGGTAGCTGGGATTATAGTCACTTGCCACTGTGCATGGTGCACCGTCTCTTTAAGATAATCAAATTAGCAGTGTTATATCTTGTTACTTTTATGTTCCCTGTTCTACTTTGTGTTGCTGTGTAACATAATCCCAGAACTCAGTGGTATGAAATAACTCTGTATTCTCACAGATTCCTATAGGTCAGGAATTTGAACCTTATAGGGTGGGGACAGTTTGGTGGCTGGCTGCTTGCATGTCAATGAAGTGTCTTTACTCACATATATCTTGGCTATCACCAGGGCTATTGATTGGATCACCCACATATGGCTTTTCCATGCATAGCTCTGTTGGGCTAATTTGGTTTTCCTCACAGCATGGCAGTTGAGTTGCAAGAGCAGATCTCAAGAGAACAAGGTAGAAAGAAGTATGTGGCATGTTAGTAAGTATCATTTCTACTGTTTTCTTTTGGCTCAGGCAGTTGGGAAGGTTTCTCCAGGTTCAAGGGCAGGAGATACCATCTAACATTGGATAGGAGGAATGTCAAGATTATACTGTAAGAACTTCTGTGTAGGGCAGGGCATGGAGGTACACGCCTGTAATGCCAGTGTCTTGGACTTGGAAAGTGGAAGCAGGAGGATTGCAAGTTTGAGGATAGCCTCAGCAATTTAGTGAGACCTCAGGCAACTTAGCAAGACTCTGTCTTAGAATAAAAAATAAATGAACAAAAGGGACTGGAAATATAGTTCAGTGGTAAAGCACCCCTGGTTTTAATCCTCAGGACCAATAAAATGTCTTGTAGGATGGATATTGTTGTGTCCATCTCGGCAAATACATTTTGCAGCAGTCTGCAACAACGTTTAGTATTGAACACGGCACAGATTCAGCAAACACTGTTGTATGGATGAGCGATGAATAATTTAAACATTTAGTTGGGCAAGGAACAAATTTAAAATTGCAATTCCAGATGTGAACAGATTATGGTACCCAAATGCCTTCATCTTTAATAGTTATTGATAGTGTCTTTGCCATACTCATTCTATTCCAACATGGAAGATACATGAATTTATCATGTGGAACTAAGTTCTTAAAATCCTGCCTTGGCATTTTTTTTTTTTTTTTTTTTAAATTTCTCCTGTGCTCATGAAGTGTCCAGCCTGTCTCCTCCTTACAATGATGGGCTTTTGTTAAGTTTAGTAAGTGCCATGTTAAGGGGCTAGAGTCCACTTGTGGTCATTGAGATGGGCAGGTTAGTCACCACTACATAGGCAGTTGCTTGGTAGCTGTGTGTCACACTGGGGGAGGATGTGGCTAAACAAAAATGGTACTCTTCAGTCTTTAGCTTTATGTGTATGATGTGTATTTAACTTCATGTCCAAACACTAACATATCAATTAATTAATCTGATGGGTGACCTTGTCTTCAAATATAAGATGTTGTGCTGCTTCAGCCAACTGCTGAGGCTTTTCAGGTGCCTGAGGACAATTGGTGAATATCTTTTACTTTGACATGAATATTACTCAATATTTGTTTGACTTTTTTTCCTATATTTTTTAGTTGTAAATGAATCTTTTATTTTATTTATTTATTTATTTATTTATATGCGGTGCTAAGGATCGAACCCAGAGCCTCACACATGCCAGGCAAGTGCTTTACCATTGAGCCACAACTCCAGCCCTGAATTTTATTCTTAATGTTATATCAGAAAGTTACTTTTCTTTAATGAAAGATTGCCACATTGTGATTTTATTTATAAGAGTGAATATCTTAACTCTTCCCCCAGTGGAATACATTTCTGATTTAATAATGACAATGAATTAAAAAGTAATATTAGGACAGTGCAGGCTAAAATGTTTCTTTTTTAAAAAGAATGACTTCAAGGTGTTTATTTTTTTATGCATGCCATATTGGAGGCTGAAGCAGGGGTGCTGTACCACTAAGCTACATCCTAAGTCCTTTTTATTTTTGAGACAGGGTCTTGCAAAGTTGCCTAGGCTGACCTTGAACTTGTGATCCTCCTGCCTCAGCCTCCTGAGTAGCTGGGGTTACAGATGTGTGCCACCATGTAGTTTGTGTGTTTTTTTAAAAAAGAATTATGCATTAAGGGAAGGAGAATATGTGATTTTGTGAGATTTTTTCAGTATAAAATAGTGACGGTGTAAACCTATAGTGTGTATTCTGACCCTCTGAAATTCCTAAAGCCAAAAATATTTTAGATAATTTTATATTCTCTGGCACCATTGTGACCATTTTCTGCTTGTTCAACATGAGAAGAGAAAGCAGTAAGTAGAATTTTACTACTTTAACTGCTGATTCTAGTGGTGGTTATCTAGAGAAAGAGAAGGAAAAGTAGCCCCTGATGGCACTGGGGTGGATGCTGTGAATAAGCTGGGACCCCAGAGAGCACTTCCCAGAGGCACCATCAGTGTGGATGCTGGTGCTAACCTCAGGATTGGTGCTCTTGTACCAAAGAGAGCAAGCAGCTGGTAGGTTATGGATTATTGAGATTATAGGTGGCTGGGCAGATACTAATTCTATACTTTGGTTAGCATTTAATGCTTGATGCTTATTATTCTAAGAGTTCAGCATCATTTTTAAAAAAAGTATTTTTTAATTATAAACAGACACAGTAACTTTATTTTATTTATTTATATGGTGCTGAGTATAACTCAGTGCCTCACACATGCCAGGCAAGCACTCTACCACTGAGTCACAATACCAGTCCTCAGCATCATTTTGACAAGACATTTCTTATAGCTTGTTAAAAAAAAAAATCCAAAAAGCAATAATTAAAAATCCCCCTAACCTTCTGGGGTTGGTGTAGGACAGCTCTTCCTTTCTGTGTTTAATACTACCTCACCTCCATCCTCCTGGCTAGGAAAGCATTTTTCCCTCCAAGAAGTGAATGCAGTTGAACACCTTGGAGCTGCATGGATGTTCTGTGTCCTCTGACCACCCTCATCCCAGACACCATTGTGCTGTAGCACGAGTGTCATGTTCTCTCAGAGCACCATGCCATCTTCGATCTCTCAGATATGGGCCAAACTCTCCTAATAGATCTCCTTTCTCTGTCTTCTGGTACACATTTACTAAGTTGATTTTGATGCAACTGTGATGTAATACCCATGGGTTTTTTTTTAAAGAAATTTCTTTATGATCAAGTTCTGTTAATCTTAGAAATGGACCAAACTAGGGCTTCTTGTTGTGACCATCCTGGGACTGTTCCTGGACTCCTCCTCTGCTGTGAGGAAGTCTGTCTGTGACCAAAAGGTGGCTGTGGCAGCTCTCTGTTTTGGACACTAGATAAAACTGAAACAGCTCTGCCCATCTGGGCCTAGTCTTTTTTCTGTAAGTAGCATTTAAACATGTTCTTAGGCAGGTACAAGACCCCTCTGTGGCACTGCAGGTGCTGACTGGTGGTGTTAGAACCCTGTAAGCTGGGTAATGAGGGCACAGCTGCCTCACACCATCCACAGAGAAGATGTGTGGTCTAGAGCTAGAAACTGAGCACCTTGGATCTTTTCCTGGCTTTTTAAAAACTTGTCTTCTCCAAGTTGCAGTCATCTTGCTGTTTCTCACCTGGTATTGTCCAGTCTGTAAAGGGGGTCAAGAGGATCTGTCAGAGGACCATCTGCCCTCTGAGTGCTCTCTGGCAGAAGTTGTTTTTCTGAAACTGTGGACCAGCTTTGGCATGTTAAGCAGATTTGTTGGCACCAGATTGACTAGCAGCAGCAGGGATGGAGCATCTTGTCTGTCTCACTTGGATTCTGCCCTAAGGACTCACAATCTGTTTTCCCTGCAGCACCAAATACCCTATCACTGTTCAACGAATGAGGTAACTGAAGCAGCCAGGCTTCCAGCCCTCCATTGCACAGCCATGTTCCCTCATGAAGCCCTTTCTACGGAAAAGGCCAGTGAGCCTGGGCACCCAGCTCAGGAGGGCAGGTGACTTCCAGTCGGTATAATTATCTGGGAGGACATGGAACCAAGTCCTTCCTAATTAGAAAACCAAATAACCTACTTGAATGTTTGATTAGCATCTTCCAGATTTTCCACAGTGAGGAGAGAGTCCCCAGCAGTTTGAAGGCCTAATTTTGTGTTTGTTATCACAGTGACTTTGCTTTTTAAACTGCCAGGAAAGAGTGTTCTGCTGTAGGGAAGCATGTACTCACCTAAGTTACTGTCCTGTTCATGTTTTACACCAAACACACCTTTCCTTATGTGACTACCTCCTTGTGCCTCCTCATGATGCAGTTTTACCTACAGCCCTGGTTGTACCCCTGTGCATGAATTAGTCATCTGGTGAGGGCCCCCACAGAGGGGTGTAACCTTGGGTGAGCCAGCACTGATACTAGGAGCTGTCAGATACAGCACTGTAATGCCTCAGTCTTGAATAGGGGATCTTGCAGCGCCCCACCCCAGCTACTTCTGCAGTGGTTCTCAGAGTGTGTCACTAGCCAGTAGCTTCAGCATTACCTGGGTATTGCAGATTCTTGAGCCCCACTCTGGATGTACTGGATCAGATTGGGGCAGGGCCCAGTGACCTGTGTTTTAACAAGCCCTCCAGGTGATTTTGATAGTTTGAAGATTGCATTATAACAATATAACCATGTTTTGATATTTTTTTTTTTAAATCTTTGGGGCCTAATGTGTGCTAGTAAGCACACTACTGCTGAGCTAAGCCCCAGCCCTTCAGGTTTTCTTTTAACCTATTGTTTTTTTGAGGTGGGGTCGAGAGTCTAGAAAATGCAAACTGTAGTAACAGATCAAAAGTTGCTTGAAAATGAGGGAAAGGGCAAGGGAGTGAATTATAAAGGAATATGAACTTGGGGGGGGGATTATTTTGAGATCACAGTGTCTTGAGTATATCTATATGTCAAAACTCAGCAAGTTGATTAAATCACATAGCAGTCTGTTATTTACACCTCCACAAAGCTATAAAAAAATTTAAAGTGATACTTACCTGGGAAAGGCAAGGGACCAGGTGAGAAGAACACATTTTTTATGATGTTCACAGGTTCTCATCATATTGTTACATAAATGAGTAAAATAAGAAGGCTAACATGAAAAACAAAATGGAATTTGCTCTCCTGAACACCACCATTGCTTGCAGCTGGCATTGGTGGCTAAAGCCCTGCTGCTGTGAAACTGTCCTCAGTGCCGTGTTCAAAGACAACACTCCTGGCCATCCCCCTCCTCCCCCATCTTAGATCTCCCTGTACTGTCCTGCACTGTTAGTCACATGTCTGCTCATCTTTCCTTGCATCTTGCATAGCCTTTCTACCCGCTGTGGTATCCAGCCCAGATCCTCACTCTCCTGGGTTAGTTGAGGGTACCAGGAAGAAACTCTGGATCAATTTTGCATCTTTTAGAGACCTAGTGAAAGGGGCATTCTGCAGTGTTTTACATTTCATTGATATGGTCTCTGAATTATTGTATTAAATATTTATACACCATGGTTACTAATAAAAAGCTGAGACTTAGGTTGACTTTTTTGGGGATTGAACCCAGGGGTCCTTTACTGCTGAGTTACATTCCCAGCTCATATGTTGAGACAGTCTTGCTATTTGCTGAGGCTGGTGTCAAACTTGTGATCCTCCTGCCTCAGCCTCCCAAGCAGCTGGGATTATAGGCTTGCACCATTGCACCTGGCTTTAGATTGATATTTGTTAGCAGTGCATTCTTTGGATGCAATATTTAGGAGGCCTTCTGCTTCCTAAATTTATTCCAGTCAAACTAGATTTAGTAGTAAAAACCCAGGGGGAATTTTTCCCCCTCAATATGGGGATTGAACCCAAGACCTCACACATACTAAGCTAAGCCTTTACCACTGAGCTCCATTCCTAGCCCCAGGGGGAATTCTGTGAACTTCCTGACAGGCTGTGTCCTTGCTTCCTTGTCTTCCTGCAGATCTGAATTTTATCCACTGTAATCAGCACTGCTCACCTAAGAATTTCTGGATCCAGACCAAGGGCTCCAGCATTCACTGGATTCTGCAGCAAGTGAGTGGCCGCAGCATTACCTCTGTAGAACCTGGGGATGCTTTTGTCATTGAGCACTATAGTCTTCCTGTGGTATCTAGGTGTGCATAATATACTTCCCAGTGGGCAGACTATAAAGCATTGTGACTTTGCAATGAGAGAAACTGATTAATCCAAAATCTCAAGAAACTAATAGTTTTCTTTTCTGTGATTATTAATACTCTTTATAGTAAGCATGTACTCATGAGCGTGAACTATATTAATTTTAGTTCCAATATATTTGAAGCCAATAGGATTCACTTGAGAGCTTAGAATTGGCCGAGGAAGGTAAAGTTACCATTTAGCTCTACCCAGGATCAGGTCAGGTGCCCATTTAATTTATAGGAATGAACTTTTAAGACCATGGCCTTCAGATTTGCCTAGGATTATTTCCATGGAAATGCCACAGCACATTACCCAAATTTAATTGGATTTCCAGTGTGTTCATGTGTCACAAATATGATAGGAAATAGTTGTTTTTAATAATAAAGGAATGAGGTGATCTGGCTTTTCTGTTTTGATCCAATTCAGTATCTTTTTAGTCTATAAAGGTGGTTCACTAAATACTTAATCTGAGGTCCATTTTTGCTTTTGTAAGATCTCTGGGTCTGGAATTAGGAAAATACAGCCACCATAGCTGCGGTAGTAGGCAAAGTATGAGAACTTGACTATCGGGAGATGAAAATTTCTGATTTCTAATCAATGTGGAATGCCATTCCCTTTAGTAGGGGCAGGGCCCTGCAAGATGGTTCTTCAGGAACTAGTTGGTCATATTTCTTCTGTCTTTAGGATGACTAGTTCCACTTAGAGCTGAGTTTTATGTTGATTTTACATATTGGGGTCTTAGGCTACCTGTTAATCAATAGAAAATGATTTTTCTTCATTCTGTTATAGAAAATAACTATTTTTCACCCTTTCCCCTTCCTACTTCACGAAACACTGCAGAAGGCTGTGATACATCAATAGCTTTTGAAGTACTGACAGATACCTGTATTTTGCAGGAAGGATATTGTGACTTAGGATTCCCTGGTGGAAGACAACCACACACTCTGGTCTTACCCCGACGATGCAAGTGTGACTGCTGGCATCTTCATGAGCTCCAGAGGTCACAGCACACTACCACGGACTCTCATGGCTCCTCGGATGATTTCCGAGGGAGATGTAGGAGGCATTGCTCAAATCACCTCCTCTCTCTTCCTGGGCAGAGGCAGTGTGGCCTCCAACCGGCACCTCCTCCAGGCTCGTGGCATCACCTGCATTGTTAATGCTACCATTGAGATCCCCAATTTCAACTGGCCCCAATTTGAATACGTCAAAGTGCCTCTGGCTGACATGCCTCATGCCCCCATCGGACTGTACTTTGACACTGTGGCTGACAAGATCCACAGTGTGAGCAGGAAGCATGGGGCTACCTTGGTGCACTGTGCTGCAGGGGTGAGCCGCTCGGCCACTCTCTGCATTGCCTACCTGATGAAGTTCCACAACGTGTGCCTGCTGGAGGCGTACAACTGGGTGAAAGCCCGGAGGCCTGTCATACGGCCCAACGTGGGTTTCTGGAGGCAGCTGATAGACTACGAGCGACAGCTCTTTGGGAAGTCTACAGTTAAGATGGTACAGACACCTTACGGCATAGTTCCAGACGTTTATGAGAAAGAGTCCCGACACCTGATGCCTTACTGGGGGATTTAATGCCACCAAAGCCTGCATCGGCAGCCCCCGAGCAGTACCAGCATCTGCTACATACTGTCTGCTCCCCTCTTCATCTTTCTTTTCAAATTGTTGACTTTTGGTTCCCCCTTAAAAGAGTTTTTAAATTGGGTGTGAAGTTTAAGAGATAGGGAGGGGACATAGGGGAATGCATACGTTGCTAGTAACATTTTTAAAACTAGCATTTTGAAATAGTGTTTATGAAAATCTTTAACTGGCTTTTAATCATTTTTAACAATTTGAACAGTTTAATAAGCTGTTTGGTTCTGCTTTTGGCACCATGGCAGGTGCAGGAACAACTCAGTGCAAACATCACTGTGGGTCCTGACCAACCCTTTAGACAGGCTTTGCCCATGGCTGCCCACCAAACAGATGCTTAGAGAAGACTGATACCAGCTTCAGTCTCTAATGGATTAGCTCTACTCTTTTCTTTCTCATTATTTAGTAACTCTGTAAGTTAAAATAACCTAACCTTTATTATTTAGTTGATAAGTATAATGAAATCTGCTGCAAAAACCCTCTTGAAAATCAATGTGCCCAGGATTATATTAGCATTATTTTTAATAAATATATCTGCTTAACAGAAGTTTTACTAATTTGGGGGTGTGTATGTATGTGCATGTGTTGACAGTGGAAGATGATATCCAATAACTGCTAACCTATGGCTCTAATGACAACTATGAACACTACTTGAAATAGATCTCCCAGTCATGTCAGTGTTACATGTCCTTGTGGACGGCAGATATTAATATTCATGTTGGAACAGTGGAAAGTTTTTGTACTGGGGAATTTACCTAGGATGCTTTACCTTTGGGTCAACCTAAATTACTTAGGACCTAAGTTGCTGAAGTTAGCCTCAAACTGTGTTCCTCCTGCCTCAGCCTCAAGTCATGGCTAGAGTGTTATGTTCTGATAAATGATCTGGCTTTCTGCTTTCTCTTGGTATATGGAGTGCACCAAAGGATTGAGTCCTTCATCAAAGAAATCAGTGTCGTCCCCCCTGTACCCGGGATTGAACTCAGGGGCATCTGACCTGACCTAAGCCACATCGCCAGCCCTATTTGTGTGTGTGTGTGTGTGTGTGTGTGTGTGTGAATGGACCTTTATTTTGTGGTGCTGATAACTGAACCCAGTGCCTCACACATGCTAGGTAAGCACTCTACCACTGAGCCACATCCCCAGCCCTATTGTATTTTATTTAAAGACAGGGTCTCACCGAGTTCTTTAGTCCTCACTTTTGCTGAGGCTGGCTTTGAACTCATGATCCTGTCTTAGCTTCCGGAGCCAATGGTGTTACAGGTGTGCATCACCATGCCTGGCTAAAGAAATCAGTTCTTAACAGTCAAGCAGACACATACCTTTTGTTAACACAAAAATGCTCTAAACCAAACCTTAAGTATAAATGATAAGCAAATAATGGCTTCCTTTAACTTTAGATATGTCACCCAGTTTCCTGCTCCCAATAAATTCGATAACACAATCTATGAGAGTTGGGATAGAAGTTTAATGACCAGGTTGCCCCTTGTTTTGAATGAGAGAGTCATCCAGAAATCTGTACCACACAGCAGGAAAGTCCCATCACTGCCTCATTTTACTTGGTCTGTTTTGGCAGGAAGCTACTGACAGGCCAGCAGGTAGGCACATGTTTAGACAAACAAAAAAGTCAAAGATAAAATTTCCTGATTTCACCTGCTTTGTGGCAATGGTTTTCCATCTAAAAATTCTACCTTGTTTTATACCATTTGCCCACTCTTATAAAAGTACATCATTCTTGCCTAAACAGGAAAATTAAAGTTTATATGGAAACTCAAAGGAACACAAATGTAACATTAGCACATGATCAAAGATAAAATCCAGGGATTGATTCTATTAGGAAGCCCAGTTTGAGAACTGATAGTCTTTGAGTAAGAGCTCAAAAATAATCACTGTACTATGAGGAAAACAGCTGGTCACAGGTATTATTAAAGAAAATTTCCTGTAGAAATCCCAGCAAACTCCACTACTGAGCTGTGGCTAAGAGCTTTGCATTCGGGAAGCCTGATAACCTAAGTGCTTTGGCCTTAATTCATTTTGCTTGCTTTGCGTGTGCACGCTATTGGGGATTAAACCCAGGGGTGCTCTCCCTCTGAGCTGCCTCTCCAGCCTTTTTTATTTTGAGAGGGTCTCACTGAGTTTCACAGGCTGGTCCAGAACTTGGAGTCCTGCCTCCGCCTCCTGAGAAGCTAGGATTACAGGTATGTGCCTCCACACCTGTTAGAAAAGACCAAAAGACTAGTAGCTTGAGATTTTTCTACAGTTGGCTTTTCTGTTAGAGAAGCTTAATTAACACATGCTTAATTCAGAACAAACCCTGACAATCTTACAGAGATCAATCTTTATAATGTCTAAACATGGCAGTTAGGGCAATTGTTTATTAAAATGTAAGTAAAAGGAAAAAGCCATACCATCTTTTAAAATACAGGACCAAATTCCAAATCACACCCAACTCATTTCACTATGGATGTACAGCACTGGTTAATATGGCCACCACTACAAAATAATGAGATGCATCCCCGTAAATGCTTTTAAAAAAAAAAAAAAAAAAAAAAAAACCCACTTTCTTACACATCAACATGAAGAATGGAATTAAGTAAAAATTTTGATATATTTTGTTAGAAAGGTATTTGTAAAGTGGCATTTTTCACCCTAGGGCTATTTAAGATTTATTTTTTTTTTCAGCTTGACCTGAGGGCTTTTCAATATTTTTATTTGGCCCATACTTCTCCAAAGAAATACTCCCCAACCTCCCCAACAAAATAGGCTAAATTCATCCTGCCCTGCATTCTAACATTTGCCAGAATGGTCTACAACAGACTATAGTGCTCCCTTCTAAATGGGAAATATCTTTGAAAATGTCTGTTTATTATCTGTTCACACAAAGTAATGTGTTTGACCTAGAAGGTATAAAGGGGAATTTTCATAGTGGTCCCAGTACAGAGCAAGCATTTCAAATGTATAGGTCATATAGCTCCTCATAATCTTTTTATAGTTTTAGGAACATACTAATTAAATAGGAAAGTAGAACATATCTTTAACAAATCAGACCAAAAAACAAAACACCCAAAGTGCCCACAATATGTGTATATACACAAAATATTCAAATAATTTAGAATATGCAACCCATATACAATGTTAACTAGCAACCATAGGAAAAACATGGAAACTGTCCTAGTATACCTTGTACCTTTTCTATCTCAAGCGTGTCCAGACAAAAATTAAATTACACAATAAGCCATAGAAATTTTAAAGCTAAAATGCAATGCCAAAAAGAAAAGTGCTTATTAATCACCATTCAAGCAGTGGGGAGAAGCTGCCCGACACAATACACAGTATGGAAATAAGTAACCTTGGTTACTGTTTCCAAGGACACTGGGCTCTTGGCTAACAGGAGCCGAGGTGAGGCTGAACGCAATGATGAGTCATTTTAACAAACATGTACAAAGAAAAATCAGCCTGATGGTATTCCACACTTAGCGAATCCTTATTGGTGGCAGGTAACTAAACATTTCAAGTATTAAGCAGATATTAAAAGTAGTGAACACTTTTCATCACAAAAGGTTTTTGTTGACATCTACTGAATTTTCTTCTGGCACCTCCCAAAGAGTCACTGAACCTATCACACTTGATAAACACAGCTGTGATTACATGCAGGAATTTAATCTGATGCATTCTGGAGTCAATCTAGGAAAGGGAACCAATCTAGTGAACAGGTACTTTAAAAAATATCATTGGCATAGGCCACTGTGTCCATACAGCCTTCCCCCAAAAGTACTTCAGCAATATAAATTCCATCAAACTGGGAGACATTCTTGCTAAGGTAGATTCTATTATGGAATCTGCAAGACAGTTAAGCCTGCCTGTTATTTTAGTGCCATAATGAAAACTATTGCAGTCCAGGATGAAGTGGGGCAGAGACCTCAGGAAGTCTGCTAAACACCAGCCCACCTGTCCCGTTACAAACACCACATTCACCTTGTCTCTAGGTGACAATTCAGACAGCCATCTCAGTCATAAATAGCTGGAGATGGCGTCATTCAGAGCAAATGAGAAAAATAGACTTATCAACACTTCTCTGTGTACCCTGGTATACAGTAGGGTAAAGCAGAAGCTACATCAACAGCTGTTTAAAATGTTCTACAACTTTCTTAAAGAATATGTAAAAGGTGTAAGATGAAACAGCACAATTCCTCCAAGTTTTATCCCCAAAAGGGAAAACAATTATGTAAAAACAGCAGATATCCAGACAAAAAATTGCAACCTTCTCAAAGTTTACAAATAAAAAACAAGCCTAGGTCAGAAAGCCTAAGTCATACAAAGTGAAACATACTAGATCCAAAATATTTTCATGAAGCACAAAAGCAACAGAGAAATATGTGTCCTAGATTGGTCCATTCTTCCTAGAAATAACAGTCTTTAACATTTGGCTCTGGGTCCTCTGATTTTATGCATTCGGTATAAGTGACAAAAAAAAAATCTTACACCAGAGAACATGAGCCTCTTCCTTCTAAAATTTAGTGAGGTTGATGAACAGTTTCCTTCCATGCTTCTACAGCATGTATCTCTACCATAAATAGACATGTATCTTACTATCCTGCTCACTAGGCTGGGAGTTCCCCTCTCACCCTGAGTTAATTTTCAGATCTCTCACAGATATGCAGTCGGGCACTGCTGGCCCCTATGCAGTCATCTTTGGAAATGTGGAGAGCTGCCACTGCAGAGAGATTTTGTTTCACAGCCTTTCCAGATCTTGTCTGGAAAAATAACTAGCCTTTTTGTGGGGCAAAAATGGTTTTCAGTGAAGGGTTCAAAGGGGAAGCATATTCATCCTGATGTGCAGGTTTTGGGCCTCTGTCAGAAGTGGATGCTCCTCTCCACTGCAAAGGACTCAGGCATGTTTTGGGAAAGAGTTTTCTTGAAAGGTGACAAGGGTCAGAGGTTCAGGTGTGACAACAAAGATGGTACATCTGCCTTCACTGCCCGCTACTGTCCAATGGAGATGAGCAAAGTTTTTTTCTTTAAGAACATAGAGTATCAGTTTAATCACAATTTCCAGTTTATTCATTACAGATATTTACAAACTAAGTGCAGAGAAATGCATTCTACTTCACAGGACCATGTGTTCTAGACATAAAATAAGCACTGGCTTGAACAGTCCTGCCAATACCAGTACCACAATAATAAGTTATTTTTCTTCAAATGTCGAATTCTTCACAGTTTCAGTACTGCAGCAGCAAAACATTCTTTAAAGAAAACTGTGGTCCATATTTTCAAACATCTTTAAGAGAACTAGAAATAAGTGCGTGAACTTCTGTTGTCACATGTAGTTTAGGTAGGCAATTTTATCTCAAATCCAAGAGATTGGCAGTAGGAATCAGAGATCAAAGGTGGTCTATAGGAATGACGGGGAACTTCCACTGCATTTTTTTTACCTCTTGGGGAATTCATAGATCCATGCAGGTGAACCTTGCAGTACTCATATTCTGTTTATTCACCCTGTCACCCTCAGAGGTGTGACAGAAAAAAACAAAATAGTGCTTCCTAAAGGACCTTTTCAGAGCAAGTCAGGCAGGATGAGACCAGGAGGCTTTGGTTCAACACAGTTGATCCAGAAGTTTGCACAGCTGGCGTGATACTGGTGCCCTCCGTAGGCCAGCTTGAAACTGTCTGTTTCTGAGTTGAACGCCTGCCGGAAATAGAGATGTGGGGCAAGTCAGGTGTTTTCTGCTCCCAAGTGCTTATCAGCAACCAACACATACACCTCACCAGGTGTCACAGAGGCTGAGGCCTGAATGGCACACACACAAAAGCTGAGTAAGTAGCTAGGGGAATTCAAGTAACAAAGTTGTTTACTGCTAAAGGTGGAAAGATTGTTACTATTCAACCTAGTTTCAGCAAAAGAAGGCCAAGTCTTTCCTAGAAAAGGCAGACAGAGGCTGTGGGGATTGGGGAGAGATCATGACACGGAACTAAAATTGCCAACGGCCACAGATAATTGCCATCCCTTACTGTGCTGAAGGATGCCCTCTAATTGTAACCCCTTAAAATTCTGGGGCTGATTACAGTCCATTTATGGCAGAAAAATTATAGGAGAGTTAGAAAAGAATCAACAACTCTTAGGTCTAATGCCAATAGGAACAGTCCCTCTTATTTGCAGTTCTGCATTTTGCAGTTTCCGTTATCCACAGTGAACTGTGGTTCCACAATATGAACACCCATCCTTACTCTTTTGAGAGACCGAAACCACATTCACCTAACTTTTATTATAGTGTATTGCTATAATTATTTTGTTACTGTAACTATTCTCTTACGTTAAACTTTATCATAGGTATGTGCATATAGAAAAAAACATGGCATATGTCGGGCTCAGTACTATCTGAGGTTTCAGGTATCCCCTGGGTGTCTTGGAACATATTCCTTTAGGACAAGGGGAGACTACTGTAGTTAAAAAGTCCCAACAGGTATAGGGGTTATAAAAAATAATGAACTTCAGGGCTGGGGATGTGGCTCAAGCGGTAGCGCGCTCGCCTGGCATGCATGCGGCCCGGGTTCGATCCTCAGCACCACATACAAACAAAGATGTTGTGTCCGCCAAAAACTGAAAATATTAAAAATTCTCTCTTTCCCTCTCTCTCTCTCTCTCACACCTCTTTCTTTAAAAAAAAAATAATGAACTTCAAACTCACAAGACTTATTTCCAGATTAGTAATTTCTAAAGGTAGGTTACAGTCAACTGGGGAAAAGTAGTACCAACCTGGACCACTTCCTGTGATTAGTTTCCTAAAATGCTAAAAGTAAGTAAATAAAACTCTAAAACCCAACGGATTTGTTTTCGTCTGTTAACAGCTAATTCCTGAAGCTCTCTGATCTTATTCTGTGTGTCACTACAACTTCCAGTCTTCCAGAAGTTGCTCATTCTGTTACCCTGTTCACTGCAGAGAAAAATAGCTATAACACCAGAAGCCAATTATGAGACACAAGCATGCAAACAAGACAGCAGTGGTCCACACAGATATGTTAGTTGATTCAATCAAACATTATGGGAACAGCGATGACTCAGTAAAGGACCATGATTGGAACGGTCCAGGATGGCAACAGAATCGTCTGTTTGCCTTCCACACTCAATAAAATTAAGATGGACACGCTAAGATAATGTGTAACTGGTTCATACTTTTTTAGGATGTTCTTCTGCAGGCTTCTCTTCTTTCTGAAATAATGTTGAAACCATAAGGTCAAAAAAAACAAAAACCCAAAACAGGGCTTCTTGCCTCCACATAAATCCTCATAGGAAACCTTTCCTTCTTTCCACCCCAGGGTGCAATGCAGACAGCATGCTTATTAGAAAGGGAAGGACCACATCTGCTCCTTCAACAGCACCCCCAACTGCCCCTGGAAAGAAAGGTATTCCCTACTACCTCGGCTTTCACGATTTTTTCAAATCCCCACCTGTAGTCACAAACCTTGCGCTGAAGCATACTACATGATGTTGTCACCCAGGTCAAGTTAGGGAAGCACTCTGCCCTCTTTGGAAGGCATACGACTTACCCGGCTCCTAGAATCCACATTTAAGAGGCACACCCCACAAGCAAGTTCCTGAGCATTTTTAATCCCAGGTCGCAGCATACAAGAAGAAAAATCCAGGGAATTTTCATCTGGCTGTAAGTGACAAGACAAATGGGTATGAGTCCAGGAATTTCAAATGCTGTTTGCTTCACTCCCTGATCATTCATCCTCCGGAGGTCTGGCAGCAAATTAAGCCAAGTCTCTAATACCATCATAGTTCCCCCCCCCCCCAAGCACTTGACAAATACCTGCTATATTCCAGGTAGTAGGGATGCCACCACAAATAAAAAAATGCTCCCTGTACTTTGAGGACTCATGGTCTACAGAGGGGTCAGGTGGGTATCAGGCAGTTCAGGGTCATAATTGTAGCCAGTGCTTACTCAGAGGCAAGCACTGAGTACCAGGACAAGGGGAGGGGCACCTCACTCAACCTCAGGAGAAGGAGCCTGAGGTCAGGCAATGCTTCCTAGAACTTGGAATCATCTTAGCAAAGTACAGATGGGATGTGTTGGGTGAGGTAGGGGAGCAAAGGGTATTAAATGTATTAAGTGGCACAAGGCAAAGACCTCTAAGCATGGATGTGGGCAAGAAGCTAGAGGGTGGGAGTCATGCTTATGAAAGGCGGGAGGAGGTGAGGCTAGAACACGAAGGGCCTTCAAAGGGATGTAAGGAGCACTCTAACCAGATCACAGCAGGATCCTTCTCGCTGCATGGTAGGCAATGAGTTGGGGGTGGCCACCCTCAAGGTATAGCCTGTTAGAAGGCTGCTGTAGCAATCCAGGGGACATACTAAAGGTTAGAGCTATGGCAGCAACAGTGGGGAAGAGAAGAGAATGGACACATGGAAAAGCTTTGAAGGCAGTGGAATCAAGGACTGAGCGATCTGTTGGATGTGAGAGGAGGATCAGGCTTGAAGGTAGAGGGTGGGAGAAGAGTTCAGTTTGGTACAGCTGAGCTGAAGCTGGAGTTGCTGTGGGACAGCTAAGGTCAGGTGCTCTGTGTGCAAGTGGCTGGCTGGCTGGGCCTAGTCCTGAGAATGAGATTTGAAAAGTCAGCAGCTGGAGGTCAGTACTCCAAGATCTGAAAGTCAAGCCTTGTTTTTTTCTTTTTGTACCAGTGATTGAACTCAGAGGCACTTGACCACTAAGCCCCACCCCCAGCCCTATTTTGTATTTTATTTAGAAACAGGGTCTCAGCCTCCAAAGCTGCTGGGATTATAGGCATGCGCCCCATGCCCAGCTATTATGCTCACTCTTTATAGGAGTTATCTAATGCACTCCTCCAAAATAAATCTATGAAATATGGAATATAGTGATTAAAAGGGCAAGGTCTGTATTTTGGAAAGCTGTCAATTTCTTTCCTTTTTTGGTACTCAGGATTGAACCCAGGGACTCTTAACCCCTGAACTACATCCTTAGCCATTCTTATTTTTTCAGATTAGGTCTAAATTATTGAGGCTGGCCTTGAATTTGAGTTCCTCCTGCCTTAGCCTCCTGAGCCTCTGGGATTACAGGCATGCGCCACCATACCCAGTTAGAAGTGTTGGACCCTTAATGTGAAGAAGTTTGATTCTTTTAAATATTTTTTTTAGATGTTGATAGACCTTTACTTTATTCATTTATTTATGTGAGGTAGTGACAATCTAACCCTCACACATGCTAGACAAGAACTCTACCACCGAGCCACACGCTAAGCCCTGAAGAAGTTTTTAAAATATCTAAAGCAATTTATTTTCTGACATTTTAGGCTGGATAATCGTTTGTTGCAGGGGCTCTGCCCTGCATGGTAGGGTGTTCAGCAGCATCCTTGGCTTCCTTAGAAGCAAAATCGTCCCATTCCCTGCCATCAAGAACTGATCTTCCAACAAAAAAATAGCATGCATACAAACACTCACAATTTACTATAAACTTAACTGCCATAAAGGGTATGCAGCAAATAGTTTACAAATAATAAAATATATAATCATCTTTATTGTAAATTCCATCAGTCAATTGATTCTCATGGAATGTTTTCTTTGATTTTGCCAACTCTTGGATTCATAGTCACTCTTTGGTTACTTTCACAAATGTGTAGTTTTGAAGTAAATACTGGTTGATATTTTCATGTTAAAGACTAAGACTAAAGTGAAACAACAAAGACATTATCTCAGAACTTCACTCCTCTGTCAAAGACTGAGTAACTTCTTTGCTGAACACTGGGGAATATTTTCTCAACTTTGTGGTATTCACAATACAATCCTTATACACATAGCATGCTTAAATTTAATGCACGTTAATTTTTTTTTTTTGATTTTTGGTACAGGGATTGAACCCAGAGGTGCTTAACCCCTAAGCCATAACCCCAGCCCTTTTTATTTGTTGAGACAGGGTCTTATGAAATTGCTTAGGGCCTTGATAAATTGCTGAGGCTGGCCTTGAATTTGTGATCCTCCTGCCTTAGCAAGAGGATTACAGGCATGTAAACCTCTGGGATTACAGACATGTGCCACCATACTGGGCTTCTCTGACACCTTTTTAAATCTAAATAATCAGAAAAAAAAAAAAAAAAAAGCAACCCTGATATAAATCATTTGCAGGTTTCCATGATACAAATACGCCCACCATGGCTGATTTCAAGCTTTTAAAAGTGATGTCAATAAACAAGGAATTGGGAAGAGATGTACAATCACATCATTACCTAGTATCTGCATCATGTTATACAATATTCTGTGGTGACTAACTGTCTTGGTTTGTGGAAGACTGTTCTGGTTTTAGCACTGAAGAAATTCCTTAGTCCTGAGCAAACAGAGACAGTTGGTTGTCCTATGACGAACATAAATAACCCACAAAGCTAGATAATAGTAAAATATAATAAAAGAACTAGAGAGTCTTGAGTATTTGTCTTTTTTTTTTAGTACTTTTTAAACCTCTGTTCTTACTTTTTAACTGCAAATTTATATAATTTTTAATAATGGTTGTGCTTAACAACTGACTTACAAAATTCCTGAAAATATAACAATCAGTTCTTTTTTTTTTATTTTTTTTTTATTTTTTTTAGTTTTTCGGCAGACACAACATCTTTGTATGTGGTGCTGAGGATCGAACCCGGGCCACACGCGTGCCAGGCGAGCGCACTACCACTTGAACCACATCCCCAGCCCCAACAATCAGTTCTTAAAAGCTGGGAAGAGTTGGTTCCAACACACCACTGCAATGGGAGGAAACTCAGAGGGCCTGTCCTCTCTCTATAGGAGGTGGTGAGACTATCAATAGCATATAAATGGCAGTGGCCTTAAGAACTGATCAAGGGCAGCAAACTTCGGTGGTGGGAGTCCCTGTACCAGCAGTGGGTCAAACTGGCTGTGAGAAGGAAAATGGCAGCACATATCTGGGCTGGCTGTCTGATGAGCCTGACTGAAGGGAGGGAGTCAAGCACACAGGGATTAAGCAGGTGGGAAAGGAAGTGAAGACAGACAGGAGTTGAAAGGAACAAAGTAAATAGTCCAGGCAGTGTCCTGTCCCAAGAACCAAGAACAAGGGCAGTGCAGGTGGAGTGTGGGGAGAGTGGAGGCTTGCCAGCGTGGCTGGGCTGAGAAAGTCAGCTGTCTGAACTGAGGACTGCAGACGCACTGCAGTCTGACACGGGAACACAGTCCCCAGGGATCATGCACACAGATGAAGGCAGCAAGTGGACACAAGGGCCCTGCGTTCAAGTGGTCAAGGACCTGGGAACCTGGCACAGCGTTGGTTTATCCTCATGGACACTGAGGTGATCCGGGATGATGGCAAACTCCTACCAAAGTAGTAGCTACCTTTTCTGAAGTTACTCTAGGTTGAACCACAGAGGGTTACCAGACTCTTTTTGAACAACAAAGGAAAGCTGTATTATATACTTTTAGTTTTCTTCCCTAGAGAAAAAAAAAAAAAAAACAAAAAAAATCAGCTTCTTCCTAGAAAAATGTGTGAACTACGTATCATGTTTCTCCATCCCTTTCTATTCTGAAATAACAAAGTATTAAGTAGTTTCACAAATTTTTCTTAAACTCCAGGTAGGACAGGAAAAATGTGTGTGTGTGTGTGTGTGTGTGTGTGTGTGGTATTTCAATTATATTCGGAGGATTCTGCAGTAAATTCACATGGCCTTAGCCAAGTCAGAGGATAAATTTTCTTCTCTCCCTTTCCTTTTTTAGTGTAATCATGGGCACTTTGGTCAAATGTCGAGCGACTGGTACTGTTACTTGTTTGTTCTCCAGTTCTATCATCTGCAAATGGTAATAATTTCACTTGCACTAGCTTGCTTCCTTAGTCGGTGTTGAGACTCTCAGAGATATTGAAAAATGTACTTTGAAGGATTCGATTCCCAGCACCACACCAAAAACAATCAACCAAACAACAACAGACCAAAAAATAAAACTCTCTGGAAAGTAAAAAATAGTCTAAATGATTATCACAATCATTCACTTTGATAAACTAAAGCTTTCCAAAGAAGTTAAAAATACATTACCATCTCCATCATCTACATTACAGACATTCATCATCTTACTGAATCAGGACTATTTGAGAAATAATTAGAATCTGGGAAAACTGTGAATTTGAAATCAAATTAATAAAAGCCCTTTAATATCTGTTTACTGAGGGCATTAGAAAAGTGGAGGGAAAGGTCATACTGTAATCTCCAATGAAAATCATAAGGCTCTGCATAAATTACCCTGTGATCAAATTAATCTTTCAAACGACAAAATTAACCTTCCTAAATACACCTCTATAAGCAGGGGATTATTGTAGTGAATGTAGCAGTTTGACACCAATCAGTAGCTGAAGTTATGCTTTCAACAGGCCACCATGATTATTTACTTTAATTAGAAGATGTTTCATGTATTTAGCAAGGATTTTTAAAAAACATATTATATATGACCTGCTTATACTGACAAGTCCCAGAGTTAGACTGAGATACACAGTATTGAATCCTTAGCTAGTAATGACCTGCTAAAATGGTGTCCAAGAAAATCATTATTAAGGAAGAAGAGTTTGGTGGTAATTAGTATTCCTTACCAATATTCTCAGTCTCCTTTTCTGGAAAAGTGATACCCTGATCTTCTCTGTTTCCTTGAAATTAGGCATGGCCATGTAACTTGCCAAGGTCAACAGACCATAAGTCACATGTATCACCTCTGATGCCTTTAAGACCAATGTGCTATTTGTCAGGTTAGGTCCTAGACCCTTCCTGTTTCACATGGTGGAGGTTCTGTCTACCAGGGTCTCTGAGTGAGAAGAATGTGGCACAGAGCCCCCTCGAACTTGAGATGAACACACAGCATGAGCAAGAAAAAAAAGTGTGGTTGCAGTATATTGCTAAGATTGGCAAGGGGGTGTTTGTTACTACAGCATAACCTGGTCTAAGTTGATATGAAGAATGATCTACACACATTTCAAAAGCAATTCTAGACTTTTGGATATTGGTTTCATTACAAGGTTTTGTGTAATACTCTCCTAGTCTTCTGTGACAAACTAGTACAAATTTAAAGGCTTAAGAGATAAATTTACCCTCTTACAGTTCTGGAGGTCAGAGTCTAAGATGGCTTGGAAGAGATGCCTTCCTTCTGGAAGTTTTAGGGAAGAATCTCTTTCTTTGCCTTTTCTAGCTTCTAGAAACTGCCTGTGCATTCTTTGGCTCTGGGTCCTATCTCCAAAACCAGTAGGATAACACCTGCCAATTTCTCTCTGCTTCTGTTGTTACATGACTTTTTCCTTCCTCTTACTCTCCTACCTTCCTTCTATAAAGATGCTTGGGATGACACTAGGCCCAACCAGATAATCCAGGATCATTTCCCCACCCAAAGCTACTTAACTTATCGCCATCTGCAAAGTTACTATTACTAGTAACATCTTCACAGGTACCAGGGATGGGGGCATTTTTGTGGGGTCATTATTCTGTCTACCACTGCCACCTACTGTCAGCTGAGGATTGCCATCCAGAGACATGGTAAAGATGTTTTCTCTAAAACACTGCACATACTGGCAAGAGAAAAAAATGCTATCATTAAACTGTTCTCTTGATATGCCACAGCAATCAGAAATGAATCTGAAATTCACTGCTTAGTTTACACTGAAAGGCATTATCAAACAAACAGCCTGTATCATACTCACCATAGCAGTGAGATCAAAGAGGCTGAGTGATTTCTAGTTGACTACAGGTATGAGGAAAAGAGTCCTTTCTCTTCTTATAGATTTTATATGGCAAAATTGATTGGTTTGTTTTCCAGGATTGAAGTTTTTTTGTTCCAAACCTACTGAACTTCAACCCACATCCATGAGATAAAAGCTTAGGTAACTTTTCTCTTTTGTATCAGTTCCTTCTTGGTCTGAGTGCTCAGAGGGGAAAGTGCTTCTACCAATGGGGAGTCTCAGTTCACAGGCAGAGGAAGTATTTAAGGGAATTGGGGATGGGGGGATGCAAGCACCCTTTTGCCTCATCAACATTCAGCTTAAATACCAAGGAGTCCCAATTTGAAATTTAAGATTGTGTATCCCGCTTTTCTTAGCCAAGAATCCCTACCTACTGTGAAGCATACTATACCTGGGACTTTTTTCCATTTCTTTTTAAAAAAATTTTTTTGATGTTCTCTTGAAGGGGTTGCACCATTTCTACAGGTACTATGATATTAGATGGATGTGTGGAGCTGGGTCCTACTCCATCTCCCTCCTCCAAAAATCCATTTAACATTTTGTTCTTGGACAGAGGACATATCATATATTAAACTGAAATAACAGATACTACACTTGATCTTAGGCAAAAGTCCAAAAAGCGACCTAGGGGACTTTTTCAGTGGAGGAAAACAGTGAAGATTTTTTTTTTTTTTTTTTTTTTAGCACTGGGGAATTGAATCCTGCTTATGCTAAACACATGCTCTACCACTGAGCTCCACCCTGGCCCTGCTGCAGCCGTCTTTCAAAGGGAACAGTCCCATGTAATCTTCACAGCAGAAACAAGTCTATTTCAGCATCTTGCAAGCTAGAAATAACATAGCAGGAAGAAATAATTTCAAAACGATGTGGATTCAAATCCCAGATTTGTCAGTTTCAGTCAGGTTTTATCTTCTCTGAGCCCTAATTTCTTCACCTGTAAAAATAGGGTTTAGGGGGGCAGGGGATATAGCTCACTTGGCAAAGTGCTTGCCTTGCATGCACAAGGCCCTGAATTCAATCCCCAGCACCAGGCACACACACAAAAAAGGGTTTATGCTAATGACCTTTAGGGTTGTTACCAGGATTAAATGTGAATGGATGTCAAGATCATAGCACAATGCCCAGCAGGTCAGGTCTAGGTACAGAACAAATGGCAACTCTTTGCTGGTAGCAGTATTAAATTCAAAGCACCTCACCATGGCAGTGTGGTCCATGAGGAGCTTATTTACCTAAAATGAAGAAATGGTATAAAGAGCAAAAAGTTTCCTATACAACCTCCATGAGGATACTGTAAGAAACTACTGAATGAAACATATTATTTTATTTATTGAAAGGGTATTTTTTGAAGATAATGTTGGTTACATTAGTTTCCTTTTGTTGCTGTTATTTCTGGAAGTTTTCTCCTAATGAGAATTTACAAAAGAAATTACTTTCTGATATTAATGCCAGCAGTAATTATGCTGCTTCTGAGTATTAAGTTATGAATGCAGTGAATCATGGAACTGGCCATGTTTTATAAAATCCTAGAACACATAATGTTACTGTACAGCTCACCAATAATAAATACAAACACTTTAAGCACACATTTTTGTACAATTAACTTCATTCTTGGCTTTATCTTATCTTCCCTATTTGTTTCATTTTTCCCTTTCATTTCCTTTATCCATTTACTAAAACAAAAAAGTCCCATCAAACATTGTGTCAGAATACCAATAAAGAAATAAAAGACAGTCCTCTTTTTAAGGAATTGACAAGCTAGGGGTCAAATGACAAGAAAACACACAATTATCAATAAGCACAGTAAATGCTATGAGAATTGAGAGAAATGTGCTAAGGATACACACAGGAAGGGCTCTTGGAACACCTTTTGGGGAAAGGCAGCCAAACAGTGAGGCAAGTGCAGTCCAACGACAGGAAGATCTTCACTGAGCTAAGAAATTTGAACTTGATCCTGAAGACCATGGTGAGCTCACTACAGGATTTTAAATGGAATTTAAATGGCATAATCAGATCTGCATCTTGGAAAGAACAGTCTAGTAATGGTACAGAAAAGAGATTGAGATGGAATTTTAAAATGGAATCAGTTTCCTTAACTATAAGGTCAGAAGTTCAGTTGTGACGAGGGACTGAATGATTTAATACTTAAAAAAAGATTTTCCACTTTCATTGTATTTTCCAGCTCTTGTTAATTTGTAGGAACACTATGATTTTTAAAATTATTTTTATGGTACTGGGGAGTTGAACCACTGAGCTACGTCACGAGCCCTTTTTATTTCTTGAGATAGTCTCATTAAGTTGCCCAGGCTGGCCTTGAACTTGTGATCCTCCTGCCTCAGCTCCCCAATTAGGTGGGATGGCAAGAGTGTGCCACAAAGCTCAGCTGGAATGCTATGAGTTTTTGTTAATTTATACATTTAACCTCTAGAAGAATTCCATATTACCAAATGAACATACTTTCATGACTTCTTTCCAAATGTTTGCATTCCATTTCTTATTGTATTATCTAGGAGAGTTATCTATTTTTTTTAATAACCCAAGTTGTACAATTTTAGGTTATAAATTGAAAAATCATTCTAAAGAACAAAATAGAGATTTTGGAAACTATGTAAACTCTTTAAGAACTTAATATTGTAATCCAGAAGCAACATAACAATGGTGAGAAGATTTAATATTTAAGACATGTTGTTGGGACAACTGGGTTCTCAGTTCAAAGCAGTAAGAATTGCTTCCTACCACTGCTGCAAGCTGCAATCCTTTTCAGATGGGTCACAAAATTAAATATAAAAAAAGAAGAAGAAATAGCATATTTATTCCAGCTGTAGAAGGAAGATAACTTTCTGACTATTGTGAAATAAAAAATATCCTAAGAGACAAATTGAATATGAATACATAAACATAAAATACTTTTGCACAATGAAATTAAAAAGATGACAGTAATAAAGGAGGAAAAAAACTGATAAAAGTTTACTAGCCTATATATATGTACATAAATCTATCACAAATATGAAATGTGTAAGGTCAATAACCAATATATTTTCTCAGTTTATACATGATGGAAATAAAAACAGCAAATTATTATTTTGCAAAGCCTCTTACAAAATTAAATGCTATCTGGAAAATCATCTAAAATAATGCAACAGCAGCTGTAAATGCTGCATGCATATACACATGCAGGCCCACACTCTGGCCTCTTAAGTGCACTTCGAGGAACTTTATCACAGAAAGAACTAATCATTTGTTTATTTGGAACAGAACTACTCGTAACAGGAAAAAATGAAAATAACTCAAGAATCTAAGAACTATAGTAAACTATAAGACAGCAACATGACATTTATCTATCACATAGCTTTTTAGAAGGACACAAATAATTAGAAGTGCAAAGGGAGCTATTCAAACCAATGCTTTTTTGCAAAATTTGCATATATGTATGTGAATTAAGAAGGATGTAGATAGAGTAAATGTCCTTTACCCCACTTTTAAATTTTTCCTAATTAGTTATACATGACAACAAAATGCATTTCATTTCATTGTACACAAATGGAGCACAATTTTTCATTTCTCTGGTTGTACACAATGTAGAGTCGCACTTGTGCAAACATACATATGCGTAGGGTAATGATGCCCTTCTCATTCTACCACCTTCCTACCCCCATACCCCTTCCTCCCCCTCCTTCCCCTTTGCCCAACCCAAAGTTCCTCCATTCTTCCCATACCCGCTCCCCCATTATGGATCAGCATCCACTTATCAGAACATTTCAGCCTTTGTTTTTTTGGGATTGGCTTACTTTGCTTAGCACAATATTTTCAAACTCCACCCATTTACCTACAAATGCCATAATTTTATTCATTTTTAATGCTGAGTAATATTCCATTGTGTATATATACCACAGCTTCTTTATCCATTCATCTATTGAAGGGTATCTAGGTTGGTTCCACTGTTTAGCTATTGTGAATTGAGCTGCAATGAACATTGGTGTGACTACATCACTATAGTATGCTGATTTTAAGTCCTTTGGTATAAACCAAGGAGTGAGATAGCTGGGTCAAATTATGGTTCTATTCCAAGTTTTCTAAGTAATTTCCATACTGCTTTCCAGAGTAGTTACACCATTTTGCTGTGCCACCAGCAATGTATGAGTGTATCTTTTCCCCACATCCTCACCAACACTTACTGTTGCTTGTATTCTTTTTTTTTTTTTAGTTGTATATGGACACAATACCTTTATTTTGTTTTTTTATTTTTATTCGGTGCCAGGAATCGAACCCAGTCCCTCACGCATGCTAGGCAAGCACTCTACCACTGAGCCACAGCCCTGGCCCTGTTGCTTGTAATCTTGATAACTGCCATTCTGACTGGAGTGAGATGAAATCTTAGAGTAGTTTTGATTTGCATTTCTCTACTAACTAGATATCCTTTACTCTCGTTTTATCACAAATTCTTTCCTCCTTTAACCTGATGGGATCCAGTGGGCACCTTCATCCTCCTGTAAGTGCCAGCATAGGAATATATTTGCTGCTGTGCAACGTAGGTTTCTGGAAAGAAAAGCAATTACTGAATTGTTCACCAGGCTTACTGTGAGTGTGGCGAGGGACATGAAGCCCATGAGGTTATTCCATACTTTATCAATGTCCTTCAGCAACTGCTGCAGTTTCTCACTGCACACTGCAGTGGCTTTTATTCCCAGCTCCACTCGCTTGGTTACTCTGTACACTTCAACAACACCTGACCGGCAAGAGAGGAGAGAGTCAAGAGTTGCAAGTGCAGAAAAAGACATGAGCAAGATAGGGCAGCCCTGCTGTTTGCTGGCACACTGGCTGGAATTAAGAAATGTATCTAGACAGAGGGGAGCCTACTATTCTTAGGGACCAATCCACCTCTCAGTGCTGCAGGACAGTTTACTGGTAAAAATAGACACTCTAAGGTGACACTGCTTGGGTTCATCCTTATTCTGTCCTTTATTAGGCATGTAACCTTGAGCAAGTCATATAAATTGCTTTCTGCCTCAGTTTCCTCATCTATAAAATTGGGATAATAATGATATCTCCTCCAAGGATGGTTGAAAGGATGAAATGAGTTAATGTTCTAAAATAGAGCCTAGAATAGTGCCTGGAGAACAACATGCATTAGGCAAGTTATTAGCTTTATTTTCCCCTTCCAGGTTTATGAGTTTCTGTTTGAATCTAGGAAATTCCATTAAATTGACTGAAAATAGGAATAATAAAAGTTTAAAAGAATCTAAATGTTAATATCATCATAGAGTAATTAAAGAAATATCTCACCCCTCTGAATCCTCACGGATTTACAAACTCACTGGCTTCATGTATCTTTTATATATATATATATATATATATATATATATATATATATATATATATATATATATATTTTAGTTATAGGTAGACACAATATCTTATTTTATTTTTATGTGGTTCTGAGGATCGAACCCAGTGCCTCAGGCATGGCACTTTACCACTGAACCACAACCCCAGCCCTTCATGTATCTTTTATACATTTAATAGGATGCAGAATGGTTCTTTTCCTTCTAACCCTGCTTTGGGCTGAAATCTTCAAGTAAGGATGAGAGGTGCCAAATACCTCCACATTCTAAAGACAGCTACCAGGCATACCTGGACTCCTACAATGTGACAGTCACTAGATAGATTATCCCAGCCTCTAAGTGAATGCTGGAGAATCCGGGGTGGGGGGGCGGGGGCAACAGCCTTGTGTACAACACTATGGCTTTTCCTCTTCTTTCCCCAAGGGAAAGGGAGAAATTATGTCTACTCTAAAAAGTGAGTGGGCTTTTAAGAGAATATTCCACTACTAGAGGGAAAGACAGGTACCCCGTTTCCTGGTGGATATCTGCTAATACTGTAGAATTATGCCTATCTGAGTAGGAAAAGGGGAACTAGAGCGAGGTGTCAAGAGTCTGGCAGAGACTCCAGCCCTTCACTATCTACTTGTCCAGCAAGTCCTTTGAGTGACTTCCATGTGTCAGGTACTAGATGAGATGTTGGGGGCACAGCAGTGAACAAAACATACCCAAATCCCTGCCTTCACGGAGGTTCATCCTAGCAAAGGGAGACAGACAGTAAAACAAGGATATAAAATATATAAGATATTAAAGGTGACAGGATTAGGTTCGATGCTCAGCAACACAGGGGGAAAATATGGATAAGGCTAAGGAGAAAACCAAACAGAGACGGGGCACAAGGATAGGAGTGCTAGAGGCAGGAGAAGAGATACCATTTTGAGAAAGAATACAGAGAAACCTCAGTGAGAAGGTGACATTTAAGTGAAGATTTGAAAATGATTATTAGACTAGTACATGTGGCCCTGGCCACAGATCAGGTATGAACTTGGGGAGGGGAGGAACACTGAACTGGACAGAGACTGAGGTTTCAAGTTGAGTTGGAACGTTTAAAAGTTGAAAATGACCAGGAAGTTAAGGAAATCTGTTTATGCCATTAAGGGGTAGGGAGGAAGAACCTACTGAGTATGGTAAGGAACTGATAAGAAATATATTTTTTCAATATGGGAGATTGAACCAGGGGGTGCCTTACCCTTGAGCTACTCCCCCAGTTTTAAATTGAGACAGATTCTCACTAAGTTGCCCAGCTGGAGCCTTGAACTTGTGATCCTCCTGCCTTAGCCTCTCAAGTTCCTGGGATTATAGGCATGCACCAATGCGCCTGGCTAATAATTTCATTTTAATGCCTCATTAATACAAACTCTTGGATAAACTAGTTAAATAGGTATAATTTATATTGTTATTATATATATAAAACAAAGACTTAAAACTTGGCCCTAGAGACAAAGTTACTGCCTATGAATTAAGTGTTTTACATACAAATGCAGATGCCACTTAGTGAAGTTGTATATGGCTTGAGAGATCCAGCTTCAAAATACTTAACATAAGCGAAAACCGATAATAATGCATTGTCATGATTTCAAATAAGTAAAATACAAAACGAAGATACCTAATAAATATTCCATGCCTTGAGCTGACTGAATAACTTCTGTGCAAACAGCACTACTACTAATTCCATTTAAGGTGTCATTTGCCTTCTTAATGACCTACAAGAAATGAAATCACATTACATTATGTAACAAAAAAAGGTCACTGCAAATCAATTTATTATTAGTAGAAAATCCAACCAGGAAGTGTGAAAAACCATGACTGACTGGTATATGTATAGACTGAAACACATCTGAGAATTTAAGTTTAAAGTTTAAAGAAATTTAAGTTTAAAGAAACCATCCTCCGTTACATTGGCAGAGAAAAGATTGAGGTTCTTTAGTTTAAATATTATTTTGATTTAGGCAGAGGTAATGATATCACTTTGTTATTTCTCAAACATAGTGACAGTCAAAGAGACAGCTGACAGGTGAGCCAGCATTTTAAATAATTTTTGCCATATGAACATGAAGGAAGTCTTACTTATGACCTATGACTTTCACATTCTAAGGGCCATGGGAGTAAGGCTCCCCTCAAGTTTTCCTCTGTTGGTTCAAAGGAACCAAGAAGAAGGCAAAATGATACAAAAGAACACTTATGTTTGTTTGAACACAAAGGTGACATACTCACATCCAGGGCACTCCCTAGGCATCTCTGCCATTCATACGCGTATCTCTCATTTTCCTGTGAATTTTTGTAGAAAGAACTAGGTTATAAGACAAGCCTAGGATCCTGTAATTAATAACTTCTGTCAAAAAAAAGGAGCTTTTAAGACTTTTTATAAAAATCATTTTTGTAAAAGCAGTTTACCCATGTGTGTGTGTATTTGTTTTTTTTATTCTAGTCCTGGTGATTGAACCAGAGTGTTCTACCCCTGAGCTATGTTCTCAGCCCTTTTTATTTATTTATTTTTAACTTTTAAAAAATATTTATTTTGGGGCTGGGGATATGGCTCAAGTATAGTGCGCTCACCTGGCATGCGTGAGGTACTGGGTTCGATTCTCAGTACCACATAAAAATAAAGATATTGTGTCAACCTAAAGCTAAAAAATAAATATTTAAAAAATATTTATTTCTTTTAGTTGTACACAATATCTTTGTTTTTATTTATTTATTTTTATGTGGTGCTGAGGATCGAACCCAGTGCCTCACGTGTGCTAGGCAAGTGCTCCACCACTGAGCCACAACCCCAGGCCCTGAAGCAAATTTCTGAGGCTGGCCTTGAATATGTCAACCTTCTGCCTCAGCCTCCCCAGTTGCTGGTATTACAGACATGTGCCACTGCATCCAACAATAATTATTTTAAATTATTAATAAATGTAACTTCCGAGCACATGACTTGTGGATCTGAGGCAAATGTTTAATAGCAGCTTCCCTCTACAAATGCTGCCTCATTTGTTTTAGTAACAGTGTAGGCCTTTTTCAAAGGTACTCACCTTGGAGGTTTCTAGTGTGAGAGTTCATGTCAAATCACTGACTTCCACTTCAGTCACAGTGCTGTGAGAGAGTGTGTGTGTGTGTGTGTGTGTGTGTGTACGTGGAGCAGAGAGAGTTAAATGTGTTGGTCACAGGAGGAAGACAGCATGAGACTAAGAAGCAGTAAACAGAAGACTCAGAATATTTCCCTTCTCTCCTCTATTTTGACATTTTAAAATTCAGTAGGATGATATATAACTATGAACTCAAAATTTAAGTCCCAAGAATTTCCCTCCTTGTAAAGTCCCCCAAATAATTTCAGTTTTAGGGTCTCTGACTATTTCCAGTGGATGCCACATCTAGGAGGTATTTCACCCAGGCAGGGCCATGTTCCAGTGTCTCACTTTAATTATGTATTTTATGTGTGGTGCCTTGTGTCTTTCTCCCCCCCTCATATTCCTAGGTGAAAGCTGAAAGGACTCTTTTCCTGGAGTTCTTAGGGCTCAGCTACTCTTTTATTTGTTCCTCTGCAGAAACTACCCCACTCACCTCCACCTCTCCGGTCAGATCTTTGTACTTATCACGAATGACAGGCAGAGCAGGCTTCTCACTCAGAGTATTGGAACGGTCTCTGAAAGGTTGCTCCAGGGCTGGAGAAGGAGAGGACCGGCTTATTTCTTTATCACCAAGGCTCAAGCTCCTCTTGTGTGATCCTGGGAGAAGTGGATGGTACAGTTGGACCTTTTGATTACTCAGTTTAGCTCAAGCAGAGGCTCCTGCCTGTTAACAAGACTCTCCTTTTCAGATGGTTATGTTATGAGGCATTTAGAAAAAACAATCTCATTAATTCTTTCTAGAAAGCTACTTGTTGGATCCCTTTTACTGTTTTTTCTTGCTTGGTTTCCCTGCACTGGTTTTCTTCGTTACTCTGATCTATTGTAGCTCTTCTATAACTCTAAGTGCAGAATCATCAGAGTCTAGAGGACCGAAGTGCATTTCTAAATATCAGTGCACATGAGCTGTGCTGCTTTTCCACTTACTGGTCATGGATTTGTACCTGAGCTCCTACATGCTCTCTCAATCCAACTGAAGTCAAAAATCTCATTAGGATGGGATTAAAGCAGAAGAGGTAAATTTGAATGTCATCTGAAACAGGCAAACAGTATGAGGCAGAAAGTGGGGGGACAATCACAAATTGGGAGAATTACCTATGTGGGGTAATGCTAATCACCTACAGCTGATTGTCAAGACATGGGAATGCAGGCCTAGTTTTGCCAGATAATATGACTTTTCAAGAAAAGCTAGAAATAGAGATTGTGAAATCTCATAATTTTTAAATACTGGCAATTGCTTCCTACTTTATGGATTAACCAAAACAGATCTGCAAATTAAAGGCAGATCCACAGCCACCATATTGAAGCTTCTGGGTTAAAAGACACTGTAGCCAGGGAACAAGAGCAAAGCTAACCTGTCCACGAGTGAAGCAAATCCATTTCTCTAGCTATTTTAAACAGCATACCACTTCAGGGGCTGAGACTGTGGCTCAGTGGTAGAGAGCTCGCCTGGCGTCTGTGAGGTACTGGGTTTGATTCTCAGCACCGTATATAATAAAAGTCTATCAACAACTTAAAACAAAACAACAACAAAAAAATATATATATGTATGTATATATATATATATATATATATATATATATATATATACACACACACACACACACACACATATATATATATATATTTTTTTTTTTTAATTAAAGAAAAAAAACCCAGCATACCACTTCATTAACAAACAACAGATACTTGTGTTTCATACAAAAGCGGTTAAAATATTCTAACAATAATGTCAATTCAGTTTCAGGGAAAACTTTATTAGAGCTATCTATAATTGACCTGATTTCAAAAGTTGAAAAATGTATTTCTTGCTAAACCCAAAACTTTCTTTTTCTTTTCTCTTTTTTTAAAATTATTTTTTGATATGGGGGATTGAACCCAGGGGTACTTAACCACTAAGCTACATCCCCAGCCCTTTCTTTATTTTTTGTTTTTAGACAGGGTCTCATTAGGTTGATTAAGGGCCTTACTAGTTGCTAAGTCTGATCTTGAACTTGGGATCTTCCTGCCTCAGGAAGGATTATAGGTGTGCTGGACCACATCTGGTAGAACACTATTTCTAAGAAAGGTTATCTAAACATCTCAGTGGAATAAACCCACAATAATAAAATCTACCTTGAAGTTACTTACCTTGAACAGAAAGGTCAAAGGTGGCCAGCTCACTTTTGATCATTTCTTCACTGGATTTCATTTTGCTTTGCGAATTGGCTAGTAGAAAGTCAAATTTGCTGATTTTGGGCTTTTCACTTTGAAACTCTCCAAAGTCATCTGAACATTCTTTGGGGGTTTCATGAGAGGCGCCACTGGAAGCTGGGCTTGAGCATGTGGCCTCTTGGCTCTGTTCAGCTATAGATAGGTCTTGTCTTATAAAATTCTTATAGTCCCCACTTTCGTATTCCTTTTGCTCACTGGTCTGGGGAATCATGTCTTTAAAACTGGCAAAAGCTGGGAAGGTAGTTTCTGGAAGAGCATCTTCACTTGCAAAAGTCGTTACTTTGGAGAGAGAGGTCATGGTGATGTTTTCAGTACTGCCAAATGATGTCTCTTTCTTTTGAAGAATTGAGGCAGCTGAGGAGGGTCCACTTCCTGCTGAGAGGACAAATGGAGAGAGTTTTCTGCCCTGAGATGCATCATCCCTGTCTGACCAGTCATAGCTTGTAAGGGTGCTCATTGTAAAAGTGCTACTGTAGCTCCCAAAAGCAGCATATTTTAAGTCCTCTATATCTGAAAGGGAAATAAGACCCCACAATTAGAGGCAAACTCACAATTTGGGCAAAATGCCCTGAACTCTGCAGAAGGAAAATGCTTAGCACATTTGACTAGTTTTCTACTATGTTGAAGAATAAATAAATTTAGAGCTTCTACTAAAGGAGTTGGGCTGTAATATCTGATCTGATCTTTAAAAAAACCTGCAATAGTTTTGAGTTGGTATTTACATTTAGTTTAAAGGGATCATTTTGTCTCGTTATAAAAGTTACTAAAAATGATGAGAGGTTCATCTATTAGGGTACATACTGTTGAATATAAGATTAAAGTAATTTAATACATTGTCTATTTCCTTATAAACTTTAAAATGTATAACATATTCCCTGCTTAAAATATGTCTTCCTCTGGATTTTGTTGGAAAATATTCCCCAAAGACATGGTCATATAAAATGTACATGGCAAACTGGTTAAAAGTTAACAGTTTCTCAAAACGAAAGTGAAAGTAGTATCACCTCACTTTAATAAGTTAGGAATTTCTGTCTCAGGTAAGGCCAAATATGAGATTTAAATTAAGCAATTACTTACCTAATTGTTATTTTGGTCAATGTGGACGTCATATTGCTGTGGTAGATTATGAGGAAAGAAAAATCAATCTAATCTACTTTGGCCCTTAGAAAATGAAATCAAAGATCTGGGTTCTATTGGGCTCTCATGTCAGCTTTAGTTATGTATCTACTCCCCCCACCCCTCCAACCATTGGAAAAAAAAAGAAAAAAAATGATGGGGCATAAGACTTATTATATGAAACATTCTTAATATGTGTTTAAATAATTTAAGAGGAGCATAAGTAACAGAAAGAATGTAGGATTTTTTTAATTTAGAGAGACCTGAGTTCAACTCTGTCACCTACTTACTTGGTCACTAAGCAAATCACTTCACATTTCTGAATCTTGGTTTGCTGATCTTTCAAATTAGGAGAAAACCATGTACTTGGACGGACTGTGTCCAGGATGACCAATTGTGATAATGTATGTGGAAGGCCAGTGCAGGGCCTGGCGAGTAATACATAACAGCTAGTGGTTGTTCAGCATAGCTGCCACCACTCAATTTGGCATTTAGTTACTAGTTTATGGCCTAAGATGAAATTATTTCAAACTAAAAATTAAAAGTCAATTTGTCATGTTAGGGAAAATTTCTTGCTGTTTCAAAAAGCACAATCAGCTGAGGCTGAACATGGCTGGTGTGGAAAAGCCACTTTCACAGCTGTGCTGTCCAATCTGTCAGGCTAAGCAGTGTTGGTTTTCATTTTAGACACGGGTCCAAGGCAAGCTAAATGCCCCTCTGAAAACCACGTATGTGATTTTCAAGGAAAATGTTCGAAAGTTTTGTGACCCAGATTTTCACAATTAAGTCAAAACACTGGGTCATTTCTTTTACAACAAATCTATTTTACAAGGTGAAGGGCTCCTAACATTTCCCAAACTCTCCAACAGCTCTTTTAAGGAAAAAGTACAAAATTAATAATAAAAGTGCTAGAAAAAGTCAACCACTGAGCTGGGACTGTGGCTCAGTGGTAGAGCACTCACATAGCATGTGTGAGGCACTAGGTTCGATTCTCAGCACTGCAGACAAATAAATAAAAATAAAGGACCATCAACAACTTAAAAAAATAATTACTAAAAAACATCAACCAGTGATAAAAAAAAAATAGGTACTTTTAAATTGTGTAATGCAAATGGTACCCTTCAAATATGACTTATTAAACAGAAGGAAAAAATATTCAGGCAAAAAAAATGTATAGTTTATAATGAATGAAACGAGCCTTTAGACAAAATGCTTTCCTAGTCTCTTGCTATAGTGATTTTCTCTCACTATTTAAAGAAGTCAGAAAGTACCCAGACTCAAATGAGGTGAAATTCAATCAGGAGGCAGATACAATTAAACCTGTCTAGTCTTCAAGGGATTTAGCAGAATGTTTCATAGTACAGATTTTTAAATTGTTATTGTTATTGTCATTATTATTAGAGCCTACCAGAAAGTTCTTTGGGGGGAACTATATGAGGAACAGCTTTTAGAATCTCATCTATTAACGGGAAGCAATTTTTCTAGAGACCAAAGGTAAATTTAACGAACAAGGCTCCAGTTCAAACACTGCAACAGTTGCTATGGTAATAAAAAGATCATTTTGTGTAATTATGTGACAAGAAGATTTTTCTTTTTCTTTTTTTAATTAGAAATGACTAAAAAAAAAAAAAAAGAAAGAAAGAAATGACTCATCAGATTAAAGGCTTTATAAGCAACAGGGACTACCTTAGCTGAAGAACTTTTAAGTATTTTTATAACTATATAGGTCTTTAATAAATCTTATTTTTTAAAAAGTGACATGCATATAACATTTTGCCTTCTGGGGCAACTCACAAAAGTAAGCAAATAAGGGCAAGAGGTATAGGCTCAGTGGTAGAGTGCTTACCCAGCATTTGTGAGGGCCTGGGTTTGATGCCTAGCACCAAAAAAGAAGAGACTAAAAAACCAAATGAAAGACTGAAAAGGAAATATAAAAGATTCACTAAAGTCAAGCCTCAAAGTTGAGTTTTAAATTTACTTTTGCTTAAATATACTGGCTACAATGGGGTCAAAAAGTAATTCACTAAGGTGCAAATACTTTGAACAAATAAGTACTAAACTGAACATTATATAAGCGATATAGGACAGAACATTGACATAACACTTATCTTTAACCTTTAGCATTTATCAACAATATGGTAGTATTTCCTGGCATAATGAAACTTATAAACCATTTTCTAAGAAAAATGTGATACATCAGTTCATTGAAGGTAGATAAAAGAAAAAAAAAATTCCTCATTTCCTGTGTTATTAGTTCTACAGTTTCTAAGCAGTCCTGCTATACATTATTATTGTATAATGGCTTTAAAAATATTAGAGATTATGTAAAGCTTACACTATAAGTGCTAGAAACCTTGTCTGGAAAAATGATGTGGAACAACCCACACTTTATTTTGTAATCACTGAAATTACTATAGATGGGTTTTCAATTTGATAGCTGAATTCTGAAAATTGTCAAGAGAAAAAGGAGAAAAGAAAATGGAGAATGAATGCCACAAAATGAACAGAGAATCACTACTATATTTCCAATTCTCCTGGAGGAGAACTGCCAGGCTGTACTAGGTTGAGCCGCAATTGCACACAGATAATACACCAAATTGTGTGCTTTAATACAACTATTTGTTTGCAGCCAGGAAAGTCCTCTTACAAAGGGTAAAGGAATAAACTATACAATCTGCTTTCCATCATGGATCTCAAATCAAGACATAGATTTCTTGTGCATTCTGGCAAGTAACCCTATCAGTCTCTTCTGTAACCTCTATTCAAATCCTTTTTGAATGGAGGTTGTACATGAAAACAAGGTATTTCCAGGAACGTGAGCTGGCACTATAGGACACAGAAGGCCATATCCAGTCCTATGGACATTTTCTAAAGTTGTGAACACAGGCCTGGGGGATTAAGAGTTACTAGCTTTTGAGGAAGGAATTTAGAGAAAGAAGAAAGACAGCACATGCTCAAATTCCACTATTTTTGAAGGGATTTTTTTTTATAGCAATAACAATGTTCATTGGACTAAGGAAGAAACATCTTTTAACTTCCCATACTGATTTAATTCAGATTTCACCAAATGCAAATTATGAAATATTTATATATTTCAGTTTCTCTTTACTCCAGGCTCTATTCTACCCTAGAAAATATTCTGCATAATTATAAAACTTGGTCTCAGTGTGTCCTGTTAAGTCTCTTCTGCAACACCCAGATTTATACACTTAAGATCATTTTCTTTCAAATTTTTAGCATAACATGTAATAATTAAAACATAATGCATTTATACAGGGTTTTCTGAAACCAAGTATTATTCCACTTGCTCTGGAAAACACCCAGACAGGTGTCGCAGAAGAAAACTGGGAACAAAAAAAATCATAGTACAAGCATGACAAGCTATCAAACGCTGCTATATAACTGCCTTCCAGTATTGTCTAATCTGCGTGAAAACCTCCAATTCTTTCTTGGTGCTGACTTCCCTAACACTATGGTTTAAATTATATCCACACCGTCTATAAGCACCTTTAGGTTTTTACATCAGTGTTTTAAGTTCAGTAAAGAAAAATGGCGGGGCTGGGGTTGTGGCTCAGTGGTAGAGTACTCGCCTAGCATGCATGAGGCACTGGGTTCCATCCTCAGCACTACATAAAAATAAAATAAAGAGAAGTAAATGAAGGTAAAATAAGATGTTTTAAAAAAAGAAAGAAAAGAAAAGAGAAGAAAAATGGCAGTCTTGTAGATATTTTAAGTCAGAGGAGGTTAAAAGGCCAAGGAATACTATCAAGATACACAGTGGTCATCAATAAAAATCTTATCAATATGATACCAAATGAAGCTGAGTGTGGTAGCACACACCTATAACCTCACAGGGGTTTATAGGGAGGTTGAGGCAGGAGGATTGCAAGTTTAAGGCCAGTCTCTGCAATTTAGTGATACCCTGTATCAAAATTAAAAATAAGAGCTGATGTAGGTCAGTGGTAGAGTGACCCTGTGTCCAGTCACCAGTACTAAAAAATAACACAGAAGATGGCAACTGGAATTGAGTTTGGGGGCCATGCAAGCGAGAGGGCAACACTTAGGAGATCCTTCTGTGTATACAAGCCTCTTATGCTCTCAAGAGTTATTGAGCCAACACTTTACAAAACAACTTATAAAAAGTACTCAGTGCAAAAATATGGAAGGAGCTAAAAGCAACTATTTTTTTGGGTAGAGGGGTTACCGGGGATTGAACTCAGGGATGCTCGACCACTGAGCCACATCCCTAGCCCTATTTTGTATTTTATTTAGAGGCAGGGTCTCACTGAGTTGCTTAGCACCGTTGCTGAGGCTGGCTTTGAATTTGCGATCCTCCTGCCTCAGCCTCCCAAGCTTCTAGGATTAGAGATGTGTGCCACTGCACCCAGCAAAAGCAACTCTTTTAAAAAAACAAAATAATTCAGACTTGGAGTGTAGCTCAGTGGTATAGCACATGCCCAGCACACACAAGGCACTGGGTTCAATCGTCAGCATGGCAGTGACTAAATAAATATCTCCAGGTGCAGTGGTGCACACCCGTAGTACCATCTACTTGGGAGACTGAGGACTATTTGAGCCTAGGAGTTCAAGACCAGCCTGGGCAACATAGTGAGACTGGATCAAGTAAAACAAATAAATACATAACAAGATTAAAATAATTTCGTTCTTTGAATTATTTTAGGATTTAACACATTTCTTTGATATTGTGTTTCCTTCCTGTTCATTGCTATGTCTAAAAATCAGGGATTTTAACGTGAACAATAAAGTAACTGCAGCACAGAAATATATAGGGAGGCTAAAGCAGGAGGATTGCAAGTTTAAGGCCAGCCTCCACAATTTAGTGATATAATTGCCCCAAATTTTTACATCATTGTAGTACATTATTAAAACTGCCTCCCTAAAAAGTAATATTCTACTTAGGAAAAATTAACTGTTAAATGTGTGAATGTATGCTTCAAAGTTACAGTCAGTTACTTCTGCTCTGAAAGAAGTTAAAACGAAGCAGTCCCAAATGACCCACCCTAAAACTGGAGAATTCCACTGACAAAGGAATTCCTCAAAGCCACCCTGAAGCAGATACATGGCATGGGAAACTCCTACAGGGCAGCTGGTATTGTCAATAGATGAAGGCTACACTTAAGGTCATTTTCTGGACGGGGGTTGTGGCTCAGTGGCAGAGCACTTGCCTAGCATGTGCGAGGCACTGGGTTCGATTCTCAGCACCATGTATCAATAAATAAAATAAAGGTCCATTGACAACTTAAAAAGAGATCATTTTCTTTCAAATTTTTAGCAGCTCATTTAATAATTAAAACATAATCCATTTATACAAGGTTTTTTGAAACCAAGTATTATTCAACTTGCTCTTGGAAACACTATTTTCAATGCAGGCCTAGCTTTTCTTAGGGTTAATTTAAAGCCTAACAAGCAACTTTTGTCTTTCTCAAGTGGTATATTTCAGATACGACAATGATCTCTCAGAAATCCAACTCAGAATCCTCATCTTCAATGGTTTCATTTCCTTTTTTCCTCAAATTCTAAAAAAGAACAAAGAACTAAAAACCTCAAAACACATGAATAAAGAGTTTAAACCACTGAAATAACTCTTTTGACCAAGTTTTTATTTGGTTTGGGTGTCTGACATGAAAAATAATACTATTCCCAAGGTTTATCACTATTATTATACCCTAAAATGCTGAAAATACTTTTGTTTATCCTATTCATTGCTAACTTTCATTTGCCTTTCAAGAAATGATTATCTTAAAAATGAAAAAAGCGTAAAGATTACTTTGTCTGATATATCCCTTAATTTTTTTTTCTTTTTTTTTTGGTGGTGCTGAGGATTTGATGGTGCCTTGTACATGTAAGGCAAGCACTCTACCAACTGAGCTATATCTCCAGCCCCTTCCCTAAAGTTGTTTTAAAAATCTGTTTGATGTACTCTGAGTGAAAAAAGACAGAGTCTCACTTCACACTATATTTTGAAATTGGAAAGAAAGGTAATGCCCTGTCATTAGAGGGTGAAGTACCCAGTTTCACTTGAGAATCAAACTCAGTCCTGGGGGCTTCCTTGCATCAACCATGAATATTTCTAGTACATAGATTGGCAACTGAAATCCTGTTTAGATTTGCGGTACTCAGTCCATCTCAATACCTTTTGATGATTTTAAATCAAGCTTATGTTGGGCTGAGGATGCAGCTTAGTGGTAGAGTGTTTGTCTAGCATGTGCGAGGCCCTGCAATAGATCTCCATCACAAGAAGAAAAAAAGTTAATTTAAGCTTATAAATAACTAGTTTTTCAGTGTCTTTTTTCCCAACACTTAATTCTTACATTCTCTTTCTCACCTCCCCTTTGTCTCACAATGTAACTCCTAGTAGACAGGTGCTCTGCTAGAATATACTCCAGTTTCATCTAGTAAAGGAAAATTTCTCTTTCCCTATCATATGGTGTAAGGTTTAAACTTTTTAAAACAAGTTTTAATATATATGTGTGTGTGTGTGTGTGTATGTGTGTGTATGATATATACATGAAACAACATGTAAAACAATTAAATAAATATACAATATTTATAATATATATATATATATATATATATATATATATATATATATATATATATATATATATATATATCATCTATATGGCTGGTCCCCAATGCTGGGAATCAAACCCAGGGCCTAAGCAAGTGCTCTACCACTGAACTACATCCCTAGCCCTATAGTTATATTTAAACCCAATGCCAGATTAAGAACATACATCAATGATATTTATAAGGGGCAAAGGCTAAAATGTACCAGTATTCTTTTAGGAAACAGATGTTTGAGGAAACAAAACAAAAGGGAAAAAATGGTCTAATCTCAAGGGATACTGCTGCTTTAAACTTGATACCAGCCAGGTATTTCTTTGGTCTAACCCTGAAAAAATACAAATTACACACATCCCCACACTTTCAAAATATGCCAAAGAATTATTTATTAACACAGGACTTACAGATCACAAAAGATAGTGGTACAGAAGAGCTGGAAAAGAAGTCATCAGAATAAGCATGCAGATCAGTATTTGCAGAGGAATATACTAAAGCAAGTTCAAGAAGGCACATTCACACAGAAAAATGTCTAAATTGAAAAAAAGACATTAGAAAAGCGGCCAAAAAAAATTAAGGCGCTGATTAAAATACAAAGATTTTCAATGTTAAAGAAGAGCTACTTTACAGGTAGGTAGCTACAGAAGTCTTACTAACCCTTTGAGGATGTCACAAATAAGAGTAAGCTCTTGCTGCCAACAAAACCCAATGATCTTAATGACTGAACATCAAGATGCTTCAGTGCCAGAGAGATTAAATTTAGTGGGGGAAAGAAGCAGCCTAGTTGAAATTATATGCAGCAAGGGCTCAAAGGGTTAAATGTAATAATATGCAGAGAAATCAGGCAATGTTATTAGTATTATCTACCTTCCATACAAAGAATTATAGCAGGAGTTAAAAAGAGACAGTATCCCCTTCAGAGTTAAGTTAGGGTTTCTAAATAGAATTAAGGTTCACAGTTCAATCTACTAGGTTTTATTCACTTCATCAGCCCCCTTTTAATTTCTCCAATAGGATATACCCTTAACCCTCACACTAAGAGAGCAGGAGATACTGTGGTGAATAGAAGTATCTATTGATACATCACATTGAAGAAAGCTCTGCCATTTACCCTCTCTGATATATTTATGTAGCAAACTTGCTCAACAACAGTACAGACATCCTTGGTCAGACATCAACCCTTTTAACAACCGCTCTAAAGGGATACTGCACCTTTCCAACAGGAGGTTTACAGATCAATGGGAGGAAACAATCTGCTTTTCAGAGTATCCTCACACTAAAGAGAGGTGGCTTGAACATGACAGGTTCCAATCTGGGAATGTTCCAAACATACATAAAGAACATGAGCACAGATTATTTTAACAGGTTCATCAGAAGAAGCTCAATCAAAAACCCAACCTCCCCTCCCCAAATAAAAAGAGGGAGGAGAAGACACCCCAAACCCAGATTAGACTCGTTTCATAAAGACATCTAGCTTGGCACTGTGAAAGAATATAGATTCATTTTCAGAAAAATAGCTTCTAATTATAACTCCAGAGTCCAAAGGCTAGTAGTATACATGTTATGAGTCAAATATTGTTGTTTAGAAAACAGAGCACTTTGCAACCAACTGCTGTGGCTCAAGCAGCTCATACAAAAGAGAAAAACAAAATCACCCTATCAAACAAACAGCAGCAAGAAAAAAAAAAAAAAAAGAAAAAAGAAAACTTGCAAGAAAAGTACCAAAAACTCAACAAAAATGAAAGAAAAATAGCCAAGGGCACAAGGAGCTCTTCAGACAGCCCACTGCACTGGCAAAGTACCTTCGCAAGTAGCAACACTAGACATAAGGTCTCTGCTAACTTGCTCCCAATTCAGCACCCAGCTTAAGAAAACCTCCAACATTTCAATAACCAAAGGACAGGTACAATTTTGTTTTCTGACTTAGCAATCTGATATATGCAAAAGCTATAGTACTTTACAATTTCTGTCTGAACCTGTAAACTTGGAAGTTGTCTAACGTGTCTCTCTCAGGTTAAAGGAAAAACAAACCCTTCATTTGCCGAATACATTTTCCAGAATACAGTAATACTGAGATGTTCTCATTATTAAAGGCCACAAAATAGGTTTATCTTATTATATACATATCAAAAAAAAACAAAAAAACAAAAACTAGGACACTTGGGAATCTAGTTTTTATGATAGGAAGTTGGACTAGAGAATAAACTGCTACACGTAATTCCACACAGAATTTAAAGAGGGTTCCATAATAATGTTTTCAAATATTCTATCAGAAAATCAGTAGTCACCTGATCCTAGCATCTACATATTTGTTAAAACGTAATACTTCCAGTAATAGAGCTCACACTGAAAACAGTACCTGGATTCCACTAACACAGGCCCTCTTCCTTGCCAGACAGTGCCACACAGACATCCATAAATAAGCTCTTTCCCTCTTCTTCTCTTGAAGGGTTGTGGCACACTGAAGTATAACTCATTAGAATTTTTTTTTTTAAATTTTCTTAGGCTAATAAGAGTCAGTTTCTGTAAATCAAACAGAATACTACATTGGCAGCTTCTAAATATACCCAAGAGAAGAAAAAAGGAGAGGAAAACACTGATTTCGCTCACAGAAATGAAGACTGCTGACACTGCAAAAATCTATAAAATTTCTGGCAATGTAGGGTTCATTTAGCAGTGGGTTTTTATGTGCCTCTGATGCCAAGAGAGTATTTGATTTCAAAATTAAAATATTTTAGCTATCCAATCTAGTTTCAGAGTAATCACAGTATCCATATATTCAAGGATCCATAGAATCAAATTTAACACTGCTTCCAGGAGACTGACAACAAGGAGGCAAATTATCAGAAATTCATGTAGGGCCAGAGCCTCACTCTTCTGTAAATCAACACCCACAAGATCACTTTTGAGATCTACATTACCATCACCAGAGCAATCTCACCAATTCCTCACCTGCAGCAGGAGGATGCTGGCCACTAACTGTTGGTAAATCCAAAGAGCTATCAGACATGACATGCTTAAGATCTCCTCCCACATCAGCCAATTTCATGTCAAACTGAACAGAGAGTGCATCTTCAGAGTCCTCCTTGCCGACGCTGCTGCCACCAATGGAAGGGAGATCCAAGGACTTCACTGACGCTGAGTCTTCTTTGGTGTGTCTGAAAGCCACTGCTTTCTCTCCCAGGGATTTGTCCGAGTTCATGGAAGAAAATTTACTGGAGTGGAAGTCAGCAAAATCATCATCACTTTTTCCAGAAGGAGTGTTATCTTTTAATTCTTCCACACCTAGTCCAGCTCCTTCTAGAGAAAGCTGTTTGAAGACATCGTACTTGGTGGATAAAGCAGGTGGGTTTTGCGCACTCTTCACTGTGCAGCCCGTGTTGCTGGTTAGAGGAACAGGACTAGCTTCCTCCTTAAGGACATCGTATTTGTCTTCTGCCTTTTGCTCAGATGGAATAGAGCTATTACTGAAAGCCATAAAATCTGCGAAGTCATCCTGCTCCCCAATAGATGCTGGACTAGAATATTCCCCAAAAAGGTTGAATTCTCCAAAATCATCAGCCAAACTAGAAGTTTTAGTTGATGCCAGTGCTGTCATCGTTGTGCCTGAACCTGCTGGCTGAGGTCGTGTGGAAACGGGTTTTGATGTGCTAAATGCAGCTGAAAAAGACAAGGGCTTCTCGCTGCTGCAATTAACCGAAGAAAACATATCTAGGTCTGCCAGGTTCAGAGGATTTTTCATGTGTGTTTGCTGTTTCTGTTGTACAGTTCCTGAGGGGAAGGGTGCTGGAAAAGTTTTGTCTTTTGTGGGTGGCTCTAGTGGTGATATACTATCTGCTGTTTTAAAATCGGTGAAACCATCATCAGTTCCTGTAGATCTGAATTCTGCAAAGCTCTCTCCTGAAAGAAAAAACACCGACAAATAAACAAGAATGCTAAACTGAAAAACCACATAGGGCACAGCATATTAAACTGCAAGTGTAACTTTATAGGGTTCCCCCCACTGGTTTGATGTTAATCATAGTTTGAACTTTATCAAACTGTGTATTTGTTTCCACACTGAAGCCTAGTGATGAGGAAGTAGGCACTGTTCTCAGAGACTTTTTCTTGCTTTGGCCAGCCAGTTGAGCATTCAACAGAACAGAAACAGGTACTGGAGGTTCCTGAGAGAGGCATATTGAAATAGTAGCCCTTTAAAGATAAAACATGTTACACGGTTAAAAAAAAAAATTCCCCAGAGGTATCAACAAAGTATTAAGAGCAATCCTGCATCTAATATTCAGGTCACACAACACTTTGAACAACTCGACATCTTTAGAATCATTAGAAGCTGGGGATGTAGAACAGTGGTATACCTTGTGTAGCAAGCACAAGGTCCTGGGTTCAATGCATAGCACCAAAGTGGGGGGCGGGGGGATACTATGTGATCTTGCTCAAGTATAAAGAGGCATTATTAATTTGAGGAAAACTGTGGTGAAAATTTTTGAAAAGGTAGCTAGTTATCTGCCAGAGTCTGGCACATTTTAAAGCAGCTCCTCCCCATACTCTCTAACAAATAAATTGAATCTCACAGAAAAAAATCTGTGATCCAGTGACCTTTCTTGAAATCAGCCATCTCACTGTACTTATGAACACTTATTTTTTTTTATAATTTTTTTAAAAGAGAGAGTGAGAGAAGAGAGAGAGAGAGAGAGAGAGAGAGAGAGAGAGAGAGAGAGAGAGAGAGAGAGAGAACTTTTAATATTTATTTTTTAGTTATCGGCGGATACAACATCTTTTGTTTGTATGTGGTGCTGAGGATCGAACCCGGGCCCCACGCATGCCAGGCGAGCACGCTACCGCTTGAGCCACATCCCCAGTCCCATGAACACTTATTCTTAACAATGGGCCCATGAGTCTTTATAGGGTCTGTATTCATTATTTCTTATATTAATGTTATCACTCACAGGTATGATGTTAGGATACAGATGATCTCAGTTTTCTAGAAGCACCTCAAAGTCTACCATAAAATCCACTAGGAAACACCAGGTAATGAAAATCAGAGATAAGCTAAATATGAATATAGAAATTCCAAGCACTATTTTTACTGTCATTTCTGGAGGTTTACAAATTAAAATAACAAACTTTAATTTCCTTACCTAATTTTTAAATATCCTATTTTCCCCCCAAAATGAGACACAGAAGCATATGAACTATAAAATATTTTAAAAACCAAATCCAATTCTTAAAATTGGCATATAAAATGTAGGCTTTAAATATATTCTTAACACAATATATACTTTGATATATCAAATGAAAATAATAGAAGCTGATTTTTCCTTCTAACATGTTATTCAACTTACTAGCGAAATTCATCAACACAAATCTGTTTAATATTAGGAAAATTTTAGAAACAGGAACAGCATTCAGATTTTCTGTGATTTTTTTAAGACATACAATTAATAAAACTCAAGTGAATTTCACAAATTGATAGGAGACACAGATAAAACTTACAAAAATCACCTCAGAATTTTAGACAAGCATATCACTGATTATATTTGTGTTATTTCTATAAAAGAAAAAGTAATGACCACCAATTTTCTCACAGCTTAAATTTTTGATGTGTTGCTCTGATTATTTGTGAAATTGACAAGTTTTGCTTGGTTATTTTTATAAAGAAATCACCACAACAAACTAAACTTACTGATGAATTGTAAACTTTTCCATCAGAAATGGAAGCCGGGTGAAGGTTAAAAGAAAATAAAAATGGGTGGATTTATAAATTCAAAGGAAAATTTCCTGGCAAATAAATTAATTGCAATATTTGGATTTTGCATTTTAAATGGCATACTGAACATTATTTTGTAGGTAGCTTTTGGGTTAACTTGTGAATTAAGTTTTCCTCTCTAATTTGTCACTTTTGGGCCCTAAAAATCTCAAAAAAGAACGATTTTGTTAAAACTTCAATAAGAAGTATCCCTTCTATATATAGAACATTTTCTTCATCTATATCAATTCATGGCTCTAATTGCACAGGTAGAATTAAGGAAATACAAAACTGTCATTTATTAACATAAGAAATTCACAACTCTAATGTAATACTGTAAGATTCTTTATAAATTCCAAGACACTAATATACTTTGTTGAAGTTAAGCCATATAACTATATAAAAAAAGATAATAAGCAAACAAAAATGACAACAATTTGGGACTTTGTTAAGGACTGAAAAAGCAGGACTAAGGTTCTGTTTACATTTTGGTGGCACCGCTGTATTTCCCTTTTGTCTTGAAAAGGAATACCGTATATATCATGATCATTAACATCAAATTACACAAAGAACTTAGATGTTTTAAACCAGTGGTCTTTAATCCAAACTTGCCTTGGCTCAAGAGCTGAAGAAAGCATTGCTAGGAGTAAATGAAACATGTCAAAAGTTCCTCTAAGGTTCATCTTTGTACTCCTAGTACCTAATACAGACACTGGGGAAGAAATAGTTAGTACGCCCTAAATGTTTGGACCAAAACAAGGAAATACCTCTGGAACCTAGGAGCTATAAGGGATTGGATATTCTTCTAAGAAGTGGCTTTAACTTTTTATATGTACTGGGGATTGAACCCAGGGATACTTTACTACTGGGCTTCATTCCCAGTCCTTTTTATTTTCTATTGAGATAGAGTCTCACTAAGTTGCTGAGGCTGGCCTTGAACTTGTGGTTCTCCTGTCTCTGCCTCCCAAGTTCCTGGGATTACAGGCATGTGGCTGGCTTTCCCCTTTTAGAGATGTTCAAACAGTATAGCATGTACCGTATCTACCTTACTGCTATAAAATCTTCCCATCCCAAACGGAAGGGTGGAAATAATTGTTGAAGGATGTCCCAAGTTTTGAGCATTTAGTATATAAAGGTAAATATTGTACTGTTTCTAGAAGGAAGTCCTCATTAGAGCATATATATTCCATAACATACACAGTTAAATTGTGGAGGACACAATTTGACCTATAGATTACCTAAACTCTACATATACATCATGTTTATCACAGGATTTAGCCATAAATATTAGCTTTCAGTTTTTACATGTGGTTCTCAAATGATCATTCAATATTCTCTTTTTTACTCTTTTTTAAACCTTTCTATCAGAGATAGTAAAGACACATGAATATAACCTCTTCTCTCATCTTTCTCATAAATTCATAGTCAACCTTGAAAATCTTGAATAGTGATGACTGAGTCAAACACAAAAAAAGGACAGTAAGTGACCTCCCCTTCTTCCTTTATGAGTGAGAGGACAACTAAATTTTATTGTTATATTTGATTTTTTGCAGTGCTGGGGATGGAACACAGGGCCTCATGCATGCTAGACAAGTGCTCTAATACTGAGCTACATCACCAGCCCAGAATAATTAAATACTGATGTTAGCATCCATAGAAATAGCCACTAGGCACTGTTCAGCTACTGCTTCTGTTGAAATGATGCTGTGTTCTGATTGTGGCCTCAGATGCTAGAAATGCTCCCCTTTCTTCCATGGAGCTCTCACCATTCAAACATGGCAGATTTAGCAAACAGTAGTTAGGCCGAGCCTTGCTTACCTGCACCTGGTCATCTTTATATGAACCCAATGTTTTTTTTATTGTTGTTGTTTTTAAATGATTTTTAGCTCATGTTCTTGAAGAATAGTGAATACTTAGAACTGTGCTACTACGAAAAGAAATTCTAAGAGACACATTTCTTTAGCAAAGCTGACATACAATACTTTGGGCCCTCTGTGAGAAAAGTAGATTAAGTCTCAATACCTTCTAATTATATCCTCTTGCGTTAAAGATGCACTATATCATACCTCTGTGAATGTAAAATATCTTGTATCTACTTTATAATATGTAATAGTGACTGCTTTATCAGAGTTTTTTTTTTTGGAGGAGGTGGGTATTGGGGATTGAACCCAGGGATATTTTTACCACTAAGATACATCCCAGCCCTTTTTATCTTTTATTATGAGACAGGGTTTTACTAAGTTGCTGAGGGCCTCACTAAGCTGCTGAGGCAGGCCTCAAAATTGCAATCCTTCTGCCTCAGCCTCCCAAGTCAATGGGATTACAGAGGTACACCACTGAACTTAACTTCAGAGCTGTTTTTAATAAAGCTATTCTAGAATGTTTTCTTTCCAGATGATGATTTAGAAATTAATGTACACACATGGGTGTGCACACATACGTACGTGCCAGGTACTAAAAAAGTAACAGAAAAAAACCTTGAAAAGTAAAAGACTGGTGGATAACTTTTGCACAGTCCACATGCACTGTGAACAGTTCAAGTCTTCTCGAACATAATCATAAACTAAAGTGGTCACAGCTGACCTTTTGAGACAGGCTTCCAACTTGGCTTGCAGACTTCCAGTGAAAGAGAATATACTGTCTTCAGATGAAAGAGCAGTGATTTGAGCTTTGCTCTTAATTTTAGAAAAGAATTCCCAATAACTGAGCCACATTTGCCTCTTTTATTTATTTTTTTTATCTTTTTTTTCCCTTAGAGATTGAACCCAGGGGTACTTAATCACTGAGTCACATCCCTACCCTACCTTCCCCTTTTTTAAAAAAATATTTTTTAGTTGTGGATGGACAATACCTTTATTTTATTTAGAGATAGGGTCTGGTTGAGTTGCTTAGGGCTTTGATAAGTTGCTGAGGCTGGCTTTGACTCATGACTTTCCTGCCTAAGCTTCCTAAGCTGCTGGGATTACAGGTATGCACCACTGTGTCCACCTTTGATTTTCAAAATCACAACATTAAAAGGAATGTCCCTCTTCCACAAGATAATTCCCTACCCATACTCTATCACAACATTTATTAAACATGGTAGATAGTCATTGAAGGTTTCTGAATTAAAATATTTCTAGCTTAAATATCTATCCCCAAAATCACTACTACACCATATTGTTTTACCTAGCCAGTTTTTTTTTCCCCAAAACATACATACAATGATGTTCAGAAGTGAGAAGTGTTACTGAAAGAAACATCAAAATTCTATTCATCAACCATAGAAACAATATCTCCTTTAGGGATTCAAAAACTTACCTAAAGATTTACTCTCTGATGTCTGTTCCAGTTCTCTGAAAGCACTATACTTATCACCAGGCTCTATAATAGAAAGACAGTAGCTCAATTATGGAAAGGAAACTTGAGATCACATCTCAAGGAAATAAGGCAGATTGGGTTAACCAAATATACTTAACACGTGATGCAAGCATTTTACATATGTGTATATATACACACATTTGCATCCATACATGTATGTTTACACATATGTAAAATGCTTGTATCATATATTATAAATATATACGTACGCATACATGTGTGTGTGGGTTTGTATGTGTATTTTTTTGGTGCTGTAGATAGGACCCAGGGGCTTATACATGCTAGGCAAGCTAGGCAAGCACTCTACCACTGAGCCACATCATAACCCACATTTTATGTATTTAACATAAAAGGTCACCATTTAAAGATTCATATAATTTAAATGTTACATTCAAAGATTTATGAATTTACAAACTATTTTTACCTCCAAATGGAACAGTATTTTCAGAGGACTTGTCAGCAACAATTCCTTTAAATACTGCATATTTATCCGTTGAAGCCATTGTTTTAGTTCCAGGTACTGGCATCAACAGAGATGGAGTACTAAAAGGAAAAAAGAAAATGTCTTAATGACCAGAACATTCAATCCTTCTCTTGTTATCAAATAGGAGCTTAGAATTAAAATGGCAAGCAAATTACCTAGTTACAACTCATGGCTCTCTGGTTTAAAAGCCAGAAACTATATATACATACCACAAATGACTAAAAATAATGTTTTTCTTGAAAAAAATAACACAGTTTTTTTTTTCTTGATTAACTGAAGAGGGGTCAAATCTACATTGAACATCTAAGCATCTCTTTAAAGCATAATAATGATTTGAATGGCAAGGGAAATAGATTATTAAAGAATAGCCATCTTCCACAATGTTTACTTAAGGTCCATAAATCTATGAAAGTCAACTGCTCAAAATAGGTATACCCAATATCTTAAAGTAAATTCTGTTAAGCTCAATATAAATTATTCTCTAAAAGAGATTCAGAGTGCAGAGGTGGAATAGTTAAGATATAAATCTATTTATGAAATGTTGTTTAAGCCAACATGTAAATTGTTCTTCTTTTGATCACACTGCATTGCTTTCTGGCAGAAGTTCATACATCTGATAAGCAGCAGCAGAGTTAATACAATTTGCATTTTTACAAGGATCACATCAGCAGTTCCAGAAGCTATCTTTGTGGCAAAACAACAATCACTTCAAAATTAGATAAAGATACTTCTGCCTGTGGTCGTATTTTTCCCTGGCTGGAAAAATAATGTAATGAGTAGTATCTGGGTGGGTAATTCTTGGAAGGCTTAAACATATACTATAAAAGCACTGCTTTTTTCCCCCCCTTATCAGACTCAGGCAGCTCCCTGGAAGAACAACCTTTACATATGAATGACTACATTCCACCACCAGTTTGTGTCATTCAATACCACACATGCAAGGTATATAAATGGATTTCTATTGAATTCTTTGCCCTAGGGCAAAAATCTTTCCACAGTCATTTAAATCTTCTTATCAGTGGCCTACAAGCAAGGTAAAAACCAGGCTTTTGCTCATGCATGCTAATAGGGGTCCACAGTGCTTTAGGACTTAGTGCCATCAAATATTAAAATTTCACATCACTACCAAACAGCTGCTACATATCTGATCTTGAAAAATATAATGGGCTATCATCTATACTTTAGGTGGATTTTTAAGTTTCATAAGTAATTAAACTACAGCTCACTGCACAGAATGTTACATAGGAATAAAAGTAATTAGTGTCTTAAAAAAAAAAAAAAAACCCACAAAGTTGGATGATCTATTTGTTTTTCATGATCCTCCAATTTTAGCTATGGTCATTTAAAGCTCATCAGTAAAATCTTTCTACTAATTGTGATATTTAATTGAATATATTTTAAAACTATATCCACATAATTGGAAAAAAAGAGGATCGACAGGGTAATGAAGTACTGCTGATTGAAATCAACAAAATAAAATTCTAGCCAAGAAGGGTTTGACTCAGACTATAATTTTGTGCATGCTGCAAATGAATGTTTCATTTCAGTTCTTTCTCTGAAGTTATTAAAAAAGACTAATCACCATGAGCATGTTTATGCCAGTTATATATAGTAGTTATTATCTGTCTTAAACATGAAAACAGTTCTCTCTACTTTCTTTTTAAATATTGTTTTTGTTATAATTGGACACAATACCTTTATTTTACTTATTTATTTTTATGCGATGCTGAGGATCACCCCAGTGCTTCACACGTGCTAGGCTAGCGCTTTACCACTGAGCCACAACCCCAGCCCCCTTCTACTCTTTAACTCTAATGAAAGTATTCAAGTGAGAGAGGCACATTGTTTTAAAATTTAAGAACCTGCATTCCACTGGATGGTAAAGCTAAATATTTGGCCCTGAAAACCTGTTTTGCTTTTTCTTTAGTGAATCCATTTGTTGTGTAATCACTCTACCTGGTTGTGGTACATAGCTTCTCTTAGTTGCTCACTCTACTAAATACAAACATCTAAAAGAAATATTTTGATCTCTACAAAATAAAACAAACCCCAGACCTTAATCTTTTTGAATTTTTCTATCATCAATGCCCCGTGTCTGCTTTGTTGATTATTCTAAGCCCTCTAGTGCCTGGCACACAGTATGTTCTGAATGGTCAGCTGTCTTCCAAAAGTCTTCTGTCTTAGGAGAAGGCTCAATTGCTCTCTCTCCTCTGATTCTGATATCCAGTTCAACATGGAGTAGAACCAGGTCCTCAGGTAGAAACTGTTCAGTGTCTAACTCTAAGCTCTAGGGTATCTCTCATAATCTCACAGCAGGATTATCGCCACAGGTGAAGGGATATCCTACAGCAGCTGAAAATCCCTCTCACTGTGCCACTTCTTCTTTTTTTTTTTTTTTTAAGTTGTAGATGAACACAATACCTTTATTGCAAGCGCTCTACCACTGAACTGAGCTACAACCCCAGCCCTCATTCTGCCACTTCTTATTCCTAAGATGCTCTATGAATCATAAGGCTTCCCATAACTGGGGCTGCTCTTAACTAAGAACATTTTCTGACTGATTAACGTTTTCTATCCCAGTCTACTTCTAACACTTTACATTTTTTAAGACAAATAATGTCCATTTCATATGTAAAAATACTGCCAAAGTGGTTGCTAAAGCTTAAGGTGGACAAAGAGCAGTGAAGTTCAAAGAGTAAAAGTATGAATAAAGAAGGAATAATCAAGTAAAGTATTAGAGCAAGTCACCTTAGCTGTTCTTACTTAGGCTTGCTATTGTGGATGCCTCTTTAATGATGAAATACAATGAAATATATTCAGCTCCTTTTTACCTGTTTCCATGTTGGGAATTGCTTGGTTTTGAAGAAGTAGGTACCTCTTGGAAATCAGTGAATGAGTCATCAAGGGATCCTGACTTAGAAGCATCTTGAAAATCCTGGAAGTCATCTTCTTCTGGCTTTCCCACCTAGATTTAGAAAGGACATTTAAATAGAAAGCATCAAATTGATAAAATAAGTAAACAATAAATCTCCAACTGTCAACCTCAAAAAATGTGACTTAAATTTCCCAATTTATAGAAAGAAGACCAGTAGAGTAGAAAAAGGGGATTAGGGAGGGAGGGGGCAGGAGAAGTACTTAGAAATGGAATTGACAAAATCTTGTTATATGCATGTATGGACATGTTATAATGAATTCCACTATTATTTATAATTATAATGCACCAACTTTAAAAAAATTTAAAAAAATTTCTGTATTTATAACTACCTAATTTTAGAAGAGCATTTTGTGTGTGTGTGTGTGTGTTTGTGGTGTTAGGGATCACATGTTAGGCAAAGCACTCTACCAATGAACTATACCTCTAGCTCAGTAGAATACATTTTAGATATAACATCAACTCAAGTGCTTAAGGCAGGAATCCTATTTTGTATTATTAGATACTTTCTAGTATAAATGGTAGAAGATTGACCAAAAAACCTAATCTATACATTTTTTTAAAAAGCCTAATCATGGGGCTGGGGTTGTGGCTCAGTGGTGAAGCACTTGACTGGCATGTGAGAGGCACTGGATTTGATTCTCAGTACCACATATAAATAAGTGAATAAAATAAAGGTCCATCAACAACTAAAAAAATTAAAAAATAGCCTAATCAAACTTATTTGGGTTACTGAGAGGCTGTCATCTTTAAAAAACATTTTATGCATATTAAATTATAATAGCGATGCAAATATGGCATAACCCGTCACATAAATTTATAAAGTAAACTGTAAACACTGGCTCCTCAGCATACATTCCAGTAAAAAGTACTGTTAGAAGTCCTTTTATTTTATAGAACAATAGGCTTATATGGTTCTATACTTTAAAAAAAATAATAATTATATAACACAGACAACCTTCCATGCATATCTTTCATTTATTTTTAAATAATTAACTTGAGGCAGTAAGTTTTCAAATTAGACTAGTCTTGGTAAAAAAGATACAAGAGATCGTATAGTATTTCCACAAAATTCACAGGTGTGGAAAAAGGACTGCAAAGTTCACCTCAAAACACACACTCGGGAAGCAATCCCAGCATTCACTTATCCAAATGTCACACCTGTTTGTCCTTTGGTATGAGAACACAGACTGACCAATGCTGATGACCATTGCTAGAAATGAGTAACTGCTGAGGACGCTAGAAGGTGTTTCTGCAGGATCATCCAAGCTCTTAACACTTGTGATCTTTGCTTTAGCTTCCACTACAGAAAAAAGCAAAGACACTGAAGGCCATCCTGTCCTCCACCACCAGAACCTGCTGCTGGCCACTTCCAAAGCCATCTCATACCATTTGGAATTGATTGTGCTGTCTCTCTATCTTTGAAAAAATAAGTTTCACTTATTTTCTGTTGAAAGTTACAAGTGAGACAGAGGCATCCTGTCTTCTACCAGCACAGTGTCCATCCCAAACTGGTCAGTGCACTGCTTCACGGTGGCTAGTACATTCAGGAGCCGCTGGTCCACAGCGTCCAGGTGAGGATCAGAGAGCATGGGGGAGACGGGATCATGGGCCATGGCGGATTTGAAGGTAGACTTTAGCACTCCATTCTTTAGGTAGTTCAGTCTGTTCTAGGTAGAAACCCTAATGACGCAGCACTGATAGAAAGGGGTGAGGATATTTCTCTCATCCAGCAAGGGGTTCCGAGAGCTTCTGGCATTATCAAGAAGGATGAGCATACTAGTGACTTCACCATCTTGAAAGCTCTCATAGTGATTGGCATTGCCAATCAGGTAATCAAAGACAGAGGTGTCAATGATGTCCAAGAGGCATGGGACTGAGTCATATGGGGACGTTTTCTTCACAGTAACACAGTAGCTCTCATCCTACTCCCACCTGGCCAATTTGCCTTATTGGTAAGTCCTGCTCCAGGAGTGTCAGTGTTTCTGCAGAGGCCACACATCTGAAAGCCAAAGTGTGACAGATCCCTCCATTGTGTCTTCATCTTCACAAACTGGCTCTGTTTCTCGGCAGTAGTAGCACTTCCCATAGAAACAAGTATTGTTTCCTACAGCTAGGAAGGTGCTCAACAGCTGCTCCATAGCAACAGGCTTGATCTCTGTCCGTAGATTAACAAACTGCCAACCACCAAGGAGGCTTGGCAGAAACCCCGAATCCTGTCTAAATGAAAGGCTGCTACCTCTGCATTGTGTCTATCATAACCAGCATATGGATCCCCTTCCACCACATAGTCTCGCCTACACCGCTTAGGTTTGAAGACAACTTTCTGTCCTCCTTCAAGTATCAGTAAGGCTTTCAGCTTTGTCCCTTTATAACCTACATCGGCTTTAATGATTTTCTTGGTGGCCATGGCATGCATGATTGCTCCCAGCTCTGGTGTCTCTTCAGGGAACACTTTTCAGGGTACCAGCCCCTGGGCTGCAATCTCCCTGGTGACTGCAAAGTGTGGTCCAGCTTGGGTGCCAGCCATCATTCGGTGAAAAGCCCTCTGGTCCTCCTGGTTGGCAACTGATGTATCTAAGTTGTCTATCAGGAAAACTTTGGTGAAGATAAAGATGACAAGGAGTATTGCTAAGAGCATGACTCGCTGCTTAAGTTTCATGGTGACCCTTTTCTTCCTCCCCTAACCCACTCTCTGGCTTATTAAGGAGAGCAGGTGGTGATGGTCAGCAAGGAGATTCCATGATTACACACACTCATCCATTTCTTCACTGGAGTGCCTCCTGTCAATTCCCGTCAAGCCCTACGCTCACTCCATGGTCGCCTGCGCGATGCGGTGCAGTGCAGTGAAGTGTGTGCAGTGTGGCCTAGCTGTCCCTGCCAGGGAGGGGCAGCACACGCAGCTTTCACTGCCCCCAGCCGCTGCCAGCACTGTGGCTCCTTGGACAGTCAGCTTTTCTACTGTTTTATTCTAACAATATTATAACAAATATCCCTTTACTCATAACTCAAAAAACCCTTGTAATATCAGTGACTTGACAGGAGGATCTCAAGTTCAAGGCCAGTGTCAGTAACTTAATGAGACTTTCAGTAACTTAGCAAGACAATGTCTCAAAATAAAAAGGACTAGAGATATATCCCAGTTTTGATAGAGATATATCCCAGTTTTTATACCCCAGGTTTGATCCCCTGTACCAAAAACAAGTGAACAAGGGCTGGGGTTGTGGCTCAGTGGTAGAGTGCTTATCTAGCATGTGTGAGGCACTGGGTTCAACTCTCAGCAGCACATATAAAAACAGACATCAACAACTAAAAAAAATTCAAAAAAAAAAAAAGTGAACAAGCAAAACAAAACTCAAACATCTTAATGCTTAATAATTTTCCTTGTGGTTTTAAATAATGAAAAGTTAAAACCTGTCTAGATGTACTTTCTGTGATTATTTGGAATACACAGCTTCTTCACTTACCTGATTTGCTGAGTAAGTTGGCATGAAGCCACTAGGAGCCGGGGCTGCAGCTCCACCCACTGGTCCAACAAGGTTAATACCCATGACTGGCTGTCCAAGGCTGAGGGGCATGGAGCCAGCAGGGCCTGCAGGTAGCACAGTTGGTTGACTCACCGGGGTAGGCAGTGTCATAGGAAAACCACTTAAAGTTGGAATAGGAGCAGCTGGGAACTGATTTAAAGTATCAGGACTCAGGGCAGGAACACCCCTCTATATGGAACAGGAGGAAAAGGGACACATTTTAGGAGATTACAAACCACAATTTATATTTGGTAAAGAGAGACCTAAAGGTAAAACCTGAAGTCTTGGGCTGGGGTTGTGGCTCAGTAGTAGAGCACTTGCCTAGCAAGTGCGAGGCACTGGTTTGATCCTCAGCACCACATAAAAATAAATATTGTGTTCATCTACAACAACAACAACAACAAAAAAAACCCTGAAGTCTTCATATTGTTTTCATTCTCTTTTTCTGATTCCCAAAACTCATGAATTCGATACAAGAAAATAAGTAACAAGGGTAATGTAAACCTAATATTCAGCAAAAAAATGGCTAACACCCATCAATTCCAATATTTTCCCTTTCTGACAAGTTCAGTTAATTTGCTATCATCAAATAATTTAAAATAATTTTATAAGAAAAACCGTTACCAGACTTAGACTACTTTATCTGTACCAAAGGAATTTTGTAAAAAGACTTTGAAGGACAGAGAGAGTAATTTGTCCACTTATTACCAACTTTCAAGTTTAAAAGGAATAGAGTGAGACCAGAGAGTATTCATACATTACATAGTCCTTAAACAAAAGATTATGCTAATATGTGCACCACATGAACTGAACATTTTTGAAGTATTGTACATTAAAAGTGATCTACATTTTAGTGTACAAGGAGTTCTACAAGGATAGTTAAAAAGGATTAATATTTTTTCAATTTATATTTACGTTTATTTGAGCTATCTTAAGAAACATCACCTACCTGTGTTACTGCTATCATGGCGAGAACAGTATAAAGTTCTTCTTTAGTAAGTTTGCCAGGTGTGGTTCGATTAGCTAAGGCCCATATCTGTCCAAGAGTTTCCCTGGGAAGTCCAGATGACATCAGAATGGGATAAAGTTTAGCAGTATCTATTCCAGTTGGAGTCATTGTGGTTTCTAAAATTTTCTTATAGGCATCTAGTAGAGGAAAAAACAGATTATAAATGTAAACATATTGTAAGTGGCCAATCCTTTTTTTGTCATTGTTGGTGTATAATAATAATCTTAAATCAAACTGTTGAGCTCAGAAGAAATGAGGCTTGGTTCCAAAGCTAAAAATTTAGGGCTGAAGGTAACAAAACATCTCATAATTTAGTAGAAGACTGTAACAATGTTTTTGTATTTTTCTGGATAAAAACAACATACAAAGATGAATGTGCTATAACAGATGCTTTGGACTTCAAAAAAGAAGAATCTGTAAGTGATGCTGGTGGAAACAGTTTAAACATAGCAATGGGAAAAAAGAATAACACCAACACCACCTTTCTCCTGGCCCAGTGAATCAGAGGCTATGAAAGAAACACCACTGGAGAAGATGCTCTGGAAATACAGCCATCAAGGAAAAAACCCAGTTGTAGTTAAAGTGATAAAACAGAACCAGTGTTTGAAAAAAGGGAGAGACTGCTGATGAGTTTTTCACAATCACATGGGTTTTTCAAAGAACAAAGTAGAAAAGGCCTTTAGAGATAGGGTGACCAATCAAGGATAAAGAATACCAACACTGGCCAGGTATGGTGGTACACACCTGCCGCAGTCTCTGGCTGGGCACAAATCATGAGTCACCACACAGCTTGTAGATTCAAACAGCAATTCTTTATTCCCGATCCCACACCGGCCGTCTACAAACACATTCTGGGGAAATCCACGTTCTCTGCCCAAATCCACACTCTGCCCAAAAATTCACTCCTCCTGGGCTTCTGTCTCCCAAAATATATACTGTCTGACCCTAAGAACTCAAGAGGAACTCAGCAGCAGGATACGCCCTATTCTAAAGGGGGAACACCCTAATCTCCTATTATGCTAAACCGGGGACACCCTAAACACGGATCCGCCCTGGTCCTTGAGCAAGGTCACCTTTCAAGAGTCCTTCCACTAGACAGCATGGGAGTAGCTGGCAAGGAAATTGTCATACCTACTTGGCTGAAGGCTCCTAGCACACACCTATAATCCCAGTGACTTCAGAGACTGAGGTAGGAGGATTGCAAGTTTGAGGCCAGCCTCAGTAACTTAACAGCAAATTAACAAGGGTCTAAGCTACTTAGTAAGATTCTGTCTCAAAATAAAAAAGAAATAAGGGCTCAGTGGTTAGCAGCCTGGGGTTGATCAGTACCAAAAAAAGAAAAAAAAAAGGCAATATTACATGGGACATACTAACACTAAACAATTATTTGCTGTATATCTGAAATTCAAATTTAACCAGGCATCCTATATGTTGTATGTTAAATCTGGCAGGCCTAGTTAGAGGAATTGATGGAAATGAAAGTCAGTAGGGCTAAGAGAGACAGAGAAAAATGTTTAAAACAAAACTTTACACCTAGGATCATAAATATGAATATGGGGGGCTGGGACTATAGTGGAAGAGCGCTTGCCTTGCATATTTTGCACTGGGTTTGATCCTTAGCATCACATAAAAATATACAAATAAAATAAAGGCATGCTGCCCATCTACAACAACAACAAAAATTTTTTTTCGAAAAATGGATATGGATTACAAGTTAGTAGATTGGCAATAAAACCACATATTTTGGGGCTGGGGTTGTGGCTCAGTGGCATAGTACTTGCCTAGCATGTGTGAGACACTGGGTTCGATCCTTAGCACCACATAAAAAAATAAACAAAATTAAGGTATTATCTACAACTAAAAAAATTTTTTAAAAAAACACATTTTAACTAAGAAAGTATGTGTATATGTTTGGAAGGAGGAGGAAAAAAGAAATAAGCTGGCAGAAAATGGATAAAACTAAAAAATATTCAAAATCTCATTGCTTTTTGGGGGGAGGGCTTAAAGAAAGAGGAAGAGAAAAAGACACAAAATGGGTAATTGAAAGAAAACATCATTTTTATGTAAAATTGAGACCCCATTTTTAAAATAATTAACCTTTTAATTTTTGATTATGTCATTGTAATATAGACATTACCAAATTTCTTGCAAAAAGAAGTTCAGCTACAGAACTCTTGCATGAATTTTATTTATTTATTTATTTTAATTTATTTTTTATTTTTTTTAAAGAGAGAGGTGAGAGAGACAGGGAGAGACAGAAAGACAGAGAGAATTTTTTTTAATATTTATTTTTCAGTTTTTGGCGGACACAACATCTTTGTTTGTATGTGGTGCTGAGGATCGAACCCGGGCCGCACGCATGCCAGGCGAGCGCGCTACCGCTTGAGCCACATCCCCAGCCCCTATGAATTTTATTTAATCAAATGAAGAACAACTTTAGCCAACCCAGAAAACTTAAGATCTAATGAAAGCTATCTTTAGCTTTCAAGGTGTTGGCAAAATAAAGTAATTTCAACAAGTTACAGTGTATTAGGATTAACATATGCTGCTGTAATAGTCATTAATTTATGCATATCAGTCATGGCTAAAAATGACCATTTCCTTATTTCAATTGAGTACTACTACAACATGCACTTTAGTAGGCCTTTTTTTTTTAATGCTAAGCAGTAATAATACACAAAAAGGAAAAAGTAAACAGCAATATAAAAGAGATGCCACCTGGTCTTTTACTTCATATAGTATCACATAACAAAGAATATTTTAAAATATTAACTAATCACTGAGAATTCAGAATATGACATTAAACATATTCGTGTAGTTCTTGGTAAGTTATTGATAACCTCTGAAATAAATATTTGACAATGTCTTTAAAAGATAATTAAAGAAAGATTTTAGAAATAAAAGTATATTATAAAGTCAATAAAATATTAAAAAGCAAAATATTTCTCTTTCATTTATATAATTACTCTATCAGTCTAAAACACTTGGTCTACTGAATTTTCTATACTCTTTCTTGAAAAAAAAAAGAAAAGTGACAACTCCTTTTGCATATTTTGCAAATACTTACAACTACATCTATGATATTTAAAGCAAAATATTCAGATGGTAAAGAGGCTTTTTTACCTGGGACCAAACTCTCATTGTAAATCCAAGGAGGCATTCTGGGCTGAACAGGATCCTGTGAAGGAAACACTCCCACACCTAGAAAATAAGGAACATTAATGTATATAATGGTCCATGAGAAGGTGGGAAAATGACATTGAGTGATGACTTTTTATAAAGAACACTGTCTGGAGACACTAGAAAAAAGTCACCAATACAACTGAAGTATTTGGTTTCTTTTGTTTTTTCTTTTCTTTTTTGTACTGGGGATGGAACCCAGGGGCACTCTATCGCTGAGCTGTATACCCCAGCCCTTTTCATTTTTAAACAGGATCTCACTAAGTTGCTAAGGCTAGTCTTAAACTTGCAATCCTCCTGTCTCAGCCTCCCAAGTCACTGGGATTACAAGCATGCACCACTGTGTCCAGCAAGTGTTTGGTTTCTAAACAACTCTTACACAAAAACTGCATCCTAAAGAGTAAATTAAAGAAAAGCTAACATGTACTGAATCAATATTCTAAATCATGAGGCTTGAACCATTTCATATTTTTATAACTTACAGGAAAAAATGATTGATGATAGTTTAAAATTATATATGTAAAAATTTAATTGCCTAAGTTTACTTGCAGCTTTTTATAACATATAAGTATGACTTTTTTTTTTTTTTAATGATTACTGATGATTGAACCTAGGGGCTCCCTGCCAAGGAGCCCTTCTTGTTTACTGAAACAGGGTTGTGTTAAGTTGTTTAGGTGCGTTTTGAATTTGCAATCCTTCTGTTTCAGCCTCCTAAGTAGCTGGGATTATAGGTGAATGCCACTGTGCCCAACCTGATTTTTTAAAACCTGAATACAACATTGCTGCATTAGATATATAGGATTTGGAGATATTTATACTATTCAATAAAGTATCCTCTAAAAGTCTGCTTTCAGGGCTGCACATTCTAATTTATCTCTGAAGATTAAATGAAAAAAATTTTAATTTCTCTCTGTGTGTGTGTGTGTGTGCGTGTGTGTGTGTGTGTGAACATACTGGGGATAGACTGAACTCAAGGTATTGTGCATACTAGTCAAGTGCTCTACTACTGAGTTATATCCCCAGTCTCCAAATTTAGATCTTTTAGGCAGCAATGCATATAATTTCAAGGAACACAAAACTATATTTTCATTGGTGACTTTTCCAGTTCCAACTCTTTGATCTTTGTGGAAGAACAGAAATTGTAAAGGGAAAAAAGGAGAATTTCTGTCAGACAAAAGGAAAGGAAATTTTAACAGGAATGATTCAGATTAAGAAAACCGGTTATCAAAATCATTTTTTGAAAAGGAATAATACAATGTGTTGAAAGAATTCAGAGCAAAAACTTAGGGGTTAATTGAAGAAAGGATTGCATTAAATATATTTTAAGCAAACTTTTAATTGGCAAAATCAAGCAGCATTCATTTTAAGATTAATGCTTAAGGTGTTAGCAGCTGAGCGACATTTGGTTAAACAATTTTCTTGCTTTGTGAGCTCACCACTTTCGTCAATTGACAGGTTTTGGTCTGAAGTCTTTTCTGCCTCTGTAGTGGTGGTACCACTTACATATCCATCTACAGCACCCCCGTTATTGGCTGTTAAACTGGAATGGTTCTTACTGGAACCTGGGCCTACAGCTTTGTGCCCAACTTCAGAAGTATTTAATTTAATTTGTTCCTGCTCAGGTGTACTTATATCACAAGATATTAGGAGCTTCTCCTCCAAGGAAGGGCCTAAACAAACAGCATGAAGGATTATTTGCACAGACCTGCATATTTCTCATCTTTTCAATCATCCCTTTCCACCCCACTATTCTAAAGGGAAAACCCTGCCACATACAAAGTAAACTTAGACATAATTCAATAGCCACCCATTTGTATAGGACTTGAGAGACTAGAGATTTTAGAAAACTTAAACATAGTTATCTAATCTGATTCTCAAGAATTCTGAGATAGTAGGTAAACAGTGTAGCAGAAGCCACTACTTAGAAATCTGGCAACCTACAAGACATAGACACTTTCACTAACTACTGGGAAGGTCTCAAGCTGGGAGCATCATCTCCAGGTCTGTTTTCCTATCTGTCAAATGAGAAAGTCTGGACCAAGTACATGCTTGCCAAGATTCCTCCCAGCACTATACCATTACAGGACAGAGTGCGTAGCTACCCCCTTTATTTCATAGGTGATAAAAACTGAGGTGCAGACTCTTTAAAGACTTGTCTAAGGACAAACTGATAGTAAATGAACAAACACCCCAAGCCTCTGCCTCCAGTGCTGTCACTGAACCAGAAAGAGCACTTTCTAAAGTAGTGTTCCCAAACTCATGATCTTAAGACAATGATATTGATGATTTTCCCAAACAAAAGAGTAATGCTAAGAAATGAACTTGTTTTTAAAGTTTTAAGGTGGTTTAAACTTTTTCTACTTTAGTAGCAAATGTTTTAAATTACTTTTCTGGCATGTAAAGACACTAGAACTAAAAATCAAGACTCTTATTTTAGTGAATTTCAACAGTACTCATAGATTTGTGTACATGTCTCTTTGCCAACACCACTGTATCATTATACTGTAATAGAAACAAATTATCCTAGAATAGCTTAAGAATATTTTCATTAATACTGCTAGGAGTTACCTGCTTTCTGCACATTGTGTGAGGCTGAAGCAGTAGAGAAAAAAGGAATTTGCCCAGGGACACCATGTAAGGCAAAAGACACTGGAATCTGACCTGGAGGGAGAGGCTGTGCCCCGGCCTTCTGAGTAAGCAACTGGGCAAGTGGGGTGGTGGGATGTAAAGACTGAAAGGGCTGGGCTGCGGAAGAAGGCCCACATGTGGGAACTTCAACCGGTCCCTGCATAAAGTCACTGAATTCTTCTTCATCAAGAAAGGCAGGTGATGGGGAGACAGTTTTAGTAGAATGAGATGAGGTGGGACAATCTGCAAAATGGAAAATGGCAATGAAATGCACAGATATGAAAATCCACAGAAAAAGAAATTAAGGTGTAGTACAATTCCAAAAGAATGCAATGAAATATGAATAGTGGAGGTGAATAAAAAATAACAAGTAGTAACAGTCAAGTGGAACTATACAACACATGCAAAACACTTTGATGTCTATGCACAATTTGTCTTTTTAAAAGGAAGTTTTATAGCTAACTTGCATTTTGTTCAAAAATGGAAAAAAATTAAAACTCAAAATGTCCTTCTTTCATTAGGTGAGTACTAATTGCTTTTGCTTAACCAAGACCACTAGTAAATTTACATCAAAGTGGTAAATACTTTTGAAATCCAAATGATCTATTTATCAAACCAATGTATATCATATATCAGAAAAAACCTACCTATACCCTGCCAAAAACATTCTGATGTTTACATTTTGTTATTTAGAAAGAAATTCAGTAATAATCACACAATACAAACTTGTAATTTTTATATCATGCCTGATCTATACTTTGCAAAGATCACATTTCAGTAAAATGATCATATGAGAAATGAATATTACAGAAGCCAAGAACACTAAACACATTATTAAGGTGATATTTCCTTAAATATCACCTTAAAAAGCATTAAAACTTAGATACCACAAAGTATTGAATGAAACAACAGTCAACTTAGAAAGTAAACTTTGATTGAGGTCTATATTTAAAAGATCTTTGAAACTAAAGGACAAAAACATTACTGTGGCTTTTTATCACTAAATGTGACATTTCAACTTAGGGAATAAATCAGCTCTACAGGGGCTACGTTTAACCTAACGCTCATAAATAATACTATTTTAATTTTGCTTCACCTTTTTTTTTTTTTTTCCTGGTACCAGGGATTGAATCCAAGAGCACTTAATAAATGAGCCACATCTTCAGCCCTTTTTTAAAAATTTTATTTAAAGACAGGGTCTCGCTAAGTTGCCTAGGGCTTTGCTAATTTGCTGAGCCTGGCTTTGAACTTATAATCCTCCTGCCTCAGCCTACTGAGCCACTGGGATTACAGGCGAGCACCACAGTGCCCAGGAGTTGCTTCATATTTTTAAACACTTTTAGTAAATATTTTAATTATTACTAAATATTAAAGCAATTACTTATAATCTTTTTTTTAATGGCTCTCATCTGAAATATGGGGACATTAAATGATTACTCCCTCTCTTTAGGGTCAATCTGGAAGCACTGAAGGTTCTATGAAAGATGCAAAATGAATATGCAAAATTACTGCCATACATAACCAATTTTGTCTAAAAAAAAAAAAAAAAGCCACACATTGAATCCCAGTCTTCCCAACAATGGTTATCAAGAATATGGATTTAGAGTCTCAATTTAGGTTCTCAGCTACTTTGAATATTTTTTAAATGTACCCTAGCTATTTACTAGCGATATGCATAGAAGGCTAAACCAGTGTTTCTATGCATTTGGTTGCAATTATGTTAATTACTGTAGATATTTTGGCTCATAAAATTAGGCAGCTATATATATATTATTAATAAGAATTATTAAAAGTTTCATGATATAGTAGGTTTATTCAATATTTTAAGTTAAAAAGTCTATGGGGAAAAAATTAAAAGATGGCTTTGGTGGTAAAACAGTTGGAACTCTCTCTTATATACTTTAGTCCTAGTTTTAAAACCCTAACTTGAGAAGTTTTGGAATCTCCCTGGGCTTGCTTCAGAATACTCTTTTTCCAGTGAACTAGAAATTGTTAATGGCAAATATGTTGACAGAATCCAGAGATTTGAACAGCAAAACACCAATTTATTACTTAACAATGAGCCTTCCTCTTTGTCAATACTTATAGTTAAAACTATAGCTGGATGCTGAAAATGGCATTTTATATGGACAGCACATTGTTAACCTAACAGCTATCATTCCTCTCTGCCTGCCTTTCTTTTATCCAAGTTCAGTGCCATGTCCAGTTTTTAGTATTAATTTCTGATGTCTGTTTTGTTTCAGTGCTATGCCAAGGTCTATTTCTAAACTACTTCTTACTGATATATTTGGCTTTTTAAGTTATGGTTTCCTTTGCGAATCTCAATCTGATTGCTAATACCTATCCTCTTTTGAATCTTGGTGTATAAGTTTATATAGGGACATATTTTTGCAACAGAATCTAGGCACATACTGTAACCCATGAAATTAGTAGAAAGAGTAAAAGCTGTCCCGGAAAACCAAGAATTGAAAGCAATGCTGATATCAGATTATTCTCTCTTGATACCCCATATAAGAGGTACCATAATATAAGGGGTTAAGATAAAATTTAATAATCCTTAACACTTTAAAATAATACTTCCTTGGTTGGCTGAATGGTTTTATGAAAACTCTTCACCTATTAATGATATGTTATTTTTGAAATTAGCAGATGTCAAAATATTGTATTTTTAATACAATATTATAAAAGGCTGTAATGACAATTATGCACAGAAAAGACTCATTTCAACTGCTAAATGTTCAAAGCAATAACAAAAAACCAAAAGCATCTTTTTAACCTGTTCTAAATAGGTACTTTTTTGCTTATCTAATGATAAAAACTTCAGGGAAATTTACTAAAGAAATCTTTCATAAGGAGTACCATTAAACTCATGACTTTTTAAAAAATGGAGCATTTGAAGAATTTGCAATCTGCAACTCTGAACATAAATTCTGAACTAGCTCATAAAAAGTAAAATTGTAGTAAAACAATGAGGATGAAAGTGTAAACTTTATTACATTTGCTTTGAGTGAATAGATTTTGCTAGTGTTAACATATTCATTCATATATAAAAGATCTGATTTACAATAAAGTTGTCATATTGACATTTAACTAGAAGACAAAAAGGTTTTTATTCCTCCCAAGACAGCTGTTATCTAGATTGAATCCCTTAAGCCACTGTAAAGTTTTCTTCCTTTCTTTTTTCTTTTCTTTCTTTTTGGCAGTGCTACGGATCAAATTGAGGGCCTTGCAAATGGTAGATTAACTCTCTGCTACTGAGCTACATTTCCAGCCCAAGGCAGCGTGGACACTAAAACATCCACATCTGTACTTAGTTTGAAGGCAAAGACTAGCATTCGCTTCACACATACATAATAGTCAATTAAATACAGAGGGACTCTAAGTTTTTTCCAAGAAAGAAAATGTTAATGCTTCTTAAAACTACCTGGTTTCTTGGGGTGCGATGCTGGAGTAGGATGCATCTTAGCATCTCTGGAAAACCCATCTAAGTTTCCTTTTATGGCTTCCAAAGCATCATCTCTACTCTTCTCTCCTGTCTAAGAGACAACAAATGTACGTTATTTCTTCACTTATCTCTCTTTGCCTAAATCCTCGAAGAGTAAAGGAAAAAACAGATATTAGTCTATTTTCAATATTCTTTTTTTTTTAAAAGAGAGAATTTTAATATTTATTTTTTAGTTATCGGCGGACACAACATCTTTGTATGTGGTGCCGAGGATCGAACCCGGGGCGCACGCATGCCAGGCAAGCGCGCCACCGCTTGAGCCACATCTCCAGCCCTCAATATTCTTTTTTTAAAAAAATATTTATTTTTAGTCAGACTCAATACCTTTATTTCACTTATTTATTTATTTTTATGTGGTGCTGAGGATCAAACCAAGGGTCTCACGTGTGTGAGGCAAGCGCTCTACCACTGAGCCACAACCCCAGCCCCTATTTTCAATATTCTTAATACCTATTTCTAATAACAAATTCTCCAAGTTAGAAAGACACTGATATGTTCATAAAACAAAGGCATAAAATGACATTCCACAGAATATAAAAATATTAAAGGCCCATTCATAAATGCTTTAGGATAGTGCTCTTAGACATTAAGTTTTCTGTGAGGTCCTAACAGAAACCCATTTCATATCACTAAGATATGATCGGTCCCATTGGTATCCCTGCCTAGAAGAAACAGACAAAGGCTTAAAAAATATATATTCTTTCCTTTTAATTATCACAAAGAAAAATGTAACCTGCACAAATTCTTTAACATTTACTAATATTTATTTAACATTACTAAGATTAATACTTCCTAAACTAAAAAGATTAGAAACATTACCAAGGTAGTAAGAGAGAATTGAGAAGATAATGACTGAAATTCTATTCTTATCAACAAGAGCATATTTACAGAAAAAGAGAAATCCTTTACTTTAGGATTTAGGTAAATTGAAGTGGAAGGAATCAATCAGAGCTTCAGTTTGAGTTGGTGCCTCAGTAACAAAATCCACCAAACAGGTGAGAGGAGACACATTGGGGATGTGTATGTCTGGGGAGGGAGAAATGGTAAATATTTTACCTTGGGTTTCACACTACTCAGTAGTCTGAGCTTTTGCTTTTGCTCTTCAAACTGGCGCCTTTTTCTTTCTTCTTCTAGGAGTTTTTGCTGCTGTTCAAATCGTTTTCTGAAGGAAAAACAATCTAATAAATATCCATCTTTGGGATTATTAACTATGTTATAGTCAGATTTTTATTTTTGTACCAGGGATTGAACCCGGGGAGGTTTAACCTTTGAGCCACATCCCCAAACCTTTTTATTTTTTGAGACAGGGTCTCACTAAGTTGCTGAGGGCCTTGCTAAATTACTGAGGCTGGTTTTGAACTTGCAATCCTCCTGCCTCAGCCTCCCGAGCCACTGGGATTATAGGCATGCACCACCGTGCCCAGCTTATAATCAGATTTTTACTAACAACTGTAGCAATATTATATTTTTAGAACTATAATTTTCACTCCAATTATATCTAATTTTTCTATGACATGTTTGCTCACTATATTTATTCTAAAATATTTGAAATGAATCTAAAAATGGCTTAAATTAGGTATATATGTATTTGATTTAATTTGCATCTTTGCATATAAAAGTAATCTCTCAGAACTAGAGGTAGATAAACATAAAACCATCTGCTCTGCATAAAACCATCTCCTTCCTTCAGAAGGCAGCATCAAAAGTAGAAAGAGATTCAGTGGCCTGCATCTGGGCTCGGGCTTTGCTGGTAATTATAAACTGGACTGATGCATCATTTCATTTCTTTGGACTTCACTTCCCATACATATAAATCAAGAGCCTTAAACTGGAGGATCTCTAAAGTCCCTTTTGACTCCAAATGTCTAATAAAAGTATTTTGAAATGTTTCAAAGGCAACTTTACTATTTTAGCTTCAACTATGCTCTACAGAACATCTGACAATTTATAAAAAAGCTGCTATTATGTATCTTTGTTAGCCTTGAATCCTGGAATTCTCTTACTGCTGCTCTTCAGCAAACTGCTTCTGCATGTCTGGAGTGTATTGTGGACCTGGAGGACGCATGCCCAGGAATGGTGCTTGTCCTAGGTAAGGCATTCCCGCTGCTGGCATCGGTCCCATTGGTATCCCTGCCTAGAAGAAACAGACAAAGGCTTAAAAAATATATATTCTTTCCTTTTGATTATCACAAAGAAAAATGTAACCTACACAAATTCTTTAACATTTACTAATATTTATTTAACATTACTAAACTATAAAATATACTCAAAGATTCAAAGCAGTAGGCTAAAAAGCATCTCCATTCCCTTCAGTGTCTCAGAGGTGACCACTGCCAATTGTGTGTGTAAAATCCTTCAGGGAGGGTATGGAAGCCCCTACACAGTTATATTCCTGAGAGTTTATTAATCCACACATTTTGAGATGAGGCATCTCATCAAGCTTGTCTCCGTATTTCCAGTCTTAGATAAGAGCCTGAAACATGGTAGTAATTCTACAAATAAATTAAACCTGATTTCCCAATATTTACGATAATATCTTGATGTTCATTATAACAGGCCTGATATCCAAACTTTTATAGGAAATATATTTAATCAATAGTAGATGATGTATCAATGCAACAGTAAAACGTTTATTAAAGTATCAGAAGTAAGAGTACAATAACATAACAAGTAATCACAAAATCTAATATTAAAAATTATGGTGACATTGATAATAATGGCTAATTTTCACTGAGTGAAAACTCTTCTACTTCTTAATCTTCTCCCTTTTGCCCTAACTGAAACCTGGTTTTCTCTGAAGCCCTCTCATTTGGAGATTGCTGCTTCTACACTTCTGTAAGTGGGGAATATTCCTTCTCGACTCTTGTAAACCTTTCCTCTTCTTTAAAAAGTTGAATTCAAGGGCTGGGGTTGTGGCTCAGTGGTAGAGCGCTTGCCTAACATGTGTGAGGAACTGGGTTCGATTCTCAGCACTGCATGTAATTGAATAAATAAAAAAATAAAGATCCGCCAACAAAAAAAATTTTTAAAAGTTGAATAAATTTTAATTCCCTGCCACCCGACTTCATCATTTACTATAATAACTTGTTCCTGTCATCTGTTCACCCCTGACTTTCTCACTTTTCAATTGAAGACTTTAGAACTCTGTTATCTTCCATTCTATCCACAAACTACTGGAATATTCATATAGATGACTCGTCTAACACTGTGGCCTTTCAGCTCTCTGATCTCCTCACCTCAGTCATGTTCAACATACCATTCTATTTTCCCATTTCATGATCATATCCTTGATTAATCAGCATCAATAACATCATCTTCAAATTCTTGATTTTAAGCATCCCAACATTTGACCATTTCCTATCCTTTCAGTTCATCTACAACCATCAATTCTCTTCTCATTAACACTTGCCATCTGTTCATTTTCCCACATTTCCCACTAGCCTTCATCTTCATCATCATGGCCTCACTTTTCTTCCTGCTCAGCTTAGATCCTAAGGTTTGATACTAAATGGCTTTTTAAACAGCCTTAACTCCCTTAATTGTCAATTTCTTAGTATGGTCTCCTAGTTTCTCCATGATATGTCTGCATCTGAGGACTTGGGGGTGGTACCAGGGGTTGAATGCAAGAGTATTTAACTACTGAATCACATCCCCAGGCCTTTTTGTTTTTATTTTGAGACAGGTCTCACTAAATTGCTTAGGGCCTCACTAAGTTGCTGAGGCTGGCTTTGAACTTAGATCCCCTGCCTCAGCCTCCCTACTCGCTGGATTACAGGCGTGCACCACTGCACCCAGATTGCTTGAGAGGATTTCATTTTGCCTTCATTCTAGACAGCTTCTCCGGACCTATTGTCAGTTCACTAATTCTTTCTTTAGACATTTCTAAATTTGCTATTGAACTATTCATAGAACTCTTCTTTTGGTTAATGTATTTTTCAATTCCCAAATTTTAAAATATGCTATCAGTTTTTATAATTTGAGTCTCCTGCCAACATTTTTCACTTCAGATTTTATTTCTTAGACAGAAAATGCAGTTCCAGTCTATTCTGCTAGTTCTAATAATTCACATTTTCATCATTTTTAGAGTATTTGATAAGCATGCTTAAGGACCTGTCAGGCCCCTGCACTGGGGGTTGGGGATAAAGATAGTGTGACATAGGAGGCCTGAGTCCAAGAGTTCAAGGCCAGTATGGGCAACATGGCAAGACCTCAGACCCTGTCTTAAAAAAAAAAAAGTAACCTTGAGGCTGGGGTTGTGGCTCAGAGGTAGAGCGCTTGCCTAGCATGCGTGAGGCACTGGGTTCAATCCTCAGCACCACATAAAAATAAAGATATTGTGTCCACTTACAACTGAAACATAAATATTAAAAAAAAAGTAACCTTTGTTTTTACAGTACTGGGGATTGAACCCAGGGCCTACATATGCTGTGTAAGAGTTCTATCACTGAGCTTCATTCCCAACCCTGTTTATTTATTTTGAGAGAGGGTCTTCCAGGCTGTCCTTGAACTTGCTATTCTCTTGCCTCAGTTTTCTGAGTAGCTGGAATTACAGGTGTGTGCCACCAAACCTGGCCAAAAGCTTATATTGGTAAGCTCGTAAAAATACAGTTCTTTTGACCAGTAGAATAGAAGAAGGGGGCTAGGGGAAGGGAAGGGAGGGAAAAGGGAGGTACTGGAAATAAAATTGATCAAATTATATGGTTTTATTGTGTGCTTATATGAATATATTACAACAAATCCCACTGTTATGTATAATTATAACATGCCAATAAAAAGGAGAAAAAAATACAGCTTTTATTCAGCCATGGAGAAGAATGAAATGATGTCATTAGCAGGAAAATGGATGAAACTTGAGAACATTATGTTGAGCAAAACAAAACAAACTCAAAGTCAAGGTTGTATGTTTTCTCTCATATGTTGAGGGTAGAGAGGCAAAAGGAAAAGCAACTGTGTATGTGTGGAATCTCACAAAAATCAAAGAGATCGGCAGAGTAAAAGAAAGGGGAGGGAGGAGGAGAGGGAAAGGGGAAATAGTGAGAAATGATATAGGCCAAATTATATTGTTATATTATGTGCATGTACAAATATATGACAACAAATCCCACTGTTACGTATACTTATAATGCACCAGTAAAAACAACAACAACAACAACAAAAAACCAGCTCTTGGTGTGCTTGCATCTAACAAAAAACAATAACTTTATAAACAATCAACCAAAGAGGCAAGTACCTGCATAGCGATGGGTCCTTGGGACATTTGGGAGCTGTAATTCATTCCCATCATGCCTTGCATATTAGGCTGCATGACAGAGACCATAGGGAATCCTTGTTGCTGCATTGGCATCAGGCCTGCTGGAAAACACCAAGGCAAAATTAAAGTCAAGATGTTTTAAAGTTTATTTTCTTAAATACTTGTTAATTAGAAGACTACACAGTATAGTGGGAAAAGCACAGGTTCCTAATTAGACAGACTTGAATATGAATTCCAATTCCATCATTTATCTAGTTGTGTGTATAACCTATAAAACCTGATCAGTGTAATGAAGATAACAATATCTGTTCCACAGAATTTGTATGCATATTAAAAAATGGACAGTATGGGCTCGTTGTAGTATTTCTACCTCCTGGTATTCATATGCTTGCATCATTCCCTCCCACAATGAACTAGTCCAACCAATTGGATATTGTGGAAACAGCAGTATGTAACTCCCAAGGCTAGTTGTCAAAAGACACTGTAGCTTCCTCCTACAAGCAAGCTACTACTGTGTCATGGGAATGCTCAAGCTGTCCTACAGAGAATCCACGTGGTGTTGAACTGAGGCCTCCTGCCCAAAGGAAGTGAGCGTTTGCCACCTATGTGAATGAGCATCCTGGAAACAGATCATCCAGCTCCATGAAACCTTCAGACTACTACAGTTCTGACTGCCATCTTTACCACAATCTCATGAGAGGCCTCAAGCCAGAATCCCTAACAAAGTTACTCAGATTCCTGACCTATAGGCACATAAAGTTTTGAGGTAATTTGTTGTGCAGCAGCAGATAGCTAATATAGTAACAGTTAAAAGCATACGCTCTGGAAGCCAACTAGAAGTGTCACTTACTAGCTTTGGGACCTTGGGCAATTTGCTTAACTTCTTTCTATGTCTTGTTTTCTCAAATGCAAAACTGTATAATACTTAATATGTAAAGAAATTTTGTTGTTCTTCCTTTTCTTAGGTGATATTATTATAACATTTATCACAAAACAGCCTTTGACATGCAAACTCTAAAGGCAGAGAAAGGAAAACTACTGTGAAAGTATGATTTAGACTATTATCTCCCAAACTTTTCCAATGAAGCATTTCCAAGATCAGAAGAAAATAAAAATATATCCCTTTAGGGATTTAAATAAATACTAAATGCATAATGTTAAGGCACAGTTACATATGCTTGGTGTATAACACTGAATAAAACAAAATCCCTATATAACTTGCGTGTACATTTCACTCTAAGTTTGCATTTACCACAATACAGTCATGTTGGTTCTACTAGGTGGTTTTTTCTTTCTTTTTTTAAAAAATATATACTTTTTAGTTTTTTTTAGGTGGACACAACATCTTTATTTTTATTTGGTGCTGAGGATCAAACCCAGTGCCTCATGCATGCCAGGCGAGTGCACTACCACTTGAGCCACATCCCCAACCCGGTTTTTTCTTTTAACCAAATTTTCAATTTAAAAAAGTAAAGGGGTTGTGGCTCAGTGGTAGAGTGCTTGCCTAGCATGTGTAAGGCACTGGGTTCAATCCCTAGCACCACGTAAAAAAACTAACAAAATAAAGGTATTGTGTCCATATTCTAAAAATATTCTTAAGAAGAGTAAAGGTCTAGTAAAGGTTATCAATGTTTAACTTGTCACTGTTTACTACCCAGTTTGCTATTAGTATTATTTTTAATGCTTTTGGTATTAGGTATCTAACCCGGGGTGCTTTACCATTGAGCCACATCGCCAGTCCTTTTTAATTTTTATTTTTAGACAGGGCCTCAGTAGGTTGCTGAGGCTGGCCTCAAACTTAGAACCCTCCTGGGTCAGTGATATTACAGGAGTACACCACTGTGTCTGGTTTACCCAGCATATTTATACATAGTTTAATTTCAGAAGCATGAACATGTACATTTGTAGGTAATAACTATTAGAGACAGAGTAGTCCTTTATTCAGTGGATCATTCATACAGATATTTAAGGGACTACTCTATGTCAGGCACAATTCTATAAACACAGCAATGAACAAATCAGATCTACACCTTCATGGAACTTACATTGTAACTGAAGGAGACAGACAACAATAAAAAAAAAAAAAAATCCCAAAAACCTATGTATCAGGTAGTGGTAAGACTAGAGAAAAAAATAAAGCAGAGGAAGGGGAAAGAGGAGAGTCAGAGAATGGAGTGGCTGCTCCTTCACACAGAATAGTCAGAACAAGTTTCCACAACAGAGTGGCATTTGAGCAAAGACCTGAGGAAAGGAAGTAAGCCATGCAGCTATTAAAAGGAATATTTCAAAACAGAGGAACATCAAGTGCAAAGATCTTGAGGTGTCATGGAGAATTAGAATGAACAGATTAAAAAAAGTCATCATAAGATATTATTCCTCTTATCCTTTGACCTGAAGTTTTATGAATTTTAATTAATTTTATTTTTGAATGGGTAACTCAGATGTTTGATATCACATTTAAAAGAATAAAAGTGAAAAATAAATTTTCTCTCCCAGCTTCTGTTGAGGTACACATGATCTTGTGGCCACCCCCACTGGTTTCTTGTGCTTTTAAAAACAATTTGTGCATAGTTTAAAGCCTTTGAGTGATCAAAAAGCCCATTGCAACATATTTTATTAAAAAAAAAAACAAAAAAAAACACCTCCCAAACCATTACAAATTTAGAAGAAATAAGTGTCAGGAAACCTTTGGGATCTCTCCTTGTTCAGTTTCTTTGATCCATATGTAGATTTTTACTTGCAAGTTTGTGAAAATACAAAGTAATAAACCACACATGATAATGAACATGTAACTCAGTAACACCTACTTAAGGAACAAAGGTCTCAAAACCATTTGATCTAAATCTGGGACACACCTTAATACAGGTACCTTCAATAATGTATAAATGTGAATACAATGAAAAGAATACAACTGACCCCTGGAAAATTTTACCTGAAACTCAATCTTCACCACTGATTATAAACAGAGACAAAGTCAGAATGAGCTACTGACCACCTGCTACTAAGTTGCTCTTTATCTTTCATCTCTTTTGGTGACCTGGAAGTCTCTGTTTCCCTAGCAAGTCTACCACAACCAGTCAACACTGGAGAGCCAGTTTTCAGAAGCAGCTTGACATGGGTGAGATGGAGACAGGAATATGCTGGAGTGGAAGAAGTGAGCAGAAAGAAGAGAAGGGTAGAGACATTTATCTCTCAATATTGTGTCCCTGTTGTACAGAAGCAGGGGTCAAGATTATGTCCCTTCACTACTACTTCCTTGAAGTCAGAGCTAGAATTGATATTAGTGGGCCCTGGTTCTAAAATCAGAGGGGGTACATCTAGTAGAGAAATTTCTAGGAATAAAACTGAGACTTGAATACTTTAAACTATATATCTTTTACGTACAAGATCATATACAGAACTAAAGAAGTTCTTTTATTCATTGAATAAACATCTATAGGGAACCTACTACATACTATCAGCACATTGGGTGCTGGAGATACTGATGAACAAAGATAGTCGTAGCTCTGATTGTATGGCACTAACAGTCTTCTATTTAGAAGACTAACTAGAAGGAGGAAAATATCTTTAAGAGAATTACAGGTCATTTCAATTTTATTACCTTTTCTTAATAGTCTTGCCCTGAAAGTCTCCTTCATCTCTGAGATGAAAAATCAATCTCTTGACGTAATGTTTAAGTAAGTTTGGTAGAAATGAGGAGTGATTTAAATAATTTTGAAAAATCTTAGAGTAAGTTATCTTAGAGGTTCAATAATATAAGAAAACTTTACTCTATTTGGCAGCAATATAACTTATTTTCTACTTTGCTTTTTTATCCCTAGTTTCAAAAATATAATAATAAAAAACAAAAGTTAAAAACTCAAGTATTCACATACCTTGGGGGGCTCTTATTCCACCTGCAACAGGAAACATGAAGCTGAAAACAGAATACAAATATATCACGATCATCATATATACAAAGATTTCAAACAAAACATGAATGTCTTTACATGAATGAAAGAATCACAGGCAGGGCCTGATGTTTGTTCAGCAACACAATACTGAATTGCTCAACATTAATATACATATAAGAAAACTCCATAGGATGCATGAGCCTCAGCATATTAGTATAGAGCGAAAGAATTTTAAAAAGACCTGAAACTAGTCCTGGCTCTGTCACTTGGTGACTTCCCTGGATTCCATCCATAAAATGAGAAGGTTGGATTAGTTTCAACTTGGTGAACATTTATTGAGTGTCTACTACAACAAAGTACTGACATAGCTCGTGATCTTGAAGACACCGATGCAGGCAAATAATTATATCACTGGATAAATGTGCTAACTGCTATAAGCAAAAGACTAATAGGGATGAGAAGTCAAAGATTAATTTTAATGGGTTACATCTTGGAAAGTTTTATGGAATTAGCTTTTGAGCTAAATCTTAAACAGAAAGAGAGGCACACTACATAGCCTGGGCAAAAGATCTGAGACCAGAGATGCAAGGATATTCAGCAAAATAACTTAAGGGTAAATATAAAATATATGATTATAAAGCAACCAGATTGTAGAGGGTCTTTAAAGTGTTTAATGTTGATTTTAATATTATATATTTCCAATGGGTTCTTTTGTGGTTATGTCTTCATTTTAGTCATTTTAAAGTGTATAATTCAGTAGCATTAAGGGCATTTAAATGTTATACCACTATCCTTTTCTAGAACTTTTCTTTCCTCTCAAGTAGAAACACACCCATTGAAAAAAATGAATCCTCACTGATTCACCCTCTCGCATCCCACTCCTGGTAACTACTATTCTACTTTTGGTCTCTATGAATTTGCCAATTCCAGGCACCACATATAAATGGCATCATATAATATTTGCCCTTTTGTTTATTTTACTTAGGGAAACATTTTCAAGGTTCATCTATATTGTACCACTTTATTAAAATTTCTGTCCTTTTTATGGCTAAATAACACTCCACGTATGTATATAGCACATTTTATTTATCCAATGATTTCTTGATGAATACTCAGGTTCTTTCTACCTTTTGACTGATGTGAATAATGCTGCCATGTGTAAGTATCTTTGAGTCTCTCTTTCAATTCTTTTGGCTACATACTAGGAGTGAAATTGCTAAGTCATATAATAATTCTCTATGTATTTTTTGAGAAACCACCAAACTTTTTCACAGCAACTGCATCATTTCACATTTCACCAGCAATGCATGGGGTTCCAATTTCTCTACATCCTCCACAACACTTCTTATTTCCTGTTTTTTGTTTTAAATGAGAGCCATCATAATGGGTATGAAGTAGTATCTACTGGTGGTTTTTATGTGATTTTCCTAATGTCAGAGATTTTTTTTTATATTTATTTTTTAGTTTTCTGTGGACACAACATCTTTATTTTATTTTTATGTGGTGCTGAGGATCGAACCCAGCGCCCCGTGCATGCCAGGCAAGTGTGCTACCGCTTGAGCCACATCCCCAAGCCCATGTCAGAGACTTTTAAGAAGATTGATAAGATCAGAAATGTGCTTTAGGTTACTCTGTTAACAGAATATGGCAGAGAAGAAGTAAAAAGAATTAGCTAAGAATTTTTTTTTTTTTCCCCTGGACACAGGGTCTCAACTGTGTTGCCCAGGCTGGACTTGAAGTCCTGGGCTCAAGTGATCCTCCCATTTTAGCTTCCTAAGTAGCTGGGATCACAAGACCACACCACTGTGCCCAATTTCCATTATAATAAGAGATGAAAAGGTTCATAATTAAAGTAGCAGGGATGGGAAAGAAGTAGAGAGTAAAAGATATTTAAAAGGAAGAATCAACAGGATCTGGCAGTTACCAGGATAGAGAACAGCAGTGGAAAAGGAGAGGGAGCAGATGCTGCTAAGACACCGAGTGAGTCTAGGAAACTGCAAGGATGAGGATGCTGACTGCTGGAAACAGGAACCTGTCATGGGTAGATTTGGGGAGAAAGGTGGGAGGAATGCCTTCACAAGGAGCAATCTAGCTAGCAATCAGAAAAGTAACTCAGGCTCAGGAGAATGATCCAGATAAGTCTAAGGAGGATCTTTCAAATGAAGATTAAAAACAACAGCAAAACCTGACTGCAAATGAAATGTTCCTACCTAGTGAGAAGATGACAATTAATGACAATCTTGGGAGAATTCTCACAGTGAAAACTGAGGAGGGAATGGTCACTGAGAATCAAAGGAGCTGCTTATAACTGAGGAAGAACCGTATTTCAGAAGAAAGTAATTACCAATATTTAATATTATAAAAAAAGGTGGTCAGAATGAGGATTAAGAAAAAAAAAAAGAAAAAGAAAAAAATCACTGCTTTGAAAATGATCATCTTTGGGCAGTTTTAATAAAGGAAAAGGAAGACATTGCTGAGAAGACAAAAAGATATACTTAGCGATTGTAAAACAAGGTTTCCGAAGGAATGGAATTAACATAGCAAGGCAGCAAAAGAGGTCTGCTTTGAAAAGGAAGGGGCACTTCATTCTTTGAGATTAGAGGAAAAAACAAAGAAGAGAAACTCTTGAGTGGGAAAAGTTCTTAATTTTGGAGTCACAACTCTGAAGAAGCAATTTCTAGATAGTCTTTAGAGAATCTAGTGAAATCCAGGATTGGGACATGTCAAATTTATTAACCCTTGCACTTTGCTATTATAAAGCCCTCTTCCCCAAGAAAAAGGTTATAAACTGAACTCCAAAGTGTTTAAGACTGTGGAAAGATGCGTAATGTGACTGCTAGCTGGGCATCCATCTAGTTGTTACTTACAGCCTTGTAGATCATTGGGATCATGAGCAAATTCTGCTGCTTACAAGCAGGCCTGAGCTGAGGGAGGCCTGAAGAGTGAACAGCTTTTTTGAACTGTAATAGCTAAATAATGTGCTAAATGGATAAAAGGTTTAAACTGAAGGTGAAATATAGTGGTACTCTGTGTTTAGAGAAATCACTCATATCCTAAGATTGATAACATTTGGGCACAATGAGTGCATTTAAGTAATCAAACTGTCAAAAATTTTTCAAAATTATCTTTAAAGATAAAATTACCAGTGTGGCTTAGCAGCTCAGTAAACACTGGACACACTTGAGTTATTCTTTTTCTTCTGGCTCTGCCATAAGGTAACTGTGAAGCTCTGTGCAATCCCTTCACCACTATCTGCCTTCCCCTCTGTCAGAAGAGGACACAGAACTGAAAGTCTGCCAAAGTTCCAACTATGACAAGCACACAGATGATAATGTTACCTACCAATGCATAAAGGTTATTTCAAAAAATAAAACAGAGATAAAAACAAATTTAAGAACGCTACTGATAGTGTCTTATTTTAGTAAAAACTTAGCAAACTGAACTGCTTCAAGATCCATGTGCCATTCACATTGATTTTCGGAATCTTTATCTAATATAGACTATATACTCTAATGTCAATATGCTTAAAGACTGGTTAAGCCAGCAGCTAAGTAAGACTATAATTCAGCAAAAGCTTGGCAAAAAGCTAGGGAGCAGGGTGACCTACAATTTGATTTCCAAGGTAAAAGCACTAATTCATGTATTGCTAATGTCCCAGTGGGAAAGAGATCTGTGAGTTTTGTCTCATTCCTATCTCCTTCATCTTTTCTTTTCTTCCGGATACCTCTGTTGGTAACCTAGATTCCCTCCTATCCTCATTTCTCAGGCCTGGACTCCTTAAGATTTCCTAATGGATTGCCACACCTCCAGACTTTGTGGTTTCTAATTCATCTAACGCAGCACAGGAGAGATGCTTATTCCTAATGGACCATTTAATAATGACTCCTTTAGGAAGATGCACATCTGGGGTTAAAACTATGTAATGATTGCCCGGGAAAATTGAATTCCCTTAGTTTAGCTTCAAGGCCTTCTCCAGTTTGAGCACAACTTCTTTTTTGCAGTTTTCTCTCACAAAACTCTTCTCTCCACTCAGGACCACGGCCCATCTGGCACTGCAGAAGAGTTATTCACATTGTTCCTGTATTTATCTCTTGATCCCTTCCTCTTTCTGCAGCTGAGGGGTGCAGCTGAAACAAAACAGCTTTATTTTCAATACAGGTGGAATCCTCAAATATTTACCAAAAAATTTTTTATGTGCCCAAATGGGCCAGAAATGGTGGAAGATAGAATGTAAGCCCTCAAAGAGTATACAAGACCAGGAAAAAACAGAAGAGCTCACAAATTAGAATATCCCCAAAGGATGTGATCTCTTTGTTTTCCTTTCCTTAGTGCTACAATTATTTTATATACTTTCCTAGGATAGGAACCTTGTCTTGGATATCTCTTAAATTCAACAAAACCAGTACCTTACACACATAGGTATTCAATGACTAGCAGTTGAACAATTACACTAATCCAGATCTTCAACTCTTTCGCTGCTTTACTTCATTTAAAAAAATAAAAAATAAAAACCTATACTTCTCCATTCTTGGGTAAATTTTGCCCTTTATACATTATCTACCATTTATTCTAAAGTTATCCTTTCAGGATACCAATCAAAAGCAGACAATTGTTAAAGTTGGAAAATGCCACTGGTTTTTACTTAGAACATCTCTCTATCCCAAAAACCTAAGAAATATGATCGTTCCTAATTCATAAATATTCCCCACTAAAATCTTAGGGGGACAAGGGGAGTTGTTTAGAGAGGTTGCTTGTTTCTTTTTCATAAAACATAGTTAGGTATGCCCCTTACTATTGCCCTCTGAAAACTATAATGTTCTTTACCGAGCACATAGCTTCTCAATTCAGAAAGTTTCCAATATATGTAGCAAACTTGCCATAGAGTTTTTGAGAATGCAGACATTACTATGTTTACAGCACGGTATTTTTTTTTAATGAGTCATTCTAATTTCTATCAAAATTCAGGCCACAGTTAAAAAAAAAAGATCTGTATCCTTGGATCAATGATATTAAAATACTATAAACCAAAGTTAAAAAACAACGACAAAACAAAATAATCCTCTTAACTTTCTGCACATGAGATCCTTTCCAAATAATTTTTTAAAAAATTGAAATTTGGGCCAGGTATGGTGGTGCACACCTGTAATCCCAGCAACTAGGAAGACTGAGGCAGGAGAATCACAAGTTCAAAGTCAGCCTGAGACCCTGGCCCAAAATAAAACAATAAAAGGGCTGGGGATGTGGATCAGTGGTTAAGCACACCTGGGTTCAATATCTAGTACCACTTTCCCCTGCCCCCTGGCAAAAATATAAAAATAAATATTTAGGCCTAGAACATGAAATTCTTTTGATATTTTCCAGAACTTGGTGCTATTAATCATATACTGCCTTTTTGCTGCCTTACTTGATTTAAAAAAAAATTATACTTCTCAAGTCTTGGGCAAATTTTGCCCTTTATAAATTATCTACCATTTATTCTAAAGTCATCCTTTCAGGATACCAATCAAAAGGAGACTAATGTTAGAGTTGGTCAAATTAATGTCACAAACATTTTAGAAAACTGTCATCATACATAAAAATAAATAGATTGAATTTTTCTTTAGAAATTGATTTATACCAAGTATTCACAAAAAGCTCTAATGAAACAAAGAAGAAGAAAAAGGAAGAAGCAAAAAGTTTTATATTTGAAGTCAAAGATGTCTGCAGAGGAAATGAAAAATGGGGCTGCACACAGGTGGTTTCAACAGAGACTTGCTTTTCCCCCTAGCATACAGTAAGCACCTGCAAGAGGGGATAATATTAAAAGGTTTCACTTTGTAGTGTTCATGACTTCACAAACTATCCGTAAAAACCGAATACTTTATTTTCCAAGACAATTTAGGTTATTAAAGATAAAAAGCTAATTTTACTTACAAATGTGTGTGTAGTAATGTGTTAGTTAATAAAACTAACTCAGACTAGGTAATTGTACCTCTCCCCTTACAGTTCTGGGTATAAGAACTGCAGCCATCTATTACCTGAAACATGACAATAGGCAGATTTTTAAAGGGCTAAGTCAAAGTCTGGAAGCTTTGTTCTAATAAATGCATAACTGTTGTTTAACAATGAATTTTCTTTGTTTTTAAATGCCTTTTTGAAAAAGAGACACATGAGTCTTAATCTTTAAGAGCACTATTTCAAGCCAATCACTAATTCAAAGGTCTTCAGATTCTCCTGATTGTCGTGTGTCAAGAAAATAAACAAAAAGGAGGACAAGACACAGTAAAGGGAGAAAAGACAAATGGAAAACACACACATCTCGGCAACAGCTTTGTGTTCAGATTTTTCAAAGCTTGCCCTACAACACCTTGGTCAGCCCAGGAAAGCCCTGTAAAAGGGAAGACCCCGGTCGCTTCAGATGCAGGGGGACTGGAGGCGAGGAGTCGGGGTTCCTGGTGGCCCAACCCGCCGAGCGGACCCTTCCTTTCTCTGTCTCCCCTCCCCGCACCCGAGCTCGCGCTCGCTCTCCCGCGTCGTCCCAGGCTGCGATGCCCCTGAGCCTGGGACACTAGCGCCAGGCGCCGCGTCCCTGGAGACGACCCTTTTCCCGCAGCCCAGCCGAAAGGAAAGGGGTCGGAGCTGGCGAAAACCGCCATAACCGCCAAGCACTCCTTGCTCCGGCGAGGCCAGCACCGCTGGGCGGCGGCGGCGGTCTGGGGGTTGCCCGTCGGCCCCCACTCAGCTCTTCACACTCACCTGCCTCCCCCGGCGGCCCCCGCGCCAGGTCCCGCGGTCCCGCCGCCGCCAGCTCCGGCTCCCGGCCGCAGCGCCATCTTGCTCCGGGGCCGCCGCCGTGCCAGCAGCTGTCAGCTGAAGACAGCCACTTCCGGGGCAAACGCCAGGCCCCACCTCGCCGCGGCCGGGCGACGAGGCGGGGCCGCGTGACACCCCCTTCCCCCGCCCGCCCTCGGGGAGGTGCGGCAGCCCTCGTCACTTGGCCTGGCGCCGCCGGGAGGCCTCCAGGTGCAAAGCTGGCTCTGGACTGGCCGGGCTCCCCTTCGAGGGAGCTGATTCATCCTCCCGGGGGCCCGCAGCTAGGGCCCAGCTGACTCGGTCTTTCGCGTTTGCAAACCTGCAATTCCATTAGTGGAAAGCAGGTCGAATCGTAATTCTGAAACTGGATGATAGGTACACGGATTTCATTGTTACTTTGCACATAAAGAATAGATGAAGGAGGGCACGCATGAGGTGCCGGGTTCGATCCTCAGCACCACATAAAGTAAAATAAAGATATTGTGTCCACCAAAAACTAAAAAATATTAAAAAAAAAAAAAAGAAGAATGTATGTATGTAGGGCTGGGGTTGCGGCTCAGAGGTAGAGCGCTCGCCTAGCATGCCTCAGCACCACATAAAGTAAATGAGTGGATGGATCCCAGCTGGCCCTTTGATAGCTTCACAGTGCTGAACACTGATGAGCTCTCTCCCTGATACTCAGCAGTTTCCTTTCAGCATTCGAGACACCTAATGTATTTAAAATTTACTTTAGTAAAAAACCAAAACCAATCCACATAAAAAACCTCCAAGGTGCACAAGTCTTGTATTTGAGTCTACCATGGTGCCACTTAGTGCCCTCCTGACCTCCACCCCATTCTTGCAGGCAGAGGCAGCAGTGGTGTTAGGAAAGCAGTTAATTGCTCTAAATATATTTGGGCATGTTTTTCCTGTCATTTCCCCCTCCCTAAACAAACTACTAATCTGTAAAGTTTTTAAGCCCTTGAGTAATAGATTAATTAGAATAAACCTATTCACTCTTGCCTTAGGACTGAGAAATAATTTGTAATAAGTTTTTAGTTATTGGGCACAAACCACTAGTCAGGAACTTTAGGTGCATTTACGAGTCCGGTGTACCTGTGGAAAAAAATTATTTTAAAAAGTCAACATACCCTGATCATACAGCTATAGCAGTATGACCAAAATTCAAACCCAGGTCAGTTTGATTCCAGTCCTCGCTGCTTTTAACTAGGGGCAGCTATTCAATTTTATGTACTGTCTTTTCACTAAATTTCACTCCTCCCCTTCCTTGGACAATGGTGAAATTTATGTAGCAGATAGCTCCAACTGATATAAAGGAGTTAAAATCCAGTATTAATCTATCAACAAACCAATTTGATACAGATTTCTAAAGACACTTTGTGGACTGGATGTGCGCAAAGGAGGGTATACTTAAAAATGAGAAAATAAAGTAGCATAGATCGAGGATTACAGATGTGATCTCTGTGTCTGGTACACTTTGTTCCTCTTCACTGCCTATTAATTTCTGTATCTGCAGGACTCAACTCCGATGCCAACCTTCCAAGGCATTCCCAATCTGGGCTAGATGGCCCCTGATTATGCTTCAGCATCATGGCCTTACATCTAACAAAGCATTTGTACTTTCACTTATCTCCTTCAGTAATTTTAAGAGCAGGGATTGTGCTATGCAGCCAATCTTAATGTTTGTTGAAGGTATATTAATTATGAGTTTAACTTGAGACACAGAGTTTCATAAATGAAAAAAATTGAAGCTCTAAGAAAAAACATTCAAAGCCATACAGTTCACAAATGGCTTTGGACCAACACACCTACCTTCAGAATATAGAATCAGGACCTGTTTGCAAGAACAAACAAACATAAAATAATATGCTATCAGTATTTTTTGCATCCTGTGGCAATAGGTCCCATTTAAATAAATTCCAATGAATAATTCTGCCCCATGTAAAACATTCAAGACAGCGTTAACCTGTGTTGACTCTAGAATAAAAGGCTGAATGAGTAAATTTAATTTAAAAGTTGCTGATAACTTTTTATAACCAAGTCATTCTAAGATGTCACTCTAAGTGCCATACTTGTGGTTTTTTTTTTAATTCCACTGTACAAAAAAACTAGTTATTGAAAAATATCTGCTCATAGCAAATAGCCTCATTCACTATGTGATCATGATCCTTTATCTCTGACAGAGACTTGCTTACTCAATATATGAAGGGCCATCAGATCTCAGGAAAGATAAGCTGTAGGAGAATGAAACCAGAGTATATCAAGTAACAACATTCTTCCTTATTGGGATAAACTTAATGGGTTCAAGCAAACCGATATTAAATAGAAAAGAGCATGGTTAAATGATGGAGAATGAAGTAAAGGGAGAGGCTGATCATAATCTTGCCATTGCAACATTACAACAGCTAAATACAAGCTACCTTACTAATGAGGTGTAAGAATACTAAGGGTACTTAAACTGAGCACAACTTCAAATCCTAAGAAACTTGAGTAACCAGCCACAGAATAAGCATCTCTTTAGTGTGACCCACATCACAAAAGATCATCAAGAAACTGAGAAATATTGGGGCTGGGGTTGTAGCTCAGTGGTAGAGCACTTGTCTACAATGTGTGAGGCACTGGGTTTGATCCTCAGCACCATATAAATATAAGCAAATAAAATAAAAGTATTGTGCCATCTACAACTAAAAGCATTTTTAAAAAAATTAATATTAATAGAACAATAGTTTTCTTTTTGGTAGATAATCTGTGCTGCCTCCCTCCCCCCCCCCCAAAAAAAAAGCATGTGGAAGGGGCATTCAATCTCAAGGCTTTATTTTAAAATTTAATTCCAGATGCCTCTTTATAGCATACATCACACTTTCCTTCAAACTTGAAGGGAAAAATCCATAAGAGTTCACCACATTTGGATGTTATTTTTTAGCATAAACATTTGTTCTTCTATAAGAAGTATCTCTCTGGATTCAAACCACAAAAATAACAATGAATGTTACATTCATTGTGTGATTTTAACCTACAAATTAAAATTTGGCATGCTGCATTGATAGTTTATGATCATTTTTCAGTCACATGTAGTTGTAGTTGATTTCAAATGTTTGGTAGAGGTGATATTAAAACTTGAAGCATTCCAAGAAAACACCATTCATGCTGGTATCATATAATTATATTTCTGGGTTAGTCTTTTACAAAGTCTCTTTTTAACTTTTATCTTCAAGAGCTACCTTCTTTTTTGCTGTTCCGACTGGTGTGACCTTTTTCCTATGAAAAGGAAAGAGAAATTCAATCAGAAATTCTATATATATTGACTTTTCATAACTCTGAGGGTTTAATAAACACTGAAACTTGCTGAATATCAAAATATAAGAGGCACAGGAACACAAAGATGCATTAAACATGGTCTCTGCCCTATAGAAAATCATTATCACATAAAGGAGACAGAAACATCACAACAAACTACACTAATACAGTCTTTGATCACTTTCATACTTATAAGAAAGACAGATTCTAATACTAACTTAATAATAGAAGTTCACATTGATTCACTGCTTATTAAATACTAGACACTGTTACAAAGTATTTTACATGCATTAACCCAGGTAATCTTACTAACAACTTAGAGGATTCTATTATCCTCATTTTATAGATACAGAAAATGAGACAGAGTGGTACAGTAACTTTCCAATTATCTTACACTAGTAATAAATGTCAGATATGAACTAATCTGATACTATGGCCTAGTAACTGATGAATGTCATTAACTAAATGGTAACACAGCAAAAGGAAAAATTTTTGAAAAAATGTTTGCATACTATATTATAGTAATACAAAGTTCTATAGTATATATTAACTTTTCCAATCTTCCAAGACTGAGCAACACAGTTTGTATTATTTTTATTACTGGTACTAGGGATTGAACCCAGGGGCACTTAACCACTGAGCCACATCCCTAGCCCTTTATTGTATTTTATTTAGAGACAGGATCTCACTGAGTTGCTTAGGGCCTTACTAAGTAGCTGAGGCTGACTTTGAACTCACAATCCTCCTGCCTCTGCCTTCCTAAGGCATTCGGATCACAGGTATGCCACTGCTCCTGGCCAGCATTTGTATTATTTATATAATTATTTCCACTATATATAGGAGTAAAAAGATTTGGGTGAAGTGACTTGAACAAAGTCACAAAGGAAAGTAGGTATTAGAATTAGTTTTCTGGCTCCAAATTCGGTTTTTCCCTCTATTACACCAGATGGAGGGCTGAGGATACAGCTCAGTTGGCAGAGTGCTTGCCTTGCATGCACAATGCCCCGGGTTCAATCCCTGGCACCACAAAAACAAAACAAAACAAAAAAACAGAAAAGTCCTGGGTCTAATCCCAGTTACCATATAAAGAGCATACACCAGGTGGAGTTTATAGTGCCTAGGTAGCAAGATTCAGGTTTGTAGCCCACTGGGGAAGCTGGGCTAAAGGCATGAACTTAAAAAAGTTACCAGTCCTGTGAGGTAATGCATGCCTGTACTCCAGGTTACTTAGAGGGCGGAAGCAGGAGGATTCCAAGTTCAAGGTCAGCCTTAGAAACTTAGCAAGACCCTGTCTCAAGATAAGGACTGAGGATGTAGCTCAGTGGCTCAGTGGTACAGTGCCCCTGGGTTCAATCTCCAGTACTACAAAAAACAAAACAAGAATTATCAACAGAGCTATGTGCTAGAGCTACAGGCATGGAAGAGATCATTAATAGAACATCTACAGTGGAAAGGTAAGCAAGAACCAGATCAGATTGGGTCTTGTTTGTATGCTGCATTAAGAAATATGGTCTTCAAATGTATGAATTGCCAGATCATTGTAATGTCATGTGTAGCTAATAAAAAATAAATAAAATTTAAAAAAAAAGAAAGAAATATGGTCTTTAGGGCTGGGGTTATATCTCCAGCCCTATACCCACTTTAAGAAACAGTGGTAGAGAGCTTGCCTGGCAGGTGTGAGGCACTGGGATCAATCCTCAGCACCACATAAAAATAAATAAATAAATAAAGGTATCGTGCCCATCTAAAACTGAAAATAACTAAAATTTAAAAGAATAGAAAAGAAATATGGTCTTTAATAAGGAAGTGGAAAGAAAACCAAAGCAGGTGATATGACAAGATTTATACCAAGTATCATCAAAGTCTTTGCGCAGCTATTTTAATAACCCCTAGAGTATAAATGCTACAGACATAAAAATATTTAAGGTATAATTATTTAAAATGCTAATGTAGCTTATTAAAATTTGATATAGCCACTATCTTATGCTCTAGCTGATTTTTTCAGTTTTCATAAACACTGGTCAGTTGCTGCTCAGTGCCTTCAAAGATTGCATATGTAATCCTAACTTTGAGATCATACAAAGAATAAGGTTTGTACCAGTTCTGATATGACTACTTTCCTCCATACATAATAAAGAAATTATTAGAATCAAGCAACTTTATTAGAGCATATATCAACCTATTACTGGAACTTAAAGACTGCCATTTTTCTTAAATAGTAGAAAGAATAAGACTGCTCATTATTTTGGCCTACTCCTACCAAAACATGTACAATACATATTCTATGCTTTAAGGGAAAAAAAAAGAACACTAGACTAAGTTCCTATAAAATATATCCATGTAATACTTTTTAGAGCTTACAATATGCTTCAGCAAAAACCTAGGATTATATTGAAATTCTACCCAGAAAATAAAGCTGGTCCTAAATATTGGCTTCAGTTGTACATTGTGATGCAGACTGTGTGGAGAAGGTGGGCAATATCATTCTAATTCGAAGTGAAATGAACCCATTAAGAAAAAAAATTATTTAGTTGTAAATGAACACACAGTATCTTAATTTATTTTTATGTGATGCTGAGGATTGAACCCAGTGCCTCACACACCACTGAGCTAACTACACAAAGAACAATCTTAGCCCCCCATATTTTCTTTTTCTTTTTTTTTTTGGCACTGGGGATTGAACCCAGGGGCACTTACACATGGAACTACACGCCCAGACATTTAATTCTTATTTTGAGACAGGGTCTTGCTAATTTGCTTAGGGCCTCACTAAGTTACTGAAGCTGGCTTTGAACTCCTGCCTCAGCATCCCAAGTTTCTGGGATTACATGCCTATGTGCCACCACATCTGGCTTGAATCCGTATTTTCAAATATGGAAAAACCCAGGTCATTAATGTACATATATAGAAAAAAATTCAATATCAAATCATCTTACTTCCCAAATCACAGGCAACCTGAGATATTATTTTTATCACATTTTATAATGGACCATAGATCTATTAATTCTACCTCTAAAACTGTACCCTACAGAAAAATAATGCCTACCCTAACTATATGATTGAGTCAAACAGCAGCTTTTTTTTTTTTTTTTTTACCATATATACTTACCGTTTGTCTTTAGATTTCTCTAAAAAATATTTTGGAGTTGTACTAATACTTTCCCTTTCCAGTGGTTTCTTAATCATCTTTTTCTTTTGTTTGCTGAAAGTTACAATGTGGGAAAGGAAATAAATTAAGTGCAACTTCATTCAGAAAAACAGAAAAACAAGAGCTAAAATTCATTTTTGTGGAATGTATAAATATCGCTCCGGTCCTACAATAAATGGTTCCCACTCCTGCTGTATCAATCTACACAAGTTGTTCGTCACCCCCCGGTTATTCAATATTCCACACAGCTTATCTAATTAACATAAACTAGATACAGCAGTCAACCAATAAGGAATCTCCACACTTAATGGCTGTCTGGCCTTACTTTACAAACCACTCCCTCTGGCATTTTGCCAGGCGCCATCCAGACTTGTTTACAGACTCTAACACATTTTGATTCTTGATCACACAATTCATTTTTTAACTACTTACAGGTTTAAGGTGGGCTACATCCACTTTAATAAACTAGCATTTACAGAGTATCTCAAAGATACGATATATTCAACTCGACTTTTTAAAAAGGCACTGACTGATTAAAATAGGCAACTTTATACCCTTTATCAACAAGCATTAGAATCTGATTTTGGTCAGTTAACTGTTTTATATGATTTTATGAACTAAAATAACTCTAAGTATACTTCACTCACATTGAATAATTTTTTAAAAGTCTGAATAATTAAAATTTCAAGGATGAGAAAACTGGCAAGGAAAGAAAACAGCATTTACAATTATTTAGAAGCAATGTTTTTATCTTAAATGCCCTGAAAGTAGCAGTACTATTAGAATTAGAATGTCAAAAGATGGTACAAATCAATACTGTAGGAAAATAGTCTCGAAGACATATGTACACCCATGTTCTCAGCAGCTAAAATGTAGAAACAACCAAAGTGTGCATCAACAGATAAATGGATAAATAAAATGTGGTACATGCATACAGTGGAATACTATTCAGCCTTAAAAAGGAAGGAAATTTTCATTATATTGTATAGGGGAACTTTGAGGAAATTAAAATTATGGTAGATGAAATAAGCCTATCACAAAAAGATAAATACTGTATGATTCTATTTAGAGTAGACAAAATCAGAGACACATAATAGAATGGTAGATGCTGGAGCCTAAGGATGGGAAAATGGGGAGTTACTGTGTAATGAATATAGAATTCCAGTTTTTTAAGAGGAAAAGAATTGTGGAGATGGATGGTGGTAATGCCTACATAACATAATGAATGTATTTAACATCGGTGAACTGTACACTAAATGGCTAAGATGGTAAATTTTAATGTATATGTATGAGTATGCAAAATGAATCCCACTAATATGTATAATTATAATGCTCCAATAAAAAATTTTTAAAGATGATAAATTTGGGGGCTGGGTAGTAGCTCAGTGGTAGAGAAAGAACCTGCCTAGCATGTATGAGGCACTGAGTTTGATTCTCAGCACTACATAAAAAAATAAATAAAGTAAAGGTATTTTGTCCATTTACAACTGGAAAAAAAAAAAAGGTGATAAAATTTTATTATGTAGTTTACCCCATACTCAAAAAATAATAATAAAATAAGGGCTGGAAGTGTAGCTTAGGGGTAAGAGTGCTTGCCAATCATTAATGAGGCCTTGGTTTTGATCCCAGGTACCACAAAATACACTAATTAATTAATTAAAAATTAATTTTTAAAAAACCCCACACAATAAAAAAACTGAATGTTGAGCAAGAAACAAAGTAAAAGGACATATCTAGTTTGACACCATTTACAGGAGATCCCTGACAAAGATGGGTTGACTTGCAATTTGTAAAGCTTTATGATAATGCTAAAATGACACACATTCAGTAGAATCTATATTTTGAATTTTAACTATTCCTGACTAGCACTATGCAGTACAATATTCTCTTGCAATGCTGGTGACAGCAGAAAACCAAAGCTCCTAGGAAACCACTCAATCATGAGGTAAACAACTGATACTCAACAGAGTAGCTAAGCTATGATGTTCAGTAGGGGAGTAGATTAAATGCATTTTTGACTTACAATCTTTTCAATTTATAGTGGGTTTATCAGGATGAAACCCCACTGTAAGTAAAGGAGCATCTATGTATAAGATCAAAACCACTTAAAACTAAACAATATACTGTTGAAGATATATACTTATATTATGAAATAAAAGGCAAAAAAACAAAAAGTAACAATGTATATGCAAACAGAGAAGATAAATTCAAGATTATACCTTAGTAGTTTCTGGAAACCTTTTATGTACTCTGGTACTGGACATCCAGCCTGCTGTATAACATTGGCAACACTGAAAAGGAACCCCATAAACATAAACCTGTATCTTGTCAAAGTACAACATAAAAGGAACTATAACTACACAAAGTACTCCAGTAAAGTGTTCTAATATACAACAATGTGGATTACTGAGAAAACCATCTACTGGACTGAAATCATGTACTGATGAGTAACTTTAGACAGCAACCATTTTAACATTAATCAAGCCCTAAAAAACTACTAGGCCAAATCATGGAGGAAACACTGAATGAAGCCAGTATCATGCTTAAATTTATTAAGTGGTAGTATTTACTATGGAGTTGCATTAAACTTTTCACATATAGTAACTTATTCACTCCTCACAAGAACCCTAAATACTATTGTTATCCCTATTTCGTAGATAGAAAACTGAGGTGCATAGTTACACTATGTTGGGGTTGCTAAGGAGAACTCAGGTGGATCCAAAGCTGTTGGAATACACCCCCTACACAAGCATATGTGAAAGGCGCTCAAAGCAATACTACTTCCAAGTTCTAATAATAGAAGGAAAGATAAGACTATTCATTTTTCCTTTTTCCATGGCTAAAATTTAGCTGCTTAACACCATTAGCAGAATTTGGGACATAGCTATTTTGTAGTTATCTGTTAAAAAAAATACATACAAAAATAATGAGACAATTTTGCCAATTGGATACTAAGGTACTTTTCCTAATTTACCTTCTTAATAATGGTTTATCATCTTCAGTGAAAAATGTAATGGCTTTCCCCTTATGCCCTGCTCTTCCAGTTCGACCTAAGAGAAATCAGACCATAAAAAATTTTTTTGGAAGTTTCAAAGGGGACTCTCGAGGTTCACATAAAGAGTGATGGGTTTCATAGCATTAAAAAGTGAGTATTTCTAAAGAATAGATGAAGCACAGAGGAAGAAAAAATAAAGAGAACTTACCTATCCTGTGGATATATTCTACTGAGCTGGTCGGAAAGTCATAATTGATCACCAAATTCACACCTTTAAAATCAATCCCTCTTGCAAGCAAGGCTGTACAAATAAGAACCCAGATTTTTCCTGCTCTAAAACTGTGGACTGTATTATCTCTCTGTTTAAGAAAATAAATATTAAATGCTGTAGTACCAAGCTAGAAATGAAAAATGGGCACTTCATATATTTAATGCCAGTATTTCTTTAAGGTTTTGAAAGTACACATTTACCTGTTGTTGTGTTCTTTCTGCATGAATAACATCCACATTAATACCCTCATATATGAGCTCATGAAAAAGTTCTTTAGCCCTTTCAATGGACTGAACAAAAACAAGAACAGGTGGACTGAAACCCTTTTAAAAGAAAAGCAAAAGTTAGTATACATAACTCATAAGCAATAATACAACCAGACATATATCATAATATGATTTTAGTTCACAAAAGAACCAAATTCAATTTATTGTACTTTCACTGCCAAATGCCTCAGGCCAGTGGTCTAAATCTGCCTTCATCTTCCTCACCATCTATTCTCCACTTAATTTGAACTATATTATTCATCATGCTAATTTAAATAAACTTATCAATTACTTTTTAGTCACAATACTGGATGTCCATTCTGAAACAATCATTTCTTGGTTTATATGCCTCAGAATTTCGATTCTGCTTGTAATGTAAAAACTTGTTTCTTTAATTGTTATCTTAGTCTTTGGTTTTAAGTTCTAATATAATTTCTATCTTATTATATAAAATAAAATCTCAGTATCAACCTCTAAGCAGATTACTTTTATATTTATATCATTGAACCATTGAACCCTGCCTCTTTCAAACCAAGTTTCTGTATCTTCAAATGCCCATATTAGTACTTCTTAGCCTTTTTATTTTGGTTTACACACTCCTTTTGGCATCTAATGAAAGTGATGAGGCTTTCTAACTGGCAACCACTTATTCACACAATCTGACATACAATTCACAGACTTCCCAAAGTTCATACATTGCTAAAACAAACAAACAAACAAACAAAAAACCCAAAAAACAAGAATCTCTGCTGTATTATGTCTATATGATTATCTTTGAAAACCTTAAAATTTTCTTGCGGCAAGTGATACCTTTAAGAATGTTGATAAAATGAACACATATAGAATTTATTATGTGCCAAGCACCATTTTAAGTACTATGTTTATATTAACTCAAATACTATTAATAGTTCTATGAGGTAGATATTATTATCCCACCTTACAGATGAAGAAACTGGAACAGAGGGGAGTTAAATTGCATCAAAGTACAATGTTGGAGCTATAATCTTAATCCAGGTAGTCTGGCTCCAGAGTTCATGCTCTTAACCTCTAAAGCATACCACTTATATCATTGACAATTACTTACAAACACCTTATCAGCTGCCACACTTGTTTATTTTCTCCTTATCTCTGCTCAGTCTAATTTAACGGCCTAGTAATTATTTTCCTCACTTTCAGCCTTTTTCTTTACACCCCGTCTTACATACTCTTGTTTGACTAATTTTCCTTAAAAATTATGTGGCCACATTCTTCAGAAATGTCCAGGGGTCTCTCTCAACCTGACCCTAACTTCACTGTCCAACCTAATCCTTAAATTCCCACCATACACCCTGCCTTAGACGTGTTACCTCTTCATTAGTCTCCAAACATATAGTATGCACTGCCACCTCTTCAAGTTTTATTCAGGCTGCTCTCTGAGCTGGGAACACTTTCCCCCTCCACCATTTGTCCTATAGACCCTCTTTCAGGGCTCTGATTAGCAGGATACCTTGTATAAGACTTTCTCCAACCAAATGAGCTTACCCCAATAGTCCATTATGACTCTTTGGATGCTTTTGCCTTTTATGGCATTTTATCACAAACTATATTATATAAGTATACTTAACTTTATCCCTTAATTAAGACAAAATTTCAGGGTGCAGAATTTATATTTCTTTTTGCTTAGTATATATGACCCACAGTACTTAATTTTTAAAATTATGGCTTCTACTTGGCACTTACCAAGGTACAACAAAAGAAACCCCCACTCAGTCTCTAACTCATTCTATAATGCCCCAGTTCTTATGTAACGAACCAGCAAAAGGATGTGGGGATGAATGGGACATATATACATAGGGGAAAAATACGCTTTTAATAGCATCAGGTGGGTCTTCTCCTAGCCAACTCTGAGGCAGGAGAGACAGACTCACCACCACTGGACCACTAAGTAAGAGGCAGTATGATGATGAGGTATTGCGGAACCTCCCACCAGGTAAGACTTGGTAAACCTTACCAAAACCCACATACCTTTTTAACAAGTTCTCTCATGGCCAAAAGTTTTCCAGTCTCAGACCCAACAAAGAGAAGTTCTTGTTCTACTGTCTCTACTGCAGAATTCCTGAGGAGAAAATATATCTAGTAGTTCATGAGAGCCACTTTTTGCTTTCACAACTGAACTCTAAAATAATAATCAACAGTTTTACACAGAACTCCATAAAATCAACTTTTCTACCGTCAACATAAGTAAATATTTATACATTAATTTGAAAGTAGAATTGTTATTTTAAAATGTTTTGTTCTACTTATAAAAATGTTAACTTTTGAGGAAATTTTTAGGAAATATTCAAGTTATATAAGCCAGGCACAGTGGAACATGTCTATAATCCCAGCTACCCTAGAGGTTGAGGTTGGAGGATCACGAGTTTGAGGCAGCCTGGGCAACATGGCATATCTCCATCTCAAAACAAAACAAAACATACAACAACCATAAAATAACAATATATATTATAAAAAAATAAATAAATTACCTACAATTCTACCATTTTAGAATGAATTTTTATGTTTTATTGTATTCTAGTCACAATTTTTCTGTGATTATTTGTTAAAAATTCTAAAAATAAAATTACTGGGTAAAATAATGAGAACATTTTCAAGGTTGTTATTCTGTATGGCTAAACTTTCTTCTTAATGATTAGAGGTAGGTTAAATATATAATGACGATTAGAGGGAGAGGTATTAAAGCTTCATTTTTTCCCATTCTGTTGACTGCCTTTAAATTATACTTATGGTAAATTGGCTCTGCTTTCTTTTTATGAATTTTAAGTTTAAAGCAGACAGTGTATTCTTTATTGTCCCATTTTGCTTCTTTTTTTGGCGGGGTCGGGGGGATGGAGTCTCACTATGTTGCCCAGGTTGACCTTGAACTCCTAAGCTCAAGTGATCTTCCTAACTCAACCTCCCAAGTAGTTAGAACTACAGGTGCATACCACTACATCCAGTTTTCTCTTCCATTTAATATGATGTCACAAGAAATTTTTAAATATAGCTACAGTCTTTATACTTATTGTTTCATTGTTGTATAATATTCTGTTTGATCACAGTATAATTTCCCTATACTGCTTTTTACCACGATATATTTATTTAATATAAAATGCTCTCCTAAATTAACTTCTGCCTCCCTTCTTCCTTCCTTTTTTCTTTTTTGGTGCTATGGATTAAAGCCAGGGCTTCACACATGATAGGCTCTACCACTGAGCTACAATGCCAGACTCTACCAAATTATTTTTAAAAAGGAATTATAAATCAATCAATTATGATTTAACAACAACAACAAAAATTTCTTTAAGTAAAACTCAATCTCCTTGAGTCTAAGAATCACGTGTATTTGAAAATAAATCAGTGGGATAATGTGCAACAACAATTAGTTACCTTGCTCCAATGGATATAGTAATAATATTGTCCAAGTTGAGTCTGCACCACTGTTCAACATCATATGCAAAGGTTGCACTGAACATAGCTCTTCTGACCTTGTGGGATGTGCAGGCCAGGAAAATGAAAGCCAGTTGGTCTCTAAACCCAGTTTTGCCATCTTCAAACAGTTTGTCTGATTCATCTACTACCAGCCACTCAACACTAAGAAATAACAGAACAATTTGTAAACATTAAACTATAAGATCCAAGATACTTCATTAAACTGTGGGGACACATGAGGAAGTCAAACCATGATTCTGCTTTTCAGATCCACTTTTTTATGTTAGAAAAAGGTATCATACCAGAAAAAGATATATAAGAAAAATAAGCATGAAAAATGTAAAAATGTAAAATAAACCTAACTCAACAAACCTATTAGGTTCAAAAATGAGGTTCCATTACAACAGAGTTTTACATAAATCTCACGAACGTCATCATTTTGCTGAAAGATAAGCAAAGGTCTAGGGCAATCAAAATGCTTATCAAAATGTTCTTCCAGACTAGATAGTTATTTTCTCTGAGTTTAATGAAAACTATTATTCTCTACATCAACAATGATTTAAGTTAGCAGATAAGCTCCAAAGGGAAGTAATACAAGTAATTGAGAATAAAATATAACCAACTAATGAAAAACACACATGAAGGACATTAAAATATTATCTGTACCTTGTTAGGTCTATTCCTGGTGGATCTTGCTTCAATAAATAGATAAGTCGATTTGGAGTAGTCACAAGAATATCTACAGGAAACAAATGGTAAAAATTGCAAAAAATAAGTCACATCACTTTTGTGTGTGGGGGGTGGGCAGGGGATGGAGTATAGTACTGGGGCCTGAACCCAGGGGTGCTTTTCATTTTGAGTCAGGGTCTTGCTAAGTTGTTGAGGCTAGCCTAGGACTCAGGAGCTTCTGGCCTTAGCTTCTTGAATCATTGGGATCACAGGCCCACACCAACACTGGCTAGGTATATCCCTCTTTAAAGAAATTAAGCCCTCTGAATCTCAAGTCAATAACGTTTCATTGGAAGGGGACAGAAAAGTTACTGACATAAAAGTTCTTCCTTATTAGAAAGCCAATAAACATTTTTTTTCCATGATAGCATAAACTACTGTATCTCTTTTATTTATTTGGACAGTCTTCTCAACTTCTAAGAGGCAAGAATAATATACAATCAACAATTTGATTTTCAAAATCCCTCCCCCCACACAGAAAAATCCTTTTTTTTTTAATATTTATTTTTTAGTTGAAGTTGCACACAATATCTTTATTTTATTCATTTATTTTTATGTGGTGCTGAGGATCGAACCCAGGGTTTCGCGCATGCGAGGAGCGCACTCTACTGCTAAGCTACAACCCCAGCCCTGTAAAATTCTTTCTTTAAATGAAATTTTACTCAAAACTTAAAGGTGAAAGACAAAATCTGATTATCTGGCTGCTGTAAGGACAAGGAGGTAATCCATTCTTACCTGCAAGAGTATTTTCATGGCAGATTAAAAATCAGTACTATAAAGCAGGGTTTCTCAGCCTCAGCACTGTTAACATTTTAGGTCTGATAACTTTTTTTTTTTTTTTGAATTTTTTAATATTTCTTTTTCTTTAGTTTTTGGCGGACACAAGATCTTTATTTGTATGTGGTGCTGAGGATCGAACCCAGCACTGCGCGCATGCCAGGCCAGCGCGCTACCGCTTGAGTCACATCCCCAGCCCTCAGATAACTCTTTTGTAGAGGTCTACTGGGTATTATATAATATTTAACAATATCCCTGGCCTCTACCCACTATTAGCTATTGGATTCCCTTCCAGTTGCAACAATTAAAAATGTCTACAGATATTCACAAATGTCCCCAAGGTGAACAGAGATAGGAAAAATCATCTCACCATTGGTATATATTTATATTGCCATTGAGTGGAATAGGGAGGACATCTCTTTAGTTTCTTTAAAAATAACACTAATTACATACATGGCTTTTAACAACTCTTATGTGGTAATTAGGATATTTACAACTTCCAAATCCCTGCTTGCTCTATATCCCAAGCATGAATTTCTTACCAAACTTCTTAGATGATTTAGGTCCAAATTTCTTGGCTGCTACTGCTGCTTTGTGGATCATGTGTATCCTAAATCCTGTTCCCTCAGAGATTTTAATTAACTCTCGATGAATCTAAAACATAAAATGATAAAGAGATGAGGTGCTACTTGGACAGGGTGGATATGCTTTACATTATTAATAAATTTATCAACTCATGAATACCTCAAATTAAACCTATAATGTGCTGATTAACCTAGCATATCAGCATTTTAGAATTTCAAGACCAAAGAGGATTCAGTGGTTTTTTTCCAAGACCTAATAAACTAGTTTCAAGAGATAAAACTAATATTCCTTCAATCTGTTAACATATTGTTCTTTTTAGAATACAGAGTATTATAAGACTATTTCATACTTTGTATGTGTCTTATATTAAGCAAATTGATAGGGTGGAACAGCTCATAGTTTTACTTTCTCAAAAACTAAGATAAGGTTTCATTTTTTCTAAGTAGAAAAATAAAATTTTAGAAATATATCACAGGAGCTTTTCAATTTCAAGCATCTTAAAACATTTACTTTTTCAAAGTATAAATGATAAAATCATCATGTTTTAGAAAATTATAAGAAGTCTTAAAAGACTGGTCCATATGCAGTAATATACAGAACACTCTATACAGAATATTTGACTATGACAAAAGACATGGGTCTTATTATTTTTTTTAATGGGCCTTATTCTTTTGAGATCCTTTTAATTAACCTTGCTAAAACCAATGAAGCAAACACAAATGCATTCACTCAAAAGCTGTAAATCATACCTGGCTGGCAAGTTCTCGTGTTGGGGATATAATTAGGGCTCTGAAGCCTTTATTTGCAGGTTGTTTCAGCTGCATTAAAATGGGAATGCTAAAAGCTAAAGTCTTCCCAGATCCTGTTGGAGCAGAAGCCAGAAGTTCCCGACCCTGAAAATGTAAAATAAGTACAAGGAAAAGTACATAAAAATTCCAGAGCCTGATCAAATTATTCTATCAGTCATAAAAACAACAAAATTAAATTAAATGATCCAGTTGTTCAAGTCCTATTCACTTTCCTATCTTTTTCCATATTTGCTTTTCTATCACTCTCCATTCTTGTTATCACCACCCCAATAGTCTCTGAGCATTGGTGTTTAAGTCCATTTGAGTGAGTGGACAATGCGAACAACTAAAATCCAAAGAGAATTACATCCACTATTTCCAATTTTTCTTCCCCACTGGACTTTTTCATAAAAGCAAAATCACAGAATCAACTTACTATCCTCACATCTGTACTGCTCAATCCTTAAGGAGAATTCTATTAAATAATTAGGTTAGAAATCAAAAGTGGCAATGACCTGACAGAGGAACTTATAAGTAACAATGCATTGTTGAAATTCACTAAACTGTGCACTTAAAATCTATGCATTTTATTATACATGTATTTAAGTAATCAAAAGTATGGAAAAAGAAACTAAGTTGGGTTATGTACAAGAATTTTAGAAGGCATTTGTTTCTGAAATAGCTTCTGGACATTAAAAACCCAATTAACAATGTAAAGATAAACATACTCCCTATCCTCAGAAGATTCAAATGTTTCAAGAAAAAGAACAAGCACTCTCTCTACTTCCTGGCTGCCATGAGCTAAGTAGCTTTCCTCAGCCATGCCCCTTCAGCCACGATGTTCCACCCCACCTTGCGCCCAGAGCATTGGAGTCAGCTAACCATGGACTGAACCTCTGAAACCTGCTTAAGTTGTTTTTCAGGAAAAGCTTCCAAAATCCACTCAAGGATGGTATGAAACCAGCTTTTCAAGAATGGATGTGCATAGAAGAAGGCAGATCACCCAGCCCTTTGATGTTTTAAGCTCAAAATCCCCCATCAGATGATGATACCTTCTGCCAAACAAATGTGAACTGTGAAGAAGCATGATAATTATCTATACTGGTACAAAAGAACCCTAAAAATTTCCCTTCCTACCATCCCACTAACAATCAGTTTCTCCCTTCTCCCTTCCTTTTAAATTTCTCTAATACTAACTAATCAGGGAAGCAGATCTGAGCTTCTGGTCTTTTAGCCCAGTGACACACACTGAGCAAAACACACACACATACAGAAGAAAACGAACACACTAAAACCATGGAGAATTGAGGTTGGGCTGAAGAGGCAAATGGTATTGATAAAGGAAAAAGATCACATCTAACTATAGTGATCAGGACAAGTTTTACGGAGGCACAGGCATTTAAAATGGACCTTAAAATCAAGTGAAGGATTTTAACAGGGCAGATAAGGCAGAAAGGATTTCAAGGAGAGGGAAGAGAATGAGCAAACACACAGACAAAGGAACGTTACAGGCATCTTAGACCTTCATACTCACATGCAGCATAACTGGAATAGCTTGCATTTGAATTGGTGTAGGTGTTTGGAAGCCTGCATCTAGAATGTTCTGAAGCAATCGAGAATTTATTTTATATTCCTGCTCCAGCTGCTGAAATGTAGTAATTGGGTCAGGAAGATCGGTTCCTTGGATATGAATCTTGTGTTTATTCCGGAAGAAGTTTATCTGAAAAGTAAAGCAAAGGGGCCACCATTGATATTGTCAAATAAATACATTCTCAGATATTGTAAAACAACAGTAAATGTTTCTGGGATAAGCTTCGGCGGCACATGAAACTTTCTGATTAAATCCAAGTCTCAAAGCAACATAGATGGTAGGTATATTTCATAGACAGAAGACCTTCCTAATAAAAGTACCTATGCTTTCTTCTTATTAATGTGTTACTGCCATAGTCATACTTATACTCTTACATAACTTCTACAAGGTAAGCACTGAATCCATCTATTTTCTTTATAGTATACAAATGCCAATGTTTTTCAATAAAATGCTTTTTACAACTCTCTTAAAAAAACTCTATTTATTAAAACTGAATGCCAAAAGTGGAGTTTAGAGGTATTTATTTGGTATGTGTCCTCATTCTCCGTCTCAAAGACAGCCAAATTCTAGTTTCTAGAGTGAAGCAGGCTGCAGTGATCCCTATAGTTAGCTAGCTATACATACATCTCCATCAGCAACATGGCAAGTGTATAGCAGACGCAACAATGATATATTTGATGTTTCTTCTATATCCCACTTCCTTTATTCTGTCCCTATAGAACAAGTTTCTCAAGAAATCTAACCTCTTAATCCCTGTCTGAGGAAATCTTTCTAAATCAGTGAACTCAATATAGAAAGAGAGCCAAATTTTGTTTATCAAACAGGGTTAAGAAATTTGAGAAATTTAATTCTAAAAATACTAGTAATCTTAAAATTTGAGCAGATCAAGAATTGCTAAACACACATATCTATACCTATCTAAATAGAAAATCTTCAATTACAACTTTAAGCTTTTAATTTTTTCCACAATAGTACAAATATCTATTTGCTTTAATTTATCATTAAAATAAAACCTAAACCTAAAAAAATATAATTATTCTTCGATTTTAACATTTCCTTTTACCAGAAGAAATAACCCAACTTTAGTGAAAAAGTTCCTGCCTCAGAAAAACATAAACTTTAAGGGCTAAGACATTTTTCTAACCTTTTCCTTTCTGAGATGTTCCAACTTTCCCGAAGTTAGTTTATTCTCTCCTTTAACTTTTTTATCTTCAATCTTTGCTTCCACAGATGATACCCACTGTATACTATTATCTTCTTCTTGAGAAATAATTTCTAAAACACATTTTTAAAATTAAAAGATTTTAAGTACAACCGTCTTAGAGGTAGCAAACAGGTCATACTTTCACCTGAACAAGAAAAAATAACAGCTGTGCAACTAGATAAGAGAAAGTAATAGGCAAGTTGTGTTGATAATCAGAGCTCTGAAGCTCACTCTCTTTTCTTTGTTGGTTGCTTCAGCTGCATAATATGTAAGTGAGATGACTGCATACTTGAAAAGAGAGAATTCACTGAAAAAAACTACATGATCAGTAAGGCAACCAGATTCTTTATATCCAACAACCAGCTAGAAAGAGGATAAAAGAAAGATTTCACTTACAATAACAATGAACACAACAAAATACTTAGGACTACTCAATATTGTAAAGAGAGCAATTCTCCATGTATCTATAAATAACACAGGTTTAATTAAAAAGTAGATAGGATTGTTTTGGTGACTGGACTAGATGACTATCATTAACATGGGGGAACAAATAACGTAATAGTAACGTAAGAGAAACCTCAAAAACTTTAGGAATAATGAGCAACATGTCCCACTGGAATTTTATTTAAAAAATATTTTTTAGTTGTAGATGAATACAACAGCTCCTTTATTTATTTATTCTTATGCAGTGCTGAGGGTGGAACCCAGTGCCTCATGCATGCTAGGCGAGTGCTCTACCACTGAAACACAGCCCCAGCCCTCCACTGGAATATTTGTTTTTCCACTCCACTGAACTTAAGTGACATATAATAAACTGCATATATTTTAAAGTGTATTTTGGGACTGGGAATGTAGCTCAGTGACAGAGTGCTTGCCTAGCATGTATGAGGCCCTGGATTCAATCCCCAGCACCATACACATATAAGCATATAATTTGATGGGTTTTGATATAAATTAATTAAGCACTCAACACATTCATGGTTACTTTCATCAGTCCAAAAATTTCCTCATGGCCTCCTGTAATCCACTGCTCCATCCCTAGACAACTTCCAATTTAATTCCTGTCACTACAGATTAGTTTGCCATTTTTAGAATTTTATATAGTTGGAATCATGTAATATGTACTAATTTTAGTCTAGCTTATTTTATTTGGGATGGTTATTTTGAGATTCATTTATGTTAAAGAAGGTATCACTAACTTAACATGTAATTACTAGGTAGTATTCCATTACTGGACATACAATTTGTTTATTCTTCCTCTGCTGAAGGACATATAGATCATTTCCAGTTTGGGACTATTACAAATGAAGCTGCTATGAACATTTGTATACAAATCTTCCTGAGGACACTTTTTTCCTTTCTCTTGGGTAAATATCTATGAATGGAATAGCTGGGTCATATGATAGGTACACATTTAACTTAAAAAAAAAAAATCCCTGTTTTACAAAGTAATTGTATTATTAGCAACAGTGTGAGAGTTTATTTCTGTACATTCTTGCCTACATTTGGTATAGTCTGTCTCTTATTTCAGCCATTCTAATGGGTATGCATTAGTATTGCATTTCATTTAAATTTGCCTGATAACTAATGATTTTGGATATTCATCTTTTATATACTTATTGCCACGGGGATATAATCTTTGATTAGTGAATACAAGTTTTTTGTTTGATATACATGTTGCAAATATTTTACTCCCTATGGCTTGACTTTTCATTTTCTTAATGCCCTCTACTGATGAGCAAAAATGTTTAATGTCCAATGTATTGATTTTTGCTTTATGGTTTGTGCTTTGGGTGTTCTAAGAAACCTCCACATACCTCAAGGTAACAAAGATAGTTTTCCTATTTTCTTCTAGAATCTATCTTCTATAGATTTTGCATTTCAATCTGAGTTATTTCAAGTTAAATTTTGCATATAGTCTGAAATAAGGGATGACATCGACTTTTCTCCATACCAATCCTACAAAATTTGTCAAAAAGACTTTCCTTTCCCAACTGAATTGCCTTAGCATCTTTGTTGAAATCTAACTGATTATATATATATACTCTCTACTCTGTTTGATCTATTTATTTCTTTGGTAATATCAACTACCTTGATTTGTAGTTAGTTAATTTTATATTAAGTCCTGAAATGAGATAGGGTTAAGTCTTCCAACTTTATCTTTTTAAAAACTACATTGGTTATATGAAGTCTTTTGATAATTTCTACAAAAAAGTGCTGCAATTTTAATTGAGACTATACTAATTCTATAGATCACTTCAGGGAGAAAATAGTTTCCCAGTCAAAAACATGATATGCCTTGCTGCTCTACTGGATTTTTATTTTCTTTTTCAAATATATTATAAGGTCACAGTGATAAAATCAAGCCGATATTGGTGTACAAACACAGAAATACCAATGGAAGAGGAACAAAGCCTAGAATAGACCTGAATATTAATTAAAGTTGAATATAACAAAAGATGTATTAAAATACAATAGGGAAAATATAGATTATCAAGTACTTTATCACAGGATCAAAGATTTCAATACAACAAAATGAAACTACAAACAAGAAAGCAAGAGAGAATTAAAAAAATAATAAACTTAAATGTCAGAACTTCCCCTACCCCTGCCCAAGACATAAAAGAGAAGATAACTTTAACCCATAAAATGGAGGAAAAAGTAATAATAATAAAGGGCACATGAAAAACTGGAAACACATTAACATATTAGTTTTAATAAATTGATAAATGAATGAATAACCTGGCACAAAAAAGGCCAAAATACATGAAGAGAAAATTCATAGAAAGAGAAAATTCTCATATATTGCTGGTGTCTCTCATGATAAATAATTTTTTAAAAGTATACTCCTGGGGTTGGGGTTGTGGCTCAATGGTAGAGCGCTCACCTAGCATGTGTGAGGCACTGGGTTTGATCCTCAGCACCACATAAAAAAATAAATGAATAACATAAAGGTATTGTGTCCAACTACGACTAAAAAATTTTTTTTAAAAAGTATATTCTTTAACAGTTGGCATTTACATACCCAAATCATTACCAATTCATAAGATCTTGAATTTTCCAATTAAAAATACATATATGCACAGGTTGTGTGGTAGACTCCTGTAATTCCAACAACTTGGGAGGGTGAGGGAGGAGGATCACAAGTTTGAGGCCAGCATGGGAAACTTGACGAGACTATGTCTCAAAATAAAGAATAGAGGACTGAAGGGGCTGGGTTGTGGCTCAGCAATACAGTTCTCACCTAACACAAGTGGGGCACTGGGTTCAATCCTCAGCACCACAGATAAATAAATAAAATAAAGGTATTGTGTCCACCTACAATTAAAAAAAATATTAAAAAGAGGACTGGGGATATAGTTCAGTGGTAAAGTACCCTGGTTTAACCCCCAGTACTGCTATATAAATAAAACAAAATTTTAAAAATAGATATATGTCTATATATTTTATCATACATCAATGTTCTATATATATTTGATGCTAAATGGTTCTAGTATCTACTTGTATTTCTGGCTACCTAACACTTAAATCCTTTTTCCCAAGTTTCTTGCATGTTTTTCTTATTAATAGTGGGGAAAGGTTTTATCAAACCTCCTTGCAGCCACTGCAATGACTACAAAATGACATTTATATGATAACAGTAAATTTCTGAGAATACAATAAATATCTATCACAAGGGAACTTGCCAAATCAATTATGGGCCAACCCTACAATATATATATGATAGGATACTACACTGTGTTACTATAAACAAAATGGTATACTTCCTACTGACAAAATGTTTCTGATGAATAATTCTATAATTTAAAGTAGAACATTTCTGGTAACACTGCAACAACAAAAATGTAGAAGTGACCTAAATATCCATCACAAAGGAATCTGTTAGATTCTGTTGGGTGAGATACTGGGGACTGAACCCAAGGCCTCACACATGCTAAGCGTGTGCTCTATCACTAAGCTACAACTCCAGTCCCTTAAATCAGTTCTTAAGACAATTCTGGAATGCACAATGAGATACTGTGCTGTGTTAAAAATTAACAAAGAGGACATTTCCTATTGATTCCAAACAATTTCCAAGATACTTTTTTTTTTTTTAAAGGCTGGTCACCATGGCATGCACCTGTAACTGGTGAGGCTAAAGCAAGAAGAGTGAGAGTTCAAGACCAGACTGGACAACATACAGACTGTCTCCACACAAAAAAAACAAAAAAATAGGGGGATAGGAGGGAGGGAGGTTCATATTACAATTTATATATAGACTATTCATGTTTATAGACTATATCAACATGTAAATAGAAGATTCATATTTTTAAGGAATACATTAATATATATGAATAAAATATCTCTAAAAATACACAAAAGAAATTGATTAGCAGTGGTTATCCCCAGAGAAATACAGGACTGGAGATAAAGCGAGAAGAAAATTTACTTAAGTTATACAACTTAAAGTATCTACTTCAAAAAAAAAACAGTACAGGGCCAGAAAACAATAGATGTAATAGAAAAAGAAAAGTACTCCTACAGTATGAGACAGAGGGTGGAAATCCTATGAAAAAATAGGTGAATAGTAAGACCTCCCAAGTCAGAAATTTTGAAATGTAAATGTCCAGTAAAGCATATGAAAAGATGCTGAACCCCACCAGTAATCAAGAAAATATAAATAAAAAAGTTTTATTCATTAGATTGGCAAAAACTTTAATCCAATAATATTCAGCATTAACAAAGGTGTGGGAAATCATTTTGTAATGTATGTTGAAAGGAGTGTAAATACCGTTTCACCAAGTGCTTCCACTTTGGGGATATTATTCTACAGAAATAAAAGCACATATGCAAAAGGATATATGTATGAATACTTTTACTATAGCAATCTTTATCATAGCAACTACATGGAAACAACCTGAATGTCAACAACTGAAGAATGGATATATATTGTTTGACTTATAAGCATACATCTTTAGTTTGTGCGTGTGTGTGTTACTGAGGATTGATCCCAAGGCCTCAAGCATGCTAGGCTAGCACTTTACCACTGAGCTATATCCCCAGGCATTTTTATTTTGAGAGGATCTCACCAACTTCCCAAGGTTAGTTCCCAACTTTCAATCCTCCTGCCTCAGCCTCCTGAGTATCTGGATTACAGATGTGAGTCACCCCACCCAGCTAGTATGTACTATATTATATCTGAAAAAAATTCAATAGAAAAAAACACTGAAATCCAACACTAACCTGAAATCTGCTTCCTCCTCTTTTTCTTGTTTGGCTCCCTCTTCTTTTCAGTTAGGCCCTCTTCTTTTTTCTCTTCATTTTGGAGTTCCTGGTGTGTTTGTGATACTTCACAATCACCTAAGACAGACTTCTTGTTTCCAAAGAAGTCCAGTCCCTGCATCGCTTCTGAAGAATCAAAGTCATATTTCCTTTTCCCAACCTAAAACCCCCAAAAATTTAAATGAAACCTGACAGAATAGTATTGCTTTCATCCAAGAAGGATTTGCAATAAGAACATAAAACAAATGACTTCCCAACTTTTTTATTCTTTCACCAAATATTTGTGGAGCTAATGAGTATGTTTGGGCAAAAGGAATCTAAAAAGACTCCTTTTTTTGACTTTATAATAGTAACAATAATCATAATAACATGAACTCTTACATATATTTACTCTATGTCAAGCAGATTTCTAAGCATTTTATATATATTAAATTACTTCATTCTCACAATAACTCTATGTATAGCAAAAAAGAGCAGTATTACAGATGCAAAAAGCAAGGCATTACGAAGTAACTTGACCAAGGTCTAGAAACTATTAAATGGCATTTGAACCCAATACATATTACTCAAGAACAAATATAGATCCAGCATTCGGACCCAGAAGATGTGGCTGAAGAACTACAGTAAACTGCAATCAAAAGAAACACACATGTTGCACGGGGCGGGGGTGGGGTGGAAGTCTGGGGTGGTGTCTCTATTCCCTTATAGGGAGGTTGACATTCAAAAGCTTTTCCACACCGGATCTCAAATGATTTTTCTCAATTGTCACTACTTTCCCTATGTAAGTTCTCTTACTCCTAACTTACTCTTCTCATTGGTCACTTAAGGTGCCGCGGGTTGGAGCAATTAAAAGAACCACGTCCGATACAGCTATATGCATATCAAGCCAAACCTGGTCGACTATAATGGAAAAAAAATTGTTTTTGAAATTCCTTTCCACCCGTTTTGGGAAAAGTTCCTTTTAAAAGGAATTCCGATTTTGTTTTGAATAAGAAGTAGGGAAAGAGTTTCTGCATCAGGATCAACCAAGTCTACCAAAGGCTCTAAAAATATTCATTCGGAAGCGAGAACTGGCTAGGCCTGCGAGTAAGCTGAATTCCCAAAAGAGGAAAAATGCCCCACGGAGGGGCAGGGCCAGAACATGGGGTCTCCGGGTGCGTCGGCTCCCTCCGCAGCGGGTTTATTCTCACACTCCTGCTTCTTCTCAGTCACTCCGGCCTCGGTCCCCTACGCACAGTACCTGGAATCGAGCTGCGTCTGCTGAGAAGCGTTTCACGTCGAATTTGGCTCCCGCGCCTAGACGGCGAAAGAGATCGTGGACATCCATTCTTTACCCAGAAAGCTTCGCGAGCTCATTGCGTCTGCGCAGTCGACTTCCTTTTCCGGACGGCCTTGCTTCCGGCGGAAGTGGCTCCGGGGGCGGAGCCTGCCTGTGATTGTGGGCTGGGTGGTATATCGTCGCGTAGTCCGTCGCTACTTATAAATCCCCTCAAAAAAATGTTAGTATCTTCTTATGCCCAGGCCCTGTTTAGATTTTTTGGGGAAAGTCTGGTGAAAAACATCTCAAGATTCCTGTCCTAAGGGAGCTTACATTTTAGCGGAGACAGAAGATACTGTTAACAAATTAACAAGACAACCTAATTTTGGTTATAGTTCACTACAGTTTCCCTCTATAGTCTACCAGGTTTGGCTTGATATGCATATAGCTGTATTGGACGTGGTTCTTTTAATTGCTCCAACCCGCGGCACGTTAAGCAAATCGAAAGGTGTAATTGGTAGAGAAGAGTGTGGAGGATTGCTTATAGCTAGAGTAATCAACTCGTAAGTAGTGATATTTGAGCTGAGAGAAGGCATCCCAGATAGAGGAAATACGTGTTGGAAGAAGGAAAAAGATTTGGAACTGTGGGAATAGAAGATCAGGGTGACTGGAGCCAAGCTGCAGTGAGAGAGTGTTACAGATAGAGTTGGAAGGATAAGTAAACTAGATCTCAAAAAATTTTGTAACCAGATCATGATAAGGAATTTGAATTTTAATGTAAACATGCTAAGAAACTATTGAAAATTTCTATATAGAGAGCAACATGATTTAGTTTATCATTTTATTTTTTATTTTATTCATTGCATTTGTGGTATGTAAAATTGCTTACTTCAGTATAGCCTCTCTTCTGGAAGTCATGAACTCGGGGATCTGTTTGCTTCTGTGTTCTGTCTCCAGTTTCTGGGCACGTTCCCATCCAACTACTTACCAGGCTTGATTCTGCTTAGCTTCCAAGATCAGGTGCATTCAGGGTGGTACATCTATAGATAGTTCCTGTGTGCTCTCAAAAAAAAAAAAAATTTGAGGAATGAATAAGTGAATGCTTGTAAAAAGATTACTCTGGCTATTTGGAGAAAGAACCATAAAAGGGCCAAGAGTAGAAACAAACTAGTCAAAATAGGAGTGATGGTGGTAACTTGTTCTATGATAATATTTGTGTAAATGGATAGATTTTGGTTACAGTTAAGTGGGTAGAACTTAATGTAACTATTGAATTTCACGTAGAGGTGAGGGAAAAGGAGGAATCAAAGATCATCCCTAGGCTTTTGGCTGGATATATGATGTGCCATTTACTGAGCTAAGAAAGACTAAAGAAAAACAACTTTTGGTGGAGTTAAGAAATAAAGGGTGGAATTGTTAATTTTTGCACACAGTAAGCCGTCTAGTCGATTATAGTGAAAACATTCAGCCAGGTAAGTAGTTGGTTCTATAAGTTTGAAGTTCAGGAAAAAAGATCAGGACTGGAAAAATAAATTTGAGAGTCAACATATAAATGGTACAATGGAGTCACATCCTACAATCATTTAACTTCTTAAAATTTAGTTGTATTCATCAAATAGTGTGAGTGATTCCCTTACATCTGAGGAGAGCAGGTGTGAGTGAGTGTGAGGTGAGAGAACAGCAAACCTGCTGTTCCCTCGGGTGGATTCAGTCCCTGAATCACTCTTACAGCAGAAATACCTTGCTATTCCAAGTATGTCTACTCCCTAAAAATAGGAATTTTCCAAGCACATTATTTATAAATAATAGATAAGTAGAAACAATTTGCTTGTTAAAAACAGTTTGTTTCAACATAGAGGAAAAAAATCAATTGTTCAGGCTTATTAGGAAATGGACTGTTGATCTTCAGTTTGGCATGTAAATATGATCACAGCCATGTATATAATCAAGATGCATGAAATCACAACCACTGTACCTTATGGGTAATTAAAAGAATTTTTAAGAAAAAAATCAAATTCATGAGATTTTTTTTCTCCATGAACTAATTTATAACCTTATCCCTGTACAAGTAGTGACAAGCTTATATCCAAAAGCATGAATATGAATGTGGTCACTGAAAAAGTGTAAGAAAAAGGAACCCAGGACTTACCCTTCTTGTGCTCCAACATTTTGAGATCAGGTAGAGGAGGACATGTCTGTGTTACTTCTGAATCCCAAATGAGATCACGCTTCTCTGCTTAAAAATTGTGTGAGTCTGTGTGGTCCATTGAATGTGGTCTGAGTTCCTATAATTTATATGGAAAGTCCTATGGGGTGGTTCTGAAACTTTTTTGTGCTTCATAATTGTGATGCTTCCTTGAGTAACTTCAGATTGGGTTCATCTCTCAGCCCTATCACTTATCTGCTGTGAGACCTTGGACAAGTCACTTATCCTTGCTAAAAGTTCAGTTTTCTCATCTCACTTCAGCTTCGTTTCTTCTAACTCTCAATTTGTACATATTTTTCTTTCTTTTTGGAATATTCTTTCTCCTTTTCTTCATTGGCAAACTCCTTATATTTTTCAAAACCCAATTTACATGCCTTATTATACTGAATGTCTCCTGCCTGACACAATTCATCTTTCTTTGAGTTTTCATGTCACATTTCTAAGTACATCTATTTTAGCTCTTTTCCTGTTACATAGTAATTTTATTTCCACATTTGTCTGCAGACTTTGAGCTTTTCAGGGGCTAGGCCTGCGTTTCATTTAATTGATTTCTTAGCGTGGAGTCTGTTTCATAGTAAGTGGCCAGTAAATTTTGTTGAATTCATGAAGTGAGGTAAAGACTCTAACACCGAAAACCTTGTGAATTTAGGAATAGATCTATATGTCTTTTGCTTGGTGCTTTGTAATACATTTGGTTAAGTGAATGAATGGAAGCTGTCAGACTTATACCATTTCTTGCCTTAACAAAGTACAGCTGAGTCATCAAGAGACCATTTCCTCTTGGGGACAAAAACAAAACTATTTAAAAACATCATCAATAAAAGTGGTGAGGAAATTGAATCATGGTTTTGTGTAACTGGAATTTCTCCAAAAACTAGTATGGTCTGACTGGTAGACACACATGGTTTCTCAACTGTAGCAAGTGAGAACACAAAGTCTGTATAACACTACAGTGCTGGCTAGGTTGGCCTAGCTTGTTATTATGAACAGAATGAACATTCCTTGCCCAAAAAGTGTGTTTTGGAAAAATTTTTTTCTCCTCTACTTCCTGCCTATCATTCAACAAACTTTTGGTGGTGTTTTTACAGCAAGTCCATCATAGACAAGGGCCTAATTTAACAATGAATTAGTCAAGAGTCCTTGCTCTCAAGCAGCTTAGAGTCTACTAGGGATAAAGAGTTGTTTTCCAACAAAGCAAGAAAATTCACTAGGTCCAGCAGTATAAGTTACAGGAAGTAAGGGAATAGTCACTCTGTAGTGGCAGAATGGGCTGGGTTTGTGGGAAGCTAGGAAAGGCTCTGAAGATACAGTTGGCAAAGCTTTAAAAAAAAAAGATGTTAACCAATAGTCAAAGCACTTAAATACAACAGCAGTAATGAATGTAAGGATGCAGAAACAGCCTGTTGTGTCTGAGAATCTGCTAGTGATTCAACAAATCTGGAGACAAGAATGCAGCCAAGAGTGGAGCTGGACAGGTGGGTAGGGACTCGCCCATGAAGGGCCTGTGTACTGAGGCTCTGAGAGCTGTTCAAGGATGTTAAGCCAGTGATATCAACACTTTGTAATTTTAAAAGAGCACAGCAACATGGAAGGGAGGCAAGTCCAGAATCAAGAAGTCCAGAAGAATAGTACAGTAGCATTCTAGTGAGGAAAGAAGGCAGGGGCATTGGGAAGTGGAGAAAGGAGCAGGCCTAAGTCACATTAAGGACATATGTGATTGGATGTAGGAGGACAAAGGGACAAGAATCTGAAATTACTTCCAGGTCTCCAACTTAGGTGATGGAATGAGGGTGGGTCTGTTCATGGGGAATGTAGGTAGAAAAGATATGAAGTTTATATTGTGTGAGGACAGTAAAATAAGCTTAATTCTGAATAGGTTGAGTTTGGGATTTCTGTGGGATACTCGAGTGCAGTTTCTGATGGTCATTTGGAAAAAGGAATTATTATTTCTTTCCAAAGAGAGCTAGAAACTTCTGAACCATAGCTTTGGGGCTCTAATTAAAATCTAAGCCAAGAAGAGGATGATTGGCTGTGGGTAATACAGTGAGAAAAAAACCTCACTTTGTGTGGAGCTGAGTTTTTTTTTTTTAATATTTATTTTTTAGTTTTAGATGGACCCAATGTCTTTATTTTATTTTATTTTTTTATGTGGTGCTGAGAATCAAACCCAGTGCCTCACGCATGCTAGGCAAGCATGCTTCCACTTGAGCCACATCCCCAGCCCAGGGCTGAGTTTTAAATTTCAAATTCTCAAGATACATCAATACTTTAGTACTTAAGAGACCCAATCAAGTGCTTAAGAAATTCAAATTATTCTATGTATTTTTAAAAACTTTTTCTTTTTTGCCATCGAGAGCCAATGGAGTGTACTTTGCAGTCTTTACTGTAAGTAAAATCAATGTAAATGTTACTGTTCAGCCTTGTAGTGAGGACAGAGTTCAAGGAAATATCGCCAACACCAAAGCTGACCTCAGGGTGGCACTCCAATCTTGTCTGAAAAAGAACTCTGGACTCATCTTACTGATACTATGTACACAGACCACATGGAAGTAAGGAGTTGACATGAACTCTGGGTCCATAGAACCCACAGTTTACTTGGCAGAGAAATTAAGTGCATAAATATACTTTTTTGTTTGCAAATCAGCTTGGATTGGCAATAAGGTATATGATGTGGCAGAATGTCCCCACTCCCCCTGGCCCCCCCCCCCCCCAAATTTCATCAGGGTTCAAAACTAACCAAAACAACATTTTCATTGTTATTAACAGCTGCCAGGTATTGAGTGCCTCATGTGTGCCGCATAGAATTCCAGGTGCTTTTCAGATCTTATGCACTCATTGAACTGCCACAACAGCTCTGTGAGGTTGGCATTATTCCCAGTTTTTATATAGGTGGTAAGTAGCCATGTTGGATTTTAAATCTGATTTGCATGATATCAGAGCTCCAGCTCTAAAAAAAGGTTGTATTGCTTCATGTTGTTGATGCCAAGATCAAAGTAGTAGCTAATGAAACTTGATGTTCTCCTGTATGGGCTGTTGCATTAAGTGGTTTAAATAATACCATACTTAAAGAGATCTAGTGAGGTTCCCTTTTGTGAATTTAAGGCATCTTCATAAAACTTTGCCACGTATAAGAAATGGGATATTTACATAGTCCCAAAGTATGTCCCACAAAGTATTTATTAATTACAAAGAGAAAAATAATCAATTTACAGTGGAGAAACCTGGCAGACACCATGTGAAGGATATGATCAAAGCCTATATAAATAAGACAAACATGGTAAAGTATTTGGGCCATAAAGAGATTCTTTTGTTTTTACAGTAGAAAAGACATAAGGGACAAGGGAGGATTTGTTGACATAATTGGTCAGCAGTGGAATAGAGGACTGATTCCTATCTTTGATCTCGGTCTGTAATATCCCACGTTGCACAGAGATGTCCAAATGAAACATGAAGCTTTCTAAGGGGTGGAGAATTATTGGTGAATCCCACTCTGTATGAGGGAGGCCTCCCGAAAGAAGACACAAATAATAAAACCCCAAAATAATGTTATTGTACTGAGCATAGACTATGTGTTTGTGTAGGGGGTTAGTTATCTTTGCTCCTAGAATGCTTAATCAAGAGTGTCAAATCATAATTATAAAGCATTTTTTAAATGCCTTACCAACATCAAAGCCACCAAGCTTCTCTGTATCTCTAGAGGTTAGTATCAGCATTTTGCATATTCTCAGCCTGAGATAATTACCAATCTGCCTATTTTTTTTAAAGAACTGTTCTTTTATTGAGAAGGAGATGATGTCTGGAGAAGCTTTTTGTTCCACCTGTCCTTGTTTGCATGATTTACAGTATAATTAACCAGCCTGGAACAACAGCAGACTGGCTCCCTTCACTATTCATCATGTTTCCAGCAACTTCAGATCAACATCTCTGCTGGGAGGAAATGCCTCCTCCTTAGAGATACAAAAATATTATGTCCCTGATTATTCCCACAGGCAGAATGTGATCTATTTGTACATATCTGTGTCTCAGATATAAAGGATCTCCCACCTCCATTATTTTTGTTCAGCATTTATTACTCTTGGAGCTGATATATAATTAAACAAACATGAAATCTAGATCTACTTAGGAAGAGTTTTGTTATTCAATTGCATACCATCAGCAGAACACATTTGTTAAGGTATGTTTGTGCAGTATAAAAAACACATAAAGTCTGGTGACTCAAAAATCTAGAACAGAATCATCTTTCTGGACAAATATGTACTGAAAATAATCACAAAATAACTTTAAATCTATTAAAACTTTATTTAGTATCTAAAAACATTTCAAATGAGTTTATTTTGGGCCTACTAATCCTTCTCAGAATTTACCCTGGACATATACCTTCAACAATATGAAAATACATGCACATGAGGTTATTTATTGCAGCATTGTTTGTATGTAAAATAGTGGATATGTTCTAATTGCCCATATAGAGAAGAGTGGTTGAATAAAATATGCTACAAGCAAATCAGAAGAGTAGTATACATCTATAAAAAAGAATAAGGAAGATATCTGTGAACCGACAGGGAATGATTTCTAGGACAAATTGTTTAGTGAAAAAAGCAAAGTATAAAAGAGTATCTATAATATACTATTTTGGGAGGTAAGAAAAAAAATGGAAGTAAGAAAATATACATATGTCCACTTGTTTGGCCAAGAAGAAAAAAGGAAAGACAAATCAGAAATTAATGAGATGAGTGACCCAGAAGAGGTGGGTGAGAATGAGGTAAAAAGGATAAAGGGTCTAGAGACTGAGTGGAAGGAATGGGAAGTGATATTTGACAGGGTCTCACTATGTTGTCTAAGCTGATCTTGAACTCTTGGGTTCAAATGATCTTCCTGCCGCAGCCTCCTGAGTCACTGGAACCACAGGTATGTGCCACTGTTCCTGGCATATGGGTATTTCTTTTGTACAGTTCTACTTTCTGGAAACCTATTAATGTTCATATGCTACAAAAAGCAAAACAAAACAAAAACAACAGTCCCCTCCAAATTTGGGGAAAATCCTAAAATGGAAGACAATCAAATCACATAACAGTTTTAAATGAACAATCTAATCACACTAAAAAGCAGGTATGTATATGGTAGGGCACTGACACATCCAAGGAGCTCTGGAATACAATTTTCAATTATGTATTTGCAGTATTGGGGATTAAACCCAGGGCCTCAAGTATGCTAGGTTGATACCCTAGTGCTGAGCTACACTCCTAGCCCTTTTAAAATTTTATTTTGATACCAGGTCTCACTTGCCCAGACTGGTCTCAACTTGCAATCTTCCTGCCTCTGCTGCTCAGTTAGCTAGGATTACAGGCATGCTCCACTGTGCCAACTAGAATACAATTTTTTAAATTATAAGAAATAAAGAACCATAAGTGAATATTTTAGTTTGTTTTCTCATAATAGTGGATTTTCTTTCTATTCTTTTATTTCTTTCTCTGTGTGTGTGTGTGTGTGTGTGTGTGTGTGTGTGGGTGGTAGTGATTCTAAAACTATTTTCTGTATATTTTGGGATTGAACAAATAAGAAAATATTTTATGAATAATGGGGTTTCAGTTTCCTCATTGAGAGAGAGTTACAAATATGGAAAAGAATGGATCCTGAATCCTGCAGTGTTGGGTTAGAACTGAAGAGGACAAAAAAAAAAAAAAAAAAAAAGGGATTGGACGGGACACTACAAACTTATGGGTTTTAGTATAGATAAACATGAATGTGTGTGTTTCTGCTTTTTTGAGTCCATTCATTGAGAAAGATAAGAAGCAATGATACCCCAGGATTAGTGAGCATACCCACGTAGATCTTGGTTTCTAAATTATTTGCTATTAAAAAGAAGCAGAGATTCTTAAATTGGCTGATTATAGGGGTAGGGCTGGGAACATACAATATGAACCTTGAGCATGTTATTAAGCTAGTAAATTAGAAAGTGCTCAAAAAATATGGGACACGTCAAAATGAACAAGTGTCATTCTGAAGGGTTTCTTGCTGGCCAAGTCTGGGGCAATTATACATAAAAATAAATAATAAACATAATGCACCATATCCCATTGAATAAAATATATAAACATAAGTAAAAAAATAAGGAAATAAATGTGGAAGAAAGGCAAGTGAGTCTCAGTAGACCATCAAGTAATAAATGTAAAAGGAATGATGGAATCAGAATCACTATTTGGCAACCATGGTAGTAGTGATAATTGAGTCATCAGTGAATGATACAATGGGTGGGTGAAGTTTGGATTAGAGACAGAATATTTACATCGTCACAAAATATGTTCTTAGAAACTAAATAATAAAGATAAAAATTGTAAATTTAGAGTGGAGACATCTGTCAGACACTATGTTTATGAAATGATCAAAATATATTTGATAAAACAAATGTAAAATATCAGTATTTAAGAAATCTGGGTAAGGCATATGTGGGATTTTTTTGTACATTTTACAACTTTTCCATAAGTCTAAAGTTATATCAAAATCAAAAATTAAGAAGAAAAAAGTAAAGCACTTCTGAGCTCAGTTATTAGCTGAGTTATGTTAAGCTATAGCAAGACAAAGTATATCAAAGTATATCAAAGTATCAGTATATATAAAAAGTTAGTTCTCCCACCTCCTTAGCAGAGCAGCTATGGAAACCCAGAGTTGGGGGGTGGGGCCTGGAAACAGGTCAAAGTATCATTAGATTTTTCTGAGAACACAATAAAACACATGTTTTGTTTTTGAAATGACATAAACTTATTGCAAAAGAGTTTTTGATAGCTATTTTTAAAACTCTTATGTATCAGCAACTGTTTCTGATAGTTAAACAGTATCAGAAGACTTAAAAATCAAAGAAATGAAAAATAAAGAAATGAAGTGACTTTTGTTCTTTTTCTAGATGGTAACTTTAAGTAGAAACTTCTGAGAATGATGGGGGTTTAAAGTTTTATTGTTACTCATATAGACAAGTGCTAAAATTCTTTTGTTCTTCCACATCGAATGAGTGTAGAATTGTTGAAGAGAACTGTCCTAGGTAATGAGGTGGTAAAATACCTTGATTGCTACAACAAGGTGCCTGATACTATTCTAAATATTTAAAAAAAATTTTTTTTTAGTTTTTGATGTACACAATATCTTTATTTTATTTATTTATTTTTATGTGGTGCAGAGGATCGAACACAGTGCCTCATACATGTGAGGCAAGCGCTCAAACACTGAGCTACAGCCCCAGCCTCTCTATATACTTTTTGTATAGGGTTTTTAAATATATCTTTGGAAAAGTATACAATGCTATTTTTAAAAATATTTTTAGTTGTAGACACAATACCTTTATTTTATTTATTTATTTTTATGTGGTGCTAAGGATCAAATCCTGTGTCTCACGTGTTAGGCAAGCACTCTACCACTAAACTACAACTCCAACAAGGTATTAGTGTGTTAATTCATTTAATCTCATTTCAACCCTAAGTTGTTGTATTATTACATTCAGTTTACAGTTGAGAAATCCTAGGTTCCCAAACTTTCTTGATTAACTGTGCTTATGGTGTCTCAGTCATTTTCTTTCTTTCTTTTTTTTGGGAGGGGAGGCCAGGATTGAATTTAGGGTCACTCGACCACTGAGCCACATCCCAGCCCTATTTTGTATTTTATGTAGAGACAGGGTCTTACTAAGTTGCTTAGCATCTCATTTTTGCTGAGGCTGGCTTTGAACTCCTGATCCCCCTGTCTTAGTGTTCCGAGCCTGTGGCATTACAGGCGTGTGCCACTGCGCCCTGCTCAGTCATTTTTTAATAGCAACTCAGGCTAAAAAAATACCTAATGATTCCATTTACTAAATTGTTAGGTCCAAATATTTTAACATATATTTATAATATCACAACTTAGTAGTCACTTGAAAAAATAATAGATATAATTTAAAAGAAAAATAAGTATTTAAATTTCATTTTGAAATAAGTACACTTACCTGGTGATGGGATGTATGAGTATGTTGGGTGTGGCACAATCTTTCGGACCTTGAGCTCAAGTTGGGCATCGCATGTTCATTTCCTACTCTGCATTGGTTTTCACAGTACTTGCCTTTCATCTTGGCAACTGCACAAATCTCAGCTTTGTAAAGATCTGACATTATCAAAAGGATAACACAATAGCCAGGCATGGTAGCAGACACCTGTAATCCCAGCAGCTTGGGAGGCTGAGGCAGGAGGATTCAAAGTCAGCCTCAGCAACTTAGTGAGGTCCTAAGCAACTCAGCAAGACCCTGTTTCTAAATAAAATATTTAAAAAGGCTGGGGATGTGGCTCAGTGGCTAAATACCCCTGGGTTCAATCTCCAGTACAGAAGAGATCTACCTCAGACTAGTAATTTATATGATTTCTCACAGATGTTGAGTATCACTGTGTTGCCCTTAAAGTTTTAAAATCTACATTGCTAGTTGGGCATGGTGGCTCACACATGTAATCCCAGTGGCTCAGGAGTCTGAGGCAGGAGGATCACAAGTTCGAGGCCAACCTCAGCAACTTAGCAAGGCCCTAAACAATTTAGCAAGATCCTATCTCAAAATAAACAATAAAAAGGGCTAAGGATGTGGCTCAGTAGTTAAGTGCCCCTGGGTTCAATCTCCAGTACCAAAATAAAATAAAAGTTGCAGAATATGTAATGACTTATTGCTGAACCATGGCTCTACCACAGAATTGTTAATTTGGAGGACAAAATTCTTGAAAAAAAATACAAACTAGGTTGTCATAATTAGTGTGAATGCTAGCAAATTATATGAAGATATACTATTTAAAAAATCTAGCTCTCCTTGTGCCTTTTTAATGCACGCCTTTTATTTTATCTAATTGCTTTGGGATAGACTTCTATTTTACAGACAACAAAAGAGAAAAAGAATCATTTGGAATGAACAATAAAATGTTAACATCATATAGGTCAAAGGTAAAAGGTTGCATTTAAGGAGTGGGAAGCTAGAACAACAGTACATGACAATATTTCAGCTGATAATATATGCAATAAAAATATTTTATGCCAACAACTGCCTAGGGTGAACTTATATAACTTTGTAGGTTAAATTTAATCTCTTAAATTTATTACTTGAAAAATTGAATGTTCTGAACTAGTATTTAAGGGAGATCAATTGCTTTACAAAAGAATATTACCTGAAATTCTTTAGTACATTTAACGTGAAGTATGGTTCACTAAAATTGAGATGTATGCCCAATTTTTGAACATGTTATTTTATAAAATGTCTCTTTGTTGTTTTATGTTGTTTTGAGTCTCCTCAAACATTCATCTGCTAATTGTTTACAAAGGAAAAATGAGATGTAGAGAGAAGCAGTGAGTTTATTCAGTATCACACAGTAGAAACTTAGAAGGTATCATCTATTCTTCTGAGTTACAAAAATTCATGTTATCAGTATCAAACAGCTGTAGTTATTTCACAATAAGGCAATAGTATATAATAATAAATAAAATCAAAAGTGGCCATTTTTATATGATCTGATGCTAAACTCAGCATATGTGATTATTGCTGAAAAACCTATCAGTTCTACTGACTGTACTGATAAAGTTGGTACTGGCAGCACATACAGCATCCCACGTGTGATGTGGTTGAAATAGGTTTAATAACAAATGGAAGGAGACACTTTTGTTTTACTCCTATGTCTCTGATTTGTTTAATGTCAAGTTACATCAGTGGCATGAAGAATCAACAACACTTCACCCTGGGACTTGGTGCTTAACTACGTCGTTGAGAGCTTGCCAGTATGCATGAGGTCCTCGTTCCATCCCCAGCACCCTGTTTCACTCATTTTCCATCATTGTTTGGATAGTAAGTTGAGCAACAGAGCTGGGATTCCTAGAGCATTAAGTACAAAAACTCAGGTATCTTTGCAAACTTACTCTGCAACCTAGGCTGGAAGACCAAGATCATATTTTCCCTAGGGCTGCTGTTATTTAAATTACAGAGCAATTACTGAGCTTCCCCTGGCATGCCCGTTAGATGCATGTTGCTCCCTTTCTTTTCACTGCTCAGATTGAGTACCTGGGTCCCAGAGAAAAGCAGAAAAATCTAGGAAAATCCTAATGGAGAGGTGGTCTATTTTAGATATGAATACTAGAAGTGCCCCGAACAATTGTCTTCAGGGCTATAAATCACAGTTTACTATCCGAAGTTGCATTTCAATATCACATGACTTGGCTGCAGAAAGAGGATGGGGAGGAATGTGAAAAGATTTGGATAACAAAGAACCATAAATCATCTCTGGTACAGTGGCCCCCATCACTCAGTCTGTGGGCTTTGTCAGAGGAGCTTCAGGGAGAAAGATGAGAGGGAAAGGGGTCTTCAAGCTTTGGGACTGCAGCAATCTCAAGTCCCTTCAGAGAGATTGTTTACTTACTCATTTTGGAAATATCTGTCAAGAGCCTACTATGTGCCAGGCACCATTCTGGAGCTCTTAGGGTAGGAAGAGAAAGGGGAAGGAGGTAGCACCAGGTGAGTAAGATACAGTACCTGCCTTACTGTTTATTAGGCATGTCCGTGACAAGAAGCTGGCTTCATTAGCACCACCACAGGTACATAACAAAGGTGTGCCTAACTTTATTAAACAAATGTATTTCTGAGCCTTTATGGCATTAAAATAAATTTTCATCAAGTGAGTTTCTGTTTTCCATAAAGCTGTCCCTGTTATCATCAATTGGAATGAATTTCTTCTGTCCCTCTGTTTCTGTTACCCTTTCTTTGCGTGTATACCATCTTCCTGGGTAGGTCTTTTTGAGGCGATTGTCATGGAGTAGGAAGTGGAAAGATCATGGGCTCTGGAGTCAAACAGGTTTAAATTAGAATCCCAGTTATTTCCTCAACTTCTAATCCTTTTCCTTCTCTGTAAAATGGGGATCATAGTTCCTATTTACTAGGATTTTGTGAGGATTAAATGAAATAAGGCATGTCAGTGTCCAGAAAAATGCCCAGAATAAGTAAGCATTCAGTTGTTCGTCATTGATGTTATGTGCTTTACAGATGATCATTTCACAGGGAAGGAAACCAAAACTCATAAAGGTTAATTAGCTTCAGTACTTTAAGTTGGAGGAAGCAGAGCTCTGGACTTAAGAACTCAGGAGTCACACATGCCTTGTTCACTTTCCTTTCTGCCCTTTACCACTTATATAACCCTAAGCCAATAACAATTTCATTTCTCTTGGCCTTCATTCCTTTATGTGTAAAATGAAGATGAAAATTGATCATAACATCTAACACACTGCTTATTATAAGTGAGGATGTGTATAAAGTGCTCGGCACATAGGACACACTCAGAAAATGGGAGTCACTATTATTACCAGAAGTCACCCACTTGACAAGTGGCAGGTCTTTGGATTTAAGCCCAGTGGGTCTGATGCCAAAGCACTTTCCTTTTCTGATAAAAGGGGACCACCAACTCCTTTTCTCTCCAAGCTGGCACTCCAAAGAATTAGCTAATGCTATCAACACTTGAAAGGCTTTTCTTTCAAGTATAGTAAAATTAATGAGTAGATTACTTTTCTTCTTTGGATGATTGCTTTAATATTTGTACACAAATATATACTCACCCATAGTCTTGAACTAGCTTTTCCCCCTCAATCAACAGACTATATATACATATATGTATTTACATATGTATGTGTGCATGTGTTTCCCACCTCACAGAACTAGCCAACATCTTAAATGAACATACTGATGATGTCACCCGCGTGGACTTTTCAAAACACTTGTTTTTCAAAGAAGTCATCATCCCAGGGAAAGCATTCCAGGACACTCTTGCAGAAGGATCGATGCTTGTTTGTGGAATGAAACCCAAGTGGAAAGGGAAAGCAGAGCTTGCCTTCTTCCTCCCAGCAAGCCCTGCCTTGGAGTACTGATTCTCCCCAGCCCCAGGAGGGGCAAGAGCAGTAGGGTCAAGGAGTGGTGATCAGGTTAGCAACAAGGGCAACAGAGGGAGGAGACAAAAGAGCAAAAGTGGAAGCTGCTGGCCCAGTGCCTGAGCATGTCTCTTTACTGAAAGAGAATGGTAGGACAACAGCTCAAATGCAGAGAGAGGAGGGTGGAAGGGGATGAAGACAGCTAATGGATGAGGTGGCCCAGCAGGGGTCAGAGGTCATAAGGGCACCGCAGTGAACTAATTGGCCACTCTGCATATTCACTTTCTGGTTCTAGCCTACAGCTGGGTCCAGAGAGGAAAGTGTGGGGCAACGCTGGCTTTATTTATGTTTGCCCCAGATTTAAGGCCAAATCAACTGGTGTATAGCAACTGAAACTGAAAAAGGTGACAGGAACCCTCTTTGCTCCTTTCAGAACATCTAACCAGGGGCAGCTATCTGTGAGGGTAATATTAAAGATTCTACTTCTTTAATTCATTCATCCAAGCATTCATCCATCATCCTCATTATCATCTCCACATGCTAATTAGATGCCCACAGAAATGTGGGTGAGGCACACTCCAGATAGGGAAGGATGATTGACAACTTTAGCTTGGAACATAGATTCCCAAAGTTAGACTTGGGCCTTGTAACTATCTAGTTCAGCTCTCTTGTTTCCTACTTAGGGAAATGAGAAAAGCAGTTTGTTTGAGCTCACAGAGAAAGTAATAGAAGAGGAATAAGAACTCAGCCTTTCTCCCAGTTCAAAGTTGTTTTATTTAATTTTATTTATTTTTTGTTTTTTCCTATAAAACACATCTCAGAAACATATTGACTTTGAAAACTTGTGCAGAATGCTATGGCTAACAGCTCAGCCTCTGGGTCAGACACCCTGGGCTAGAAAGCTATCCACTATCTCTGTGACCTTAACATAGTTACTTAATCTTTGAAAGTGCCTCACTGTTGCTGGGGCTGGCTTTGGACTCTCAATTCTCCTGCCTCAACCTCCCAGCCACTGGGATTACAGGCCTGTGCCACTGTGCCTGGCTTATCTGGCTTCTTTTGTTAAACATGTTTTTGAGAAAAGATTCATTCATATTGTTGCAGATACAACAGTAGTTTTTCCTTTTTATTCAGTTCTGTGAGGAATAAATGCTTATTGATAAAGGCACTCAGTCTATGGTATTTTTTTTTGGTAGCAACCTGACCTGAGACAGAACAACCTGTGACTTCCCAGCTGTTCCCACTTCTAGGCTGGATCTAGCTTTCTTAGGTTTATTGGGTCAGTAGCTTTCAAAATTTTGTTGCTATACACTTCTCTCTCTTTCTCTTTAGTCATTATGAGTTTATGATTTTCATAAAAATAATCACTAAAATATGAGGTCTTTAGAAGAGAAAGCTGTATGTACAATCTGCTATTTTCCTAGGAATCTCTCTAGTGATTTTTTTGTTTTTGTTTTGTACAACTGGGGGCTCTTTACCACTGAGCCACATCCCCAGCCTTGTATTTTTTATTTTTTGAGACAGGTCTCATTAAGTTGCTGAGACTGGCCTCAAACTTGGTATCCTTCTGACTAAGGCCTCGGAGTCGCTGGGATTGTAGGTGTGCACCACCACATCCAGCTCCCTTTTGTAGTTTGAAGTTGTAATTCTTTAAGTAGTGGTGAGGCCAAGTATTTTTAAAAGATACATTTTTTGGCCATTGGGTTTGCTTTCCTGTTCATATTCTTTTCACATTTTTCTCTTATTTATTTACTAGCACTCCTTTTTATTAAAGTTTAAAATTTAGGAATTGTTTATTTCTGGAATTTGAAATGTTTCTAAACTGCAGTTGACCATAGGAAACTCAAGCTATGTAAAGCAAAACCACAGATCAAGGCGGGGCTACTTATATCTCAGGTATGACTTCAAAGCCCAATCTTAACTATAGAACTGAAGTGCCTGCTTCTCCTCTCCCCAATTTGACATAGCTTCAGCATTTGCAAGAACATTAACAGTAATAGATACACCAAGATTTATTTCCCTATTCTCCCATTATTAGTTAGCTATGTATGTGAATTGCTGTTATAAATAACTCCATTTTATATGTGTGTGTATGTATATATTGTTATTGAAGATGATTGAACCCAGGGTTTCACATATGCTAAACACATGCTTTACCACTGGGCCATAACCTCCATCCCACAATTTATTTTTTAAATCTGTCCCTATTTGTTTTTTTGTTTTTGTGAGGCTGAGAACACATGTTAGGCAAACACTCTACCACTGAGCAACTTCCCCAGTCTGGTTTCTACTTTGGACAATCACCTTATTGCCAAAATGTATTTAAAAATAAGTAGGGAAAATGGGCTTGCACATACAAAACTTATGAGTAGCTGATAAATATTTCAATGCAGCTTTTATCTACATTTCTTACTTTTTTTTTTGGAGATAGGCTAGCCTTGAACTTGAAATCTTCCTGGCTCAGCCTCCTGGGTAGCATGCACCACTCTATCTGACTTTCTTTCATACAGAATGAACAGTTATTGGTTGGGGTTGTGGCTCAGTGGTAGAGCACTCACCTACCATGTGTGAGGCACTGGGTTCTATTCTCAGCACCTCATGTTAATTAATTAATCAAAGGTCCATTGACAACTAAAAAAAATTTGAAAAGAAAAAGAATGGACAATTACAGGGCTAAAGATGTAGCTCAGTGGTAGAACACTCTTGCCCAGCATGCTGGCTCTGAGTTCAATCCCCAGTGCTGCAAAAACAAACAAAAACAATTACAAACGTAGGCTGAAAGGGAACAAAGGGATTACTCAAATACCACAGGGACAGCCAAAAACCGCATTTGAAGACAAGCTTCTGCTTCTCAACTTTACCAGGCAGAAGGAATAGGGGGAAAAAAATAAATAAAAGTGAGGCCACCACAGAATAGCTAGGTTTTATGAGAGATTACACATCATATATCAATGGTCTTGCCATCTGTAATCAACACTTCCAAAACTGAAAGTTATATATATGCATATATGCATATATGTGTAAATATGAATTATATAATAGAAATATTTTGCCTGTTCTTTAATTTCTAAAGCATACTCACTCATTCAGACAGTGACTGAAATACATAGAAACATTCTTTCACAACAGGCCAGAATATCTATATTATCTCAACTATAAAAAAAGAAATCAGGTCCAAAATAGTGTTAAGGGACTTCCTTAACAAAATTACTACAAAATTAAGTGTATATATTTTTAAGTCCCTTCATTCTCATTTCATTCTTTTGGCTAAATTTTATAAAGATAATATCTGCTTTTATGTTTTCCATTCATATTAAAGGTATCACTACCCAGTCACTCAAGCCAAACCTCCTTGTCCTTTACCAGCCCTCCTCCTGTAATCATCAAGTGATAACAAGCCATCTTCTTAAATTTCTTAGGAACTTATCTCTTCATTAGAGCTCCCTCTTGCCAGTCCATTTCTTCATGAGTCTGGCATGTGAGATTTTAATTACTCTGTCACAGTTTTCTCCTCTTGAGTCAGTGTTGACAGTTCCAGGCCTGTTTGCTTTTGTAGTTCTTATATCATGGTCATAGTCTTATTCAAAGTATCATAAGTGTGACTCTTAGTCTCTTTCTGCTCAACAACATCTGGTTTAAAACATGCATATAGAGCTGGGGTTGTGGCTCAAGTGGTAGAGCGCTTGCCTAGCATGCATGAGGCACTGGGTTTGATCCTCAGCACCACATAAATATAAAATAAGGATATTGTGTCCACCTAAAACTAAAAAGTAAATACTAAAAAAAAAGTGCATATGAAGACTTTATCACTGATAGTTCCTTTAAGACTGTAACTGGATTTTTCATCAGTGTGAGCTTATTGACCTCTGCCTCCATGTTGACTAGTTGACCTAGCACTCCTTTTATAATTGGAACTTAACCATTTTTTAGTAATACTCATTGTAAAGATTTCCTCCCATTTGGTGGTTTGACTTTTAAGTTTGTTTGTGGTGACTTTTTTCCATTTTAATGTAGTTAGCATATTTAATAATGTATTGAATTTTTGTTTAAATACAGTGAAATTTATTCTTTCTGATATTGTACTTTTTGGATCCTATCTAAGAAATCCTACCCTACCTGAGGGGAACAAAACTATTCTCCAAATTTTTCTTTTAGAGCACTAAATTTTTCATGCCATGCTATTGTACATATAAACCATATGAAGTAGGATTCTAATTTTATTTTCTTATATTGATAATCAGGAGTTCTAGCACCATTTATTAAACTGTCCATCCTTTCTCTGGTAATCTGTGATGCCATCTCTGTAATAACATTAATTTCTATTTTATTTTATTGGGGTAAGAACACATAACATGAGATCTACCTTTTGAACAAAATTTTAAGTGTACAATATATTATATTGACTGTAGGTCAATAGGTACAATGTTGTACTGCAGATATCAGGGGCTTAATCATCTTGCTTGAGTGAATGAAACTGTATGCCTGTTGATTATGACTACCCATTTCCCACTTCCCCTGGCCCTGTTAACCACCATTCTACCCTTAAAGTCTATGTATGTAACTATTTTAAATACCTTATATAAGTGAAATCTTATGCTAACTTTCTTTGACTGGCTTATTTCACTTAGCATAATGTCCTCAAGGTTCATCCATCTTGTCACACATTGCAGAATTTCCTTTTTTTTTTTTAAAGTTGTATAGTATTCTATTGTATACATATGCCACATTGTCTTGATCCATTCATCCATGGACATTTAGGTTGTTTCCACATTTTGGTTCTTGTGACTAGTTCTACAATGAACATAGTGTTTAATACTCTTCGAGATCCTGATTTAAATTCATTTGGATAAATACCCAGCAGTGAAATTGCTGGAATCTGGTAGTTCTATTTTTAATATACCAAGTTATTTTATTTGGGGGCCTGTTTGAGAACTTGCATCTTCATTCTGTTAGAGTTATTTATTGCTGTATCTGCCAATACCATATTGTTGTAATTAATATAGTTGTATCATAAATTTTGACATACAGTTAGCTGAAGTCCTCCTTCTCTTCTTTTTCAAAGCCATCTTGGTTATTCTTGGATATTTTCTACTTCATATTTTAAGATCAACAAGTTTATTTATACATAGATATAACTAACTCAGGATTTTTATTGGAATTATATTAAACTTATAGATTTATTTGGGGGGGAAATTGACTGTTTTATAATATTGAGTATTCCCTTCCACACACATGGTATATTGCTCCATTTATTTAGGACTTTTTAATGTCCTTCAATAAAGTTCTATAATTCTTTCCATTGGGTTAACACTTCTTTTAGTAGATCCATTGTTAATATCTTAATTTTTTTAGGCTGGAAATATAGCTCAGTTGGTAGAGTGCTTGACTCACATGCACAAGGCCCTGGGTTCAATCCCCATCCAGCACCACACACACACATAAAAAAAACTTTTTTAATTTTTGTATATATGGTGACAGCAACTCCTAACAATTACATTTTCTCCTTAGTTTTGCAGCTGTATAGGAATGCCTTTGATTTTTTTGTAAGTTGATTCTGAATGTAGCAACCTTGTGTTCTTCTTTTAATAGTACTGATAGTTTACCCTATACATCCTCTTAGATTCTCTCTCTATATAATCATATCGTCAGCAAATAGTAGCAATATTTTTCCATTTTCAACCTCTATACCTTTTTTCTTTTCTTTCTTTTTTTTGGGGATGGGACCAGGGATTGAACTCAGGGCCACTTGGCCACTGAGCCACATCCCGAGCCCTTTTTTGTATTTTATTTAGAGATGGTCTCACTGAGTTGTTTAACGCCTCACTTTTGCTGAAGCTGACTTTGAACTTGCAATCCTTCTGCCTCAGCCTCCCGCCCTACACCTTTTGTTTCCTTCCTGGCCTTATTGCATTGGTTAGAGAAACCAGTAAATTGCTGAATGGAAGTGATGAAAGTTCATAGCTGTTAGTTAAAGGGACATGCCATCCTAGATGTTTCCAGAACTGTTGGGTCTAGAGCTGCACAGTGCCTTACCTACCAGATCTGTGCCAACAAAATGTATAGGCCTTCAGTGTTTGAGAATAGATATTTTTTAAAAAAAATTTTTTTAGTTGTTGATGGACGTTTATTTTATTAATTTATTTATATATGGTGCTGAGAATCGAACACAGTGCCTCACACATGCTAGCAAGTGCTCTATCACTGAGCCACAACTCCAGCCCCCAGAAAATAGATGTTATTATTCTCATTTAATAATGAAGAAACTCAAAGAGCTAAATAACTTGCCTAAGATCACACAGTTAGTAAGTGGGAGATTCAAACCCAAATCTTATTCCCAATTGATTGCCATTCCCATGATTCCACACTTTCCTCCAGCTAGTTTTTGAATAAATTACCTATTTGTGCTAAAGTGCTACTCTTCCCAGATAACTTACTGCATTTGAAAAGAGAGACTAGAAAAAAAATTATTTTAACCCATTTAAATGACTCCAACAGTGGCAGTTTTAGGCAGGCATCCTGTTTTTGCCTATTTATAAATTCTTTTATTGATTCATAGACTCTTATAGTTGAATGGAATCTTATCCAACCTGCTATTTGAGGTAGTTATCTATGTAACAGCATGCCTTTCCGATCATCCTCCAGCATCTACCAACTACCAGGGTTAAGTTCATTGACAAGTAGTCCAGTAAATTTTCCAGTTGTCTGCCCACTGGTCCAGAGACTGGTATGTCCTTTCCCTGGCATAGCTGCTCTGCCTTCATTTGTTCTCCTTCGGCCCTCCCTTCTGAGATCACCTATCTCTAGAATATTTGGTTATTGTTGAGTGAGGTAGTCCCAGACTTCTTGCTATTTTGGTCATTCTCCTGATTGACCAGAGAGCCTTTAGAAAATGATGCCCAGATTTTAAGTTATAGTCTGATCGCAAACAAAATGAGACTCTGATGTCACATGACCTGGACACAGTTACTTGTGTTAATACAGTCTAGATTTTTGTCTTTTTAGCAAGACATTGCTGACTTGTGTTTAGGGTTAACTATGTTCCCCATATATTTTTCACTTGAACTGTAGTGCTGAAAATGTAATATTTGTCTTTAAGAACAGAGAAGATGCTGGCCATGATGGAGCATGCCTGTAATCCCAGTGACTCCGGAGGCTGAGGCAGGAGGATCAAAAGTTCAAAGCCAGCCTCAGCAACTTAGTGAGATCCTAAGCAACTTATTTAGACCCTGCCTCAAAATAAAAAATAAAAAAGGGCCGGGATGTGGCTCAGTGGTGAAGTACCCTGGGTTCAGTCCCTGGTATAAATAAATAAATACAGAGAAGAAAAAAACCCTGAAGACAAGAAAACACACACACACACACACACACACACACACACACACACACACACGCGCGCGCGCGCGCGCGCGCGATTTCATAATATATGTTCCCACCTCTATATGTGTGATAAAGCCTGCCTTTGTGGAGGGAGTTGGGCTTGGGGAATGCAAGAGGAGATTGTCCTGCATTGCTTAATCACTAAAGACAGAAGCCATGGTGGCATATTGGTTTTGTTTTTCTTTTAAAATTTCTCACATCTTCGGAAAGCTCCCGCCATCCCAACCTGCAGTACCCGCAGGCGCCCCCAGCGGGGACGCCCCAACCAGACGGTCAGCTCAGCTGGGCTGCAGGAGCGGTGAAGGAGGGGCCCGGGCGGAGGTTGTCGGCTAAACCTGATCCAGCGAAAGTGGACACCAAGCCCAGGCAGGCGGAGGGAAAGGAGAAATTTTCAGACAAAAATTGCAAACAAAGCGGGAAGAGAGCAGAGGGAAAATAGGCTGAAGTGGCTAGCCAAGAAGCTGAAGGTTTGCCTGCAGAAAAGGGGAAAACTAGAAACGGGGCTCGTCCAGCCTCTGATGAAGTAGAAGAAGCTGTAAGATTAATCATTCGCCGCGACTCATCAGTGGTCTCCCTTCTTGTACAACACAGAGGAACACTTTTATCAACTATTTTGCAAATGCAATTAAAAAAATATATTTCTAGCTCTAGAAACTTACTTTTTTTGGGAGGGAGGGGTGGGTACTAGGTATTGAACATAGGGGCATTTACCCACTGAGCCACATCTCCAGTGCTCCCCACCCCCATTTTTTGTATTTTATTTAAAGACAGTATCTCACTGAGTTGCTTAGGACCTTACAAAGTTGCTGAGGCTGGCTTTGAATTCGTGATCCTTCTGCCTCAGCCTCTCCAGCCACTGGGATTATAGGTGTGCCACCACTCCCAGCTAGAAACTTGCATTAAAAAAAAAAAAAAAATTTTTTTTGAAAAAGTTGTAGATGGATACATTACCTTTATTTCATTTATTTTTTAATGTGATGCTGAGGATTGATCCCAGTGCCTCACACATGCTGGGGGAGTGCTCCACCATTGAGTCCCAGCCTCAGCCCTAGAAACATTTTTTAAAAGGAGAAAATCCTCCCTTATTCCATTTTTTAAAGTGTAAATGATTTTGTTTTAAAAAGAAGTGAAACCCTAGCAACTCTGGAGGCTGAGGCAGGAGGATCATAACTTCACAGGCAGTCTCAGAAAATTAGAGGCCCTAAACAATTTAGTGAGACCTTGTCTCAAAATAAAAATAAAAAGGGCTGAGGGGTGGGGATGTGGTTAAGTGCCCCTGGGTTCAATCCACAGTAACCACCATGCCCCTCCAAAAGAAGTGAAGTTATCTATTTTGGGGGTACAACTAGAAAATAGTGGGATATTGTATTGTGGGAGACTTCCACTGTCCTAGGTGTCAGCTTAAACATTTCATAAGCAGGGGTTAGTTTTATATCCCACAATACAAAGCATGTTAAATGACAGTTTAGAGTCACAGTCCTGCATTTATTGTGTTGAATGTTTTAAGTTACTTCTATTCCTATGTTTTCTAGTAAAATTGTTTTCTAAAGAAGACCACTCCTGGATTGTTGCCCAGGCAGAACCATGTATACTCTGTAACATCTTTAGTGGCAAAAATTCAATAATTATAAATATATTATTTAAAAAATATATTTTTATGTGGTGCTGAAGATTGAACCCAATGTCTCACACATGCTAGGCAAGTGCTCTACCACTGAGCCCCAACCCCAACCCTTAATAATTTTTTTAATGTGCTGTGATGGAAAATTTGAGTAGTAGTTTATATGAATGACCTCATTGTGAATGAATGGGACCTATGTGACAGTGTAGCAGCATTGAAAGATACTGGTTCTTGATATTCTCTTAAGGAGAAAAGTTGCCTTCAAATTTGAACCTGGAAAGTCAATGAAATAACTGAAAAAGAATCACACTATAAGATTGTTTAGATTTTTGGTACATGCATTAAGAATTGTTTATAAAGTGAAATGTCTGTGTACCGATCCTCAATGCGACCAATAAAATATCGATTATGAAACAAAAAAATTCCATTCCCTTTACCCGTTTTTACTATAGCGCTTGGGAGCTCTCTAGGTCAGGATGAGGTCTGTGGGGAAGCAACCAGAACAGTGGTAGCATCTATTCTGGGGTAGTGTCTATAGTTTGGTGGCTGCCAACAGGTTACAGGAAATATCTGCTTGGTCGGGGGCAGGGATGAGGTTAGTAGGACTGCTGTTCCAAGACAGGACGAAACACTGTCCTCCAATTTTAGAACACTGGTACTGTGGAATTTTTGCTGTAGAGTTGAAATTAAATGTTTTACATGAAACCAAAAATGTCATGATTTCTTTTTAAACCTTAATTGATGATGGAAGAGTCACAGGTAGGGAAGGAGCATCAGGAGAAAAAAGCTCTGTTCAGCTTAGCTCTAGACCCCGTCGTTTAGGAATTTAGTAGGATTGCCTTTTGCCCTTCACTGGACTAGCACAAATCAACTTCAGGGGATGTCTTTGAGACTGAAATTCTAGTTACCCAATCTCCCTCGCCCCTGCCCTTCTCACAAATCCACACACACTTGCAGATGCATCAAGATGCCCTCACCCCAACAAGTCCTCATATTCACCCTGTATAGTATCTACAAGGGCAGTGTTGGGTGTATCTAGTATTGGAAATGTAATAAGTTACAAACATGCATGTGCTACTGTGTGCTGCCCATTGTTCTAGGTACTTTATATACATTCATTCATTTCATTCTATCCACAGTTCTTTGGGTAGATACTATTGTAATCTTTGTTTTACAGATAATTAAGAAACCAAGGCACAGAGATTAATGCTTACTGAAAGTTACAAGTGACAGAGTGTGATTGGACCCCTGATAGTCCAGCTCTACCATCTGGGCTCCTAACCACTGTGTTACACTTTCTTTCTATGCTGGAAAGGGAATAGCATTGGGCATGTGCAGTCTGCAGCCCTGGACCTGGGTTACTGCCTAAGAGCTAATTTTTTTTTTTACAAATTATTTCACTTTATAATCACCAAGAGTATTACTTTCTTTCATTGTTGTTTTGTTTTCAGGACTAGAAAATTGAACATTATGCTCAGCTTTCTTTCTTTTTTTAAGTCTCACTAAGTTACCCAGCCTGGCCTCAAACTCATGATCATCCTGTTTCAGCCTCCCAAATAGATGGAATCACTGATGTGTGCCAGTATGCCTGGTAAAGAACTTTGCTTTCTTAAGGCAGGATCTTCCAGAAGATTTTAAACCTTTACAGATGAAGACATACAATATTCTCAGGAAAATAATGTTCTTGCGGTCATATAGAGAATAAGTTGCAACTTTGGGTGATCTTGGGTCCATATACCTCTCCCTACCCTACACTGCATCTGTTGCAGGGCCTTGTCTTCATAAAGAGCAGGGACACTCTCCATACTGTTTTTTGCATGGGGTGGAGAATGCACAGGGGCTCTTCTAAACGGAAAAATCATTATTGTAACTATTACTCCCAAATCTTATGGAAGGTCTGATTGGTTGCAGGATGCTGCAATTGGGAGCACTTTTCAAATCTCAAAGTGAGTCCCAAAAGGATGTGTGTTGCAGAAGTAAGCTGAAGGGAAAATAAGGCTCCAGCCCTGAGAGAGGTTCCTCTGACTCTTGAGCTGACAGGTTGTACTGCTTTCCTATGCTGTTCTTTGGCCCTTGCTTTTAGATCAAGCATAAATATTTGCTTTCAGAATATGAGTCAAGGGTGTAGTTTGAGAGCTCCAAGTGGTGTTGCTAGGGATCACTGGGATATGCACACTCCTGTGTACACACACAAATATGACACACATATTTCTGGCATAGACAAGCATCACACCATCACATTTGTAATGAGAGGTCCCTGCACACAAAGAGGAGCAAAAAGTGCCTGGTGTTGTGGTCTCCATTCCTAGTGCATGGATGTGGCCAGTCATGCCCTGCTTTGGGGTGGGACTGTGGAGAAGCCTATCTTTTCTATCCTGAGACCTGATCAGTCTTTTTTTTTTTGGTACTAGGAATTGAACCCAGCAACACTTTACCACTGAGCTACATCCCCAGTCCTTTTTAATGTTTTTTTTTTTTTTTTTAAATCAGGTATCACTAAGTTTTGAAGCTGACCTCAAACTTGTGATCCTCCTGCCTCAGCCTCTAGGGTCACTGGGATTTCAGGTGTGTGCCACTGCACCCAGTTGAGAAAGTCTTTATAGAGTTGTAGGGACACAATTCCTATTAGGCCTGCTCAACACATTCCCTTGGTCTTAGATCAACCATGCAGGCTGGCAGGAATACCCACATCAGAGCCTGAGCAGGATTCCATGCATAAGTAGGCCTCCTGGCCAGTAGTTGTCTAGCAATGATGCCAGGGATGCTTTCTTAGGTCAAAAGGGAAAGCATTGTTGCTGCCCTGTGTTCCCTAAGCATTGTTGTTCCTCAGGCAAACAAGCTGCTGGCTTTGAAGTCACAGCGGGGATTTGCTCAGGCTGGAGTTGGGAGTCTGAGGGAGAGGACTGGGGACCTCCCCCAGCCTTGCTGTGTTTGTTAACTCCGCCCTGCCTGCCCAGGCCTGGTGCGTTTGATGTCTCTGGAGAAGCAGGAGGTGAGAGACACACCCTGGGGGTCCTCCAAGGGACATCTCCCAAATCCTGCTGAGCCTGCAGTCCCACCCAGGAGCAGGACATAGACTAGGTCCACATCCTGAAGGGCTGATGACCGGCCTGCTGTGGAAAGAACACTTGATCCCTTCCTTCAAGGTGGTCTGCAGGGTATGATCCAGGGCACAAGGGAGGTTTGCTGCTTGCCTTGGATACTGCTTTTATTTAGGCAGCATCAGGTGAGAGTCAGGGGAAGACTTAAAGGAAGAAAGAGGCATCCAGAGACAGGAGCCAAGGACAAGTATATGTGCTTTGCCTTGAGGTCGACTCACTCTCTTCTCCCTTCTTACCCTCCATCCATGGCCTCCCTGACTGCAGCACGAGGCCCCACCCCTTTTCTCCCAAGCCAAAGCAGCATGGGCAAACAACTTGCCATTTCCCAGGGACAGCTCTGCTGAATTCCTGCTTCCAAAGCTTTAGATTATGACCAGAGATACTGCCACCTGCCTTCTACCCACAACCAATAAAATGAACTGGAGAGAAGTCCTGTAGGGGCTGGGGAGAAATTCTGTGAGAGCAGGGACCTGGGTGAGATCCTGTTCTCATGAGGCTGGCTCCTTGGGCTTGCTCCAGGATTTCACCATGTTCCAAAGCATGGTGACTGGACATAGGAATGGGACAAGTAAAACCTTATTATTAACCAGTTCAATGTCCCATATGACAGTGAGCCATGAACAGCTTTACTTCTCTCTCTCTCTCTCTCTCTCTCTCTCTCTCTCTCTCTCCTGCCATATCCTACCCTGCACATGGTTTGTAGATTCTCACCCCCACCCCCATCCCCTCTCTCCAGCTTTCCCTATCTGTCTATTCCCCTTACCCAGACATGTTGCAATTGAGAAAGAGCTTGTTTATGATAAGACCTTGAAATCTGGAGTTATAAATCCTGCCTAGGATGACTGCCTATCTCTGTGCTAATGCTTGTGGTGCCAAAAGGAGGCTCACCTGGTTGTGACCCATTCACTCTTACTGCCTGGAGCTCCTCGCTCCTCCTCTGCAAATACAGGACAATGGGCAAATAAGAGTTACCTGTCTCAACAGGTGTTAGCTGGGCCTCACTTTCCTACAGGGTGATGGGGAGGTCACCCTCAGCCCACCCACTCTGGGCATTCCTGTGATTGTGAAAACCCACCTTCAAAGTTGACCCTTCCTCTGCCCCTCATGACTTCAGCCACCTTGATGGCTTCTGGGTCCACCCACTATTAGGAGGCAGGACCTGCACTGTTTGGAAGGCCCTGGTGTTATCCCTTTTATTTTTGGACATGCCTCTCTTGTGGTACTTATACAATGGGTACTGGGTCATGTCCACTACACTGGGCATTTTCTGCATTAGCCTTCTCTATTAAGCTATGAGTTTCTTGAGGGAAGGAATATTTTTTTCCTTGCTTTCATTTTTTTTTTTTAATTTTTGGCAGCTCTGGTGATTAGACCCAGGACATCATACACACAAGGCAAGTGCTCTACCACTGAGCCACATCCCCAGCCCAAAACTATTTTCTATTCTTATGCCCAGTGTAGACAGCACAGAATATAAATATTTGTTACGACTAGGTGATTGCAGTTGTCTCAGTACAAGCAAATATTTATTGAGGGCATCATATGTGTAGTGACTTCACTAAGCAGTAGGGGCACATTGATTAATGAGACACTGTTCCCACTCTAAGGGACTTGTGCTGGAGTCAAGGAGGTGTAGGGAAATTTCTCTTGCCTGGGGGCCCTGAGGGCCCTGGGGGCCAGAGGAGGGAGATAGGTTATGGGGACCCTAGGGAACCTGCTTTGACAAATTGGAAATCTGAGGTCTTAAGAAAGTTTGCCCAGGGGCTGGGAATGTGCCTCAAGCAGTAGCATGCTTGCCTGGCACGCATGCAGCCCGGGTTAGACCCTCAGCACCACATATAAACAAAGATGTTGTGTCCGCTGAAAAACTAACTAAATAAATAAATATTGAAAAAAAAAACCTTTTAAAAAAAAAAGAAAGTTTGCCCAGAAGGAACTTAGAGATTACCAGATGCCCCAGACCCAGGTAGATACCCATTCACCCTCAACCTCAGTACATTTCAGAATTGCCCTGTTAACTCACCAACCTGCTGCAGGTCTAGCTGCTCCCTGTGATTTTAGTATCCTCTCAAAAATGTGGATCAAAGTTTTTTCTTGTGTCTCTACTTGGAAAAATTTTTTTTCAGCCCATTAGCCCTAGGACAAAAAGAAGTGAAATTTGTCCCCACTGGGCCCCAGCTGGAGCTGCATTTGAGAGCTGTGCCCATGCTGCCCTGTGCGCTCCCTGTGGATTCAGTATCAGAGCTGCCTCTGACCTCAGGAGGAAGGAAGAAGAAGACTGTCGCATCTGCCCAGAACTCAGTTCATCCCCATACATGTTTATGGAGTGTCTCACCTGTGCCAAATGCTGTCATGGCCAACTGAAGCAGAGAGAATAATAACAGGGGCATACACAGGACTCGTATCTGAGAACCTGGGAGAAGAACAAGTTGATCTCTTGGAACCAAGGGTCAGACCAGGTGATAGAGAAGTTGTTGCAGTACCAATGTCATTGTTGCATGGAGGGGACTTTTACTGCCTGGGATGAGGGTCCAGCAACACGCATGGACAGTGTCCTGTATGCACAGTATTTCCTGCATGGCTCCCTCTGGAATTTCTTGACTGAAGTACCACTAGTGGCAGAGAAGCAGGGATGAATGTTTCTCAAAGGGGTCTGGATTTTAGAGCACTGCAAACATGAAATTTCTTTGAAGCTTCATATTTTATCTTAAAATGCATTTAAATTATGTTTCCTACCGCAATGTATGAACTTGCTTTTATATATAAATGCAGTTAAGTCAGGTGTTGGTAATATATAATCCCAGTGATTTAGAGGCTGAGGCAGGAGGATAGCGAGTTCAAGGTCAGCCTTTGCAACTTAGAAAGACCCTAAGCCCTTCTCTTTTAGTGAGATATTGTTTCAAAATTAAAAAAATAAAAAGGACTGAGGATGTGGTTCAGTGGTTAGGCACCCCTGGGTTCCATTCCAGGTACCAGAGGCTGAGCTGTTTCTCCTGTGGCTTAATAAACTTGCCTTTTAGGATAGAGGGCCCAGATACATGTACTACATTTCAGAGAGCCACTCCAATGTGGGCCTCTAATACAGTAGCACAGCTCTTGCCCTTGATACCAAATTACTCCTCCAAATTTGTCCTATGCCACCCTGGTCACACACTCCTCCAGTCTGATAACTGAATGATTGTCCCTCTACCTCTGGGCTTATCCTGGTCCCTCTAGAAGGGTTTGGAGTTTATGGATCCTGCAATCCTATTCCCCAAGTATCTGGGTCAGTGGCTCTAAACATTTTTCCAAGTCAAGTGTAGTGGTGCACACCTGCAATCCCAGCTTCTAAGGAGGCCGAGCAGGAAGATCACTTGAGGTAAGAGTTTGAGGCCAGTCTGAGTAACAAAGGAAGATCCTGTCTTTACAGTTTTTTTAGAGAAAAAGAGCAGGTCAGGGGTAGCAGTGAGTTTGGGACCCCGAGGGGAGTTTAAAACTAATAATCTGGACTAGGGATTGTCCTTGTATGACCTTTGGGATAATGCCCCACTTTGATTTTCCTGACAGGACTGCTTTATCTGTTCAAGGAAACTAGAAATCCAGACTGCCTGCTTATCTGATGATGTAGAAGTAAGGCCTTCCAAAGTCCATAGTAGGTTTGTTATGGAGTCACTATATCAGCATTTTTCACATTTTAAAAGAAGTGCAACCCAGTTATTGATTGATTGATGCCCTCATGCCCATGCTTATTCATTCAGCAACTCTTTTTAGAGAACTTACTATGTAGCGGACACTGTGTGAGGTGCTGATGAGAGGGTGGGGAGCGAGAATGAGTGCCCTTAGAGCTGGCAAATGGGCATCAAATCAAACAGCCTCTAGGGAATCAAACCAAACAAGTCCAGGTGGGGTAAGCCCAGGGTTTTCTGTCGACAATTTTCCTCCCTCTGGGTGTTCTGCTTGTGTAAAGATACAGCTGGTAGGTCCCAGTCTAAATCAGAGGTAATGAGGAATTGTCTGTGATCTCTCATATGAAGGTTGAAAAATCATAAAATGAAATTCTCCTCCAAGTCCCTCCACCTGCTCCACGGCCCCAGAGACCATGCATCAAACCCTGTGCATAAACACTTGAGAATGAGGAAATCCATTGCTTCATTTCATTCTCACCTTAGAACTGGGAGGTTAGTGACCTGGTGCTGCCCATTGCACAGATCAAGAACCCAAGATCTTAGAGAAGTGAGGCAGCCTGCCAAAGCCCAGGGCCAGGCCAGGACTGAGATGAGGTTTACGAATGAGACTGGAGGGAGTGGGCCCAGGGCGTGACTTTTTTTTTTTTTTTGCTACCAGAGATTGAACCCAAGGGTACTGAGCCACATCCCCAGCCCCATTCCCCCACCCCTTTTTTTTAATGTATTGGGGATTGAACTCAGGGGCACTTGCCCACTGAGCCACATTCCCTGCTCTATTTTTTTGTGTTTTATTGAGAGACGGGGTCTCACTGAGTTGCTTAGTGCCTTGTTTTTGCTGAGGCTGGCTTTGAATTTATAATCCTCCTGTCTCAGCCTCCTGAGCTGCTGGGATTACAGGTATTCACCACTGCGCCTGCCTCCCCAGCACTTTTTTATTTTATTTTTTAATCTTTGCACACCTTTATCAGCCCTGCAAATGCAAGGCCTCAAAAATTTGGGCTAAGTCTCAGAATTGTTCCCCACAGAAATTGTTTCCCCACGGTAAAAGGCAAAAGAGTTATACAATCTTAAGAGAAACCAGAGTATCCCTAGCCCTTTTTAAAAAATGTTTTATTAGAGACAGGGTTTCACTGAGTTGCTGGGGTCCTCACTAAATTGCTGTGGCTGGGCTTGAACTTGCGATCCTCTTTCCTCAGCCTCAGGAGTTGCTGGGATTACAAGTGTGGGCCACCACACCTGGCCAGGGTGTGACTCTTGATTCTTCTCAACAGTGCTGGGCAGGCAGCCGCCAATGACTTGCTAGACAGACCCCCATGGATCTGGAGACTCTAACCGCTGCCCTTTATCTCTTCTCCCGATGGTGCACACAGATTGGATGGCTCTAGGCAGCAAGATCTCTGGACTCTAGAACACAGCTAAGGACGTGCACAGCTGGTGGGACAATGGAAACACCGGCTTTGAAACATATTCAAACAAACCACACCCCGCACCCTCCTCTGCCAAAACTGACCAATGACCCCAGAACTGGGACTGGATTGTTCCTGAGAAACCTGGCACGGCTTTGGCAATTGCCTGACAAAGGTTTGCAGCTCTTTGCCACCATTCATCTTTAGAGTATCTTCATCTAAGCCTTTACTGCCATAAAGGAAAAGTCAGCTGCATTTGGAGTGAGTGGGATTGTTCAGCTAGTCGTGTTTAGAGTCACCTTTCTATGACATTAAGATCTCGAGGAGAGTCACTGGAAAGTCTGTGAGGCCAGCTAATTCCACTGCAAGTGAGGAATGTGTTTATTCTTCCAAGGGGCAAAGATCCCCCACTCAAAGTGACGCTGCTACATTGTGTAACCAGGAACACGGGTTGTTGCTGATGTAAACAAATAGCCAGGGCAGAGCTGCCAGGAGCCTGGGTCTCCTTTTCCCAGAGGTGTTTCTTATGAATGGTTGTGCCCAGTGAAGCAATTTCCTGCCTTCTAAACTTCTGCCTACCAAACCACATCTCCTATCTATCACTGCCTGGCTCTGGGTCATAAAGCAATTCACCCCAAGCCAATCAGAGCCTGGGCAGAAGTCCTTGAGTAACAGGAAAATTACCCTCCACCTGCAGACACTTTGCAAGCTAGTGGCTTTGCAGTTTCTGAACGTAAATATCACGTGCCTTACCCCATGGCCTACCTCTGCTCATGGGAGATGTGGGGCCCACAGATTTGATTCTCAGTCCCTGGTTCACTCTGTCCAGGTACTGGTTGGCTAGTGACCCATCACCTTGACCTGGGGACCCTACAGCCTGAAGAATATTTTTCACTGTGTCAGATACTGATTTATAGGGCCAGGGCAAGGAAAGTTCAGACAGGGTCCCAGGCATGCAGACCTGGTGGATAAAATCAGTGAGGACAGAAGAAAAAATTGGACAAAAGCAATTCCAGGAACTCTTTGATTTAGACAGTCATTTTGAATTTGTGGTTCTTTAATCTGGAATGCCTCCTCCACCCACCCCTAACCCCTAATCTGCCTGGTTAACTGTCACTCCTTTTTCACCACAGCATTCATGTATCTACCAAGGAAGCTTCTCTGATTTCCACCCAAGCAGAATTCCCTCCGTTGTTCTACCACTATACTTTCTAACACATACATATTGTATTGAAATCACTTGCTAATTTGTTTGTCTCCCCAGCTGGGCTGGGATCCTCTTCAGGGCACTTTAGAATCTCCAGCTACTACCACAGCTCCTGGCCCAAAGTTGGTGTATAAAACAGGTACTTTTGAATAAGAAAAACTTTCCCCTTCCACACTAGGTGCTTTGCTTATTGAAAGTGAATGGGGAATATACTGCAGACCGAAGTTTGAAGATCTAGTTAAGCTGGTAAATAAGGCATAACAGAGGTTCTCTGCCTTAAAGTTTGTAATCTGAAATCTGATGAATGGTAGGCATATTTGCAAATGGGGTATAGAGATTGGACCTATGGATAGATGGAAGTGGTTTTTAATTTTTCCCCCTTTTTTTGGGTGTCAACTTAGAAGCTGAAATGAATTAGAGAAGAGGCCTGTTTCTCATTTAGCTCTTTCAATTCTTTTAACTTTCACTTGTAGGAAAGCATTAAACAAGCTGCAGGTCTAACTTGCCAGAGTCCTCATGAGCTATAAAGTTCCACCCTGAACAGTCTTTTTTTTTTTCTCTGCTTTCTCTTCATCCCCATCTATAAAAGTAGCACCAATGACTCACTCGTTTCTTTGAATCTCAGAGGTGCTCAGAGAACGGTGGGGGTAGTGGTGGGGATAGGTGTGTACTTGGGTCATTGTCCAAACATAAACTGGTGAAGTCCATAACGTGCATACATATATTCATTAAGAAAAACAATTATTGGGTGCTTCATATGTGCCAAGTGCCAGATGGGGACAGACCAGCGAATAAAATGCTGTGTCCCTGCTCTAACAGAACTTACATTCTAGAAGAGGGAGACATTTGATGACCAAAGGAGGGAGCCCATCTTGCTATATCATGTTGTCCTCCTCGTAGGGCTAGATCACATTTACCTGGCACTTTCTCATGTACAAGGCAAAGGACTTTATGCATTTTTTTCTCATTTAATCCCTAGCCAACCCCATTTTCAGAGATGTTAAAAAGGCTTCCACCTGGGTGTGGTGGTGCACACCTGTAATCCCAGCAACTCAAGAGGTTGAAGCAGGAGGATCACAAATTCAGAGTCAGTCTCAGCAATTTAGCAAGGCCCTAAGCAACTTTGTGAGACCCTGTCTCTAAATAAAACACAAAAAGGGCTGGGGAAGTGGCTCAGTGGTTAAGTGCCCTGAGTTTAATCCCTGGTACCAAAAAAAAAAAAAAAAAAAAAAGTCAACTATCATGTGGCTTGTAGGTGGTAGAGTCAGGATTTGAACTCAGATTCGAATGACTCCTTAGCTGAGCTCTTAACCACAACTCTTTATGGCAGCAGTAAATATTTACTAAATGGACAAATGAGTAGATGAATGGTTAACCCTAATTACGGTGGCAGCCTGTTGTTTTGTCACCGCGATACAAACATGAGCAACATGTTTAAGTTTATCATTTACCTATTGATTCGGGTTGTCCCAAATCATGGCTCCTGTTAAGATTTTTTATAAAGATTAAGGAACAAGTATCTTTCTTGTTACTAGCTATGTTTCCTGGACAAGACAAGCTATTTTATAAAAATAATGATGAATTAGAATGGAAAGGGCTGTAAAAAAATAAATGATCACCTTGTCTTTCTGGGTTTGAATTTCTGCGTTGGCTGTAAAGTCTCTGTACTAGGCTGGGCAATGACCCCCTAGAAGTATCAGGTCCTACTCCCTTGAACCTGCAAACGTTACCTTAAAAGGAAAAAGGGTCTTTGCAGAGGTGTTTAAGGAAGAGAATTCCACAGAACACAGGCGAGAACTAAATACAATCTCATGTATTCTTATAAAAGGGAGGAAGAGAAAGGTTTGACACAGAAGAGAAAGCAAAATGACCACACAGGCAGAGATTGGAATTATGTGGCCAAAGGCCAAGGAATGCTGACAGCTACTAAAAATATTCTCCTTTTGAGCCTTGGGAGGAAGTATAATCCAACTGACAACCTGATTTGGGCCCAGCAATGATGATTTTGGATTTGTGGCTTCCAGAACTGGGAGAGAACACATATATTGTTGTAAGCCACCAAATTTTTGGTCATTTGGTCATTTGATTTGTTTTTGGTACCAGGGATTGAATCCAGGGCTACTTAACCACTGAGTCCTCTCCACTCCTTTTTATGTTTTATTTTGTGACAGGGTCTTACTAAATCCTTAGGCCTCACTAAGTTTCTGAGGTTGGCCTTGAATTTGCAATCCTCTGGCCTCAACCTTCTGAGGCACTGGTATTAACAGGTGTGCACCACGGCACTCATTTGGTCATTTATTATAGCAACTAAAGGGAAATAATGGAGTCTCTCTTTTTTTTTAATATTTATTTTTTAGTTGTAGTTGGACACAATATCTTTATTTATTTATTTTTATGTGGTGCTGAGGACGAGACCCAGGGCCTCACCAGTGCTAGGCAAGCGCTCCACTGCTGAGTCACAACCCCAGTCCCTAATGGAGTCTCTTAGCGGAGGTGGCAGCAGGGGAAATAAGTCCTCAACTACCAGTGCACCCCCACCTCCTCTCTCCTCTTTCTCTGCTTTTTTCCCCCCTTGTATGTATTAGCAGTCAACACCTTTGTATATTTAGTACAAATTTAGTATATGCTATTCAGTTATTGCTGACTCCTTCCCAGTAGAATGTAAGCTCCATGAAGAAGTCACCTTTCAAAAGCTGTATTTCTTCCCATGCTTAGAAGATGAAGTAGCACATAGCTTCAGTAAGCATTTGTTGAGTGAATGTCATGTTACTGGAGAACCTGACATCTTAGTATAGATTCAGTAATCAGTCATCACGGCATGACATGCTGCAGGGCATTCCCTAAGGTGCCACTCTAGAGAATAACCAAGCTAGAGCCCATGCTCAGTTAACAGTTTTTCATTCCCTACTTTCTATTTCCTACTTTGTTTAGAGCCCAAACCAATACTGAAATTAGTTTTGATGCCTCTTGTTATGACTTGGGATATGAGATATTCCTCAAATGTCCTGTTAATGCAGGAATGTTCAGAGGTAAAATGATTAGACTATGGGGGCTGGAACCCAATCAGTCCATCCCAGTTTGAATGGACTACTGGGCTGGGTGGTTACTCTGGGCCAGCAGGGTGGGGTCAGAGGAGCTGGATCACGGGGGGGCCTTGGAATGGTTTATCTTCCCTTTGGACCCCTCCCCTTTTTCTGCTTTCTGACTGCCACAAGGTGAGCAGCTTCCTTCAGCCATACCCTTCCACCATGATGCTCTGCCTCATCTTGGGTGGGCCCAGAGCAATGGACTTGGCCGACTATGAACTAAACCTGTGAAACTGTGAACCAAAGAGAGGGGAGTAATGAAAACTTACCTTATTGCCACTAAGTTGTTCTTGTTGAGTGTTTTGGTCACAGCAATGAAAATTAACCTTCCTCTCTTTCTTCATGTTTAAGCCATCAGGAAATCCTGCTATCTTCAAATATTCTTATCACCTCTATTACCTAGGTCTGGGGATGTAGCTCAGTGTTACATTGCCCTGGGTTCAATCCCTAGTACCAAGACAAAACAAAACAAAACCCTGAAAAAACAGCTTTATCTATTTATCCCTTTCATAATTTATTTGGATTAACAATCTATCAGTTTATTAAGGATGTCAAGACAATAGATTCCAGGAAAGAAATCTTCCTTTTGGGATTACAACAGTATATATATGATGAGAAAATAAAATAGGTGCAAAGGAAATACCTCGTATTTGTGTTGTGTGATCTGTTGACATAAATGTACACATAAGGCCACATGAAACTTGCTTTGATGATTCCTGCCTTTGATATTGCTTGCTCCATGTTTGCTTTGCTTGGTCTCCATTAGAAAGTGTTTCTTCTATATACATACACCCAGGAAAAAGAAAGTTCATCCCAGTGTGTGCAAAGTCCTGCACACCCGAGATTCATTTATAAAAGAGTCATGTTGTAAATCTCAGCAGGCAATCCAGTATTTGCCTAGCCACAATGACCTCTGCACCCAAGAGGGAAGGAGGGAGGGGAAGGGAGCAGGAGAGAGGAAGGGAGGGAGGGAAGGCGGAATCTTATAGGCACTTGGTTCAGCTCATTGCAATTTCTCATAAGTATTCAGCCTATGTGATGGGTAAGAAGTATAAATACATGTCTTATTCCATTGCACCATCCATTTCTGACAATTGCCATTTTTTCCAGAGTAGTTATTGATGGGCATTTGTTTGAATTCATTCCTAATTCAAAGGGGACCCAAGGTCCCTGTTCATCCTTGGGCAAAAATTAGCTTCTGCCTTTTCCAGAACTTAACCTTCCTGGCTCCCCATATTCTAAACCAACCTTTGTAGGAGCAGGAAGCCAGTTTTAGCCCCAGCTTCAGGGTATGCTCTATGGCCCTCTACTCCTCATGCTGTGTCTTCTTCTTTCCCTAAGACAAGGCCTCACCCCAGTCAAGCCACTCCCCTATCCTTGGGCCTCTCTGACTCAGCTTTGTTTGCCATAGAAACAAACAAAAGCATTTTACCAATTATTGGCAGTTTTCTTTACCAAAGCATCAAACTGGTGATGAGGTTATTTGGAAATATTGCCCAAGCCCAGAAGACTCCATGAAAGGGTGCTCTGGGATGAGAGAGTCCTCACTAACACGTGGTACTCATGGTACAGCCAGAGTTCTAAGTATTTAACATGTATTCACTTTTTAACTCCTCAATGGTCTTTTAAAAAAAATTTTTTTAGTTGTCAATGGATGTTTGTTTTTATTTATTTATATGTGGTGCTAAGAATTGAACCCAGTGCCTCATACATGCTAGGCAAGTTCTCTACCATTGTTCTAAGACCCCAGCCCACTTCAAGGGACTTTATGAAGTAGGTACTAGTATTACCATCCCAATTGTACACAGGGACCAGAGAGGTTAAGTGGTAGGGTTGTTGATTCTAATCAAGGCATTCTGGCTTCAAAAAGAGTATCAAAGGACTGCCCCCAACTGTGGGCCAGGAGCTCAGACTCCTTGACTGTCTGCATTGTATTCTTATCTATCTGAATTCAGCAGTGAACAGGGTATTTATCTGTGTCTTTGGAGGGAATACCCCACGACTGTTTGGCATGAAACAATTTAATATTATTTAAAGTAGGTTTTTCATTACTGATTTCATTTCCTATCCATGGATGTTTGAAGGAAGTCTGACTCCCCCAGTGCTCACCCTAGAACATGACAGCGGGTCCTGGAACATCTATCCATCTGTTAGCCTGGACTCAGTGTGTACAGATAGACACAGGACCCCCCATGTCTGGACAGAGTGGATACCCTTTCCTCTCTTTTAGTTAATTGATTGGTTTAGAAAGCTGCTGCTATGAGGCTACAGGTTGAGGCAGGGGTGCTGCTTAGCAAAGGCTCTGGGTTCAAACCTCAGCACCACAAAGAAACCAAAACCAAAACAAAAACCTGCTGAATTTTCTAGGGATTCTCAGTTGCCAGGGTCATTTTTTTACATGTCTTGGTTCAAATAGGGTTTGATTAGGAAAAATCCCCACAGACTTCTATGACCTTCTGAAGATTATTACACCAATGAAAGTTCTAGTTCTAAAATCTGCTAAATGTAGACACTTGTTGTTCCTGCGATAATGTGATCCAGATATGGGGTTCCAATATGGGGTTCTAGGCTAGGGCTGATGCCTATATTCCCTTCCTCTTCCTGGAACTTGAGATGTTTTTTGGATCATCTCAGTTCGTAAAAGGGGTCTTGTCATCTTTCCACATAGAGTGCTTGGTGCTGTGCTTGGCCATGTCCTTAACCCTTTTCAACCCCACCCATGAACTTTCTCGCAATCACTTCATCCCAGGGGACCGAGGAACCAATGGAGGCCAGTATTCCATACCTGTAAGTATGGAATATCAAAGGACTGCCTCCAGCTGTGGGCCAGGAGCTCAGACTCCTTGGCTGTCTGCATTGTATTCTTATCTACCTGAATTCAGCACTGAACAGGGTGTTTATCTGTGCCTTTGGAGGGAATACCTCACAACTGTTTGGCATGAAACAATTTAATAGGATTTAAGGTAGGTTTTCATTACTGATTTCATTTTCTATCTATGAATGTTCAAAGGTAGTCTGCCTGCCTGCCTGCCTGCCTGCTGTAGGTATTTCACTTCACTGGATTTTTTTTTTCTGGTACCCAGAATTAAACCCAGGGGCAATTAACCACTGAGCCACATCCTAGCCCTTTTTATTTTTTATTTTGAGACAGGATGGCTAAGTTACCTAGGGTCTCACTAAGATGCTGAGGTTGGCTTTGTATCTACAATACTCCTGCCTCAGCCTCTTGAGTTGCTGGGATTATAGGAGTGTGCCACCATGTCTGGCTCCATTGGGATTTTGAAAAACCTGTCCTTCAGTGCCTGGTCAGGCCTGGTCAGCACAGTCTCCTTGCTCATACCTTCCTAGGAAATGCACCCTTAGAAGTAGAGAAAGCACAGGCCAGCAGGCCCAGTTATGCAGAAAAGGAGATAGCAAAGGAACACGCCCCTCCCCCTTATCTTGGAGTTGGGTTCTTGGTAGTCAAGTCCTTGCTGAGAGCGTCTCCAGCCCTTTGGCTTTTCACCTTTTGGACTATTTGGGTTCATCAGCATCCTCACTTGGGGAGAGGATCTGGGTAAGTGGTGACATCCACAGGAGCCCGTTCTCCTAGTCCCTTGCAGCCCTACAGAAGGAAGAGAAGGTGGGAAGGCTGGCTGGAATGAATGCTTAAAAGGAGGCTGGAACAAGTTACCCACTGCATTTTCAGTCTTCCTGCCTTTTGCCTGTTTCTATGCCCCCGAGAACCGGCTCCACAGCTTTGCCTCTGTGAGCTGCAGGGAAGGCGGCCATGCTGGCTCCTGCTCCAGCCAGACCCCTTCACAGGAGGCGGACTGGGGGAACCAAAGCTCCCCTACTTTGAATAGCAGGCAAGCTGACACAAAGACTCCAGGGATAGGACAGCAGGTACAGGCTCCTCCACATCCCAGGGGACACAGGCTTCGATCCCTAGGGTAAGTGGAAAACCCCAAGGAGACCAGGGCCAGAGGCTCTGGGTGGAACCATGGCAGGGGAGGTGTCTGAGACAGAAATATGAGACTCTGGGCAGTGATAAAATAAAATGTTTTAATAGGAGGCTTCCTGAGATGGCCACTTTTTTTCTTTCTTCTTTCTTTTTTTTTGCTATCAGCCAGTCAGTGTCCCTGCCCTGAGGTTTCTTGGGTGTGCCCTGGCTGAACTCCTGGCCCCACTGGAAGCCAGGATGTAACTCTGACATCTCCAGCCCCTCCAGGCATCCAGAGGTGTGTGTCTTAACATTGGGAGATGGGTGTTAGCTGGTGGTCAGTCCAAAGGATGCTGTCCTTCTGTGTGTCCAGGCCAGAGGGAGGTGGGTGAAGGGCTTCACTTCCCATTTGGGGTGTTTCTCCATGGGGAAGAGAGAGGTGGCAAATCACTTTTGAAAGTTCAACTCTGACCTTTACAAAGAAAACTAATAGGCACTTTAGTATTATATACAGGGTAGAGGGAGACGATGCGGAGGGGAAATTGCACTTAATTACAGTAGTTTATAGTTTACACCCATTGGACAAATTTACTTCTTTAAAAGAAATCTCAAGATCATTTGGGCTGGGGGTGGGGAGAGGGATTTGCTGATATTTACAGTGGGTTTGGCTCAGTTCAACAGTGCGTGTCCTCCTCTCCTTGTTTCAGTAACAGATTCAAGTTTTCACATCAGTTTGTTCGATGAAGGGTCACAACACAGGCTTTACCGTTTTCCCTCTGCCTCCTGCGCGGTTTCATGTGGCCCACCTCTAGGATGGACAGGAGCACTCGACATCTTGGGAGAGGCATCATGACAATACTGCATAGAAGGGAAGCTGGGCTTCAGACTGCACCTCCCGAGAGCGGATTGTCTGAGGTGCCAGCAGGATGTCAGCTAAGCAGGGACCTCTCACAGGTGCTTGTCCGGTCACTGGGCTTTTCCATGACAGCTGCCCAAAGGGTGACGGTGTAGAAAACAGAGTCCTTGTTGCTGTGCACCAAGTAAGTGATATGTGGGCATCACCAGGCTTGCAGTGGACACTGCAGAGAGAGAGGAGAGACAGCTCAGCTGTGTGCATTAGGCAGGGACATTAGTTTGGCTTCTCCAAGGGAGCTGACACCTGGCTCAGCTGGAGAGAGCTGGGGGTGGGGACTGGGCATCTAGGGCTAGGCAGTTCTACAGTGTTGGTTCTGAAGCACACTTCCTTGGAGCTGGCTTTTCTGGCCACTTCAGTGGAGAGAAGTGAATTGCTGGGGATCTTGTAATAGTCCTAACATGCTGACCTTAACCCTGAAATTGAGCTCCTCTTTTTGTGAGAGTGGTATTTATACAACACTCAGGCCAGTGGCAAAGGCAATTGGGTGGGTTGACTCTTATGGAAGTGTTTCTTCCGAAGATCTCTAAGCACAGGGATGCCCTAGATCACTGCTTCTCAAACTTTAATGGCCCTACCAGTACAGAAAGCCCATTAGAACATAGACTCCGGTTCTACTCTGATTCTCAGACCGGGTGGGCCTAGGAATCTGCATTTCTAAGAATTTCCCAGGGTGTTCCCATGCGCTGATCTACATGGAGCAGAGAGGCCATAAGGCATGTGAGAAAATGACCCCTTACTCAAACTTTCCATCCAGGAAGGAACTTTAGAAATTGCAAAGTGCTTTCTCAAGATTTGTTACTATTAGGACAAGAAACTTGAAGGTCTAGGGAAAGGATTCAAGGGATGAAGCCTCTGATGCTGTGCTTCTTGGGGGCTGGAAAAGGAGACCCCAGAATGGTTGGAGCAGCCCTCTGAGAGGAGTTACTCCACCTGTGTGGGGCAGCTCCCCCTTCCAGAGCACTGGATCTCCTTTAATTAAACTGTTTAACATCCTCCTCTCCTTTTCCTTTTCTATTTCTTCCTCCTCTTTCACTTTTTTTCGCATCCAGGGTTCCGCCTTTTGGCTTAGTGGCTTATTCTCTCAAGACTCCCTGCCCACAGCACACATGTGTATACACACACACACACACACACATACACACACACACACACATCTACCATGACTACCAGAGGCCTATCATTCCATTATTATCTCATAAATCAAAGTTCCTAACCACAACCCCATATGGGGTTACCATTTTTGTCTACTTTACAGATTAGAAAAACAAGGCTTAAAGAGAGCTAATGATTATGAAAATAGGAGAGTGTGCAGAGACTCAGATGGGTTTGGGATGATCTCCCAATGTGAGATTTTTTTTTTTTTTTTTTTGTGTGTGTGTGTGTGTGTGTGTGCTGGGGATTGAACCCAGGGCCTTTGCATGCAAGGCAAGCACTCTACCAACTGAGCTATACCCCCAGTCCCAGTGTGAGATCTTTATGGGACTAGGAGTCTTTTACTTACTTATACTGTGCTTTGGCTAAGTTACTCCCTCTCTGCCTCAATTTCTTCCCATATAAATGAAGGCTGTGGTGGGTTTGGATGGGTTGATATAGCTGAAGTCCTCTAAATGGTGCTTGGCACAATCCTGCACAGGGGGCTTCTCTCCATGCTGCTCTTGAGGCCTCTTAGAGTGGGCCTGAGCTGTGTATTCATGTAAGGAGACAGGTTTCTGTCCCTCCTACATTCTTGAGGGCGTGGTCAGGGTTCTCTTCATACCCTTTGCCTTCTCTTTCTCCCTCTGCCCACCCCCACTCTTGAGTTTCTTTACTTCTCACTATCAGCCTTTTTCCAATTTTCAGATTTCAGGTAGAGGAGAGGGAAAATGGCTTGTGACCCTGCAGGTTTCAATAGAAGAGCAAACAAGAAGGGCAGATAAGGAGACGCCAGTGAGATTCTATGACCTGTCATTAGGGATGGGCTTCCCAGCTATCAAATGTTTGCTCACATAATAAAATGGTGGCAGAGCCCTAAATGTTGTCAAAGGAACTAGAGTTATTTGCCCCCTTCAGAGTCTAAACACAAACATCTGATAAGGGGTGCACTGTGGTCCCTTAGTACTAGAGGCCCAGCATACCCAGCCCCCCAGGAGCCTCCCTATAAGATCCCTGAGTGACCATCCACCCGGGATGGGGTAGCAGTGGCCCTCATCTTGAGAGGGTTCATTGCATGATGGTAACAGCTACACAGACTGTGGTCCTTCCTTGTGCCGGGAGCCACACTCAGGGCTTCATATACATCCTTGCAATTATTTCTTCCATCGTGGGCTGGGGGTGTAGCCCAAGGGTAGAATACTAGTCCAAGCATGATTGAACTCTAGGCTTGATTCCCAACATTGCAAAGTAGCTCTCCCATCAACCCTCTGAAGTAGGTGCTTGCCATTCATTCACTGGACACATTGTTGGGTGCCCGCCATGGACTTGCACTTTTAGGGGTCAGGCGATGCAGCTGTGGACAAGGTCTGCCCACAACCTCACAGAATTTCTGTTCTAATGGGAGTTTTGAATGACAAACAAGTAAATGCATATACACATCTTCCTATACAATCAACTTTAAGTGGAGATAAGTGCTTTGTTGGAAAATAAGCGTGGTGGGAGGTTAAGGTGGTTTGAGGGAAAAGGGAATAATTTAGGGGAGGGGGTTAAGGTGATTTGAGGGAAAAGGGAATAATTTAGGGGAGGGGGTTAGGAAAGGCCTCTTCAAGTTGATGACATTTGAGCTGAATGGAGGAGCAAGCACATAAAGATGCACATTAAAGAGTGAGATCACTTCAGCCTGGTACCCTTGAAGCTGAGGGAGAGAGAATGGGGATACCAGCAGTGGTCTGACCATGCAGAGCCTTGTAAGTCTTCATTTTAGTTTGTGTTGTAATGGAAAGCTATTGGGGAGCTTTGACAGGGGAGGGACATGCTTGATTTCTCTTTTTAAGAGACCACTCTGAGCTGGGTGCGGTGGCACATGCCTGTAATCCCAGTGATTTGGGAGGCAGAGGAAGGAGGATCGTAAGTTCAAAGCCAGCCTCAGCAAAAGCAAGGCCTTAAGTAACTTAGTGAGACCCTGTCTCTAAAAAGAACATAAAATAGGGCTGGGGAGGTGGCTCAGTGGTTGAGTGCCTCTGAGTTCAATCCGTGGTACCCTCCCCGCCCCCCAAAAAGACAGAGATCACTCTGGCTACTGATGGGGCCTCTGAGGGGATTAGTTGGAGACAAGGAGTGCCTGAACTAGGACTAGAATGGTACCAATGGGAATGGCGGGAAGTGGCCAGATTTAGGATGCATTCTGAAGGATTCCCAGCAACACTTGTTGATGGACCAGATGTGTGGCATGGAGAAAAGAATCAATAGTATTCTCAGGTATCTTACGTAAACAAATGGTACAATTTTTGGAAACGGAGAAGCCCAAGGAGGAAGAAATTTGGGTGGGGACCAATAGGGGTAAAATGGAGAGTTCCTATTTTAGGTATGTTCATTTTGAGAGGCATATCAGATATATTAGGCATGTTCATGTCCCTGTCAAAGGTACTGCATTTGTCTAGGGGCCCTCTGTGGGCAGAACTGAATTAGAGGACCTGTCAGTGTGTGCACTTGATCCAAAGTTCTGGGATTGGAGGACACTCAGGTGTGGGCGTAGACAAGAAAGAGGCTGAAGAAAGAGCCCTGTTCTCTTCAACATATGAGTCGCTAGTTAAGGAGATGAGAAGGAGCTGTAGGAGGAGAACCAGAAAGATGGCACCCTAAAATCCAGGGAAAAGGAGGGCAGTGATTAGCTGTGTCAAAGGTATTGAAAAGTAACTGCTGGACTTAGCAACATGGCGGTGTGAGCGCACAGTACACAGGGGAACATGGGGTCAAAAGCCAGTCTGTAATGGGCTCTAGAGAGAATAGAGGATGAGGAAGGAGAGAAGGCTAACACAGATAACTCACTTCTATCATTATTAACTTATAAGTGTTGCTCAATTAATTGAAAGTAAAAACTATAATTCCAATTTTACAGAGGTACAGCCCAAAGAGATTGTAAGTACCTGTGCCCAGATTCTCACAACAGCTAAGCTTGTGCTCCTAACCATTATATAAGACCATCTCCTTCTATCTTCTGGGTGGCACCAGGGATAAAAATGCCCTTTGCCATTTAAAAACCTCCTTCCCAAGCTCTGGAAATCCTCAGGGTCACCATGGGGGGAATCCAAGTGTGACCCAGCTTCCATGAACTGGCTGTTTCCTTTGGGCCAGGCACCAAGTGACAAGCGTTACAAGTCCTCTTACAACCAGTCCTTTCAATGATCCCATGAGAGAGGTGTCATTTCCTTCATTTTATAGGTGAGGTTCAGAGAGGCTAACCCATTTCCCTGAGGTCACACAAGTAGAAAGTGATAGAATTTGGAGCCTGGATCTGCTTAACTCTGGGGCTGGTGCCTAGCCCTCAGACTATTGTGCCCCACCCCACCGCAGTGAAGAGAGTTGGGAGGGAGGATACAGCCACAGAGGTTTTATGGTGAAGCTGCCCACTTCTTTCTTGTCAGCACCCCTGACTAGTGACTGCTCTGGGGGCCTCTCTTGCCCTCCCTATAAAGTAGGAAGCGAAGTAGCGGGTAGAGAAAGTTGTGGAAACAAGTGTCAGCTTACAGCCTGCCCACACTTGTCCTAACCAAGGTCAGTGCTTGCTTCGGTCTTATTTCCAGACCATTGGGGCATTGTTATGCAAGAGCTCAGGCACAAACCCACTCAGAAAGCAACTTGCCAGCACCCACCACTTGAGGAGGAGGGGGAGACATATGCTTTGGGAAGGACAGATGGCAGTAGCTGCAGAAGGATTCTTGGCAGAAGAAAGTGCCAGCCTGGGGTTCCTGAAACGTGATCCCCAAGGCCCCTGGGGCATGCCTGTCTTCACAACAGGAAGTACTGGGGGTCAGACAGACAAAAGTTCACAGACTGGTTTTAGCTTTATACTTGCATAATCTTGGGTCTTGAGTATGGGTGCTTAAAAATGGACATTGGAAAGTGAATGTTGTTAATGGATTTGGAATGAGAAGTCCAACTCTGGAATTTATAATCTGTGTAAACTTGTCCAGAACCCTCCCCATCTCAGAACCTCAATTTTCTGCTCTGTAAATCAGGCATACAAATATTTACTTTGCAGGAAGAGTAGGGGTTTAGCCAGACAAGGTAAGATAGAAAAGTGCCTGGAGGGATGCTTGGAAAGTGGAAGGTATTCAAAATATGCTAATTCAGAATCCATCCACCCATCCACCCATCCATCCATCCATCCATCCATCCATCCATCCATCCATCATCCATCATCCATCCATATTTACTGAATATCTACTTTAGCCCAGGCAGTTAGGTGAACACAAAGGGCTTGGGTGCTTTGAGTAGCCCTTGTGTTTTTCCAGGAGCTGGTGGAGAGGGGACCTGTGTGTCAGCAGAATGGGAAACAGGGATCAGGAGCCCAGGTCCAGGATCTGGGTTGTTACTGTCAGAACTCCTCTGACCACATAGACCAAGCACTGAGTGCAATATTGAAGAAATGGTGCAAGGAAAGACACCAGTCTTCAGAAGGCATCACAGACAGACAGGAGAGGAATTGGGAAGGAGCTCCACTTTGAATATTTTGTGAGATGGGATTAGGATTTCCTCCCATTTATACATGAGGAAATTGAGTCTTACACTGGGCAATTAACTGCCCAAGGTCACATAGCAGAGGGGGACAAAGCTGGGATTAATTTAGGTCTCTCAGCTTTTCCTACCACTGCACATGCCTCTAAAATAGCATTGCCCAGAGTGTGTCCCTGTGACCTGAGCACAGTGCACACTAATGACCCACTTCTACACTCAAGCGAAATGTTCCAAGAAGCCCTGCCTGGGGTGTTTAACTATGTTTAATCCAGAAGTTCTCCCAACACATTTTAACAAGAAAAACTCTCTCCCCTCACCTCATATGCCTCCTGACACCTAGCAATGGTTTTAAAATCCCTCTTGGAAAAAAATAGTTTTAAAAAAAGAAAAATTGCTACCAGGACTCTTTGGCAACTCACTTGTGACGTTTTTGCCCTAGGAACAGAGTTTATAAAAACTGTCTTCACCTTGGATATTTTGTGCTGTCAGGAGGTAGCACTTGAACCTCATTTTATTTCATTCTGCTTTTCTTTTCTTCCTTATCCTTTGGTTTGAAAGAAGAAATTTATCTGATTGGAACTTAGCTTAATTTTTTACTTGGTTCCTGACCACCACAGACAACAGAACAAGTAACAATTACCATGGAAATTTTAGAGGGATATTGGGTTGGGTGTGGTGGCACACACCTGTAATCCCAATGACTTGGGAGGCTGAGGCAGAAGGATTGCAAGTTCGAGGCCAGTCTCAGCAATTTAGCAAGCCTCCACTAAGCATCTTGGAGAAACCCTGTTTCAAAATAAAACATTAAAAGGGCTAGGGATATGGCTCAGTGGAAGAGTTGCACTGGGTTCAACAGGGCAGGTTAAAAAAAAAAAAAAAAAGAAAAGAAAAAGATGAGTATTGGAAGGCAAATGTTGTTTAAATGGAAGGAGTCCAGGATTTGGAGTCAAAGACCAAAGTCCAGAGGTCAAGCTCTAGAATTTACAATCTGTGTGTGACCTTGGGCAGGTCACTCTATCTCTGAGCTTTGGTTTCTTTGTACTTAGATTGCAATAAAAAGAAAATGATGATATAGTGGTCATGAGAAATATAAAGTTCTACATGAGGGTTTTTTTCCTCCTTACTGAGTATAATAATCATCTGCATAATTGCAAAACGAGTCTCTTGCCAGACTCCTGAACTATCTGAGGATGCAGAGACAAGTTCATAGTACATTAACAGGCGGCTCACACAGTGTCAAGGGTGGCTGGCTACTGTGTCCAATAGAGGAGAGAAGCCACTTGGGCGCTGGTAGCAGCATATCGGGGAGCATCTTAAAGCATTCTGATTAAGAGACCATTTCCTGGATTCATAGGACTCGTTTCAACAAGCAAGCATCAAAGTCAACTTGGGAAAGACAGGAATAATTAATCACGGTCCTGTTTAGGGCTGACCAAGCGGCAGATGGATTGATAAACCTTTCAAAGGGGAAGGTATTCCCAAGGAGGGCTGCTGCGCCTGGCTGCCCTCCTGATTGAGATTTGTGAACACAGATAAATGTTTTCCCTGCTCACTACAAAGAGTGGGAAATCGCACGGGAGTCGAAGGGCAGGGCAACGGGGTGGGGTGGGGGTTGTCCTTTCATCTTCTATTGGGTGAGAGAAGAGTGGCAAAGCAGGTCCCACACCCCTCTCCCTCCACTCCCAATGCCAGAGCCCAGCTGCCCAGGCCATGTGTCTATTTCAGCACTTAAGATGTGCCAGGCACTAAATCTACGAGACCTCACTGAATCCTTGGAACAAGAGGATGTTACAATCATCAACATTTTAAAGATGAAGACTGAAGGCTCAGGGAGGTCAAGTTCACAGGTGTAGTTAATGGCAGAATGAGAAATAGAACCCACCTGCTCCACTTTACTCTAGGCCTAGAAGATGGGGGCACTGTAAAGAGCAAGGACTGCTGAGCTCTTGAAAGAATCTCAGAAGCACAAGGTAGTGGATGAGGTATGATTTGCAGGGCTCAGATGGAAAAAGACCATCAACTAGACAGAATCCTGCAGAGTCCCTCTGACATGAAGTTCAAGGTTGTCGCCTCCTTATCTAGTAATCAATAAAGGCCAAACAGTTCCCACACTGCTCAGACCCCAGGTACTAAAAGACCTTATTGTGTTACTCTGGACTCATCATCTGTGTGCAGACATGGCATCTTGTTTTTTAACCCACAAGGCCCTGCTGCAGTCCAGCTATCTGAGCTGCAGCCATGAGCCTTGCTGTTGATTGCTTGTCTTTACTAGTCCGTCTCCTCTGTGGGGAAGTGGCAATTACTCATCAACTGGAGCAGTGACTAAGCCTCTGGATCCCCCACTTTTAGCACACCAGGAAGTAGATTCTAAGTTTCTCAATAAAATACCAACTGAATGCAGACCCCTGAAATGGCCACACTGTCTCCTGGGGGAGTCTCTATGGGATGGCAGAATTGGGTCATTCCCTGGAGCTTCCAGTGTCTGTGTCTAATGTGGATCCTGGCCTGGGGGGATGAGCTTCAGGATTCCTGATGCACCACACACCTTCCCCACTGACCACTTTTGCAAAGTAAGAAACTCAACAAATGATTTGACCATCTCCTGAGTCCTGCATGGAAACACCTTTTCTATGACCCTCTGCCATTCCACTGCAGAGTGCTCAATCTCAAGGCCTAATGGCTCTGTGTGATTCAGGCTCCAGTGACCTGGCAAACTTCAGTCCTCATTTAGTGCTCTTGTTAGGGATGCTGGGGGAGCATAAGCCCCTTTGGCCTGTGACCTCAGAAATTCTTTTAGCAAGTAACTAAAGGAGCCTCGGAAGTGGCTGAATCCGCACCGCCCCATGCCCGCCCCATCCCGCAGGCATTACCTGTTTACTGGAAGACATGTTGGTGAGTGTACTGATGCTGCTGGTGTCTGTGACCACCATCGCAGATGGAAACCGGGAGGTGTGGGAATACTGGGGGGGCTCCTGCTTGTGTGCATACACTGCAGAGAGAGGGAAAACAAAATCAAAGTGTAGATGTAGTTACATATGCAGCTACAGACATCCACATTCCATGGTATAGCTCCTGTTTCCCTGGGCAGATAAAAGAGGGTTGTGGTTATGTTTGGAAAGAATGCAATGTGGCAAAGACCTGACTCCTTCATTGAGTTATATAACCTTAGTTTCTTCACCTGTAAAAAGGGGCTGATAGCTATTGTAGGTGAGGAGATATCATGAACAGCCTTGCACAGTGTCTTGTATACAGTAGTACTTTGGAACACTTCTGTTCCTCTGACTTTCGATAAAATAATAGGTGCCTGGCTATCAGCAAGTGATCCTTAATTATTTGTGGCACAACTAAGATTTTAAGTCAAAAAATGTTCTAGCCAGGTACATTGGCAGGAGGATCACAAATTTGAGTCCAGCCTCAGCAACTCAGTGAAACTCTGTCTCAAAATAAAATAATAAAAAGGCCTGGCAATGTAGCTCAGTGGGAAATGTAGCTCAGTTCTCAAAAAAGAAAAAAAAAATTCTAAGTAGCCAGCCAACATGAAGCACATGGCCAAGCACAGGTTTGTTCTTTCAGCCATGACTCAAAACACCAGGTATTCTGCCAGAGTTGTAGACTGATTGACAACTGCAATTAGACACATGTGCAATTAATTGTATTATTCTGGGCTATTCTAGTTGGCACTGAAATGATGTCATAGCTTTATGACATCATAGACATAGAAAGGATAAACCAAAGGAGACCAGATTCAAATAAAACTTTCAGGAGCACGTGACTCAACGTTCTGTTTTACCAGTACTTGTCTACCACATCTGGAACATTTTGATTCAGGTTAGTTATCAATAATAATAATCTAGGGGGGAGGGAAGAACAGAAGTTCATTGGATTAGACAAAGGGGGATGAAGGGAAGGGAGGGAGGATGAGAATAGGAAAGACAGTAAAATGAATCAGACATAACTTTTCTATGTTCATATAGGAACACACGACCAGTAAAACTATACCACGTACAACTGCAAGAATGGGATACTAGTTAGAATAAGTTATACTCCCCGTCGGTATAATATGTCAAAATACACTCTACTTTCATGAATATCTAAAAATAACAAATACAAGTTTTTTAAAAAAGAATAATCTAAATTCAAGGTCACATGAACAACTAATGAAAACATGCAGATGCTTGGCTATAAGGGAGGGAGGGACAAGCCTGTTGTCAGAAGATGGAGCCTATCAAGGAGTCTTCCAGTGGGGAATGGGGGTGAAGGTCACATGCTGCCTCAATTTGCCCTTCTTATGCAGGGAGGTTGTTGGGTTCTCTCTTTGTGGCTAGCCAGGCCTGCTGGGCCTCGGCAACCCACAGGTCACTGATGACCACTCTGACTGTCCCAGGCTTGGCCATGAAAGGAGCCTGCCCAGACAAGAAGGGGGTAGGAGCAATGAAGGAGCATATCACCTAGCTCTGGGGGAGAGAAGTGAGCCACTTGTGGTCTGAGACTCTGCTACAGGATGTGGCAGATTTTTAGAAGTCACGAATATGTGATTGGAATGTGAGATGGTGCCCAGAAACCAGCTCTGCCGGCCCGAGTAGGGACTGAGCCTCTGAGGATAGAAGGCTGAACTTGGCTGTTCTCTTTCAGACCTACAGCTTTGTTCAGGAGTTTCCAGGGGAGAAACTCAAATCCCCTTTTCCATCCTTGCCCTCTGAGAGTCCCTTAGTAAGCAATCACTTGCAGTTCTAATACTCTTTATGCTTAGTAGACTCTTTATGCAATTCATCCCTATTTTTATTTAATTTTCATAACCACTCTATAAAGCATACTATTCCCATTTTATCCAGGGAGAAACAGAATCGGCATAGGTAAGTAATCTGCCAGTTGCTGCATAGCTGTTAAGAGTCAGAGCCAGGATTCAAATCCAGGTCTGTCTGACTTAGGATGAGTCTACACTGGACACTTTCCTGGTGTTTCTGAAGTGGGGACACCATCCATTCTTTCATGACTCCTCCCAAACTCAGAGTCCAGGAGCCATAGGCAGACCTGGCCAGAGGCCTGGAGGCCTGAAGGTCTGTCTCAGGATGGAAGACAGAGATAGGCAAACTTAGGGGAGGTATAGAAAAACTGGATGTGGGGTCTCCTCTGTGTGAAGGGTATAAACTCTGACACTCATTTGGATTGGTGTGCAGGTGATAGTTTCCACCTTTGTTTGTGTTTTTTTGATTAGAAATATCTAGGGCCTATAAATTGAGGGTGTAGGGACTCCAGAAGATTCTTTTATTTCAGAGAGACAAACAAGATAAACATTATATGCCTCCTCGAATTATTTGGTAATGGCTGCTTGGAATCTTGGAATGAAGAGCCTAAGTTGAGCCTCCCTGGGAAAGTGCCACAGCTGATCAGTGGTTCCTTTCCCACAGGTACTGGAATGGGAAATTGTGCTGTGTGCTCCACATCCCATCTCCAACTCCCCTTTACACGGAGGCCTAAGCCGTTCTTCACACACCTAACCCTGGGAATCTTGTGTGTAGGTAAGAGGACTGAAAAAGGAAGAGCAAGACATGATAAAGAGTTGTGTTTGATAAATCATTTTGATTGATTATAGGTAAGGAAAAGTGCCCAAGCCAATAACCTTCCAAGAAAGTCACGACCCAAAGAGGAAAGTGATTGAGGTGCCTCCTCCCCATCACTCTTGTTTCCTTACTGTGTGAGTTCTGCAGCTGAGTCACAGCAGCCATGAAAGGTTGCTGGGCCATGTGGCTGCCGGGGCTCTGCTGCATGAGGGGCTGCTGGTGAGGGCTGTGCAGCTGCTGGGAGAACTGGACGGGCTGCAGGGCTGCCAGGCTGCTGGCCACACTGTTGATGACTGGGACGCTCTGTGCTTGGGAGGTGTTGAGGCCTGTGGGGGCAAGAGAGAAAGGTCAGAGATGGCTTCAGGGATGAGAAGAGGTGACCGCATGACAACCATCATTGAGGGAACTCCTGCTCAATGTATGCAGGATGAGCCTGTTAGGTAAGAGACTGCATGGGAGGCGACTTTGTGGACAAGGAAACAGACTTGGAGAGATGATTTTCCTGGTTCAAATTCCATAGTGGGTTGTGGAATGAAGACATGCATGAAACCAATCTGACTGGAGCTGGAGAAACTCCCAAAATTCTGTGAAACTCCCCAACTCAGCTCCCTTGAAATTATCAGAAACCCAGGAAAGCTGACTCTACTTGCCTGTTCCACCCACGCTGGACTGTGAAAAAAATGCTTGTCTTGGTGCCCTTGGCAAAGTTATAGGTGTTCATTCTAGATCATGGATTATTGCCCAGGTTTATCTTTCCAGTAGAGGGCAGTGGTGTACAGGGACCCACGTTTTGATTCAAAACAAAATAAAGGTCTGAAGACCCTATATATCAGACTATGCAAAGACCCCGAGGGAGGTTAAGTGACAATTCTTTTGACTATAGCAGAGCTGGAGGAAAGCACTAGAACTCAGTGGGTCTATGAAATAGGTATATCCTAACTGTCTGCACAGGGCTTGAGGTATCAAAAGTTGCAGGTTTGGGAAGGAGGAAGTATTAAGTCAAAGGTCAGCCCTCACAGTGACAGTGGGTCTTGCCATCTTTCTGTTCTGGGGGTAGGAGGGCCTCTGTGGCTTGGGACTGTGTCTATATCCTGAGACCTCTTTAGGACCTGGAGCAGGACTGGGTCCCCTGGTATGCACTCTGTAGCTACTCCCTGGGCAGGACTCTGGGGAAGACAGCTGAGGCAGGGCTAGAGTGGGGACAAGAGAAGACGCACAAATCTCTTTCTTGGATTAAAGCTCCTTTGTTCATGCTTTCAGTGAAGTAAGGGGAAGAATGGGATTGAAGAAAGAAATCCAGAAAAAAGGTCTAGATTCAGAAAGGACACCTAGAGAGCCTTTCCTGAATCAGAGATGGTTTCATAAGTAGCCTTGTGGGAAGTCCTCCGTGGAGATAGCACAAAGTCCTCAACAATTGCTTACTCAGAGCTTTAGCTGATATTGTTATCAGAAACCTAAAAGCTAAGACCCCTGAACAGAAAGGAAGAGGGAGTAATCTTCCTCTTGACTCTCCTGGGTGGAGGTGGGGGTGGGACCCTCTGATCATCATCAGAATAGCACCATCTCCAATTGACTGGGGCAGGGTCGGTTTCTCCCCAAGCCAGCCTATCACCTGAAACTCTGATATCTTTTTTTCACTATGCCACCCCCTACTTGTGGTCTCAGTCTCCTAGGAAGCCCCACAGATTGGCTATTTTTCCAGGAGTCCATGGCCACTGCTCTTGTGGGAGGAAATCTCTGGCCAGAAAAAGCAAATTCATCTGTTTATTATGGTTGATATTTGAGGGCATAGTTCTAAAACTTTCCTGAGCTTCAGAGCCTTTTGGGGGCACTCTTTTAAGAAATATACCTTCTAGGAGTTGGAGAAGTAGGTCAATGGTACAGCACTTGCTTAGCATGTGTGAGCCCCCCACCCCCACCCCCCACCGCCAGAACTGCAAAAGGAAAAAAAAGAAAAAAAAAAGGGGGGGGGGGAAAAGAAATATACATTCCTGAGCCCTGCCCAAGCTTAATGACTCAGAACCTTCAGAGGTGGGGCCTAGGAATCTTATTTTCCACAGAGTCTGCGATCCTGATGTGCCTCAGTTCCAGGATGGAGAGCCTCTGATGTCATTCTAGTTCCTGCAGTGTGACTCTTGATATTTTCATCCATTTTCTGGGCACAGATTCCTGCTTAAGCAGCTTCTGCTGGAGGCAGTACAGTGGACGAATAGAGAATGAGGAGTTGGCATGGACAGATCCTGTATCCTGAGTCCTCTTATCCCCAGACACAGCCTCCGTACTCAACAACATTTGAGTGTTGGCTCAATGAGAATTTCTGCAACCGGCTCTTCATCTGATACTCCTTGGGGTGGGACCATTGTGTCTCTGCAGAAGTCCGCTGCTGATCCTCGCCATTCTTCACACTGAGTGCCCCGAGTACACATGCACACCCACCCATCTAATATACCTTCTAGTGCTTCCCACCTGCTATCAGAGGCCAATGTGGGAAGACAGAGAAGTATGGCAGAGGAGATTTAGAAGAACAAAATTGAAAAATATGCAATGGCTCTATAGAAAACTTTAGTTCAGATTGTACCCAAAATAATATATACAACTATGTATGTCAGCCAAAGCTTGACATGGGAAGAAGGAAGGCAAGTGGAACACTGGTGTATTATTTTGGTTATAGAAGTATGGAAGTACGTATCTTACCCATGGGTTTTTTTAGTTAAATCTTTAAGAGGGCAAGAAAGCTGGTTTCAGGTATCCTATCTCATTCTCAATCCAAACCCTGGTGTTTATTTGGTTATTATTGTCCACGCACATACCAGAGGGTTTGTGAAAAGAGAGTAAATTTTAAATAATTTTTTAGTTTGCAAGTTTTCTAAAGGCTTCTCCATTCCCATTCTCCTTCTGCATAAATCAACACAGAATGTATTGATTTCCCAGCAGTCAAACTCAGTCAATAAATCTATGTGCCTCCTGAGGGCCCTGTTATGCCCTCAAAGGACATGTAAGTCATTCCCTTAGGAAGTGATCCCAGTTCCGAGTGATCCTAAAATCTGAAAGCCATTTTAGGGAGAGACGAGGGAAGGAAAGAAAAATTCAGGAAGAAAATAAAGAGGTGGTTCACATGGACAATAGACATAAGATTGGCCAAAAGGACTCAGGGCAATGCAGAGTGAAGTAAAAGATGACCAATGTGTCACCGTTAGATCTCTCCTGAGTCATCTCAGAATACTTCTAAGGGTCACCATGGTGGTTTTGAGAATCAGTGCTTGCCCTGAGCTGTCCCAGTGAGTCTACGAATACATAGAACACTTGTCAACATGAAAACTCTTCAGAGATATCCACAGCCACAGCCTGCTTCCAACTCCCTATGGACAAGAATGGCTGGTCTGTGATGGGAAGCAGCCTGTATTAGAACGGGAGCCTCCTGGTGCTGAAAGGAACTGATACATTTCTCTGTCTTTAGGCATGTACCTAAATTATCTATTTCTCCTTAAAGTTTCCAAAGCTCAGACACACTGTGACAGTGTCCCTCTGGATCCTCCCCATGTATTTTCACCTTTAGTTATAAAGAGGTCTTGGCTCCACATAAAATTTCCTATTCAGAAGAAAACCCAATATGTCTTGCTCCATCCCCACCAACACAAAGAACTGCATGAAAAATATGCCACATACATAAGCTGTGACATTATATATATTCATGCTTTATAGATTTACAAGCATGTCTGCATTCACTGCCATTTGATGGCTTCAACAACTCACTTTATAGATGAGGAAATTGAACCTCATAAAGCGCAATGATTTGACCTGTGCCGTCCAGCTAGTGAACAGGATTCAAATCCATTCCAAAATTTTCCTCTCACTTTGAACTAAACAATATGAATATTGTTAAGGAGAGAGAAAAGGAACTAAAGAAGTTAGATACAAAGGGGAGTGCCTATGGTCCTTTTTAAAAATCATGTTGATTTGCTTCCCATTCTTCTTCTCCCTGGCCCCAAGATTTCTGACCAAGAAGAGAACTTACTTTGTGCAATGGCCATGACTCCGGACAGGGGGGTCATGATGAGGTTTTGAGATTGCTGGGGATTGTGGTGGGACAGGCTGTGGATGTTCGTCAAGGTGCTGACCGGGGGCAAACCTCCTCCTGAGACTGCTATCTGCTGGAGAGGATAAACAAGAGTAGCATGAGTGCAACTGGAAATACCGAGGGCAGTTTCCAGAATGACAGGACTTAGCAATTCCTTGGCACAGCTAACTTGCTCATTCATTCATTCACTCAATGAGTATGAAGCACCTACTGTAGGACAGATACTCTAGGGGCTGAGAATAGGGCAGCAAGTAAAACCGGCAAGGCTGCTGCCCTCGTGGGGCTTGCATTTGTTGATGTCTTTGCACCTTACCTTTGTTTCAGAATCCTGCTTATGTGTCCCCAGCTCACTTTGTATGCACCCTTTGTTCTGCCTTCTGCCTTCTACATTATGGGTTTAGAGACACGACCGCCAAAAACAGCTCAAGAAATGCCCTGGGGTTTCCTGGAGAGAGTATTCAGGAACCAGGCAGGAGCACAGGGAAACTGTCCCTGAGTCCAGACCCCACTACAATCCTAGGAGGATACTTCTGTCCTTCCCATTTCATGGATGAAAAATCGAGACTCAGAGTAGATATGTATCTTGTTAAGATTCTGTAACTAGTAAACAGCACCCCTTTTATTCAAGCCCAGGTCTGTCTGACCCTAAAACCCAAGTTCTTATCTGTTATGTGGGGCACCCCTCCCCCTCCCCCCATAATTATTACTAAGGGTTAGGGGAGCTAAAACATTACTGGATAATTCTGTTTTTTTTTTCATCCCAACTCTTCACTATACATTTTTTTTTCTTCCTTCCTTTCTTTCTTCCCTCCTGTCAAGTGGCTAATATTGTAATGACATCTACTAAGCAAGCTCCCCATTTTGTTTCTCCATTATATTCTGATGACAGTAAGGAAAATCTACTCTGATTCTTGCTTGTTTACTTTAATCTCAGCCACTTAATTGAATCCTTTTACTTGTTCCTACCAATATTTTTCCCTCATATTTTTTTTCCAAGTGTATAATTGCATCACAAGCACAAAATGTTAACAGAGAGGGCTGGGGTTGTAGCTCTAGTGGTAGAGCAATTGCCTAGCATCTGTGAGGCACTGGGTTCAGTCCTCAGCACTATATAAAAATAAATAAATAAGTAAAGAAAGAAAGAAAGGCATTGTTTCATCTAGAAGTAAAACAAGAAGAAGAAGAAGAAGAAAAAATCAATAAAAAATGTTAACAGAGGCTCTTCCTTGCTAGAACAAACGCGTCTACATGTCTGTCGGTTAGAACTTCCTGAAAAGTATTAAACAAAAACAACTGTAATAGGTGTGCTTGTTTTGATCCTGATGTTATCAGATATGTTTTTAATGTTCCCATTAATTATAATTAGAATGGAGTTATCAGTTTAATACACACACTTTTTTCATGATAGTTTGCTATTTATAGTTTTAAAATATTTTCTAAATTTGTTATTAGGAAAGGACTGTTTCCCCTCATTCTGAACAAGCTCAGATGTTGTGAAGAGCGACAGGAACCCTGGGAGATGCTTTAGGGTTAGGATACATCATGTGTCTGAGCAATTTAGCTTCCCTTCTTCCTTCTTTTTCTACCCAGAGCTCTTCAGATTATGGGTCTCAAATCAGTGCTCAGGTAAGACGAGATCTCTGGCCCTGCCCTTCTGGTCAAATCCATAGTTTCCAAGGTTAATTTTAAAAAAGAATGAAAAAACCCAAACAGGTTTGTTTGTGTTTTTAAAATGAGCATCAAGAAATGAGTTAGAAGTCACATGACCAAGAAGGAATTCCAACCACATCAAACAAGAGAGAACCAGCCTGTTTGCTGGACTTGTTTTTCAAAATGTCAGAGTCATTAAAAAAAAAAAAAAAAAAAAAAAAAATTGGTAACCTGCTCTCAGACTCAATCCCTTGGGTAATATAGTCCATTGGAGAAAGTCAATGAAGTGACAGTCATCTTACTGCCATTTCAACATTTGGTTTAGATGGTGCAACAGTGGAGTGGATGCCAAAGATTAAAAACAATTTAAATATGTATAGCTTTAGAGCTTGTTAATTGCTTTCACTTGTTGTTCTCAATAGATAGTGACCCAAGCATTATTATTATTGTCCCTGCCTTACAGATCAAGAAACAGATCCTCAGAAGAGTTGAGACTAATTCTATGTCACCTGATAAGTAAGAGAGGAAGCCAGAATTTAAACCTAGTTTTGCTGGAGTTTGAATCCTTTCCACTCACTATTGTTTGGGTAACCTTGGTTAAGTTACTTCTTACTCTAAAAGGTGACTACTACTTTTCATTTGCTCAAAGACTGAGAGAAGCCAGAGAACTGCCAAGGATATCATGGTGACTCTAACATGACAATTCGGAGAGCTGAGTTATATAATGTTGCCATTGACAGTCCTTTCCCTGAGCCAATTTCTTCACATGCCTACCACCTATGTGGGTGGTATTATTACCCCTATATTGTAGACAAGGAAATTGAGGTTTAGAGAAGTTAAGAAATGTGCCCAAGTGGGTAGAATGGGGTTGAAAGCAGATAATCTGCCTCTCAGGCCTGACCTTTTCAACCTTGGGCCATATTGCCTGATACTGTGAAAGTATCCAGTATGTGCTTTTTTTTTTTTTTTTTTTAAGTTCAACATACACAGATTTCAACCCTAAACCTGGCCAGCTTTTTGTCAGTGCATATCATTTTGGTAAGAAGGTGTTGGGGGCCAACAATGCAAAAGAAAGCTCAAATAGATCGCATTATTTCTAAAACCAATCTCTGGGGGCAGATTTGAAAGGCGTGTCCTATTGAAAGTTAGCACACAGAAACTGTCATTCCTAGAACAGAGCTGTAAGCAATCTTTGCACCAACCCTATGACGTAGGCCCTTTTATCCCACATTTAACAGATGAAGAAACTGAGGTTAAGCACTTTTCCACCCTTCTGCTGGTACATGAGAGACAAGACTTGGACATGTGGGTCCCCTTACCTGTGTTCCTTTTAAACCATATTCTTTTTTTTTTTTTAGAAATTTTTTTTTTTTAATATTTATTTTTTAGTTTTCGGCGGACACAACATCTTTGTTTGTATGTGGTGCTGAGGATCGAACCCGGGCCGCACGCATGCCAGGCGAGCGCGCTACCACTTGAGCCACATCCCCTCTTGCTTTGGTGGGCCAAGATCTGTGATGGACTTGTTATATATTAACAGGGAACAGGTTCTTGATTTGGGGTGTCCAGTGATAGTGACATAGCATAAGAGCCAGAGTGCTGGAGACAGGGGAAAATCTGGTCCCTGCCAACAAGCTTCCAGATGTTTGCTAACAGTGTGGAGCGCTATCTTGGTCAATCATCAATCCAATAATACACTGCCCAGTGGGGCACATGGAACAGAAAGGGAAGAAAAAGTGTCTGCCGGCTGCATTTGGAGCAGCCTGGACCTGGGCGAGGTAGCTGGCCTCTTAGAAGAGTGAAGAGTGGGAGAGCTCCCAGGGAAACCCCAAGGACTTTTAAGCTGTGAGAGCCGAGACTTGGTTTTTCTTTTCTTTTGGTGGTGCTGGGGATTGGTGGAGCCCCACGCTTCTCACCACCAAGCAAGCGCTATACCCCAGAACTGCATCCCCAGCCTGGGCCTTGGAAGAGTTTATCCACTGAAAAGTGAAGACCTCTTCCTTTTTCTAGGGAAGCCTGGGTAATGCTTAACTCTAATTTGTTTGGGTCTTGACGTGACTCTTGAGAAATCATAAAGACTTTCCCGTGTCTCTCATGAGGTGGCCAACACAAATTGTTCTTCAGGAAGAAGGATCTTTCTTAAGGGATCGGGGAAGGGCAAGAGGGCTGCAAAATGCCTCCCACTTGGGTGTCCTTTCCTTTTTTGGTTTGCAAGGATCCCATCCCCTCCCCACTGCCCTTCACCAGGGAGACCAGCTCAGGTCCCCTGAAACTGGAGTTGGCTGGGCCAGCTCTCCCCCAGAAACTACACTTTGTTTTTCCTCCAGGGAGCTGGGACTTGATCACCTGTGACTCACTATTCCTGTGTTGCCTACACAGCACCCACGTCAAGGTCTAAAATGGCATCTGCTCCCTGTTGCCCTCTCCCCGTTCAGGCCCCCACTGGCCTCCAGGTCAGATGTCTTGCGGGAATGTGTGCAGCTCCACCTCCCCCGGGGAAGTCAGGAACCTGCAGCTCCTCCCTCCCCGAAACACAGAGCATGACCCAAAGAATAGAGTTTTCCACTTCCTACCCTCACTAGTGTCGAAATACCTCTGTTGTCTCACAAGTCGCTCTCCCCTGCCCTGTGTTGCCACAGGATTAGAACCTTGAAAAATTCAAATTATCCATTCCTTTACCAAGTAGGCTGGTTGAACTTACATCTGGGTGTGGGGCTCTGGGTCTAGTTTTAGAAAATTTCATTTAATGAGAATAACATCAACCTTAACATTAACAGAAACACTGCCACTTATTAAATCTAGACTGTGTTGAATGCTGTTGCTAAATATTGCACGTGTTGTTATGCTCCCCACCAACAACCCTATTGCTATCGCCCCCATTTTATAGATGAGGAAAAGAGACTGAAGGTATAATTCAGTTAACCTCCCCAAGGCTACGCCACTATTAAGCGCTGGAACTAAATACAGGTAATTGTAACTTCAAAGTCCGCCTTTCTTGCTCCAAGTGACCGCCCCACCCCACCTGCCATTTTGTGCTTCCATCTTCATGGACACGACATGTGTGTCCTTCAGAATCTCAGTTCCAGAAACTTCTTCCATCTCCTGCTATTCACTAAATCCTGACTTGCTAATGATTCTTCTCACCAGTACCAAGGAGGTTGGTAAAGAGAGGGCTTGTTTCAAAGTGAGGTGCTTTCTGGGTTAAAACACTGGCGTTGGAGGCCTTGGAGGGGAGGGATGAATGAACATTTTATCAACACAAATGTCATTGGCAGCCCCAAAACAAACAGCGTCCCACCCGGCTTGCTCCTTTATGAGGCATTCAATCAATAAAATGAGAGCAGAGCTCTGTCAGATTTATTGGCTAGGTTCAAACCGAACACCTCTTCTACCGCCAAAGGCTAGGTCACCAGCTCTACCTTTCCGTTCCAGCTCTGGACAGCCCCCATTTTCCCCTGTGGGGTTACAATGGTTCATTGTTTGAGGCAGGCCTTGTGAGAAGTTGTGTTTGTTTTGCCTCTTATCTTATCAGCTCCAGAGCTACAATGGCCCAGGTGTACTCACCATTTTACCATCAGGTGAGAGGAGATTGTGGCTGGGGTCCAGGCTGGCTGGGGAGACTTGCTGTAAAACTGACTGGCTGGTCACCATGGCACTGTTGCCATGGTGACTGATTGTTGAAGAGGAAGTGACCTCATTGCTTCCCTGCTGGCTGTAGCGTACTCCTGCAAAACAACAACAGACCCAATAGGAAACATTAGTGTCACCAGGGGCCCCAGAATACTGGCTCAGCTCCCCTTATTTTCCGGGGTGGATGACAAGAAGTCAAAGTTGCCTTCTCCTCCTCTGTACACACACACACACACACACACATACACATACACACACACACCTACCAGTTGTCTTTGGAACAAGAACAGCATGCTTCTACTTTAATTCTAGAATGTAAGCTCCATGAGAATAGGATGTATACCCAGAGTCTTGCTACTTGGTAGCCATCTGTAAACTTCTGCTGAATGAATCAAAGACTGAATGAGTCCTGCTTGTTATTGCTTTAGCATAGTTTTTTGGTTTTTTTTGTTTGTTTGTTTGTTTGTTTTTTGTTTTGTTTGGATTTAGAGGCTGAGATCAGCCTTCTCATCCTGGCTGGAGTATTTCTTCTATTCTTCAATATACCTTCAAGAAATGCTTTCCTGGTGTCTCTTGGCTATATGGGATTGCAAAGTATGAGTAGACCATTTGACAAAGGAGAGGCACTTGTCCAGTGACCTCTATAGGAGCCACAGCTCAGGCATTGGTCTCTGTCTACCACTTTTTGGCTGAGCCCTAGAGACCAGGGGACACAGGAAGAGCAGGGCATGGATGGGGTTATAATTAGTCGTCTTTGGCCCTGGATCCCACATTCCTTTGATGGGTCCCCTTTGTCTGACTTCCAGGCCCCAGGGAAAGGTGTGTCTGCAGAGGTGAGGCAGGCAACACACATGGGCAGGAGGTGAACGCTTAGGAAACCACGGGAGAGTCAAGCGTATCTAACCCTCACTACTCTGACCCTCCTTAGGAATCAAAAAGGAGGTTTGCTCTCAGGAAAGGGCAAGTGCTGGACAGAGACCAGGCAACTGAAGGAAGCTGAAGGGCAAAGAACCCGGGGCCAGTTTGCAGAAGCAAGTCCTGCTTGAAGTCTCCATAAAATAGCCAAGGACAAGGTTGGGGGTCCTTGAGGGCATCTCTCCTCCAATGTCTCCCTCCCAGACAATGTACTTTGTATTTTGTTTTTGATTTGACGAAAAGGTTTGGGACGGAGGGGGGGGTCCTGTCTTGCAAGGGAGGGAGACCAAATGCTTTAGGCTTGGAATCATTTGAAGAAGTGGGCCAACTCTTGGGCCATCCTTTTCCTTGCCCAGTGTTCCAAGATGAACCATCCCTATATACAAATTCTGTGGCTGTTGACCCTGCCCTGCCTCTTGTCCCAAGCAGAGTCCCACCTTCCAGGGGAGGCTACTGAGTCCCCTCTGGCAAGCTGTCATAGCCAGTAGCCTTGAATTCACTAATCTAAAACTTAAGAAGAGACTCAAGCCAGTTTTCCCTGGATCCTCCTAAGGATATGACCTAAGGCTAGTTTGACCTAGAGTTTAAGAGGACTAGGGGAAACAAAAACAAAAACAAATGCTAGAGCATGTTCTAACCTTCCAGAGCAACTTGTTTGACTAGGAAGTGGCTTGATGCTTTGCTCTGCAGGCTTTTCCTATTGTTTTTTTCCCCCCTCATCTTTCAATTCAAAGGCCGCTATGGGGGTGAGTTTGGCACTAGAATGGCTTCTGGTCCAGGGCACTACACTTTTTCCCCCCTAAGAACAGGAGCCCTGAAGTTAAAAGGAGGAAAGGCTTCTATCCTCATCAACAGACCCTGCCTAGTCCTGTCTGTCTTCCTCTGTACCTGTCTGCAGTCCTCTAAGGATTCACCACCCTCGACTCCATCCCATTGGATTAAATTGGGTCCTTTTTCTCCACTCACATTGGTCACCCAGTTACCGGCAGGATTTGCCAACAGTTCAAAGAGTCATAGATAGAAAAAGAAAGAAATGTGAACCTCGTGAACACTGAAGATTTCCAACCCATAAAAAGACAGATTTTCTGGCAAGAAGGGTCAGTGGGAAGACTGTAGGTTCTGGAACTAGACCAACTCAGGTTCAAATCTTGCCTTTGCTCTTAATCACACATCTGTGTGATCATAGGAATATTGCTTTCCCTCTCCGTGTCTTAGCTTCCTTTCCTAAAATGAAGAGAATACTGCCTTAACAGAACTATTAAAATTAATTTTTTTAGATGTTGATGGACCTATGTTTTCTTTATTTATTTTATATGTGGTGCTGAGAATCGAACCCAGTGCCTCTCATAGACTAGGCAAGTGCTCTACCACTGAGCCACAACCCGCCCCCCCCCCCCCCAATGAACAGGGATATTTTGGGATTAGAGATAACATTTCTACAGCTCCTAGCTTAATCTCCAATTCATGGTAACTGGGGGTGGGGATGCTGGGGGAAGGGAGCTGGTATCAGGATGGACCTGACATTTGTCCTAAGAATCTAGAATTCTAGACAACATGGGGGCAGATTCTAAGTAGTGAATGCAACTGTCTCCCCCAGGGATCGTGCTTAGGCAGAATCACTGATGTCCTGCCCTGGAAGCAACTTGGGAGGAGGCCTGGCCTCTGCCCTGTTGTTCTTTTCTCTCAGAGGAACTGGAATTCACTGTGTTTCTCTCCTGACTCCCTGGCCAGCTATTTACCTCCCCAAGATGCTCTGCTCCCGAGAGAATGGTGATAACGCTGGGAGTCAGGTGTGCGTTCACCTCCCAGCCTGTCCCCGTCATCGATTTGGTCTCAAGTCAAACAGTCTCTGGATTTAGCCTATTTAATTTGGCTGAAGGAAAATGGCCAGTCCTCTGATGATCAAATATGGGTCAGAGTGAGGCTTCTCCCCTGCCACCATCTACACAATTATTTATTTAAAAATAATTAACCAAGGATATCTAGAGGAAACAAAAGCCTTCTTTAGAAGGGAGCATGGCAGGAGAGAGTCCAGAGCCATTTGTTAAGAGTCCAGGCAGCTCGGCCAAGGCTGCTTCAGTCTACATACTTTTTCTTCCCCAGTGGAATTTTGTTACACAAGCTACACAACCTGGGAGCAGCTCTGGGAGACTGATGTGCCTCTGAACCGTCCTTTGAAAATTTCTGGCTCAGGGCTAGAGTCTTGGCTGGGAATTAGGGGGGTCCCTGTTGGGATCACAGCTTTGTCACTTGTTCTGTGGGTGAGCTCCAGCTTCCTCACCAACAAGCCAGGGGAATGCCCACTGCAGGAAGGGGGCCACTGTCACTGCAGTAGTGGGAGATAGGTGGTGGGGGGAGTAGAGGAGCTGCTCCTCAACTCCAGATCTACCTGTATCCTTTTCTGCTGATGCTCCTCTTACAGGGATTTGGACCTCACTGGACCCTGAAAGTGCTGCTGCACCCAGCCAGTCATCTTTTTTAGTAGGGTGATGTAATAGAAATAGGTGCTCTTGTTAGAGGAAGGAGAAGCCAAGTAAAATTTCACAAATTCAGAAGAACCCTTGAAATGAGAATAAAAGTGGAGTGCACAGTGGAGCCAGGTGACCTGGGTTTAAATCCTGGCTCCATCATGTAATAGCTGTGTGACCTTGGGAAGGTTATTAAGCCTCCCTGAACTTCAGTTTTGTTACTGTCAACAACATCCACCCATGAGATCAACTGGGAAGAAGACAGAATTAATGAATGTGAAAGCATGCAGGCCATACTTGGCATATAATTGTTGCTGAAAACACAACAGATCCTCCTACTTTCAGGTTGTCTTTAAGACACTTTTTGGAAAGCTAGGGTCACAAAAGCTTACCCAGTGCCTGTCACGCAGGCACTGTGCTAAGAAGGGGAATGCCTCTTCCCTTCACCACGGCAAGCTCTGAAATTGAAGATATGACAGGGCTCTGGACCAGCCTCGACTTGCCAAAAATGCCAGGTAATCAGCCACAGAGCACCCGAAGGAAAAATGACCATGCCAGAGGGTGGCCTACAACCTCTATTCCCTCACTCAAGCCTCTAATTGCCCATGTCTCCAATGAACCACAGTAAGTGTGTCCAGAAGGAAAAGGCATCCTGGGTGGAGTACAGAGACTTTCCTGAGGCCCTGCTGAGGTCATCCACTTTCCCCTATTCCTGGGCCTCAGCTCCATGGGGGTTGAGTGGTTGCTAAATTCCTAATAGCAAAGGGGACAGACCCAATAAGACTGACCAGAAGTGTCAAAAGCACAGACCAAGCCTATGGTTCCAAAGAGCCAGCTTTCCCTGCATTGCCCTCCTGGGTCAGTACACATCTCCAGGATGCCCTTTACCCCATTATGGCCTGGGATTTCTTTCTGAAACAAAACCACACCAAGTCGCTGCTCTGCTTAGAAATCTAAAACTGGTGAAATCGGGACTTCACAACTTGTCTTACGTGCATCATCTCTTGCCACATCCCATACAGCCAAGAGAGGTCACCAGCCCCGCTTCAAATAGCCCTGCCTGCCCTGCCTCTGTGCTTTGCTTACACTCTTTGCTCTGCCTGAAAAGCTCTTCCCTTATCCACGTCTCATCCCAGAGAGGACTGTCGGCTCTCTGGGAAGCCCTTCTTGATTGGTCCTGGTGATTGTCTGCTCCATCCTTTGTATTTACTTGTGCAGGCGATTCGTCCCCTAGGACTGTGTTATCCTGAACCCTGATGTGTTTACTCCCCTCTCCTTAAAGGAGGAGAATGGCTTTTACTCCTTACCACATCCTCAGCCTCACACAGCACCTGCACTGTGATTATCTACTGAATGAAGGAATGAGACCCCAGCTACTCTGAGAACCCAGGTCCCAGAATAAAGGGCATTGCTTCTAGCAGGAGAAAATATGATCAGTTCTAATGTAGCAATTGTATTAAAAGTGTGAATCTGTTTCAATCCATTGCTGTTTTAGGGAATACTTTGAGAGTCACGTGAAATTCTTACAAAAAACACCAAGTGAATTCAGAAATTTGCATCCAGATGAATGGGGCCATGCAGGACTAAACCAAATCCACCTTTGTGTGCATGCATGTGCAAACACACACACGCACACACACATCCTGAACATCTGCCAGCCATCTCAGTCACTCTGTTGCCACAAGCTACATTCATGACCATCAAGAGTAACAACATGGGGCCAGGGATATAGCTCAGTTGGTAGAGTGCTTGCCTCACATGCACAAGGCCCCGGATTCAATCCCCAGCACCCTCCCCACCCCTAAAAAAAAAGGTAACAATGTTCTTCTGATTTCAGACATCCCTCTGTCTCTGACACCCATTTCCTTAAGCAAACGTCAGGAGTTTTTCAAGCTCAAGTACATATTTATGACTGCATAGCATTTATGTACTTCTTAACTATCAAGTGTAAAACTCTGCTAAAGTTTTTATTGGATTCTTATCTTTTTAAAATATGTCACTGATAAGGTTTTCAAGAATTGTGCCTTTAAACTTGATTTTCCCAACAGTGCTGTGGTTTTCCTTAGCAAAGCATGGTGATTTTTAGGTTATATAGAACCGACTGTGCAAATGTATTCAAAGACAGACACAACTGTCTTACAGGAGGACCCCAGGGAGCAGATGCTCAGAGGGTGACATTAACCATAGAAACCTGTGCTTCAGGGTTTATAACTGTAGCTCATAGAGCCCTAGATATATGATTCTCTAAGATCTTGGAAAAATGGTTGCAATCTCTATTCCACAATTCCAGAGATCAATAAGACACCTCTTTTTTTTTTTAATATTTATTTTTTAGTTCTCGGCGGACACATCTTTGTCTGTATGTGGTGCTGAGGATCGAACCCGGGCTGCACGCATGCCAGGCGAGCGCACTACCGCTTGAGCCACATCCCCAGCCCAACAAGACACCTCTTGATACTTTAAATCAGCTCTCTCTCTCTCAAAGATATGATGATTCTGGGTCAGCCAATCTGTAAAATGGGCCTACAGATTTCCTCTCCTCAGATGCTAGAATGATGAATAATATCAGAGAAGCTCTAGATTCTGCTGAGAGACAAAATGTTAGGCGAATCAAAGAGCAACATCAGCCAGGATCTCACATCCAGAATTGTTCTTTTATAAGAAGAGAGGAGGAAGTACGGACTCTCTTGCAATGTGGGGGCTCAGATTGTCCTCAAGTGGTCCTTGGCACTGAAGCCTGGGGGTTACCTTCACTGAAGTCTGCCAGCTGCACCCAGAACCTGGTGGGATGCCTTTCCCCCTTGACATTTCAAGCCAACCTCCCATCCCTGATAATGCAGGAATGTTCCTCTGGCTGGTGGACCTCTGCCAACAAGTGAGCGTCCCCGCCACCAACAGAGTAAACATTACTCAACTGGCCAGGGCTCTGTCACACACATTCTTCCCCTGTGTTCCTAACCTCATGCAGAGTGTGGCCCAGCCCCATTGGGTCTGGAAACTGGGAATTTAAACTCAGGCAGGAGGGAGCATGTGAAGGAGAAACTCTCCCAAAAGGAAATGTCCATGTCCATAAATTATGGGCAGACAGCTGTCTTTCCCACGAAACCACAACTTTGTGTAGCGGGGGGCGGGGGTTAGGCTAGTCTTGATGGCCTTTTACTGTGTCCTGATAACTCTAACCTCCCCCTACTCCAAGCACGAGTTGCTTCTCTTGGGGGCAGAGGAAGAAAGACAAATGATCCAGTCTGGTGAACTTGTGAGACACTCATCTGAGGTTAGAAGAATGTGAACAAATTCCCTGGCTTGAAACCCAGGAACCCTAGAAATGAAGGCTTTCAAATGAATCCGCATTGCTGCCTCGGTTTCCTCCTTTGTAACAGCACTTTTTGCCAATTCTTAATAATATTTCCTTCTAAGGAAAAAGATTAATGTTTGCAAAGAGTTTAGGAGATTAAAAATCTGAGAGCCTAGGAGGAAAAAAAGCTGGTGCGAGATGAAAGCAATTTAAACACTGGGCTAGTTTCCATTCCAGATCCTAAGGTGGCTTAGGTAGGAGCCCAGTTCATAAGAGAAGAAACACAGACAGACCTGTGGGGACGGTAAACATTCTTGACTCAAGGAGTAAAAAGTTGAGTGACACTTCAGGGAAGCCCACAAACTGGTTTTCTTATAAAAAATCAAAGCAAATGTAACCAAGAAAAAAAAAATCTTCCATTAAAAGCATCTTGGCTGAGATCAGGAGCTAGAAGTGCCCCGTGCACCTGAAAACATTGCACAGGGAGGAGGCAGAAGAACAACAGAAACAGTGTCTTCCCACTGGGTCTACCTGAGGTGCCCCGCCTCGTCCTTGCCACATTTGGCAGGCAAACATCAGGCAGCTTGCAATGATCACTTCAGCCTGGAGATGGCTGCTCCAGGCCCTTGAGAATTTGAGCAGTCTTCACCCTTGTGAATATTTCCCACTGTCTGCTTCTCAATGTGTCACGGATGACCACTTGGCAGAATGAACTGCTGAGGCTCAGAGAGGACAAGGTCATTTCCACTGCTTTTTCTCAGGGGACACTCAGCAAGTCTGTTATTTTGAACTTGACACTTTCCCCTCTTCCCCATAAGCCCCACATCAGCTTTAGATAAGTGGAGCCACCCATGATGACCCACTCATAGTTTGAACTGATTTTAAAGATTTGTTCCTTGGCTGCACCCTTCAGGGGAATGTAGGCCCCATGAGGGCAGGATCTTGTCTGTTTTCTCCTTAGCACCTTGCCCAGCCTGTGCCAGGCACTCAAATATGTATTAAATGAACAAATTAGGAATGAATGACTTATGCTTCAACTCTGATGGAGGGCTCCCACCTCCCTCAACTTGGAGTGGTGGAGAAGCTACAGTGGTATACATCTGTCCTCTAAATCTCCTGGGTTTTCTGTGGTAAGAAGAGGCAAATATTCTTTTTGAGGAGGAAAAATGGGAGAAAGAAAGGAGAGATTCAAATACAATCAAAATTGGAGAAATAGACTGCCAGTTTTGAGTGATTTCATGTCTGAAGGCACCAGGCAGGTCCATCAAGGGTGAGTGTGATGTGTTCTGTTAGAACCCATTCTGGGGGTCCATTGGGTTGATTTCAGAAGTAAGGAGTAAAGTCATCTAATGGGGATTTATTATGGCAACATAAGTAACTTAAATGCCTTTTTTCTGCAAAAAAACTGGGGCAAAATTAAGAAGGGTTAACCATGGGTGGTGTTAGATGTAAAGACTGTGGGGACAGACAGTGACCTGCTGCAGTCTGGCTCCTGGGGTCTGGTCTTTTCTGAGGCTGCCATTGCAGGCAGAGATAATATGGCTGCAACAAAGGCCCCTAGGCTTGGCTGTTGAGGAGAATGGTGATGCTCCTAGTGGGAGTGGGCAATGGGAGAAAGGCTATAAAGCCATCAGCAGACTGAGCCACTGGGTGTCCATACAAAGTAAGGTCCTATAAACAGACATCTGTATTGTGACTGAAGGGCTAATAAAATTGCCTTAGAAAAGAGAGATTTTCCACTGCAACCCATTCAGAAGCAATATCCTACTGGGAGGTGATACCCAGAGAGAAGGTCTTTTGAGGCCTGGCAAGTTTCAGAGATGTCTCATTATGTGGGTTTGCCTGGCCAGACCCCAGCCTCTTCATCACCATCACCATCAGCATCATCATCAGCATCATCATCATGATAGATAGCCACTGATCACCCAGCAGGCTTGTGGATGCTGGCCCCAAGGAGCACCAGGTGTTGGGTGCAGAGACCTTGGAAGGTGGATAACGACTAGCTTCTCTTCAGCTGGGAGAACAGAAGCACCAGTCAAGTGCTCAGGGAGCACCCTCAGAGAACTGATGTCTGCCCAGAGCCAGGCACTGTGGCTTCTGTCTCTCCAGATGTTTTGGATTTGCGTCTAGAACTCAGTTCACTCAGTGGAAACTCAGAAAGAGTAGTTCTCGGTCTCTTCTTGCCCTGGGGCTACTGGTAACAGATTATAAAAGGAACTTAACTGGGAGAACATTAAACTAACTAGTAGAATGAAACTAAATGGATTGACTAAACTAGCAAACTAGACTAGAGGAAATTAAGCTTCTGGAACATTAGGGAGAAAGTCATATTATATTCTTTGAAAACTTCCTGGTAGCATAAATGGTGATATTATTTTGTGAACTGTATACTTTAGGTAAACAGTGTTAACAGAGGTGGAGCTAGCTGACACTGTTTTTCGAAAAGGGAAGAGATGCTTTAAATAAGACACAGAGATGTTATATCAAACACACTGAATTTTATGCTCAGTTTAAAACTGAACACTAAACTTGCAAAATAGGGCATTTATGCATCATGCTTTTGGACAGAAAGCTCTCTGACAGATACCTTCATTCCACAAATATGTGGAGCATCTGCTATGTGCCAGGCCTGGCTGAAGAAATCCAGCTTTGGCTTTGATGTCAGTATAACCCACAATTCTCCCACCCAGAAAGCACACAGTGAGGTAGGTGTTTACAAACTCCAGGGACCTTCTTCATGGTAAGAATAGGATTATTTGTTTTTGGTTTTCTTTGGCAGGTAGGGATGCAAACCCTATAATTCACCTGGCAGTAGGATTCTAGACAGCAAAGAGGATGGGCTGTTCATTTCTATTTCCATCTATAAAACACCTAGAGATAAATGAAGCACTAACTTGGTGTCCAGTATGTAAACTGATATCACACAAAAAGGAGATGCTGTTTAGAGGGCTTCCACCCTTGCTGAACAAGGACTTGCTTGGATTTCACTATCAACCCAGTTCAGCAGGTGTTGACCTTGTGGGAGACAGGGCCAAAAAGCATGAGCACGCAGGCTGCCACTCAGGGGCCCTGAAAGCGTTAACCTCCAGCAGTTATAGATGTCTCATTTATACCCAGTATAAATCTGTTTATTGTGACTGGCCCCACCCGATCTGCTGGTGCTTGTAAAGCTCTAATGATCCCTAATAAAGGTGGAAGGCTTCTAACAGCACACAGTTCCTGAACTGGGGACAGAATGAGAGAGTGAGGGAGAGAAGGAGGAGGGAGGCAGATGATGAGCTCAATTCTAAAGTACCACAATGGCAAACCTCCCCCTGCACTTCATGCATCAGAGCTGTGGGCCCCAAGTCTGGAAGCTACACACAATCTCCAAAATAACCCGTCAGAGAGGAAAGGTCCTCATGCAACACCTTCATTTGCCAGAATCCTCAAGAAGTCAGAGGATTTGCCCAAGGTCACCCCTGCTCATTAGTGGCTCTGGTCTCCTGAATCCTCATTCAGGGCTTTTGATTCCAGCTGCCTCTCCTCTCCCACTTGAGCAAGGCACTATGAGGGTTATTGTCAACTCCTTCCAGAACTTTCCTGCTGTCTCTAGACTAGTAATCCTGGCTGTGGGTCCAACTCTCAAGACATTTGTTGCAACTTCCTATGCTGAAACAACCAGTTCTGATCCTAAAGTAGGTGGGTGGAACTTTTAAAGAGTTCCCTGGATGACCTTTATGTGGTCTGGGAGAGACTTGAGAATCACAGATCTTGACAATACTTGGTTTTCATGGTTTCTGATATCTCAAATGACAAAGCACATGGGAAGGAAAATCTTTCCAGAGTGAAACTGCAAAACCACATCCTTGCCAAGAACCCAGTGCTATCCACAGCCCCTCCCTGCTCTCAACACCCCAAAGGTTCCTGAGTCAGCCGTACTGCTCACCAAGGGCATCCAACCTTCCTTGTCAGGCACTGTGCTTGGCTCTAGGTGTGTTTTATCATATTTAAGCCTTACAACAGCCCTTAGAAGATAGGTGTCATGATTCCTATTTCCTAGACAAAGAAACTGAGGCTCAAAAATGCTAAAGAACTTGTTCAAGATGACACTGTCAGATAATGAGAGAAGCACAATTCAAGCCAAGTCTATTTTGAATGCTACACCTGACTTCCTGGATGCACATGCTCAGTCTGATCTTGAAAGAGGCAACCTGTGAGCAGCTCATCCCAGGACATGCAGACATCCCAGGTCACTAAATGCTAAAGACCATGTCCATCGTGTTCCCCCAACATGCAGAGTATGACTCCTGAGAGGACTCAGCTCTTGACCTCCCAAAAGTGTTAGAAAGGTGGCAGCCTCCCTTGCTGATTGGCTGCTTGGTGGCTGAAGTCACACAAGTGTGCTATTGCTGAGGCTGTTGAGTCAGTGCAGAGAGTAAGGCAAAGCATGCTATGGGGTGAGGCAAGTGGCTTCCAGAACATCAGCCCTCAGGAGCTTCTGAGGTTTCCTGGGCTCATTGCAGGTCTGTATTCACCTCCTCTTCTTACAGCTCCTTTGCCTGAAGTTTGAGGGAACTTCCCTTCTAAGAACAAAGAGCACTAAGCTCTTCAGAGGTGGCCTCCACCAGGAAAGAACCACACCCCCTCTAATTGGCAGGTTCCCAGGGCTAATTACTAACAAGCAATATACACAAGTGGGGTACTCACACTTCTATCCATTCACAGAGGAAAATTCCCTATTAGGTATAGGAAATTCATGGTCATCTTATGAACCTTGACCTCCTGTTCCATGTTCGTGAGCCCTCACCCCCAATGCCAATTCATGACCCTTTCTAACTTCCTCTTACTCTGTCTTATATTTGTACTAAAGGCCTCATGACCCTGGATACACCTTATGGTATCACAGAGCAGTTCTCTCAGGAGGAATGGGAAATTGCCAAGGTGCTACAAAGCTAGGCACAGTCTGTTGCAAACACCAAGATGAGTATCTAGTTGGAAATACTAAAGTTCTGTAAAAATCCAGATTGAAAACTAGGGATGCAGCTCTGTGTGAGGTGCTGGCCTGCTATGTTCAAGGCTGTGGCTTCAATCCTCAGCATCATCAAAAAACAAACAAACAAAACAAAACAAAACAAATAGGATTGAATGAAATCTTGAAGAGAGATGGGGAAAGGGAAAAACCCCAAAGAACAAAACAGAACATGAGCCTCAGCAAGAAATGATAACAGCTATCATCTATGATGGTCTGCTATGTCTGGGGTAATTTACATATACATATACACATACTTCATCCTATTAATCCTTTCATCATGTGCCCAAGTAGGTATTCCCACTTTATACATCAATAAACTGAGGCACAGAGATTTTGGAGACTTGTCCAGAGTCACACAGAAGTGGCCAAAGTAAGGTTGGATTTCCGATTTTGCCATGCCTACTGTATTTTTTAAGAGTCTTTCCCCCAGAATATCTTCAGTGCATATTAAATGTCAGAGTTGGTGATCATTTGGCAATGGTAGACTGGGAGACAAAGGGAGCTTAGTTGTTAATTGCCTACCTCCAAGATACTCACTACTCAAAGTGTGGACCCTGGAACACCCTCTTCAACAGCACCAAGATGCAGAAACTCAGACCTCACCCAATACCTACAGAATCAAAATCTGCATTTGAACACATGCCCAGTTGATAAGCAATGCATTGTAACACTGTGGGTTAAACTTGACTGCACATTGGGCTCACCTGGAAAATTTCAACAACTACTGATATCTAGTCCTACTCCCAGAGACTCTGATTTCACAGGGCTGCGTTGCAACCTAGGTACTGGGACTTTTAGAATGTCCCCAAGTGGTTCTAAAGATTGTCAAAGTGTATGAACCATTGTCCCAAAGTGGGCATGTGCTGGGGGAGGAGGGTGTCAGCAAACTGTAGTCTGCTGGTCAAAGCAGCCTGTTTTTATATAATGCATAAGCTAAGAATGGTTTTTCCATTTTTAAATGGATGAAAAAAAATCAAAAGAAGAATATATCATGATAGTTGAAAACTACATGCAATTAAAATTTCAGCTCCACAAAGTTGTACTAGAAGACAGCCACACTCATTTGTTTACATATAGTCTGTGGCTGCTTTTGTGCCACAAAGTCAGTTGAGTGGCTGTGACAGAGATAGCATGGCTTGAAAAGTCTAAAATATTTACTTTCTGGCTCTTTCCAAAGAAGTTTGCTGATCCCTATTCTAGAGTACTTGTGAATAGCCAGGATAATTACCAGGATAGAGAGCTTCACTGGACTTTATTTTATTTGGGGGGATATGTTTTATATGTAACTATATATTTACACACACAAATGCATGTGTGTACATTATGTACACATTTATATACATATATGTACCCATACACATATTCCCTCTCCTTCCTCATTTGTGTTTTTACTTCCCTTTGAAAAGTGAGTGGAGGCAAAAGGCCAGATCTTGTGCCTTCCCATTAAGCAGGTGGCTTCAAAGGTTTGCACAGATCTCTGCCTCTCTCTGCACCTCTAGTGCTTAATTCTCTCTAAGTTCCTGTCACTTCCCATCACACCTTTTACAAACAGGTCCTAAGAGCACTTCTGCCATAAGCTGCAGGCTGGTGCTCTGTGCTTGCAGGAAGTTTCCTTCCTCCTCAGAGCAGACTGGGGTTGGTGAGAAGTCCTTGAATCCTCTAAGGATCCTTCAGGGGGATTAGACATGGCCAGTGGGGTTGCCTTTGGTGATAGGAGTCCAGTATCTGCCGGCTTCTGTAAAGAGGTCAGAGCTCCACCAGCCCGGCAGCCTGGCTTCTTTGTATGCAGACCAGGGATAGTCCCCTATCAGGGGAGGCTGACAGCAGAATACATTGAAGGCTGGGCCTCTTAATCTCATTAATATCCCGATTGTCTTCTCCAATCTAGTGGGAGCCAATGGGGTGGCACCCGCAAGATAAAATGACCTTGGAATTCAAGAGATAAAATGGCAATCAGATAAAGTCCTTTAGCCGGAAAACACCGAAGCCATGTCCACCATGGAACCCCAAGTCAATATGAAAGTGTCTCCTACAGCAGCATGACCCATGACAGGATGTGTCCCTCTTCCAAACTGAAATAATCTGCAACTTAGGGACAATGGGTCTCATTTACTCTGAGAACCTTTGCTGCTGAATGAATATTTTTACAACTACCCTCATAAACTCCCTCCCCTTGTCTGCTGTCCAGGGAGGGGGCGGAGCTCCCAGAGGTGAGCTGAGGTGCCTGCACTGTCTCAGAGGCCCCATTAAGTTGTTAAGGCATTTAGTGCCCCAGACAGGCCCGAATGCAAGGGCAGTTCAAATCTCTACACATGTGAGGATGAGCTGTGGAAGAGGGGGCTTCAATTTCTTCCTACAGAATCCCCCAGGGGCAACAGTTGGGGAGGAAATAGTAAACTAGCCAGACTGGGGATCCGTACCATCTCTTTGGCCATATTCTCCCACAGCTCCTGTCATTCAAAGCAAAGAGAGATGGGCGGCGTATAACAGCTCAACACCTGCCTTTACCACTTACCAACTCTCTGAACTTGGGGAATTACACCCTAATCATCTTCTTCCCTTGAGTGCGAAATAGGGATACCAGTGCAGATGGTCTCTGCCCTGCAAGGCTGTGTAAAGCTTAAATAAGATGATGCATGTAGGTGCTCAGCCAGGGCCTGGTACCCAGGAAGCACTCAATCAACACTAGCTGATGGAATTCTTTACCATCTTGCCACTGGGTACTTTTGAGGTTTCCCTGGGTCTTGTATATTTCTGTGTCAGAGAGAACAACAGCATCCTCACAGGCAACCTAGCCCAGAGTCAGGGTTGTCTAAGACCCAAGGTCAGATTCCTGAAGGTCACTTGAGAGGAGGTATGAAGGAGGACGAGGGGAGGCAGGCACTGTTTTGCAAGTTCTGATTTCAAGTCAGGGAAGTCAAGTTGGTTGGGCTGGGAATGGGACAAATAGAGGTCAAAGGGAGGGAGAAGCAGCTGCAGAAACACCGTCTCCTCTTAGGGAAAGAGGCTGAGGTTCAGGATACCTCAGAGCTACCCTGGAGAGGTCCTGTCTTTTCCCTGTGCCTCATTTTCTTTCCAGGAGAATGGGCCCCCACCTCTCTACCCAAAGGTGAGGATAGGATGTATGGGTGAGTGAAGGATGATGATTTGTCCCACCCTTGTCTCCTTGAGGCAGTGGCCAGGTGACTTATCTGGGGACTGGAGCGAAATGTACAGTGAGCAAGGACACCCCAGATCATGCAGCAGATATTGCGGTTTGGGCCAAGGCTAGCCCAGCCTCCATCCCACTCCAACTTCCTCCTCCTCCTCCTCCTTCTCCTCAAGCCAATCAATACCAGCACCAGTCTCCAACCAGTCCTTTTTCTTGCCGCCGCCCTGCCCTCTGACCTTTTGGGGGCCTTTCCCTTGATTCAGCTCCAGAATGGAGGTAGAGGCCATCACTCCGAGTCTGCTCAATGGCCTCAGAATAGGCTGTCATGGGGCCTATAACCAGGGACAGCTCCTGCTGGCGAGAGCTGGGATGAGGGGGGAGCAGATAAAGGCCTTCCAGGCTCAAGATAAATGGCTGCCTGCAGCCTGCTACAGTAACTTCAGGCCCCCAAGAAGAGTAGACAAAGGGTGCCCCTGTGACACTCCCTGGAAAGATGAAGGCCCATCAGCGGCAGCCAGGCTGGTTCAAAGCCCCAACTTAATTGTCAATTAAGCATGCATAAGGGAGACAAAGCCATGACAACCCCTGGCTGCATGCTGGTGTGCGATTGTAAAGCCGAGGAGGGCCAACGCTGAAAACAGCTGATTCTGCTGACAATGTGTTTGTAGGGCACCTTGTAACCAATCAGCCGCTGACAGAGGCAAAGTGCTCCTCCTGCCACCCCTATTGTGCCGGACATTCCAGGACCAGGGTCACACTGTGGTCATCTTGGGCAAGTGGGCCACAAGGCAGTAAGCGTGGATGGGAGAGAAGGGCTCAGTAAGGGAAAGGATGCTCTGCCTCCCTAGGGGAAAGGTTTGTCTCCCGGCTCAGGTGCTGGTGTTTGCAGAGGAGACAGGGGGACTTAGAGGTTGCTAACACTGACTCTGGGTATTGGTCTTGCCTCAGGATCACAGAGTTCTTTTGGTATTCTGCATTCAGTTTTATGTTTTGGGCTTAGTTAGAGATCACACCTTAGCTGTGGGCACCGCCAAAGCCTTCTCTGAGCACTGGGCTCCAACCTGCTGTCCACCTACCCTGGGTCTATTACCCAGGAGCCCCATCGAAGCTCATGTGCCATCCCGGCAGCCTGAGATGGGGACACAGTGCTCTGATCCTGCACCATAAGCACTAGCATGGCAGATGCCTCTGCTTCAGTTCAGGGGCAGGATATATCTCATATATCTCATTATTAGAAATAATGTCCCAGCGTGTGAAAGTAAAAAACAAAACCAAACAAAAAACATAGTGTTCTGCTGCCTGGCATTCTTTCTTCGACTGCTTATTTAACCTTCTAGGAGTGATGATAAAAATTGTGCGGTCTTTTGGGGAAGGTGGCGTTCACACACTTGAAAACATTTAATCCTCATGCGGACTGTGAGGTACTATTTCTCTATTTTAAAGAGAGGAAACTCAGAGAAGTTACGTGAATTAGCCACATTTATAACCTGAGATTCAAAATTATACCTAGAGAATCCAGTCCCTGGACTGGGGAAAATGACTCCTGTGATAAGCCCCTAATTATGGCAGAGGGGAAGCAGCCATTGAAAATAGGAACAAAGTCCCAAAAATGTTGCTCCAGAAATAGCTGGAGGCTAGGTATGGTTGCACAAGCCTATAATCCCAGCGGCTTGGGAGGTTGAGGCAGGAGGACTGTGAGTTCAAAGCCAGGCTCAGCAAAAGCAAGGTGCTAAGCAACTCAGTGAGACCTTGTCTCGAAATAAAATACAAAATAGGGCTGGGGAGGTGGCTCAGTGGTTGAGTGCCCCTGAATTCAATCCATGGTACCCAAAAGAAAGGAAAATAAAATAAATAGCAGTAGGATTTTTCCCCCCCCTAGAATGAACCAGGAAGCCACCAAAGATAACACTGATCCCCAGCTGGTTGTGGGGATGCCATGCTGGTGTGATATCTTTCCTATGAACAAGTTCTGAGAGGGCAGGGCTGTGAGTTCCTGGCACTGTTGTGGGGACATGGTGTTAGCACGTGTGTGTTAAAGGGAAAGTATAGCATGAGGATCCGCAGACCTGAGATCCAGTCCTTGTTTGCTCTCATTGCTTGGTGGCTTGTCAAATCACTACCTCTTTCTGGGCCTCGGTTTCTCTCTTTTAAGTCCCTCTTGTTTCTATCATTCCTTGATTTATATAAAAGGTCCAGACTTCTGGGACATTCCAGAGAATCAGATTCCCATCCATGGGGTATCCAGGCTGTGTTTCCTGTGCACCTCCATCCCCCCATTCTGTTTCCAGTACCTGCTCCCTGTCCCTCCAGCCCTAGTTCTCCTTATCTCTCCTCAGGATACAGAAAGCCTAAGCTAACGACCCTATGGTGACCCCAGCACAACCCCAGCTTGTCAAAAAGCTGCTGGCCTTTGTTTGGCTTGCAGGCTCCCTGACTTTGGTGTGGAGATCACAGGTCCCAGCACAATGGCCATTGTCTTCTCAACAATGCTCCTCGCCCCAGCCACGCCCCCTGCAGCTCCCAGGCAGCCCTGTGGATCACCACAGTGGGCAAGTACTCCCATCCCTCTCCATGCAGGCCACACGCCATCTACCTGCCCTTTGAACCCTGCTTTAACCTGCCTTAAAGAGGCTAAGTTTCTTTGCCATGAGCCTGGCATTTTCCTGAGGGCTTCCCTGCCTCTCAAGAATAACCCAACTTTCTTCTGTATACCTGAGCCCTTCCTTTCTGTGGAAGCAGGAGCCAGAGAAACTCCAGATGAGGCTCCTATTTCACACTGGGAACTATCAGCTTCCCAGAGACCACTGAAGAGTCCATGCTATGGGTGTGGCACGCTCAGAACAAACGTTTGCATACTGCATATACCGCCCAGGGGGTGACTCTGAACCTGTCCCAGTGACATGGTCACCCCAACACTTGAGTCAGATCTCAGTTCTTAGGCTTTTCCCATCAGAAGGGCAACTAGCAAGCAAGAGAAGGAACAGGTTTCAGAACCACCTGAGTACAATCGGTTGCTGGCTTCCCTTCACAAGTCTTCACCAAGAGTAGGAAGCTATGCCACACTTGGTCAACACGTGTACCAAACAGACCCAAATAAGCACATCAGTTCTGGGAAGCCAGCTTTCCTGGAAGAATTAAAGTGCAGAAGGGCTGGACCCCCAGCTTGTGTCCAAGATAGCACTCACAGTATAGGGGTGCTTACCATACATAGTGAGGCTGTAAGGTTCCACTCTGACAAACCCAAACCCCACAGCAAGGACATCCTAATCCAGGCCTGGGCCTGGTACACAGTAGGAAGTCTGTTGGTTTTGGCCAACTCATCACTGAACAGATTTCAAGTGACTGACTCTGCCCTAACCATGACAGAGATTAAAAGCCCATAAGCAGATGTTGCCACTAAGAGATCCTTCCCTAAAGGCCACTGGGCTTCTCCTGCAGGAGCTAGAGAGAGTTCTAGCGTAGAGCATGACTGTGGATGGCAGAGGGTATCTAGGATGCCATTCTCTGTCACAGGGATTGGTGATGCACATCTGCAAATCCTCTGCCTGCAGCTTGGACCTGATACCAACAATGCAGCCTTTGGGGGGCAGAATCTGACCAGCTGAGTCAGCGGCCACACAGGGAGAAGAACAGGAATGGCGAATCGAGCAAAGGACTCCCTGAAGACCAAGCTATCCCTTACACCCAAAGCTTGAGTAAGGATTTGGAAGAAATCCAATCAGAGCCACATACCCTTTTCACAAGAATATTCTGGCAATGGGAGTCCAAAGGCCATCCTCAAATTTTACTTCTTGGGAAAAAATCTTGAACCAGATAAGACCAGTGGGGAGGACCAGGATGGTGAGGTCCGGTGCAGTGAGGCCCAAACCCTGCTTACCTGGCAGCTTGTTTGGAGGAGACGTGCTGGGCTGGTGGTGGGGGGAGCTGTGCGTGAGCAGGGGGTTCAGGCTGTGTGTCTGGTTGGAGCTATAGGCATCCATGGCCAACTTCTGCCGGAATGCCTCCTCCTTCCTACGGTTTGCAAACCAGTTGTAGACACGGACCTCAGTGACCAAGTTGGAGCCCAGGCCATGGGCTTTAGAGGGGGAGACGCCTCGCTGCAAACATTCTGCCCTGGAATGGACAGAGTGGGGATGGTGAGAATGGCAGTGGGTGGGAGGAAGGAGGGTTCCTAGTGTTAGCCAGACATACAACTGTAGGAGTCTTGGTTAGCAGTGTGTAGAGGTAGATGGCTGAATGGGGAGCTGGGAAAACCCTGTCCTGAAAAAAGGCCGATCCATGTAGTTATCTGATAGGATGATTGGGGGAGGCCTTAGCACACACAGAGTAGTAGGCTGTGCTGCCCCGGAAGGCAGGGGCTTGGATCTCTGGTGTGGCTCCTAATGAGAAGAGAGCTAGTTCAGGGAGGGGGCCATATAAGGTTTCCTGACACCTCCTTGTTCTGCCACTCTGACACAAAAGGCAAAGTCCCTTGGTGGCTCTGACTAAGTCTCTTCATAGAACTATGAGAGAACTTCTGGGCTTTTAGGGTTTGGACACCCCAAAAGTGTCAGGAAAGTCAGATTCCTTATTCATACCCAAGAACTTCCTGCAGAGGGAAGATTGGGTGGGATATAAAGGAGGGCAGCTGAAGATGGCCAGTCTCTAGTTTTATTAGTGATGATTAAACCCCAAACCCAGGTGTGAGTAATATTTTTATATACCACTAGATGATGGGGGAATTCTCAGCAGCACACCAGAGGGACCTGTGGCATGCACAGGTCCATTTCTCTGCCTCCCTGCTTCAAAGCCTGGGCTTCCTGGCCTCATTCTACCATTGCCAAAGCCAACCCAGCCCAGGGACAAAGAAAGGGCCCACAGGCTCTGGCCAGAGTCAAGAGAAGGTTTTTTAGAAAGTCAGTACTGGAGCCAGGGCGACTAGGGCAGGGATGAAACAAAAAGATATTCCAAGGATTTCCAAAAGTTCTTTCTTAAAAATACACATAGTTATTAAGACACAAAAAAAGAACTCTATTAGAGTCAATGTGGGCAGAGTGGAAAGAACACGTCCGAACAATTCTTAGGCTCCGGTCAAGTTTCCTTTTGGACCAATGGGTATACAACAATTGGTAGAGGCCAGAGTCAGAATCTGTGGCTCAGATATAGTTTTGCCCTGGCCTGTAAAAAGGTCAAAGAAACAATTTTTTTTTCACTTCACTGGCTGGCATCATATTTTATACCAGAATTCTCCAGAGTATCTTCTAGAATAAGAATTGATGGGAGTGTTGGACAGTATTCCATAGAAGAAAGATGCCACGGTTAACAACCAACAACACTCTGAGGGTTTCTTGGCTGGAGGATTTCTCAGAGCTATTCATATATTAACATATGCTGTGACTCTCTAAGTATCCAGATGATGTTTCTCAAACTTATTTCTCAATACATTGAAATGGGGGTTCTGGAACTCCCGCTTAGCCACACTTCTCTGGACCATCAGGGTCTCAATATCCCGGGACTGAGGGGATGGATCTTGGGTCCACAGGTGGGCTTCTGGTGGGGTTACCTGTTGCACTCCTCCACTAAGGCCTCCCTCTCTTCCTTGCTGGGGTTCTTTTGCCGGTCGTAGGCCTGGTACAAGATTTGCTGGGACGCGGGCCCCCATTTGAACCGGTTGCGTCGCATCTTCTTGTTGGTGGGCTCAGAGCAGGCGTCGTCGGACTGCCCAGGCCCCTGGCTCTGTTGACTGAACTCTGGAAAGAGAAACAGCAGCTGATCCTGACTGCTTTTGTCTGTCATATTTCCAGAGCTCTGGACTGTCTGGTTGAACTCTGAAAAGAGAAAGGAGTAGATTTGATAGGGGCGGTAGCCTTCACCCAGCAGACAGACAGACGGACGGACGGACAGACTGACGGACAAAGACCCCATAATTCCTCTCCCTTCTACTTTGCAAACTGCTGTGACTCCACGTGGGGCTCCTGAGGGGAGGCCTCGAGCCAGGCCGCTCACTGCCCACCTCAGTTGCTCCAGCAAAGCCACTCGGTTCCTTCATTCCCTGAAGGAGCTCAAACGTAGCCGGCCATTGTTTTGAGATTAATTTTTTTCCTTTGGTTCCCTGGCCCTCCGACAGGAAGCAACACTCTGCATCCTGAACTCTTGTATATGGATGGCAAGGGGTTGAACCCAGCCCAGTCTCAGGCCCAGGGGGAAACTGCTCAAAGGTGCAATTTACACTGACATAACACATTCAGAGACTGCAGATAGCTCTCCCCACCTTTCCTGTCTCCTCACATATTTTAGGCATTTGCATTCTATAAGTTCTTGGAAAAATACCAAGCCCAAAACCTTTTAAATGATGCTTTGAAATAAACATTCCTGGAGCTTTGTATTAAGAAGAGAAGATGCACTTTAGATTTCAAGTGTAATTTCAAAAGCAAAGGTATGTGTGTGAATGTATGTGTACATATGGGTGCCAGGGGTCAGTTTAAGACAAACCAAGATGGAAAAGTCTTACAGATTTGCTAATAAATCTAAAAAATGGCAAGTGCAGAGACTGAAATACAGGACCTTTCTAGGAATGAGGTTCAACAAGTTGGAGAAAGATATACACAGATGGAATGGTGTTCCCTGTCTGCTTCCAGGGCCCAGGCATACATATTTTTGTTGAGTGAATGAAAAAGATGGCAATTTGGTTCAGATTATGAAATTTTATATTCACTTTATGACAGCTTCAATAAGATTCAATATCTACTTTATTAAAAAGGTTTATGATGTCCTCTTCCTCGCTCCTACATGAAGCAGAGTTCATCAGGGGTAATTGATTCCTTTTTACAGATGAATAGACATTGAGGCCAAGCACTCTGTTGAGCAAGGACATATAATAAATTCATTTTCTAGCTCCTGATCCCCATGTTCTGGACCTTGCTGTTTTTCTTTCTCAATTCCGAGTAATTCCTGCAGGTCTCAGAGCATTGGTGGCCACAACCTCCAAAGCCCTATGGTAATGACTCAATGTACCATCATTTCTTTTTTCAGTACTGGAGAATGAACCTAGAGGCCTTCTGCCACTGAACTACACCCTCAGCCCTTTTTAAATTTTGAGACAGGATCTCACTAGGTTGTGCTGACCAGCCTTGAACTTATATGGTCCTTCTGTCTCACTCTCCTGAGTCGCTGGGATTACAGGCTTGTGATACCACACCTGGCTGTGCCATCATTTTAAAATGTTCTCTTTCCTGTTCCTCTGGACAACTAGACCCCAAATCCTTAAGGTTCAAAGGTCACTACTTCATAGCTGAACCCCCTCTACTGGGAGGACCCCCTTCCCAGTGTGGTCCTTCAGTCCACTTTCCTCCAGCAGTTGTGAACTCATTGCCTAAGAATCCATTTCCATCCCAGGGAAACAGTGGACTTCTAACCAACCTGGACCCAGTATCCCAGCTGCAGGTGGGTGGGCCTTGGCTTAAGCAGTAGCCAGATCATGAACTCTCCCCCTGGCAGATGGACTGAACTATCACTGGTGCCTTTGATTTGGGGCTCACCCACTTTTGGATGATTCTCAGGCCATCTTAGGATGGTTTTCTCTGGTGCCCAACGATGCCTTTAGAGATCTAAAATAGTCTCTGGTAAATTTAGAAGGAAGAAGTCACTGACTCCTTGTGATAATGTGGTATGCCAGATGAGTTGCTTAACTTCCTGGTCACTCAGCCTCCCCACTTATGGAATGGGACTGGGCTGAAAGCCAAAGGGGCACTAAACAGTCTTTAAGAACATTAACCCCTGGTCAGGACAACAACGATGACCCAAATTCCTTTGGTGGTCGTACTTTCCAAAGTGCTTTCACGCTGCTTGTGTTATTTGGTCTTCACGGCGCTCTCTGTGTGCAATTGCCTAAGGGATGATCAAAAAGGGAAAAGAGAAGTTGCCTGCACAAGACCAGGGTGTCTGCTCCATATTTTCTCTCCTTTCTGTGGTCTGGCAAGGCACCTGTTGAGTCACTCTTGAGACATAGCCAAAGCCCATGTAGATAATCCCAAGGACCTGGGATCAATGTAAGAGTTTTCATTTGAAGCGAACAGATGTTGTCATGGTGGACATGTAGTGAGCTAGTTCTATGGTGAGGTTTTGTACAACATCTTCTCACTGTATCCCTTCATCCCACCCATTGTCACAGCACTCTCTATGTGAAAATTCTTACTCTTTCCATTTTACAGATGAAGAAATTGAGGTTCAGAGTGGGTAAACAACTTGTCCCAAATCACATGGATGAGAGGTAAGAATCAAGATGCAAACTCAGCCTGGAGACTCTAGAGCTTCTAACCACCAGTTTATAAATCACATATGGCTAAAAAGAAAACCTAAATAATACACCCCCAAACACCTCAAGTCTGACTTCTGTGGAGGTGATAAAACTGACTCCTGAAGCTTTGTCTGTGGTCGGAGAGACACAGCCTCCCCTAGTGTGGGGGCTGCCTCAGTCATCTGCCCTCAGGAGGCTGCAGCCTGAATGGTGTTTGGCCCAGAGCATGCCTGGATCAGCTAGGGGGATTTGCCTGCAGGTGCAAGATCTACTGACCTCAGGGGCTTGAGGAACTAGATTCCCACTAGATCGCCTTCCAGCCACCTCCAATCCTCCATTTCCTTTTGGATTCATTGGGAGGGGGAGGGAGGTAGAAAATGTTCTTTACCCATAAAATTAACTTAGAGAGGTTGGTTTAAGCAATCTCTTTATAGGCTTGGAGGGTAGTTTAGACAAGGAGACTCTGTGTGCAGACAGGCCCATGAATATTACCATTTATTAGTTTTGTTTTTTTATGAAAATTTGTTCTCATCTATCATCTTCTTTTAAAAAAAATTTCCCTCTCTCTCTTTCCACTCACTCTATTCACTTGTGTTCTTCTTTTATTCATCTCCCTTCCTAATTCTGATCCCATGCTATGTGTCTTGTCTTCATCCTTCAAGATTTGATTCAAATGTCACCTCCACTAGGAATCCCTCCATGATGTCTCCAGGTGATTTAGTAATTTCCCTGCTGCCCCCTGTGTACACCTTTATAACAGCTCTTAGAGAGCAGCTGTCATTATTTACCCAAACACCTCAACTCCCTCAGTGGATTGTAAGTCCCTGCAGAAAAGGACCTGTGTGTCCACAGCCTGGCATAGTGTTGGGCACATATTAGGTGTGTGTATGATATTAACAGAGGAAAGGAATGTTTCTTAAGCTTTATGTCTCCTGTGACTTAAAAACAATAACAATGACAACAAAAAATCCCTTGCAAACACTACCATCAGCTTTTGTAAATCATTCCTTCTGGAGCATCTTAAGAATCTGGAACCTCTGCCATTTTAGAAGGCCCAGCCACCCTTTCCTGCCCCCTTGTCCTTTCTGAAGGAAACTCCCAGTGAACACAGAGAGGCAGCAAACCAGAGATGGTGCAGAGTGGGCCCCCAACAGTTCTCGGGCCTCTGGAGACTGTGGCTCCTGAGATTTTTCTTGGACTTTGTAAGAACTATTGAGTTGGTTCATGTCAGGAACACAAATTCTTCCAGAGCTAGTCATCATGGATGGGGGTCAACCTATAGTTTAAAAGGCCTCCCCTGCCAAGCCACAAATGGTTCTCAATTGGCTTCTTCCCATCATTCCATGTAACGCTTCCAACAAGAGAGCAAATCACTATGCACATGAGATAAATACCTAGAACCTTTCCTTCCATAGTGAAGGGCTTTCCAGCAGACACTGAGATCACAAAGATGGTCACCATTACTTCAGAGCAGTGTGTAGCATAAAAAAACTAGTGATTTTTCAAAGTGACTATCCAGCAAGGGGGCGGGGGAGAATGCCCTACCCAGAAAGTGGTGAAAGTAAACATCTTGACAAGGAGATACAGCCATGGCCCAGAGAATGGTGTGCTGCGAGAGACAAGTGTCAAAAAATTTTCCTAGGAGTAGTCCAGGTCAAACTCTATGAAAGTATGATGTCAAGGTTACTGTCCTAAAATTAAAAGACAATGTGCTATTTGTACCCCTGTTATTCCAATGCAGTGCAAGCTTCCCTAGAATTCAAACCAAAGACCTTCCAGTATCATTTCATAAAAGAAATGTTGAGACAGAAAGAAAATCTGGGGATAAGGGTGGGAATAACATGAATGGATGGGTCAAAGTTCCAAGCCTAGAAATTTTTATTGTGCCCTTCCTCAGTCATAAGTATAATCTTCATTAGACAGTCACCAGCTGAGGTCCCCAAACAACTGATGTTTGTAAATGTGCATCAGTACTTTAAATTGCTTCAGGATTCAATCCTACCACTTCCCCTCCCAAAGAACAGGGTCAAGTTCTGCATATATTTATCTACACAAACACCTTTATTTTTAAATACTTTTTTTCCAGCAGGGAGGAAAAGAATAGTTATTATGAATAATTGGAAGTTATTGACAGCTATGAAATATCTTCTGACCTGGGGCCATATATCAATGGGGGATGCTGGGTGTACTTGGTGGAAGATAGTCCACTCTTTTATCATTTGGTGTCAAAGAAAAGGAAATTGGAAAGAAGGACCAAATTATTCAAGGTACATGGCACACCGTGAAGGACCTGTCAGAGCAACTAGCTGGATGGTAAGGGGCTGGGAGAGATGAAAATGATACAAGTGAACCCACTGTGTATCAACTATGAAGGTCAAATGCACCTGCCATCTTCCTTATATTTGCCAAGTGCTCGAGATGGACCTCATGATGAAGGGGAAACTGAGGCAGCCCACAGAAGTCAGAGTGAGGACACAGATCACTCCAGATTGAGGCAGAGGCAGGCAAAGAACACTTACGTCGGAGGATCTCCCGTTGCTTCCTGACGTACCAGGTATACAGGGCGGCTCGCTTCTGGGTCTTCATAGGGGTGCCCTTGTTGAGGTGCTGAGAGAGGTGTGATTGGTTCAGACCGGTGACGTCAACCACTTCCCTCTGGGGGATGTTGTGTTGCTGCATATAGCCTTTGATCATTTTGGCAGCCCTCCAAGGGTCCTCACTAGACAGAGAAGCAGATGGTTAGGGTGCTATGGGAGATGTCTGGGGAGAAATATGCTCTTGCTAGGGTTCTACCTACACTCTATACAAAACCGGTCTTCATGGCCTTCTCCACCTGTTCAAGCTACAACCTTGAGAGAGGTGTGAGGTTAAAGTCAAATCTAATCAGAAGAGGAGCTACAGGCCCCTGAAAGGTACACTTTTTTCCTTCTGATGTCAGTAGAGAACAGATGACTGCTCATTTTCAGGAATGAGCAAGGACAACCAGCACTCTGTCTCAGTAAGCAGAAAGCAAACTCATGTTTTATTGTGCTTTCTCTCATTTTCCTGTAATTCAAGTGAGAGGCCCACTAGGAAGCTTGAGATGGGGCAGGCTGATCCTACAATGATAGGAGATTATGTCAGTTTCTAAATTCACTTAATTTCTGTCTAAACCTCCCTTGCACAGATTTCCTTCTAGAAGTCGGTCTTGGTCTCTTATGAAATAGGCGTGGATTGTCCAGCTCCTGAGAAGCAAAGAGGACTTCTTAGCCAAATATCAAATAACTTTCAGTGTTTTGGAAAAATTTTCACAAAATACCATGATTGAAGAATCACACCACTTGCAAGGCAAGTAAAGTTAAAAAAAAAAAATTATCCACAGCTGCACTTCCCAAATAAAGCTTAATGGGGAGGAATGATTTCAATTTTGGAGTAAAACATTAATGATCCCAAGTGCCTTGCTTTCCTGTATTTTTACATTTCTCTTCTGAGAGGGGAAGGGAACCTGGAAGGTAATGTTTCTTACAAATTTCAAGCATGAGCTAGGAATGTAGTGATACATTTCATTTCTCATAAACATAAGTGTGCAAAAAACTAGTATTTGACTTTGAGGTTTATTTATTTAAAATATTTTCAACTTTTCTAATATATTTTCTTGTTTATTGAATAGAAGATGTAAAAAGAGAAGATAATGCAGAGTACAGAATAAAATTATTCAAGAAGCAACTAATTCACATAGGTAATTTTAAAAAATGCAGCTACACAGTTAACTTAAAATTCCTTTAGTATATGTTGATATATATACATATCCTTTTGAGAGGACGTAAAAATAAAGGGAAAAATTAGTTTCAGATGAATCTATAAAAATAGGAGTTAAAGCAGAGGCCAAAATAGATATACTACTGTAATGCATAATCATTTATTTCCAATCGCTGCCTCTATGTCAAATAAATCTTGTTTAATGAATTAAAAGATCTCCAGTAATCAAACGGAGATATTTTATAAGCATTTGCATAATTGTGATTATTTTAGCAAGACCTTGATATTAAATATATGAGAATCCAGGCTTTGAAAGAGATGTTTCTGAGAAATGCAAACTTTCAGCTCAATCATATTTTAGTTAATAATGAATTTCTCAAGTATTTACAAAAGAATTTCCAAAGACTACAACATAATGAAGAAACAAGAACAAAAACAAATAAAATGTGTTCCAGTTTCAAACGTGGAGAATTCACTTTGAGTAAGAGAAAAACAAGGTAATAAGCAAAATTATGGACATTCATGTAAACATCAGGATCACTTAAAAACTTATTTCTGGCGAATATTTCCACAGATATTTTTAGGGTGGAAAACACTTTCAGCAGACAGGAACAATAGCTTCAAAACTTAGGGGGGAAAATATTTGGATTTTAAAAGTTAATACTGTATCGCTTTAACAGATTCTTTTGGTTGTTTTCCTTTTGTTTAAATTTCTTTACCTGTGCTCATTTTTGCGTGCCTAAGAAAATCTATCGAAATAGCCTAATGTTCTACCAAGTGCGAATGTTTCTGTGAAAAGAGGGAATTAGCTCAACGATCGGGATGATTAGATAAATAATAATATTTCAAAGCTCACAATAAACCTCATAAACTGAGGCCCAACCTTTAAGCACGAATTAGAAAACTAGAGTTGGTGGGTAAGATGGCGTAGTTATTATACCTTTATACCTCTCTGAGCCGAGAATTCACGTGCATTCACTGGGAAGAGCTCAGAGAGCTGGTTACTTTTTTTTTTTTTTTTGAAAAATAGAGCTCACTTTCAGGTATTCCGCACCCGGATAAATGCTCTGTTCCCTAGGAGCGCTCGCTCGCTCGCAGCCATTGTGTTCCAAGCGCAGGTGTCAAACGCCAGACCCGGCGCCCGCTTTGTCCGCACGACACACTTCTCAAACAATTACTTTGTTGCCCAGGAGCAGAAAAGACCTGGGGGGCCCCACTCCCGGTCGCCAGGCGTTCGTGAAGAAGCCCGGACTCCACTTCCTAGCCAGCACCCGGTTTCCCTAACGCAGCCCGCTCGACTGGGACCCGGGGACGGGGGAAGCGCGCAGCCCCCAACCTTTCCTTTCTGGCCTATCTCCTTTGTGGAGCGTCCAAGCTCCCCAAGCATCCAACCGCTCCCCCAAAGTGATCTTTTCTTTTCCTTCTTTTCTTTCCGCCTTGGATAACAGGGTGGGAGGAAAAATGCATTCGCCTGGCGCTCTGGAGCCAACTGTGCAATCACCTGGGAACCGCTAGCAATTTCTTGAAAAATTGCTTTAATAAAGTCGGCCACTCCCGGGGGCGGTGGAGAGAAGGCAGCGCTCGCCTGGGAAAGGGAGGCAAGCCTCGGGGTCTGTCCTGCGTCCCTACCTCAGCGAGAATCTCGGCCTCCCTAGCCCTCTTCCCCAACCCACTTTGGGGAGGAAAGCGGGCTGAGTCCCAAGACCCCGGACCGGCCTCGGCTCTGGGTCGGCTGGGCCCTGCGGGTGTCCGCGGCCTTGGAGTTCCGCGGGCTGCTGCAGAGATCAAGCCGGGCTGCTGCGGCGCTGGGGCGGCGCCGAGGCCTGGGGGGGCGCGCCCCGCAGCGCTGTGCGTGTGTCCTGGGGAGCAAGCCCGCGTCGGCGTTTTTATTTCCTTCCCTTTCTAAGCCGCGTTTACAACTTCACCAATGAATAACCCGCCTCTCGTTTCAACCTAATCACGGCTCTTTGTGTATCTTTCTGTTGATGATTTATAGAAATAAATTAATAACACCCCAACTCCACGTGCTACAGTTTATGTTACATCTCAGCCGCGTCCAGCCCCAAAAGAGACCGCGTGCGGAGGGGCGCCCCAGTTCTCCTCTGGTTTCCCCTGTTCCTCCCGGAGCCACGATAAGCAGCGGCCGCCCGAGGTCGGGCACAAACGGCCTAGGCTGGGATGGCAGGCGGCGGCAGCCCGGTTGGTCCACCAGGCCCTAAACACTTTCTGATCGCTCTGGCGCCCCAGGCTCTCCAGGGGTCTCCTCCTTCGACCCGTCTCAGCCTTCTCGACTCACACCTTCCTACTCCCTAACCCGGGTCGGGGAGAAATCACCACCAAGCGGGGAAAGGGCGAGGGAAGAACCTCCAGTCTACAAATTATAGCAAAACACTTTTTTCTTTCTTTCTTTTTTTTTTTTTTTTTTTTGGAGGGGGATCTGGAAGTCCCCTGGATAGCCTTGGCCAGAGGGCAAGTCGCCCGATTCTCAGAGCACAAATTCAAATGCAAGTTCATATCCCACCCCAAACTGGCGTTGCGGGAGTGCGACCGAGGCCGCTTGAATCCGGGCGCGATTTCTGCACTGGCTCCTGAAACCTTGGAACCCGCCGGGGCGGTTAAGTGTCTGAGGCCAAACAAGGGGTTCCTTCCTAAAGCTGAGTGGCCGGGGAGCGACGTGCAATCTAAGGGAACCGCTTGGCTCCTTGGATAATTAGTAACTAGCTGTCAAAGCGTAGGCCTGTTGGGGAAGACCAGCAAACGACCCCGGGCCTCCGGAGAGACCTCCAACCTGCCTGACTTCTCCTAGGGGCAGAACTGGTGGCGAGATATGTGCAAGCCCTGCTTTCTCAGATTGAGACCAAATCTTTGTGAAAGGGGTCTTATCCGAATTTACCCCACCCCATCTCGGCTTGCTTAGATTTGTGGTTTCTTATGCCCGGTGCGGGTCCAGTCTCATTCTACAAGCAAAAGTTCCCCTTTACAAATCTAAACAGGCGTGGGGATTCGAGAAAATCCCGACCCTTGCATAGTTGCTGTGGAGGGGACTGCCCACCAGAGAGCTGGCCTCCCAGATCCTAGCTCCAGTGCTGCCAGTCCCTTGGTAAAGAATGGCAGATCGCTGCTCTTCCAGAGGCCCGCCTGGCCAAGCCGGGAAAAATGAGTGGCCTGAGGTTTGTGGGGACGCAAGCCTCTGCTCCTGAGAAAAATCACTGCATCTACCTGCACCTTCAGTTTCAGGGTCAAACCTCCGGTCAAAAGGTTTCATACCTTGGGTTCTTTCAGGCCGAGTCCCAGTTCCACCGGGAAGGCCCATGGGTCTTTCCACTCTAGCCTGGGGGCCAAGAGAGATGAAGCCTTTGGCCCTAGGGTCACCTGGCTAAGGGACTGGGAAGGGTCCAGGTGTTGGAAGAGAAGCGGAGCATCCCGGGGCGGGGGCGGTTTCTCTGGTAGAAAACTGACCGAGAGAGTGGTCGACCCAGGCTCCTTCAAAGCACCAGGCACCAGGAGCCGGGGACGCCGGCAGGTACTCTGCACCTAGCTTGCTGCCTACCTGAGCATTCTGTCCACCTCCGCCCGCTGCTCCGCTGCTTCCTCGGTGTTGAGAGCCTGCAGCTCCTTGAGGATGGGAGGGGTGTCATAGTCGTCACCGTCTTCGGAGCCCTCGTCCCCGGACAAGCGGCCCTTGGTGTGACCGTTGGTGAGGGTATGGAAGACCGGCTTGGTGTCGGGATCTGTCCCGCTTCCAGGGGACAGGGGCAGCGTCTCCAGTTTCACCCCAAAGCTCGGAGATGGCAGCAACTCCTCCAAGGCCTGGATCAGCACCTCCTTGGTGACCCCGGAGCTCAGCAGGGCGTTCAGGAGTTCTTGCTGGAGCGATGTGAGCTTGGACACCATTTTCCAAGGACGGAAAAGAAGGGGGTTAGGGGGTGGGTGGGTGCAAGTGAGGAGGGTGGAGGGGAGTTCCACAAGCAAGCCCCAAGTTCTGGAACCCCTCCACCCTTCAGCCTCCAGACACCTGTTACTCCCCCGGGGTCCGGGAGTCTCCTCTGAGAGGAGTCAGAAAACTTCTAACTTGCCATGATCGCCACCATTAGGCCATATAAGATATGCAAATTAGTGGGAAGGGCCCAGCTTTCGGCAAGATGCAAATGGTGGTGGGGAGGGGGGGAACCGAGAGAGAGGGAGAGACTCAGGGGCAGTCGTGGGGAGCCGGAGTCCTGGACCAGGAGCTCGGTTTGCCAGAGCCCATTGTACTCACGCTGGGGGTCTGAAGACCTTCTTTTACTGGTTCTGTTTATCAGCCACACTTTAGTTGACCTTTGGACTTGTTAAACAAGTGGCCTGCAACCTAGGCGCGGGGGCTTTTCCACTGGCGGCAGGCTCGGCTTCAGCCCAGAAAGAAGAAAGTGAGCTTCGGGGGTTTCAGGTGAGAGCTGGATAAAGTTGGGGGACCCTTGGAAGAAGTGGATGGAGAGGATGCGAAGAGTACACAGCCTCCGCGATCTCTGGTGGTTTACCAGGAGAGCCAGCCGGTGGAGGAGGATCTGACCCCTTGGGAATGGGCGCAGAGCCCCGGGGGAAGTGGAGTGGCGTTGGGTCGGGGGGAGCGTGCCCCGGAGCGACCCCATTTATTTCTACCTCTGTTACTGCTCTCCAGGCCCCAGGCCCTCACCAGCCGGGTTTGGCCATTTGGATCTGTAGGACGGCCGGCCAGGACAACTTAGGGAAGGGGTGAAGGAAGCCGGGAGGAGGCTTGAAAAGCGGCACGGACTAATTTATGGCCAAGAGGGAGTAGCCAAAATGGAGCTTCCCCAGCAGCAGGCGCCCAGCCTGGTCAGGCCTGGGGGAGCTGGATGCGTGGGTGGTGCTGTCTGTTTAAAAGCGAAATATCAAAGCGCCTTTGCTATGGAGGCAAAACTAGGGTTGTGGGGACTCCTTTCTAGTAGTGAAAGCAAAGCTTGGCCGGCCGCTGGATGGTCAGATGGAGCAGCGTTTTCTCCCCATCCACTCATTTCTGGTTTGTTCTGTTCCAGGACAACCTCGGTGCCCGGGGCCAGAGACGCTCTCTGCAAATGCAAGGTCATTGTGGCAGCATGCCAAGTAGAGAAGGCACCCACAAGCCACTGAAAGAAGTTTTTTTCCACCCAGGCCTGGCCAGGAAGGAAGTCAACGGCCTTTCATTATTACAGGAGTTTCTGCCACATCTCCCTGAAAGGCTGAGGGGGAAAAGAGGGCCAAAGTAAGGGCTCCCAAACCTACAGGCTGGGACCTGACTTGCAGAAGAACAGGGGAGGGGCTTCTTATAATCCCACCTACTCTGGGGTAGAGGACACCGTTCCCCTCTTTGAGCTTCAGTTTCCTGTCTGTGAAAAGGGATACCAATAGCTAAGGTGCAGGGCAACTGTACCATTGAATGAGACCACCTGTGTAAACCCTTGGTCTAACAATGGTGCTCACACTTTCCTGACTGGGAAGGCAGGAGGCTTGTTCCCAGTAGTAAAATCTAGCCCTTCTGGAAGCTTAGAGTTCTCAGAATCAGGGACTTGGAGTGCTGGGTTTGGAGAAGCAAGGACATTAGGGACAAAAATTCAGAATCAGCAGGAAATTTGCAAAGGAACTTCTAGATACAGTCTCCTACCTCTCCCTCCTTTGAAGACAAGTAGGAGGAAATTAGGGTTAAGGTTAGGGATAGAGAAGAATTTCAGGATGAGGGGAAGGGTCCACCCGCTTTCATCTGCTAGGTACAGGCTCAGATCTGGGAAGGCTGGTGATGTGAGTGACCAAGGACAAGCTACTAGGGAGCTAGGATGCCACTTTTGAATATAGGCTGGGCTACGGGTGCTGGGTTTCTGTACTGGGAATCAGAAAGAAGAGAAAAGCTTATATATACATGGAACCCTGCAGAAGGTTTATCCCTATCTCTGACTTTTCCCTGAGAAAGGGGTAAGAAATTTATAGACATCAGGGCCTTTCATGTCACCTCCTTGTCTTCTAGTTTGTTGTGACATATGGCATATTCTTGAAATTCTTTCCACCCAGTAAAACTTTCTCTGCCTCCCCAACTCCCTTTAAGCGGGATAATGAAGTGGTCAAAGTAAATGTCCCTGGAGAGCAATCATTTTTTTCTGTTTCTTACAATCATGACAGAATCATCAAGTTTTTGTGTTAACCTGGGAAACCCCATTGAAAAGCCAGTCATCACTTCCCTTTGACAGCACAGCTTTGTATTTGCAACTGCTGTGTGCTCCATCAGACTGCCAGACAGGCCTCCTTCTCTCTCAAAATTCAGGTGCCTGCAAACCGGAACCCCAGTCACCTTAGCTGGATGCACAGGAAGTTGCACACAGAGTACAGGGAGAACTTCCTCTGAGTGTCCAGGTCTGTCTTCCAGGTAATCTGGCTACTCATATCCAGCAACTTCCTGCAGTCCTCTTGCCCACACCCACCTTGTATATGCCCCTTGGTGCAGTGTAGGTGCTCACCAAGGCATCACGACTAGAGATCTGTGAAGATTCAATACCTATCCCTTCCTATGGAGATTTAAAAAGACAAGTATAAATAGGACAGCAAATAGTTCTTCAGGATTCAGGTTGTAGATGCTAATTAAATGAGCTATCTCCTTCTGAAACCCTTCAGTGAAACTTCCCTCCTATAGAGGAAGACACAGTATGATTTGAATAATCTCTGCTTATGTTTCACATGGTATAAAGTAGTGATAGACTCAGATAGTAACTCCAAAATAAGACATGGGAGATTCTAAGGAGGTTGCTTGTAGCCACTGGAGTAAGTTAGTGGAAGGGCTGGGACCGGGGCTCCAGACTTCAGTGCAGGACTTTAGGGTGAAAGAGGAGGGTCTATGGCTTTCATTGTTTTGGGAGTTGAAAGGGAGATTCTATGGGAGTGAGGTGGAGGATACACAGAAAGAACTTTGGAGTTCAAGAGACCTATACATGCAAAAGGATAGTGATTCTGTATTATTTTTTATATACCTTTATTTTATTTATTTATTTATATGTGGTGCTGAGGATTGAACCCAGTACCCCACACATGCTAGGCGAGTGCTCTATAGCTGAGCCACAACCCCAGCCCTGTGTTGTGTTTTTGTAAAGATGAAATGAATTAACAACTGCATGCTCCTGGATTATGGCAGGCTTTCACATATTCAGAAAAAGAGAAACACCAGAAAAACGTGCTAAGTGAGGCAACTGACCTCTTTGGTTCCATATTTCTTTCTTTTTTCTTTTTGTTTGTTTTTAGTACCAGGGATTGAGCCCAGAGATGATTAACCTTTGAGCAACATCCCCATCCCTTTTTATTTTTTATTTTGAGACAGGGTCTTGCTTTGTTGTTTAGGGCTTTGCTAATTTACTGAGGCTGGCCTTGAACTTGGAATCATCCTGTCTTAGCCTTCCAAGTTGCTGGGATTTTAGCACGGTGTGCCACTGTGCCAGGCCTCCCAGATTGTTTTTAAGAGTTACTAAATTTAAAGGGATCATATTAGGTTATTTTACCAAATAATAAATTTGTAATTCAAATCCTAAGGTTTTCTATGGGAAATGGAATTCCTAGTGTAAAATCATTTAAAATCTAGTTAGGGGTTATTCTATGAATTTTTTTTTTTACTAAATGAACAGGTGATTGTCTCTGAATGATCCTGCTAAGGATGACTTTTTTTGGTGGGGGAGGCTGGGGATTGAACCCAGTGCCTTGTGCATGCTAGGCAAGCACTCTACCAATTGAGCTGTATCCCTAAGGATAACTTTTGTTCCTTATTTATTCAGATTTTCCCAACTTGTCAGCAAGGAAATTATAATCTAAAAATAAGTTTCCCAGACACAAAAGTGTCTATGCTATGTGATTCCATTTATATGAATTTAAAAAGTAGGAACACTAACCCATAGAGGTAGAAGTTTCTAGGGTGGTACAAAGATTCTGTGTGTGTGTGTGTGTGTGTGTTAATATTTATTTTTTAGTTTTTTAGGTGAACACAACATCTTTATTTTATTTGTATGTGGTGCTGAGGATGGAACCTAGTGTCTCACGTGTGCTAGGCGAGTACCCTACCACTTGAGCCACAACCCCAGCCCAAGATTCTGTGTTTTGATCAGGATGGTGGATACATCATCAGGTTACACCTGCAGGATTTGTGCATATTGCCATTATGTATGTTTGCAATATATAAATTATAACTCAGTAAAAAAATAAAACCCCCCAATTTTAAAGTATAAAATGTAAACAGTGGAAGTCACCTCCTTATCCCCTTCAAGTGTTTACAGGTAATGTGTGGCCCCTCCAGGATCTCTTTTGTTCACCAAGTATAGTCCCTCACCTTTAAAATATATAGACTAATATATTCTAGGAGTGGGCAAACTTCTTCCATAAAGGAATAGATAGTAAATATTTTAGGTTTTATGAGCCATGCAATCTTTGTCACAACTACTGAACTCTGTTGCTGCAGACAATACAAACAAGAATATGTGCAACTATGTTCTAATAAAACTTTATTTGAAAAAAAAATATTTGGCTGGCTGGATTTGACCCATGGACCACAGTTCACCAACTCATGCAGGTCAAAATCTGTTGAGCTGAAAGCAACCTTAGAAGTCATCTCACTTGAATTCTTCATGATGAGGAAGCAGATTTCTCATTTGGGAGGATAAATTACTTTCTCAAGAAATGTGACCTGGAGCCCAGCATGGTGACACATGCCTGTAATCTCAGTGACTCCGGAGGAGGCGAAGGAGGCAGGACGATCATGAGTTCGGCCCTAAGCAACTCAGCGAGAACTTGTCTCCTCTAGTAAAATATAGAAAAGGGCTGGGGGTGTGACTCAGGGGTTAAGCGTTCCTGGATTCAATCCCTGGTACCAGAAAAAAAAAAATGAAAAAAGAAAAGAAATATGACATGGAGCACTAAGGAAATCCTGCCTTTGTAGTCAGGTAGACCAGCTGCTGTCTGGGGATGAGGAGCATGACTTTGGGCATGTTACTTTATTTCTTTCGGTCTTTATATTATGACCGTGTACAAATCTTGACAACAGTGGAATGTATGCCTCATGTGGTGGTTGGAAGAATGAATTGAAGTGACACAGAGAAACACTTTGTATGGGGCTGGCACCGCAGAGCACAAATCAAGTGCTTGCTCAGTTACAGTGCCCGGCTCTGGGGCCCCCTCCCTTCCACCCTTCTCCCTCCCTTCCTTCTAAAATGCACAGCTGACAGACGGGGCAAATGCAAGGGTAACACTACCAAGTGTTCAGTGTGGAACGCCTTTGGAGAGTGCTGTAAGGAAATAACAAATAGGTGCAGGAAGGTTCCAGATCCCACCAATCCCAGTCACTGGTTTTCTTTTTAGAAATTCCTTCCAGGCCTGAGCTTTTACTTCCCAAACATGCTGCGAATAGGTCAGCCTTGCCAGGAAAACTCCTAAGGGTAGAGGCAATTTATCTTTTTTTGATTCAACAATGCACATATTTCTGCTGGGTCATTTTTTAGAAATAAGGTGTTCCCAGGAGCTTGTAAAAGATTAAATTAAAAACCAGTGAGCTGGTATGATATTAAACTAATAAATACTACACTTAATGTCAAGAGGCTTCATTCCAGAACAATAACCTACTCCTCCTTTTCATTCTGCAACACCCTTGAAAAACAAGGTTGGCAGTGGGCCCAGCACACACAGTAGGGGCTCTGTGAATAAATGCGGGTCCAGCACATAGTAGGAATTTTATGAATGTTTATTAGATAGACGATATGGGCTAGGCTGTAGCGATTAGGGGGAAAAAAAAATCCATAATCTTTATTAAAAGTTCTTGGAATCTGTTTTTTTGTTTGTTTTATTATTATTATTTTTTTAACCAGGGATTGAGCCCAGGGATGCTTTCCACTGAGGCACATCCGCAGCACTTTTTTAATATTTTGAGTCAGCGTCTCACTGAGTTGCTTAGGGCCTCACTAAGTTGCTGAGGCTGGCTTTGAACTCGCAATCCTCCTGCCTCAGCCTCCCAAGCCGCTGGGATTACACCTGATTTGGAATCTGTTTCACATGAATGTTCAGATAAGTGTCCACTGATATGCTTTCTTGCATTCTTGCCCCTTTCCCTCCTCACAAACCTACAGGGTAGGAAGTGTCATATGAGGAAATAGAAGTTCCAGAAGAGTAAGGACTGGCACGAAAACACAAATGGTTGGGATTGGAGCCTTGGACTTGGGCTGAGGGCCCTCAATCTCTTGTTAAGTGCCTCACATCTGCATTTTTGTACCTTTCGAGAGCCTTCTACCTAGTCAAACAGAGGGGACACCCATAAGTACCCTGCTTGGTCAGCACAGAGAGGAATCTGATACAGACAAAGAGACCTCAAGGTCTTTCCCTTCAAAGGAGGCACCTGACATGTGGAGAATTCTAATATTTACACAGTGGTTTGTGACATACAAAGAGCTTTCTCCTTTCATTGAATCCTCCAAAGAGTCCCATGAAGAAGGTAAGGCAGGTATTACTATTCACAATTAACAGATGAGGAAGCCGAGGCTCAGAGAGGAAGAATGACCTCTGATGGTTCCAGGATCACCACCTCCTGACCTTCTGCATCTAAAATCTGTGTTTTCCCCACGATGTTGGTTGGGTCATGGTAATATTGGCACAAAGCAGCCCAGGTACAGGCCTAAGACACAATAGGACACTCTAATTTCCACTCCCCAGGTCATGCTTGGGTGATAGAGAAGCTCTTTTCTCTTGGACCTCGTCCCCATCACTCCACTCCTCCTTATGAAAAGGTGCCCAGAAAGAGCCCACTCTAGAGTTAGGAACCTCCACCCACTTAATATTACCTTGTGTCTCCCCCACCGATGTCTCCTCTCCTCTAGTCCAAGGGTTAGAACAGTAGACCTTGCCCCAGCTCTGTGTGGTGTGCCTGGTCAGGAGCGCTGTCCAGGCCTTGGGCACAAGAGTGGCCCCTCAGCTTCACACTAAGAGATGACCAAGGTATCCTTTTATGCCCTGGTGACCAGACACAGGCTGCATACAGGGATGCTGAGGCAACAGCCAAGATTTATTGAGCATGCACTGTGTGCTGAGCCCTGTGGCGAGTTTCTGGCCCTGCTGGGATGAACGAGGCTCAGTTCCTGCTCTAAAGGAGTTGGTTAGATGAGGGGAGATGCAGACATGTATGCACTTATCTCTCTACTAGACACAACCGAGTAGGCTTTGTAGTAAGTGATGTGCTAATTGCCTTACATAGCATCTCATTCGCTCCTCGTGATTGTCCATGAGACAGGATTTTTTCCCCCAACTTTCTAGTTTTCATAGCTGATGCTCAGAGTGCTTGTTGCTGCTCATCCTGAGTTGAGATTCAAATGCAAATATTTTCTATACCAGCCAAGAGAGAGGTGTCATAGAAATGTCAGGAGTCTGATCTGTTTCTGAAATCTGTCTCTGCTGCTTCCTAAACGTAACCTCGGGCAAGTTGCTGCTCTGAACCATGGTTTCTTCATTTGTTAAAATTTGTCTAGAAATTGGCAGGACAGATAATTCATGCAAGGCACCTGGCACACTCAATAAATAGGAGCAAATCTTAATAGAAATAAAGGGACCAGCCAAGTTCTTTGGGAGCTCAGGGCCCTTGAAGGGTAAGTAGAATTTTTTTATTGAGGAAAAATCAGAGAGCATTTCAGACCGAAAGAATAGCTGAGCAAAAGCTTGAAGTCGCATGAAGAGAGGTAAAGTGGGTGGAGGGCAAGATGGGCTGTGTGGACCATTGAGGGATCTTACTAACAATGATGTTAGAAAATAGAGTCAGGCTGATGGCAACAGATGTTTAATGCCAGGCCTAGACCTCTGAACTTGTCTCCTTAGGTCAGGAGGAATCATCTCTGAAAGTTTTCAAGGAGGTATATACCATTATTTAACTTAATTTTTCAAAAGAATACTTATAACACCAATGACTACAGTGGTGCCTGTTTATTGGGTGCTTATATCCACTGCTAAGATTTACAGCATTTTATTTGATCCTTAAATTACCTGAAGTTACTCTTATTGTCTGCATTTTACAACACAGAGTGAAATGATTAACTGATTAAACGTTACCTGACTTTTCATCTTTGGGAAGTCTGCATTCAGACTGTGTGTAGGCAATTGATTAAAACTTTCTGTGTCTCAGTGTTCCCATCTTTAAAATGGGAATAGAGATCGCATCTATCTAACAGGGAAGTTGTAAAGAATAAATGAGTAAATATGAAAAGCAATTAGAAGATAAGCTGACAATAAGCTCTTCATGATTTCTAGCTATGAGGATGATGATTTCCCCAAGAGGCATAGTTAGAGAGAAAGTGACCCAGTGGGTTTTTTTGGTGGAGACCCCCACTGGTGGAGACTCTTGCGTTCTGCAGGCAGGATGTGGGGGAAGGTCTATTAGTAGGTCAGGAGCAGTTTAAAAAGAAAAGAAGTTTGAGCACCTCAATTCTATGATTTGCATTAATTATGACATGCATGTGCCCCCATAGTAATATTCTATGTGCATTATAAAACTAATGCAAAAATAAAAAGAGGGCATTAACATAGATATGAAAACTAGCTCTAAGGTTTTCCTTCTTCCTTTCCATGTATCATCTTGTGCACCCCCACCCGGAGACCCCTATTCTCAAGGAGAAAAATACTACATTTTATTTTACTTTTAGATAAACAAAAACCTGGTTAGAAGTTAGCAGATAGCTGTCTCTTGTGAATTTTTTAAGGTTCAGAAAAAAAATAAGAGGAAATTGATTAGAGGTGTAGGATGAGGGCAAGGGGAAAAGGAAGACAAGAAGAGGAAGAGAATGAGAGAGATAAGAGAAATAAGCTTTTGTAAAAGGTGAGAGATAAAAGGGAGGGAGAGAAGAAAGGAAAAAGAAATAAGTAAAAGGAAAGAAGAAAGACAGGGGGAGGGACGGAGGGAGGGAGAGAGGGAGATAGAGGCAGAAGATGAGAGTGAAGTGTCTCCAGATGCCACTGAGTCTGGTGGTGCCTGTGCCTCCAGCCGGCCTTTGCTCTGGACCCCTGTGCCCTGGAGGAATGTTCTGTCACAGTCTATAGGCTGGACCTTGGCCTCTCTCCACATGTTCAGAACCAGCAGCTAATGAAGTGGCTGTGGCTTTCTGGTCCATGTCTTTTAGCCTATAGCGGGTTCCCCTCCGAGGCCTCCCTTCCCGTGGTGTCCCGAGTGATGTAGAGCTTGACCTTTTCCCATCACCGTCCTGCACACCTCATTAACTTCTCCTTGCAGCTGGAGGTGGCCATGATGGAGCAGAAGAACTGCCAAGTTCTTCAGAGAGCAGAGCTGTGCCCAATTTCCCAGAAGCTTCTGACCCAGAGTTCTCCCCTGCAGGGCATGGGAGGTGACCTGGTTTACAGAGCCTTCAGAGGAAGTGGAGAAAAACGTGTTCCAAGCTCTTAGAGAACCCTGAGCACTCTTTTCTTTTTAGATCCTTGCTATTAAAGGAAAAGACTGAGCGCTGAGGCTAGGGGCTTCAATGTAGAACAAGTCAAAGGTTGCAAAATAAAGTAATACCCAAATATGATACAAAATAACACAAAATAAAAATGCAAGCGATACTTAACACTTACAAAATTTTTATTTTGCATTTGAACCGGACCTGGACCAAGAGGCACCGTGATATTGGTTGTTATTGGATGAATGAATGGTGACTTTTCACAATGATCTCATGAAAAGTGGGCAGGGGGCTGGGATTGTGGCTCAGCGGTAGAGCGCTCGCCTAGCACGGGCGGGACCCAGGTTCGATCCTCAGCACCACATAAAAATAAAGGGATTATGTTGTGTCCATCTACACCTAAAAAATAAATATTAAAAAAAAAAAAGAAAAAAAAAGTGGGCAGGGACTTCATGGAACTAAGGACACCAAGAAGTGAAGGGCCGAAGGTCATGCAGAGAGTGAGTGGCACTAACTCCTGTCCCCTGGGGTCACCCGGGCACTGCTTCCATGAGTCCTTTGGTTTCCTGAGGGAAGATCTGTCACTTGCCTGGGTGTTCTGGTGAAGTCATTCCTTTAGAACAGCGGGGTTTAGTTCAAGTACTCTGAGCACCTGCAAGAAGATAGGCCCAGTGTCGGGTGTGAGGTGGGTTGCAAACCACAAAGCTGGCCTCTGCCTCTAGAAATACACAACCTGACAGGCACCCTCCAGAACAGTGACAGCTGCAGTGACCTGCAAGCCAGTTGTTTTTTATCATTTGTTTCCTTGTCTCCTTATTGAATATTTTTCTAATCTATATAAGCATTCACCTAAAGAAAAAAGACATTTTTTTTTAAGTTACAAAACTAACAAACATAGAAGAGACGTTGACACATCCTTGTTTATAGCAATTTTATCCACAATAGCCAAAATGTGGAAGCCACTCAGATGTTCATTTTCTGACGAAAGGATGAACAAGATGTGGCCTACACACGCATTGGAATATTACTCAGCTTTATAGGGAATGAAATTCCCACACATGCTACAACACAGATGCCCTGTAAGAACATTATGCTAAGTGAAATAAATCCAAAAGGACAAACATTCTAAGATCCTACTCAGATTGGGGTAAGGCAAGGCAAAGTTCCCTGAGTTTCTAATCTCTGATTCCTGGCTACGTTTTCTTTTTGGTATAGACTTGAATGACTATTGCCAAGATTTCGTATGCCTTTCTTCCTTTCCTCGAAGAAATCTTTAGTGCTCCTGCCAGATGTGTGGGTAGATCATGCTTTCTTTTTTTTTTTTTTTCTCTGCCACGGTTGGGAAACTTATATAAACCATCTCATAATTCTGCAGCAAAAAATTCTTTTTCCATTTAATCCAATTCCAAAGTCTTTCTCCTGCCCCTTAATAAAATTACAATGTCGTCCATGCAACCTGGGCCCGAACAAGAGGCACACAATTTTTTGAAGTTTAAAAGTTATTTTTAAGACAACACTTACTACTGGGGAGAATTTCTTCTGTGTCTTGGAAAAGTTGTTCACACACACACACACACACACACACACACACACCTCTTCCCAACTTTCAATGAATTGTATAAATAACAAGTGTGACTTTAATCATGAAAGTGGGCCACTTTTTTAGGTTGTCTTTTTTTTTTTTTTTTTTCTAAAAAACTATCTCCGGGAGGCCAGTTTTGGTTTTGTTTTTCCTCCCGATCCCTGCTGACTGACCAAGGCCTTCAAGCTGTTTACACGGGAGAGCTTTAGATATGGTTATTTGTATGGCATTGTATCAAGGCCTTCAAATATTTGCCGGGAGGTTTGGTGGAAAATGTCTAGACCAGGGTAAACACTGCAGGCCCCAGAGGAATCCCTTGAGCTCAAGCGACCATTCAAGAACCCTGCTCTATCCTGTGGTCATCACAAGGAAACCCTCTGGACTTTTGTCAGGCTAGATGAACCCATCCAAGGGTCCAAGTCCATAAAAGATCTTGATCTCACTAAGATCAGTTCCTTCATTCTGTGTCTCGGAGAGGTAGGTGGGAAAGCCGTTGACTCAAGAGTCTAGGGCTTTAATACCAACCCTAGATCTGCTACTTGCTGGGTCACGCTGGCAAGTGAATGGTTCTCTCTGGGCTCTGGTTTTCTTAGTTTTAATTGAAGGGGGTTGAGCAAAATGATCTCTGAGATCCCTTTCTTGGATAGTTTGTCTGTCCCTTAAGTGAATCTCAGGTAGTGGTGGAATCAAGTCTGCAGCAGAAGGCACCCAAGAAAAGTTAAGATGAAGAGTCTCGTTTCAGGAAAGCTCGATTGCATGTTTAAACCTCATTATATTTCCAGCTCCTAGAAGTTTCCTAGGAGTTCATAATCTCTTGGAGTATGTAGGGTGACTGCAGGCAAATGGGTGATAAATCCTTTATGGATAACACATTATAGCCCAGGATGAAATAACATCACCTGTGTTTCCAGACTTGGAGGCCACCCTAAGTTTTTGTATAGGTGACCACACACTTCAAACAAATACACCATAATAAACCAGTTACTTTTATGTCTGACAAGAACTATAACATCTTGAGCTCCTACTGTATACTGAAACCTTTGCTAGATGATCTAAAAACCTTGAGAAGCCCCATTTGACACATGAAGGAACCAGATTCCAAGAGGCTGAGAAACATGCTCAATATCATGAAGCTCTTCAGAGTTTCCAAACTCAGCTTTTTTGTTTTCGACTTTGTTTTGTTCCGGAGCCTGGCCTTTCCCTGGACATCCCACCTCTGGGTGTGATGGTCTGCATTTTTCCAAAGCCTGTTAATACACCCAGAGTTTGAAGTTGGGTAGGTAGATGCACAGAGGGTGTAAGGGCTGAAGAAGGAGGCGTGGGCCTTGAAGCCAGGCGTCCCGTCAGAACACCGGGGCTTCTCCTGATCTTGCCACCATGCTCATGCCACATGCTTTGGCTGACACAGTTTTGTTTGTTTGTGGTGCTGGGGATCCAACCCAGGGACTCTGTCACATCCTCAGCCCTGCTGACCTGGTTTGTAAGATGTTTGGATGCCCCATGGGGCAGACGGGCCAACCCACTCCTGGCCCATTCTTTATATACAGCTTTCTATTTTCTTTTTCACACTCCTGCTTCTCCTGCCATCTCTCCTGTAAGGGGCAATTACATCTTTCCACATGTTCGTGCCTCCAAACAAGGACTCATGCTTTTCTCTTATACCTTCATCAACCTCTCTCGGTGCGTCGGTGACTTCTTCAATATTAATGCAGGATCTGCCCACTTCTTGGCCCCTCCATTGGCGTCCCCTCATGCATCTTTCCTATCTTTACATCTTGTCCCTCAGTTTCTTCCCTAGCCACACCCCCCGGAAGTCTATTCTCCCCACAGTAGCCAGAGGGATCCTGTTAATTCAGAAGTCAGATCATGCTCTTCTCTGCCGATAGACTCCAATGGCTTCCCACCTCACTCAGGGCAAAAGCCCTATGTGGGGGCTTCGCTGACTTCAGCCACATGGCCTTCTTGATATTCTTAGACCACTCCAGACCCATTCCTGCCCCAAGGCCTTTGCACTTGCTGTTTCCCTGCCCTGGGACTCTCTTCCCCAGATATCTGCATGGCTTGTTTCTCACCTCTCTCAAGTCTCTACTAATTTGTCATCTTCTCAGTGAGGATTTTCCTGCTTACCCAGCTCATCTCCTACTTGATGTCCCTTAGTCCCTGGCTTTTTTTTTTTGTTTTTAATCACCACTTGACAAACTATGTATTGAACCAATTAATTTTGTTTGTCATTTGTCTCCCCAATTGGAATGTAAGCCCCACAAAGGCAGGGGTTATTTTGTGGGAGAAGAGCCTGCAGTTCATTCACTGCTGTAACTCTAACACCTGGTGTTTCGGTGCTTAGTAGCTCTCCACAATATTTTTTTTTTTTTTTGGTACTGAGGATTGAACCCAGGGGCACTTAATCACCGACCCACATCCCCAGCCCCTCCCCTTTTTTTGGTGGTGCTGGGGAGTGAAACCAGGGCCTTGTGCATGCGAGGCAAGTACTCTACCAACTGAGCTATATTCCCAGACCCTCCCCAGCCCTTTAAAAAAATTTTATTTTGAAACTGGGTCTCACTAAGTTGCTTAGGGCTTGCTATGTTGCTGAGACTAGCTTTGAACTCATGGTCCTCCTGCCTTGGCCTCCAGAGCTGCTGGGATTATAGGCGTGCACCACCAGGCCTGGCCACAAGTGAATTTTATGAATGAATGATGAATGAAACTACCTTGTTCCCTGACAGGTGCCTGTCTCAGCCCTGAAGTGCCTCATCTCTTCCTGATCTGCAGAGCATATCATTTTTATCTCAGTCACATGATCACTTTTCCCAAGTGTGGTACCACCCCTCATTCATCACAGCTCTTCATCTGAGCCCAGTTTCCACCTAAGAAGTTCCCCCACAGCCAAAAGCTTGTGTGATGAGCTGCGGTTGAGCTCATCCTGTAATCTATGAATTAACAGGGACTTTCATGCAGGCACCACTCCCACTCCCCCTTAAGCTCCTGCCCTCACAGACCACCCACACTCAGCCTTAGGAATTCGTCAGCAGTGGAGGTCAACCGTTCCGTTTATTGAATATTAATTATTCAAATGCATCTTGTTATATGGGGAATTTTCAACCAGCAATGAAATGAAGGTGAATTGGGATGAAGAGAAAGCCTGCAAATGACCTACCGGAGCAAATGACCTCGAAAGATCCCCCAAGTTTCTGGGTTGAAGAGAGCACAGAAGAACAACGTGCAATTTGCAAAGGAGTCATGTATCCACGTTTCTTCGTGACCTATTGAATAATTGAGGTGTCCTTCACAATTTCTTTAGGGAAAATGTTGTTGATCCAAAAAGAAGCGTGGTGGGCTGGGGTTGTGGCTCAGCGGTGGAGCGCTCGCCTAGCATGTGCGAGGCCCTGGGTTCAATCCTCAGCACCACATAAAAATAAATAAGTGAAATAAAGGTGTTGTGTCCAACTACAACTAAAAAATAAATATTAAAAAAAAAAAAGGAAGCGTGATCTTGCAGTGGAGGAAATAGCCCCACGGAGAGGGTTGGTGATTGTCCAGAGACAGCGGCACCACAATCAGTTCACCCTTTGTATCAAGGAACGTTCACCTGTGTCTACCTGAAATGTCTCAGATAGTCTGCGACGGGGTATGTCATCATGGAAGTTCCCACCACTGAGAACAAGAAAGAGAAGTGGAACTCACCCACTCTGCTCCAACCCCAAACAGTGTTGAGTCAAGGTGAGAGCAGAGCACACAGAACTGGGAAGCAGTTCAGAAGTGACATTGGTGCCCCAGCTGGAATGGTCCTTAGAGGTCATCCAGAGCAACCTTTGAGGTCATCTGCACTTGGGTAGTTTGAGGGGTGGAGAGGACACCGGACTCTGGAGCCCCGGACACATCGGGAGCTAGTGACCGGGAAGGAGCCAGAACTCTCCCAGTTGGAGTCTCCACAAGGTGGTATGTCCAGGGCCCTCAGTAAAACTGGGGGAGGTGTAATCCCACCTGTAATCCCACCTACTTGGAGGCCAAGGCAGGAGGATCGCCAGTCCAAGGCCAGCCTGGGCAACTTAGAGAGACCCTGTCTCAGAATAAAATGAAAGAGCCTGGGATGTGGCTCAGTGGTGTGACCCTGGGTTCAATCCCCCACACTGAAAGAAAAACAATGACAGCAGCAACACAAAAAAAAGCCCTCAGTGACATGCTGGTATCACACCCTCGTGTTCCAGATGAGAAGACAGAGACTCAGAAGGTAGAAAGAGCAGTGAGGCCAAGGAAGACTTAGGAGGCCAAAGAATATACTTAAAAATGGACCTTTGCCCCTTTGGCTTCTCTTGAGTTTACTTAAGCAGGGCTTTTGGTTCTTTTTCTTGGAGTAACTTATACATTGATTTCGTCTAGTCTCTCAGGAACTGGCCCTTGTGAACTTGAACAAACAAATGCCTAAATTCACTGAACCAAGTTAGTTTCTTGTACTGTCCCTTCTGTTCCATGCCAGTGTTTCTGTGCAGAATGAGGGTCAGTGAGGGACAGAGGTGCAATGAACTCCCCCAGAGCCACAGCTTAGCAGTGAAGAAAAGAGGACCCTCTGACCCAGGACAGCCTCCCCAAAGCAGACTATCCCAGTGACCTTGACACACAACAGGTGCTTAGCAATCCTGTGTGGGACTCCCACTTAGCTGCCATCCTGGGAACCTCATATGGAGTTATGCTTGAAATTGTGCAAAAGTCAAGACACATGCCTGTGATTTTTTTCAGGGGTTGAACTCAGGGATGCTCAATCACTGAGCCACATTCCCCACATTCCCTATTTTATTTAGAGACAGGGTCTTACTGAGTTGCTTAGGCTCACCATTGCAGAGGCTGGCTTTGAACTCGCGATCCTCCTGCCTCAGCCTCCCAAGCCGCTGGGTGCCACAGCACACAGCTCATGCCTGAGATTTTTACTCTTTCCCTGGAGGGCCTTGACATCTCACCGGGAAGCCAGATCTATCACACAGGACACATAATGGACAAAATTCAAGACCCTTTCCCTTTCTGTGACATTAATAGGATTGCAGGGAGGGGACATAGAAGCAGCTTCTCTTCATCATCATGACAATGTAATAACAAGAATATAACAACAACAACAACAACAACTGACTTTCTTTGAGCAGTTCCTGTGGTTACTCCTGGGAACATGCTAAGCACGTCACAGGTATTGTCTCATTTAATCTTCAAAATGACCCTGCCAGGTGGCACCAATATGATCTCCTTGCCCAAGGTCATATAGCTCTCGGCCAAGAGCCAGAATTTGAACCCAGGCTCTTCTTAGTCCAAAGCTGTGTGCTGAGTGTTGTCCCCCAGCCCATGCTCAGCCTCTGCCCCACCTTGGCCTCTGTGGGTACATGGTTCCTTCAATTTATGACTCCATCTATTAAGTTTTCTCTCCTCATGCTCTGGTCACCACGTTCTGGACCAGATCAGGAGTTCTCAGGCCTCCACAGAACAGAGTCTAGATGAATGGAAGAGAAAGGGGACTTGTCCAGTCTCGGGGCCGGCTTGCTTCCACCCCACTGCAAATGAAGGACACAAGTGAAGCCTGCCCCCACATCATCAGTGAGTTGGAAAACTTGAGAACCTGCCATTCCCACTTTGCATATGTCACCCATGCTTTCCCGTGGCTGACCTTGCTCTCCTGACATCTGTCTTAAGAGCTAGGGATAAATCAATTCTGAAGCTCGGGTTGCCAACTCTCCTTGATTGATCAGGAGACTCCCAGTTCCAGAAGGAATCATTCCCCCCCCCCCCCACTAGGCCTGGTTAGACATCACTGCTCCTCCTTGTGGTCCTGCCGGGGAATTGCAGTTTTCCTGTTCGAAACCACTGCAGGGCTCCCAGCATAGAAATTGCAATTTCATCGTGCTCCCTGGGGATGGATTCTAACCCAGGTCCCACTTCTCTTCTCATTCCGTCGTCTCCCAGAGTGGAAGAATGTAAACTGACATGCCAACTTGATTCCTTCAAGTCAGCACCATCCATTGAAAGTAAGATCCCCCTGGTATCACTCCTGCTACCACTACAACTACTACCAGAGACTGACTGTGTGCCTGGCTCAGGGTGTTTTACGTATATTATCTCATTTAATCCCTACAACCATCCTTGAAATTAGGAAGAATATCATCCCTGTCTTTCAGATAAGATAATGAAGACTTGGAAAATCCTGTGAATTGTCAGGGTTCACACTGCTGGTAAGGGGTGAAGTGGGATATGAATCCAAACTGTCGGGTGCCAGAGCCCCGTGCACTTCACCACAATGCCAAATGGCCTTCCCGTGGGAGAACTGACAATGGCTTTGGTGTAAGGGAGACCAGACTTGGAATCCACACCTAGTGAGGTCATCAGGCAAGTTAGTGTTAGTCTTATCTGGGTTTTTCGCTTGCATGTACAGGTTCTTTTGAGGATTAAATGATATGATGTCTATAAAACATGTAATAGCTGGGTTCAATCTCCAGTATAGCAAACAAAGCAAAACCAAACCAGATCAAAACAGAAACTAAACCAAAATAAATCAAAACCCAAAACCAAGCAAACATATAACAGAAAGACTACACACAGTCCACCCTGGCTCCTGTGGAGCCTAAGGGACATTCTACCCTGTGACTTTCCTCCCCCAGTCAATAATGCGACCTTGAAGGATGAGCCACTCCCCACTGAGGCCACACAAACTCCTCATTAATCACTCAAGTATTTATTCATACAATCACTGATTGAGCACCTATTATATGCTAAGCATAGTGCTTGGGCCTGGGGATAAGGAAAGCAGATTTGGTCACTGTCCTTGTGGAGGGGACCCTCCTGGGGTTTTCTCCAGGAAGAAATGGGCAGTCAAAGCACCCAGCACCTGGTGCATTTGGAAAGGGAGGTGAAACAAGGACATCAATGACTAGACCCAATGAAGATTGGACAGGTGATGAGTACTGTAATCCCAGCCACTGAGGAGGCTGAGGCAGGAGGAATGGAAGGTACAGGCCAGGCTAGGCAATTTAGAGATACCCTGTCTCAACTATTATTATTAGTAGTAGTATTTGGATTCCTGGGATGAAACCAAAGGGAGCTTAACCTCTAAGCCACATCTTCAACCATTTTTTTTTTTTATGTTTTATTTTGAGACAGGGTCTCATGAGGTTGCTTACAAGCCTCGCTAAGTTGAGGCTGACTTTGAACCTTTGATCCTCCTGCCTCAGCCTCCCAAGCTGTTGGGATTACAGGCATGCGCCACCACCCCTGGCATCTTGTCTCAAAAGCATAAAAAATTATTTAAAAATAAATGTCTAAGAGAGAGAGGAATGGATAGTCAAAAGAGAGAAAGCTCCCATCAAAAGAAAGAGAAACCCCATTGGTAGACAGATGAAGCAAAGTGCGGTGGCGCCTTATCAGTGGGAAGCCATTGACCCTCCTGCTCGTACTTTACAACTTAGTACTTCTGATAACTAGTTATTTTCTCAAAGAAGCTTCATGAGAGAGGGCGAGCCCTGGATTTTAGAGGTTCCTCTAGAACTGGTAACCAAGGTAAAAGAGCTCCCGGGTTAGCCAGAGGCTGTGCTGGACTCCAGTTCTCACCACTGAGAGTGGGGTCCCCATTTCACAGACAAAAATGTTGAAGTTCAAGGACGCTCAGTGACTTCCTCAGTTACTGAATGCAGAAATCTAAATGCAAAACTGGATTCACCGGGTTTCAAAGGCTGCATTCGATCAGAGGCCATGTTACCTCTTTCTTCTACTGAAAAGGCAGGAGGCCCAGTGAACTTCCACTCAGGCCTGATCACGCGGGTGGGGGGCTGCGTGAAGGAGGCAGCACCCAATGTCACCTACTGTTGAGAGAAACAGACCAAACAAAGAGCCTCTGTGTGGCAATGTGGGAGCAGGCAGAGCACAGGCAGATCTGAGCCTGAATCTCTGTTGGGCAAGTTTTTAATCCTCTTTGAGCCTCAGTTTCCTGATCTGTAAACCAGTAGCATCTATCATCAGGCTGTATACTAAATCCATAGGGTTGTCTTAAATCAGTCAGTACAGGAGGAGCTCCCCTAGGGACAGATATACAGTAAGCACTCAATGCATGTTGATAACTATCAATATCTTTTTTGCTAGGAGAAGGGCCGACGGCATTTAAGGTTCTTTTCTTCTAGAGTCTGACAGAATCTTGGCCATGGTGCCCCTGACCTGTACAGTCAAGTGGGTGTTTCATGAGCTTATGAATCTTTATAAGGTTCTATTTTTGCAATTTCATGCAGTGCTTCAGTGCCTTGGAAGTGTCAGCTTCTGACCTGTCAGCTGGCCAGGCACTTCCCCTAGTCACTGGTTGGTTTTCTCCTGAGGGTTGAGGTGGTTTGGTTCTCTCCCCCTCTCCTCTGCCATTTGCATTGTGATGCAATTATTCTAACATCCTCCTACCTCGACTGAAAAAGACCTACCAGGGATTCCCTCCTGGGTGCTCAGCAACCCCCAGGGGAACTTGTGGTTTCAGCAAGGTGCAGACATCATGAAACCGAAACCGAGAGAGAAGAACCAGCAGGGTGGAGAAGTTACTCAAAGGTAGGAGAGAGAGAAACATTCACGTGCTTGTGTTAAGCTCAAGTCAGTGGGCAGATCAATATGTTTTCTTCTTTCTGTTTTTTTTTTTTTTTTTTTGGTACTGGGGATTGAACTCAGAGCACTCAACCACTGAGTCACATCTCCAGCCCTTTTTTATATTTTATTTAGAGACAGGGTCTTGCTAAATTGCTGAGGCTGGCTTTGAACTCATGATCCTCCTGCCTCAGGCTCCTGAACTGCTGAGATTACAGACTTGCACCTGGTCTCTCTCTCTTTTTAAAGGTTGTTCTTAAGACAGTGGTGTAACAACATTTAAGGAAATACAAATAGAATAAATCCCCTTCTCCTTCCCTGGCCACCAAATGTTTCTCTACGATATTCCTCTGTGATCATCTTCAGTATATATATATATATAATTTTTTAATAGATATCAGAGATTGAATCCAGGGGTGCTTTACCATGGATCCACATTCCCAGCCCTTTTTATTTCTTATTTTGAGACAGGGTCTCGAGATGTTGCTTACAGCCTTGCTAAGTTGCTGAGGCTGACCTTGAGCTTGCAATTCTCCTGCCTCAGCCTCCCAACCGCTGAGATTATAGGCGTGCACCACCATGCCTGGCTTTTAAAGATGGCAATTCTAATCATAGTAGGTTTCATTTGGGCTCCTTCCCTCTTCCCAAATGATATTTCAGGAAGGCTGTTTGGACATTGTTGCACCTTCTGCATGCTCGTCATGGAAGCTATTCATCATGGTCCATTCCTGAGACTTGCTTTTCCAGGGTCTTGGTCCCAAGTAACCCCTGAGGTGAGTGGAACAGGCAGGTATGCAGGGATGTCACAGTCACAAAGCCTCAGGTTCCAGCCTTGCTTCTGCCACTGACTACACATGTGACCTTGACTTAGTTACTGCTTTGTGCTTCAAGCCTCAGTTTGCACATCTGTGAAGCCGGGGTAAAGCGAGGTGGCAGAGCTGCTGGGAGGTTGAGAGGTGAAGTATATAAAGAACTGGCCCAGAATTTCTCCAGCAAATGGTGGCTGTTATAGAGATGTGGTATCAGTCACCTTGTTGATGGGTTGTTGGGTCGTTCTCAGGAGTATCATAGTGAACGTCTTTTACAACTTTTCTTCTCCTTTTGTTTAATAATAACTTCCCAGGGATAAGATTATTTAGTCCAAGGAGATGGACTTTTTTTTTTTTTAAGGAAAAGGAGAAAGAAGTTTTATTGCTTTGTTAGCAAAAGAGAATCACAGGAGACTAGAGTCCAGAGACGCTGATCTGCCCATCAAGGGGAACAGGGCTTCTTTTGTTTTTGTTTTGTTTTGTTTTGTTTTTTAAAGATGCTTCAAAAGCTACATCCTAGGTGTTCTCTGTCCGGAGTTATGTTCACTTGTTAATTTGGGGGATAGTCATTTCTTAGATCTCCTGGTGCCATTCCTTCTGGTGTCTGAATTACTTTGTTCTTGGATACAGACATTTCTGTGGGTTTTGATATGCATTGCCAATTTGCTTTCTGGAAAAAGAATGCAAATTCACCTAGTCCTTGCCAATGTAACTGATATGTGATCCTAAGCTCGCGGCCAAGGAAAGTGTGGGACTAGTACTGCTAGCATTATAGTTCAGTATTAAGCATGTTCTTTAGGATCCAAGATCCAGCAGTTTGCAGAGTCAGGGGTTTGAAGACACTATGGAAATAAAGGAACTGAGGCGGGATAGACTTACAGAGCAGCAAAAGGAAGACATTCACCCCCTGGATATACTCCATCAGGGCTCAAGTTCTTGATGGGAAAACATAACTCTTCCCAGATTTATTTCTGGCTTAAAGACTAAAATGAAATTTCTGCCTAGAACTTGCATTTATAATCAACTCTTTCTCTTTATTCACTGCTTCTCCCCCACCTGCCTTGGGAATTTATTAAATTGTTAAAAACAGTTCCTCTACTCATCTAATCTTGCTTTTTAAACACATTGAAGCTTGCTTTTTATAACACATGGTTGGTCTGTGTATCTCATTTAGCCAGTCAGTAAACTCTGGAGCACAGATTCCATTTTCTTATTTGGGAGGCTGTGGAGATCAGTGCTGTGGTATTTTCAGGTATACTGTGTGGGTTTTTTGTTTGTTTGATTCTAGGATTGAACAACTCAGGGACATTCGACCACTGAGCCGCATCCCCAGCCCTATTTTGTATTTTATTTAGAGACAGGGTCTCCCTGAGTTGCTTAGTGCCTCGCTTTTGCTGAGGCTGGCTTTGCCTCCGGAGCCACTGGGATTACAGGCATGTGCCGCTGTGCCTGGCTACACTGTATGTTTCATCTCACATCTCGGCAGTGGAGTGAAGCAAACACTGAGTTAGGAATGGCCTGACCTGGGATGCAGGGACTAGATCTCTCATTGCCTCACAATGTGAGAGTGGCAAATCCCTACTCCTTTCCCCAATTCTGACGCCTTCCATCAGCCATGGTGACCATGTGGTTGGTGATTGTTGGTTTGCAGCTCTTGAGCTTTGATGAATCTGTTCTGAAGTTCTGGTGACAATACGCCAAGGGGATTTTAATGAAAGAATCCATCTCCACATTAAAAAAAAAAAAAAAATTGCTTCTAAAATACCCTATGGGTAATTGCAGGTAAGGTATCCCTTCCCCTTGCTGGGCCTGAGTTGATTTAGACAACTGCTCGGGTGCCTTGCCCTATGAAAAGCCCTCCCTTGCCCTCACCCCATGCTAAAGTCAAGGGTTGTTATAATTCTGCTGCACTGACCACTGTTCTGCTCTGACCTTGCACTTGGGTACCTGTGGATTTTATTGTCTTCCACTCAGCTTAGCTGCTTTCCTCTGTCCATCTTCTAGAAAGAAAAGATTAAATATTCAGAGTTGGGGAGCTGGGCCCCCATCAACACAATTTATATGGCCTTCAGGAGGACTTCTTTCTCATGTTTATTCTCTTTCTCAGTCTATTTCAAAGAGCCATTTGGGGAGCTCATGGTCAAATTGGGTGTGTGCATCCCACTGGGGACCAGTGCAGGCCCCAGCACCTGTGCAGCTCTGGGCTCTCGGGGGACTCCATCTGAGTTTCTCTCGTAGGAAGTGACTGTGATCTAAAGGCCCTAGATACTGTTTCTAGCTCACATTCATTGCCAGTAAGAGAAAAATACCCAGGGCCATCTACTTAAATGTATGAAAAGTTCGTATTTGTTTTTCCTCATTAAGAAAAAGTAACACCACCACCAGGTGCATGGTTTCAGAGTAGCAGAGTGAAGGTCTGACACTAAGCAGTGCCAGCCACAGGCAGGAAGATTCCCAGGCAGATGGCCAGCCCTTGTCCTTGCAATTCCCCCTCTCCCAACACCACTCCAAGAATTCAGGCATTCACAGCTTTTCTAGGTTAGATTCCCCAGGGCAGGTGGGCATGGAGGGGCCGGGGAAACTGAAGCCTGGGCCAATGTAATCTGATTAAATGATCTGGTTCGGTTATGGCCCCAAATGCTGTAGCATCATTTGTGGGTACATGAGAGGATGGATTCCCCCAGCCCATGACTGCAGGAGACTGTCTTGAGGATTCAGAAATAGCATTGTTCTGGAATCTTCCAGTTAATGAGACAAACTGACATGAGCTAATATAAAAATATAGATTAAGTAAAACAACAACTTGTTTTCTTTTTCCCAAATACATTATCGAACTTGAAAGAAAAAAAGAAAGAGGGGTCTCAAATTCAGATTTGATCTGGGTGCTGGAAAGTAAATTTTTGGTACCCAGTGAAGGCATACAAGAGAAACTTTGAGAACAGAGAAAAATGGGAATATGGAGTGGGTTCCAGGGGTTACCCTGATAAAGAATGGTAACTGGAAAATTGCCTACTAGCCTAGGGAATTTACTAAGAGAACAATACCCACTGGGATTCTGGGTGGAAAAATAGACACTCATGCAAACTGTAAGCCCCACCTACCTATAACATGTAGGTGTGAAGTCTGGATTAAGATATACTCAGATAGGGCTGTTTATGGAACTAGTTTAAATTAACAAAATCACTAATACCATTCAAGAGGCCTGTGTGAAACTGCACAAAAGATAATCCCTATGGAAGATGAGCCCACAATAACAGTTATAAACTGTGCTGGGTGTAGCTCAGTGGTAGAGCAAATTCTTAGCAAGGTCTGGATTCAATGCCCAGCACCACAAAAGAAAATAAAAAGTGACAAACTGTACTGAGAAACAAGCACCCAAAGGAGAGTTAACAGAAACAACAAATAGTATTAGTGTCCACAAACTGCAGATAATAGAACATTCGGAAAGAGATTACAAAGCACATGTTTAAAATATTTAGAGAGGTAAAAACAGGCCAAGAATGAAATAGTAAATAAGAATAAATAAATCTACAAAGGTGAATTTTTGTGTTGATGGTGTTAGGGATTGAACCCAGGGCCTCACGCATGCCAGGCAAGTGCTCTACCACTGAATTACAAGCTTTTTTTTTTTTTTTTTTTTTAAGAAAAAAAAATCTTATTTGGAGATCAAGTTGCTGAGGCTGGCCTTATACTTGATCTCCCTGTCTCAGCCCTGCCCCCACTCAAGTAGCAAGCACCACTGCACCCAGATTCCAACACACTTTTAATAGATATCCTGAGAGATTGCCTATAGAAAATGTACAGAGTGCAATATTGAAAAAAATATCCTGGCTTCCAAAAATGAAAAAATTATGAGACCTTAGGTGAAAGTAGTATATCAAGACCCATTAAGCTATGCACTTAAATATATCATAATGAAGCTGATGAAACAACTGAGAGAGAGAGAGAGAGAAGCTACCACAGATAAATACAAACACATTGGTTATACAGGAATCTGTTAGACTGACAGAAGATCTTTTATCAACAACCCAAAGTTCCAGAACACAGTGGAAGTAATCTTTAAAGTGCAAAAGAATAATCATCAATGTAGAAATTTGTACCCAGCTAAGATATTATTCTAGAGCCAGGGGAAATAATGATACTTTCATGCAAAGTGTTTATTTGTTACAAACTCTCAATGAATGATCTAATGAAAGATGCACTAATGAAAGATACATCTAATGAAAGATGCACTTCAGGAAGAAGGGAATTAAACTTAGAGGGAAGGAATGGTTTTGCAAGAAGCAAGATGCAAAAATAAAATAAAATAAAGCATTTTATTAAATGTATATGCTAATGGGTGGGGGTATGGCTCAGTGGTAGAGTATCTGCCTAGCTTGTGCCAGGACCTGGTTCTATTTCCAGCACCACACAACACACACACACAAAAGACAAAAAAACCAACAAAATGAAACAAAAGATACTCCCCCAAATAACAAAAAAGCAAACAACAACAGCAACAGGAAAAAAAAAAATCCTGCTCTATCTAAGTCATCATTGACTATAAAATTTTATAATTTAGCAGGTTTAAAAATAAGATGGAACTAAAAGTTCTGGGATACAATAGGGACTTGGGAAGGACTCAAGTATTCTAAGGTTTTTATATTCTGAGGAAAGAGGATGAAGATACTAATTAACTTTAGACTCGTCAAGACAGATCTTTATATTAAAATGTGAAGGGCTCCTATTAAAAAAATAGAAATAGAATGTAAGACTTCCAAGTGGAAGGAAAATAAAATAGGATCACTTTGCTAGAAGGGAAGGGAGGAGGAAGGAGAGAAAGAGAAAGAGGAAGAAGGAGGAGGAGGAAGAGGAGGGGAAGAGGCACAGAATAAAATTATAGAAACAAGTCCGCAAATATCACTAATTGCAAATATCTAATTGGATGAAACTAAATTTCTGAGCTCACACTTGATACCAGGCACTGTACTATGTACTAAGGATACAAAAATAGATGAATGATAACTTCTGACTTCAGGAAGTTCGTGGTCTAGTAGGGGGTAGGTCGGTGTGAGGATGGGGACAAGCAAAGCAATGATGATGGTAGGTCAAGTGACAAGGCAGCACTGTGAGGCTAAGATGAGGGACATCTAACAGCCCACGGAGGGTCAGACATGGATTTCCAACTGTGCATCCTGAGGGATGATGGGCAAGAAGACAAAAAAAAAAAAAGATGGGAAGGGTGTCCCAGACAAGGGTGACAGCTTGTGCACACGAATGGAACATGGCACATCCTGGTCCCAATCTTCTTTTGTTACGGATGAGGGACTCGAAGTTCAGAAAAGGAAAGGAGACCGTTGTAAATTCACCTGGCTAATTAGTAGCAGGGCCAGGATCTGTGCCCAAGACTCCCATCTCCTTCACATCCCGCTTCTTACTCTGGACCACAGGGCCCTGGGTTTGCAGCAGGAGGTGCGGTGAGACTCCAGCCTTTGAAAATGAGCTTCGAGGGTGCCGGGGTGGGATCTGCCTCTGGCCTCTCCCAGGCTGGAGCCGAGCCAGGAGCGGGGCAGTTTCCAGGACTGAGCTGCCCAGCTCACCCCAAGGAAGCCTCGGCCTCCAGCCTCAGCACCGACGCTGGGTTTAATCATTAACTCCAAGTTCACAGGGCTGGAGCTGGAATGCACAGGAGCCAGGGAGCCAAGAAAACGATGATGGTAGAGGTGGGAAGGAACCAAAGTTTAGAATGGGCTTTTTGTTTGTTTGTTTGTTTCTGAATGGATCTATACTCTGGACTCAGGAATAAAGGCTCTTGCTGTTACTCTCAGTTTTGCTGGGGTTCACACAACATTTTGTTAGCTTGATTTCAGGACTTCAATGTCCAGAGCAGATTGTGATCTGCTATGGCCCTCCCTCTGTAGGGTAAATAGCTGTCCATCGATTGACCCTACTAAACTCATCCAAAGAACTTACCCTGCCTCCCAGGGAGGGAAGGACTCTGGTTTTCATTCTGTCATCCTTGGTCCCTGAAGCCTGAAACATGGTTGGTGCTCATTGAGTAAATGAAGTCCTAACTTTGTCTGAAGGTATCCTAAAGCACATGTCACACACACACACTTTTTTTTTTAATGTAAAAAAATGTAAACTGATTATGGTTTTTAAAATTTATTTATTCATTCATTCATTTTTGTGTGGTGCTGAGGATTGAACCCAGGGCCTCACACCTGCAAGGCAAGTGCTCTACCTCTAAGCTACAGCTCCAACCCCACTGATTGTGTTTTAAAAGCTCAACAGAAGTTCATAACCCTCTTGAGATACTCTGTGGCATCATAAAATATAGAGTCATGATGAGGTCTCCTGGTCTAAAAGAGGTGGAATATTCTTAAAGAGTATACTATTCTCTACTTTACCCCGCCCCCGCCTTTGGATGCCCACAGAGCTTATTTAAGGTGGCTTTGGCATTCCCAGGAGAGAGTTACCATTCAAGCATGAGGCAACATTTTATTGAGGAAACCCAAGCCCCACAGAGGGCAAATTCCACCAGCATAATAAAGGTAACTGCCCCTTATAATTTCTGAAATCTGTAGCCTGCAACTGGAAATACTATTAGCAATAGTGGTGGTAAGTTTGGGAATGCATCTTAAAATGGACTTCTGGATTCCATAGAAGAACACTTCAAATTGGAGCTGAGTGTGGTGGCACATGCCTATCATCCCGGCGACCTGGGAGTCTGAGGCTGGAGGATTGCAAGTTTGAGGCCAGCCAGGAAAGATTAGTGAGACCCTGTCTCAAAATAAAAATTACACCTGGGGATGGAGCTCAGTGGTTAAGTGCCCCTGGATTCAATCTCCAGTATCACACACACAAAAGAAAAAGAAGGAGAAGGAGAGGAGAAAAGAAAAGAAAACAGAAACTTCTATTTGGAAGGTGAGGAGGAGCAGGTGGGCAGGGGGCATCAATGCCTCTGCCTCTTGCTGGTGAGCCCATTTTCTAATCTGTAGAGACAGTTGTGTCTTTTTCACAAGGTACTTGTAAGGATTTGGCATGACAGCATAAAGCAGCTAGGAGATGCTCTATCACAATGCAAATATCTTCTCTTTCCCAAAAGTAGGAATCCTGAGTCTCTGAAGAGCCAGAGATGTGGAGATATACTCTGCTCTTATGAGTGGTGCCCAGTGATTCAGAGCCCCATCTGGAAGGGAAAGAATCACTCTATCCATACTGGCTTAAAATGTGAACATTTGCTTATACTGTTGGTATAGCCGGTGCTGGAGGATGCTGGCAGAACAAACTTCCCTTGCAGGAATAGCTGCTCTCCTGGAAAAGCCAGCTCGCCTGGTTGGAGCTGAGCCAAGATGGTTGATTCTCACCCTGGCAAATTCTACATCATCCTATGGTCCCAAACATCAGGGAAACTGACTAATGTCAGGGAAATTTTCATTTGCAGGTTGGTGGTATATTCAACCAGTTTGCATTCATCTCATTTTAACACCTGTAGTTCCCAGAGTTCTGTATGTTCTTTAAGGTCCTGGCACTTGGTGTTTGTTATGTTAGGAGATGTATCACTCCAGGGAGGATCCCAGGCTTGGATTCCACAGTCAGTCTCAGCACCAATTTAGAGCAAATTGCTTTTGCGAAGGATCAGAAGACTGAGCTGTTCTGGACATGTGATTTCTTTCCCTTTTCCTTTTTAATCTCTCTCCCCTGCCCTAAAAACTAAGATGAAATGAGAAGTCAATTGCCAAGGGAGATCCTCTCCTGGGGCAAATTTCCTGTCTTTGCTTACGGGCACGGAGACCCTGAGGGGAGAGGCCAGTTGCAGGGCACTCTCCCAGAACCAGCCCTGGGGTGACAGGTGCAGGCAGGATGGATTTGTGCATGGGTGGGGGCAGGGAATGAAAAGAAGAGGAGGAGGAAGAGGAGGAGGAAGAAAGACCATGTAAGGGAACCCAAGAGCTTCCCCTCTTCCTCCACCCCACCCAAACCCGAAACTGTCTTCTCCACCAAGCCAGAGAGAAAGAGAGAGAGTGGGAGAAAGAGATGGGGAGGGGGAAATCAAAGAAAATTGCAAAAGTCAATGGCCTGGAACGAGAGGCAGCTCAGCAACTGCAGTGTGACTTTGATTCCCCTATCATAACCCTGAATTAAAAATTCAGGCAATTATCTGCATGGCTTCCTTCTGATTAGAACGAGCCGGAGCCTCATTAATGCGCTGGCACAGAGGAAAGCCATTAGGGTCTGTGAAATGGAATGTTTCTCTGAGAACAGGTTCCGCTTGATGTAGAATACCCAGCAAAAAGAAATTTCACACATTTTTGAGCTCAGAGTCACAGGACGGCACCCTGCTTCGGGGCTACAGTCTGCGCCTCAGTTGTCCCCTCTCGGCAGACTCTGGGTGAAAGCCACCTTTGTTTCCCAGCCTCCCTCTGCCACCTCTACCCACGGCTGTCATGTGGAAGAAAGTTGAGGGAGTCGAGGGGCTGCCCCCTTGCTTGATCTAAGACACGGAGTCAGCCTGGATGCCCAGTCTCAAAGCCTCTCAGCCACGAGGAGCAGGGGAACTTCCTGGGAATTCATTGTCCTTTTTTTTTTTTTTTTTTTGCTAGAAGAACTAGAAACAAACTTGTTGAGGATAGTGAAGGCTCTAGTCTTCAGAAAAGATCAAAGTATCTGCCTATCCCCAGCCATCTTGGTTCCTTCTTGACTCTTGTGGTGACTTGGGCATCTTAGAGTGTCTACAAAGGATCTGGTCAAGTTAAGCCAGAAGTGTGGGAGTGTGGATTTGTTGCTTAAGAGAAGGTAAAGGGTTGGGGATAAGGAAGGCATTATTTCTTTATGGTCCAGGGTTCCCTCTATCTATCCCTTATTCTGTAGGCTCTGAGCTTCCAGAAATGCAAATCTACTGCCCAATGGCTACTTGGGTGAGCATTCCTACAACATAGGACCTTTGGATACTCTCATGTACCCAGCTATGGGTCTTCAAGGAGTAGCTTTCTTCCCTTGAATTACTCATAGGGGAACCAAGAGCAGTTTCCCAATTACCTTTGAAGTCCTAATAAGTTTATCTTTGGGGAGAGTTGAGCTTCACCCTACTTTGTCTGGATTTCCTTCAAGCCAGCAGGAGGAACTTGGGTTCTCTCATTTCAGATAGCTCAACCTTCCTCTCATACAGAGATTCTCAGGACACCAAACATTAATTCCTTGGAATAAACTGCACCAATAGTCTCTTTAAGAGAAAAAAACAATCTTCTATGGCAAGAATTGAAAAATGGGGAAAAAAATTTTTGGAGGAAGAGAGCTAGTTGTAGTCAATAGGATGCCAACCAGGAAAATGTTATCCTTCCGACTGAGTCATCGTTCTTCTTCTGGCACACCTGCTGTGTAAGAATGAGGGCCAATCTCCTGTGCAATCCTGCAAATACAGTGAGACCGTGGTTAATGTCCCAGAGTCAATGTATTACTAAAATAATTTATATCAACAGCGCCCCCTACCGCACATGAGCGAAACAGGGCACCCTGTAGACGGGGTTTTCAGAAGTGTTTTCAGTCACCTCCCACATTAGAAGGGTACATTCCTGATCACCAGGGAGGTATTTATGAAGCATGTTTTCAATGCTGCAGAACGGTTTCATGGGTGAAGACTCCTAGAGTTTACCTCACCCTCCAACACAAACAAGATGCTTGGTGATTCACCCATGCTGCTTTGCGGGCTCTGAGCACCCGGGCTCTCTAACACTTCGCTGGACCAACACTCAAAAGTTGGATGCTCTTGAGAATCACTTGTGGCTTCAGATGGCAGGGGCTGAGCTCAAGGCACCCAAAAGTCTTGAGTGGGTGGTAGTTGTCTCCCTGGGCTCACCAGCTGGGATGAGAGTAATAGGACCCACCAAAAGTCAGGAATGTGGGTCTTCTAAAGAGGGCTGCTCCTCCACGGCTCCACAGACGATGCCTTCTTTCCACCATCTGAAATGGTCAAATCCCAGTCCTTGATACCTTACCACTGATCGACATCCCCAAGCCCTTTTATTTTTTACTTTAAGATAGGGTCTTACTGGGCTGAGGTTGTAGCTCAGTGGTACAGCACTTGCCTCTCACATGTGATGCCCTGGGTTCAATCCTCAGCACCACATAAAAAATAAATAAAAATAAAGGTATTGTGTCATCTGCAACTAAAAAATTTTTTTTAAATGGTCTTCCTAAATTGATAAGGGTTTCACTAAATTTCTGAGGATGAACTCAAATTTGTGTCCTTTTTTTGGGGGGTGGGGGGCGGGTGCCAGGGATTGAACTCAAGGGCACTCAACCATTGGGCCACATTCCTAACCCTATTTTGTATTTTATTTGGAGACAGGGTCTCATTGAGTTGCTTAGTGCCTCGCTTTTGCTGAGGCTGGCTTTGAATTCATGATCTTCCTGCCTCAGCCTCCCAAGCCGCTGGGATTATGGGTATGTACCACCATGTCTGGTCTTGCACAGGACGAGATAGCAGGGCTCTAGGCTTGAGAGCAGATAGAAGTAGGAAAGTGTTGGTCATGAAGTTTCCCTCTGGCAGTATGGTGCAGGTAGTAGAATGAATGTCCATCTTCCTAGGAAGGTATGGGAGCAGAGTCACCAGACCTGAAGGGTGCCCTAAAATTGGAGCAAGGGGGCTGGGTACAGTGGCATATGCCCATAATTCCAGTGGCTCAGGAGGCTGAGGCAGGAGGATTGAGAGTTCAAAGCCAGCCCCAGCAAATTAGCAAGGCCCTAAGCAACTCAGGAAGACCCTGTCTCAAAATAAAAACTAAAAAAAGAGGGCTGGGGTTGTGCCTCAGTGGTTAAACGCATCTGAGTTCAATCTCTGATACAAAAAAAAAAAAAAAAAAAATGATTGGGAGCAAGGGGAAATGCAACCAGGAGGAGGTGGTACCCCAGGACCAGGATGTAGAGTGGAGGTCTTGAGGCAGGAAGTGGTGGCAAGTGGCCAGAATGGAAACTCTGCTTCATTCACTGCTCCATCCTGCAGCTAGGTCAGGAGATGGGCAGTTAATCAACGGTTGGTAAATGAACGCCATTAGGTAGGCAGTTCTAGAATGAGGTCTTTGGTTTCAGATCTCAGCTCTGCCTCTTATTAGCTATATAATGCTTGGGTAAATCTCTCACTTTTTCTATGCCTCATCTATAAAGTAGGAATTAAAATAGTACAGATCAATACTGATCTGAGTTAAAAAAAAAAAAAAAAAAAGAGCAAATACAGACGTAGCACTTTGTATCTGGCCCAGCAGAAGTTCTCCATAAATATTTGCTTTTAGCAGTAGGAGATGACACTGCCCAGACCCTGACCCTGCACCCCATTGCATTAAGTAATCCCTCCTCAATCCCTCTAAAACTAGCTATTAACCCTGAAGAAAAGATGGGGGGGGGAGACTGCAGAATTGATTAAGATCAACTTCGTATCACCACAGTACAGTGGAGACTCCTAACAGAATATATTAAGAGCTTTTTAAAAAGAAACATTTACTTTTCTTGCAAAATCAGTTTTGTTTGCTGATATCCATTTTTGAGAACAGTACAAGGGAAATCAGGTGTCCCCAGGAGAGCCTTTCTAGCATTTTAAGTGAAAGAGCTTTGTCCCTAGCAGGCATATTCACACACAGAACAACTTGTTTCTCACCATGCTTGTCTTTCTAGAAGACCACATTCCTCCAGGTGAGTTATCACTTGCAAGTCTTCTAATAGAACTCCACTTTAAGGTGAAGAGGGAGGAGGTAAGCAGATCTCTGTCCTTCCCCCTTCTCTTACTCCCTCTCCCACAAAGACTTCTGGGCTGTCCTGAGGAAGTTCAGTACAAAGAGTTTGATTTCTTGTTAGGATTTGCTCTCCTGAAGGTGAGTGATAATGCTTATATATTCTCTTGTTGTAGTGGTTGTTGTTAAATGACCATCTGGATTTACCTGGCTTCCTACTTATCTAAATGCCAATTGGACAACCAGCTAACCTATTTGCCTGGGATTGACCCCATGTAAACACCCAAAACTCCACATCCTGGGAAACCTGTTGTTCCTGGACAAACAAAAAATGCCCCAGGGGTCCTGGATAAACCCTAAAATGCCAAGGACAAATCCCATAGACTCCTCAGTCCAAGGGCTCACTGGGAGTTTTTTGATGGAAAATGAAATTTATTCCTTGGAAATCAGAAAAGCTCACCAGTTAGGGAGGAAAGACTAAAGGGTTCCTCTCAATGCATGTCCCACTCTGCACAGATTGGCCGGCCTGGCTCTGAAGCCCCTGCATGGGACCATACCCACTGCCAGGAAATGCCTTACTTGACAATGAGGAAATGGGAGGATGCGGTCAAGGAGGGTCGAGTGATAAACCTATCACACCCGTCCCAAGAGGTCTCTTGCTTTGCAGTCAGTTTCGCTGGACCCCACAAGCCCCCGTGGGATGCACCAGGCCTTCACTTCACCCCACCTGCCTGCCTGCACAGAGCCCTGGGATTTGTCCCCTTGCAAAGAAGTTCTCCTCTGGACACACGGCCGTTCAAACCTGTGTGCCCCTTTCCTTCAGTGTCCTGCCACTTTGTGCCTTGCAAATTGGCTTGTTGCTCACAAAAGGAGTTTCTGGTCACTGAGAATGCGGCATGGCCTGTTCTACACCTCTTGGGTGAGTGGGAGGGCCCAGCTGGGCTGTGGACTGGGACCCATTGAGGCTGGATGGAGTCTCTCCACCACATCCTCACTTCTGTCCCTGGGCCTCAGTGTGGCCATAGCAGAGAAGAAAGCTCCTTAGTCTCTCTTTTTCTGAAAGCCACAGTAGGGATTCCGTTCAGACCTAGGGGTCAGAAAAATTTCCTTAGCCCATAGGAAGGTACAATAAACAGGCCTTGGTCAAATCATTTGTGGAGCTGAGTGTAAAATGAAAATCTAGGGTCCTGGCCGGGGCTAGGGAAGTCAGTGTCTCTTTCCACAGACCCACTGTACCAACCAAGAGTGGATGGGCAGCCCCCAGGGACTGCGAGCTCTGTGACAGGATGTGCTTGGCACCTGAATCAGGGGTGGGTGGAAGGCCCCCTGCCAAGTCTGTAGTCAAAAGTGCCAGCCAGGGTCAGGGACAGCTACCACCTTGCCCCTAGACACGGTGGTATATGTACCTGACCTCTACCCCACCCGGGTCTATACCCCTGTTCCTACAGAGAGGGAAGGAAAAATTCTGCCATCCCTCTGCTAGTGTGATCCAGTCACTCCCGGAGCCAGGGTGGACTAAGAAAGGGAAGCCTGGACAGGAGGAGGCCACCAGGGGTCAGAGGAACAGGCAACCAAGAACCTGTACAAGGAGGCGGGGAGGCAGCAGGAAGCATAACCTCCAGTGAAATGATCTCTAAGCTCCTGGAGCATGCTCCGTTGATCTGTCAGATGCCACTTACAAAACAAATTCAGAAAAATATTAAGCATTTTGAATGGCAAACTCATAGTATTGGGACTTCTAAGCACAGAGCCTTGTATGAGGGTGCGGATTACAGACACAAGAAGCTAGCCCTGACAATGGGAATGTGCAGCTAATTAGGCTTCTGCTTCTCTTTTGCCTCTGGCAAGCTCAGAGCCAATGTCAATGGCCTGTTTTTTGTTTTTTGTTGTTTTTTTTCAGGGAGCAGGGGGCGGGTGCAGGGATTGAACTCAGGGGCACTCGACCACTGAGCCATATCCCCAGCCCTATTTTGTATTTTATTTAGAGACAGGGTCTCACTGAGTTGCTTAATGCCTCACTTTTGCAGAGGCTGGCTTTGAACTCGAGATCCTCCTGCCTCAGCCTCCCCAGCCACTGAGATTACAGGAAATGGCTTATTTTTAATCACTGTGGAAGACCTGAGATTTGTGTGGCACATGTCAGCTTTACTCTTGATCTTCAGCTCTCTCAACATTTTGACTTCTCCTTCCCATTTTCATATGCTATAAGGATATACCGTTGTCCCTTGGTATCAGCAGGGACTGATTCCAGTCTTCCCCAAGGATATAAAAATCTGCAAATGCTTAAGTCCCTTATATAAAAGGGAATGGTGTTTGCAAATCATATATGTACATCCTCTTATATATTTTAAATTGTCCCTAGATTGCTTATAATACCTGATACCGTGCCTACACAGTGCATCATTCAAATGGATAGTACTTGGGATGCAGCAAGTTCAAGTTTTGCTTTGTGGAACTTTCTGGCATTTTTTTCCAAATATTTTCAACCCATGGTTGGTTGAATCCTCATATACAGAATCACAGGGAGGGCAGACTGAAATATTATAAATAGCTTCAAATAAATAGTATAAATATTTTGTCAAATGAGGCAGGTTATAAATTAAGAAAGAAAATATTTTCCTCTAAACCCTGACTTTGATCCTCAGTTGAAACAGATCTTTTCGGTGACACTAGTACAGCTGGAGTACGTGCCCTCCACGGCTCCTCTGTTGCACTAAATGTTTGAAAATGCAGAATGAAGTACGTGATTGATCCACCAGCAGCAAAATGTGTGTGAGGCTGGTTTCCAGGGGTGACAGTTTTTCGTGGAGCCGAGCACTCCCTTCTACCCAACCTGTAGTGGAAACAGCTGACCAGTCTCCACTTCAAAAGCACTAAGCAGTTCCCATACTGGTTCTCTGTTGCTGCGTCACAAATGACCACAGTTGACAACAACTAACATTTATAGCATTCAAGGGTCAGGAATCCAGAAACAGGTCAGTGCAGGGTGGTTTGGGCTCAGACTCCCTCACGAGATTGCTGGTAAGGTGCTCTTAGGGCTACAGGCATCGGAAGGCCCAACTAAGGCTGGCAGGTTGTGATGGCTTCTTACATGGCTGTTGGCTGGAGGCCTCAGTTCCTCACAATGAGGGCCTCTCTCCAGCCTGCCTGAGCACCCTCATGGCATGTTAAACAGCTTCCACCAAAGTGAGTGATCCAAGAAAAGAGCAAAAATGAAGCCACAGTGCAGTTGCTGCTATTGTTTTCATTTTCTGCTTGTTGGGAGCGAATCATTCAATCCAGCCTGCATGGAAGGCCAGGAGTTAGAGTCTGCCTTCTGGGAGGAAGAGTGTCAAAGAGTGTCATTGTGGAAATGTTTTAAAACCAGTTTCTCAGCAGATTAAGTGGTTGGACCTGACATGCATTTCCCCAAAAGTTCATAATAGTAATAGCATAGCAGAAAAAGCCGGGACTTTGGGTCAAATCTGAGTTTGAAATCAAGTTTTGCTCTTTACCAGTTTATGGAATCTGGAGCAAAAACAATCATCCCTGAACCTTAGTTTGTTCATCTGTAAAATGAAGATGATAATAGCAGTTCTTTCATAGAGTTATTATAATATTTAAATGAGATGACCCATACAGGGTCAGGTCTAACTTGTATGGGGCCTGATGCTTTTACAATTTGACCAAGCTTTCTTTTAAAATAAGGAACACAAAAGTACAGGTTAGGCACAAAATAAACATTTATTTATAATTAGAAATGGCAAAAATAATACCCGTTAAAAACAAATGCCACGAATATCACAAAATCCAGAGAAGTGACAAGCTTTAACCATTAGCCACTTGAACCTACTATCACTTTAAGATACTTTCTTTTCTATCCTTTGACTACATACTTCTGGTGGTGAAAGGGGGCACCAGGGAATTGAACTCAAGGGCACTTGACCAAGGATCCACATCCCCAGCCCTGTTTTTAAAAAAATTTTATTTAGAGACAGGTTCTGAGTTGCCTCGCTTTTGCTGAGGCTGGCTTTGAACTTGCAATCCTCCTGCCTTAGCCTCCTGAGCTGCTGGGATTACAGGCGTGTGCCACCACACCCTGCTCTGATTTCGGTTTTGACCATTGAGAGCTGCTTGTAGGGCTTCACAACTCATTGTTCACAATGTCATACACACCTTGAGGGTTGTCAAGTTTGAGAACACCTTTATCAGGTTGTGACATCCATTATCCAGAACCATAGGATGGGCTTAGGTAGGAGAGGAGCTTTAAGCCCCAGCTCTCTTGCAAATGCTCCTCTGAAAGGAGGTAAGGTACAGCACTGGTCCAGCATGTAGTAGGTGCTAAGGGAATGGGAGAAGCATGGAGACATCCTCCTCTTCCTGCTCCATTGCCTCAGGCAGAATCAGGGATTTCCTATGCCTAATTTCATCTCCTCAGGGTTCCTGAGAGGGCAGTGGCAAAATATACCCCCTTGTTATATGCAGTGCAAAGAGCTCTGGATTCAGAGTAAAAAGACCTGGGTTGGAGTCTTTTGTCACTTAGCTGTGTGACTTTGGGCGAATTACCCAACCCTTCTGTATCTCAGTTTCCTTAACTCTGAAATGGGCCTAGCTCATTTCATAGTCATAGAGATGAATGGCAGGATATAGGAACAAGGGCTTTGTGCATGTCAAGCAATATTACTAAAGTGAAGTATTTTTATTTTAGTTACTGGCAGAGTTACCAAGGGATCAGATTGGACACTATCCAGTATCTATGAGCATCTTGTGTTCTTTGGTCTATGTAGCCTGAAGGAATTGCAAATTTAAATTGGACTTGAATCAAATTTGGCCTAAAAATCCAGATAACAAAAATAGTCCCATGATTTCCACAAAAACCTATTGAGCTCAAGTCCTTTGCCATGATTGGCATTAGAGATGGGGATTCAAAGGTTGATAAGACACCGTCCTGTCTCTTTGGGGATGGTAGCTGTGGCAGATGGAACCATTTGGGGGATGGCTTTAGCTCCGGAGCCTGCTAAGTTTACAACCTGGGCCTCTCTGAGCCTCCGTGTCTCCTTTTGCAAAGGACATGGAGACCAACGAGTTAAAAAAAATCTGCAAATCTTGGCGAATACATGGACAGGTGTCTGGCAAAGCCATCAGAGGGTTTGAGGGAACCCCACTGTGACTGGTCACTCTCCTTGGAGAGTTTTCAGGAAGCTTTGAAATACCGCCAGGACAAGGGAGGCTGCCCCATCCTGGAGGCTCTTTCACTTGTAATTGACTCCTCCACGTGGGTCCTGGAGCTCGGCTCTCATAAATACATCACCCACTCAGCCCCGCCCTGCAGAAAGGAAGACTGACAGAGGAAGGGGGGGGCCAGAGGGAGGAATCGCTGAATCAAGAAGGTCCGTGGGAGTCAGTGGCCTACAGACACAACCGAGACTCCCGAGGTTCTCTCCTGAAAGCATAGATAATTCCATCTAAGATCACAGACTCCCTCGCCATAAAATCAATGAAACCACAAGGGAAAATGATCTCCTGCATGACTGCCTCCCAGATATCTCCAACAGTCCTTTCCCCTCCCGCAGAAGCCACCGGCCCTGGGGCTCGCAATGCAAAAGCCAAGCACTGCTGCTGAGAATTGGAGGCTAAGAGGACATCAGATGGGAGATGTGTGGCTCTCATTTTACTTGCAGAATTTAGAGCAGAAGCTACCTACGATCTGTGATGGGTGAGTCTCGGCAGCCTCTGAAGCTCCAGACTGGCTGGGAGTCAGGGGTCCTGGGCTCAGGCTCCAGCCCCTCTGGTTGAGTGTCAGTAGACAAAGACCCTCTCAGAGCCTGGTTTCCTCATCTAGTAAAAGGAGAATAATGATGTAAACTCTGCCTGCCCTACTGGGGAGGTGACAAGATCAGAAGAGATCTGTCCATGCAAATGTTTTATAAACCATAAAGCTCTTGATAAACAACAGGTTTTATTATTATAAGATAAAAAGCACCAGTAGTGTTAATGTACCTGTTGGAACTCCTTAGTAAGTGACAGGGACCCTGACTCAAATTGGCTTAAACACGGGATTATTTTTTTTTTAATTTATTTTTTAGTTCTAAGTGGACATAATATCTTTATTTTACATTTATGTGGTGCTGAGGATCGAACCCAGTGCCTCACGCATGCTAGGCGAGTGCTCTATCGCTGAGCTACAACCCCAGCCCTGGGGGATTATTTTTGACTTCTGTTGAGAAGGGCAGAGGTGGGACCCATTCAGGCGAAGTCTAGACTCAATGTCACTAAGGGCTTCTCCCATATCCTTGTTCTGTCTTCTGTGGTGTCAGGTTTGGCTTCATCCCCTGGTTTCATGAAGTCCTTGTAGTCACAAATGCCCAAGGTGATGGCAAGTCTCGTGTCTTCACATGATGCCATCCAGGGAGAGAGAAATCTAATTCCCTGTCCCTTCCATTGAAGAGAGAAGTGAGGAAATCTTCTTTCCCCAGACTTAGCATATATGTACCAAATTCCACCAGTTCTTGTTACATAATTGGGGATATGATGTGCTCATTGGCTTAAGAGAATCAAAACCCGCCTCTAGATTTGCAGGCAGGACTGGGATGCCAACCAAACCACATATGAAGACTATTTTATCGGAAGAACGTGTGGATGCTGGGTTACACAGAACAACACATATTTAGTACAGTCCACCCTTTGAGCTGCCCAGTTTCCACACTTACCCACATTCCTATAAATATTCCTTCAAAAAAAAAAAAAATCCACCTTCTATAGAAAACACAGTCGACTCCTTTCCCCCAGAGACAATCCACCACGTCATGCGGCTGGGGTTCTCTGGGTGGATGTGCAGGCTTCACACATGGTGTGGACCATGGAGGCTAAATGGTAAATTTAATAGCCCCAGAGACACTCAGAAAACAATAGTGCACAGAGAACAAAGTAGTGGCTGTAAGAACTCTCCTTTGGAAAGTGAAACAACTCACACTGGTCACTGGTTCACTGTCCCCTTCATACACTACCAGAAATCACATGGATGTCATGCGGTAGTGAGTATGGAGCCTCCCCTAGTTTGGCCCCTTGAGAGGCTAGGCTCCCCTTGCCCATTTCCTTCTGTGGCCCCTGCTTTTCTCTCTGGTAGAATCTCCCCTGGGTATTGTCCTTGCTGGGACTGTACAATGCATACGTCTAGAGGAATGTCCCTTCTGGGAGCTGTACCCATTGGGCCACTCTCTTTCTGCTGATGAGAGTTTGGGGGCCTGGAAATTACTGTCCCAGAACACTGTGGACCAGACTTGAGATCTCTCTGGGGAAAAATGACACCCTTGAACAGTTAATAAGATCCTGCTCCAGTTCTGAATGACGGCATGGATAGTACCTGGAGCTGTAGATCTTATCATGTCCTATTCTTTAAAACAAGAACCTACCTGAGAGGACTGCCCTCCTCACTTTGGGCCCAGGTGCTCTGACCATGTCCTTCTCTGTTCAGTTTCTGTCATGGCCTCCACTCAAAAACATCCCAAACAACAGGCTGAGTGGGGGTGGCTCACCAAACTACCACAGAATATTACAGGTGACATTTATTAACCGGGAAGGGACTCTACTAAAGGTTGTGTGTATTAGCTTTCTTAACCCCTCATAGCAACCTGTGAGACAGGAACCGTTGGCCTTGGCACTTTGGGAATGGAACAATAAAGAAATTTGCTCTGAGGTGACAGTCAAACCCTGGCAGCCTGGACCCACAGTCTCTGTGGAGCCCCAACCACCATGGCACACGGCTTACAGGCCACATCCAGGACTTCTCTGTTCAAGGCCTAAGAGAAGTGCTGGGAGGGGTCTCTCCCAGGCTTTACTCTGATTTCCTGTTTGGGCCCCATGTTCCCTTCTTTCTTCTGCTCACTTGAATTTGAGGGTGGAGAATGGAACTTTTTCCCATATTCCCAGACAACTTTAGCTATAGGTCAATGGTCCATCTTCGGCCTTTGCTTTGGGTGAACTGGTTTCAATCTATGCTTTTTTCCTTCCTGGGAAGAACCTACTGAGAAGTCGTCAGCACATTCCCAAACCCTAAACCCCAAACTTTCCCTGCAGTATCCTTTCCCAGATAAAGCCCCGGGAAGCACACAGCATGAATCACAAGGCTCCTTAGCCAACACTTTAACTCTCTGTTGACCACACTGTGACAAAGGCTGACAAAATTCTCAGATATCAATTCTTTCCCTTCACTCAAGTGCTTCTACAGCTAGCCTTGCAACATCTCACTTCTGGTAAGAGATTCTGTATCAGTGAGAATCTTTTGGTTGCTGTTCTAACTTAGGCAAATAAATAAATAAAAATTTAAAATAGCCGGGTGTTGTGGTGCACACCTATAATCCAGCTACTTGGGAGGCAGAAGCAGGGATGTGGCTTGAGAGGAAGGAAGGAAGGAAGGAAGGAAGGAAGGAAGGAAGGAAGGAAGGAAGGAAGGAAATTTGTTAAAAACTACCAGGGGTTCAAAGAATCAACTGGAAGTTGAAGGGCATGACTGGGAAATCTGAAGGGTGACTAGCAGGAGGCACTGCATGGTCAGTGCTGGACACGGTGGGATAGTGCTGGAGTCAGTTCCTGCCTATTTGCTCTCTCCTCAAGATTCCAGTTCTAAGGAAGGATCCTCAGATTGGCCAACCTTGGGTCACCTGCCCCATCTCGTCTAGGAGCAGGTAGGACCCGTCAGACTACATTCCTGGTTTAGAAAACCAAAACAGGAAACTAGGTTGCCGTCAGAGAGAGAAAGTGTGTCGCGGGCCAGCCGTGGGCTGTGTGTGGGAGCTATGAGCATTTGAGCATGTGAGAGGACTGGCCTGATGTCAAATGCTCTTTGGGCCGTGCAACACACGTGTGTACTTTCCTCTCGCTCTGTCCATGTTTCCACACAGCAACCTGAGATGGGTGTGACTTGCCAAGATGTCAATCAATCTACTGACCACAAGACATCAGGAAGCTAGACTCAACTCCCTGAAACCTGACCCTTTGCCTTATTTGGAAAAAACATTCCATCGAACGTTCCTTTGTGTGTCCCCCCTATATAAGAATGAAGAATTCAGGTGGCTCTCTCTGTTTCCAACAGACCCCTAAGGTCAAGAGCTGTCACCGGACCCTAAGAAAAAGGTACTTTCAGTCTGTGTGTGTGATTATTCTGTGCCAAACTCAATTCACCTGGAGTGAATGATTTAGTCGTGTGTCGAGACAAAAGTGGACCCAGGACCGTCTAAATCCAGTGAAATTGTGTCATACTCATGGCTCTGGTCATGTGGCACTGTGGTTGCTGTTCCAAGTCAGTAGTGACAGAAGGTGAGTTGGACAGAGGCCTAGAGGAAATCAGATGTTAACTGGGTGGTAAGACTGAGGTGCTGAGGAGTTTAAATCTACAAAACAAAGTCTGTCCTTAACGAATGTTGGCTTTGTTGTTTGGGTATTCATATCTCAGAGACACACACAGGTGCCTTGAGCTGCCAGTGTGGCTTATGTCCTCAGAAGCCCATCATTCACCAATTCAACCATTTAACCAATCTCTCAAGCTTTGAGTTGTTTTCTAATCCTGGGCATTGTCTAGGATGATACCTGTCCCTAGGTAGCAAGGGGTGACAGTACCTCTAGAACGACTTCAGTCTACCTGGAAGGAATCGTTCAATAAGAAGCCTCTGAAATCAGACATGAAGTGAAGAGTGTAGTGTGGGTTCAGATCCTGGCTCTGTGGCCTTGGACAAGTTTCTTAATCTCTCTGAACCCCAGTTTTCTCTTTCCTATAATAGAGATAATTCCGAATTTGAAGCATAATAACTCTTCTCAAATTGATTTGCAGAGCCAGTTTATTTCCAATCAGAATCCCAGGATGTTATTTTAAACAGAAGCCAATAGGCACAGAGAGTCTAAAATATACATAGAAAGGCAAATTGCCACAGCAGTCTTGAAGCAGAACTGGAAAGGTCACACTACCATATGTTATGCCTTACTGTAATGCTACAGGAAATAAGATCGTGGGGCTGGGGATGTGGCTCAAGCGGTAGCGCGCTTGCCTGGCATGCGTGTGGCCCAGGTTCGATCCTCAGCACCACATACAAACAAAGATGTTGTGTCCGCCGAAAACTATAAAAAAATAAATATTAAAAAATTCTCTCTCATTCTCTCTCTCTCTCTCCTCTCTCTATCTTAAAAAAAAATAAATAAAAAATAAAGGCATGTAGCACCACACCTTTAAAAAAAAAAAAAAGAAATAAGATCGCATGGTATTTTGGCCTAAGGGTAAACAAATAGATTAATAGGATAGTGAGTCTAGAAGCAGGCCAACTTCTATGTAGTCACTTGATTTATGGCAAAGACAATACTGCAGAGCAGTGGGGGAAAGGATTTTTTCAACAATATTTGTCCTTTTGGGCCTGACCTATTGTACTTAGCATCCTGTCCTCAAGGTTCATAGAAGTTACAGCAAGTGTCAAAATCTCATGCCTTTTTAAAACTGAGGAATATTCTGCTATATGAATGTACCATATTTTTGTTATAAGTTCATTTGTTGATGCACATTTGGGCTGTTCTCAAACTTTGGCTATAGTGAAATGCTATTGCTACAAACGTGGGTGTGCAAATATCTCTTTAAGCCCCTGCTTTAAATTCCTCTGGTTACAGACCAGAAGTGGGATTGCTGGATCATGTGGTCATTCCATGTTAATTTTTTTAAAGGAATGACATGCCCTTTTTCTGCAGTGGCAATGCCATTTTATATTTCCATCAGCAATGTGCAGGTTTCCAATATCCACATCCTTGCCAATGATTTTTCTTTTCTTTCTTTCCTTTTAAAGAATAGTTGTCCTAATGGGTATGACTTGGGTTCTTAAAATTGATGTTTTGTGCTTCTAAATAAGCATTTTTCACTTTGGCTTATTATGGTCACTGGTCACTATCAATACTACGAAGTTTGACAATTAGCATTTAATAGGTGCTTGCCTTGTGCTAGCTAGGCACTGGACTTCAATTTATTATTTTGTTTAATCTTCATAACACAATTTTGGCAATTTTTAATTGAAATATAACATACATATAACAAGAAAAGCATACAAATTACACATGTATAGATTGAGGACTTCTCACAATGTGAATTTACTCACGTAACTAGCACCCAGATCAAGCTAAAATAGAGCCAGGCCTGGTGACACCACCAGGCCTGTCATCCCAGCTACTCAGGAGACTGAGGCAGGATGGTAATCTCAAGCCTCAACAACATACCCAGACCCTGTCTCAAAAAAAAAAAAAAAAAGTACTGGGGATGTAGCTCAATGGTTAAGCACCTCTGGGTTCAATCCCCAGTACCAAAAAAAAAAAAAAAAAAAGCTAAAATATTACTGCCACTTCAGAAATTTCCTAGTGTGCTCTCCTGGTACTCCTCAATTCTCTACTACCCACCCACCCCAATAGAAAGCAAAGATAATATCTTAATTCTAAACACAGATTGTTTTTGACTGATTTTACTTTTACATAAATGGAATCATGGAATAGAAAATATTTTGTGTCTTGCTTCTTTTACTGAGAATATATTTATGTTGTTTCATGTAATAATAGTTCATTCATCCTCATTGCCAAATACTATTCCATTTTATGACTATACCACACTGTTTATTTATTTATTTTTTGGTGGTGCTGGGGATTGAATCCAGGACCTTGTACCTTCGAGGCAAGCACTCTACCAACCAAACTATATCCCCAGCCCTATTTATTTATTTTTATTTTTTGGTTCTGGGGATTGAGCCCAGGGATCTTAATCATGAGCCACATCCCAGTCACTTTTTTTTTTTAAGAGAGAGAGAGAGAGAGAGAGAGAGAGAGAGAGAGAGAATTCCAACATTTATTTTTCAGTTTTCAGCGGACACAACATCTTTGCCTGTATGTGGTGCTGAGGATAGAACCCGGGCCGCACTCATGCCAAGCAAGCGCGCCACCGCCTGAGCCACATCCCCAGCCCCCCAGTCACTTTTTATGTTTTATTTTGAGACAGGATTTTACTAAGTTGCTGAGGCAAGCTTTGAACTTGTGATCCTCCTGTCTCAGCCTCCCAAGTTGCTGGGATTATAGGCATGTGCCACAGAGCCTGGCACTGCAGTTTATTTATCCATTCTACTATTGAGGGATATTTGGGTAGTATCCCATTTTAGACTATTATTCATAGTACTCCTGTGAACAATCTTTTGGTAAATCTGTTGATGTACACCATTCTAGTGGGTAGTTATATAGGAGTGAAATTGCTTAAGTCATAGGATATGCATATATTTAGATTAAATGGCTATTCCCAAAAGGATGTGCATAACACACACACACATATATTTTCATACCACAAAATATGAGAGTCCTAGAAGCTCCAAGAACCCAAGAACTTGCTGATGTTTGCTGTTAATTTTCTTTTTAGCCATTTTAGTGAATTTGTAATAATATGTGTAATGTGTGTAATGATTGAAATTTCAACTTGCCTTTCTTTGATGTATAGTGAAATCGAGCAATATTTTCACATTTCTTGGCCACTGAAAATGGTCTCTTGTACAGTGTCTGTTCAAGTATTTTGCTCTTTTTTCTACTGGGACATTTTGGTTGTATTTCTTTTTCTTATTAATTATGAAAATGATTCATTCACTCTAAAAATGCGAACTTTGTGCATTGTACATTGCAAATGTATTTTATCACTTGCCTTTTATTCACTTAACAATGTCTTTTGATCAACAGAATTTTAAAATTTTAATCTAGTCCAATTAAGTTTTGACTGATGGTTAATATTGTGTCTTGCTTAATAGTATACATCCTACAATGTCATGATGAGATCTTATATTTGGTTCTAGTTTTTCTTTTATATTTAGGTCTGTAAGTCACACAAATTGATTTTTGTGGGTAATTTGAAGTAGGCATTTGAGGTTTTTTTCACATAAATTGCCAATTGAAAAATAAATCAGATTGTGAATTTGGCCCTGTCCAAATTCTATTTAAAAAATTTCCCACAGAATCCCAATTGGATTTAACTAATTAACTTACTATCTTCAATTAATTTAGAAAAATTTTTCACACATTTAGTATTTGCTAGTTTAGATAAGTTGGCAAGGGAAGGCCTCTCAGAGACCTAATATTTGAACTCAGTTCTAATTTTGGAAGGAAAGCTGGCCATAAGAGGATTTGGGGGATAAACAGTCCAGGAAAAGGCAATAGGTAGGTAGGTGGTAAAGTTTGACATGTTCAGAAAACAACAAGAAATCCAGTATAGATAAAGTGCAATGCCCAAAGTGATGCAAGGTAAAAACTATTTCTTATAAATGTGCAAGCAAGGACAAAGAACTAGACTTCAATGCTCAGAGGGAAGATGGTTTTCCAAGATAGAATTCTATACCCAGCCAAACTATCCACCAAGAGTGAGGGCAGAATAGACAGTTGACTACCTCAAATTTTTACCTATAAAGCAACTTTTCTTAGGACTTTTACATGGGTGTTTCCCTGGAGAACAACTGATTTAGACTGGAGGAGGTTTGGAAGATGTTTCTGAGTATTTTTGGCTCTACACATATCTCCTCCAATCCATTTTCCACAATGTTGCTGAAGTGAACTTGGTAAAGTTTTAGAGCACTTTGCTTACTCAGTTTAGAACCCTTAAGTGGCTTCTTATTGGTTTCAGAATAAAAATCTTAACCTTCAGTGTGTTATAAAAGGCTCTTTGTTACTGGTCCCTACCTACCTCGTCAGCTTTACCTCTCACGTTTGTGGTCCACTTAAATGATCTGCTCCAATCATTGATCTTCTATAGACATTTTTTTTTTTCAGGGATGGGGATGGAATCCAGGCCTTACGGATTCTAAACAAGCTTTCTGTCATTGAGCCACCTCTCTAGCCCTTACAGACTTCTTAAAGCTACTTACCTCCCAGAAATTTTGTACCTGCTCTTCTTAGCAAGGAAACATTCCTTCCTCTCCTTCCCTGGTGGATCCCTCCTTGTCTTACAAACTTCATTATCTCAGAAGACCTCCCTTGACCACCTGGTACTCACCTCCCATCTGTCACTGGTTGTAACTCCACAGATTTCCTGTGTTACTCATCTCTAGTTCTGATACATCTCTACCTAATTATTGCTTTATTTATCTACTTTCCTCATTTGGTTATCATCTCCTTCAGAACAGTTGTTGTTTCAGTTGTTGTTGAAGTTCCTATGAGGGTTAAACCCTCCAGCTTCTCTGCCGTCTGACTATTAGGTTCACACCGCAGCTGCGTCACTGGCTGGTTATCTTGGGAACTCTGAATCTCAGTTTTCTCACTTGCAAAATGATATGATGTTTTTATCTGCCACACCTGGCACCAAAAACATGCTCAATAATTAACCCATGAGAATTAATCCATGCAGATTGGCAGCTTTCCCAGAGAGAGGAACTTCTCAGCAGGAGAGTAAAGGTGATTCACTTCAACCCATTTTGATTTCTACCCTCCCTTCCCAAATAGGGGTGCTCAGCTTCCTCTAGAACCGTTATGCCTTGAGGATTGTGAGGAAGAGCTGAAAAATGCAGGCTCTTTGCCTTCTTGAGTTTATCCATGTGTTTTTTAATTTTTTGGCGGGGGCGGTGGGGAGAACAATACAGGAAGAATTCAGGATATCTCACAGAACAAAAATGTCCAAATCATGTCATTGCCAGACCCTCATTTTTTTTTTTTTTTTTTATGGTACTGGGACTTGAACCAAGGGTGCTCTTCCACTGAGCTACATCTCTAGTCACTTTTATTTTTCATTTTGAAACAGGGTCTTGCTAAGTTGGTTGGTTCTTGCTAAATTACTGAGACTGGCCTCCAACTAGTGATCTCCTGCCTCAGCCTCCCAAGTGGCTGGGATTATGGACATGTGCCCTCATGCCCAGCTTCCTGACATTTTTTTATGGGGCTGTCAAACAGGGTATTAATTTAGGCCCGCGTTTTTCTAGGCATGGGCATATTAATTAAGATGCTAAAAGGAGATGGAAGGTCCAACTTGGTGGAAGAATGCTTCCCTAGCATATATAAGGCCCTGGGTTTGATCCCCAGCATAAAAAAGGAAAAAGAAAAAAAAAGAATTACTGAGCCAAAGCAAAGGGATCATGTACCCATTCTGTAGATAGAAATCTCATGATCTTTTCCAAATGCCCCAAAGCCCAGGAATTTACATAGTTTGTCAGGAATCTAGCAGGAAGAGGTCCCTGGTCCCCGCCCCCCACTCTTCTTCCTCCTCTGCTAGGTGAATATTCTGTTTTTGTTCTTACGATGGAGCTGACATCTCATGGAGTTGTTCTACTTGGGAGGACTTTCAGGAAGCAAGAAAGGGTTGAGCCTTCCTAACATGATCACACGCTCTGAATTAGAGCAAGAAACAGATGGAACCAGGTAGGGGTTCTGCCCCTGTCATATATCTACAGTGAGGAGAAAGAAACAGAATCCTAACAGTGAATTTGAGACTGAGATTTCTGACCCTCAGTCCTTCCTCTCCGGTCAGAATGGAGCAGTCAGATATCAGAGTGGGCTCTGAGTGGCCTTCAATGCTAACTTTTCCAGACTGAGCTTTTTCAGTTCCCTTCGCTGTCTTCTCCCCATCCTATCCTCAGGGACCCCTATTGTCACACAGGTAGATCCATGGACCACAGCTTGGGTTACAAAACCAGGACAACTGGTTGTCTAGACAGTACACTGAGCATAACAAAGATTTGGGTGTGGTGCCATGGATTCCAGGTTGTGCCATAGATTTTCTCTATTCAAGGTGCAGTAAAGATGGTCTTTACTCCTGTCCAGAGCTTGTGGTCAAGCAGAGAAATTGGCCAGTGCGTGGCCAAAAAGAGCTCTAAAGGCAGATAAGGTTTCTCTTTATTTTTTTTTTCTCCAGGAAATATTAAACTTGAGACTGGCTAAGGGATGTCAGCTGGGGGCAGGGGGTGTGAACCAAGCTTTACAGAGAGGCCATTAAATTTTGATCACTTGTAAACCTTTTCTTCCACATGCCTGACTATACTGTTTACTGTCAGATTGAACATTGAGGTTGTATACCTCAAAGCAGAGTGGCTCCAACTTTCTGTAAGAGCTAGGAGGCATCAATCCATTGCCAAAGAAAGCAAGGGAGTTCTTGCTGGAGCATTCAAAAACTTTGTCTTGATTACACAAGCCATGCAATCAGGGCGGGAACACAATGACGTGGGCAAACCCGGGAGCAGAGGTTAGAGGGTACTCAGAATTTTTGGACCCTGAAGGCATCATTGCAATAGTTTCCTTTTTGTGGAATAATCATAATAATTTTCCAGCTTCGTTCGTGTTGGCTTGCGACTTCTGATGACACCCAACTTTCTAGTATTTGAAAAAGCTGATGGCTACCGTATACTCTAAAATTCCCTCTCATCAGAGTTGCCAGATAAAATAGAACTTTAGATAAATGAAGAGTAATTATTTTTTAGCAGAGGTGTGTCCCATGCAATATTTTATCTGAAGTTCAAATTTAGCTGCAAGTTACATGTTTTTATTTTGCTCAATCTGGCAGCTCGCCCTCTGATTTACTTTTAGTCATTGCAAGTGACAAAATCAGCGGGCTTGGGGTTAATGTTTTGTACTGTGCACCACCTAGTGGTTACATGGGCAAGGGGGAACCAAGAAGCCTCTGAGGAGCACCCTAAAAGAATTACGCTTCAGTTCTTAAAAGTTCTTTAATTAAAAAAATTTGGGGGGCTGGAGATGTGGCTCAAGCGGTAGCGCGCTCGCCTGGCATGCGTGCGGCCCGGGTTCAATCCTCAGCACCACATACAAACAAAAATGTTGTGTTCGCCGAAAACTGAAAAATAAATATTAAAAATTTTAAAAAAAAATTTTTAAAATTCTTTTACTGTCTTCTCTGGGTGTAGCATCTGCCATCGGAGCAAAAACTTAGATTGTCCAGTGACTATTTGAAATCCCTTGTGAATCATCAGGTGTTTGAACAGGGTCATCCACAGACATGGCTGAGGCCTGGGACTGTCCTGTCAACACATAAATGCTAATATACAACCTCGCCCTTGAACTATTGTGGTTCCTTGTGTTCCTGCTGATTATTTTACAATACGCACGTGGCACCCAACAGTATCTATCAAGTATATTAAGTATAATATGTGTCGGGCTGGCCTGATTAAATCCAAGGAGGCCTGGCGGGAGACAATTCTGTTTACTATCTCACTTGGGGTTTTGTGGGGTAAAATGCCAAAGGAATTCACACCATCCATCTCTGGCTACTCACTGGAATTACCTGAGGTATTAAATGTACCATGCCTGAGCCTTAGCCCCAGTGATTATGATTTAATTGATTTGCAGAGGCGATAAGACTTGCTCCTCTCCTCCTCCTCCTCCTCCTCCTCCTCCTCCTCCTCCTCCTCCTCCTCCTCCTCCAGTTCCCCCAGAAGGCACTAAAATGAGGCCAGGGTTGAAAACTATTAGTTGAAGTGCTATATATGGAAAAAAGTGTGATCTTTGGACAAGTTGCTCAATTCTTTTGATTTTTGGTTTTCTCATCTGTTAAATAAGGATGGATTTATTCAACTTACTAGGATCCTCAGGGCAATTTAATGTGATAATGTGTGCAGAGCATTTAGCCAGTAGTTAGCACCTGGGAGGTAAATGTTATTGCTTTCCTTCTGTAAACAGGAGGCTAAAGGGGTAGATTCCGAAGGAGAGAATTCAGATCTGGGATAAGCTCCATCATCAAGACACATGTACCAAGTCTTATCCTTAGGAGAGGAAAGGGACATGCCAGATGCTTGACCTGGTGTGCATGGACCTTCATGGCCTTGACCTGGAAGGCAGGACCTTGATGAATTATAATCATCTAACATAAAGCTTTGCCCATGAAAGTGGGAAATGTTAATAATATGAAGCAACATAAGAAAAATAAAATAAAAACCACTTTCATCCCAGAGAGCATCAGTATTCGTATGTTATAGCAGTTATTTCTAGTCTTTCTCTGCAGTTTCTGCCCCCCACCCCACTGGCATAATTTTGTATATTATTTTGTAAACTGATTTGCCCTGAAGTGGATTGTTCTTTAATGTTCTTAAATATATTTTGAAATATCATTTAAATGACTGCATAGTATTGCATAGTATCAGGGGTTCTCAAACTTGAGCAGTGCACGAGAATCAGCTGGTGAGCCTATTAAAACTCAGATTGGGGCCCACTTCTAGCATTTCCAGTTCAGCAGGTCTTGGGTGGAGCCTGGAGATTTTTCTTTTTCTGAAAAGTTCCCAGGTGCTGCCGCTGGTCCAGGGATTGCACTTTGAGAACCTCTTGTTTATGATGTATCTGATTACTTGTCTGCCACCCCTTCCAGACAGGGGGCAGCCACCATGATTTCCACACCCCTGAACACTCTGCAGTTAAAGCAGAGCCTATCCTAAAGGGGCCTTCCTAGGTCCTGAGCAACTGCATAGGTTGTAGGCCATGAGGTCAGCCCTGCTGAGGAGGAGGAGTTAGATTTGCCCTCTGTAGCCCCGAGGCTGAGTTGGACCCTTGGACTGGAAGCGGCAGGGAAAGTGAGTTTGGCTATGTGTCTTGTCAGTCAAGAGAGGAATCTGTGAATGCCACATTCCGTAACGCACTCCCCGTCACCAGAGATATTTCAGCGGCAGGCTGGTGATGGCTTGGGAATCCTGCAGAATTTGAGGGAGGGTGAACCTTAAGGTTTGTGAATTTGAGTTCAGCAAACCTAAAGAATGGGGAGTGGTCTCTGGAGGCCTCATGAGGGAAGAGGTTGGTTCCTAGGGTTTAGAAGGCAAAGAAGGAAAAGATGATCTCCTAGTACTTTTTGGTCAGTAATGGTAGGTAGTAGAGAAGCAGATGCTAATTGGTAGAAAGTTAGACAAAACAGACTTGGGAGGTCTGGTTTCTAGAACATTGCACATGAAGCGTTGCCCTTGCTTTTCCAGAGAAAACTCAATGTAGACTAGATGCTCATTTTGAGGACAGACCCCTATCCACCAAAGTCAAGGTGCTAGCCAGGATCAGGGCTTGGTACAGAGCATTGACCATTGCTGTTGCTTCCTCCTCATCCTCCTCCTATTTAGACCATGTGCACTGTGGCATATTTAAGGTGTTCGTTGAAAGTGTTGCATTGCACAATCCTGAAGACTTATGAGAAATCAATTTTGAGATGAGATTTCACTTTGAAGCTTGGGATTTTTGGAAATCAAAATCTCACCATCTCTGCATGGCTGCTGAGGCCAATAGGCTCTTCCTTTTGTTTTGTTTGTTTTATAGACAAGTCTGAGAGGCAGAGCTGCTGCTGTACCTGAGATTCAGCCTTGGTACTTCTGGGGTCTTCTAACAGAATACCCATTACAAAACAGTCTAGAAATGCCATCTGCAAATTATCCCAGGATGAAACTCCAGAGCTCAATTTCTTCTTTGAATGGGGTTTGGAATCAATTGGAGGGTGAGAAGGAGGTGTTTGGATGAAAAATTATTTCCAAACATCCTGCAAATTTATAAGATATCTTCGTAATTATAATAATAATAGTAACCACAAGGATGAGGAAGAGTGATGCCTGCTATTTATTGAGTAGCTCTTCCTTGCCAGCATTGATCAGAATACTTTACATATATTGTAATTTTTACTTCTCCAAGTGACCCAGTGAGGTGTGGACTATAGACCCATGTTACACATTGAAGAAACTGAGTCTCAGAATGTTTATTTCCTAAAATGACACAGCTCCAAATTGCAGGGCTGTTTTTACATCCAGGCTTGTCTAATTGCATACCCTTTGCCCTCCCAGCTCCGTGTTCTGCCCCTACTACTTAATTCTGTAGATTTCTTTCTCCTTAAAGCTCATACTTGTGATGGACAGTTCTTTGTGGAGTCCAATACATGTCAGTGACACTCCAGTTCCAGCCATTACTGCCTAGTTTTTTGAGGCATTTGAACCCAGATTAAAACATCATTCACTTCCTTCTATCTAGCCTAGGAAGTAAAAAGTCAGTTTTTATTTTTATTTTTTAATAGCAATTAACTCTGAGTAGCTGAGTCACTTGGTGAGGGGTTTTGCTGGGATCATGATCATGATATTAAAGGCTATCTCTAAGGATCTATACAGCTCCCATTGAACAGAGAAACAAACTGATGCTGATTTATGGGAGGAATAGCAGAGATACAGCAGCCTAGATGCTGTATTTGAGAATCAATCTCTTCCTCCTGTCTTAAGACCTCTTAGGCTGAATGAAGTCACTTCCTATGGGCGGCCTCCTGTGACCCACCTCTTTCCTGGTCTATAAATGGCTCACTCCAGGCTCCCATAATTTTGTTTGTTTGCTGTGCTGGAGATCTGGGACCTTGAGTGTGCTAGGCAAGTGCTCCACCATGTGCCCCATCCCCAGATCTTTCCCACTCCCCCTGCCATAGACCTCTGCCCTCCATCTCAGCACAGTGTGTCAAGGCAGGGCTTGGCATTTGTGAGTGTGCACGTCAGTCACCTTCTCCAGACCAGAAGCTCCCAGGACAGCATGGAGTGGGTGGGTCTGGACTGCAACAAGCTTCCTCAGTGAGTTTGTGAGTATCCAAGAGGAAGTGCCCATGTTGGGTGGGCTGGAAGGAGCCATCCTTGTAGGCTTTCCATGGGGACTCAGCATTACAGGGATTAGTCACCAGCTTTGGAAGAGCTTTGAAAGCCTTTACGGTGTCATGATGAGGTAGGTCTTGTCCCCATTACAGCCTGCAATTTTTAAAAAAAAATTTTTATTCTAATTTGTTATATATGACAGCAGAATGCATTACAATTCATATTACACATATAGAGCACATTTTTCATATCTCTGGTTGTAAACAAAGTATATTCACACCATTCGTGTCTTCATACATGTACTTGGGGTAGTGATTAGCATCTCATTCCACCATCTCTTTTGTCCCCTTGTCTCCTCCCTTCCTCCCCATCCCCTTTGCCCTATCTAGAGTTCTTCTAATTTTCCCATGCTTCCCCTCCCAACCCCACTATGAATCAGCCTCCTTATATCAGAGAAAACACTTGGCATTTGGTTTTTTGGAATTGGCTAACTTCACTTAGCATTATATTCTCCAACTACATCCATTTACCTATAAATGCCATGATTTTATTCTCTTTTATTGCTGAGTAAAATTCCATTGTGTATACATGCCACATTTTCTTTATTTATTCATCTACTGAAGAGCATCTAGGTTGGTTCCACAGTTTAGCTATTGTGAATTGTGCTGTCATAAACACTGATGTGGCTGTGTCCCTATAGTAAACTGTTTTTAAGTCCTTTGGGTATAGACCAAGGAGAGGGATAGCTCGGTCAAAAGGTGGTTCCACTCCCAGTTTTCCAAGGAATCTCCATACTGCTTTCCATATTGGCTGCACCAATTTGCAGTCCCACCAGCAATGTATGAGTGTGCCTTTCCCCCACATCCTCACCAACACTTATTGTTGTTTGTATTCTTAATAGCTGCCATTCTAACTGGAGTGAGATGAAATCTTAAGAGTAGTTTTGGTTTGCATTTCTCTAATTGCCAGAGATGTAAACATTTTTTCATATATTTGTTTATTGATTGTATATCACCTTCTGAGAAGTGTATGTTAAATTCCTTGGCCCATTTATTACAAATCCTCTGAAAGGGAAACAAGGAAAACAACCCCCTTTAAAATAGCCTCAAAAAAACCCAAAAAACAAAAAACAAAAAAACCTTGGGAATCAACCTAACAAAAGAGGTGAAAGACATCTATAATGAAAACTATAGAATGCTAAAGAAATTAAAGAAGACCTTAGAAGATGGAAAGATCTCCCTAGTTCTTGGATAGCAGAATTAGTATTGTCAAAATGACCATACTACAAAAGCATTATGCATATTTAATGTAATTCCAATCAAAATCCCAATGACATTCCTCATAGAAATAGAAAAAGCAGTCATGAAATTTATCTGGAAAAAAAAGACTAACTAAAGCAATCCTTAGCAAGACGAGTAAAGGAGGTGGCATCACTATACCAGACCTTAAAAGAGCAAAAGTAACAAAAACAGCATGGTATTGGCACCAAAATAGGCTGGTAGACCAATGGTATAGAATAGAGGACACAGAGACTAACCCACATAATTATAGTTACCTTATATTAGACAAAGGCGCCAAAAACACATTAAAGAAAAGATAGCCTCTTCAACAAATGGTGCTGGAAAAACTGGAAATCCATGTGCAACAAAATGAAATTAAATCACCAGGCACAAAACTCAACTCTAAGTGGATCAAGGAACTAGGAATTAAACCAGAGAACCTGTGTCTAGTAGAAGAAAAAGTAGGCCCAAATCTCCATCATATCAGATTAGGCCCCTACTTCCTTAATAAGACTCCTGTAGTCCAAGAATTAAAATCAAGAATTAATAAATGGGATGGATTCAAACTAAAAAGCTTATTCTCAAGCAAAAGAAACAATCAATGAGGTGAATAGAGAGCCTACAACTTGTGAGCAAATTTTTACCACTTGCACATCAGATAGAGCACTAATCTCTAGGGTATACAAAGAACACAAAAAGCTGAACACCAAAAACAAAACAAAAAACACATAAAAAAAAAAACCAACAACAAATAACCCAATCAATAAATGGACCAAGGAACTGAACAGCCTGTGATTTTTAAGAACACTCAGAAAGTTAATCTCTTCTTGGTGACCCCAGAGCTTCTGTACATACACCCATCTCAGGTCTTAACACTCTCACTACTTCTTGTAGTGAGTAATTCTTGAGAGTCTGCTGGGGACCAAGCCTTGTGCCAGGTGCTGGAGACACAATGGTGAACAAAACAGTCCTGGTCCCTGGCCCCATGGAGCTTACAGAGGAGAGGTATGGCTTATAATCATGGGACCGGAATGATTTTCCCCAGTACACTCTGAGCTTCTTGAAGGTAGAGATTGGGGTACATTTGCTTTTCAAAAGTTTTATTTTAAAATTTCTTTTATGATTCATGTACTTTAATATTCACCCTTTTAATGTATACAGTTCTGTAGTTGCAGTACATTCATGAGGTTCCACATCACCATTATCTAATTCCAACACTTCATCACCACAGAGGAGACACTGTATCCATGAATGTCACCCCTTCCCCACCCGTGCTAACTCCTCACCTACCTTCTGTTCTACAGATTCGCCTTTTGGACATTTCTTATTTGCATGGGGACATTTCATATAAACAGAATCATGCAATATGTGGCCTTTCACATCTCCCTTCCTCCACTGAGCTTGTTCCTAAGTTCTTCCACATCGTAGTATGTATCAAACTGAATTTCTTTCTTTCTTCTTTATTTTTTTTAGAATTTTAATATTTATTTTTTAGTTCTCGGTGGACACAACATCTTTGTTTGTATGTGGTGCTGAGGATCGAACCCAGGCCGCCCGCATGCCAGGTGAGCGCCCTACCGCTTGAGCCACATCCCCAGCCCAGAACTTAATTTCTTGTTGTGACCAAATTCTATCCCATTGAATGGACGTACCATAGTTTATCCATTCATCAGTCAAATGATGGTGACATTGACTCTTGTGTTTTGTACCTCAGTGTTTTCTTCCCTTCTTCTTGCCCTTCTTTCCCACCTTTCTCTCTTCTCCATCCATCCTTCCCTTCTCCTCTTACTCCTTCTTTCCCATCCAGATACTTCTTATTCCACATCCACCATGCTATGGCATGGTAAGGAAACATACAATAAAGCTCCCAGACTGAGAGAAATTGAAGGGCACTATTTTTTAAAGTTTTTAAATAAGCGCTTTCTTTAAAAATAATCTTAGATTTATAGAAATGGTGCAGAGTTAGTACAGAGTTCCTGTATCCCATTCCCAATTTTGCCTTCTAACATCTCCTATTACCACAGCACATTGGTTCCAATAAGGAACCGGCACTGTTACCACATTATTCACTCTATACTTTATTCAGATTCCACTGGTTTCCCTCATTCCTTACGCCATTAGGCACTGAGTCCCCATCTCTCCTTAGCCTTCCCTTCTCTGTGACAGTTTCAGAGGCTCTCCTTGTTCTTGGTAACCTTCACAGCAGTTTTGAGCAGTATTGGTCAGGTTCTTTTCAAATAAATATCGCTCCGGTGGGATTAGTCTGCTGTCTTTCGCCTGGTTAGATAGGAGCTATGATTTTTCCGGGGATGGCCAGAGAGGTGAAAAAAGATATCATTTATAAATTGCTGTGAGGTGTCCCGAATTAAGAAGTGAGACTCAAGCTGCCAGGGTGTTCAAGAAACTTAAGAAAAGCTAGGGGTGCAGCTCAGTGGTAGAGCACTTGCCTGGTATGTGGGAGGCCCTGGGTTCAGCCCTCAGCATTGGCGGAAGAGAGAAGAATCTGAGAAACCTTGCTTTTGAGTCTTCAAATGGTAGGAATAAAATATAGAAAAAATTCTTTGGAACTTTTTCCAAAGAGAGCTGCATGTTGCCTATCATCTTGGGGGTAAAGCAATGAGACTTGGTGGGACAGACAAACATGACATGACATTCAACTCCCCCATGCACCCTCCAGGGTGGTGCTGGGCGAGACAAGCCCTCTTCCTTGGCCTCTGTAGAATTAGGAAGTTGGAACTGATTGCCTTCAAGGCTTCCTTCTTCCTACTGTGTGGTTTATGCTCTAAGAGAGGACCCAGAGCTCCCCTCAATGTTCAGTGAATTCCAAATTTGACTCCCCTTTGCCTGTGTATCAGCGCCAGGGGACATACACCCCAGGAAGAGGCCTCACTCCAATCCTATTTTCAAAACCTGCCTGGCAGACAAACACCCAAGAGAAAACAAGCCCTAGACCTCTACAGTGTGGATCCCCACCTGGAGGGACCGGTGAGCGTCCCAGGGCAGCAGTGCCCAGAGCAGGACCCCTGTGCTGGCCCGCCCCGCTGACACAGCACAAGAGCCAGAATGGCTAGGGTCACGGCAGATCCACGCACCGCACCACGCTGCAGACTCGTTCACCTCAAGGGGCTGTTTTGGTTCAGCAGCTCCTGTGACTTGAATGAGTTAATCACTGATGACAAGAGCTTAATTTATAACCGGACAGCAGACAAGATAGTTCAGGCTCTGGCGGGATGGCACTGAACTGTGGCGCGGGGCATTGCTCAGAAGACACCTGGATGTGCAGCTTGGTGCCGAGGCTGGGAACTTAAGGTCCCCCTTGATTCCTTAGAGGCCACCTGGGCCAAAGAGATGGGAGCACGAGCTGAGGACTTGCCCTTCCTCTCTCAGCATATGTGTCAGAAAACATGTGCAGGGACCAGCCAGGCCTCATAGAAACGTTGAGTCAGGAGGGAGCATTGGCAGGCTAACCCAGCTCAGGCCCCTTGGCCAACTGTGTGACCAGAGGTGGGGGTGGGGGAGGGCTGGGGAGAAGGGAGGTAGTAACAAGTGTGGAAGGAGGGGTGGGAGCCTAGGGTGAGGGGTCGTTCCTCCAGCCTGAGTCACGCAGCTTGTGGCCTGCCCTGGGAAGTCAGGCCCGTGAGGATCTTCCCTCCCATTCCACACATATCCCCTCTCACACACCCCTCATCCTGGGACCCCCAAAGATGGGAGTGAGGCATGATGTGCAGGTGCTTCTGGGGCCTGACCTTTGTATCTGAGAGGCTGCTTTTATATGGAAAAAAAAAACCGACTCTCCTCTGCCATGTTAGAGACCCAAGGCCGTGTGCGCGTGGTCTTGGGTGTGGGTGCTGCTACTCTGCCAGCTTTGATGGTCCTAGGTTTCCCACTAGGACAGTTTGGAATTCTGAAGTCAGGCCTATGGATCGAGGAAGCCCCCAGTGATACTGCCCCAGAGCCACTGGACTCAGGAGGCCTTTCCCTGAGTCCACAGTCCAGCTAAAGAGATAAGAAGAGAAAGTGGGAAGGGGAATGGAACTGAAGACAGGAACAAGGCCTAGGTGAAAGTCGGGGTGCAGCGGAGCTCCCCTGTGGGCTGCTGAAATATGGGCTTGCTCCCTGAGAGGGCGCTGGGAGCCCTGTTGAGTGGCAGGTGACTTCGGCTTGCTCTTCCTGCTGTAGCCTGATTCTAGTCACTCAGATCCAGCCCCTCCACCCTGCTCCCGTCAACGCGGCCCATGCAGGGTCCCCTCTCACTGGGATAAGCTGCTCCTCCACTCAGCTGTCCCTCTGGGCTTTCTCCATGTCCTTCACGTCTGTCAGCCATCAAGACCCAGCGGGGACCTCTTGGAAGGCCTTCCACGCACCCTCAGGTGGGACCTCGGCTCCTTCTCCTTGGTGCCACAGCAGCCCATGTCTCCACAGGGTTCTCCATCCTTGAGGAGACCCCATGAAGCCTGCGAACCCCAGCCCTGGCTCTCAGTCTCTTGGGGTGGGGCTTGGGAACCTGTTTTCCTTCATCTTCACACACGCTTTGGATTCCAGGCCAGGATTGGGTATGTCTTTTCTGGGTCTGGGCACAGGGCTTAGGTCATGGTGACTGCATGTCACTGTGCCCAGACAGCCCCCTAGGCTTTGGCAAAGAAGGGAAGCAGAGTAGGAGGCCCAGGCCTTTTAATTTGCACCATTTTCATTCGTTTATGGTTCCCTCTCCATATCCCAGACACCATCCTGGGTCCTGGGGTACAAGAGCAAAACGCAATCCCTGATCCTGTCGGCTGCACATGGCGCATAGTCCGGTGGGAGAGGCCTGGTGCATCGAATTCTTCATGTGTTCCATGACGAAGAGCAACAAGAGTCTAACAAAGGTGCTCAGAGAAGCCATGGTGGGGATCCTGGTGCAGGTCTGAGCCCCTCAGGTCACCCAGGATGGTTTCTAAGACAAACTTCTTCTCACAGCACCCCGCCCCCCACCAGCCCCTGCCAGCCTTCACTACTGGTCTCCTGAATCTGCTCTTTGTGTCAGCTTTTGGAAATGGTATGTTTTTAAACAGAGAAGAGACCCATTTTGTTCATGCCAGAGTCTGTCTGCTAGCATATACAGTGCCCTACTGAATTCCAAAGAGGTACACCTTCATTTGAACAGACAAAACCTTGGCACATGACTTGGCCAGTCTGACAAGCTGGACTTGAGCCCCTATTCACTCCTTCCAACCCACTCCCCTCAGCCAAGTGTACTTGTACAGTGAGCAACTTGGACAACCATCTGTGGGGATCCTGCTAGAGACTCCTCTTGAACAGAACGTTCTGGCCTCTTGGCACATCCTCACAGCTAGAAGATTCCTGTATCCTACAAGGACATAATTATATCTTCTATGGGCATAAACAGATTTAAAAAGGAATTTATATGCATTTTTTGAAGAATTGGGTACTTTTCTTACCTAAATGGAAACATGGCTTCTTTATATATGGTCCAAGAGAGTTCTTTCATATGGTAATTAACTCACATACCCTGGATAAGCCCTAGACTTGGCATAAGGTTCAAAGCAGAAATTGGGTTGAGATGAGACACAGGGATGTTTCTGGATCCGATTTGCTGTTAGCCACTGACACTGGGGTAATCTGGCTCTCTGAGTGGCAGTGAGTCTCAAAAACCTGGTGAAACAACATCTTTGGAAAGAAAGCTCAAAACGTCTTTAACTAGAAAGAATGGAGGAGGCCTTGCTATGTTTGGGAGCTAGAAAGAGAAGCATTTTGCGGTGGAAGATGACTCTCACCCCACGCTGGCCACCTCAGTGGCTTTGAACTGGAGTGGCCCTGGAGAGACCCCTCGCCCAGATCCATCCATCTACCAATGGGGAAGCTGGGACTCTGAGAGAGAAAGCGGATTGGCTTAGGCCACAGGGTGAGTGACAGAGCCGGGCTGACACTAGACAGGTGCTTTCTTCTGCACCTGGACCTGGTGTGTGAGGCCAACAGTGCACATTACGGGGAGGGTGTGAGCCACATGGGTGACTGTGGGAGGATGGTGACAGTGGAGGTCTAGGGCAGCATGGCCCTCCTCTTCCAGAGGTGGAAAGTTGCTTTTCCTAGTTAAGAGGGATTAGGGTTAAGTCTCACTGGGAGTTGTCACTAGGAATCGAGTGGACACGGGGACCCATAGAAGAGGAAGAAGGAAGTCAATGTCCCCGTCGCAGATGAATACACTCATCACTGTTCCACGAGGAATTGCAATAATTGATTTGGGGTGTTGGAGGGTACGGTGCCCAAACGGCACCCTCCCTTGGGTACCACACTTTTCCATGTTGGACATCAGAAGGCACGTTTTTCAGTTGTGAGGTGAAGATGAGCTCAGGGTGACTGGCACAGAGTAGGTGCTCAGCAAATGGTGGCCTCTCTCAGTAGAGATCCCATTAAGAAGACAGGGAGAGGACGGGAAATGCATATAGCCATCCTTCCAAGGATGCTTTCAGGAAGTGTGGTTTTCCCTTCCTGCAGGTGAGCAAACAGAGAGGGAACACAGGTGACACAGCTCGAAAGCTACAAAACTTGGCCTCTTTGGTTCCGTGTCATTTCCACTGGGCCATGGTGACTTTTCCTAGACTCTGCTTCTTTTTCCCTCCCTCACAGCCATTCCCTGAGCCCCAGTGCATTTGAATGGAAGGGCCGGCCATCAATGTAGGAAGGTCTGACTTTGGGACACAAATGTGTTTGTTGTTGAAGCATTTGAGAATGCTGGAAATGGGAATCCCTTTCTCAAAGCACAAGATGAGGGGACGTTCTGGGGCCACACCCAGGTCTGTTTGTATTTTACTCCAAGACAGTTTTGTTTTCCTTAGATCAGAGCTCCCTCAGGGAGCCAGGACCCTGTTCTGATTCATGCTTCAGGGCCAGCACAGCACTTGGGGCTCCGGTTCAGAGGGAGAACACGTGAGGGAGGCCCTGGGTTCCATTCCCACTAACAGCAACAACGAAAGCCAACCTAGACCTCTCCTCCAGGCTGATTCCTCATAGCAACACTGAGGAGGAACTGTCCCCAGGAGTCGGAGGCCCCTTTATCCCCTTGCCTCATTGGCTGATCTGGTGACCAGGCAGGAGCAGGTACAAATGAAGACCTTTATCATGTCTTCTATAAAAACTGTTCTATAGATGAGGCAATTGTGAGCTTTTATCCATACCTATTTCACTCATGAATTCCAACAAGATCTAACTCTAAAACACAATATGCAACAATTGTATTCCTGTTAAGGCTGTAGGTGAAAATGGGAAGACAAGTTGAGAAGGTGAACTTCTCTACTTCCGAAGGGCACAGGCAGGAGCATCAATCAGACTTTTTTTTTTTTTTGAATGGAAGGGTCTTTATTCCTTCTCTGCTGCCTGTATGATTGCGGACAAGTTGCTTAACTTCTCTGGGCCCACATGTCTGCCAAGGATTCTTTCAGTGCAAATATTTTATGATTACAAACCCTGAGAGAAGCACACATTCCCCTGGCCCATGATGCTTGTGATTAGAAGTATCTTGATACTTCTTTTGATTGGAATAGGGACAGAAATTTAAAACAATGACTTGAGTTGTCCTTCCTTCCTTCCTTCCTTCCTTCCTTCCTTCCTTCGATTGAACCCAAGGCCTCATACATGCTAGGCAAACAAATGCTCTACCGCTGAGCCAAACCACCAGCCCTTCTTATCTTTTTATTTTGAAACAGGGGCTCACTAAGTGACCCGAGCTAGCCTTGGACTTGGGATCCTCCTGCCTCAGCCTCCTGAATAGTAGAGATTATAGGCATGCATCACCATACCCAGCACTTGAGTTCTATCTAACCACGCCCCCTGAGCCTGTGGGTTTGGTAGGTCACTCAGGCTGTAGAGTCATTAACATTTTACACTGTAGAAGTATTTCCCATTTGCTTAAAAGGAAATTTTAAAAGTGAAGAGGTGTTTCCAAACTCTACTGAGGCAGAGCCTCTGAATTGGAGAGCTGGACCATGTAGTCTCTAATCTCCTCAATGTGCAACGTGGAGGCCCAGAATCAAGAGAGGAGGTTCCCAGGATTCCAGGGGAGTTTGACACAGAGCCCCAGTCAGCACCTGGCTGCCACCACACTCTATCCAATGCTAGTGCCTCCCGGCTGTGCAGCTTCATAGACGGATAAGAGTTGATTGAAAGGGTAAAGGATCATAAAAAGCATGCCAGGCCTGAAGAACAACTTTAACACATGTAAAGAGAGGCCCAAAGATTTTTATTTTTATTTTCAGTTTAACACACATCAAAACCCAGCAGGTCTTCCAACACCAGCAATTTGCATTTTCTGAAGCCACCTCACTGAGCAGCTCTGAAATAAATTAAAAAGAATGGTCAAGGCTGAATGCACACGGAGGTTTCCATGTGCTCAACTCAGCAGATTCAGGTATGACCCCTACAGAGCTTGGACTCTGAACCGGCACTAACATTCTCTATGCTCAATGACCATCTCGCACAATGAATTCATCTGTGTAATTGTGCTTAGCTGTCCCAAGATTAACTCCATGTTTGCATGAAGATCAAAATGCTTGCTTTTAGAAGTTTGGTTTTCTACAATTTCTGTCTTATCTGGGGAGGCATGCATGCTTGGAATTTCCTGGGCTTTTCTTTTTTAAATCTCTTGGAGGGATTGAGAACGGGAGGGTGGGGTGGGATGTTTTACCTTCTTATTGTTCTTTTTTTTTGAAACAACAATTGGCAATTTTTCTTTGATATTCTTTTGTCAAAGGCAAGCCAGACCCTAGGGATCTTAAAATGGGTAATAGCATTATGGCTTGAACACCCCCCCACACACCACTCCTAAATCTTATGCTAAGTAGGTCATGACCTAGAATTCTGCTTTATTAAAAAAAAAAAAAAAATCTAAGGGCTGGGGATGTGACTTAGTGGTAGAGCACCTGCTTAGCATGCGAGAGGCCCTGGGTTCCATTCTCAACACCGCCAAAAAAAAAAAAAAAAAAAATCCTAATGGATTAAATTTTCATACATGCATGCACAGAGTACCGCTCTGAAGTTCCTATCTCGATATGTATTGGTGTATGCATATACTTCTGCTCCACTTGCGCCTTGAGTTTTTGTTTAGCGCCCCTTGGTAGTGAGATGTCTGCTCTGTGTTTTTCCAAGGACAGCCACTTCCGAGCCAGAAGGAGGCCGACCCACATTCCTGCGCTGGAAGGGTGGTGGCCTGATTCAGATCAACGGGGTTTACTTTCTGATTTCACCTCACTTGCACTTGAGTGACAAGTTCTGGGAGAAAAGTTGGCACAGTGCACCGAGGTCCATGATAGGGAGCTGTGGGGGACAGACAGCAAGCCTCCTGAATGGGGTGGGGTGTCCCCGCTTAATCATTACCGCTGCTGACATTAGTGAAAAACAAGCAAGGCATAGTGTCTGCGTGGGACCTACAATGAGTGGAAAGGCGGCCAGATTTTTAGGAAGTGGGAGGTAGAGAGGGGTAGATGTCCGGGAGAAGCCTGTGTGGCATTGCAGGTTGGGTGTGCACTTTTTTTTTTTAAGTGGTGGAAGAATCCAAACTGCCCTGGCTATTTCAAAATCCTAATATCAGGGAGGAGCAGGTGTTTTTCAGCCTTCCTGTGTGAGCCCAGGACACAGGGCAGCTTTGAGAACAAACACATCCTTTCTCAAAATAGGAGGCCAACTATTTACTTATGCAAGCGATGCTATGAGAAGGCATTATAGGTTGAGTCACAGCTGTTGAGCTTTGGACTGACCACCAAAAGGCTCCTTCCCAGGGAGGAAAAATCCTGAGGCTCTCCGTGGACCCCAGAGCACTGGCTCAAATAACAAATCAAGGGAAGAGCTGCCTCCGCCTACCTGTTGAAGCTGCCCAGGCACACCCCAAGACAACTTGCAAACACAGACGACAAGAAGGGACATCAAAACCTGCTTTTAAAAATCATGTTGTGACCTGTTCAAAGTTGGATAAGCAGAACTAGAGCATGAATGGAATCCTAAATAAAAAATCATTTGTTCAATCCACTCATTCAACAAATATTGAGTGGGATATGCCGATGTGGCTGGACAGGGGATGTGTGGTAGGATGACCCTGCACCTTGAAGGGGCCCGCTTGAAATTCGAGGTTGCATTTAAATTGAGAGCCTCTGGATGGAAGTGCTTAGTCTGTTCTGTAAAATGAGATCTGGGCCGGAAACACTGGGACCTGGAGAATCACCATAAATTTGGTTGAATGAGTGATGCCAGGTCCCTCCTTCTGCAGAACTTCAAGGGTCCCTGAGTCTTCCTGGGGCATCCACTGCTGGGTGTTACTTAGGAAAGAGCCCAGCAAGGTCACTGACACTTCAAGGACCCAAAGAGAACAGCTTGCAAGAGGATCTGCCTCTACTTTACGGTTTCTGAGGTTAAATTCAGATCCTGCAGCTAGAAAGGGATTCCCAAGGAGGCAAAACTCTCCCACTCAGAGCAGTCAACTTTGGTCCTGAGGAAGCTTCAGGAGGGCTGTAGTGGAGAGAGCAATGTAGTGGGGGTAGGATGTGGGTTGTCCCTTGCTCAGTTTCCTGTTTAATGGGTGGACTCAAGTTCACTGAGATTTATCTGACTTCCACCGTTGCCCTGCCCTGGTGACATCTCCCTGTCCTCTTTGCCTGGCCTGGCCTGTTTCAGACTCAGAACTGGCGCAGCACCAGTGAGTTCATGGTTTTACAGACCCCGAAACGTGCTTTGCAAATAAATGACGAAGACATTAAAACGTATTGCATGCAAACCCCAAGGTCTTGAGCAAGGACAGACCTTTGGAATTGTGAGAGGAGTGTAGAAAACACCTGTCCTTGAGTTTTAGACCAGAGGGGAGGGGCAAGTGACCACGGACAGGAGACACTCAGGTGCTAGGAGAGCTGTGTGCCACTTCCCTCAGTGCGTGGTGCTCTGGGCGGTGGGGTGGCAGGTGGGCAAATCTTTAAGAACAAATCAAAATCTCTAGCGAGGAAACCAAATTCAGTCTTTCTGAATCCTTAAGGGGTCTATAGCAAGGCTGGGACATTTTAACAACTTAAACTTGGTAATCTGTCCCTTCTTCTCCGATAGCACTCTCCCCTAGACCCCACTTTGTATCAAACAGAGAAAATGGGGCTCAAGCTCAGAGAGTTTATGAGTCTAAAAATCTTAGATATCGTTCTGTTTTATTGTCTTTCTTTTGGTGCCTACTTTCCATGGTAAACAATATTATTTTCCCAGTTTTAAGTAGTTTAAGAACTCTCTTAAAATACACATATTCAAATTAAAAAAAAAAAACTGAGTTGATCCTATAAACATATTCATAGGGTAGGTGCTACACAGGTATGACAGATGGCTCCTGGGACACCACCAGCAAGCTCTAGGTTCCAAGAAATAGCCCTGCCCCAAATCCCTGGACCTCATTCCCCAGCCAAGCCTTGCCCAAGCAGTCACTTTCCTGGTATGTGTCCTTGCCCCACTTCACCTTTGCACTGCCCGTTGAAGTCTTCAAGGCCAAGTCCAAGCCTCATCTCCTAGAAGCTTCTAGAAGCCAGCAGCCTGCATTCAAATGCCAGCTCTGTCACTAATAGGGTGACCTTGAAATATGTTACTCAGACTTTTGAGCCCCAGTTTCTTAATCTGCAAACAAATAAATAAATCCTATAACATTTACTTACAGTTTTATTTTTCAAAGATTCAGTGAGACTATGTGAGTGAAACTGCCTAGTTTATAGAAGAAAATCAGAAAATAGCTCTGTGATCCCAGCAATTCAGAAGCAGGAGGATGGCAAATTCTAGGCTCATCTCAGCAACTTAGTGAGATCCTGTCTCAAAATAGAAAATGAAAGGGCTGGGGATATAGCTCAGTGGTAGAGCTCCCCTGGGTTCAATCCCCAGTACCTAAAAGACAGAGGGGGCGCGGAAATCTCCATGACCCATGTGGTTTCCTTCTGGACAAGCTGTATTCACTCTCCCTTGTCTCTGGTCTCCTTACCTGTACGATTACCTTGGACCAGAGGTGTCTGTGTTGTGAGGTGGGTCAGAAACTTATTTTGCTCGTGCTGATATCTCCCTCCATGCCTTTAGCACAATCCTTGTTCAGATAAGGACACTGAGCAGCCCCTCTGGGTGTGGCTCCCCTTTTCCTGGGATATTTGTTCCGACGGCCTCTGAGTGTGCCTGGGCAGCTCATAGCATCTCACCCTGCAGGCCTCATGGGCACCCTGAATCCAGCCTGTCTCCACCTGAGTTTTGTGGAGCCTCATGTCCGTCCCCCCAGCTAGAACAGTGGTTCTCAACTGTGGGTGTTTTGGTGCCCCCGCCCCAGCCTAGGGCCATTGGGCAGTGTCTGGAGATATTTTTGGTTGTCATGGCTAGGGTGAGGGGTTCTTACTGGCATCTCAGAGGCAGAGGTCTGATATTGCTAAATGTGCCCCAATGCACAGGAATGACCCTGTCCCATGTGTCAGTGGTGCTGTCGCTGAGAAGCCTGACCCGGAGGTACCCTACAAGGTGGGCCAAGGACTTCTTTGCTCACAGCCCTCCCTCCCATGGCCCTAGTGAGATGATCCAAGGTCTTCACAGTGGAGGGTGAGTCTTGCTCCCCACCTGCTGTGCCCCTGCTTTTTCTGTCCCTGCTCTCTGGCCCTTCTCTCTCTCTGTCCTTCACTGATCTGCTGTGCCTCCTGCTGTTCCTCCAATAGCTTCTTGCACACCAGGTGCCCTGTACCCAGAATGCTCCTCCTTGGACATCACTCAATTCACTCCTTATTCCTGAAGTTTCTGCTCAAAGGTCTCTTTCCCAGGGAGGCCTTCCTGGTGGCCTCATGGAAAGCCACGGCCCTCACCCCTCACTCTCCCCCTGGCGTGTGCTCCGTGCTTCTCCATGGCGCAGATGATCACCTTACACCCTAATTCATTTATTGTATTATTTTTTTTTTATTATTTTCTCTTCATACTAGAGCATAAGACCGACAAGTAAAGCTTTTCTTTTCCTTTTCATTTCTTGATCTTGTTCACTGATATTTCCAACTGCCTGGTGCTCAAAAATTATTTTACTGAACAAGTGAATAAATCAATATCATTCTGTTCCCTAGTTGTTCCTCTTACCTCCATTTTCTAGCTAATTTATGAAGCTACCACTTGTCTGACACCCAGGTACAAAATCTAATCTGAGGTTAAGCTTCAATTTTCCCTTTTGCTATTTTTAACAGCTTTAGTGAAAAATGTGATTCATTTCCATACGACTCACCCATGGAGGGTGTGTAATTCAGTGGCTTTCTGTTTATTCCTAGTTAAGGAATCACTGCAATCAATTTCAGAATGTTTTCATTGTCCCAAAATGAAGCCCTGCACTTCTTAGACACCCCACCCCCAAAACACACAGCCCCTTTCCCCCAGGCCCTGGCAACCACTAATCTGCTCTTCATCTCTATGGGTTTTCCTCTTCCAGACATCTCATGTACGTGGAGTCCAACATTTGTGACTGGCTTCTTAGACTCGGCATAACTTTTCAAGTCTCACCCATGTTGGGGACTATATTACTAGCTCATTATTTCCATAGCCATTGGATAGGTAAACAACATTTTGTTCACTTACTCATCAGATGGTGGACATTTGGGTTGTTTCTAGTTTGGGGCTCTTATGCACAAGGCTGCCATAAATACCTGTGCATGAATTTTTGGGTGAATGTACGTTCTCATTTCTCTGTGGTGTTCCTGGTCACGTGGTAACTGTGTGAGGCCTTTGGAGAAGGAGGAGGAGGAGGAGGAGGAGGAGCATGCCAGCTGTTTTCTCCTCTCTTTGAGCCGGCTGGCGTTCTCCCCCTTGAATCTGTGCCCTGCTCCATCTCCAGAGAGACTCCCCTGTAGTCCTACCCTGGAAGGCTGCAGTGCCTCCTAATGGGGATCTCTCCAGTGGATCACCCTCAGCTGCACCCTCAGCTTCCAGGGGAGGGAGTATCAATGTCCCAGTGCCCAGGCCACACCTCACCTGATTACAGCAGCCTCTCTGCAGGTGGGACCAGTTACTGGTGCTTCCTGATGCTCCCCAGGTGACTGTGGCGTGCAGCCAGGGGTGGAGAACCCTACAGGGCCTTCCTTCCTTCCGTCCAGGCTTCACCTGCCACTCAAATCTGACTGTGGCCCCACCCTCTTCTAGAAACCCCTCATAACACATCCTGAGCTCCCAGATGCTCACACATGTGCCCACCATTCACCCGCCATGCTTAGCCACACACACTTTCCCAAGTGCCAGCTGGTCCCTGACTCCATGCCTTGGGAGACCACTCCCCCAACCTGAAGTGTCTTTCCCCATCTTTTCATCCTCCGCTAGGAGGTCTTCCTGGCTACTCTCTCTTGGTGGGCTGGGTGGGATGCTCTGTCTCCTTAGCCCTGAGCCAGCCTCTCTGCCACCCCAGGGTTAGCCTCACTGAGCCTCACAGCCTCACTCTCAAGGCCAGGCCCATGTGTTATCCATCTTTCAAGCTGCAGACCTGCAGGTGGTGCTCCTGTTCACTGGTGGTGTGTGGGGGTGGGGAGGGGGAGGGGGAATGAATGGCCACTGGTCTACCTGGGAGCAGGGACCCCCTAGGCAGCCTTATCAGCTGTTCACTCACACTCTTCTGAGCTCCCAAAATAATCCTAGGGGATGCAGCTGGCCCCAATCTCCTCCCTTCCCCTGGACCACAAGTTCTAGCACATTCCTGTCCCAGGGTGACCTCTATCTGCAATTCCCCAGCCTCAGCCAGGTGCCAGGAGGTGTTGGCACTGCGGGGGGTCAGGGTGGGGCAGTCTTCCTGAAGCTAAAGACAAAGGCCCCAACCCAGACATATGGTGTACAAGTCTACCTTCAAAGGGCCAGACTGAGGTGAACGTCCTTGTCCCTTGGTCCACCATGAATTTCCAGGCTCAGGAAGACAATTGCCCTCCTCACGACAAAGCTGTAAAGAGCAGATATGAACATGGGTAGAGTGCAGACTGTCCCTCCGGGCGGGGCGAGGCCCACCTGCTCACTACCCATGGGGCTTCCTCTCCCCTGGCTCCCCACACTGATTTCTCTGTCTCTGGAGGGAGTTGGAGGCTGTAGGGTCCAGCTGCTGGTGTTGGAGGCCTCCATGGGTCTTTGTCCTGGAAAGCACTAGGTTCCTCCCCGCTGCTCAGCCCACATTGATGACCTCCTTTCCCCAAGATCAGAGGAGCACTGTGAAGGGAGTCCAGCCCTGCTGCCACCATGTGACTCTGGTGGACTCACTTCCCCTCTAGGACCTTCGTTCCCTTGAGGTTTAGCGGGTGGGCTGGGCTGGACAGCCCTGGAAGGCTTTGCTCCAGTGGAGAGCGCAGCTGAGTAAAGGTTCTCCTCTCAGGTCTGAACTAGCAGAAGAACCATGTTTGGGAAGACCAACGTCAAACATGGCCAAAACCAACAAGCCTGGCCATAACTACTCTTTGTATTTTGATTTCTTCTGTGTTTGGCCTCGACATAGCATGGTGGCAGAGCCGTGCAGGGGACAGCATTGGTCCAAGGAAGCTCCAAGACCCGAATTCATGCCTGCTCCACCCTCGATGAGCAGTGTTATCAGGGGTAAGCCACTGTTTTCTCAGAGGCCTCAGTTTGCTCATCCCTGAAAGGAGACATTTGAGCTGTGTGTGGTAGGGCATTGGCACATGCCTGTAGCCAGAAGTTGAGGCAGGAGGACCGCAAGTTCAAGACCAGCCTGGGCAAGTTGGTGATACCCTGTCTCAAAATAAAAGGGAGCTGGCAATGTAGGTCAGTGGCAGAGTGTACCTGGGGTCAATCTTCAGTACTACTGAAGAGAGAGAGGGAGAGAGAGAGAGAGAGAGAGAGAGAGAGAGAGAGAGAGAGAGAGACTCTGATTGATTTAGTACTTTCCCAATTAATTCGACAGATTTCTCAGAGCCTTCGGGGTGCCTGGCCTGGGCCTGGGTGGGAGATAGAAAGGTGAATGGACAGGAGGAGCTACTTGAGGCCTGGTAGGAGACTGCCAGGTAACAGGCATTTGTGATGTACTGTTGCAGTATTAGTGTTCTATTTCATTAAAAATATTTTTTGTAGTTGTAGGTGGACAAAATGCCTTTATTTTATTTATTTTATTTTTTTTAACATCAGAAATTTATTAGTTGCTCAAAACATTACATTGATCTTGACATATATTTTATGTGGTGCTGAGAATCAAACCCAGTGCCTCATGCATGCTATGCAAGCGCTCTACCACTGAGCTACAGCCCCAGCCCCAGTATTGGTGTTCTTAAGGAACACAACTGGAATTATTAAGAAGGGTTGGTTCTACAATCATCAATACCCTCTTTCTTCTTGGCTAGAAAATGCTTGCTATAAAATTCAGTTCTAGGGCTGGGAATGTGGCCCAGTGATGGTCACTTGCAAAGCATGTTCAAGGACCTGGGTTTGATCCCTAGTACCACAAAAATAAAGAAAGAAAATTCAGCAACAAATACCTACAGCCCACGTTCTCAAGCAAAAGGTGGTCAGACTCTATCCAGTCCAGGAACCAAATGAGACCAGTCTAGTATAAATTGGTCACCTGGCCACTGAGATTTCTGTTAGGATGTTAAAGAAGTCTGGGGCTTGTATGAGAATACAAGTGCAGTGGAATGATCAGAGGGGGAAGGCCCACACAGACCTGCAGGAATGAGCAGGGAGACATTCCCAAGCCATGCGGAAAGGAGGGTTTGGGTATTAGATCAGCAGTGCAGACAGCTGGCCAAGTGCTTGGGAAGTGATGAAGTCACATCTCGGCCTCAAGTCCCTCATTCAAGGTGCAAATATGCTGGGAGCCATCAGCCAAGTAGGTATGACAAATTCCTTGCCAGCTTACTCCCATGCTGTCTAGTGGAAGGACTTCTGAAAGGTGACCTTGCTCAAGGACCAGGGCAGGATCCGTGTTTAGGGTGTTCCCCCTTTAGAATAGGGCAGTTTAGCATAATAGGAGAGTAGGGTGTTTCCCCTTTAGAATAGGGCGGTTTAGTAATAGGAGATTAGGGTGTTCCTCTTTTGGAATAGGGCGTATCCTGCTGCTGAGTTCCTCTTGAGTGCTTAGGGTCAGACAGTATATTTTGGGAGACAGAAGCCCATGCGGAGTGGATTTAGGCAGGAGTGGATTTGGGCGGATTGGATTTGGGCAGAGAACGTGGATTCCCCCAGAGCGTGTTTGTAGACGGCCGGTGTGAGTTCGGGAATAAAGAATTGCTGTTTGAATCTACAAGCTGTGTGGAGACTCGTGATTTGTGCCCAGCCGAGAGACTGCGGCATCTGGTGGCCCGTACGCGGAACGTCTGAAACTTGGAGGTAAGTGAAATTGCTCGCCCCTGAGGGAAGGCGAGAGAATGGGTGACCATTTCAGAAAACAATGTGTTCTTCTTTTGATTTATTTTGTTTTTCTTTCAAGCTGCCTATCCCTAGAAATTTCTCAGGCAAACTGGAAAAAATGGTTGACTAAAGGTTTGAAGTTTGTCGGCCCTGAGGAAGAGAAAATTGATACAACGATTTTTTATTCTGTTTTTGCTTCATTCAGTTTCGGTTTTGTTTTGTGTTATCTTATTGGGTTGCGTTATCTTTATAGTAGATTAAAACAAACTGAAAAGATGTTAAGTAAATTGTTAGAGGTTCAGAACATGGTGAAAGACATTTTAGATCAAGCAAAAGAGAAGGTCTCTCCAGCTAGTCAGACAGAGGAAGAAAATTTAAAGGAAAAGGGGTTGTTAGGAAAAAGGCCACAACAGGAGGCTGTTACTAACTCCGTTTTATCACAAGAGGGTTTAATTCAACCAACAGCCCCACCGATAGAGACAGCTGAGTGGCCCTCAAACCCCGTAGTTGATAAATGGAATCCTGAGACAGGACCTCAAAGATTAGCATGCCCTGTACTTGAACAGGTAGGAGGGCAGCGAATTCACCGTGCTTTAGATTTTAAAACAGTGAAGCAGTTAAAAGAGGCTGTAACAACCTATGGTCCCCAAGCTCCCTTCACGGTGAGCATGGTCGAGTCCATTACTAACTTGGACATGACGCCAGCAGATTGGGCTAGCATGTGTAAATCTGTGCTAAATGGAGGACAATATTTGTTATGGAAGGTTGCCAATGAGGAATTTTGTGCAGAGACAGCTAGGAGAAATGCAGCAGCCGGTTACCCTCAAAGAAATTTAGAAATGTTGCTAGGAAAAGGACCTTATGAGGGTCAGCGGCAACAAATTGAATATGATCCTGCTATATATGCACAAATTGCTGCAGACGCAGTTAGGGCATGGAAGACTTTACAAGGACATGGAGATTTACAAGGTCAGCTATCTAAGGTAATACAGAGAGCTAATGAACCTTACGCTGACTTTGTAGATAGGCTAATTCAAACGGCTGCCAAAATTTTTGGGGATACGGAACAAGCAATGCCATTAATAAAACAACTGGCTTATGACCAAGCAAATCGTTGCTGCAGAGAGGTTATTAGACCATGGAGACATGAAGATTTAAACACATATATTAAATTATGTAGAGATATTAATGAACAAGGGCAAGTCTTGGCAGCTGCAGTACAACAGGCTTTAGATACCAGGCCAAAAACATGCTATGATTGTGAACAAACAGGACATTTTAAAAGGAGTTGCCCCATAGGAGGAGGATTTAACAAAACTAGGTATCAAAGAAATAGAATACCGGGTATTTGCCCACGATGCCGTAGAGGGAGACATTGGGCTAATGAATGCCGTTCTCAAACTACCATAGAGGGTACTCCCTTACCAAAAAACGGAAAAGGACCAGGTATTTACCCACGATACCGTGGAGAAAGGCATCAGGCTCCGTTGCCAAAAAACGGACAGCCGGGCCCAATGCTCCGGGGCCCACAACCACAAATATACGGGGCAGTGGAGGAACCCAGCAACACCATCAGAGTAGTGCCCAGGACACATTGTCCATTAAATCCCTCATCAGACAAACCCGAGGGAGCGCAGGGTTGGACATCTGCGCCTCTGCCAGAGCAGTACTAACTCCAGAGATGGGAGTTCAAATCATTCCCACAGGAATAAAAGGACCTCTTCCCCAAGGGACAGTAGGCTTATTATTGGGACGTAGTTCATCTACATTAAAAGGACTTATGATAAGTCCCGGGGTAATTGATCCCGATTATGTAGGTGAAATAAAAATTATAGCTAGTTCTCCAAGAGGTATATCAGTAATTTCACCTGGAGATAGAATAGCACAGTTGTTAATAATACCCAGCCTACATAATAAATTTCCTAGTCATAGTGTAAAAAGAGGTTCCAGGGGATTAGGCTCCACAGGTGTAGATTGGGCTATGTTGTCTTTAAATTTAGATTCTCGCCCAATGTTAAAACTAAATATTCAAGGACACGACTTTAATGGGCTACTGGACACAGGTGCAGACCTTAGCATCATATCTAGTAAGGAATGGCCAAAACATTGGCCATTACAACAAGCCACTCAAACGCTTCGAGGCCTAGGAGTGGCTACTAATCCCCATAGAAGTGCAATGATATTAGATTGGAAGGATCCTGAAGGTTGTGAGGGAACTATACAGCCCTATGTATTGGATCATCTTCCTATAAATTTATGGGGACGAGATGTCCTAGATCAATTAGGTTTGACATTAACAAATAACATCAATCCTAATGCGCCCACTACTAGGGCTAGACAAGGTTTTAGGAAAGAAAAAAGATTAGGAAAACAAGGACAAGGTATAGCAGCACCAATTCAAATAGATCAAGGAACAGACAGACATGGGTTGGATTTTCAGAAAGGGCCACTGAGACAATCAAAATTACTTGGAAATCAGAAAGACCAGTGTGGGTTCCTCAGTGGCCCCTGACTAAAGAAAAGATACAAGTAGCCCATGATCTGGTCAAACAACAATTAGCGGAAGGACATATACAACCTTCCATATCTCCCCATAATACTCCCATTTTTGTCATTAAAAAGAAATCTGGTAAATGGAGATTATTGCAAGATTTAAGAGCCATTAATAATGAGATGGTTATTATGGGACCTGCTCAATCAGGGATTCCTCAATTGTCTGCTTTGCCAAAAACCTGGCATGTTTTAGCCATAGATATTAAAGACTGTTTTTTTTCAATTCCAATTCATCCCGAGGATAGTCCACGTTTTGCATTTACTATCCCTGCATTAAATCATGAAGGTCCTGATCAGAGATATGAATGGAAAGTACTCCCTCAAGGGATGGCTAACAGTCCAACTATGTGTCAAATATATGTTAATAAAGCAATCCAGCCACTTAGAAATCAAAATCCTGAACTACAAATATTTCACTATATGGATGATGTATTATTGGCACATAAAGATAAAAACATATTGCTGGAATGTTATGCCACACTTACAAACTTATTAAAAAATTATAATCTAGAGATAGCAATAGATAAAGTACAATTAAATTTTCCAATTAATTATTTAGGAGTTCTATTATCCTCAACCATGGTCCGTCCACCAAAAATTCAAATACGAGTAGATCAACTCAAGTCACTTAACGACTTTCAAAAGTTATTGGGAGACATAAATTGGATAAGGCCTTATCTAGGCATACCAACAGGAGAGTTGGGACCTTTATTTGATATTCTAAAAGGTCCATCAGATCCAAACTCACCTCGCATGTTAACTCCTGAAGCAAGAAAGGCATTGAAAATTATTGAAACATATATGGAAAATATACATTTGGATAGAATTGATATAAGTTTGCCTTTATTATTTATTGTACTACCAACAAAAAATATTCCTACAGGAGTATTTTGGCAAGAAGGTCCATTATTGTGGATACATTTATCTTATTCTCCTAACACTATTCTTACTAGGTATCCTGAGGCTGTAGGACAATTAATACTCAAAGGAATAAAAGCAGCGAAGGGAGTGTTTGGAATTTCTCCCAATAAAATTATTACTCCATATACTATGGATCAAATTGATGAGTTAGCTAATGAGTTAAATACTTGGGCAATAATCATGTGTAAATCTAATGTTTCATTTGATAATCACTTACCATCTAATCCTTTGTTGTCTTTTTGGTCTAAGCATCCTGTAGTTTTTCCAAAAATGACAAGAAAAACCCCTATCATGAATGCTCCAAATATATTCACTGATGGGTCAAATAATGGTACAGCAGCAGTAGTTACCCCTGATCAAACTTTTACATTTTTAGTACCCAAACAATCAGCTCAAAAGGTAGAGCTTAATGCAGTATTACAAGCCTTTTTAATGTTTAAAGATTCTGTATTTAATTTATTTTCTGATAGTCAGTATGTAGTTAATGCTATAGTATCTCTTGAAGATGCTGGTAGGATTTCCCCTTCTTCTACTGTTTTCTCTTTGTTTTCCACTATACAAAGTCTAATCTGGGACAGAAAAGATCCATTCTTTATAGGACATATTAGAGCACATACAGGATTGCCTGGAGCCCTTAGTTTGGGCAATGATTTAGCAGATAAAACTACACATGACATACATATTTTCTCTACACTAGAAGAAGCTACGAATTTTCATAAAAAATTCCATGTTAATGCTAATACTTTACAAAAGCATTTTAAAATAACTAAGGAACAAGCCAGACATATAATAAAACAATGTCAAAATTGTGTGACCTTTTTACCACAAGTTAATCTTGGAGTCAATCCTAGAGGACTGATACCTAACCATATTTGGCAGATGGACGTCACACACTTGCCAGAATTTGGAAAATTAAAATATTTACATGTTACAGTTGATACTTCTTCCGGATTTTTGATGGGCTCCCTTCATGTCGGAGAAAAAACTAAAGATGTTATAGCTCATTGCTTACAAAATTTTGCCACTGTGGGTGTTCCTAAACAGTTAAAAACCGATAACGGTCCTGGCTATACCTCTACCTCTTTTAAACAATTTTGCTCATCATTTGGTATTACTCATATAACAGGAATTCCATACAATCCACAGGGACAAGGCATAGTTGAAAGAGCTCATCAAACTATTAAAATGTACTTACTAAAACAAAAAGAGGGAATTGGAAAGGGGTATATATCCCCCAAAGATAAACTTAAAATAACACTTTTTACTCTAAACTTTTTAAATTTGGATTCATCAGGACTTAGTGCTGCGGAAAGGCATATGTATCCAAAAAATGTGCATAAGCCTAAAGTTCTTTGGAAAGATATTCTAACAGGACAATGGAAAGGTCCAGACCCAGTGATTGTCTGGAGTCGGGGCTCTGTTTGTGTGTTTCCACAGGGAGAACAGCAGCCGATTTGGATTCCAGAAAGACTAACTAAAACGATTTCTACAGATCGAAAAGAAGATGATTTGACTCAAATCCATAACAGCTGATATCCAGAACTCCAGCTTGGCCATTCTTACATCTGCAACAGTGATTAACAAGGATGCTTTTTTCAATATCTATTTTATTATTGCATTTTTCCCACATCATAAGGTTCTATTTTTATTTTTTGAGCTCATACAAACCTAGGTTAATGTTTTTCTGATCAGTTTTATTTTTTGACTGTGGAGTTTTTAAACATTGCAATGGAGATTTCACCTAGGTAAAGCTACAAGGCCTTTATTATTATCTTATGTGTTGTACGTTTGTTTGCACATTTGTGTTTTGTGTTGTATGTCTGTGTGTGCGTATTTCATATATGAGGAGCGCTCATGAGAAAATGGATCCAAATTATTATTATTTTTTTTTATTCACGTGATTTAAATGGCTTAATTTAAATTAGGTAAACAGCTGTTAAAGATTGTTTTTAAAGGTGCTTAACATATCTGCTTGTTTACTAATTTAAATCAGGTAAACAGCTGTTAAGGATTGTTTTTTAAGGAGGTTAACAGATCTGTTTGTTTACTTTCACCTTTCCTTTTCATTATATTTAATAATTCTTTTCAGGTTAATGTCTTTTTAGCATCATTGCCAGAATTCCTATCTTCATCCCAATGAATATAACTCAACAAGTATGCTCAATCAAGGAGCCAACTTACTTTGGGAGGCAACGGACTTTGGGAGGAGATGGACAGATTGATAGATTCCTCCACTTTGAACCGCTTGCAGAACTTGCCTGGACTATGTAACTACGTTTAGTGCAGCTATTGTGGTAATGCTGGCATATATTTGCTGATGGTGTCACCAGTGATCTTTGCTGATGGTGTCACCAATGATGCAATTTTTCCAAAGGAACTGTCAATTGGCTTGGTGTCGTGGCATTTCTGTATCCTCCTCCCTTCTGCTAGTGATGGTCTAAATTTGGGGGCCAATGGCTATATGCTGGACCGGCAGTCAGTGACGGGTATGATCCAATTGCAATGGTATCAACCTAAGACAGGAGGCTGACGCCTAAAGGTCAGTTACCTAAAGGTCAGTTTTCCGATGACGGGTAAGAGCCATATGTTGAATTGGACAACCTACCAGGCGCGGTCCTTAAGCCACATTAACCTCACTCCCCCACTGGCACCAAGGCCAAATTTGGGGGCCAACAGAGGTGAGGCAAAGAACCTCACCCCCCCACTGGTGCATAGACCTATCCACAAGTATGGCTGTATGCTGGACCGGTAGTCAGTGACGGGTATGATCCAGTTGCAATGGTATCAACCTAAGACAGGAGGCTGACGCCTAAAGGTCAGTTACCTAAAGGTCAGTTTTCCGATGACGGGTAAGAGCCATATGTTGAACTGGACAACCTACCAGGCACGGTCCTTAAGCCACATTACTTGTTGTTTAATTAATCAGAAGGGGGGAGATGCTGGGAGCCATCAGCCAAGTAGGTATGACAAATTCCTTGCCAGCTTACTCCCATGCTGTCTAGTGGAAGGACTTCTGAAAGGTGACCTTGCTCAAGGACCAGGGCAGGATCCGTGTTTAGGGTGTTCCCCCTTTAGAATAGGGCAGTTTAGCATAATAGGAGAGTAGGGTGTTTCCCCTTTAGAATAGGGCGGTTTAGTAATAGGAGATTAGGGTGTTCCTCTTTTGGAATAGGGCGTATCCTGCTGCTGAGTTCCTCTTGAGTGCTTAGGGTCAGACAGTATATTTTGGGAGACAGAAGCCCATGCGGAGTGGATTTAGGCAGGAGTGGATTTGGGCGGATTGGATTTGGGCAGAGAACGTGGATTCCCCCAGAGCGTGTTTGTAGCCGGCCGGTGTGAGTTCGGGAATAAAGAATTGCTGTTTGAATCTACAAGCTGTGTGGAGACTCTTGATTTGTGCCCAGCCGAGAGACTGCGGCACAAATAGAGATTAAAGTGTTACATGGTGGCACAGGAGGCTGAGGCAGGACAATTGAAAGTTCAAAGCCAGCCCTAGCAACTTAGTGAAGTCCTAAGCAACTTAGTGAGATCCTGTTTCAAAATAAGTAAAAAGGGCTGGGGATGCAACCCAGGGGTTAAGTGCCTCTGGGTTCAATTCCTGGTAGCCCAAAAAAAAAAAAAAAAAAAAAAAAAAAGAGTTACATGTAAATCAACTGAAAATTAGAAAACAGCATCCAACAATAGAGAATTGGTTAAATTATTGTATATCAATACAATGGACTATTATGTAGTTATTAAAGCCATGTTTTAGTAGAATCACCAATGCTTACAACCTACCATTAAGTAAAATAGTAGATTACAAAAAATAAATGTCTTATGACCACAGCTTTGTAGTTCAGTTCCCCATGAGATATATGAGATTGTGTGCTTGCACAAACACACATTTGAGGTGTTTATAAGGCCACATGTACACACATACAAAAGTCTGTAATAAAACATTGAAATGATAACATTGATTTTTCTCAGGAGATAGCAGGTAATTTTTACATACACACACGTCTGTGTTTTTCCCCAAGTATTCCACATTAAAGACAATCTACTTTTATAACACTGGAAAATACATGTTATTTAGAAAATTGTTTTATAATAGTTCTAATATTAAAATAATTAAAACACTTTGATAAAGGAAAGTGAAGACAAATTCAGGGAGCAGATCCTGTGAAGACCAGGAATCCACTGGATTGAGCCTCCTATTTTTCCCAGGACTGTTCCATGGATCAACCAAACACAACTTTGTAATTGCTCTGGCACCTGACACCTGACACCTGATGCCTGGCTTTCTCTGGAGAGGAAAATCCTGTCCCACTGTGGGAAAACCACCGCTGTGCCCAGAAGATAGTCTTGTATCCATTTCCAGAGGAAAAATAAAGCTGATGGTTTGTGTTCTCTCAATTAAGACTTTTCTCCTATAATATTTTTTTTTGAGGAGCTGGGAGTATAGCTCAGTGGTAGAGTATATGCCTAGCATGCAGGAGCTGATGTCCACCCCCTACCCGCCCCAAATTTCTTTAAAACATATGATACCTAATGTTAGTCTGATATGTTAGAACTCCATATGAGACTCAGACTTAGTACTGATTATGTATTTAACTATCTTAAGTTCTCTGTATCACCATTTCAGCAGACACTGTTTCAGGAGAATAAAGACTACAACAACCTAGGTCTGTGTTTCAAAGTTCCCAGGTGATTCTGCAACACCTCTGTGCACACAGGTTGAGACCACCATTGTAGCATGTTCCAAAGTGGCAGTTCTCAGACTTTGCTGCCATCAGAATCACTTGTGCAGTTTTAAAAACTTCCAATGGCAAGGCCATATCTCAGACCACTAAACTCAGAGGGCACCTGCCCATCAATGGGCCTTAAAGGTCAGGCAAGGTGGTGCATGCTTGTAATTCCAGCAGCTTGGGAGGCTGAGGAAGGAGGATCATGAGTTCAAAGTTCAGCAATTTAACAAGGCCTTAAGCAACTCAGTGAGACCCTGTCTCTAAATAAAACATAAAAAGGGCTGGGAATGTGGCTCAGTGGTTAAACGCCCCTGGGTTCAATCCTCGTACAAAAAAAAAAAAAAAATTCACTTGGATGATTTCAATATACATCTGGATTTGAACTAATGTTTTTAATGACAGCAACCCAATAAACAGCTTGTAAAAGCAGAATCTGAACTACTTTGTGTTCTCTGTCTCCCTCTGCTGCCTTTTCTACCACACTGCTGAAATTTACTGCCACTGGGTATCCAAGTGCTTGCTGGTACTTTTAAAAGTTTGCTAAGAAAATTAAAAAGAACCAAAGAGGACTGAAATTTTGAAGGAACTAAAAAGCTATAAAGTATATTCTTGTCTGTCACAGGATGTTCTAGGAGTTTTAAATGCATTAAAATAGGGCTGGGATTGTGGCTCAGAGGCAGAGCGCTTACCTAGCACACGTCAGACCCTGGGTTTGATCCTTAGCACCACATAAAAAAAGTAAAATAAAGATATGTGTCCACCTATAAGTAAAAAATAAATACTTTAAAAAAATGCATTAAGATAAAGCAGCTAAGGAAAACTTTGCAATATTTGGCAAATAAAAAGTAGCCAATAGATATTAGTTATGGCCATTCACAGTAAAGTACAAATTAGAGCCCATCTTTTGAGTATCAGTGATTCATTTTTAATGAATGGTTTTAATTCATTCCAAAATATTCTTAGTCACTTAGTCCTATTTGTCCCTGGCATACTGTTGGCTAAGGGTGACCAGTAGTGAGAAGAAAGACTGGTCTTCTGGCTAGAAAGACAGTTTTGATTTTCCTTCTTTGACTGCCTCGGAAAGCTGTTATGTTTTACTGTTTGTTTCTATTCATTCTATTATTTTCTGAGTTGATTTACTTTCTTCATTTCTGCACATAATCATCTGTGAATTCAGTCTCTCAGGGTGGTGTTATGTAATGATAATTTGGAATTGCTTGAAAAAATTTTTTAAATTTTATTTTTGGCTTATTTGATCACATTGGCTATTAAATTGTGTACAATATTGGGAGACAGTGATGATACTTAGGTTTGCTTATTTTGATTCTGAGTTTTTAAAGGAGAAGTCACTGCTAAGATATGTTTTATTATATTGGTGAAGTATCTTTTAAATTCCTTATTGTTTTAAAAGGAATTTTGCTTGGAAAAAGACACTATTTTTTATACTCTTGTAGCATCCATAAAAATGACTGTTTGGCTTTTTCAATTTGGTGTGATAGCATTTTTAAATTAATGTGATAGCATTTTATTAATAGAACTTGCCTGCATTTCTTTAGTAAATCCTAGCTGGACATGGGGTGGAAGAGAGCAACAGCTCTTATGACACTCCCAGAGAGGGTGTTCCACCAATGTCCTCCTCTCCCATTATAACCGTAAGCCTCTGCTCCTGATGGTGGTGGTGATCCTCAGGGATGTGGACAGAAATGACAAATGCACATACACTCATTATCTGATACTTGGCCCCCCGCTAACCCTGGCACAATGTCATCCAGTGGAGCTGAGGACCCTTTAGCACTGGCTTGAGGACTCAAGGTGTGCACTGGAAGCAGCCAGACCTCCTTCCTTCCTCAAGGTTCTCCGCAGTGTGCAGATGGAGACATCCCAGCCCAAGGACGATGCCAAAGAGCGAGCAGCAAGGGGCCCCTACCAGGCCTGAACGAGGTGCTTCTCATGTTGTGTGACTTGCTTCTGAACAACTCTGTGAGAAACTGTTAGCCCCACTTTAGAGATACTTGCCAGAGGACATAGTTACTAAGTAGCACAGCTGTCCTTTAAAACTGGGTGTAATTTTGGAGCTTGTACAAACTGGATCTGTAGATTCTGAAGACTGGCTCTTGGGATGGGTGAAGAGGCAGAAGCAGAAAAAGGGTCAATGTGGCCTATCCCTTGCTTCCCCTTGAGGAACTTGTGGGGACAGTACTGAGGCTCTTGTTGGCAGACTGGAAATCCTGTGGTGGCGCCTCTCCACTGATGGATCCAGGTTCCCCAGGCATCCCAGCTATCGCCTCACCTAAAAGTACAGCTGAGGGAATCCAGCTGTTGTCCTCACAGAGACTGCTGGAATGTTGGCAGTATCTCTGCCCAGGACACCGAAAATGCAAGGAAAGAAATGTTTGATATTTATTGAGTGCCAGAGATGTTCTAAGAACTTTCCATGTATTAATTAATCTAATCATTTTAACATCATTACAAAGAAGATACCATTATCTCCATTTCACAGATAAAAGATTAAGGCACAGAGGTTAGGGAACTTCCACAGACAGAAATCTAGAGAGCCTGGGTTTAAGACCAGGCTCTTCATCATTGCCATTTTAATGAAGTAAAGGCTGAATGAACCAAAGTAACTCACTACGCTCTTAGGTTGGAAAGATGGTGTGGTGTCACTTTGGTCAACATTCACCTATGACTACCAAAATCAAGGAAGCCTTTGTCTCTATGTTCAAGAGGAGGTTTCGATCTGCTCTCATCTCTGTAGGACACCCACCTCACTACTGACTAATATCACAGAGCGGGGTTACATGGATGTCTTTCTGGAATTTTAGAGGCAGTTAGCAGGTTTTATACTGATCTCAGAAAAGGTTCGAAGATGAGTCTCAATGCTGTTCATCTAATGAAGAAGGCTCCAGCTATTGTATCTCCAATTTTTCTTTTAAATATCAAAACGAATTTCAGAGTATAACATTTTTAAAAACTTCTTTATGGTGTTGGGGATTGAGCCCAGGATCTCATGCATATTAGGCAAACTCTGAATCACTGACCCACATCCCCAGCCTAGAATTTAATGTTTGAATTAGAATTCTGAATCAGCAGGGCTTTTTGCATTGAAGTAAGTTCTAACTCTATTTTCTGGGTGGCTTCAGTACTAGTAGTGTTACTGAGGCACCAGCCCAAGGTGTTGACAGGTGTCTGCCCTCTGATGCACACGCAGGAGGCCTCAGTAAGAAAAGCAGCATCCCTTTGAGACTGACGCCCAGACCCAACTCCTGGAATTTCTAGAGATGCTTAATCTTTTCTTTCCCTTTATGTGAACATTAACATCCATATCAGGCCTGGAAACCTTTGTAGAAACTACAGGTTCAAAAAAAAAAAAAAAAAAAAAAAAAAAAAAAGACTTAAATAAAGGAGATTTTGTTTGAGATAAGCAAAAGATAAAAATGACATTTCACAAAGATTTTATTAAGAAACCCACCAGTAAAAGCTCAAAAAACCCCCAGGCCATTAAGGTATATAAGCCACATTTTTACTTTTATGAAAGTGCAAGTCAAGAAGCTGCCATTTAATGTATTGAAGACAAAGAAGTTCCAAGATTTGAGAAGAATCAGAATTCCTGTAGGTCAGGACAGGTTTGATTCAGTTTCCTGGGTCCTCTACAGCAATCCTTATTCAGAATCATCTCCAAAGAAGGTTAAGTTTGAAAAATGTTCTTTGTGTTTTCACTGTGCCTGTGGTCTAATTCTTTGGAAACTAATTCTCTACTAGTGGAAAATGAAGACTTTAGGAAATCTGGATGCTGTGTCCCCTTGTCACTGCCTCGACAGCAGTTTTGAACAACATATTAAAGGACAGAAAAGAGCAACTCAAAGGCAAAGAGAAAAACTGAAAACATAAACCCTTAAAATAAGTATCTAAATGGTAATTAAGTACTAGATCACCAGAGCCCATTCTCTACATCTTGATTCTTATTTATCTAAGGTCAAAAGTAATTGTGGAATATTTTAATTGGTTCTTAAATGTCCTAAGTTCCTTATTGAAATAAATTCTAATAAATTGTTGGCAGGCAAAAGACAAATGCAAAATCTTAATGTAAATAATTGTTCTGTGAGAAATGACTTTCACCACTACTTGGGCATTATCAAAATATAGTTTAAAAACCCTTCTTTTCAACCACTGAAATTACACAAGTGATCATTTTTGAAGGCACAAATTAAAAGGTGGAAAAACCACTCATAAATTGAGGCTACTCTTCTCAAAAGATAATCTGCATAGGAGTCGGTGTTGTGGCCTAGGCCAGGGCTCCTGCATGCTAGGAGTTCACTCTGGCTCCTGAGTCGTGGAGAGGCTGGGGGGATCCTTGAGGTTGGCACTGGGGGAGCCTGGCACAGCAACTACTTACTAAGAGGAACTTTTTCAGGATTTTATCAGCTGATGCAGTTGTTCCAGTGCAGACTGACTAAGCATCTGATCTGCTCAAAGCTTTCTCTAAGTGTGACCTGACCAGAACAAGAGATTGTGGCCACACTATTTTCATTAGCTTATTATAAAAGAAAAAAGTTCCTGGAGATACACAACATTCTAATTCCTTCCTTTTTCTGGGACTAAACACCCTTCACAACTTCCCAGTGTGCTCAGCCAACACTACAACCTGACGCCTGGGGTACAGGTTGCCCAGGTTAGAGCTTTCAATACCCTGACATGACCAGTGCAGTGCAGCCACTCTCCAAAGCAGCTGAGCCCTTTGAGAAGACGTCAAATGGCTGCTAACCTATTCTAAATAAATAGTGGATAAACTGTTCCTGTCTGTTAAGATTAAATCCCACATAACCTATGCTCAAGCTTGCATCTTCCTATGACCATGTTTGACATCTGGAAAGTATGGTGAAATAGTCACCGATCTGACAACTCTAGAAGTGTCACTTGTGACCCAGAGGTATCAAAATAAATAGTCAAAATATTTTCTAAAAAGTCCATGATGACTCCTCTGGCTGTGTCCCCAGTTAGCGCCTGTATACTGCTTATATGCTTCAGGGCCATTTTGACCATCTGGTCTCTTTCTTGTGGGCTATGGGCTGCTCCAGGATCATCTCCCTCTGTTCCGGATTTTAAAAACTGTAGGAGATAGGACCGGATCATATCTCCATTCAGTTCAAGGGTGTCTTTGATGCAGGGCAGGTCTGAGGCGCTGGCCAAGCTTAAGAGGTGAATCAGGGCCTGGCAGATCTGGGTCCGTAGGCTGGCACAGTATTTGAATTCAAGAAAGTCTGTGGTGTCTTCACTCTTCTGCAGGGCAGTGACCAATGCATTCCAGATCTGAGCATACTGCTCTACAGACCCATACTGCTCTCTCTTGCTCGGGATGGAAAGAGCAGTGGCAGATCTGATACGCACTTTGAAGTTCTTGCATGATGTTACAACAGACGTCAGGGCATGGTAGGCTTGGGAGGTCCATGGGGCTGTCCCTAGGAAGAATATCGTCATTAAAACCACTAAAGGTATAGAAATAAGTTGGGGGGGTGCAGTGGAGAAGGCATGCACATTAATGCTCCTGACAGTCACCAAATGTGCCCATTTCTTTCTTATAATAATCCCATAAGATCAGGGTGGTGAGTGAATAATGGTGGGATCCTAGGTAAGTGACTGGATACTGACCCCCAAACCTCCCTCTTCACCTAGCCCAGCCTGCAGCATGCTTAGGACTTCTGCTACCCAACACAGGACTTTGGCTGATTTAGAAAAAGGTTTCTTCTCTAGGAAGATTTTCTCCAAAGGGGCAAGATTTGGAAGGAGCATGGAATGAATTGCAGCCCTACCTGTCCTCTCAGTTGGACGTTGTTGAGCAGTATACAACCCATACAACTGTATGCAGCAGCCCTGTTCATGCAGTTGTTCCAGTGCAGACTGACTAAGCATCTCGCCCAGATTAGCATACACACACTGCTTTGGCCACAGCAACTTTTGCATTTTATTGTGAAGAAAAAGAAAACTTCTAATTTCAAGATTTCTTTCTTCTATTCCCATAGGCTCAGAAAAATCTCCCTGCTTCCCTCCTCCCCAGTTACCTTTGCTTTGGGGTGTCCTTATTCTTCAGCCTGAAGTAGAATTAGACTTAGCTTCTTTAAGTCTCCCAGCCCTTCCTTATTCTTTGTTGCCTCTGAAGACAGGCAAATAGGCCCTTTCCAATTTGTGGATGCTATTGCTATTTACAATGGACCACTGTTTGAGGTCCTTGAATCTCACCATCCCAATGCCATCTCTAGTCAGTTTCCTGTCTCATTTTCCTTTTGTGGCTGCTGATAGCTCTACCTCCTCAATGGAAAATGTCATGAGGCTACTTCTCTACCAGCTCCCTCTGGTCCCTACTTGATGAAGGCTCTGCAGGCCCAGAGGATTTCCTCCTCTTTAGGAACACATTTTTAGATTCAAGTTTTGTCAGAGAGACAGACATATAAGGCAAATGCTGGCCTTCAAAGTGAGTGCTGTCTGGGGCTATAATCCATACACCTAAGCAGCTGCTGGCCCTGAATGGTATTTCCTGCTACATGTCATGTTGTGATGATATGACTGACGGACACCCTCCTTAGATGAGGCATCTACCTCTGTTCCGAGGGCTCACAGGATTTCATATTTGTACCTTTTTTCCCATTCCATTTTTTTGATATTTTTCTTGACTGTTAAAACCATATATGTTCATTGTAGAAAACTTAGAAAATGAAAGCAGAAAACAAATCTACTCATTATTCCATTCAGAGGCAACCAGTATTCATAATTAGGTCAATTTCCTTTTCATCTTTTCTCTACCCATCTGTTGAGATTTTACTATAGAAAGTATTTAATATTCTGCTTTAGTTTTTGTTTAAAAAACTTAGAATTATTTTCCCAGTTTATAAAAAAAACTTTGAAAATATAATTTTAAATGGTAACAAAATATTCTGTTGAATATACATACAATAATTTATTTTGCCATTGTCCCAAATTTGGGGTTCCATTGTTTTCTAATACTGTGACAAAAAACATTGTGAAAAAAAAGTTTGTCTGCTAGAGTGAAGAGGGTAACCTTCTTACCAAGAGGAAGGGCAGGATTTTTAAACACATTTCCCATGGCGTAACAGGCATTCCATCGAACTTTCATGGCAGCCTCGATCAGAACAGTAGATATCAGAGCCTGGATAGACTCCTCAATAATTTCAGCAAATATGGGTTTTTCTATATGAGAAGGTTGCAGAAAATGAAGCAAGTTTCCAAGGGCCCGAACTGCATTGCTTTTTACCTACAATAAAATGTAAAAGCCTTAGAAATCTGTTTTGCCAGAGATGTTTCAGAAAGTATAATTTTTGCTTTAAAAACCCCAGGAGACACTAGGTTTCTCAAAGCAGGAAGACTAATGAAATGTACCTCCTGTAAGGATGCAAGTCCTTGGAACTCTGCAAGGTCACATCTGGTTAATTTTCTGAGCCATCAGAAAGATGAGGTCTATACAGCTCCTCTCCTAGATTGCTGGTGCTAGACTGCACCTCAGAGAGGTCTGTCTTCCCTTATAGAGATGGAGCACCAGGCCCAAGACAACAGGACCAGGCTGCTTTGCAGCAAGGCTAGAAGGAGAAGCTAGGCTTCATCACTCCAGCCCAGAATTTTCTATTAGATCAGAATGTTTTAATTTTTGCAACATACTAGAATCATCCAAGGTTTTGTTTTTGTTTTTAATACCTATTTCCTGGACTCTAACCCAAAAATTCTGATTGAATTACTTTGAGGTAGGGCTTCCCAGGTGGTTCTCAGAACCACTGTACTAAATAAAGCATTGGTCTGGGTCAGGTACTATGCTAGGTGCTTTACCATAAGGCACCTCAGAGTCTAGTGAAGTATATGCAATGACTCCCATATTCCAGGTGAGAAAACTGAACTTCAGAGAAGCTAAAGAACACACCAGAGTCACCTACTATAAAAGGGGAAGCCAGGACTTGAATCCATGTCCACTTGACCTAAGGCCCAGGCCTATGCTTTTTAAGTTTATATTATGTAATAGGAGATATTCAAAGCCAGGGGCTCCTCATCTTTTTGATTTGTCAATTCCACTTACAAATGTTTTGGGAAATAATAATATTAGAAAAACTATGAGTATATTATGTAATATTACAATGGGCTCTGATATTTTTCATGACATTAGAGACAATAAAAAAACTGTACAAGGGTAGAGGGGACCTAGTTATATCCTGAGTATACTTTCCACCTCCTTTGAAGATGAGACATTTGCTGTGACAGTTTGAGGAACTTCACATCACACTGAGCTACCAGCTATGGTACGACTATAAACACCCAAGTATTTAAACAAGAAATACTAGGTGTTGTTCTGAGTCTACCTTGTCCTTGTCCTTGGAGGCTTCTATTGCTGACCGCAACATTTTTAAGAGCAGGAGACCAGAGAACTCTTCTTGGAAACTTGGGTCTGGTGTTTCCCTGTACCACCCAAAGCATACAAAATAGGTTAAAAGGTAAACCCCACTTAAATATGTACATATAAAAATATACTCACTTAGTATAACTACAAAAACTGTAGGAAAACAGCTTAACAAAGCTGTTCAGATCACAGCAAGAACTTACAGTATGTATGTATCTCTCTCTTGCTCTCTTTTTTTCCTAGTGTTACTATGGATTGAACCCAGGGGTACTCTACCACTGAGCTACATCCCCAGCCCTTTTTAGTTTTTGAGACATTGCCCAGGCTAGACTTGAACGTGTGATCCCCTTGCCTCAGTCTCCTGAGTAGCTGGTATTACAGGCATGTGCCACTGTGCCTGTTTCAATATGTACTTCTTGACTCAGCAGTTCGATACCAAGGAATGTATCCAAAGGAAATACCTCAAAAGGGAAATTTTATGCACAAAAATGTTCACTGTGGACAGAAGCCTACAAACCTAAAGTCTAAAACAAATGCTTAGGCATAGTGGGTTAAAAATTCATCACATAGCAATGACCAAATAAAAAATAAGTACTTATTAGAAGCCAATAATGAAGAATGCTTATACATGTGACTTACACATCACTTTTACAGGGTTAAGAGATAAAAAGCAGGATACCTGTGTACAAATAACAACAAATATTTCTGAGAAGGGGGATGTGGGTGTTCAGGTAGGAGATAGGTTTTATACTGAATATGCCTTTGTACTGTTTCAAACTTTTTTAACTTGTGAATATATTATTAAAAAAAATATAAACATTATATTTTAAAAGTAGAGCAACCATTACTAAGGTTTTAGATTTCTATTTTTATATTTTCTATAATGTGCATATATTTTTTTATATCAGCATACAGTATTTTTATACATGTAATTTTTTATGTATATAATTAATACATATATATTTTATACATACAAATATATATAAAATATTATGTATATTTTGTACATAGAAATCCCAATATGTGTTAAGAGCAGCTAATTAATCTTATTATTTAAAGGAATATAAAACAAAATAAATCAGTAATACCTACTAATATGGGGGAATTACTAATAATTCTCTCATAGTAGGGATAAAAGATACTCTCTTGGGACCTCCACCTTAGAAGTCACCCAGGGAAAACAGGCTGAGACACCTACATGTTGACAATCAGAGTGTCTGTCAGGTTGCCCAGGGACCAGGCTGCTTTGGCACGGACATTCAGAGACTTGTCTTGAAGTGACATTAGTATGGCATTTGCTGTGTCTGCAACAAATATGACATCCTGTAAGATGAACCAAACACCACATTACTTTGAGTTCACAATGCTGCTTCTGAAATTCTCAAATTTATTTTACACAAAGTTACAACCTTTATTGCAAATTTTGATTCAAAATCAAAATTCATTTACTCAATCAATTCATTTACTATTTTATTAATATTACAATTTGGATACTCAAGATACCCATGCCATGGACACCCAATCAGACTTTGGTTGAGCTCTTGTGAATGCCTTACAACTTGGCCTGTGACAGTTATCTGTGAATTCTGTTCTTGGGTTGATTTCCACCTTCAGGAAGCGTTGTTCTGACAATAAAATACATTTCCAAAACACACCCTATTCACTAGACACTTCTCAGTGAGAAGATCACAAATAAGAGTGAGGGAGAACTTCATTTCTTTCTTAGTAAAACCATCAGCTTTCTAAATTATTACTATCACATGATATTGTCTCATAGCCACTCATTAAGCATTCACTGAATACCTAGGTCCCAGGTGGTGTGCTAATTAATTTGAAATAAACGAACTATAGGCATTACCAAAATTTTGTAGCAATTAAAGAAATCAGATTACAAAAAAAGTTAATTTCCTTTACTGCCCAACTCAGGAGATTTGTATCCACAAACAAGTGGTGATATGGATTATAAATAGAAAAAGAAGAGCTAAATGAGCTCACTCTCACCTGTCTGAGACAAGGAAAAAGCACATAGACTCCAAGGGCCCGTGATGTCGCAGCTTTCACTAAACGGTTCTTGCTGTCATTCAGCCCGAGTAGCATTGTAATGCACAAAATCTGCCTGTCATTCTGCAATGAGAAGGGTGACAAAGGGAAAAGCAAAATGAAATAATTATGAGCCAAAGTTTCCCCAAAATGACTATGAAGTACCTGTTCATATTCAGGAGCTGAATGCACTGTGATCTCGGGGCAGGCTACCCTGTGTTAGCGCAGGTTCCATTCAGACTCAATGTTGACCTGAGAATCCACTTTGTGCAAGGCACACACAGCATCTCATCACATCCACACTTTCTACTGTGTGAATTAGGTAATTTTTTATCCTTTTATTCCATTAAAGTTGCATTTTTTATAAGAGCTAATTTACATGAATAAAAACAGATGCAAATTCTACTGAAGATTAAAGAAAAGCAGCAGTTTGGATACTGCTATGGTCTAAATGTTTATGCCCCTGTCACATTCATATGTTGAAACCTTACCCAAAAGGTGACAGTAATAGGTCCTAGGGCCTTTGGGAGGTGATCAGGTCATGGGGACAGAACCTTCGTGAGTGGGATTAATGCCATTTTAAGTGAGGACCTGAAGAGCTGTCTTGCCCCTTCCACCCCATGAGCTAGACAGGGCCACCTATGAATCAGAGATTGAGCACCTAACACCACCCAACTCTGTAGATGCCTTGATCTCAGAACTTCCAGCCTCCAGAACTCTGAGAAATAAATTGCTGTTTTTTAAAGTCACCCAGTTTATGGTATTTTATTTTAGCAGCCCAAATGGGCTAGGACAAATACCATGTGTTGGCATCATATCTAAATATTTTCACCTACTCTTATGTTATTTTTCACATGACTCCCATCTTAAGATAATAATATTAAGTTCTAGAAAAGTTAAGTCAGTCCCAGAGCTACAAAGACCCAGCATTTAAGCCCAGATCTTTTAAACTCTGGCAGGAAATCTTTCTGAAATCTCTTTGCCTTTGCAGCTGTGCTGACTCTTCTACCACCCGCCTTCTAAAGCACTGGGAGAAAGAGCTGTCTGACAGATTAAAAGTTCTTCCGTTTGTTGTTCCCACTGCCCTATGCCAAATTCAAATACAATAATCTCCTCTTCCTTACAGATAACAAAGAAAATATTTCAAAATTAAAAAAAAGAATCAAACTTGAGCTGTGATGCTCAGGGCACAGTTTGAGAGGAAGAAAATGGCTTGAGTTACCGGCAGACTGCTGAAGGCCTCGGGCAAGATGGAAGACAGGGCGTCACAGGCGCTCGCCTGAAGAGTTGGGTGCTCTGAACTCTGCAGGGCTCGAGGTAAAGGACCTTTTAGCATCACAGTCCAGAACATCACTACCTGAAAGAGGCACAGTTAGAACTGCAGCCTGAGATGCACAGTGGAACCAAGTGAAGCTAAGCTTACCACATGTGGCCTTCGCTATGACATGTTTCCTTAAGGTACTGGCTTTCTGTAAATGCTTCATTGGTTCTTCCACAGTGATAAAAAGGACTTTAGAAAACAACTAATCAAATCCTCGTATTTTATTGACTAAGAAACTACAGTGTAATGAAGTCAGACAGCCACGGTGACAATGAGGAGAAGGATGAAGATGACAGTAAAACAGCTAATGGTTTTCAGAGAGCTGATCACATTCTGGGCATTGCTCTAAGTGTCTTAAGTACTTCAACTGATTTTAACCCTCAGCATAACTTACATCTCTTCACACAAGGAATCTGAGGCACAATGAGATACTATAACTTGTTAATAGGCAGCAGAGGTCAACTAGAATCCAGATGAACTGACATTTAGTTAGGGCTCTTTCAACCTGATCCCCTGTAACACAGGGTGTCAAAATAGTCCAGGGGCCATGTATTCTAGATCAAGGAGCACAGGATCCAGAGGCTGAGTTGCATAAGTCCTGCAGCTGCTGCTTCCTGTCTACAGCCTTGGGCAAGTGACTTAACCTATCTAAACTTTGGTTCTTCTTCAATAAAATGGGGCAAAGATATCTATGTTGTAGAGTTTGAGATAATGATACTGTGTGCAAAGTTCCTTCCACAGGACACTCTTTTAAAAGTTCTTACACAGTGGATACTCTCAAATTGGGCAGTAGGCTCTTTTTTTAGCATTTCAAAGAATTATATCACTTCAAAGTCCCTCAGGTAGGCATCTGAATGCTTTTATTTCCATGCTTTATAAAAATCCTGGTATTTCACATTCATTTGCAAATCCACCTGTGGTTTTGGTAACCCCAGTTTCTGTCCTATATATATGGGCCTGGGTTTTGCTGTATATTCATGCAATAGTCATATCTTCCTCCTACTCCAGCTCCTGGAGTCCAGTCTGGACCTTCTCTACTCCAATCCATTATAATGTGGACAGGTGTGGTTGCCAGCCTCCAAGGTAACCCAGAGTTATTCTCACCTACTAATGTGTACACCTCTGTGCAGTCCCCTCCTACACTGAATACAGCTGACCTAGTAACCAATGGATGCTGTGAAGGTGACAATGTGAAGCTTTTGAAGCTAGGAATAAGACACACTGCAGCTTCCATCTTGCTTTTCCTCTTGGATCATTTGCTGTGAGGGAAGCAGGCTGCCATTTAACAGGACAGTCAAGAAGCCCTGTGGAGGGGTCCCCATGGAGAGAAACTGAGCGAGCCTTCTGCCAAAAGCCAATGTTAACTTGCTGGGTACATGAGTAAACCACTTTGGAAGAAGAGCCTCCAACCCTGGCAAGGTTGAAGTTGACTGCAACCCTGGGTGGCATCTTGACCACAGCCTCATGAGACCTGGACCAGAACCACATGGCTACATTAGACCGTGTGAGAGAATAAACGTATATCACTTAAAGCTGCTACATGGCTAGGGTTGATGTACTACTTAGTAGTAGATAAGTAGTATAGAAAGTCTGTCTTCTTTAGAGATGAGTGTGAACAGTTAAGAGGCCATCCAAAGCCACTTTCTAGCAAGGAGAGAAGTTTGGCTTCCAACCTAGTTCTGTCTGATAGCAAACCTCATCTCATCCCTCTGTGAATGGTTACATGAAATCTTTAATGACAGCCCCGAGAAGGGAGGAGGATTAGACATTATTAAAATACTCGAAGGATGATGGAAATTGTAAAGGGAAAAGAAGGAGCAGGATGAAGAGGGCACAGGGAGAAAATATCACTAACATTGAATTGATCTTGCTTTTGGCACTGTATAGAAACCTTTAATGGTGGCCTCATCCAAACAACTGGCACAGTGTAGGGACAACAGAAACAACCTGAGATCACAGGATTTTTAATAGGAATCATGGTTTCTCCCATAATTGGGGGTTAAGGAAATTAACATTCACTGAGCACCTACTATGTGCCAGCATCTTTACATTTCATTCACTTTTTCAGCAATCTTATGATTTAAGGATTATCCTTCCTCTTTATGATGAGGAAACTATGCTTATAATCCCACATCCATTAAGTGATGCTTTCTAAATCTGATCCTATGCCTTCTGATTCAAAATCTTTCCACCATTTTATGCACAAGAAACCCTGATTTTATTATTTTTGGTTGTACCTTAAGTATAATCCTACTACATACTAAATTACAAATAAAAACTATTCATGTTAGTTTCATGTCATGCTAGATTATAAACCATAGCTTGTGACACTGGAAGAAATAATATCATCTATTCCACTTTATCACTGAGGTGCCAAATAAAAGTATAACTGAAGCATTAAGAAAAGCAAAAACTATGAATAGATATGCATTTACCAAGAAGACTGGTACTCTCTGCTCAGGTGCTATGGTAGAATCTGGTTTATATTGCTGTATTAAGCCTGTGCCCAGTTCTTCCAAAAGCTGCCGAGGTAAAAGAAATAACTGTCAAAGCAGAGCATTAGAACTACAGAGGTAACAAATCAGCTCACTTCTGTTTGGAGATCACTTCAAATCATAAGGAAAAATAATTTATAAGCGATTTTCCTTCTTTTCTCATTAACTCTTATAAAAGAGGCATTCTTTTGAGGAATAAAATCAATAGCTATATGTTGTTAATTTAATACCAAAACAATTCTTTGGGTTTATAGGTAAGAACTGAAAATAGAGGAATGTACAGTTCCTTTACCTGACGACTCCTTAAGAAATCTGGCTTTTAATGAAAATTACCTTGGCTCCATGAAGCTGAATGGATGGATCTGCTTCTCCCATGCACTTGCAAATCACCTCGCCAAGTTCCATCAAGTAGACCTGAGCCACAGAAAAGTAGCCCCTTGCCAGGTGAGCCAACACCTACGCAGAGAGCAGGAAATTAATCTCAAAAATCTGAATGCAAGGTTGCAGTGTCTAGAAAACAATTTCAATATTTGAGAAATCACTTACACTTATCAGGTGACTGAAATCTGATGTGAATGAAATGAGAAACAACCAAAATCTTTATTTTATTGCTAACGCCAAGTAACTATATCATAATTCTATGATGCTTTATAGTTTATGATTGTTTTTCATTTAATATTATCTCATGTCTCTGAGTAATCCTTTGAGGTAGGTATTAACTCAATTTACAGCTGAAGAAACTAAGGCTGAAAAGGTTAAAGGATATATTTAATATTATCCAAATAATCAGCAGCAGTTCTAAGCCTATGTCTTAGACTACATCTGAGAATAGAAAGAGCAAATACTTTTATTCAGAGTTAAAAGTATATTCCTTTGAAGGAGCATTTATTTTGTTTCATTAAGCAGATGCAAAATGAGAGAATTTATTGAGAATTAAAGATTTAAGTTGCAGAATCCCAAGATTAACCGTATAATTCCTTTCAGAACTATTATACCTATTACACCCACCTGTCCCACCTATCATATAATACCTGAAATAACTACAATAGCTTTTACAATATTTTACAACCAAAGCCGCCCCCGCAACCTGATCAAAATACCAAAATAAACCACCCACAGCTAAAACACAACTCCCACTAATGTCATGTGGCTTTTTTTTTTTTTATATTTATTTTTGGGTGTAGATGGACACAACACAATGCATTTATTTTTATGTGGTGCTGAGGATCGAACCTGGGTCCCGCCCATGCTAGGTGAGCACTCTACCACTGAGCCACAATCTCAGCCCCAATGTGGCTTGTTTTTACAATATTTTATATGCCTACTTCTCACAGTCATCCTATGAAAGGGGAATGACCACCTCCTTTCAGAAAGGAGGAAATGAAATCTCTACCTGTAGGGCCTCCAGTCGCATGGGAGATGGTTCAAAAGTGCTTCCTGCTGCAGAGCCAGTATCCCCACCTGAATAGCAATCCTCTTTGGGCAGTACAACAGTGGAAATACAAAGTCGAATGAGCCAACAGGGCTCTAAAGACCCCTTTGGTGAGCTAACTGATGTTTCTTCCACAGAGGATCCTGCAGGGGCTTTCTTCCACCAATCAGCAGGGCTGAGGTGAGGAGTTGCTGAATTGCTACTGCTGAGTCCAGAAGAACAGGGCTGTTGCAGAAGTAGCTGGACTTCAGGTAAAGGTGCATGAGTGGACACTATAGCTCCCAAGAGTGTGAGACTTGACACACGGACATTGACATCTGTCAAAGGAAAGTCAGAGCCTATTACCTTAGGAACTACTCTCATAAGGATCAGTTACCTCTGCAGGTAGATAAGAATTATTAGATCCTTGTTTTATTAGGTCTAATTAAACTTCCAGACCTAATTTCTTTTTTTTTTTTTTGACTTTATTTATTTATTTTTTAATATTTGGCAGACACAACATCTTTGTTTGTATGTGGTGCTGAGGATTGAACCCGGGCCGCACGCATGCCAGGCGAGCGCGCTACTGCTTGAGCCACATCTCCAGCCCCTCCAGACCTAATTTCAAGTTCATAAGAAACACATGGGACAACATCATAAAGAAACAATCTGACACTGAGAAAATATTACATAATCCATAAGACAACTAACTGGGAATCTTCAAAAAAATCAGTATTATGAAAAACAAACAAACCAAAAAGGGTGGAGGGACCACACAATTAACGAAGACTAAAGTGATACAATAACTGAATGTAATGCACAAACCTTGAATGAACCCAGAATTTTTTAAAAAAAGCCATTAAGGCTAAAATGTCCAGCACCATTTGTTGAAAACAATATCTCTGCTTACTTTGTCATAGAGAGGTTGATTATATGAACATAGGTTATTTCTTGGCTCTCTACTCTGTTCCACTGATCTGTCTATCCTTTCCCAATTCTACACTGGCTTAGTTACTAATGTTTTATAATAAGTTTTGAAGGTGGGTAGTGTCAATCCTTCTAACTTTGTTTTCTCACCCAGTGCTATGTGGCTACTCTGGGATTTCTTCCTTTTATAAACTTTAGAATCAGTTGACATGAAAATAATGACTTGGGATTTTGACTGGGATTGTACTGAATCTATAGATAAGTTGAAAGAACTGACATCTTGATAATATTGAGTCTTCCTATCCTTAAATATGAAATATATCTTACCATTTGTTTAGTTCTTGAGGAAATTTGGGTTCTTTTAATCTTTTTGCCACTAAAAGTGATGAGAGGTCTTAAGGTAGGAGGAGTTTATTTTATCTTTCTGAGTCCTGCTTTACATACTGGTGTAAGGAGTGGACTGAACTTAGTTTACACAGCAGGATCTCACTTAGGCCTCATAAAAGTCTTATGGAGGGCTGGGGTTGTAGCTCAGTGGTAGTTGGGCTCACCTAGCACGTGTGAAGGCACTGGGTTCAATCCTCAGCACTATATAAAAGTAAATAAAATAAAATACAGGTATTGGTCCACCTACAACATATGTAAATCTTATAGAGTAGGTATAATTCCTGCTGTTAGGAATTTCAGGCTCAGTAAGGGCCATGGCAATGGAAGTGTGCTGCAGACTCTCAGACTGACTCTAGAGCCAGTGTTCTTCCCATTATGTCACAGAAAACATCTGTTTCCTTCTTGCTCTACAATTCTGACACAAAAAATCATCTTTTCCAAATGTGTTCTGATCTGAAAGCTTGCAAAACTTTCAGTTTAACAGAGTAAAATAGGAAATAAGAAATAAGACTCTGCACTTGGGATCTGAAGTTCAGGGATGTTATCTGAGCCTTCAGAAGAGATAACATTAAAGAAGTTATGTTCTGTATTCCAATTTTTGTTTCCAAGAAGATGATGATATCTGCCTGTCATTTCATCCATTTTCTACTTATGCCTAAAGCTAATAATCCACTTGCACTTGGCTCATTCCTAATTCTAAAGGAACACTCTAGTCTCTGCCATGAAGCATCAAAGGGGTATTAAACTTTACAATTCATTCTCCATCTCATTTTCTTCTTTAGGGGTTTGAGGGGGAAAAAAGTAGAACATCATTGGTAGCTGTGAAAAGCTGAAGAGAAAAAGTAGAGATCTCTTAAGAGTCGCAAAAATGCTCTGAATACTTTTTAAAAAAATTTACTAATACTTTCCACTTGACTAAATAAAGAAGTAATTGGTTTTAAAACACTACCAACCTTTGTGGCGGATATAAGGTTTTATCTGGTTCCAGACTTTGGTCAACAAGCTGAGTTTCAGACGGTTGTAAGGGGCATTTGATACTAAATTTGCAAGGCACTGTAAATCATAAAAAAAATAGCTCATCAATAGGCCTGACTAAATCACAGCATAGAAACAAAATTTCATAGCATTTAGTTTAAAAGGTCTTTATGCTTAAGGAAAATCCTTTTCTTTTTTTTTTCTTTAAAAAAATAACTTGTTTAAAATTTGATACATTGGTACAACTTAATACTAAAGCAAAAGGAGTATTTTTAGCAAATCAATTATTTGGACACAGAGATATTATAGATTATATCAGACAGGTAGGTACAATCTTCCAAATAGGATATCTTTAATAAATTTATTATTTAGTTATATTCTTAGGTTAAGTTACTTTTGGACTATGTAAGACGTTATACAACACTGAACCAGAGAAACCTTTTCTGGAACTCACAGGTATCTTGGAACATTTACCTTAATTATCTGAGTTAGGGTCTGTGAAGACGACTCTGCCACCAAAGCTAACAGAAGACATCTGTGCAACTCCCTAATGCTGGAAGCAATCATAACAGAGAAGGGAGTGAAAGCCCTTTTGTGGTCACTGGTATCTTCAGCAACAGACAGAAACTGCTTCGAGCCTTCCAGTATAGCAGATAACACTTGCAGAGCACAGGCACGTGTCTGAAATTTCAGGATGACCACACTCGTTAGTTAAAAAACAGGAGCCACAGTCTCTTTTTCCCACATATATTTAATGTTCAAAGTATTTAAGTCATCTTAACAAGAAGACTAAAGGCAATGAGATTATCTATCAAGTCCTGAAAGCAGCCATGAACTAGCCCCTTTGTACCCCACATCTAAAAATGAACCTTAAATCACATTGCTATTAGGTTTTCTTATAGTAAGGCATAAACATAAGTAACACTATAGCACAAAACCCTGAAATTTTAAACATGAGAATAATTTAAAGGTAGAGGCCTAGTTTATTCAGCATACAGCCAACTAAAAAGAGAGAACTAAAGAACCCTCAGGGTAGGAAAAATATGCATGACCTAAAAGCCTATTTTGTATCAAATTTCCTGAGAACATTCTGCTTTATATTCTATTCTGAAGCATCTAAGTGCTCTAAGTTAAACAAGACGGCAGGATCTAGTGTACACTCAGCAAGCACCATAAGTGATCCAACTTTTAGAAACACTCTCATGTGTAAGAAATAATATTGCTTGTAGTGAGAATATCTGATAAACAAATAAAAGCAGTCATGGGCTATTGTATGTCAGGAAAGTGTAAGAGAATCTTGACCAATTAAAAGTAATCTGTCCTCAGATGATTTTGTGGTACTAAAAATCAGACATGAAAAAAGAAATGAAAGCCAATTGAACCAAAACAGAATATAGGTAACAAATGCAGATCTATTACTACAGAAAAGATACTGTGCCCTCTTTGGCCAGTTCACCCCAAAATGCCAATTAAACACTTTTGGGTCACATTTGTTTTCAAAGCAGAGAATCAATGTTACAATTCTAGGATGTAATCTAAATATTGACTCAACATGAAACAAACATAATCTGAATTTGGAGTAAACAAAAATGTTTTCCAGAAAGCCTTCAACTATATTATCTTCAAATAACCAAATAATAAATCACTTCTGCAGGTCTTTTGAAGAGTGGCATCATAAAAAAAAATCTAAAGATTTATTACTCTGAAAACAAATATGAAATATGTAGCAAACAAATGTGAAATATGTAGCATGAGTCTTCAGAATCACATATGTCCACTTAAGTTAGGGGACTGAGGATGCATTAGAAAACTGTGCTTATGTGTGAGGAGCAAGACCATGAACACAAATTAGCTGATCCAAAACCTGAGATCAGGTGCTGGCAAACTCTTTCTGTAGAGGGCCATAGTCCATATTTTATATTTTATATTTGTAGGTCATACTGTCTCGGTCACAACCACTCAACTCCGCTCTGGTAGAATGGGCACTATGTAAAGGACTAAATGTGACTGTGTTCCAATTAAACTTTACTTACGTTACAGATAATGGAATCTGAATTCCACATATTTTTCACATATCATGAAATTTTATTCTCCTTCTAATTATTAAAAAAACATTTAACAGCATCTAAATCATTCTTAGCTTGTAGATCATATAAAATAGGTGGTGGGCTAGATTTGGTTTGATTACAGTTCATAGTTTGCCAACTGATGATTGGATAGCTGGTCTGTCCTGAAAAAGATAGACGTTATACTAAAACTTCATTTCTTTGGAAGGTAATTAAAACTCACAATTACAGAAGCTCACAAACCAAATGAATTAAAAATCAAGTTGTGAAAAGAAATGAACTGATGTTCAAAAAGACAAAAATTGTCGCTCAATTAACTTCAGTTATCTTAAGGAGGAAAACATCCATGATTATCACAGATGGAAACAAAAGGGATGTTATTGAAACTTGTTCATTTTTTTTCCCACTGAGGTATAAAAAATGCATAGAAAATTTGATACTTTTTATAGTTCTGAGTTAATTTCCTTTAAATCCTGTTTAATGTATCTTTGTTATCATAAAATTGTTACTTATGATACTGAATTTGGTTCAAGTTTTGCTTCATTTATTCTCACATCAATACATAATATCCTGTTTACCAGTTCCAATCAGCACTTCCAGCAGAAATTACTGGTGTACAGCAAATCATAATAGGTACAACTCTCCAGAGAGCTCATTTTGTTGATTATACTTTACTGTCTGAATATTTACAATGATGGATGACTTTTCAATCTTATAAACATCAGTGTGCATAGTTCTGCCAGTGTGTATTCACCTCCTTGGACATGAAGGCTTGTCTAAAGTTGATGAAATAAAAAAGTGTCACCCCCCTTTTTGCTTTTAGAATATAGCAGAAATGTTTGCTGAAATAGTTTAGTCAATCTTAATTTTCTTCCTTCTTATGTTTGTAAGTTCTCAAAATACATCTGACAAAGAAGACGACTCTCCTGAGAGTAGGTCGTATTAAGGTTTCCATGCAGAGAACCTAGCTATTCTCTTCTTAGGCTTTGTCCAAATATTAATTTTTTTTCAGTGCTACAGACTAAACCCATGGTCTTGTGCATGCTAAACAAGTACCCCACCACTGAGATATAGCCTCAGACTCAAGTACTAATTATTATTCACATGTTTCAGGGTTATTTTATTATGGATTACATTTCCAAAGTTGGTTGTCTTGAAAGTGAATGTACCTGAACCTTGTGACAGGGCTAGTAGATTTGGAGACATTCAAGTAAAGTTTAATTGTTCCTAGTTGGGCATATAAAAGTAACCTGATTATTTATTAATCCATAACAGTTAAAATTCTAACCTTTTCATTTTCTTATCTTGTTATGCTATTGTCTAGACTTTATTTGTATCCACTTTTCATAGTTATTTCAAAGAGAAATAAAAATTCATGATGGAATTTGAAAGTCAGGATAATTCCCAAGGTATTAAAAGAAAGGTCTGCCCTTTAGTTTGTTCTTTAGGTCAAACTCTTGATGTGCCTCCATAATATGCCTTTATAATCCCTGAGAAAATTGTACAGAAGAAATTCTTACATTAGTCATGTTATTTTTATTGATAATTTGCTCTGTCTCTGCTGGAAACATAAAATGTGCATTCTGAAGCACATTTCCTACACGGAAACATAACTTCCCAAGTACTATCACATTACCAAATCCTAAAGAAAATTTCTCAATTTTCTCCTTCCCAATTAACTATTTAGCATTTCAAATTCCAATTTCCTGAAAGTAATCTATTGTTTGTATTCCAAATGGAAGACTCCAATCACTCTTTCTTCTATTTCTCACTAGAAAAAGATTTTCAGCACATCTGTTTCCATTTTTTCCTCAAAGTTTCTAGAAGTCTAAGAACCTCTCTCACCAACATCAACTACTGCAAACCTTTTCCAGCATGTGGCTTGGTGCACAATTAATTACACTCTGATCAGTTTGCAGAGTTATGCTGCAAACCTCATTTTGGACAATAATCACCACTTATTTAGACCCTGCCAAGCTAATATTTTATAAAAATCTCGAGTATAACCATTTGCCATTACACTAAACTGAATAATTTCCATTGTCTTTTCTTGGATGGCTTGTTATTTCTGCTTCTCCAGGACTTGCATGGGGCTTTAAGCGGGACCTAGTACATCTCCAGAAGGAAGAATTTCTTCTGTACATTTTTCTTATCATATTTCTTGTGTACACTGAACATAAACAGCAAAAACATGTCTAAAGGGGACCCAAATCCAGGAGATGGATAAGTCAGACCACTGTGCCAAATGTAAAGCACTTTAAGTCAAATGTAAATTTTTTTTTTTTTTTTTAACTGAGTGCTTAGCCACTGAGCCACATCCCCATCCCCTTTTAACATTTTTTTTTAATTTTGAAATGGGATCTTGTTAAGTTGCTTAGGGCCTAAGTTGCTGAGGTTAACTTTGAACTTGTGATCCTCTTGCCTCAGCCTCCTGAGCCACTGGGATTATAGGTGTGAGTCACTGCCTGGCTTAAATGTAAACATTTAAAAGATTATAAATTATTTCAATTAACTCAGTTTCATCAGATATGACCTCATAGCCTTTTTGTATTCATCCCCTAAGATTGAATGTTTCTCATTCCCTTAGCTGGGCAGTTGGAGTGTGAGTGGTTAACTTGGCTTCTACTTGCCCCACAGCACCATCTCCTTGGCCACAATGGCAGTTACCCCAGTGAAAAGCATTCAAATATGCATTTAAAATTCCGTGTAGTAGTTTTCCCTTTAATTACGAGAATGGCTTCATTACTGTTATCTTTGCTACCATTCATTTTTCATTTTTCTCCCATTTTTATTGATTCAGGTGAGCTGCAAAATTTCTGCTAATCTAGTTACTTACAGTATTTGAAATGTACCACAGAATTTTATTGTGTATAATTAATGCTAACATAAGCTTTCAAAGGATCATATCGAAGTTTTTTTTACACAGTAATTAGCTATTCAAGGAGATGATCATAAGATGTTCCAATCTATTGTGGATTACTACCCATTTTAAGGAGAAACCTTAATTAAAATTATTCACTTTCAATGGGTAGTTTAGTTCTGAGGATGTCCAGATGCCATTTGGCATAACTTTTTAATATACTTTATTGTAAGGGGACTCTAAATAGCAGGCTACTTTCCTTATTTGATTGAGACTAACTTCTAGAGAGAAACTTACCTATTTAAGCAGAGGCAGATATTTGAAACATCAAGATATCATGAAATATCTTGTTATAGCCATCCAGGCTAACAAAACCATCTTTTTCCTTTTAAAAAAATAATTTTTTCTTATTAAAATATGCAAATATTTATAGCTAGGCATGGTGGTACAAGCCTGCAATTGCAGCTAATTGGGAGGCTGAGGCAGGAGAATCCCAAATGCAAGGCCAGGCTGGGAAATTTAGTGAGACCCTATATCAAAGTAAATTTTAAAAAAACACTCACTTGGGGCTGGGGTTGTAGCTCAATGATAGAGTGCCTGCCTCACATATATGAGGCACTGGGTTTGATCCTCAGCACCACATAAAAATAAACAAATAAATATATAACAACAACAACAAAAAAGCACTCAGTTGTAGAGTGCTTGCCTAGCATATGTGAAGCCCTGGGTTTGATCCCTACTGCCAAAAGAAGGAAAAAAAAAATTAAAAAAGAAGCAATATTTATTATACATGATTTTTTTTTTAAATAAGAAGAAAATCAGTGGGATCCTACTACATACACAATTCTATGTCTTGTGCTTTCACAAAACACTATGAGCATTTTTCTGAGCATTACACATCCTTTATAACCATATGTACCATAATAATTTCGTTGAGTTGTTTAAGTCATTTCTGATATTTTGCTATTATAAATTCCATGATAATAAACATTTTCATAAAGGGGAGACACAGCAACTTCAGTGGAACTCAAAGGAGATACCCAAGTTACAACTCTGTGTGCTCAGGTTTCAGAAAGCCCGAGGGCAAGAAGTGGCCTCTATACAATTCCCCTCAATGTGCTATTCACCCAGCCCATTTCCTATCCCCTCTTATCTGTCCAGGAGTTCTCAAGTCAGGAACTGGGTCAGGATTACTCAGAGCAGTATTCAATTAAGATTGGATGGTGCTGAGATAAAAAACAAAATGTGTAAATTTTCTCTTCCTGTTATAAAGCTTAGAATTTAAATGCTCTTACCTTGGGAGAAGGATCTTTTAATGCAAGTGTCATTAAGGACACAGATTGTGGGCTTCCAAGCTCAGGCGTATCAGGAACAAAGGCCGACCAGTAGCCATACAGAACTTTTTTTTCTATTGATTTTATAGTAGAAAGAAAACAAGCTAATGCTCCTTGGCGAACTTTGGCTTGGTATGACCTTTCATATCCAAAATAAGGAAGAAAAGTTTTTAAACAGCTTTTTAAAAATGCAACATTAAATGCTATTTATTCTAGACAGTTTTAACTTTTAATGTATGATTTTAATCATACATTGAGAAATTAAATCTACAATAACCCCTAAAGATGTTGCCATGATATTAAAAATTTTTTAAAGATATGATCAAAAACACGTTAAGACAATTTGCTTATCTAATAAGGTATTAAGGCTGACAAAAACCACAAGTCGATAGAATATAAGAGGGCAACATTTTGATGTTAGGAAACTAGTATTAGATATGAAACACTGCAGAGTATCTATCCACCCATTCAACAAATATCCCATGAATGACCCCATGTAAGAATCAGACATTATGCTGGGTTGGAGGACAAATGAAGCCCCTGCCCATGCTAAGTGGAGGTGATTGATGGAAAGCTCAAGAAATAATAACACATTTGAAATACACTAGGGCAGAGGTTAAGCCAAAGGGTCACACAGAAGGGGCTCTTAAACCAGAGTGGGAGGGATTGAACAAGTTTTCCCAGAGAATATGATTTTTGAGCATATTTTGAAGAAGAATAGTTGTTAAAAATACAAAATGGCCAAAACAACAACAATAACAACAAAACCCACCAAGAACAACAGCAACAAAAAGAAACAGAGAAGAAAAGACTTTACCAGGGAAAGGAACATACAAGGACAGATCAAGTGAGCAAAGCGAGTTCAGAGTAATGCAAAGCTCCACATAAATGAAAATTCTCAAGTTTCATCCCGGGCAGCAGTCAGGTTTTTAAGCAAAGCTATAAACTGACATGCAACTCAGGATATTAAAGTATAAAAATATAACAAAATACTACTACCTCATTTTACCCTGTAAGCCTCCTTCAGCATCAGAATAGTCTGATTCACTACTGCTGACCCTTTTCCAGATGGAAGTGGTGAAGGGTGAGGAGACCCGCTCTTTTCCCAGAGTTCCACTTCCATCTACTGGCAAACCTTGGACGCCCTGGGAGGAGGAGCATCGAGTGTTCCTGTCATGCATGTTCACTCTGCTTGTGCCAGGGCATGGGACTACTTCCATCTCACTACTAGATTCTTCTTCTTCTTCCTCTCCTTGTGGGGTTTTCTTTGGCTTAATTTTGTATTTTTTCTTTTTATTCTGATTTTAGGAGCAAATGAAGACATACATATGATAATTATGTATAAATAACTTTTAACAAAATCACTGGTACTTCCTCATTTGAAAATGACTAAATATGTTTCCCAACACATAGTTTAAAGAAACAAGAAATAAGAGAAGAAAAGAAAAAAGTAACACTTACTTAGTATCTATGCATCAGACACAATGCTGAGTACTCACACACACCAACCTGAACTTAAGAAATAAGGCATGAAGTCCATGGGTCAGAGCAAGACATGTGGTTTGGGTTCAAATTCTACCTCTGTAACTCTGGGCAAAGCACTTAGCTTCTCTGAGCTTGACCTTCCTGATCTGTAAGTATGAGGCACCTACCTTGAACAGCATAGTGAAAGTGTTCACCTTCTCAATAGAGATTACCCAAAAGAATTAAAGCCTATGGAAAAGATGCTAGTGCCTATTTTCTCAGCTCTCCCAATTAAGATATGCAAGATGGTAATCCATTACACACACTGCTGGTACTAGGGCCCTGGGGCTACACAGAAGAAGATGCTAAATAAAAGCCAGTTTCTTTTTCCCTACTTTCTTCTTTCTGACATCTAAATATCTTTGAAACCTGTACCTTCTTTCAAATTCTCAAAAGTCCTTATCTGTAAGAGGGAAGGTTCTTATCACTTCTACCTCAGACTACTGGCTGTGGCCCAGACCCATACTCTTTTATTTACTACCATGGTGGTTCTCTCAAGATGCAAATTCAATCACATCATTCTACTATTTAAGATTTTTTTCCTCACCTACAAGATAAAAATCCAAATTCTTAGCGTACTATACAAGACCCTTATGATTTGCCTTTGCTGCACATTTATTTGCCCTCCCCTTTCCCTTCATGAACCCGAATCTCTACCTTACAGTTAACATATAAGCTATGCACAATCATTCTCTTATGTACCTTTTGTTCCCTCAGAACATTCTTTCCTCTGTCTGTACTGTTATTCACTCCTGAATCTTAGTTTAGTCACTACAGCTTTTAAAAGCTTCTTTCTCCTCTATTTGGACGGGGTATCCTGCATGTGTTTTGAATACTCTGAGAATATTTTGATGAAAGAAATCCTAATATTACTGTGAAGTTTATTTATGCACCTTTGCTTCCCCCTCCAAACTCCTAAGAATAGCCAGTGTTGGTATATTTCACAATGGTATATTAGCACAATGTCTGGTGTTTGGTCAATGCTGAAAAAGTGAATGAATGAAAGAATTCTTAATTTTAAGCTTTTTTTTTTTTTTTTTAAATCAGGTATTACATTTTGGATGTAAAATCTTGGCCACATATCTGTATGCTATAGGTTCTCCAACAGAAACATGAAGGAGATAGCAGCTATCAGGGAAGGCTGAGAAATGTGGTAAATGTCAGAAGTGTAGAGACATTGTGCGGATTGGTAGGTGGTCTTCTAATGGTCTACAGAAGGGCTACCAATTTATGGCCCATTGTCTGTTTCTGTGAATATAGTTTTACTGGAACACAGCCATGCCCTTCCATTTACACAGGGCATCTCTGGCTGCTTTTGCACTATGACCATGAAGTGGGTAGTTGCAACAGAGAGCTAAAATATTTACCAGTCAAGTCCTTAACAGAAAAAAATTTGTTGATCCTTGGTTTTGAGAAATCTGGGGATGAGAATGCTTGATTTTGTATATAAAGTGAATGCTCATTTTTGTAAGGTGTTACACTGTCTGGACCGCTTAGAGCATAAGGTGCTTTAAATTGTACTTTCAATAGTCTGATAAATTTAAATTTACTTTACTAAGTACCTTAAATTGAAATCAAGTTCAAGGTGGGCTTTTGGGGCAGTGGCAATGCAAATCATAGAAAATACACAAAGCAAACTATTCAAAACAATCTGCAACTTAAATTCAAATAGACATAAATGTACCACCGTTGGTCGAGAAGCAGTGGATTCTGACTGTTGTGGTTTGACCGGTGGTCGCCCATCATACTGAGGAAGTGGAGTGGGGTATAACACCATGGGCATCTCTATGTTTAGTCCAGGAAGTCCATGAAACATGGCTTTCTAAAAAGTGATGAATAAGGAAAACACACACATAAATATAAATCTTACAGCAGAATTATGCAGCATGATCTGGATCAGGACACAAACAGATTAAGATTTAAAGACTATTAAGTAATAAAAATGGGACAGAACCTTGACACCTTGAAAGTTTAAGGCTTAAAGAAGAGCTTAATCTCATCTATCCTAAAGCTGGATCTGGTTTGGCCACATCAGATTAGGTTTGATTTTAGCATACCTTTATTTAATTATTTAATCCCATCATCTTGTCCAGTTATTTTTATCTATCCACTAATTTTTAAACTAATTTATCATTTTTATTTAGTCATCTGTCTCTAAATCTAGCTGTCTGTCTCTATTTGAGGGTAAAAGAAATGGCACATGGGAAAAGTTAAAATTTTAGTTTTAATAAAGCTATATTGTCACAGATAGCAATGACTTCAGGTGAACACAAAGGCTCCTTTTTTTTTTTGTCTCAGCTGGGATAGCTGGATCCCCAGAGTGGTGAGTTCATGTCCCCCTGCTTGGCAGGTTTGGAAGCTAGCGACAGCAGTGTGCTGACACATGTCTTAATTAACCTGCCTTCTACATGACAGAGGATGCCAGCAGAAGCCCTGGCTCTTTTCTCAAGTACAATAAGGTAAAAGCTGGTTCAAGATAAGCTGTGATTAAATTATCTTCAGATCTTATCTCACAACTTGTTCCTTCCTAAGATTCAAAGATAATTTTTACATTTTGGTATATTTATTTAAAAGAGGCTATTATCTATTCTTAATATTAAGTATGCTTATATATATGAACATTGTATTCTGCTCTCTTAGAATACATGAGAACTTTTGATACCTTCGAAGTTAGCCTTTGAATGATGATATGAAATGGTACTCACATCTGGGGTTTAATTGGGAAAAACACGAATCATAATGAAGAAGTGCCTTACCTTTAGTACAGCTAGAAGAGCTCCAAGTTCATCAGTCTGTGTTAGTTTCATTTTCCCACCATTTAGAAGTGACTGAATGCCTTTTAATGCATTTTGTAACAACTAGGGGGACAAAGAGAGACTTAGTTAGAAGGCAGAATAAATTTTGGTTGTCCAGGGATCTACTCTTCAGCATCACTTAAGATGGAAGAGGAAAAGTCTCTAGATGATGAAAAAACCTTTTGAAACACACAAAGCAGAGGCCAAGATCCAGAAAAATGACCTGATAAATCACTTTGAGCTGTCTTCTAGAAGAGTACTCTTGAGAAATCTTATAATACAGACTTATAAACCAGGATATATAAATAGTGGACAAGGAAAATAAAAAGGAAGAGATTTAGTGGGAAGACTGTGATAAGAAATGAAAAAGTAATAGTAGAGATCAAAAGCAGGGAAGTTCTCCAATATGGCAACTTCAGCAGCTCTTAAAGTCAAAGGTGTAAATGTAGAAGCAGATGGTAAACGATAAAAGATGATAAATGATAAAAATGTAATCTCTAAAGGCAAATTCTGGATCAAAATTGATTTCTTGATTCAGCAATCTCACTTCTAGGACTCCATCCTTACTCCCTAGAGGGGAGGATGTGAACTGTAGCCCTGTTTGAAATAGTGGAAAAACTTTTAAAAAGCAATTTTTACCCATTATGATGATCATGAGAATGATTACCTAAGAAGCTAACCTCCTAAATGTGAAACTCAGCAACAACAGTTGCAGGTACTCTATCAAGCACTTTAAAAGCTCTATTTTTATTTATATTTCACATGAACCCTACAATGTAGTTACATTAGTACCATTTCAGCAAGGAACATGTAGGCTCTAACCACTTAAGTAATTTGCCCAAGATCTCCTAGCTACAGAAATAAGAAAGCATGAGGTACCTTAAGAGGTACTGAAAAAACGTACCACAGACATTAAGATTTAAAAAAAAAAATACAGAAAGTTTCAAAACAGCATATTAAACATGATTTTATTTTAAAAAGATAAACATACTCATTCATATATAGAAAAAAAATCTAAAAGCACAGATCATCTCCAGTGATTATATCTGAGTAGGGGACTATAAGAAACTTTTACTATCCTGGATCTGTAATGTATGAATATGTCAACCTGAATTTAAAACATGTTAAGAAACTACCATACTTGCACATAATTCTTTTAAGAAGAAATAAAATAGTACAGATATTATTGAAGTCTACTTTCTTCCCTTTCATCTTAAACGTCAGGTACTAGTCTGAAACTAGAGAGTTTTTATACTCATGAGGAAAAAGAATGAGAAGAGCTTTCTTTTAAAACCTAAAATGCCAAACAAAACAAATAAAAAAGGTTTCTTGTAATTTAAACCCAAAGATATGGTTCAGTCTTTTTGGCTTACAAACATTCTATGTATATGTGTGTGTGTGTGTGTATATATATATATATATACACACACACATATATACAAAACTAATATAGCAGCCAACAAATAAACTTGTTGGTAACAGCCTCAGTTCAACTCTTGCTTCTAGACATATCTACATCAATTTGTAAGATCAGCAATAGTCCTACCTACCATGCAAAATGTTATGTCATCCATATCTGATGATTTTGGAGACTGTAAAGTGGTCAAGAAAGCTTGGAAGCAAATATTTTGGTAGGGCTCCTCCAGGTATGGCTGTCCTGGCACACTAAAACACATATAGAGAAAACAACTCAGGCTGTGTCCTTTGAAATGGTGTCTTCAAAAGAATAATAGCAGTAATAAAAACTAATAGAGTTGTAATACACCCCTGAATGTGACTGTACTTAGAAAAACTGTGCACTTTGGCAGTTAGTTACTGCTGTAGGACAGGCACAGTCTCCAGTAAATATAAAGAAGGATGAATGGTTTCCATAGGGAAAAATTACAGAAATTTGTAGTGGAAGAAGTATGGACAAAAAGAAATTTTGATTTCTGCTTTTCATTTCTAAGAGAAAAATAATGCAAAGAGGTTCTGTTGAGTTAGAATCACATGACTGAACCTGTATTTTTAGCCACCATACACCACTGTGGTACCTAGATACAAATTCAAGTTTGTGTTGTTCATTTTCTATTGCATATTGTAGACTAATTACATCTTCTTAAGAGAGAAGAAACCAGCTTTGACAGATAAATCTCACCAGAGCTTAAACTGGTACGACTATACCCTTCTAAAAGACAATATGACTAGAATTCATACCAATAGAAAACAAAACATTGACTATTACTTTTAGCATATATATTTTTTCTTCATTATGAACTTTATTTGATTAAAATCACATCATATAATGACCTTATTAAATAACCTGGGAAATGCAAATTGGGATATTTTTTCTAAGTTGCTCTTGTTTCAGACAGATGAAACAATCTATAAAAGGGCCCGAGAGACACTATATTCTAACTACTGGGAAAACTGCCTGGATCCACATACCTGAGACATAAGTTTGCCATGCAATGCACTGCAGCTCTCCTGACTTCAGGGTCAGACTGAGCCAAGTCAATCAATGTTGTTAAGAGGCCGGTCTTGCCTAGCAAGTCTGGGAGGTACTAAAACAAAATAATAATCAATGTTGGTTTAGGAAAAGCTTCCAGGAAAATATTACTATTTAGACAGATTTTATTTTTTTATCTAAAGGGCAGTTAAATGTCAAAAGACTAGCTATTAAAAAAAAAAAAAAAAAAAAAAAGACTAGCTGTTAGGTAAATCTTTCAGATGGGTGTAGTAAATATGCCAAAAAAATGGCAGAAGGATCATTACTAGGTAGTTGCTAAAGCTTTTTAGACATGGTTGTGCAGATGATGGGTAATGATAATAATGATGGTTAACAGTTAAGAGTGCCAAGTATTTACAAGGCTAAGATTGTAAATCAAAGCTACATATCCAATTAATGGCAGGATAAAAACCTAAAGATAGGTCTGTTGACTCCAAAGCCTCTGCTCCTCATCTTTCAAAAAAAAAAAAAAAAATCAGGACACAGTTAAAATTACCTTTTGACATTTTGAGCCATTGCAGTAAACCAGAGCTGCCAGGGCTTGAAGGATTTCCATGTGTGTCCAGGAACTACACTGATGAATAGCTGAAATAGTATATCCCATCAGGAAATCCAAGTTCTGTTCATCAACAATCACCTACCGAGAGAGGAAAAAATACAGTTGATCTAACTTCTTAAAAATGTTTTTGTCTTTTTAGAGATTATCTATGCTCACCTGAATCAAGTTGTGCAAGGAGTATATATCCACCTTTTTGGGGTCGAAAGGATCACCTCTAAATCTTTGAAAGTTTGATCAGGTTAGAGGCCTTTGGAATGTCCCAGGGTCTCGTTCACTTCTTTCCCTTTAGTCCCTCCACTCAAAGTAAAACCTTGTAAATTTTCCTTGAACTAACTATACACTGATAGCTGTAAATACTAACCTACAGGACTTAAAACACTGAATTGTCTTAATTCAATTAAACTACCTTATACATAGTAATCACTCAATATATGGTGAATAAATATGCCTGCTAAATAGCTACTGTGTTGCTAGCATGGTGTGGGGAATACAATGAGAAATGGCACATCTCTGTCCCCCCTTATTTTATAATCTTCTTGGCACAGATCAGGCTAATCCAACTATCAATTTATGGACATGATAGGACAAATAGTCATCAAATGCCAGAAAGGTGGTTATGAACTATAGGTGTCACAAGTACACCCCTGAGACTAGTCAATATTTGGAAGCCACCTCCCATCAGTTTGAAACATTCTAAACTTGAAAACAGCCTATCTCATGTAGTAGACATTGTTGGCTACCTATCCATGTTCTCCTTCCCTCATGGCAGAGTTCTGATTCTACTCAAACGCCCATTTCTCTCACATAAAACCTCTAGCAAATCCTAATTAGTTTAGTAGTTCTCAACCAGAGGCAATCTCGACCACCAGGCTACCTATCCATGTTCTCCTTCCCTCATGGCAGAGTTCTGATTCTACTCAAATGCCCATTTCTCTCACATAAAACCTCTAGCAAATCCTAATTAGTTTAGTAGTTCTCAACCAGAGGCAATCTTGACCACCAGGGAACATCTGGCACAATGTTTGTAGACATTTTTGATTGTTACAATTAAAAAGGTGCTATTGACATCAAATGAGTAGACGTGATGATTGCTGCTAAACATATCCTACAATGCACAAGACAGCCTCCATAATAGAGAATTATTTAATTCAAAATATCAACAGTTAAAAAAAAAAATCAATAGTGTCAAGGGTCAGAAACCCTGAAGTAAGTCCACTGTGGCTGCACAGTGTAATCATTTAGGAAGCTTATGCCCTCTAGGTGATGCTAATGTGCAGTCAAGGTTGAAATCACTGTTTTAAGCCACTCATGGTAATTCCATTCCCTTTTTTCAGAGACTGGTTTAGAGAGATGTTTATATGACTTAAGTCTCCAATGAGATATCAGGAGAGTCTACTGGAGAATTTATGGGACAAATTTCCTCATTTGTAAATAAAAGAGACACAAAATTAACAGGGATAATCTGGCTTCTGTGGAATGTTATTTAGTTATTTTGCACAGGATGCCTAGAATGGAGGCAGCCATCTTATGACTATCAGAGAGGCTGAGTATAACACACACTAAGGACTGCAAAATCTCTTATTATTAAGGGACTCTAGAGCTGCTTCCTTTGGGACTTGAAATGTGGCATTAATTGTTTCTTCCTTTTTATTGTTTTGGTACTTTGGATTGACTTTTCTGTTTTTTGAACCCTAAGCATCCTAGTAGACATATGCTAATTGATAATGCTTTTCACTCTCAATTACATTCATGTACTCATGTGTAACAGTCTTAATCCTAAAAATCAAAGTGGGTTTATCTAGCAAGTTGGAAAAGGTTCTAGAAATAGGTAGGGAGCTGCAGTTTAGATCTTGATATAAATAACTGGTGTCTTTTTATCCTGGTGTACCCTCTTCCCCAAGCTACTTCTTAGATTTTATGTACATAAAAAATAAATAACAAAAAATGATAGTTTGAGGAAAGAGAAAAAATATTGGTAGGAAAGAATTCTGGGATCATTTCAATCCTGAGATGTATCTTGGTCAACCGTACATACCACGAAAAAAAAAAAAAATCTAAGGTCAGGAGGCCTGGTTGACACAGTGGTTACTGAATCAATAGGAATACTTCTAATATGCTTCTAATAGACAAACTTCTAGAATTGTGCAGAATAATGTTCTTCTGGTCAGAGTAATGTTTGTTTTAGTATCATTTTTATTTTTTTGGTACTGGGTATTGAACCCGGGGGTGATTTCCACTAAGCTATATCCCCAACGTTTTTACTTTTTTTTTTTTTTTGGTGGTGCTGGGAATTGAACCCAGGGCCTTGTGCGTGTGAGGCAAGCACTCACTCTACCAACTGAGCTATATTCCCAGTCCCCAGTATTTTTACTTTTTATTTTAAGATAGGGTATCATTAAGTTGCTGAGGATCTCCCTAAGTAGCTGGGGCTGGCCTCAAACTGGTGATCCTCCTGCCTTAGCCTCCCAAGTTGCAGGGATAACAGATGTGCACCACCATGCCTGGCTTGTTTTAATATCATACTGAGGCATTTGCTTTTCCTAGTGTCTCAAAAGATTAGTTTATCATACCTACCATGGATATAGTATTTCAAAAGCATTTGCTTATTCTCAAAGTTCATGATCTGAATCCTAAAGTTACATACATGATTACCTGTAATCTGTTTAGTAAATGGTGGATCAGCTGAGACACTTTGCTGACAAGATGATTCTGATTAAGAGGCACCAGTCGGCAAGCTTGGACAAGAAGAGCACTGACATCCTACCAAGAAAAAAACAATCAAACAAACAAAAAAGCCACACAAAGGTAACATTCCCATTAATCAAGTGAAAGCCACCCCCATCCCCGTACCAATCACAGAAAAATGGGATTAAAATGAATGTTCATACTGAAGAATAGGGAAAGATGACATCTGAATAAAATGTGAGGCAGAAAAAGATGAAATAACAGCACAAAAATAGGGTGTGCTAAAAAAGGAAAAGTATAAATGTCATTTTTGTCAAACTAAAGACTCCAGAGTCTCTACCATGTATAGACAATAGAATTAAATAACCAAAGAAAGGCTTCCAGCATATAAAAGCAAATAATGAAGTTAAATACACCAAAAAACGTAAGCCAACTACATTTTCAATGTCATTAGGAAAATTGGAAACGACACATAAATTTTATGTAAAATTGGAGAATTATTAAAAAAAAGAGGAACCTATTTGTACATCATATCATTCATTTATTGGTGTTTACTGAATATAAAGGCTCTGAGCACCTACTATGTGCCAGGTAGTAGGCTAGGTCCTTGGGCTCCAAAAGTGAAGCAAACATTTTCCTGAACCTAAAGAGCTCAGAGTCTAGTGAGGGAGACAGAATACACATAAATAATTAAATTAAGTGCTGAAAGAATTAAGTACAAACATTGTGGGAAAATAGTGATTATGCAGTCTTGTGTACAATTATATAGAATCTGGAATGAAATGAAGGATGAACAGAATTTTTGCAAACAGATCAACTATCAAAAAAACACTTCAAGGAAAAAAAAAAAAAAGGAACTGTGTAAAGACTTGGAAGATGCGAAACACCAGCAGCAAGAACAGTACCTTCGAAATGCAGACAAGACACAGAAGGAGGAGTGATGGGAGAGAAAACTGGAAAAGCACATATTTTTGCAAAAATATCAAAGCATACAAATAAATCAAAAGTCTTCCTGACTTCTTAATCCCACTCACACTATTATTTTGCTGTGCATTCTTCTGGATTTTTTCTGCATATATAAACATATGCATATTTTAAAATTCCCCTCCTTTCTTGAACCCCATATTGACTTTTTTTTTTTTTTTAAATAAAGAGAGAGTGAGAGAGGGAGGGAGAGAGAGAAAGAGAGAAGTTCAACATTTATTTTTTAGTTATTGGCGGACACAACATCTTTGTTTGTATGTGGTGCTGAGGATCGAACCCGGGGGGCACTCATGCCAGGCAAGCGAGCTACCGCTTGAGCCACATCCCCAGCGCCTCCATATTGACTTGTATAAATTGTTGGGCAATTTTGCTTCAACCATTTACCAATATGTATAGATATTCCCAGGTCAGGTTTTCATTTTTATAGGCAGTTTTTGTTTTTTTTTTTTAAACCAAAGAAAAAATCACTCTGGCAGCACAGCAAAAGGGTTGGACCAGAGGAAGGCATTCAGTTTAGAGAAGACCAGTGCAACAGTCCAGGCTAGAGTCATCTTGCCAAAGGCACTAGCAGTGGGAACAAAGAGAATGGTATGGACTGAGAAACACGTTTGAAAGAGATTCTGAAGAATCTGGATTGGACAGGCTCCAATCAAAGGAAAGGGAAAAGAACAAGGGTTTGTGTTTTGCATGTCCTGGAGGATGGGATGGATTGGGAATGAAAGTGTGTAGAGGTAACATCATTTTTAAAAACTGTCAAGCTTGACTTGCCTGTGAATATGAGAAGGCTGTGGCTCAAGTGTTTAGAAGATTATTAAGTGAGATCCAAGACTTGATGTGTATAAATAAGATTTCTCGGATAGCGAAAAGAACTTCTAAAGAGGAGGCAGAGGGGGTAGAGGAAGAACGGAAAACAGGGACTTTGTTACAGACTGAGGCTCCACTTCTAGCTGTTGTTTGCCAACAACGTGATAATGGATCTTTGTGAACTTCAATGTTTCCATCGGCGAAAAACGACCTAATAATTATGCACACTCTAAGATTCCTGGCATGGTTCATGGTAAAGTACACATTAAATAAACAGTAGTTATGAATTTAATTGACAAAAGGTTTGGGATGCACAGAATGGAAGTGGAGCGTGAGAATGGAAAGGTGGTGCCAGATGCGAGGTGTTAGAGCAGAAATCATCAAACTGGGCTTTGAAAGATGAGAGTTTGCCAACCACTGCAGAATCTTTCAGATGGAGGGCAGCAGAGAATATGCCAGGATCAGAGGGAGCAAGCCGGCCTGGAATTAAGTCATCCGGGGCGCGGGGTGAGAACAGCCAGGAGAGGCAGGCTGGAGTTACCAGCTGGGTTCCCTGAGGGTGGGGCCGTGGCAACAGCGCGGCTCCCCGTCTCCCACAGGCGAGGCGCCTACCTCTGCGGCCACGCCGCCGCCCTCGCTGTAGTTCTCGGAGATGAGCTGGTCAAAGAGCAGGTGGATCTCGGTGCGGGCGGAGCTGCTGTCATCCGGGCGCAGGGCGCGGAGCCTGGCCGACAACCGGCGGAACCCATTGTCCTGCTCAGGGGGCGGCTCCCGTGGCGCCTCTCGTGGCTGCCCGCACGACGGCGAGCCGGCAACTTGCACCGCCGCCATCTTCCCTACGTAAGGCCCCTGGAAAATACTTCCGGGGCATTCCCGGGTTCTGCAATCTAGTTCCGGAATGCCTAATATAGACCAGAAAGGCAAACGAAGAGGTTCCCACGACTGCTGTACCCTTCAGCCGGGTACCCTGCAGGTGCTGTCTGAAATCAGCTTAAAAATATTTCGCCGCCAACCTCTTCTGAGCGCAGACTGAAAAGTGGGTTCTCTATTTGACCTCTCAGAAAGTTTGTTTTGGGGCACGGCTGACAGTTCTGTTGAGTACTAGAGTTTCAGATTAGGGCTGGAGTTGGAGAAGGGTTGCTGTGAATGGCAATGGCGGAAACTGGTGGTTCTCAGAAGTCCTTCTACTCCCCTTACAGCGTGTTAGAACCCCTGATTTTTCCCCAAGCACAAATGCACCCTGACTAAAGATTACATTACCCAGTATTCCTTGCAATTGATTCCATCTATGTGATTAAAATCTGGCCAATAAAATATAGGGCAGCTTTCCAGTATTTTGGTGACAGCTGACTGTTTCTTTGTTCCCTTTGCTTCTCTTCTGACAGTGAGTGTTCTTGTGGGTCATGAGCCACCTCTCACCACTAGGAAAGTAATTTTGAAGTTTAAATTGAAGTATAGAAAATATAACCTGCCTGGGGGTGACCTGGTTGGGATTGCAGACCCCAAGATTTTCTGAAAGCTTGGAGGCAAGAAATTGGGAAGTAAAATAGCCATTTAAACAATTTGATCAGTTTTCAGTCACCCAGGAGGTGAAGACTGGACATTCACATTTGGGTAGACTGAGAAAAGCATCTTTAGGACTTTTGAGTTCTATAAATCTTCACCTCTGGCTCCTGGAAAAATCTTGAAGTCATCCGAATATACATGTTTTATCCTGAGAATAAAACACTGGTCATCATTGAAAATTGTGAATGTGCTTTTTAGCAGAGCTAGTTCTTTGAAGAATTTGAGCTTCTTTGGGGAAAAATGTTTATTTATTTTTTTGTTTGGATTTAGATTCCATTATTCATGTTCATTCTTGGAATAAGTGTATATAAGTGTTATATATGTGCATGTATGCATGTGTATTTGTGATACTGTTCAAGCATTTTCTCAGAGAAGATCAAAAGTTGAAACCTAGTCTCTAGATGTTTTAGTTGGGACTCCCTCAAAATAGAGCCTCAGGCAAGATTGGTATGTGAGTCATTTATTCAGGAATAAACAGGGAAGGAAGGAGAATCAATACAAATATATGCTATTGAATTGGGCATTGTGAGAGATGACTTATTGCTCAATCTTTGGAGTTTTTTTTTTTTGTTTGTTTGTTTTTTTTAGTTGTAGGTGGACACAATATCTTATTTATATATATGTGGTGCTGAGAATCGAACCCAGGGTCTCACACCTTCAAGGCAAGTGCTCTACCACTGAGCTACAGCCCCAGCCCAATCCTTTGGAGTTTCTGAGAAATCTTATGGAATGCTCTCAGAACTCCCTCCTGAGGAATGGAGGACAGAAGCATATATCTGCCAGCTTTTGACCTCTATTGTCAATTATCACCTGGCTAGGCATTAGCTCTGTGGTTAACATGCATCAATGTGCAATGTTTCCTAGAGGAGTCTCCTGTTGCATAGTTAAAGCAGCCCTGAGGCAAAACTGAGATGGTGTGGGATATAGAGTATATGTTTGGGGCAAGGTTCTGACAAGTTATATTTGACAACCACACTAAGTAGTTTACTGAGGTAAATCATTGCTGAAAGTATGATTCTAAGAGTTTAAGCCAAAAGTATTTGAAGTAGTGCTTAAGAGATGTTCAACACACTAGGATAGAAGGATGTAAGGCCTGGTCCTTACTATACTGGAGTTGGTGTGAAGAGACTGGGAATAATCTGGGTTTAGAGGAGTTTGTAGTAAGCTACAACATAGATTACCCTTATATAGTGTTATTTAATATTGAATGACCCAGATATTGTAAAGTGTACCAATGTCAATCTGTTGAGATTGACAATGGTATACTTAGATTATATCCTTGTGGATAGAAATGAATATTCCTACTTCATGGTGATCATCAACTGAAGGAAAAATTTATCAAGCTCTCAGGGAGACTTTTGAAAGCCCATTTCATTGACTTGAGGTTAGACAGTAGCACCCCAACACCCACCTCCAACCCTTGAGACTATGAAAACTAACAGTTTCTCCCAAGAAAATTTCCTCACACATCTTTGATCTTTTGCACTCTCAATATTTAAATAGTCTTATAGTGATTGAGGGGCTTTAAGGAGTGTTAGACAAGTTTATAGCCATTTCTCTTTTAACTTCTTCATTGGCTGATCTGGAACCTTATTCTGGAATTGCATTTCTTTCACATTTGCAACATAAATCAAGCTTGCATACCCCCACTCTAGTTCACATCCTTGTTTATTTTTTCAGAACATTTATGATAATCTGTAGTTATTGTTTTTGTTTGTTTGTTTACTTACATGTTATCTGTTTCCTCTTCTAGAAAGTGAGTTTCATGAAGGCACAAATCTTGTCTGTCTCATTGACCATTGTATACTCAGTGCTAGCAAGCACATGGATGCAGTAGGTGTACACCTATACTTATTGATAAAATGAGTAAATTCACTGTTTTAATTGTTTATTCAGGGCCCTCTAGTTTCCATCTATTGGGTGATGTGAAAACCAAATGGCACTTTTTGTGAAAATGCTTTGTAAACTATGAAGTTTTATGAACTTTAGCATTCAAATGATGAAATATTATTATTTTCTCTCTTTATAGTGAATGAAATGATGCTAGAGAACTTAAATAGTTTGTCAAGGTCCACATTAACAGCATTGGTCAAAATCAGACTTTAACCTAGGCCAGCTAAGTCTTAGGTCTGTGATTATGAAGAACATAAACAAGAAATTATTAGACATTTTTACCTCCCATATTTTTTATAATGGGGGGAAAAAACAGAAATGAGGGGCTGAATTTTAATATCCAGGTTAAAATTAGAAACTAGAGACTGGGAAAGAGAATTGGCCTTGTGTCTTGTTCTAGATTCTTATAAAATTAAGGGTCAACAGTTCATCTATTTGGTAATAATAATAATAGTAATAATAGTAAACATTTATTGAATATAGTTATCTCTTGGAGTTCATGATTCATTGGGTTCTAGGACTCCCCTGAAGATATAAAAATCTGAGAAGGCTCAAGTCCCTTATTTAAAATGGCATAGTATTTGCATATCACCTGCATACATCTTACCATGTAGTTTAAGTCATTTCTAGATTACTCATAATGTCTATTGCAATGTAAATGTCATGTAAATAGTTGTTATATTGTTTAAAGAATAATGAGAAGATAAAAAGATCTACACATTTCATGGCAGGCACAATTTTTTTTTTTGTCCCACATGTTTCATCCTGCAGCTGGTTGAATCTATGGATTCAGAACCCGTTTGGATATGGGGAACCAACTGTTGGGACCACTATGTCAGGCACTATGTCAAGCACTCTACAAGAACTAAACTCTTTGTAGGTCTATGATGTCTATACTACTGTACAAATGAGGAAACTGAAACACAAAAATGTCAGGATATTTGCTTAAGGCCACACAGCTGCGTGTGTCACTTGGCTTGAAATTCAGAGTAGATGGTCCTAATTACTGTGTTATAATGCCTATCCCTAAGAGTTTGACACGGGATAAAAGTGTAGGCCCCAACTCCTATCTTATGTAATTATGTAATTAATCTTATGCAAATTACTAAATTTACCCAAACTCATTTCTTACATATGAAATGGTCATGATAAGCATAGTCAAAAGATAGTTGTAAGAATAACTTAGAAGTTGGGCATAGTAGCATATGCTTGTAAACCTAGCAGCTCAGGAGGCTGAGGCAGGAGGATCTCGAATAGAAAACCAGCCTTAGCAATGGTAAGGTGCTAAGCAACTCAGTGAGATCCTGTCTCTAAATAAAATACAAAATAGGGCTGGGGATGTGGCTCAGTGGTTGAGTGCCCCTTAGTTCAATCCCCGGCATTTCCCCCCTCCCCCCAAAAAGAATAACTTAGATAATGCTTGTGAAGAATTTAACATATTCCTTGTCGCATTGAAAATATTCAACAAATGTCATGTATCTTCCTCCACACCTTCCTCATCTTCACTGTCACCTCTCACCAAATAACTCAAGTAGTGTGGATGCTTTTAAAGTGATTATTTATTGAAACAAACACCTCCTCTTCCCTTCCCCCATACTACTTGTAGTCTCCATCCACAGGTCCCGATTTTCATTTCTCTTTCCAGTCAAGAAGCTCCAGAAAGTCCCATCACTGCAGGCAGAAAGTACAGGAAGAGATGAGCAGTTATTAGAGAAGATGGCCCTTAAGATAACTCTTTGAGAAATGGACAAAAAATTTATATGTGAGACCTACTGTTTTGGGGACCTGGATCCACAGAATATAATTCTGAAAATCCATAGCAGCTTCAAGTGGCCAGCAAGGTCTTGAGCATTCCAAGGATTGCGGGTGGATTGGACAAGTAATATGTTTTGAAGACAAATGGTTTGTTTTAAAAATGTATACTGATTCTATTGTGTTTAGTACAACTTAATTTAGATCAAAACTGAATCATGGTGGCTTTTTACTATGCTTTCTTTAATTAATAGCTACTGAAAATAAAGAAACTACCACATGTGTCCCCTGAAATATCTTTTATAGGAGAGGGATGCTTATAGGTCAACAAGGCAATAACTATCAAATGGTCAATAATTATACTTGGTCAATAATTATGCTTCTTAAAATTTACCCCAAGAGAATTAATATGGGCATGTTTAATTCACTATTCATTATAGTCATATTAATATTATAAAAATAAGAGCTATCTTATTTTTATAATATTAATTATAATATTACTATTATTAATATATTAATAATTATAATATTAGTAATTATTAATATAATTAAGTACATCATATATGATGGGCTTAATGCCAGTAGAGATGATGGGATGGAAGACTCACTTTTAATACTAAAATTTTTCACTAGTGATTTTTAAGTCAAATAATTGAGAAATTGAAATAGGCATAAGATTCTCATTTTAAAATACATATTATATATTTATGTTTAAAATATGCACCATCATGTTAAGCAGACATTTTGGGGGGTTGTGGGATTATGGGTTATTTTTTTTTTAAGAGAGAGAGAGAGAGAATTTTTTTTTTTAATATTTACTTTTTAGTTTTCGGCGGACACAACATCTTTGTTTGTATGTGGTGCTGAGGATCGAACCCGGGCTGCACGCATGCCAGGCGAGCACGCTACTGCCTGAGCCACATCCCCAGCCCAATGGGTTATTTTTATCTTCTTTTATTTTTCTAAAAAAAAAAAATAGCCTGATTTTTTCCCCCCAGGATATACTGGGTAAGGAAATTATTTTAAAAGTTTGGAAATCACTATCTTGTGATGGGATACAACTTTTATTGGGAGTGAAGAGGGAGAGGCTACTAGAAGACAGGCTTCTGTTGCACCCAATTTTGGAAAGTCTAAAAGGGAGCCATGTGTACAACCTGCTTGGGTAGGGCAAGTTTGGGGAAGCAGGATGTTTTTACCTGTATTTAGTCAGAAGCACAATCATGTCCACACCCGGTGCTGACACAATGCTCCCCTGGTCCACAGTCCCAGTCACCTCTGCAGAGCTCAGCACAGGCCCCTAAGTTAGAACAGACCAGCTGAAAACCACTGTGCCTGAGGTTCACGCACTGGGGATGACAGTCCAGGATTAAGGAAGAAGTTCCACTTCTTTCTTTCAATTTAGTATTATAATTTATAAATGATTACTGGCAGACTAATACTCATTAACGTATTGTATATTTCAGTTAAATAACCTCAATAAAGTAAAGCCTAACTTAGAGATGGGGAGAGAGTGTTTGTGTTTGTGGAGGATAAGTGCAAAGAGGTCCCCTGAATGTCCTCACTTCCCTACACTGCAAGGAAGGGGAGACTCACATTTACTGACTATCTTCAAGGGTCCCCTGCAGTCACCTTGTGCGATGAGTCTAACTATCCCCATTTTATAGTTTTTTGCAGCTGGGGTTCACAGATGTGACTTGCCTGCTAATAGATACAGAAGTGGGATTCACCCCTGACCTGCCTGGTCCCTTGGCCTTCTGCTGGCCCACATGGTGAAATTGACCTGACATGAAGAGCACATCTCTAAATGTCAAGGAGTCACTCTTGACCTGAGTGGAGAGTCCCCAAGTTCCCAGAGTCCCAAGATTGGTTTTTGGAACCAATGAAGTAGGACTAAAGATCTGGTTAAGATCTCACAGGGGCTTCTAGCAAAGTACCATGCAGTGCTGTAGATGAATGTATGCTGTGCCTAGATTGGCTACTTAGCTGTTTTCAGGAATTGCTCTACCTGATTCTATCTCTGGACTTCTCTTGGCCTTTGTTTCCTCCTCTGTAAAATGGGGCCCTTAGATCTAGCAGGAAAAAATAAAGCTCGTTCTCCATTGTGAACTCCAATCAATGGAGATGGCTCTTTGGTACTATGCTGAGCAGGCTCAGATGCCATATCCATGTTCAGAGAGAAGAGAGTGCCATGATTGACTAGCAGTATCTGAGGGATGTAACAAGGGCCCTGAGGGATGTCTATGATGTACTTTACAGGAATTAGTGTGATCCCTCCATGTTCTCAGTAGCTGTTGTTGATTTGTTGTGAGGACATCAAAGATCCCTTGTCCCCCCTGATGGCAGTTTAGTCACTCATAAGTACTTACTGTTGATTTCTTATTATATATCAAGCATAGAGGAAGTTATTCAGGAAATATAGAGATGTAAGACAAGCAGCTCGGAATCTAACAGTTGAGATAAGACTTACATTCCAAGTACTAAAAATAAAATAGCAGGACTGGTTGTGGCTCAGTGGTAGAGCACTAGCCTAGCACATGTGAGGCACTGGGTTGGATCCCCAGCACCATGTAAAATAGATAGATAGATAGATAGATAGATAGATAGATAGATAGATAGGTAAAACAAAGGTAGTGTGCCCGTCTACAATTAAAATTTTTTTTAATGTTAAAAAAAAAACCCAACAATATTTCACAAGTGTCCCAAGAGAGGTAGATCCAGAGGACTCAGGGGGCTCAGAGGAAGTAAGTTGTTATTTCCATTAGAGTAATTGTAAAAGGTGAATCTTGAAGAGCAAGGATATTTTGAAGGCAGAATTAATGGGAGGAGGCAGGTGGAGCATTGTGAGAAAAGAATTACTAGCAAGAATTCACAATGGGAAAATGCAACCGGGTTGGAGTGAGAGGGAGGTCAGTGCCCTGCATAGTGTCCAAAAGTTAAGGAGGAACTTGCACAACCTTGCGATCCAGTGCAGCTTTCAATCTTGAACCCTAGGCACCTCATCGGTCTCACTCCCCACCCTGGAATAAGAGGAATCCAGGAGGAATGGCAAATGGAAGTCTGCATAAGTATTATGAGCAGCTGGAAGCTAAGCAGGAAACGGAAGCAGGGGAAGAAAAAAAAAGGCAGATGTCCAGGACCTGTGGACTTGGGATTTCATTTGATAGGCCAAAAGAGGCTATTCACTCAGGAAGATCATTCTGGTGTGGGAGCATAGGATGGAGCAGGATTTAACACCCATGCAACCTGCAAAAGGAAAACTCTAGAGTCAGGGAAAGGTGTTAGAAGCTGTTGAGGTGGAGCAATCAGGCCAGAAACAGTGGGGCAGCGAGAGTTGAAGGAGCAGGTGAAGAAACAGTTTCAAAGAATGGACCAAAATAGGATGGGGTAGGAGGAAAAGAGCAAAGAAGAGAGAGGAGTAAATCGAATCCTCTAATATTTAGGGAGAAGAATAAGATACAGTGAAAGATAATCCAGGAGAGAAGAAAGCTTGAGAACTAAAGGAGGGCAAACAATATTAGATGCTGTGGAGGTTGAAGACTTTGCAACTGAGAAGTCAGGGGATTTGTCATGGGACCACGGGGAGAAGCTTCAGGAGAATAATGGGGGCAGGAATCCACAGCCTGGATTCCTGCCCCCATTATTCTCCTGAAGCCATTATTCTCTTCAAGCTGTTAGGAACCAAGTTACAGAGAATTAAGAATACTCCTTTGTGGGGCTGGGGATGTGGCTCAAGCGGTAGTGCGCTCGCCTGGCATGTGTGCGGCCTGGGTTCGATCCTCAGCACCACATACAAACAAAGATGTTGTGTCTGCCGATAACTAAAAAATAAATATTAAAATTCTCTCTCTCTCTCTCTCTCTCTCTCTCTCTCTCTCTCTCTCTCTCTCTCCCTCTCTCCCTCTCTCTTTAAAAAAAAATACTCCTCCTTTGACAATGGTGGTGGTAAAGGGAGAAGAAGTCGTGATGGTTCCACGTTTAGCATCCTAAAGCAAATATTTTCTCCAGATAATTCAAGAAAGAAGCTAGTGAAGAGGGAGATGGAGGATGGCTGATGAGGGGACAGAAGGAGAAAAATAGAGAGTCCAGATGGCGGAATGAACCGGGAGAAAGAGAGAGAGAAAGCAGGGGCAGGAGAGAATTCCTGCTCAGGGAAGATGCGCGGTGGCTACCAAAGTGTGTGTGTGTGTGTGTGTGTGTGTGTATGTGTGTGTTGGGGCGGGGGGGTCCTTTCAATGTCTCTTTAAGGAGACTCTTTCCTCCTTCTCCCCCTTCCTCCTGCACACACTGGTACCTGAAATTCTACTTTCTAGAGTTTTCATTTGAAGAAGAATAGGGCCGCTTTCTGGCTGGACTCACCCAAAAGTTGCAATGGTCTCACCGCAGCCTGAAGCTCCTGTAACTCAAGGCTGAGGAAGATGAGTGCCACAAGAAGAAGGAAGCCTCCCAACTTCATGTTGCTGTTGGAAGTCTTAGGTGCACATGTGGCAGGGCTCAAGAGTAGCTGAGATTTATACCCTTCCACCCACTGAGCTGGCATGCAACCAGGGCCTATGGACTGTGGAAGCCTAAGCCTTGCCCAGAAACTGGTGTTGCAGGAGACCACCCCATACCTGACCCAGGAAACACCATGTTATTTAAGCAAGCTTCTGTGCCAAGGGAACACCCTCCTCTACCCAACAAATAGGACTCCTAAACTGGGAAAGCTAGGGTGGGGTGGGTGGGGTGGGAAGATGGGCACCAACCTTCATTATGTGCTTTCATTCAATTTTTCATCTTCAACATTAATATTAAATGTCTGCTGTGGGCCAGGTATGTACTACGTGTGTGGAGTATGTCCAGAGAAATTCCAATCTAGGAGCTGGGTACCAGGTAGCAAGGGTGCCACCTGCTCTTTGCACGTCTCCCCTCCCTGATCCCAACTTTCACCTCTATAATTGAGAGCATGGGGAGCTATCAGAGATGCTTCCCTATCCCTTCTGGTGACACAGTGGGCTACCTTATTCTCCCTCTGCCTTCGTCTGATGCTTTCTGCTGCTGGGCACCTGGCAGGTACAATGGGCTTTGCCTGAATATATGTCATTTTCTTGAGATAGAGTTCCACTTCACCTTGTTTAGAAAGTAGGGTGTTTCATGTTTGAGACCCCAGATTTCCTATATACATGTTACTCTCCTAGGGTGCCTCTCATCCTGCAGGCCTGGAGTGGGAGGTGGGATGGGGTGTAGAAACCAACCAGCTTAGGAGTGAGATTTCATTTCCTCCTTCTTGCAGAAACTTCTGATCTAGATGAGTGATTTTCTAAAATACTCTTTCCTTCCCCAGTGATTCTGGGGGGGGGGAGGGCATGTACAACTTTGGCCACGAATTGTGTCTCACAAGATATATTAATGTAAGATAAAGAAGATGTTTGGGCTGGTTAGAGGTAGCAGGATCAGTTTGCAGCCTCTTTATAGGTTCCTGGGGAAATGGTTGACTTCAGTTTAGAAAGTAGGGTATTTGAGTTTCACTGGGTTCCTAATTCTCGGACTACAGGAAAAGACCCTCCCTATTATAGTTCATTTGTCACAGTTCCTGAAATGCTGCCAGCTGTGGTCCTTTGGGTAAACAATCCTCATAAATTGCTAGTATTTGAGAGAGTTAAGAGGTACAGTTATAGACCATGCATAAAGCAGTTTGCAAACTGTCTTTACTCAATTCTGCCTAGCTTAAAACTGAGGTTAGTTAGTATTTAATTTTTCTAACAGGACTAAAGCCTGATAAATACCTTTAGAGACCCTAAACACTGATAAGTTATGATGATATCTCCATATATAATCCAGATTTTTTTTAATATATATTTTTTGGTTAAACACAATACCTTTATTTTGTTTATTTATTTATTTTTATGTGATATTGAGGATCAAACCCAGGGCCTCGCACTTGCCAGGCAAGCACTCTACCACTGAGCCATAACCCCAGTCCTGTAATCCAGATTTTCTAAAAATACTAAAACTTGAAATAGAAATATTTTTTGAAATGTCACATTATGTTGAAATTAAGCTAATTTTTTTGGGGGGTGTCTCCATGTGATTTCAATTTGAGGGTCCTAAGCATGTGCTTATTTGGCCCTGTGGGTTTCTTAGAACCGAGTGGGACCTTCAGAGCCTTGGCAATGGCTCCCAGCTTGCCTGCTTACCTCCTCTCTTGCTGCCCACACACTCCCCACTGTTCCTGGAATGGTTGCTGCACCTTGCCTAGTACATCACGTTTTACTAACACAGCCAGGCTGTTCTTTGAACTTGAATTTCCTTTTTCCCTTTCTTCTCTGTATGTCCAAATTATTTTTATTCTATCAATTTTTAGCCCCAAATGTAATGTCTGAAACTTTTATCAACTCTAACACCTGGGAGAGTAACTTTCTCTTGGCATTTGTCATAGTTCTTATCATGAATATTAGACTTAATTACTATTATTATTATTATTATTATTATTATTTTACATTTCTCTTCCTTGAGAATCTTGATGGCTGAATGGGGTCTTATTTATCTTTTGTCTTTAGTGCTCAGTGATGGGAATATATTAATCTCAGTAATTATTAAATGAACACATGTTAGAAGAAGAGAAAGAAATGAAGGGGGATTTTGGTTAAATACTGGGGTCCACAGAACAATGGTAGAATGGGTGGGATTTGGGGATCAAGAGAGACGATGGGTCTGCATAGGTGCCATAAGTTGTCAAAGTGGAAGTTTCAGAAAGACACAACTGGCAGGAAAGACAGCTTTGGAGATGAACACGCTTCCATCTGAATCCTGCCCTGAGGTCACTCGCAGGATATGTGATTGCAGACAAGTATTAATATCAGGGAATGAAAAACTGCATTCATTTTTTCAAAAATACTCTTGATGTCTTACTGTGTGCCACAACCTGTGCTAAATGCTCGGGATGTGGTGGGAGCAGGACAAGCACACACTTGCTCTCATGGAGCTTCTACTCTGAGGAAGAAGATAGAGTAAACATACATTCTTCAGAAACCATGTTGGTATAAAAGACAGAGACTATTGTTCGCATAAATTTGAAGTGCAAAGCAAATCCCAAGACTACCAAGAGAAATCCCAATTGTATTTGCACAAATGACTGGGCTTTCCACCTACCCTAGAAAGAATCAGCAACCCCCAAACAGTTCCCCAGTTGTTGATGCATGATTGTCCTACCTGGATTTAATTGTACTGCAGCTATTTTATGCTGCCAGTTAAGTAAACAGTTAACTGTGGTTAAATAGACATTTCTTGGTCTATAGCACCTCAAGATTTTTTTTTCTCTTGTATCAACTAAGAAGCCTAACAAGACCCATGCCTGAATAAAAGCCCATCCCAGATGTGAGCCAAGGGTGTAACAATCCATTAATGCTCACTTTATTCTAGGTTAAACTCTTCACAGATGTTCTTGTGTTTTTTACTCCCAACAAGATAGTTAGGTGGTTTGCCAGGTAAGACTCCAAATGCCAAAAAGGAGAACTTAGCATGAAGATGCAAGGGGGATATTTCTGCTTTACTTTCACATCTATTTAGTCTTTCACTCTCTGCTGAGCTTCTTTCTCTTTCTCAAGCCATTCGGTGGGAGGAAAGTGATCCTCAGAATGAGGAAGGAGAGAATTTGGTTGGCCCAGTTTGAGCTAGGCATCTCCTCTACTGTTCATACAAAACTGCTGAGAGCTCTATGTATATTTTGTTGGTGGGGAGCATTCAGGGAGCCACTGTAATTAGAACCATATTCTAAATGTTTTTCAGTACAGACAGGCATCCCTACCATTATTGACATTTTACAGTTGAAGAAACTAAGTCACAGAGAGATTTGGTAACATGCTCAAAATAATAGTTAAGTGGCAGAACCAATAGTACACATTATTTATTGTCAGACTAGGTCCAAATTCTTAGAAAATAATTTTTGACTCTTCTCTGGAGTCAAACATTGAGGTCATAGAATTTTGCTCCATCTAGCATTAGTTCCCAATAATGATCAAGATTTCATTAGAAGAGGAAAACCACTTTGAGTTAAGCTAATTGCTATAGAGGATTTTGAGTACTCAATCAGATCAAAGGTAGATGATGTCATCCACCAAAAACTGTAACTATGGTTTTATGAGAGCAGAACATGGTCCTATTTTCTGGCTGTGCATAAAGGACATGGGGTATGAAAATAAGACTGATGCAAAATAGCATAGTGGTTAGGATTCAGGGCTCTGGAGAGGGAAGATCTGGTGTGCACTGGGTTCTACCACTTGCTAGCTGTGTGACCTCAGGAAAACTAATTTCCTTTTCGGATTCTCACTTCACTCATCTGTAAGCTTGGATCATAGTCCCTACCTTGTTGCTGGGCAGGCTGAATGGAAATTAAAATACACATTCATGTTTTTGGCACAGAGTTCTAAAAACTGGCAGATACTATTGTGAATTATTTTTATAAAAGGGAATGTGTGTGTTTCTATTCCCTGGTGTAGGACACATAGCTTATATAAAAGTGTACCAGATCATTAAGGAAATCCTACAAAATAAATAAAGAGGAATCAGAACCTGTACGTTATTTTGTTCTCCTGAATACTCAAACAGAGCCATGAAGGGACCCCAGGGCTTAAGCTAGTATTAGTGTCAGCTCAACAATTGTTGTGGGTTAATGGATGTCCATATGGAGATCAAGAAGCTCAGCAAGTAATCATCAATTTCTGACAAAATAGTCATTAGCCAAGGTAGAGTCAATAAAGTCACAATCAGTCTTCTATAAACTTTCCACAAGGTGACAAAGAGCATGGTAATTGTCTAGGGAGACTCTCCCTACCCAAAGGGCTCCTGCTTCCAGTGAGAACTTTCACGGGGTGAGGGCGTTGTTGCCACAATGACTGGCAAGTACTTGGCTGTTCCACTTTCCACTCCCCTGCCCCCTACGCTCTGAAACTAGAGCATGAGACCAAGGCTGAAGTTGCTGGCACAGACTTCAGGATAAGATCTGGACACCATGAGAATGACAGGCATGTCTTCCAGCCTACACCTCTTTATCTTTTACCAGACCTAGATAGTGTAGCAGTTAAAAACCCGAGGTCAGAAGCCAATTTACCTGGACTCAGATCCTGATTCCAACTTAGCAGACACCTGAGTGATTGAAGACAAGTTATTTTACACCAATATCATGTTACTAGGTGAAGTCCCCGTTGATGATAATGTGGTTGGGCAGAGACAAGGTAAGATCAATACTCTTCCTCCCCCTGAGCTGGACCAGCATGTGCAACCTGGGTCAAGACACAAGCATTTGGAAATCAATCACAAATAGATAGCTGACCTTTCTGTATTGCATAGAAATTTGTTTAGCATTGAGTAATGAGGATCTTTTCAAACAAGCTCTCTGAATTGAGGAAAATGGCTTCTTCTGCCTTATCATCAATACTCCTAAAGAATGGAGATCATTTTGGAGGAAAGAAATGGGTGAGGAGAAAGGAAACTGGCCTACTTTGGACACTTCTATGCACCACATTTTTTTCCCCTTGCAGTCACTATGGCATGTGACAGTTCTAGCAGATGTGATATACCCACATCTAGCGTGAAGCCTTTGACTCCCTCCTCTCCAAGATCTTCCTTTTGTTGCTGGATGAAGCCCATATGCAAATTCTCTTGGAAATCACATGTTGGAGTTGGTGAAGACCCTAAGTTGAAAGTAAACAGAGTTCCTGAATTACCACTTGGATGAAAGCTGCATGCTCATTAGTATGCCAATTTTGGATTACTGGGGAGGAAAAAAACTTCCACTGAGTTAAAACAATAAATCAGAGTTTATTTGTTGTAGCAGCTGAATAATGCAATGTGAATTCTAATTATCAAATCACTTTCAAGAAACCAGTTTGACTTCTTCCTTTTATCTGCCACCACCATCAATCATCACCACTGTCACCACCACTCACTCTCCTCTGTGCTCCTAAAGAGAGTTATTTTTACACCAACTTTTGAGGATTCCTAGTTTCTTTTGGGGGTACTTTTGGGGATTCCTAGTTTCTTGGAGTCACTATTAATTTTTTCTGAGTAATGGTAGTGGCACAGATGGTAAGGAATACTACATTGTTATTACATCTAAGTAGTGCCAACCCATACTGTAATGCAGATACAATTTCATTCCTATGTTAGTCAGATTTCCATCACTGTGACAAAACATAAAGAGGAAAGGTTTATTTCGGATCAGTTTCAGATCCTAGTCATTGGCTCCATTACTTTTGGGCCTGTGGCAAGGCGGTACCTCATGGTTGGAGCATGTAGTGGAGGAAATGGCTCACCTTATGACAGCAGGGAGGCAAAAAAGAAAGAAGGAGTGTGTGTGGTAGCCCCCAATATTCCCTCAAGGGCATGCCCTCAATATTACTTCCTGCAGCTAGGCCTCACCTTTTAAAAGTTCCACCTCCCAACAATGCCAAAGGCTGGTGACCAAGCATTTAGCATGTGGGGCTTTGAGTAGGGAGTTGGGGGGAACTCTCTTCCAAACCATAGCACTGCCTATAGTCTGGTGAGGCCCAAAGACTTTGGTGTTACATCATTATGCATTTTGTTGAAACAGAAGAGGAAATATTTTTGACCACTGGAATTTCAATATGCAACTGAGTGAATGAAGCTCAATGAAGAGGAGAAGGGTAGGGTTGAGAAATGTTTTGCAGTTTGACCAGTCTGAAATGAGTACAGATTTCTAGGCCACCAATGTCCATTGCACAAATGTGCCAGTCAGAAGGCAGTTGTTCTCCCATTGAGCATCTTGTGTCTTTAGACTGTAGGAACTTTGCCTGCCTCTGTCAGATGAGATGCTATTCTCATAGCTCAACTCACAGGTCCCCTGTGTGTCTACTACAGTTTCGGAAGGACTGAAGCCACATAGGGGCTGTTTAATAAACTCAAGCCAACATTTCACACTCTTAGTCTCCCCAAAGTTAACCAAGATCCTATAATGAGTCACTAACTGGGCTTCAGGAGACCCTCCAGTGTCAATTTTTAAGCCCTTGATCCTCTAGAGCTTCCTACTTCAGATGAATGGCGAGTGCAGCTTCTTTCAAAGGGGTTAACTGGATTCAAATCTCCAGTTAAACACACACCTTCAATTTTTATTTTTGGTGTTAGCATAGTGTAGAAAAAAGAGGGGGTTTTGGAGGCACTAAGCCCTGGATTTAATGGCAGGTGCTACTATAGCCTGGTGATGTGACCTCGGTGATCTTTCTAGGTTTTTTCATTAAGAATTAGAGTCTCATAATATTCAACTCATGAGGCTGCAATAATAAAAGGAAATAATGTAGGGAAAATATCTAGCACCCCATAATATATCAAATAAAATACTCTCCTTCTCATCTGCATGTATTTCTTATCTTCAGTTAGGTGTTAAGATCCTAAAGATAAGAGGGTAATCTTTAAAACCTCTGTGGAACACTGAATAACATAATTAGAATCACAATTTTATTGTCACTACCTTAGGCATCATTCTCCAGACCAGAGGACCCATAAGGCTCTCAGCTACTCTACCAAATCCCAAAGTCATCTGTGTTGGGTGTGATAGCTCTGGGGATTCTAGTATGAAGTGACGTTCAGGCTCTGTGAGTATCATTAGCCAAGTTTCAATGTGTGCAGCAGACAGAGAAACTTGGTTGGAGTGTTGCAGTGGGGTGAAGGTGGGGGTTGGAGCCAATCACAGGGAAAGGGAGATATACTCTCTGAGGAGGGAGAGGGTGGTAGAAGGGTGAGAAAATGGACCAAAAAGTTCAGATGGACAACTGTGTATGGAATGTCAATGGTAGAGAGAGTGGTTGTTGGATTGAAACATGGATTCAAGGTATGATGATTACAGTGACCCAGGAGCAAGACAGATGTCATAAAACAATATATAGAGAGAATAACTGGAGTGAAATGTTTGAGTAAATAAGATGGGGTATTATCCAGGATATAAGTGGAGACGTTGGACTTAAATAGGAGTAGGGATAGTTTTTTTTCTTTTTTCTGTTATCACAGAGGGCAAAGCAGAGCAAACAGGTACAAATATCGGGGAATAAAAAGGGAGGGGACTTTTGCCAAGTTGTGCCTATTTTCTCAGTGAAGAACATAGTGTGATAGCTGGTGAAAACTGATAGTATATCCTGGAGTGAGAGGAGATGAGATGGAGATTTGAAGAGGGAGAAGTGTGAAATAGTCATCTTGAATCATGGGAAATAAAATGTAATAGAGATTTACAGGCTGCATTGATGTGAGATTTATAGGCTGCATTGATGCCTCTCTGGTCTGTGGTGGAGAAGGATGACCTACATGGAAGAGAGCCAACCTCCTCAGCAAGACTGTTCTAATCAGCCTTGAGGTATGAGTGAGTGTAGTCAACATAAACAGAACATCACAGTTGAGCCCAGCCTGTCAGTGACCCCCTGGCCAACCTACGGATTCATCAGAATTATGTTATGTATATATTTTAAAATATATTTTAGTTGTAGATAGACACTACACCTTTATTTTATTTATTTATTTTTATGTGGTGCTGAGGATCAAACCCAGGGCCTCACACTTGCTAGGCAAGCTCTCTGCCACTGAGCTACAACCCCAGCCCTGATTATTATTTTTAAGCCACTGAGTTTTGGTGTATCTTGTTGTACAATGCTGTTGTGAATATAATATCTGATAGAAGGAGTCAATATAATATCTGATATGAGGAGTCAGGATCTGGCTTGAGGCTGCCTCCAGTTCCTGGAGTCCCAGCGTGAGGAAATGCAACCTAACCTTGATATACCTAAGTTGAAAACCTAACTTAGAAATATATATGTGAGATTTAGATTTTTTTTTCAAAAAACTAAGAGCTCATAGGCTGTGTTCTAGTACAACTACTCAAGAACTCCAGGATTTATCGTAGGTTCAGTGAAACATTTTCGTGAATGCTATAAAGAGTTGAACAATTGTTACATGTATTTTAAATCATGAATGATGTTGTACAGAACACTTTGGCTGCAATCTTGGTAGCTGTTTATGTTGATTTGCTAAAAGAAGATACAGAATGCCATGTCAGATTTAAAATTCCCGAGGATGCTCAAGCAGTAATGAATGCAGATACTGAAATTAAAAAAAAAAAAAAAAAAAAAAAAAAAAAAAGAACATTGCTGGAAAGTCGAGGTCCTTTTTGGTGATCATGAACAGAGATATTGGCAGAAGATTTTGGTAGACAGGACAAATTTAATCATCCTCAGGAAAAGAAAAGAGCCACTGAGAAATTAATCAAAAGCTGAAAAGATCAGACTAGCAAAGACTCAACAGTAAGTTAACACGTTAGATTTTCTAAATATGATTGAAAACATTGATGTTCAACTCTTAATTTCACTGGATACTTAAGTGATTCTTAGAAAAATCCATTTATATTATGGTAGTACTACATAATGAATGTATTTCTAAAATCTACATTTAATTTTTAAAATACCTTTGTTCCTTAAGTTGTAAATAAGACTTTTTCTCTAGAGAGAAGTGCATATATACCACAATTTATTATTAAATACTTTATTTGTTGAAATTATATAAGTCAACCACAAGTGGTTTCATAAACATTTTGAACATTAAAAAAATAAAGAAGTATATTTGTGGGAAATAGCCGAGTGTCAGCCAATCACAGGCTACCTACTAATCAGATTATGTCTAACTAAGGCAAATGCACAGACACGTCCAATAATGCTGATTCCTGTGCCTCACTTCCCTTCTCTGTCTACAAATATTCCCATCTCACTTGCAGAGCGTAGTTCTATGAAGATCTGGTTCTGAGGGCTGCTGGATCTGTGAATCATTCCTTGCTCAGTTCAACTCTGTTGAATTAAATTTGTCTAAAGTTCTTTTTTGCAGGAGAAAAGAGAGGACAAGTGTTGTAACGGATAAGGAGGTCAAATATTTGTTGGAGGTGTAGTAGTAATGGAGTTGAACTAGCATCTTACTTAGAAATAATAGCTCAGGTTGAAAAATGCCACAGGAATAATTTTGTTCAGAAGAAGGATAATTTTAGAGGCAATCACCCCATAATCCACCTAATAATCACCAGAACGGAACCCTTAATCTCAAGTTATTTTAGATCCTTAGAAAGCAGCCAGAAAAAGCAGCTGACTTTGGAATAAAGAAGACATTTGGGAATGGTCATGGGAGGAGTCCAAGGTTCGTCATTATCCCAATGGATAAATCATCATAAAATGTCTGCTGCAGCCCACTGAGTGGGTGAACAGTTAACTGAATGCAGGCTGTGAACCAGCTTGAGAAAATAAAAGTGAAAAGAAATAATATTAAGAAATAAAGACAAAGGACACAAAAATGGAGATGCAGCGGGATCCAATGAGTGACCCAAGCTCTGATGGAGACTGGATCTAACAAAGGAACAAAAGCCCACACATTTATTATATAGGTGTGAGCATTAAAGGGTTTCAGTGTGAAAAACTTCCTGACGTAAGCAAGAAGTTGAGAAAAACAACTTGGCTGGGGCTTAGCAGTTTACACCCATCTCTTCTACCTTCGGGCAGCTGGTCTTTGAAATTAAGGCTTTTGAACTACTAAAGTCCATGACAAGCATGGAATTCTCCTACCAACAGGAGTCAACTTGCAAATGGGTGTTACCCTGGCACTCTTGCACCACAAGGTTCCCAGAAGCAGCATCACACTGCCCATGTTCAAAGCAATCTGCTCACAACACTAAAGCATGAAGATTATATTTACACTTTCCAGACAGTTCTGGTCTTTGCTGTCAAGCAGCTTTCTCCACTTGCCACTCTGACTTCAGTGGGCAAGGGGCAGGTGGAACCCCTCCTACGCCTGCAAAGGCCAGTGGGGACTCTTCCTCCTCTCCATAAGCAGCTATCTTCTACACACAATCTGAAGAGTGACCACACCTGGTAGTGCAGCATTTTTGTCTCTTGGGACAAGATCCATCTCCTGTGTTCATTTCATCACAAAGTCCCAGCGGATCCTGTAGGTAACCTTGGATAATTTCTGGGTCTTTGTCCAGTTGAAAAATAAAACAGTCTATTCAAACCTGGCTACTCTGTAGAAGAGTGGACCAGTTGCCAAGAGAGAGGTCTGAGTGCCCCATCTCTGAAGGACTGTGAGCATCTTCCCTTCTTAACACCCCAAGAGGACACATACCCATGACCAGAAACTGTAATATCCTGGAGAAAAAGCAGGTAGCATTATCACTAACTCCCTTATTTTTGTCTCTTTGGGACTAGATAGTTAAATCTCAGATCACAGAGCCAGCATCCCACCAATTCTGTGTGTTCTCAGGTGCCAATCAAAACGGAATCCTACAACCTACTGGTATTCTCTGCCTGAAAGAGAACCTAATACTATACCCAGAGCGGCTCAGATGGAGTCCCATGAATCAGAAGCATCAGCATCCTATAAAAGAAGTGCAGATTATTGGGTTCTTGGGCTACACTCCAGAAAAGAACTGAAAACCAGAGTCTGAGGATCAGAAGCCTAGATTTTAATTATCGGCACCTCTTCCCCAGTGATTCTTATGCATGCCTATGTTGGAGAACTGTTGTACAATCAGTCCCATCAAATTAGGGGCTGGAAAATGCAGGCTGGATATTATTATACTTGCAGATCAAGTAACATAGGTCTGGTAGGTGACAATTCTCTACTTGGTGCTTCATCTGTGGGAGAGACCTCCTTCATCTGTGGGAGTCCCTGACACACCCTCCCCAGCTCCCAAAATGCCTAAGCTTGGCCCATGAGCCAGAGATAATGTGAATGTGTGTTAGAAAACTTTATTTTTGTAGTCACATGTAGTCTTAATTCCTCTGATCCTAGTTTCCAGTCTACTTTGATGCATGTACCAGATTTGCAATGGCAACAACTGATCCTAGCCTGTCAGTCAAGAAAGTAAGGGATGTGAAGATTCTGTGGTGAAATAGCATCTGTCAGGTATAATGTTGGTAGAATGAATGAATGGACGTGGTGTGTGTGTGTGTGTGTGTGTGTGTGTGTGTGTGTGTGTGTGTTTAAGAGACAGAGAGAGGGAGAGAATTATAGAAATTTTTATGTAGCATGTCAAGGTTAGGTGGTTATTTTGGGGAGGAGATTATAGATAATTTACCTTTTTATTTGTGGTATTTTCGAGTTTTCTATAATGAGCATGTATTACTTATACAGCAAAATAAGAGAAGAGTTCTGTGTTCAACAAAGTGGGGACACACAGCTCTATGATGTGCTTTTCTGTTGAGATGCACTAGCACGAAAGCAGAGACTAGGGGCATTAGTGTCTTAAGCAAGGAAAGTTGGGGCTGAGCCAAGCACACTCTCCCTGTGTTGTGTGGGGTTTGGGGACTGGGAGAGGGTTTGTTGCTTTCACCTGTTTCCCTGGGCTGGAGAAAAGATGCAACCACATGCCTTCTTGACACACCATTCTCCAGGCCCGCCATCCCAGGTTCCTCAGCAGGGGTCCCACCAGTTGCTCACAGTAGAACAGATTCCGTGAGCATAAATAAGCCTCAAGGATGGGTCTCTAGAAGTGTGGATCATTTCTATGTGTTGGGAATCTTCAATCTCTTCTTTTCTGGTTATTTTGAACTTTATAATAAATTGGTGTAGACTATAGCTACCCACCACGGTATAGAACATTACAACTAATTCCTCCAATGTAACTGTACTTTGGTTCCCATTATCCAGACTCTCACCCAGACACCCTTGCTAGTTTCTGGTAACCACTATTCTACTCTCTCTTTCTATGAAATCAAACTTTTTTAGTTTCAACCAATGAGTGAGAACATTGGGTGTTTTGTCTTTCTATGCCTTATTTCACTTAACACAGGGCCCACCAGGTTCATCTGTGTTGTTACAAATAGCATTTCATTTATTTTATGACTGAGTAATATTCTTTTGTGTATATATAAGGCATTTCTTCCTCCATTCATTCATGGAAACCTTGGTTGATTCCATATCTTAGCTAATATGAATGGTGCTGCAATAAACGTGTCTAGGAATCCCATAGATATAATGACCTCATTTCTTCTGGATTTATAACCAATAGTGTGATCACGGATCATGTGGTATTCTATTTTCAGATTTTTGAGAAACCTCTTCTCATTTTTCATCATGGTCATACTAATTTACATTCCCACCAGCAGTTCCTGCCATGAGGGTTCCCCTTTCTCCACATCCTCATCAGCATTTGTTATTTTTGTCTTTTTGATAATTGTCATTCTGTATGGAGTGAGATCATGTCTCATCATGGTTTTGACTTGCATTTCCATGATAATTTGTTTTCTGGTTTCTAGATGCCCAGGAGCTGCCCCACTCACTGTATTACTGGCAGCCCCTGCTTCATGGGGAGGTACAGTCACCTTGAATAAAGGGGCAGGGATCAGCAGAGAGTTTCAGATTAGACTTGGCTGAATTAGGCATCAGTAGGTTTTACTGAGCAAGAAAGGGTTTTCAAAATTTCAGAAGCACAAGACTTGGAAAGCTGAGTCACTGCATAGAAAGGATGCAGGATATGAAGTGGGCTTCCTAGTTGATGAGAAAGAGGGAATAGTTTATTGGAAGCCAGTCAACCCAGTCATCTATGAATTGTCTAAGGCTTCTTTCCCTGCATCAGCAGCAGCAGCAGCAGCAGCAGCAGCATTGAGTAGTTGCAAAAGGGACCTCTGGTTACATAATTTACAATATTTCCTCTTTGGCCCTGTATTGTCCCTAAAGAAAAAGGGAGCAGTAATACTCCATGTCTCTGAATGCTCTCTTTCTGTTCCTGAAAACCTAGTCATGTTAAGGGAACAATGAGAGCAAGCCTGGGCTGGAAAGTCCAGATACATATTATCTTGAAGGACTCTGGCTTTCTCTTATGGACGCCAGGAACTAGGGGGAGTTAGTGTTATTTGTAGAAAGCTACTTTCTTTCATGTACCTCAAGGCAGTCGCTCCTTGGGAGGCTGGTCAGACAGCAAACTTAGCAAGCTGATGATATTGCTGCAGCCTACCATACAAAACTCCTCCGTGAGTGGAGATGGGTGTGGAGCTGAGAGCACTGTGGGAAGGATACCTATCACTCATCCAGCTGGCCACCACTGGACAGAACACAGTAAGGGAGAGGAGGCACTGCTTGGCAAAGCACCGTGAGGGACTGAGGTGCTATCTGTCAACCTGTTGCTGCTGAACTCTTCTTGGAGCAGTCTGTGATCTATGTAAGCATTTCCAAAATAAACTGTGTACCTCCCATGCAGTCTGCAGGTATTTCTTTTGGCCTATCAGCAATGTACCCCATTGCTTGGTCATGACTGGGCTGCATATGAGACAGACACTTTATAGAAAAAAATCCCCCAACTGTTGGAAAAAGCAAACAAGAGAATACAGAAAGAAAAAGAAATGGAGACAGACCTCAGTAAATCAGCAATGCTTTATTAAGCAGCAGAAGGATACATTTTCAAGAGGGTAAATGGCAACTGGCTACAATAAAGGTCTGAGTGTTATAGGGTTTAGAGGGGCTGAGTCCTACAAGGAAATATGTTGGAGGGAGACCTTGGGCAGTTGGGGGAATGGTTGTAGATAAGGAAAATTGCAACAAGTTCAGAGCCCATCTCTCCTTTTCTCCTTGGGGGTTGTTTTTCTCCATATCCTTCCTTCCAGACTCTGAAGGGGGACAATGAATAGGGACATCAGTATCATATCTGGATGCTTTCTGCAGAAAAGGGGTGAAGTAGGGGGACCTAATCCCCTTCAGAGATCCAGGAGAGAATACAGAGGGATGGGGTGTCTTATGCTCTTGTAGGATCCCTGTGGTTGAGGCTGAAGAGGAGTGTACGTGGAAGGAACCTTGTGGTCATCATAGGCGTCTTTTCTTTGTTGTGGTTTCAGGAACTCAGATTGTAAGCGCAGAAGGAAAATGGCTGGGAAGCAGTTTGAGCTAAATGGGTCACCTAACTAAGAAGCTGTATGAAACTAAGAATACAGGGAGGAAAGGTATTATTAAAAAGATGAATATTAAGGGGGATATAAGAGGGAGTTACCAGGAGATCCGTTGTTTTAGATCCCCCAGTGAGGACCACCAAGAATCAGCTGGTTCTCATCTCTGCTGTTCCAGGCAGTGCTGGAGCTATTGAACCTTGTCTCTTACCAATCCTGATTGGTTTACATAGAAACAACATTCTCCCTGAGGAAGAGGCAGAGTCCACCATGATTGGCGGTGAGGAGACCTAAGCCCCAACATTTTTGCAGTACAACAGATGCCAAAGAGTCCAATTGGTTTTGTAAAGTCAGTACTGAGTCAGCCACCTGCTGGATGTCTTCAAAACCTGTTATAACAATTTTCTTATAGTAGTGAATAGAGGTCCCTAATCCTGCTGCTCCTGTGCCAATTCCAACAGATATCTCTAGCCCTATGAATAAGGGAATACACTGAAGGACTCTCTTGTGTCTGGGGTGCACTTTTATCTGGATAGGCAAATTTTGGTTGTTAGGTAAAACATCAATTTGAGGAGTGAAAAAGACTAAGGTAGAGAGGCCAGTCCAATTTTTGGTAGGCAGGGGTAAATATGAGTCTTGCAAAGGAAAAAATGCCTCAGAATTTGGGGGACACCATAGCTGTGGGAAGTGTGTGTCTTAAGTTCCATTAAAAGAGCTCTTGTCTTTTCTTTTAAATGCTCATGTATGACTGTACTTTTGTTATAACTGTTTTTGTTAGGTGTTTAAGACGAAGCTGGTCATATTGACCTTGTTCCTACTGAGTTCCCACAGGGGGTTACTCTTGGGAACTTGAGAGCAGCTTCTTATCTCCTTTAGTGCCATCTTCCAGGATGGGTCAGGGTATCCTTGACCATGTGGTTTCCCTTGGAACCATCAGGGAGGTTGCCTTCTCCAACAATCCTCCTCATGTGCACTGGTCATCCTTCTGTTCTCCAGGGTCTCATTAATCTCCCTGATCAGGAGGTCTTGTGCCCCAGAGTCACAAAACCCTTAGAGAAGTCCCCTTGTTCCCCGGGTTCAAGCTGACCTCAGAGGGCAAGAGCCAAATGTTGCCTATTTTCTTTCTTGACCCCTTTATTTCTTAACTTTACTCTCCAAGTTTTGGTCTGAAATATCCAGCAAGTTGGTTTTACCAGTCTTAAAGTAAGAGTACTGGGTTTTACTTTAATGTCTACAACTTTAAAGTTATTTACTCCTTTTATTTAATTGGGGTCAGTAGTAGTGCTGAAAGGACAATGATGACAGCCCCAGGAATAGCTGCCCCCGGTCAGAAGCCCTCGTGGATGAAGCCATGGGGTCCTGCTTGGGGGAAGAGAAGGGGTTTATGGAGGAAGTCCAGCCAGCCAGAGGAGACCCATTGGTAAGAACGTGCTGGCCTCACTGGACTTTGCAGAGAGCAGGAAAAGGTGACTCTGGGCAGAAAGAAATGGACCCAAATAGAGTGTGGCTGTAAGAATGAGTCAAGAATGGTCAGCAGCCACCTGCCTGGACACACACTTGTGGTCTCTTTGTGCAAAGATGCCAGGTGCTTTTTTCTTTCTTTCTTTCTGGTAATTGGTTTAGAAAAAAATTCAGAACCATGTAGATAGTAGATATTCATTATTAGTTCATTTGGGACACAGCAGGTTTGCTGGAAAGTGTTTTGGCTTTGGAGGCAGAGACAAGCTTTGCAATTTTCCAACTGCCTGATGTGAAACAAGCACGTTTTCTCTCTAAGACCAAATTCCCATGCATCTTAAATAAGGATAATAATTATTTCAAAAAGGTGTTATGAAGATTAAAGGTAAAAGTATGAGATTTACAGATACTTACTCATCTGCTCTGGCGTGGATTCCCAGTATGAGTGGAAAGGTCATGCACTGGAGAGTGATAGCCAGAAGATGGCGCAATGGGGCAGGCTGCCATCTCTGCTTTGCTCCTGAGCCAATAGCCTGAGTTCTGCTGGAGGGAGTGGCTGGCACCAGTTCAGCCCAAATTGAGGGACATTGTTAGGTATGGTTAAAAAAATTCAGGGGGAAGCCATTGATTTGAACTAAGATCCTACGCTAAACCTAACAACCAAACCATTATGGAGTTTAGCTATAGTAGTTGAGCTTTAGTAAATTGCTGGAGACTCTAGAAACAAATTAACCAAGGAAGTTGTAATCAGTTATATTGTTTCTACATGGTGCTTCCTGCTTCCTATCAATGCTATCAGAGCACGGTTGGGGTTGGGGTTCTCTGAACCCACTTTAATTTGTGAATACTTTTGTTTTGTTCTATTTTGTTTATAAATGCTCAAGTAAACTTTATTAATCTAAGATTTTTCCTTTGGACACTACAGTGTTCTCCTGGTGTCAACATTTGCAGTGCAGACCAGGTGACTCTGGGAAGAGAGTAGAATGTAATCATAACAATGTAAACAAAAGGAAATAGCATTTGGCTTATTCCTCAGTTTCCTCATCAGAATAATGGGGTGATATGAATATCCATATCATAGAATGTCCTCAAGGTTAACAAAATAATGTTTTCAAAAAGATCTAGCACAAAGAAGTTGCTTGATATGTATTCTTTCATTCTTTTCTCAGTCTGGGGGTGCTAACTTATTGCAAAGGATTGTTGAAACATTCCCTAAAAATAAGTAAGTATTTCATGAATATAACTGAAGTTTTTTTTTTAAAGCATGTGTTTTAAAACTGTAAACTTATATAAAACTATTATTGTCATTAGTGAAAATTAAACTTTATTCAGCATTTGAGGGTTGAGCAAACTTTTGGCATGAAAAATATATCCTCATAAAAAGCATTTAGGCAGTTTATCTTTGGATGTAAAACAAACAAACATGCATGCTCGTGAAGCCAGAAACATTTCAAGGAATATTCCCTGAGGTAACAATCATGGATGCATGGAAATATTTTAGTTCTATGAGAATCTCTTGATACCTAAGTTATTAGAAAAGCTTAAATGTGCATTAGTTAAGAATGCACATAAAATCTTCCAGGATTTTTTTTTTTTTTTTTTTAGGGTAATGGGTATTGAACTCAGGAGCACTTGATCACTGAGCCATGTCCCCAGCCCCATTTTGTATTTTATTTAGAGACAAGGTCTCACTGAGTTGCTTAGTGCCTCACTTTTGCTGAGGCTGGCTTTGAACTTACAATCCTCCTGCCTTGGCCTCCTGAGTTGCTGGGATTATAGGTGTGTGCTACCGTGCCCAGCCTCTTGCAGGATTCTAATACTTGAAAATGTTGGGTAAGAGTCTCATGAACAGGAAGTGCAAGAGCAGAAGGAGAGACCTCAGGCATCTGGATATATTTCTGTCACATTTTTGCATGGTCACACAATTGTGAAAATCCAAACCCTTAATTAGTTTCAGGTGGGTTTGCCTCAATGGACAGGGCAACAATGAGGCCATAGTCCTTCCTGTGACTCCATTTCTTTCCCCTATAACCCTGTTTTTTTCTAGACTAGTGTACCAGGTGCCTGACACAGGGAAAGTTTTTAATTTCATTAAAAAACTTTTAAGTCTTTTCTTAAGTATAAAATAAAAAATTTCAATATGTTTTATAATAACCCAAACCCATCAATTACTTAGGAATAAATTAGCAAAATTGTGCAGATTTGAAGATTCAATACTATAAAGATTTTGGTTTTCCCAAAGCTGAACTATAAATTTCGAATAATCAGCCAAAATCTTAGAAGGATTTTTTTCATGAAGTTAGGCTGATTCTAAGATTGAAATGAAAATTCCAAAAGGCAATAATAAGACAATCTTAAGCAAAGTTGCAGGACTCAAGTTGCCCTTTACTAAGACTAATAATGAGACAGTAGATGGGGACAGTGTGGTGTTAGTGCATGATGGCAGACTAACCAATGTGTCAAAAACATGAAGTCTCCTAATTTATGACAAATGAACCACTGCAAAGCAAACAGATGGGGAAAGAAAGCCCTTTTTAATCAAGGTGACTGGATTAACTGCATTGTCCATATAAAGTATATCCACACAAAAGAACCTTGACTCCTACCAAACAAAAATCTGTTCCCAAGAGATCATGAAACTAAATGTGAAAGATAAAATAATCTAGAAAATAATGTAGGAGATAGTTCTAGTCTTAGAATAGGCAAAGATTTCTTAAATATTACAGAAACACTATTCACCATAATAATAGATAAACCAGATCTTATTAAAATCAGGGAATTTTTCTTCATTGAAGGACACAATTAAGAGAATGAAAAGGGAAGTCCCATTGGGGAAAGTGTTTGTGGTTACAGGCAGACTACACTAGTTGTATCCAAAATCCCTTTTAAATCAGTAGGAAAATTATAGACAACCTAACAACAAAAAATGTGCAAAAGGATTGAATGGATACTCCACCAAGGCAGAAGGTGGAAGTTGTTAAAATATAGAGAGTCTGGGAAGACAGCTTTGATTCTGCAATGTGGGCATAATTTTTGAATCTTCTAAAATCCCCTCCCCTATTAAAAACATACAAAACAATTAAAATAACAAAATTCAGAACACATAGACAACAAAATTAGAGGTATCTTCTCAAACTCCAAATTATGAGTGGTGGGCAGGGACAAACCACCAGCGCCCATCAGAGCCAAGAGGTCTCTACTCGGGGGAAACTTGAGGAAGAAATGAAGTGGTATTGGAGAAGACAGGGATAATGTTCCCATGAGAACTTCCTGAAGAATCTACTGGACACTGTGCTTCAGCCAACCAAAGCAACTGGTGGGAGATCAAGGGGGAACCAGTAAGGCCTTCAATTGTATATTTACTACAAAAGTAAGACCAAATAATGTTCTAAGCACAAAGTATATGCAACATCTGTATGTTCTGACGATCTAACTGCAACATACCTATCAAAAGGTGGGGGAGCCAGGTGTAGTTGTGCACACCTGTAATTCCAGCTTCTAGGGAGGCTGAGGCAGGAGGATCACAAGCTTGAGGACAGTCTTGGCAATTTAGTGAGACCTATCTCAAAGTAAAAAATAAAAAGGGCTGGGGATATAGCTCAGGGGTAAATCACCCCTTGGCTTAATCCCTAGTATCTAAAAAAAATATTCTTCTCACCATGATTTTAAGAGTATTAGCTTCCCCTGCTCAGGTTTGACTTCTGGACACAGCTGCTGGGAACTCTCACAATTCATGGCGACTTCATCTGACTCCATTTTGCTTCAGTCAACTGTTTTGTTGCACATCTTTCTTGACCACATTTGGATGAGAAGGGACATGTGCTCCTGCTACAGGGAAGAAAAAGTCATGGGGTGAGTTAACCTTGTGACAGACTCTTGGGAAGTTCAACTCTATTTTTCCATTGAACAGAAGCCAACCCCAAAGAAGGAACCGTTGTTCTTTTCTGCATGTGTGTTGGGGGTTACTAGGGATTAGACATGGAGCTTTGCACTTGCTGGGAAAGCACCCTACTATTGAGTTACATCCCCAGCCCCTATGCCTATTCTTATATGAGGAATTTAAACCTTAGAAAATATGTTCAAACTGACCATGATATCAAGAAAGAAATACCAGAGCTAAGATTTTTATTTTTATTTTATTTTTATAATTTTTAATCGTAGATGGACACAATACTTTTATTTTATTTATTTTTATATGGTGCTGAGAATTGAACCTGGTGCCTCACACATGCCAGGAAAGCACTCTACCACTGAGCTTAGATTTTATCTCTTATCTGTATTACTCCAAAGTCCATGTAACATGGCCTTTTGAGTCCAGTTGAGGAGTAGTTATGGGAAATACCTGCCCTCTCAATAGATATTTTTGATTAATAAACTTTTGATATAAAACAGTTTTAGATTTACAGAAAAGTTTCAAAGACAACCCAGACATTTCTCAAATTCCCCACACTCTATTTATAGATTTTTTGACAAATTCTATAAAGCAATTCAGGCAAATTTGATTATTAATATTTTTATTTTATAATAAATCAAAATCTCAGTTAGGCATATCAATGTTCCCAAATTGTGTGTCTTGGAGCATACACTGGGGGTAACAGTGACCAGGAACTTGAAGGGTGCTGGATGGAGAATTCAGTTTGATGTGGCAGTTTGACTTCCAGATTCTTCCACATTTCAGGTTTTCTTTTTAAGTATTTTTTTAGTCGTAGATGGATACAATACCTTTATTTATTAGTTTGTTTTGTATTTTATGTGGTGATCAGGATCGAACCCAGTAGCTCACACGTGCCAGGCAAGCACTCTACCTGGCATTCTCCCAGCCCTCCCACCTTTCAGTTTTTAATGAAAAACTTTCAGTTGGCCTTTTCCTTTTCCCCAGGGCCTCACTAACTCAGGCATGGTCCACAAAGGCTGGGACAAATCCAGGGTGCAGCCTTCAAACCTGCTCAGTGTCCACCCCTCTAACCCCAAGGTCTCATTGCTGGGCTCAGTTCCTCTATGGAAATATCCTCTTTCCTTTGGGTAGATCTATTCCCATTTGCTCCTCATTCCCTCAAGTCTAAACAGCACCTGGCAGAACAACTTGACTGCCTACTTTGAATGAATTGGGTGAGGCTTCCAGGGAGAAGTAAAGGATGCCTAGGTGAGAAACAGAGAGAGATGGAAGACGTGGTTTTCTGCCCGTGTTCTCTAGCGCATACCTCACACCTCAGAACTCTGTCAGAGGAGGCATTTTGTCTCTCTCAGGCTGTTTCTTCCCAGGAATCATGTGACAAATAGAGTGAAGATTGATGACAATCAGTGCCATCATTGCCCTTGAAGGGTCTTGCGTGTTGGTGAGCACCTGGAAAGAGTGTGCTGGGCTTGAGCCATTTGAGTAGACCACATCAGGTCGGCCATGTGGGAAGGACATGGGTTGGTCTGTCGCATGCCACGACTAAACACTCAGGGTCACTCGAGGTGAACTGGGCTGCATGAAATAACCACGCAAGACAGACAAATACCTTTTTCTTTGAGTCCTGTAATGTCTTCTCTGACTTTAAGGGTCCATAGAAAGAGAGAGAGACAGAGCACGTGCTGAACCCTTTTACTGAGGAGAAGCCATTCAAATGAAGCAAGGGGTCTGGTTTCAGGGAGATGAGTCTAGCTTCATGATGTCTGCTGTCAACAGATGAACTGACATCTAGGGAGTCCATGCCCATCTCATGAGCTGTGTGGAGATCATGGCAGAGCAAGTGTAAAGACCAGAGCAAAGATCACCCAAACAGAGGAGCAACGTTGGTTCAGTCCACTTTGTGTGCTCAATGCTCATAGTTCAGACACACACAGCCCATGGCTGGCTTTCCACATCTCCACATTCTCATCACTCAAGGCTAAGAGGTGCTTGTTTCCTATGTGGCATCTCCCGACATTGGTCTTGTTCCTGAACCGTCCTTAGAGATGCCCAACATATAGGTGTAAGAGTAAGGGGTTAAGGAAGGGGCTGAGCTGGTATGAGATGAGAACTACTAACCACAAAATGTAAGTGTGAACAAATAGAATGCAGCTCATTTTTTACCCAGTCTACAGAAGCTAAAGGACATTGGGGTTACATAGATGTGCATGCATATGTTGTTAAGAGAAAGAAAAAGAGATGAACCCTAAGACTTCAATCCCCACAATTACATATGAGAACTTGAGATGGAGAACTTGAGTATGGAGATTCCTCAGAAAACTTGGAATGGAACTACCATCTACCCAATTATCTCACTCCTTGGTATGTACCCAAAGGGATAGAAAGAGAATATAATGAAGCGGGTATCACTTTTGAACATGCTGGCTAATCAATGCCCAGAGTACATCTGTTGAAAATCCACCAGGCAGAGAGTACAACTCCCCAGGTGGAACTCTGTAATGAAGACAAATTCTCTGGCTACCATGAAACTGTTCTCTCCTATTCTCAGAAGTCAAGAGCACCACGGATAGTTGGAGCATTAATCTCCAGGATGTATAAAGAACTCAAAAACTTAACACCAAAAAAAAAAAACCCCAAAAAACCCAAATCCAACAAATAACCCAATCAATAAATGGGCAAAGGAATTGAACAGGAACTTTACAGAGGAAGAAATATGAATAGTCAACAAATAAATGAAAAAATGTTCAACATCTCTAGCAATTAGAGAAATGCAAATTAAAGCTATTTCAAATTAAATAATTAATTTAATGCAAATTAAACTATTGCATTAGATTAGATAGAATCTCACTCCAGTCAGAATGGCAATTATCAAGAATACAAGTGACAATAAATACTGGCAAGGATGTGGGAAAAAAGGTACACTCATATATTACTGGTGGGACTGCAAATTGGTGCAACCACTCTGGAAAGCAGTATGGAGATTCCTCAGAAAACTTGGAATGAAACAACCATCTTGCCCAGTTATCTCACTCCTTAGTATATACCCAAAGGAATTAAAATCAGCATACTACAGTGAGGCAGCCACATCAATGTGTATAGCAGCTCAATTCATAATAGCTAAGCTATGGAACCAAGCGAGGTGTCCTTCAACAGATGAATGAATAAAAAAAAAATCATGGTTTATATGCACCATGGAATATTACTCAGCCATAAAAAAATGACTTTATGACTTGTGGGTAAATGGATGGATCCTAAGACTATCATGCTAACAAACCAAAGGTCAAATGTTCTCTGATATGCAGATAATAACACACAATGAGGATGTGGGGAGTAGAAGAAGAGTAGTTTGGTGGATTAGACAAAGGGAAATGAAGGGAAGAGGGGGATGGGAATAGGAAAGACAGTTGAATAAACTGAACATAACATTCCTATGTTCATTTAAGAATACACAACCAGTGAAACTCCACATCATGTACAACTGCAAGAATGGGACCCTAATTAGAATAAGCTATACTCTATGCATATGTCAAAATACACTCTACAGTCATGCATATCTAAAAATAACAAAAAAGAAAGAGGAAAAAAAATAAAAAGAGAGAAGAAAAAAGAATTAACCAGAATTTTAGAGTCTGTTTGAAAGTCTCATATATTGCCTTTTGGCGGGGCAGAAGAATTCTATTTATTGCCATGTCCTCTTTCTCTTCAACCTTCAAAACTTTATGCCATCACCTCTAGTTGTCAATATAACCCCAAAAAGCTAACAAAAAAATTCTAGGAAATATAGATCCCCAGCTCCTCCCTTGTGAACCAGGAGAAAGAAAAAACATTGGTATAAAGCAGAGTTGAAAACAATCTGGAACAGCCCACCCACAGTTAATTCACCATATTGTATTTCACTGAATCTAAGAAGCAATTATAAGATGAACCATTAAATTCTTGTGCAATTAATAAAGAAGAGATTTTGCCAGTTAAACTTTGAATTGCCATTTATTGTATTTTACCCCGATTTTAAAGGCATCTAAATGTGAAAAAAAAAGTATGTGTAAGTAGGTGGAATGCAGTAATTTCCAAAATGTCAATAGTAGCCACCACATCACACTTCCACCTGACACTGTGATTATCCATTGCACAACTGTAGACAAGGATTGCTTCTCCTGAAAAGGGGAAAACCCAAATCCCACTAGGGACCACGTGTAACTCTGTAACGTTCATGTCTCTTCGAGTCATTCTACCTTTATTAATCTACAGACTAAATTGTAAAGGCAACCATTATTTTTAAGTATGGTTGACTTGCTTTGGCCAATGGGACAGTGAGAAACGTGAAGCAAACAAAATCGAACAGGTCATGCACACATGTATCTTACTCTTTGATGGCTCCTGGAATCCTGCTACTGATATCTAAAGAGGCTTGGCCTAGACTGATAGGTGATAAAACACGTGTGGCCCAGTCACCTTTATATGGCTTTGTATCTTCCCCAAACTCCGGTGTTAATGCAGGAATGTTCAGAGGTGTGATAACTGGATTGCAAGAGCTGTAACCTAACCAGTCTATCCTAGTTTAAATGGACTCACTGGGTGGTAACTATAGGCAGGTGGAGCATGGCTGGAGGAGGTGAGTCACTGGGGCATGCCCTGGAAGTATTCATCTTCCCTGCAGCCCCTTCTCCTTTCTCCCTCTGCTTCCTACCCACATGAACTGAGTAGATTTTTCTCACTGTGCCCTCAGCCATGATGCTCCACCTCACTTGAGTCCAGAGTGATGAAACTGTCTGATCATGGAATGAACTCCTGAAACCATGAGCCAAGATAAAACTTTTCCTCCTCTAAGTTGTTCTGGTCCAGTATTTTGGACACAGTGATTAAAAAAAAAAAAAAAAAAAAGACTAACGTACACCTTAATGATCAACCCATCAACCACCAGACATGTAAGTAAAGCCAACCTAGGCCTTTCATCTGCCGTCTGAAAACCCAGGTGACTCAAGATTCAGGAGTGATCCATCAGAGATCCACTGAGGTGGATCAAATCAGACTTCCCGGCCAATCCACAGAGTTTTGAGTTAAATCAGTGTTTGGTTTTATTCTTTAAGCCTTAAGATTTGGAGTCATTTGTTATATAGTAGAAACTAACTCAAACCCAAACAGGTACTGGCAGTGAAGTTGCTGCTATACCCAAGTCAGAAATACATGGTGTTAGCTTTGGGAACAGGAAGCAGGTGGAAGCTGGAAAAGTAGCAAGGAAATTGTTGGAAAAGTCTAGAAAAACGATGGGGGCACTAAGAGGATGGAGAAATAGCAAGTCCTGTTATGTACTTATGAAATGTTTGGCAAAACTGTTGCCTGTCATAACCTGGAAATTTTAAAATTTACTTAATGACCTTATAGACTTCAGCAAGGTGATTTTTAGAAAGCATATTGAAAATGTCAGTTGGCTTCTTTTAGCTGCTTGTGATTATTTATGGGAAGGGTATGATCTGAATGTTCACGTCTCCCTAAAATTCAGTTTAACATCTAATCACCAACATGATCATAATAGTAGGTGAGGAATTTTAGGAGGTAACTATGAGGGTAGAACATATATGAGTGGGACAAGTTTCCTTATAAATTGGCCCAAAGGAACTAGTTCATTCATTCATTCCACCATGTGAGGACACAGTGAGAAATCAGCAGTCTGCAACCTGAAGGTCAGCCCTCACCAGAACCTGATCAAACTGACATGTTGGTCTTGGATTTTCCATCCTTAAAACTGTGAGAAATAAATTTCTATTGCTTATAAACTACCCAGTTCATGATATTTTGTTATAGAAGCCTGAATGGACTAAGAAAGAAAGAGAGATAAGTAAAAAGAAGGAATTGTTTAATTTTTAAGCAGTAACAGGAATATAGAAAGACTAGGAATTTTGAGGTTAGAAAATAAAACTTTCTCATTTGTGGTCTCTCAGACCAGTAAAATAGTCTCAAAATAATAAATAGCTTCAGAGTAAAGAGCTAATAAAAACATCACAATAAGATGTTTGTTAAGACACTTTGTTAAGACCTCTGTAAAGGAATGTTTGATAGAAACTTTGAAGTAGATAAAATAGCTTCTAAAATTTTTCGGGTTTTCTCCAACAGAAATGTAAAACACTCAAAGTAGAGATGGACATGTTTGCAAAAGGGTTGTGGTAGAGGCTTTTGGAACATAGAAGAGATTTGAATTAGTTTCATTGGAAACCCTTGAGGTTTTTAAGAGAATTGCATTGTTAAAAGCTCTACCATTTGGACATTAAGGCATAGGATGTGTCCGTATGAGAAGCAAGAGCAATGTTAGGGATAGAGACAACAGCTATGGGAGGCCAAAGCTACGCAGGATAAATGGGGGGATCTAGGAGTAAAGATAACAGCAGTGAACAAGAGCTCTGGAGGTCAAGTGTTTTCTGGTTGGATTTTCCCCTGAGAAGTGTTTACTTTTCTAATACTGATTCCTCATGAGCCATGCTGCAGTGTACGAAGATGGTGCCGATCTGGAGGGTGGAGGGAACGCCTAACTGGGAAGAAAGACTCAGCCTGACTCATGCACAGATTAAGTTTATTTGGGACACAAGAGCTTTAGAAAGCAGTCACCCCACCATTGTAGATTTTCCAGGGATAGGGAATAGCCGAGCACGGGATTCATGGATTCACAAGAAATCTTCTGGGCTGGTCACCAGGTTCGCTTGTCAATCTCCATTCACCTTTTGAGATTGGTATTCCTTTAAAATTAAATGGGATTCCTTTAAAATTAAAAGCCCCACATTATTATTTTTCTTCACCATTTCCTCATAACCTGTATGTCTATCCCGACTTCCTCATGCAAAGAATGGAAACTGAGGAATTACTCCCAAATCCTGGACAGTCACCAGCAGAGGTTAAACAACCAGAATAATATTCTCAGGCTAGTAAGGCCTGGTAACTCCCTGGCTTTTGTTCCAATAAGCTGTGTTTCTGTAAGACAAATGGATACAAAGTAGCTGCCTTCCCAGTTTGGGCTGAATGGTGATTACATTCATTGTTTTTTCTTTTTATGTTTCCTCTTATTTCTGATACAGGGGGGCAACTGAATTCAATGTACTAGAAACCTAGCAGGACCTCTGGCTGGGGAACCGGTGACAACATGGCTGCCAGAGCCACTCTTCTGAAACACAAGTTTGATCAGGACATTTCCTCTGCTTAGAAACTGCCAGCTGCTTAGCACTGACACTGTGGTAGGCATGCTCACCGCTCTTTGGACGAGGACTTGTTGTAGTGTCCCTCCCCACAACCTCCACCCCCACGGTGACATCTACCCATTACCATCATTTTTCCATCTTCCAGGGAAGCTCCTTTCTCCCACCAGCTGGACTGCCCTTCCATGTCTAGCAGATTCTGTGCATCTTCAAGCTCTCGCTTCGATGTTCTCCACTCTCTGACGACTGCCCCCCACACCCCCACACTCTTTGCTCCCACAGAACTTAGTAGACATCTAAACAAAGCACCAGGTTGTGATACGGGTTTGTTCCCCGATGTGGTTTACGTTGGCCTTTTTGTCTCAACTCCAGCCCATGCCTGCCTGACATAGGAGGTACTCAAATACACTGGTGTTCCCATTTCTTCCCTTCTTCCTCCTAGGATCACCTATTTTCCTGGAAGAGATAAGGTACTTCGGTTGGGGTAGAGGAAAGAGAGTGAGAAATCCTGGTTCATGTCCTTGTGAATCTAAGGTCACGGTTACTTGTCTCACTTGAGCTCCTTGGGGCTGTCATTGAATAGGGCTTCTCTTCTAGGTCAGGGCAATAGATAACGCAACCAGGTTGTCTTTCTATCATTTTCTTCCAACTTCTCTCTCCTGGAGTCATGCAGACTTTTGAGAGCAGTGGACAAGGTGGCATCTGTCTGCCCTAGAAAAGCCCACCAGGAACTGGTCTGCCCGCATGGAGCCCTTGACTGGTTTATACTCACTTTGAAAACAGCCTTCAGGCAGACATGACCACAGCCATTGCTGCAGCACTTCATTCCCCTGGGACATGAATCATCTCCTGAGCACCTTTCAATACAAGTCCCATAGACTCCTTCAGGCACTTCAGGGCATTTTCCATAGTGTTGCAGTTCTGAAATGAACAATGGTGTTTTTGGAACCTGGAGCAATCACTAGGACAGAGAGGAGAACCGATGCTGGAGGTCTGAAGCCCTCGTCACCACAGGACTCCGGCTTCTTCCTTCCCTTCCTTGGTGCTCCTGGACCCCTCTCAGATTCATCAGCACCACTGTCACTCTTACGTCCTTATGCTCACAGTCTAGCCCTTGAGAGAATGTTCTTGGAGCTCTAAAGCCTGCAGAGACTCAACAGGAAAGGAACCTGCACTGTCATCCTGGAAAACCTCTGATGGAAGACAGCCACCTGCCCACCCTGCACAAATCACCTCAGAGCAACTGCCCCTGGGAGTCACATCTAGGGCACATCTCCTAGCTAGGGAGACCCCTGCCCCATTCTCTACACCCAGCTTCTGTTGAACTCTACTCACTCTCATAAGGATGGGAAACGCAGGGTAATCTCTCCTACAGGTCAAAGGAAATAAGTCTGATCCATGCAGTGGGCATGTGCCTGCCTCCCAGAAACCCCCAGGCTCCAGACTGGGCTCCCAGCCTTCTCTCCTCTCAATTGGGATCCCCTCAGCATACTCACCCTGGGAAGGAAAATAAGTTCGGGCACAGACCATGTCCATTCCCAGGATGACAAAACCCACCAGAACCAAGACTGTGGCTGCCTTCATGTTGGCTTCTGCTAAGCTGCGCACACACACAGCAATTTATACTGTGCCACCTGAGAGGAAGGCCGTGAGCAGGCAGCAAAGTGTGGAAAAACACAAGCTCTCCAGGGAGTGCCCCCGGGGGATCTAGTTCCTTTGTTCGCAAGAACTTTCAAATTAAAGTGTTGTTTCTTGGCCGGTGGAAATGCCAAACTTGAGATACTCAAGAACACATCTTAGCAGGTTGGCACTGGTTTTCCCAGTGACAGGAAATGGTAACAAAGGAAAGAATGGTGTAATTTAGAATCTTCAGAGTGAGAACTTAAACTCTGAAACCAGGTGTGGACTGGAAGGCTGATCTGGGGCCTCCTGGAGGTCCAGTTATGTTAGAATGTGACCAGGATCCTCCTATTGACGTCTGAATCTGGAGGGCCCCCCCAAAACCAGATCTGGCCACTCTCCCCCTCAAAATAAAGAGGAAAGGTAACAGTGAAAAGCGGGAAAGGAACATTAATAGATCCAGCAGCTGAGCGCTGTCTTCACATTGTCTCTAAGTCTATAGCTCACGTGAGTCTATAGACTTAAAGAGAGTCCGATTTGGGCCCGGGTGGAAGGGATGCAACATTCAGCAGATGTGGCCAAACTGGGGTCAGGCTCATTGTTATTTCAGTTCTGGTTCTGCGTCTTTATTGCTTGAGGACAGTTTCCACTTATTACTCAGGATGTTTATCTGTCACACCTGTGACCCAGGAAGGTCAATTCTGTTTCTATGAGATGATTGTTCCTGCTTAGCCGGGCAGCCCCATCTTGGGGTGATTTCCTGGCAGGTGTAGAGGACAGCTACTGAAGACTTCCAAGGTGCCACGTCAGGGATCTCAAGCGGGATGCTGTAAAAGGTGACAGTTGAATGTCCCTGCAAATCATGAATTGGTCTTAAAGTTTGGGGGGCGAGCTAGGTGAGGCCAATTTAGGGTTAACAAACCTTGTATTGCTAGTTTTTAGATGAACAGTCCTTAGATGATTAACATGCCCTCATGAAGAGCTGAGCAGAGATCTGGGCCAACATTAGGGTAATGAAGGGGACGGATATTAAAAATGAAGGCAGAGATGCCAAGTTTTATCCTGTTTTTATTACTCATTGGCTAGGTCTTCTCAATGAAGAATTGATGCTTTTAGCAAAAGGCAGCCTCTCTGAGTCCCTGTTATAAGAATTTGACACGTTTCTGGGAAATGGGAAATGTGTGCTTTGAGATATTGACAAGCCATAAGGCTGAGTTCACAAAGCAGGGCTGAGTGGAATACAAGCCACCTGCCGAAGGAGTGACAGGAGGGAGTGAAGTCAACACCTGAGGGGATGGATGCTCAAAGATCACAACCTGCCGGTTAGTGTTCTCTGACCTACTCTGCCCTGTACTGAGAGGTTCCTATGGAGGAGGGCTGCACAGGTAGCTACCAGGGGGCTGAGCTACAGGAGAATATAGAATGTCCCAGAAACTTGAGCAGCAAGCTTGTTCTTTCCTACCCCAATCATAGAATCTCAAAGAGCTGTAGAAATCCCCATGGTTGTGGGAGAAGGGAGTGAGTAAAGTTGGCTTTGTCCTTTGTGGTCAGAACTTGGACAAGTACTGATGACCACCAGTGGACAGCCACTGTTGGAGCAGAGAAATACTAAGAAAACCAAAGGGAAGAGCTCTGAAGGCCTCTTTTGAACCCCTACGCAAAGAAAAGGCCACCAACTCCAATTTTAAATCACATTAAAGCAAGCTTGTATTTGTGTATACAAAGAGAGATGATCAGCAGCTGTCTCTCCTAACACAGGCTAGAGACCAGCACCCTGGCTCTCCAGGAACAAGGTTTTATAGCACAAAGTTGCAAAGGGGGTGTCTTGAGAACTTACAGCTAACAGGATTTTGACAAGCATAATACAAAGGCAGATAGAAGGTTAATGATCTACATGGCATGATATTTCGAGGTAGAGAGTAAATTCAGATCCCAACATTAGAATTTATGAGGCACCACTGAGGTTTCAGAAAGGGTTGTTATTGAAAGGAAAGTGACCACAACACTCGTAACGACCAAGAGATCTTTATTGCAGGAGTGTAACAGAGGAGAAAAGAAAGAAAGAGAAGTGGGAGGGGGCAGGGGAAGGCTTTATAGCCCTTCTGTTGTGTTACCTAAATCTAACAGGGTCTCTGGGTTTGCAAGCTGCCCTGTTGGCACAAGGCGGGTTAAGTGTTCAGCTTTGAGCAGGGGGGTGAAGCATTCAGCCTTGAGCAGAGGCTTGGGCATTCGGGCTTGAAGCAAACAGGTGATAAAGAACCAGACAGAGGGTTTGAGTGGCCAGGTCATCCTGCAGCTAACTTTGTTTGGCATGCCCTGCAGACCAGACTGTCCTTCACCTAACATTCCTCCCTTTTTGTTTTCTAAGTGACGTGGGGGACTGCGTAAAATCCTCTAGCTACTTCCTGCTTAATGGTGGGCAGCGTGGGACCTAGAAGGAAAAGTGGAAGAATGTTCGGGGGACAGGTCTGAGAAGACCAGGGTAGCCAGAAATAACACCCAGTGGCTGTAGACAACTACTTTGGTAGGGGTAAAGTCCATAAAAGTTCCTTGAAGCCACAAGTTGTCGATGGCATCAAACCAGTCCTGGATGGAGGAGATTCTTGGTATCAGCCACTGGTCCTGTAGCAGGGACCCTAGGAAGTATTGGAGGTGGCTTGGTTGAATCCAGTAATGTTAAGGGTGACAGCCCGATTGTAGCCAGTGGAAGGACAATCACCTTGACCATAAACTGAGAGTGGGTGGTGGCATTCTGGTGCCATGTCGCTTGGATGTTAATGCGCCATCTGTGGTTGGGATAGAAACTTAAGAGAGATTAATGATTAGTAAAAGAAGACTAGGGTTGGTGAGAAATTTTGAGTTTGGTGGGCGTGGTGTGCCGCAGTCTGTCTGGGCACAAAATAACCGAGCCACCACAAAGCCTTGTAGATTCAAACAGCAACTCTTTATTTCTGAACTCTCACCGGCACTCTACTCACACTTCCCATGAACACACTGCCTCCACCGGGCTCCGCGTGCCAATTCTCTCAGAACCCCGCGAGAACTCAACGGGAACTCCCAAGGAGCGGGCGCCTGAGGCAGCAGGATATGCCCTAATCCTAGCAGGATCCGCCCTAATCCTGGAGCCACCCTAATCCCTGAGCAGGGTCACCTTTCAACCCAAAATGCCATACTTGGCTATGGCTCTCAGCATGGTGGAAGTCCAGGACTGGACATTTGTAACAGGTACCTTTTTAAGGTAGGAGAAATGGTACCAGAGAGAGTATCTAAATGCTTGGTCACCATTGGGGTAGTAAGTATGACCGTATGGGGTCCCTTCCAGAGAGGTTCCAATGATTGAGAATGCAGTTCCTGAAGTAAGACTGAGTCACCCAGTTGAAGAGGGTCCAATTCAGTTTGTGGTTGTGCTGGGATTGAGGCGATGAATGGCGCAGGAAGGCACTGGTCTGCATGCTTCCTTAGGAGTTTGTGTAGAAGTATGAGATAGGACAGGTAGGACACAAGGGGAGGAGGAGTGATTGGAAAGCTTTGGGTGGTTAAGAAAGGGCATCCATAGAATTGCTCAAAGGGGCTAAGGCCTGAGGGGGCCCTTGGGGCTTCCTGAATTCAGGTGAGGGCCAACGGTAGGAGATTGGGCCAGAAAAGCCTGAGTTCAATAGCAAGTTTAGTGAGATGATCCTTGAGAATGCCGTTAGGCCTCTCAACTTTACCCAAGGATTGGGGTTGGTATGGGATGTGGAGCCTCCAAGTGATGTTGAGGCCTTTGGAGACTATTGAACAACCTGAGAAGTGAGGGCCGGACTGTTGTCTGACTGGATGGAGGCAGGAAGTCTGAATCTGGGAATGATCTGCTGGATCAGGATGGAGGTGACGGTGTCAGCAGTTTCCCTGGACGTAGGGGAGGCTTCTATCCAACCTGAAAAAGTATCAACCAAAGTAAGTAGGTAGCGAAGCTTTTTGTGCCTAGGCATGTGAGTGAAGTTGATCTACCAGTCTTTGCCTGGCTAGTGGCTCCTCATCTGATGTGTGGGGAGTTTAGGTTTGATGCTTGCTTGTGGGGATACTGTAGAGCAGACTGAACAAGCAGAGTGGACCTGCTAGAGAGTAGTTCTCATTTCTAGGAAGTGAAAGAGGGGTTGTAAAATCTGGAAAAGGGGTTAGGGAGGGTTTTAGGTGGGGGCAGAGTCTCTGGAGCTAGAGGAGTTGGTCATGAGTCATAGATCTCTGTCTTGGGCATCAGGGGCTGGTAGTTTTAAAGAAGTAGTTGTTTGACTGACTGGTTGGTGAATTTGTGTATCTGATCTTGCAGGAACTTCTGTAGGCAATTTAATAGACATGGTCCTATTAGGAGAAACAATAAAGAGGACTAATAGGGGTCCTGTGAGGGGGAGGAGCCAAGACCATACTTGACTGAACATTCCCCATGGAGCCTGTTGGCCTAATTGCTGTCTCCTCTTTTCTAGCTGTTTTTGTCCTTCATTACTCCTAGGAATAACTGTGTTTTGGCTTAACTGTTTTTGGTAGGTGTTTAAGATCAAGCTGATCAAAATTGACTTTGTTTCTATCTATTGTTAAGAGTCAGCCAAGTTCCCATAGGGGTCGCTCATGGGGGTACTTGAAAGCAGCTTCTTAGTTCTGCTAGTGCCATTTGCGCTAGGATGGGTCTAGGTCTTGCTTGACCATGTGGCTTCCCTTGGAAGCACCAGGGATGTCTCCCTTCTCCGATGACCCTCCTCTTCATAGCAAATGCACTGATTGGCTTTTCATTCTCCAGTGGTCTCATTAATCTCCCTGATCAGGAGGTTATGTGGCCCAGAGTTGCAAAGCTCTTTAGAGAAGTTCCCTGTTCCCTAGATTCAGACTGACTCAGACAGCAAGAGCCAAATATTGGTTTTCTTGGCCATTTTAATTTAACTTTAAGTCTTGATCTTAAACATCCAGCAAAGTCAGTTTCACCTTAAATTAAGGGTACTGGGCTTTAGCTGAAGTCTAACCTACTTTGGAGTCATTCTGACATGTAGTAAGATGGAAGGCACAGCCTTATCTCAGGTAAGGCAGGGCTCTTTATAAATCTTAGGTAAAGTGTTCTAGTATTGAAGCTGATCTTTGTTTTTAAATATCATTTTATAAAGTTTACATGTATTGTTGTTCGAGGTCACATGAATACTAGCTCACACAATATATTACATTTAAATTGTATTCATTTTATAGAACTTTATATTAATCTTATTGATAACAGGTCCAGTTATAGAAAATTAAATGATATAAATAAATCTCCAATATGTTATTTTTATAAGCCTAAAATTACCATGCAACCTTTTGGAGAATACCAGCTTGATATAATTTTTTTAAAGACTTATATAAAGACTTATATACCTGGAAAATATGAGCACATTTAATATACAAAGAAAAGTAATAGTACCACAATTACATTGATGTTTTTATATTAATCAAGTTTAGCTCTTAAAGAAATAACATATTACAATATTGCAAAATAACAGTTGTTGTTTAATCATAGTTGTATAATCCTTAATTCCTTCAAGATTACTTGCTCAAAAAACTTACATATATAATCAACATACACAGACCTTCTTTATCACTTGCTTAAACCCTCTTATTTACTTAATCACATAGACTCTCTTATCCGGAAACATCTTTTCCTTCTATTAAATCCATACTTAGAACCTTCTAATTTCTCTTTCTCATCTGTTAACTCCTTCTTTATTCACATTTGAACCAATTCTTGTAAATTTCTGAATTTAGGCAAGTTATTCCATTTCAATAAGAGATATTTTGTTATTTGCAGCACACAATTAATCACATTTGTTTACCATTTCATGAAAACATAAACAATGTTTAAGTGTATAGAATTATACTGTTGTAGGGATGGACAAGGCAAGACACCTAAGATAGCAGTGAAGATAGGGAAACAGTCTTATTTGGTTGCAGCCAGATTCAGAGGACACAGCTTCTGCCGTAATCAATTAATCCCCTGAACCCCAAGTTTAGGTAGTTTCAGAATTTTGCACCCAGCATGTAAATGGAGGGGCTCAGAAGTTCACAGTCTGCAGAAGTTCACAAAAAGCAGGGTTTTTTGTTTTTATTTTTGTTTTCTCTCTGTTCTGGGCAAGTTAACCCTTCAAGGACACCTGGGAAGGGGAGAGCTTTTTTTTCTTTTTCTTTCCTCCCTGCCAGCTGTTACCATGGAGCCCAGTTAGTAATTCCCTTATCTTAGAAATGTAGTCATCTCTGTGAAGCCCAGCTCAAGGCCAGAGGCCTTGTTTACATATTTTTGTGAAAAACTGGTAAAGGGGTGTCCAGCACCTGGAGTGCTGATTTTCCAGCCAGTGGCCAAGTAAAACAGGGCAATATGAAAAGAGGAAGATTATCTACATTAAACTCTTTTGTAGAGATTCTTTTGCTGAAAGTCCTAAAATCAGCCATGGTGAAGATTTCTGGAGAAGGTCAGTTAAGACTTTTCTGTGGGCCTGGGTAGGGATGGGGAAGAGGGGAAGGCGGCTGAGAGCAGCTTGGTGGATCTGAGAATGAGGAAGGAGATGTAAAAGAATAATGGGAAAGGGGTTTGGGATTTTCCTAGCAAGGAAAACTTGAGCAGCAGAGCAGGTAGAGCAGAGGGGAAGATGGGAGTGAATATCTCAAAAAGCCTGTAAGGGACTTTAATTCTTAGTAACCTGTTTTCAGTGATGACAAAGCAACTTTAAAGGCCATTTTCACCAGATCTCTGATAGGGGTCCAAGGGCTCTCCTCAGCTTGTTTGGGCTTTGGGTTAGCTGGTAAGAGGACCTGGTGGGACCGGGTGTGGGCACTGACAGGAGAAGAGAGGAGTGAGTGAGTAAGTGAATTCCTTCAGTAACTGCTACCTCAGCAAGGGGGCAATGGTCTGAGGAAGGGTGGTGGTGTAGGTTTTTGATCTAGTACTTGGAGGGAGAAAGCAGGTTACTGAGGTGGGAGTGACAGCGGAGAGTCTGTGGCAGAAGGCTGAGGGTGAGGACCTATTCGAGCCAGGTGATAGGATGGAGGTTCATTAGCAGGGTCAAAAGTAGTGGATGAGTCTGGAGGAGGAGAAAGTTGGGGATCGGTGGTTGGGGGACTTGGTTTGCAAGCTAGAAGAATTTGTAGAGGTTTGCAAGAGGTGCAGAGAGCAGGATTAGATCAGAGCAAGAAGAAAGTGATCTCTACCCATTTTTTCGAATGCTCACAGTAATTGTAGAGATCCCTTAGAATGGAGGGATCCAGGGACCCAAAAGGGGGCTATCTGTTTCGGTTGTCTAAGGGATAAGTGGTGCTATATTTGATCAATTTTTTGGGTTTGATGTCTGGTGTCAAGGAGAGGGTTTTGAGGTTATCCAAGAGGCATTGTAGGGGAGAGTCGACCGGCAGAGAAGACAAATTACCCATGTTGCAAACGTAGTATAAGGAGGAGGGAAGAGGACACAAAAGTAGTATAGGGGAGAAGGAAGGAGACGCAAATGTAGTATAAGGGAGAGGGAAGGAGACACAAAGATAGTATAGAAGAGGAGGAGGAAACTGAATTATTGGCAAAAGGGGTGTCCCCACTAGAGCCAAAAATCAGGAGTGCCTTAGTGGCAGGTTCAAGCTGCAGAGATTGGTTGTCACCGAATCTTGACAGTCAAAGCTCTCGTCCTGGATGGAGCCAGAGCCGTGGGAGACCTTGGCCAAGGCTTTTCGGGACCCCTCCTGGAGAGGTCGGATACTCCCAGGTCCGGAAAGAGGGGAAAGAGAGAGACAGGGGAAGAGAGAGGAAGGGGAGGGTAAGCATCTCTCTAGCGGCCGAGTCTTGAAGGTGAGGACTAGGACTTTATTGAGAGCCACCAAAACCGTGAAGGTCTGGGTGGGGTGATGTTCAGTTCTCTGTCTTGTGTTCCTGGAGATCTTGTGTTCTTGTTCCTTTGAACAAGACCTACAAAGCCTATGCTGGTAAACTACCAGCTGGGGAGGGAAGGGAATAATTTTGAACCCAGGAGTCTAATCTGCCCAAAGAAGGAGTCCCTGAGGGCCACTGTGGCCTTGAAGGCTGTGGTGGGGTGCTTTCCTCCCTGCAGGTGGGCAAAGAGGTTTACCGGACAATCAACGGTCATATCCTCCTGACACCACCATTAGGTTTAGGGCTTCAGGAAGGGGAAACTCACCAATTGAAGGTCAGTGGTGGATGGAGTTCTGGTGGTTGAGAAAATGGGTTCAGGCCATCCGGTGAGTGGCACTTCTGAAGGAAGAGGGACTCAAAAGTGGGTTTTAACCCTCTCCCGGGTTTCGGCACCAATGATAGGAAAGTGACCACCCAGAGCAACCAAGAGATCTTTATTGCAGCTGTGCAACAGAGGAGAAGAGAGAGAAAGAGAGAGGGGGGAAGAGAGAGAGAGAGAAGAAGAAGCACACGCAAGAGAGAGACAGAGAAAGCAAGAGAGAGAGCAAGAGAGACAGAAAGAGCAAGAGAGAAGAGAGAGGCCCAGCAGGAGGGAGTTTTTATAGCCAAAATCTAATGGGGTCTCTGGGTCTGCAAGCTGCCTTGTTGGCACAAGGGGGGTTAATTGTTCAGCCTTGAGTGGGGGCTTGGGTGTTTGGGCTTGAAGCAAACAGGTGATAAAGAACCAGACAGAGGATTTGAGTGGCCAGGTCATCCTGCAGCTAACTTTGTTTGGCAAGCCCTGCAGACAGCTTACTCAGCCTGTCCTGCACCTAACACAACCCATCCTGAGAAAGTGTCTACTAGAACTAGTAGGTATTTAAGTTTGCAGACAGGTGGCATGTTGGTAAAAATCTAGCTGCCAGTCGGCAGCTGGAGTGTGGCTCCGTGCTTGATGTATGGGGAAGGTTCCTGGTTTTAAAGGGTTTTGAGGATTTGTTCTTTTACAGATGGAGCAATTAGAGGTTAGCTGTTGCAGAAAGTAGACATCCTCGGGGCTAAGTGTGAGAAATGAGCTTGTAAAAGCTTTGAGGCTTTGGGAGTTAGTGTGAAAGATGGAGTGGAGATATGAGAGTGGAGATATCAGGTTGACACTGGGGATTTGGGTTGGGGTATAACGGGTGCTAGGGTACAATATGGGGCAAGGGCTGCTAGTCGGGCTTCCTGATCAGCCCTTGAATTGCCTTTTGTGACAGGTGAAGAGTCATCTTGGTGTGAGCGACAGTGTGTGATCCTGATTTTAGTGGGAAGGAATGAGGCTCTAAGGAGATCAGTGATGTGCTTAGCATTGGTGACTGCAGAGCCCCTAGTTGTAAGGAGTCCTCTCTCTTTCCATATGGCAGAATGGGAGAGGATTATGTGATAAACATATTTAGAGTCTGTGTATAAATTTAGGGAATGGTCAGCTACCAGGTGGAATGCCCTAGTAATGGCTGTTAATTCAGCTTGCTGGTTAGTGGTGTGCGAAGGTAGGGATTTTGCCTCTGTTGTAGAAAATTTTGTGCTGAGTGGGTTAGTCAGGGAGATAACAGAGTATCCTGCATAATGATGACCATCTAGTGTGAGGGCACTGCCGTCAGTAAACCAAGTGTAAGTGGCATCAAGCAAAGACCCTTCATGGATATGAGTGGGGCAGGGCATGGGAGGGAGGTGTTTCAGTTTTGAGAAGAAGAGTCGCTGGATTTAAAGCTGAGCAAGCCCTAAAAGAAATAGAGGGATCGTGGAGGAATGAGACCAGAAGGGAAAGGATGTGGCAGGGAGGAAGGGTCTTTAAGCTTTTGTAAGTGAGAAGATCCTCCAGAGTGTGAGGGGAAATGATAATAGTTTGTGCTCCGAAAGTCAGTTTCTTTGTCTCCTGTAGTAAAACCTGTGCTGCAGCTAGAGCATGCAGGCATGGGGCCCACCCCCTAATAGTTGGATCTAGTTGTTTGGAAAGGTAAGCAACAGGAGCAAAAGATGGGCCCTTCATTTTGTTTGGCATGCCCTGCAGACAATTTATTCAGCCTGTCCTGCACCTAACAGTTATCTGGTCAGGGGGAGCCAGGATTTATGAGGCACCACTAAGATTTTTAGAGAGGGTTGTTATCTGGTCAGGGAAAGCCAAGCATAGGTGAATTCAAGGCACGGGCAGGAATTTCAAACAAGTTTAGAAATCTAGTAATTTACAGTAAAACAGAAATGAACTTTTCATGACTTTGTGATGAGATGGCTCCCAATCCTAAAGTGGAATTAGTCTGAGTTCATCACCACACCCAGCAAGCACCTCAGAAACTTCGCAAGGGCAAAAGTTGCAAACACCTGGGCACTCCTCACCAGGGCACAAGGAGAGAGGCCCAAGCAGCTCAGCCCAGGATGGAGAGCAATGACTTCGGACAGCACAGAGGCCAGCAAAGGGCAGGTCCAAATCCCAGCCCAAAGTGGCTGGTTGGATTTCAGTTGAAGAGGAGGATGACCTTGATGACAGTGACCAGGGCAGGACAGCCAAAGAACTTTCAGACTAACCCTCTGGGAACTGCTGGCCAGGGAAGCTCTCCCAGATCCCTCTCTCAAAGTGACCTAAGCATGACTGTTATAACTCAGCTAACGTGATCTTTAAAAGCTCATTTTTTTTTTTTTTTACAACAAATACTGAATTAACTCTTAGGATCAACAAATGACATGGACATACAGAGTAACTTTTGGGGAGGGCATCAACATTAGCAGTTTGTTGTGTGTTTTTCTAAGGCCCTTTCCCATGACTTTACATGCACATATGTGCATTTATAAGTATATGGGGGATTTTTTTGCAGAAATGAAGCTATATTTTATATATATATTATTTTGCTTTATTCACTTAACAATATGTCTTGGAGAGCTTTCTAGGTTAGTATCTGTTTTTTAAAAATTACTGCTATCTAAAAATTCTTTTATATGTATAGTTCATAATTTATTTAAACAATCTCCAATTCTTGCACATTTTGTTAGATTCCAATAGTTTTTTTTCCTATCATAAACCATGCTGCAATGACCATATTTGTATATGGTTCTTGTTTATGTACATCAGTATTTCCCCAGAATAGATGTGTGTACTATAGAATTAGAAGATATTGCCAAACTGTTCTCCAAAAGGTCTATACACTACTAACTTACACCTTCACCCCCAGGGAAGGAGAATGATTTCTCATACTCTGATCCAATACATTTGTTACTTTGTTTTGTTCAGGGCTGGTGGGCTCAGAGGAGCTTAGGGTGGGATAAAAGATATGGTGCCACAGACCTGACCTGGGAGGTAATAGCAGGACAAGTGACACAGCAGTCGTCTATGACATGGGCCAGTGACCTAAAAGACTGATATGCACCTCATCAGACACTAACCAAGGAACATCAGCAGGGAAGACCAGAGAAGGAAGAAGGATGGGAGATGGAAGATTCTCAGAGAAAAACATCAGGAAGCAACTGTGTTCATTTTGTTGGACAGATGAAATTTTCTGCCACCAAAATAAATGGTGACTGGGGAGTTGTGTTCAACCGGGGAAAAAAATGAAGTTACAGTTTTGCACATCAAAGTCAGTGTCTATGAAATGCATAAGCCCCTCAAGAAACAGGCAGTTTTATGGAGCTTTCTTAGGATGTTTCTAGCAAGTCCTTGTTTTGAGAATTGAATAAAGAAAACAAAAGGTAACATTTTTTATATCTCAAATTAGATTTGTCCCAGAGAAGGACAGACAAGAATTTTGTAAATCCAAGCTTATGGGAGGAAAGGTTTCATGCTGTTATGGTTTAGATATTAGGTGTCTCTCAAAAGCTCATGTGTGAGACAATGCAAGGTTTACAGGAGAAATAATTGGGTTACAAGAGCCTTAACCCAAAGAGTGAGTTAATCCCCTGATGGGATTCACAGGGTGGAAAATGAAGGCAGGTAGGATGTGCTGGAGGAGGTGGGTCACTGGGAGCGGCATCAGAGGTGGATAGTTTATTTCTGGCAAGTGGAATCTCTCTCTGCTTGCTGATCATTATGTGAGGGGCTTCTCTCCACCTCACTCTTCTGCCATGATGTTCAGCCTGACCTCAAGCCCCAAGGAACGGAACTGGCTGTCCATAGACTGAGACCTCTGAAACCGTGAGCCCCCAAATAAACTTTTCCTCCTCTAAAATTGTTCTTGTCAGGTCTTTTAGTCACAGCAGCAAAAAAACGCTAACTAAAACAAATGTACGTCAACATGAACTCTAAAAACCAATCAAAGGCCCTATTGTTCCAGTTCCTGACACTTTTTAAAGGCCATTGAACCTCTAAATGAGTTCATGAAAGAGCCAAAGCCATCAGTCAGTTGTTGCTTCTGGGAAGTAAAACTGGATAATTTGAGTGATGAGACCAGGAGGGAGGCTTAGTTTTGTTTGTTGAATACCTTTTTTATGCCTTTTGCATTTTATATTATGTCCACTGTTCAAAAATTCTTAATTTTAAGACCATGGTGTAGATGACATCAAATGACTTGGTGAGTGTTTAGTCTGTTGGGAATTCCAACAGTTCCTCAACCAGTGAATCTGCAGACCTCAGAATCACAGGTGCCACAGCCTCCTCCACTGACAGCCTAAAAAATTCAAGGATTTGTTCTTTTCAACAAATAAGGGGGAAGAAGAGGACAAGGTCTTCCAGCCTCCCAAATCAAGGAGATACAGAAAGGCAGGAGGGGAGGGGGAGGGGCTTAACTGTTCCAAGGTCAACACTTAGGAAGGCTGTAGAAAAGAAGAGCTAGTTTAAATCTAATTGACCTGAAGAGATCACAACTGAGAAGGATAAGATAAAGCCAGTGTCTCCACACTACAGATCCACCTCTTGACCTCTCAGAACCTTATTTTTCGCCTCTTTAAAATGGGAATCGTATTGACTCAAGTTTTTCCAAGGGTCAAAGAAGTCTATACACTAAAACTCATGTGTAGTATGGTGCCTGTGACATTAAAGCGTTTGTTTAATGCTTACCCCAATTCTTCCAGCCCCATATAGAAGGAAGAAAGACCCATGAAGGAGATGAACTAGGAGTCACTATAAGTAACCAGGCCCTTTTTGAGAAGCACAGGGGGCACATGCATCCTGAGATTCAGAAGGAGTTAATGTAACCCAAGGGAAGGATTTTCCTGTCCTTTTCCCAGTTGGGAGGAATTTCATAGAAAGAAAGGGTCCCCCAGATGATCCCATTACTATTAAATATATGTTCTCTGAGGGAGAAAAAAAAAAAGATTTTCTCTTTTCTTCTGAATTTATATGTTTTACACACGTATCATATATCTAAAAAATGAAAGTATTTAAACAGGACAAAAATGTAGTCACAATATTCTCTCTCCATTTCTACACATTTTGCTATTTTCCCCAGGAGGAGTTTGGAAAGGAGAACAGGTGGGGACAAGTAGAAGAGGGTGAAGGTAAGTCCTTCAGGTCCGTGGAGGGCTGGTGTGAATGCAGCTCAGGACTGTGTGACAAGGTTGCTGGTCTCGATCACCAGGAAGAACTGTGGGGTTTTTTGTTTTGTTTTGTTTTGTTTTGAAACCATCTTCACTTAAACTTCCTTTCTTAGTCCCTGCTCAGCTCCTGGCCCTCCAGAGAAAAATGCCCATGTCAATGGGAACATTATAGAAGGTTCTGGAGCTGGGGTGGGATAAGGAGAGAAGCATAGAAAGTTTATATGCATAAGGAAACAGGCTTCCTCCCATCTAGAGAGTGAAACGTGAAAGGAAGGCACTGCAAGAGAATAGAGACCCAGGCCTGGTGTCTAGAGCTTGCTCCATAAACTCCCTTTGTTACTGAAGTCCTAGGGCAAAGGTCCCTGCTCCAGGGATTCCATCAGGCCAGGCTTGGCCACCCATCTCAATATGCCAATCAAAGAGATGAGCAGTGGTGAAGGGTAAGAAAGGAGCTGTAATCAGTGTGTCCATTCTGGGAAGAACAAAGATCTGTCTTTAAATGTCTGACAGAAGCTGTAAGATGGTATATATAGAAAAGGAGAACAAAGTTAAGGGTTGGGGACTTGAATGGCTGTGGGGTTTGCATAGCTAGCAGAGAAGGTCATCTTGACCTTGCCAGGGTGCAGCCTCGATTCTGTCAGGGGGAGATTGGTTGTTCCTGCTTGGGAGGGGCAGTCTCATCAGGGGTTGGTCTGTTCTGTCAGGCTGGTCATTGCTTGGTGGTAGATTTGGTCCCTTATAAAGATGCTTATCAATGAGGTCTGTTGTTCCTGGAACCCAAGGGAGCTGCAGAAGAAAGTGGCTCAGAAAAGAAGAGGCGAATGGAGTCAGAGAGGAACACAATGGAGTTGGTTTGGTCGGTGACTTTGGACCCTCCTTCACCTTCGCTTGTTTTGCCTCATTTCTTCTGGCTCTGTCCCCCATCCAGAAACCAGGAGAAACTGCAGCTGAAAAATCAAGTAAGCAGATACCAACTCTCTGACCGTAGGGTAAGAAAAGGAAGTAGTGTGGCAAGAGGAGAAAGGGAAAAACACGGTTTCACATTGTGCAACCCACAAAGTCCCACATTGCCCCACGGCCAGAGTTCCACACTGTCGTTTGCAACTCCTGGGTGAAGCCTTTCCTCACGAGACCGTCCGGGCCTCCTGCAGCATTTCTCATGGTCTTGCTCCTATGGAGTTGACCTCCCTCCCGACTTGTCCAGGGGCAGGCAGATATGGGGAAAAGGACTTCACCTCAAGAGAGGAGAGCCAGATTCTGCTCCTACCCCAGCTCTCACTGATGATGAAACCACAGCAGGTCAAGGGACTCTTCCAGCTAGAAATCTAGGACCCCTGGAGGGCCATACCAGTCTCCAGAGGAAGCACACTTCTTGGGGGTCTTGTACCCTTGCTGAAGCCTCAGGCCTCACGCTCAGCTGCTGAAGCAGAGCCTCTGCTTGAGATGCCCGACTTTGTTATGGTCCATCACTCACTCGAGGTGTCTCCTTGGGGAAGTCTGACGTCCTTTCTAGAATCTTCCATTCCATTCTGCACTGACTCTTCAGTCAGTGATTGTTTTCGTTTTCTATGACTGCTGTAACGAATGGCCACAAGCCACCCATCTTAAAACAACGCACGTTTGGTGTCTTAAGTTTCTGGGGTTAGAAATCCAAAATCATTTTCACTGGGCTGTACTTCTCCTGGAGGCTCTCTGGGAGAAAACTTGTTTTGCTCTCTTCCTTTTCCAGCTTCTAGAGCTGCTGCCTCACATCTCTTGGTTCATAGACTCTTTCTCCATCTTCAAAGCCAGCAGATAACATTTTTGCTTCAGTTGTCACATTCCCAACCCCTCTTCTATTGTCATATGTCCTCCTGCATACCTGATAAGGACACATGGCAAGATTTAGGGTTTGGTCAGATAATCCAGGATAATTTCTTCATCTCAGGATCCTTAAGGAAAGAGCCTATCTGCAAAGTCCCTTTTGCCATGTAAGGTAGTGCCCACAGGTTCTGGGGATTGGGATATGGACACCTTGAGGGACATTGCTCAGCCAATTAGAGTGACATGTACCTTGTTTCAGGCCTGGGGATCGTCTATTCTCTCCCATTCCATCCCCTTGGAATAGAGTTGTGTATCTTTCTCCAAATCTTCTAGGCCACCCCAACTCTCCCTCTATTCACTTCCCTTGAGACGATTCTAGGATGGTTTCACATCCAATGGAACGTTCTGTGATGACAGATAATTCTATATTTGTGCTGTCCAACCCGATAGCTACCATTGCATGTGGCTATTGAGCACTTGAATGTGCTTTTGTGTGACAGAGAAACTGAATTTTAAAATTTATTTCATTTAATTAAATTGAATTGAAATTTAAATAGCCACTCTGGCCAGTAGCTAACATATCAGAGAGCTCAGATCTAGACAAATAAAAACAGAAGGTAACGCCAAGAGGGTCCTTTGCTGCTAGCCTCTCCTCACACCTGTTTCAGATCCGCTGTGCTCTGACCCTCCTTCTCCTGGTTCCTGCAGAATCTGAAGAGGTTTCCCCAGGGGCTCTTGAGTGATAGGGTGACAGAGGGCAGAATGGGACTGTGTCTACTAACTCAGAGAAGTAATCAGCCCTGCTTCTGCTTTTTCACAGAGCTAAGAACACTCAAATTATTCTCAAGGTAGTCTCTTCCTTATCTACCTTACTCAATGGTCACCCTTTTGGGGACCACAGAAATGTCTCACTAGGAAAGGTGCACAAGAAAGGGTACTAACTGAGAACTGACACTGGCTGGAGTCCTGCTGTGCTGACTGGCCTTTGGCAAGTTACTTCCTAGCCCTTGGCTCTTAGTTTTCATAAGCTGAGAGGGTTGGACCACATGGTCTAAAGGTTCCTCTCAGCTTTAACAGACTGTGTCCCACAGATCAGGGTTTATTGTGTACATAATTCCACTTCATATCCAGATTCTCTTTGACCCATATGGTATTAAGTTCTAATTAGGCATTACTAAATACCCATGACTTTAAGTCACTCCCACAGCACTTCAGAACCGAACCAGACACATATTCTTTTGTCTTCATGATGCCACTTCACATTGGCTTTGGATTCCAGAGTGTAGTTCCTTGAACTGATCTGATAATCCTCATGACAAGGACAGACACTGAGGCTCAAAGAGGGAGGGAGAGAATCTTCCACAGGTCAGGTCCCATGATGGGCACTTTGTACATTGTCTTACAACAGCCCAGGGAAATATTATTCCCCATTTCCCAGGCAGGAAAATGGAGATCCAGTAAGGCAAAATGATTTTCCCAATGTTTTGCTGAGAATAAGATGATGAAGTTGCTTTTCTGATTCCGAACGACTTCCTGTTCCCCTACAGTGTGCTGCTGCCCCTGTCCACAATTTCCCCGTGGGTTGTTAAACTCCCAACCCTGAACATCACAGCTGTCCTTTGGGGTCATCCTTCCATGGTGCTCCCAGAGCTGACCTCAACAAGTCACTCTCCCCACTCTGTGCCTCTCTTTATTCACTTGTAAAACAGAGGACAACAGAGCCTTAGACTTAGTAATTGTTAAAGACTTCATAATGGCTCAGACTGAATTATTTTTTGAAACTACAGTTTGTCCCAGCTAATAGAACCAGGCAATCCTCTTCACCACAAATCAAATCAAAACTCACAAAGCAACTGCTTATATGTTTTTTTAAAAAAATTTTTATTATGAAAATTCATGGAATCAACTGTATCATCCATGTATCCACAATAGCAGAGAAGTGATGGTGGACCGTCCCCATGGGGGACACGTTTCCTTAAATAATAGAAATAACTCCACATACAATAACAAAGCATCCAATACAGATTAAATTAAGAGAAGGGACAGGGGTTCCTGAGAGGAGTCAGGAGCATGGAGAATAAGGTGCGTCTTGCTGAGAGGTGCTGGGGCTCAGGGGACCTTCCCTGAAGACATCCTGCCCCTGAGACTGGAGCAGCTCAGTTCAGTTCCAGGTCATCCATGTACTCCTGGACCCAGGACTCACTGGGGTTGGCACAGACTTGCCTGCCCTTCTTGGTTTGGAATCTGTAGAACAAAGAGTGGACACATTAGAGTCCTGTGGGACCATTAAGGACATCTGATAATATCCCCCTTTGTCTGTGGTAGGAATCTTTCTCTGCTTGACCATGGCTCACATTAGGCATCTCTAGTGGAATGGATCTCTCTAGAATGACGCTGGAACCATATTTCTATAACTTCCACCCACTGGATTTATCTGTGGCCCCAAGGATTTCCCAGATTAGGAACCAGTGGATTTTGCAATCAATGTGGTTATATCTTTGCTTTTCCTAGCAAAAATGACTTTTCCATGTTTTTCTGGTCTTCTTCAAGGAATCTGCTTCTATCTCACGGTATTGATTTTTCCTGACTTTCTGGCCTCTGGATAGGTTTTTCCCCAGGAAGCACTTTCTTGTCCTTTGTCTGCCACCTAGTCACTTCCAGGACTCAAAAAGTGACCTCATAACCTGCTTACTCACTGCCCTTGACAGAGCATCAGCCCTGAGAACCTCTTCCTCCTGCTTGATCACCTCCTGCCCCAAATGGCTCCTTTTTGCCTCCCTTCACCCTTGCCTCCCAGAGCTGCCCAGGGATTGATACTCACACCACGGCAGGCTGGGAGCAGAGGCTGCTGGTCTCAAAGTAATCGATCACAAAGTTGCGTGGAAGCTTCCGCAGGGTGTAAGAGAAGCAGCAGGCAGTGGGAGGGTCTGAGCCCACTGGAAGGAAAGGTTCATGTGAGATCAAAGCTTGAAACTACCCAGGAGCCATACATTTTTTGATCTTACCTCTGGATCTGCATTGAACTTCCCTGGGGAGCTATCATAACCCCAATTATGGTCCAATATATTCATGCCCACCCACACAGAGTGGGACTCTTATTCTAAACAGAGAATCCTGAGCAAAGGTAACATAGAATTCTAGCGGATTGGGACTGGATTGAGTCTCAGAACGTGTCTTACTCCCTTTGTCTTACAGATGGGGAAACCAAGGCATAGAGAGGGACAGGCTTAAACCAGTAGTCAGAGACAGAGCCTGTTCAGGTGTCTGACTTCTGCTCCATCCTTTTCTGTGTTGGCTGTTAATTCCTAAGAAAACAGGAGCTTAAATATCCTTGGCTGTCTACTAGACTCTACCTTTAATAGCAGGCTACTTGGAAATTTTCCTAGTTCCCTTTCGACCCCTCCGCAGCTCCTACCTTGACCCTAGAAGTAACAGTGGACTTACTTGGTGCAGAGAGTGCTGGAGAGCAGAAGGCAGCCACAAGCACAAGGAGAGGGAGGGCAATCCCACAGAGCTTCATGGTGTTGGTGGAGGAGAGGTTTGCCTAGGGCTGAGACTGCAGAGCTCAGAAGCGTCAGAACCTGGCTGTGTCCTGTACTGATCTGAGTTGCAAACCCACTTTTATAGGGACTCTGAGGCCTGGAACAGAGGTGGAGGTACAGAAAAGCAAATGGAATTTCCAGGGTAGAGATGATGTCATGGCACCAGTAAGGAAACCGAACCTAGCCAAGAGTGAAGAGTTCCTCACAGCTTCTCTTCCCCAGGGCTATGTCATCACGGAATAAAAGAGTTGAAGGGGAGAAGAAGTGGGCTGTGCCCTAGAGGGAAATGGTACACCAGAGATAGAGACCGAGACTGGAGAGAGCTGAAACCAGAGAGGAAGGATGACACATTGACACTTGATAGAAAGGGTTCAAGGACAAAAAAAACAAAAAACAAAAAAACCCAACGCTGCTCTGGGTGGTTTGCCCCTGCAGAAGCTGTTCACATCAGTCTTTCCAGGTTGGCAGTGGTCTGCAGAACAGACATAGGGTGTGAGCACAGAGAGAAACCATTGTCTCCCCCACCCCACCATGGGTTCTTCCACACATATCTGATCAGAACTTCATTCAGCAAAGGGGTCAGTTAGCCAGTCGTAGAACAAGGAGGGAATGAAAGAGAAACCAAGATTTCAGGGTATTTTCTTGGACCAATAAGAGAAAGAAAGCAGTAAGAATTAAGTTTGAAAGACCCAGGTAAAGACTGTGCCAGTGTATGAATAGGATTGGCGACCTAACAATGTTTACCTGTGTGACAGACAGACTATGTAACCTAGGCATTCCCAGTCTATAGGGAATGCCTCGTGTCCCTGTCAACCCCGGCTGACTTCACAATGCTGGGGACCTCTACAGAAGAAGCTTACCAAGGGCAGGGATGCAGAGATGCACAGAACATGGCAAATGATGGGAATTTGGATGAGTGGACAGAGATCTCACTCACCCTTAGCTCAACTATTCTGACCTGCCTGCTCACCCCTAGCACACCATTGCCCTCTGCTCTGCTCTGAGAAAGTCAAAAGACAGAGCCCAGCCTGCTGGATGCTTTTGATTATGGGACAGGAGCAGCATCCGGGGGCACTTCAGGGTCATTTGATAAAGTACAAGGTCGTTTACTTTATCATTCTCTTCACCCTCTTCCCTCCAAAATTGCACTTAACTCTTTCCCTCTGTGCTTTGTGTGCTTGCCCTTTTATTTTTGGGATGGAGCTTGCCTCAAGTGTCAGAACATTTGGTTTTCAAAATGAAGTCTGCAAGACAAGTCTGTGACTGCCGCACTCCAACCACTGAACCCAACAGCCTCATTCTTTCTAAAGTGAAAGTGGACCTTCCTACCTGCCACAGTCTGCCCTTTGGCTGTTAAGGGCACAGGTAGTGACTTCTGGGGACATTACATTCTGGACATGTTACATTCCTGAGGGAAGCATCAAGCCTCACTGGGCTTTGGTGGGTCTGAGAATATTTTCAATCTTCCTTATGAAACATCTTTCTTTAATAAATGCTTTTATGCTTGTTTATAGCCTCTTTCCAAGCAGGTCACAGGGAATACTTGAGCAAAAGAAGAAAATAATTCTGTAAAGTGTTTACAGAATTATATTTCTGGCTATGTGACAGTCTGGGTCAGATGTTGGGGGTTCATGATGGTGGGTTCAAGAAAGTCTCCAAAAAAGGTAAGGCTTTAATTTTTTTAAAAAAAATATTTTTATTTTAGTTTATTTTTCTTTTATAGTAAATATACATGGCCTCTATATAAAAATTAGAAAATATAGGAAAGTATAAATAAAAATTTAAATTATGCTATCATTCTTTACCCTTTTACATTTTACTATTAGTATGTAATATTCCTTCTTGAATTAACATATTATTGTTACTTAATATTCTTCCATGTTATTAAAAACCCAAACATGAATCAAAGATAGCATTAATGAATGTGTGAAAATTCCATTGAATGGATGTGCCAACATTTACATTTAACTATTCTACTGTTTAGTTTGGTCCATTCAAATTGTTCAAGACTTTTCTCTAAGTTGAGCTGAGACTTGAATAAATGTGTACAATTTTCATATGTTGATTTAAAAATTTTCTTTAAAATTTTTGAAAATTAAAAAATATTTCAATGATAACGATAAAAGCAGCTAGCATTTATCACAGCACTTACTATGAGCTTGTTATTTTTTTAAATATATATATTTATTTTTTAGTTGTAGTTGGACACAATGCCTTTATTTATTTATTTTTATGTGGTGCTGAGAATTGAACCCAAGGCCTCGAACGTACTAGGTGAGTGCTCTACCACTGAGCCACGACCCCAGCCCCTGAGCTGGTAAAATTCTAAGCACCAACATTAATGTATTTAACCCTCACCGTGAACCTCTACGGTAAGTATTTTATCCCCTTTTACACGTGGGATGCTGAAACATAGAGAAGAAAGTAACCAAATAAAGAGCACATAGCTGACAGACAGATTTGGAAATAAAACCAAGCAAATGTGGCTCTAGAGACTAAATAAATCAGAAAGGGAAATGTGCTTTATTATAAATTTAAAAGCCAACCAGCCCAAGTTCTGTGATTATGATGTAGAATGTCTTTCGGTTTTGCATTTCATAAACAAATGTTTTATTTTTGAGCAATAGAATCCAGGGACTTCCCTTTTTTTCCTTTAGAAAATTTGGGGAATTAAATAGTAATTTTTTCATATTTATTCTAAATTTTAACCCCTGTGGCTGCCACAGGATGTGCCCATGCATAGCTAGCTGACTCTGCCTGTGGTTTGCACCAAGGGGAAACTGCTTTGTCAAGTTGACACCTCATTCATTAACAGTGGGGGAAGAGACACTTTTAAGGAAACACAGGTAGCTCAGAGGGACTGGAGTCTTGGTCATCAGGAAGTCTGAAGGAGGCAAGCTGTGAGCCAAAGAAGGCGGTGGGTGTCAGGAGTCAGGTCACAGAGAAGCTTCCAGTTCATGCTGGACACAAGGCAAAGTATTTGAAAAATGTTAACAGAAGGAGACAGAGACTGGTTTGCACTTTGGCAAAAATCACATTGGATGCTGTGGGATAGAGTAAACAAAGAGGAGAAAGTGGAAAGAAAAACCAGTTGCTAGGACAGGAACATGGTCATAGTGAGAAACGGAGGGCCTAACCTCAGACTGCAGCAGTGTGGGGATGGTGACAGGTGGATGCACCTAATTTCAAATACAGACTAGAGCTGGAGATTGAGCAGATGTAGGAGATGTAGGGAGTACGGGTGGGGAGGTCAAGGGCAACTCCCAGTTTTCTGGCTTGGAAACTCAATAGGAAAGGATGCTTTCTACTGGGTAGAAAACACAGGAGACAAGGGAAAGAACAAAATCCAATACCAAGATATGCGCCCTGAGGTACTGCTCATACACACAGTGGAGAAAATGACAAGGACTCAAGACAGGAAATAAAGGACTGACTCCACAAAGAAGGGCTTCATGATAGGATGTTGACTGTTGGCCACTTTCTGTCACCACCACCTAAGCAATCTTGGGTCTTCCCCCAAAGAGCCAGACCTGACACCGTGGCCTTTCTCAGCCTTCCCTTCCCATTAAGTGTTTCAACTCTGTAATGACAGGACTGGACATATATCGTTAGTTGATAGTCAAATCTGTGATTTATTCTTTTACCAAATATTTATCAAGCTGAACTGTGTTCTGGGCATTATGGTTATGCTTGGAGATACATTGGTAATAATTCAGTCAGTGAAATATCAAACTGGTCATTTCCATCTGTGTAACTGCGGGCAAATCATTTTAATCCTGGGAACATCAATTTGTCACCAAGGAATTTTCTAAGACTCTTCCAATTCAGCCATAACTCAGAGCTTCCTTTCTTTACTCATTCAACATGTGTATTAAGCACATACTCTGCGCACAAGAGTGTTATGTTCCAATCCAAGTCCAAATACATGGCAAAGGGCTACTTCCTGGCTTGGGGACTGACATGGAAAATCTTACCAATATATAAACACTTGGAATCATATATTCAACCATCACTTTTATCGAAAACAAGACTGTGAGGAATGGAAACTAGATAGAGATTCTTCCTGTAACCATTATGTGCTAGGATTTGTTTAGCTAGGAACAATCAATAAGACATGGTCTGAATTCGGTTGAAAATCATCTAAATTTTTGAAATAGAGCTTACATAGATGACTAATCATACACTGGTGAGTGCTGTAATCCTGGAAGTAGATAATGCCCATTATCAGAAACATGGTTGATTCAGCAGTTTCCACTTCCTCTTCTCACCCTCCCCAGCTCATAGATGCCAAACTCTCAGAAACTTAATCATGAGTATGAATGTGATTCCGCCCTGGACCGATGGCCGGCAGGGAGGATGGGCTGAGTCGAGCGCATCCTCTGTGATATTGTTCCTAGTGAAAAAAGGGACAGTGACTCCCTTTTTGGAATTCATAGCAATTTGGGGAAATACTGGGATTGCCACCTCCATTGTGAAACCTCCATTGCCCTTGATCTTCGCTTCACCTCCCTCGCTACCAGCATTAGCATCACAGGAAAGCAGGGTAGAAACAGAGCCCAGAGCCCATGTGTTTTTAAAAATGTGACTCTAAAGACACTGAGGAAAGACAGAATTCCTGAGCTGTGGTCTTTCTCTTCTGTTTTCTGGCTCTGACAGAGCAAGTCTGATTCCTGTGGGGAAGAATTCAGGACCCTTTGGACTGGTTGGGCTCCAGTTGAGCTTCGTTATACATTCCCTGCACATCTCGCCGCCCCATCAAACTCTGCCCTTAGAGCTCAGGAGCCCTCAATGTCACACCTGTGACTTTGTATCATTGGAACCTCCACCTCCCATCCCATCTGTGCATGTTCAAGTCCTGAAGAGTTTTCAAGATCCAACCAAAACTCCACCCCTTTCATGAAAACTTCACCTGTCTTCCCCTGGAGGTTCATTTCTCCCTCCTCATAACTTTTATTTCCCTTCTAAGAGTCCTGGCACTTTCTTTTTTCTTCTTCTCCCCGCCACCCTTTGGTACCAGGGATTGAACCCAGGGGTGCTTTGCCACTGAGCCACATCCCTTGCCCTTTTTTATATTTTAATTTTGAGGCAGGGTCTCATTAAGTTGCTTAGTGCTAAGTTGCTGAGGCTGGCCTTGAATTTGTGATCCTCCTGCTTCAGCCTCCCCAGCCGCTGAGATTACAGGTGTGTACCACTATACCCAGTCTAGCACTTTTTGCTAGTGCTGTGAGTACCTCTCATGTTATCTACCTGCTCCTACCAGACTGGGAGCATCTAAGGATAAAGGCTATTAAAAAGAACTCAACCCATTTCTCATAAAAGATGATGTGTGCTTTTGAATTATAAAAGAATAAAGAATAGAAAAGAAAGAACATAGGTTTGGCTGAGAGGGAAGACTCTTTTTTACATCACTCTTTTTTTGCATTGAGAGGAATATAAAAAGAAAACTGCTTCAAGTTTGGTGATGTTTATCACAGTTTGGTGAGTACCACACAGGATGCTGCAAACTGTTCAGAGAAATGAGAAACCAAGACTGTGTTTTAGCAAAGGTCCTTGGACAGAAATGTTCAATTTAACATAAATTTTGATAAATATACTGACATTTTCAACCAGAGATTTAAACATTTTTAAAGCAAAATTTGGGGCTAACAAGCAGGTAAACCAGTCTTGCTGAAGAAAATGAGAAAAATCTGAACAAAGAAAAACAAAAGCCAAGAAAATTAAACGCCATAGGCCCATCACACAAACATGAGCATTATTAATTCTTTAGGACTTTTAATTCCAAGATTTTTAAAAAATTTTCCTATACTTGGGGTAGGCACAAAATTACAGATACATTTCCATATATTCATGCAATTCTTCTTGAACAATTGTACAATTTTTTTATCTTGCTCTTTTACACTGATGTTATATTTATGCCCCTCCTCTCAGTTTTAGGGCTTAATAATAAATAATTCAGTAAACATGCCATAACTTACTTAATCATTTCCTCATAGAGGAAAATTACAAATGATGCCGTTTTTTTGTTTGTTTGTTTGAATTTTGACAATACTTCCATATCTGGCTTGTTTCTGTAGAACTCTTTCCTAGAAACACTTTTTCTTGGTTAGTGGGCATAAATATTTTTAGGCTTCTGACATATTGACACCCACACCTAAAGGAACTTCATAATTCACAACTAGAGTTTGTGACAGAGTCTCCTAGTCATTCTATGACGGTTCGATAAATGGACAAATGAAGCGTGACATCACACTTTCCATTCCTGTAGCTGGGGATTCCTTAATTCAGTACCAGGATTTGGAGGGTGGGGTGTTGCTGCCATCCACATGACAACCCCATGTAGTTACAGAGACTAAGAAAGAGTTTCAGTTCTGTAGAAAGGAACGGCACTGGAGAGGTCATCCATAAATAAGTTCTTATGAGAAGGGACCAGCTAACAGCAGTTCTGGGCAGACACACACCCATCTCCTCCCTTTCACAGGGAAACCATCTCCCCAAAAACAACCAGAGCAGGTCATGGGTCTATAGCTGAGACCTACAGCTCAGAGATGCTATTCTTAGATATCCTGAGTTCCTGTGGTCACCAAGGACCCCAAGTTGTGTAACATCATGACAACATTGCTATGCTTAAAAATTTCCCCATGCACCCCCAGATTCCACTTCCCCACCTGCCACGGCTGCCTATAAAGAGAAGGCTTATAAAGAGATGGCTTCAGATGCCAGAAGGACACAGGCAGCAGGGAGGACCCAGGCCCTTCTTGGATCTGCTCATACTTGAGACCACACTCCATCATCCACTGAACGTCATGCAGGTCTCCACGGCTGCTCTCGCTGTCCTCCTCTGCACCATGGCTCCCTGCGACCAGATCTTCTCTGCACCATGTGAGTCCACCCTATTGTGGTGGGTGTCCCCACACTCTGGCCCTGGGGAGACCACATCAATCTTTTCTTGTGGTCTCCAGAACCCAGGAGAAAAGAGAAAACTTCTTAAAGGGCTGCAAAGCACCTTGAGCTTTCTCTTAAGGACTTTTCACCTTTACAAGGGAGCTTAGCTCTCCTAGTCCCCAGCCCTGAGAGTCAGCGTTGGGGCAGGGGTTCCTTCTTTCTATAGATGAGGGGGGTGGAAAATGGAGCCCTAAACCACTGAGTTTGCAAGAGGCAGAATGCAGACCTGGTTACTTCCTTCCCAGTGATGTGGTTGCTTTACCAGCTCACTCCAGGCCTCCCCAGGAGCTCTGCCCACTGGATCTTAAGGTAGATGTCCAGACCTCTCTTTTTGCTGGGGTATGACATCTTGAACCAAACAAAATTCCCTGAAGGAAGAGAGAATAGTCTGCTTGGTTTTCTGAATCACACAGACAAAGAAGAGTCAGAAAGCAAGGAGAACAGAGACAGTAGGAAGACAGAGACATGAGGTTTCTAGGCAGAAATGCCCAAATGCCTTCCCGAGGCCTGGTCTCTAGTCCCCACCCTGCGCAGGACCCTACGTCACTGACCTTCCTCAGCCTCTGAGGATGTGACAGCTGGTGGCCTTTCCTTCTGGATGATGACCTGGACTCATTCTGTCCCTTTCTCCACAGTGGGTGCAGACACCCCGACGGCCTGCTGCTTCTCCTACGTGGCCCGGCAGATTCAACGCAAATTCATAGCGGACTATTTTGAGACCAGCAGCCAGTGCTCCCAGCCAGGTGTCATGTAAGTGCCACTTCCCCTGCCCACCCTTGAGGACAGCCCCACACGGGCAGAGACAGGCCAGGAGAGCAACCCTGGACAGGCCACGTATATAGGATTCAGCTGTTAAATGTGACCTGACTTGGTCGGGAAGGTGGGACCCCCAACTCAGAGAGGAGGGACAAGAAGAAGGAGGTGGCAGGGTACCCTGAGACACTCTTGAGTTGGTGAGAGAGCCTCTCTGAGCTGCCCAGGGCAGGGAGTGGGATGGAGAGACCACCATGGGCCCAGATCCCCTGTAGGATTCCTCAGTGTTTGATCCTCTGCTTCTCCCCACAGCTTCCTAACCAAGAGAGGCCGGCAGGTGTGTGCTGACCCCAGTGAGAACTGGGTCCAGGAATACATCACTGACCTGGAGCTGAATGCCTGAGTGGCCTGGAGGCAGCAAGGAACCCAGTGACCTCCGTGGGCCCTGTGGGGAGCAGGGGCCTGAGTCTTGGAAGCATCCCTGTGACTCCATAGCTACCTCTCCTGTGGCTGGTTGTTGCTGAACAGCCTCACTCTGAACTTAGATTTTATTTATTTATATTATTTAATTTTTATAATTTAATTTATTTTCATTTCATTTTGTAACTGTTCCAAAATATCCCAGGACAAATTCTTTGCCACTCATCCCCTCCCACTTTGCTCACACTGGTGACAGTCAAGTGGCTGTCATCAGCTTATTCTAGGCAGACATGGTATCAAAGCCACCAAACTGACAGATATGGAGTGGGTCCTTTTGCACTGACCGACACATAGCAGCTCCTTGGGCTCTCTGCTGTGTCCAGCCTGGTGAAATAATAAAGATGCATTTTTTATAACAAAACTTGCATGGAGTTTGTTTTTGTTTTTCCAGAAAATCAGAATCACTGGTTAAGAGGAATAAAGGCAAATAATAGGAAGGTGTGACATGGAGGGACTTGGGGGAGAAGAACAGGGCTACTATAGTTACTCCACTCTACACCGGAGGTGCAGTTCTAGAATATTTCAAGCTACAAACATTTTACAATTCTTAATGTACCTGCTCTAGGGAAATTCCCTTCTTGAATGGATACCATAAGCAAAATTAACCAAAATGGTTTTTAGCACCAAAGTGAAAGTACAAATAACCAGTATGGGAGCAGACTTCATGGACCAGCTATGCCTTTTATTTAGTAGAAGAGTCAGGCATCAGAGGACTCACTCCCTGGATGGAAAATGGCCCTGATCACAGGGGAGGTACAGGTTTATATAGGTTACACACTGGGAGATGAGTTAACCATTGAAGACTTTATCAGAACATATCAGTTTGGACATTCAGAAAACAGGTTCGAGAATTTAAAATTTGTATCTACTAGGCAAGGATGGAGGGTTCAGAGTTCAGCATTCAGCACTTACCTCTTTCCCTCCAGGATCTATTGTACTGTCACTGGGAAAAGATCCATTTGGGAAGGATCAATGTTTTGGATTCTTCCCAGAGACTTTCATTCTAGGCTTGGGGGAGATCTCCTTCCCAGGGATTGTCTTGTCACTGAGAAAGGATGTATTGGGAAAGGATCAATGTCATCAATGTGATGGCTTCCTCCTCCCTCCCTCCTGTCAGGACACCCTGTTTTGAGGGTTGTCATTTCCATATCCTTCAGATACCATTAGGCAGAGTATTCTGTAGTGATTGCTTATGATAAATAAAGCTTTGTTAATAATAAATTGCTAATGTTTTTCAGGCTTACTCAAATCTATGTGCTTTTTATATATATCATTCACTGAATCCTACTAATGCAATAATATAGCTTACCTAGTACTATTAACATCCCATTTGACAGAAAAGTAAATCTCGGCTTGAAAAGGGTAAGCAACTTGTCCAAGATCACACTGCATGTAGATGGCACAGCTGAGTTCCCAAACTAGACCTTCATTTAACTACATACTATGTGCTATTAAACCTGGCCAAGTGATTTCCCCAGGTGTGATATTCCTATACTCAAATCCCAAGAAACAGTTCAGAAGCCACTCCTGCCAGAATGCTCTGGAGGAACCTGAGAACTGATGTTTTTATCAAGTTTACCAGGAGTGCTGCATGCAGGTTAGTGGCTAAGAACACTGACTTAGGTAACAGGATTCAGCACTCCTTCCCAAATGTGGTGTATACCTGTATAGGGTTATAGGTATACCATACATTATTTCTCTAAAAACCATACTCCACAACATAAATGGCTAATGTTGGTGGGGGAGAGGTGGAAATCAGGCTCTATGTGGAGCAAAACTATGTTTATATGTTTGCTATGAAAGGTAAGTTATTTAACAGGTGGATTACTTGGGTTGCAGTTATAAGTACAAGAAATATACACTGAGCTAGGATCCTTTCTTCAGGAGAAGGGGACATTCAAAAGATATGTAGAAATCAAACCTGTATTAATTTTTATGAGCCACAATTATTTCATATTCCAAATAATCTGATTTTTGTATTTAAAATTGTTTAGAATCCAGGAATGGTGCCACTCACCTGTAATTGCAGAATCTTAGGAAGCTGAGGTAGGACAATCGCAAGCTCAAAGCCAGACTCAGCAATGGCAAGGCACTAAGCAACTCAGTGAGACCCTGTCTCTAAATAGGGCTGGCGATGTGGCTCGGTAACACAGTGCCCCTGAGTTCAATCCCTGGTATAAAAAAAAATGTTTAGAATTGTAGTAATCAAACACTTTGAGGTTTATTTAAACACTATACTTAGCAAATACTAAACCACACATACTAAGGTTGGGGATGCAGCTTTGTGATAGAGCTCTTGCCTAGCATGACTGAGGCCTTGGAGTCAATCCCCAGTACTACAAAGAAACAAACCAACAAACAAAAAAACAACCAAAAACTGCTGTTTGATCTGATTCCATTTTCAGGAATCTACTTTATAGAAAAACTGCCAAAGAATAGGAATATATAGACACAAGGATTCTTTTTTATAGTATGGCTAGTTTAAAAAAAAAAAAGGAAAACATCAGTAGAGGATTAAAGAAAAAGAAAATTAAGATCCCATCACATGGAATATTCTGCTGTGAATTCTGCACACATCTCTGCCTATGCAGTGTGTCCATCATATTCAGTGTAAAAGATGTACCTACTTATATCTACTGCATGCATATACACTCTACGTATATGATACAGAACTATACATGTTATTTTGTTTTTAATCCTAAAAATTCTTATATACATATATATTTATATAGGTAAATATTCAAAAAGATGAACATCAAAGAGTTAACTGTAGTTGCTAGAGGAAAATTACAAATGATGCTGCGTCTTTTTGTTTGATGACACCTCCATATCTGGCTTGTTTCTGTAGAACTCTTTCCTAGAAACACTTTTCCTAGGTTAGTGGGTATAAATATTTTTAGGCTTCTGACATATTGACACCCACACCTAAAGGAACTTCATAATTCACAAATACAGTTTGTGACAGAGTCTCCTAGTCATCCTATGACTGTTTGATAAATGGACAAATGAAACGTGACATCACACTTTCCATTCCTTTAGCCGGGGATTCCTTAATTCAGTACCAGGATTTGAGGGGTGGGGTGTTGCTGCCATCCACCTGTCAACCCCATGTGGTTACAGAGACTGAAAAAGCACTGAGTTTCAGTTCTGTAGAAAGGAATGGCACTGGAGAGGTCATCCATAAATAAGTTCTTATGAGAAGGGACCAGCTAATAGCAGCTTTGAGCAGAAACAAACTCGTCTCCTCTCTCTCACAGGGAAACCATTTCACCCCCCAAAAAACTAGAGCAAGTCATGAGTCTAGAGCTGAGACCTACAGCTCAGAGATGCTATTCTTAGATATCCTGAGTTCCTGTGGTCACCAAGGACCCCAAGTTGTGTAACATCGTGACAACATTGCTATGCTTAAAATTTTCCCCATGCACCCCTAGATTCCACTTCCCCACCCGCCAGGGCTGCCTATAAAGAGAAGGGCAGATGGCTTCAGATGCCAGAAGGACACAGGCAGCAGGAGGACCCAGGCCCTTCTTGGATCTGCTCATACTTGAGACCACACTCCATCATCCACTGAACGTCATGCAGGTCTCCACGGCTGCTCTCGCTGTCCTCCTCTGCACCATGGCTCTCTGCGACCAGGTCTTCTCTGCACCATGTAAGTCCACCCTATTGTGGCGGGTGTCCCCACACTCTGGCCCTGGGGAGACCACATCAATCTCTTCTTGTGGTCTCCAGAACCCAGGGGAAAAGAGAAAACTTCTTAAAGGGCTACAAAGCACCTTGAGCTTTCTCTTAAGGACTTTTCACCTTTACAAGGGAGCTTAGCTCTCCTAGTCCCCAGTCCTGAGAGTCAGCGTTGGGGCAGGGAAAAATGGAGCCCTAAACCACTGAGTTTGCAAGAGGCAGAATCCAGACCTGGGTACTTCCTTCCCAGTGATGTGGTTGATTCCCCAGGTCACTCCAGGCCTCCCCAGGAGCTCTGCCCACTGGATCTAAAGATAGATGTCCAGACCTTTCTTTTTGCTTGGGTGCGACATCTTGAACCAAACAGAATTCCCTGAAGGAAGAGAGGAGAATAGTCTGCTTGGTTTTCTGAATCACACAGACAAAGAAGAGTCAGAAACCAAGGAGAACAGAGACATGAGGTTTCTTGGCAGAAATGCCCAAATGCCTTCCCGAGGCCTGGTCTCCAGTCCCCACCCTGCACAGAGCTCTTCCTCAGCCTCTGAGGATGTGACACTGGTGGCCGTTCCTAATGGATGATGACCTGGACTCATTCTGTCCCTTTCTCCACAGTGGGTGCGGACTCCCCGACGGCCTGCTGCTTCTCCTACGTGGCCCGGCAGATTCAACGCAAATTCATAGCGGACTATTTTGAAACCAGCAGCCAGTGCTCCCAGCCAGGTGTCATGTAAGTGCCACTTCCCCTGCCCACCCTTGAGGACAGCCCCACACAGGCAGAGACAGGCCAGGAGAGCAACCCTGGACAGGCCACGTATATAGGATTCAGCTCTTAAATGTGACCTGACTTGATCAGGAAGGTGGGACCCCCAACTCAGAGAGGAGGGACAGGAAGAAGGAGGTGGCAGGGTACCCTGAGACACTCTTGAGTTGGTGGGAGAGACTCTCTGGAGTAACATAGGCAGAGCCTCTCTGAGCTGCCCAGGGCACCGGGTGAGATGGAGGGACCACAGTGGGCCCCAGATCCCCTGTAGGTTTCCTCAGTGTGATCCTCTGCTTCTCCCCACAGCTTCCTAACCAAGAGAGGCCGGCAGGTGTGTGCTGACCCCAGTGAGAACTGGGTCCAGGAATATGTCACTGACCTGGAGCTGAATGCCTGAGTGGCCTGGAGGCAGCAAGGAACCCAGTGACCTCCGTGGGCCCTGCGGGAGCAGGGGCCGGAGTCTTGGAAGCATCCCTGTGACTCCATAGCCACCTCTCCTGTGGCCGGTTGTTGCAGAACAGCCTCACTCTGAACTTAGATTTTATTTATTTATATTATTTAATTTTTATAATTTATTTTTATTTTCGTTTTATTTTGTAACTGTTTGTTCCAAAAGATCCCAGGACAAATTCTTTGCCACTCATGCCCTCCCTCTTTGCTCACACTGTTTGGTGACAATCGAGTGGCTGTCATCAGCTTGTTCTAGGCAGATATGGTATCAAAGCCACCAAACTGACAGATATGGAGTGGGTCCTTTTGCACTGACCGACACATAGCGGCTCCTTGGGCTCTCTGCTGTGTCCAGCCTGGTGAAATAATAAAGATGCACTTTTTAAAAGAAAACTGGCATGGAGTTTGCTTTTGTTTTTCCAGAAAATCAGAATCACTGGTTAAGAGGAATAAAGGCAAATAATAGGAAGGTGTGACATGGAGGGACTTGGGGGAGAACAGAGTACTGCAGTTACTCCACGGGAGGGGCAGTTCTGGAATATTCCAAGCTACAAACATTTTATGATTCTTAATGTACCTGGTCTAGCAAAATTCCCTTCTTGAATGGGTACCATAAGCAAAAACAACCTAATGGTTTTAGTACCAAAGTGAAATTACAAATAACCGGAATGGGAGCTGACTTCATGGACCAACTATGCCTTTTAGTTAGTAGAAGAGTCAGGCATCAGAGGGCTCACACTCTGGATGGAAAATGGCCCTGATCATGGGGGAGGTATGGGTTTATTTATTTTTTTTATTTAATTAATTTTTGTAAATACACAACAGTGGAATGCATTGCAATTCTTATTACACATATAGAGTACAATTTTCATATCTTTGCATATAAAGTATGTTCTCGCCTATTCATGTCTTTATACATGTACTTTGGGTTTTTTTTTTACATTACAATTTTTATTACAAATATATACCACAATTTTTCATATCTCTGTATATAAATTATGTTGACACCCAATTCATGTCTTCATACCCCACTATGGGTCAGCCTCCTTAAATCAGAGAAAATATTCAGCATTTGTTTTTTGGGGGATTGGCTGACTTCACTTAGCATTATATTCTCCAAAGCCACCCATTTACCTGCAAATGCCATGATTTTATTCTCTTTTGATGCTGAGTAAAATTCCATTGTGTATATATGTAACATTTTTTAATCCATTCATCCACTGAAGGGCAATAGGTTGGCTTCACAGTTTAGCTATTGTGAATTGTGCTGCTCTAAACACTGATGTGGTTGTGTTTCTATAGTATGATGTTTTTAAGTCCTTTGGGTATAGTCCAAGGAGAGGAATACCTGGGTCAAATGGTGGTCCCATTCCCAGATTTCCAAAGAATCTTCATACTGCTTTCCATATTGGCTGCACCAATTTGCAGTCCCACCAGTGATGTATGAGTGTACCTTTTTCCCCACATCCTGGCCAACACTTATTGTTGTTTGTCTTCATAATAGCTGCCATTCTGACTGGAGTGAGGTGATATCTTAGAGTAGTTTTGATTTGCATTTCTCTGATTGCTAGAGATGACGAGTATTTTTTTCATTTATTTGTTGATTCATTGTATATCCTCTTCTGAGAAGTGTCTGTTCAGGTCCTTGGCCCATTTGTTGATTGGGTTATTTGGTTTTTCGGTGCTTAGCTTTTTGAGTTCTTTATATACCTTAGAGATTAATGCTCTCTCTCATGTGTGAGGGGTAAAGATTTGATCCCAAGAAGTACGCTCCCTGTTCACCTCACAGATTGTTTCTTTTGCTGAGAAGAAACTTTTTAGTTTGATTCCATCCCATTTATTGATTCTTGGTTTTAATTCTTGCCCTATAGGAGTCTTATTAAGGAAGTTGGGGCCTAATCCCACATGATGAAGATTAGGGCCTACTTTTTCGTCTAGTAGACCCTAATTTCTAGGTCCTTGATTCATTTTGAGTTAAGTTTTGTGCATGGTGACAGATAGGGGTTTAATTTCATTTTGTTGCATATGGATTTCCAGTTTTCCCAGCACCATTTGTTGAAGATGCTGTCTATTCTCCAGTGCATGTTTTTGGCACCTTTGTCTAATAATTGTGATTTTTGTGCGTTAGTTTCTTTGTCCTCTATTCTGTACCATTGGTCTACCAGTCTGTTTTGGTGCCAGTACCATGCTGTTTTTGTTACTATTGCTCTGTAGAACAGTTTAAGTTCTGGTATAGCGATGCCACCTGCTTCACTCTTCCTGCTGAGGATTGCTTTGGCTATTCTGGATCTCCTATTTTTCCAGATGAATTTCATGATTGCTTTTTCTATTTCTATGAGGAATGCCATGGGGATTTTGATCGGAGGTGCATTAAATCTGTATAATCCTTTTGGTAGTATGGTCATTTTGATAATATTAATTCTGCCTATCCAAGAACAAGGTAGATCTTTCCATCTTCTAAGGTCTTCTTTGATTTCTCTCTTTAGGGTTCTGTAGTTTTCATTGTATAGATCTTTCACTTCTTTGATTAAGGTGATACCCAAGTATCTTATTTCTTTTTTGAGCTTATTGTGAATGGGGTAGTTTTCTTCATTTCCTTCTCAGAGGCTTTGCCACTGATATACAGAAATGCCTTTGATTTATGGGTGTTGATTTTATGTCCTGCTACTTTGCCGAATTCATTTACTAGTTCTAGAAGTTTTCTGGTGGAGTTTTTTTGGTCTTCTAGTATAGAATCATATTGTCAGCAAATAGGGCTAATTTAAGTTCTTTTTTTTTCTATACATAACCCTTTGATTTCTTTCATCTGTCTATTTGTTCTAGCCAGTGTTTCAAGAACTAGATTGAATAGAAGTGGTAAAAGAGGGCATCCCTGTCTTGTTCCAGTTTTTAGAGGGAATGCCTTCAATTATTCTCCATTTAGAATAATGTTAGCGGGAGGCTTAGCGTGGGTAGATACTCTTTAGGACGTTGAGATATGTTCCTGTTATCCTAGTTTTTCTAATGTTTTGAACCATAAAGAGGTGCTGTTTTTTGTCAAATGCTTTTTCTGCGTCTATTGAGATGATCATATGATTCTTATCTGTAAGTCGAGTTACAGGTTTATATAGGTTACACACTGGGAGATGACTTAACCATTGAAGATTTATCAGAACATATCAGTTTGGACACTCAGGAAACAGGTTGTGAGAATGTGAAACTTGTTATTTACTGGGCAAAGATGGAGGGTCCAGAGTTCAGCATTCAGCACTTATCTCTTTCCCTCCAGGATCTATTGTATTGTCAATGGGAAAAGATCTATTTGGGGAAGGATCAATGTTTTGGATTCTTCCCAGATTCTGTCATTTTGGGCTTGGGGGAGATCTCCTTCCAAGGGATTGTCTTGTCACTGGGAAAGGATGTATTGGGAAAAGATCAATGTATCAATGTGATGGCTTCCTCCTCTCTCCCTCCTGTCAGGCCACCCTGTTTTGAGGGTTGTCATTTGATATCCTTCATATACCATTAGGCAGAGTATTCTGTAGAGTTTACTTATGATAAATAAAGCTATGTGTTACTCAAATCTATGTGCCATATATATATATATTTTTTCATTCAATCCTACTAATGCAATAATATAGCTTACATAGTATTATTAACATACACATTTGACAGAAAAGTAAATCTGGGCTCGAGAAGGGTAAGCAAATTGTCCAAGATCACACTGCATGTAGATGGCACAACTGAGTTTCCAAACTAGACCTTCATTTAACTACATACTATGTGCTATTAAACCCTGCCCAAGTGATTTCCCCAGGTGTGATCTACCTACACTCAAATCACAGGCAACAGTTCAAAAGCCACTCCCACCAGAATGCTCTGGATAGAACCTGAGAACTGATGTTTTTATCAAGTTTACCAGGAGTGCTGCATGCAGGTTAGTGGCTAAGAACACTGACTTAGGTAACAGAATTCACCACTCCTTCCCAAATGTGGTGTATATCTGTATGGGGTTATAAGTATACCACACATTATTTATCTAAAAACCATACTCCACTATATAAATGGCTAATGTTGGTGAGGAGTGGGTGTGGAAATCAGTCTTTATGTGGAGCAGAATTATGTTTATAGGTTTGCTATGAAAGGTAAGTTATTTAACAGGTGGATTACTTGGGTTGCTGTTATAAGTACAATAAATATACACTGAGCTAGGGTCCTTTTTCAGAAGAAGGGGACATTCAAAAGATGTGTAGAAATCAAACCTGAATTAATTTTTATGAGCCACAATTATTTCATCTTCCAAATAATCTGATTTTTGTATCTAAAATTGTTTAGAAGCCAGGCATGGTGGTGCATGCCTGTAACTCCAGCATCTTAGGAAGCTGAGGCAGGAGGATCACAAGTTCAAAGCCAGACTCAGCAATGGCAAGGCACTAAGCAACTCAGTGAGACCCTGTCTCTAAATAAAATACAAAATAGGGCTAGGGATGTGGGTCAGTGACACAGTGCCTCTGAGTTCAATCCTTGGTATAAAAAAAAAATTGTGTAGAATTGTAGTATCAAACATTTTGAGGTTTATTTAAACACTATAATTAGCAAATACTAAACCACACATACTAGGGTTGGGGATGCAGCCCTGTGGTAGAGCTCTTGCCTAGCATGACTGAGGCCTTGGATTAAATACTCAATACTACAAAGAAACAAACCAACAAACAAAAAAACAAACAAAAACTGCTGTTTGACCTGATTCCATTTTCAAGAATCTATTTTATAGAAACACTGCCAAAGAACAGGAATAGGTAGACACAAGGATTTTTTTTTTTTTTTTTTTTTTTTTTTTTTTTTACAGAATGGCTAGCTTAAAAAAAAACACACACATTAGTAGGGAATAAAAACAAAAGGGAATTAAGATGTTCATCCATGGAATATTCTGCTGCGAATACTGCACACATCTCTATCTATGTAGTGTGTCCATCATATTCAGCGTAAAAGGTGTACCCATTTACATCTACTGTATGCATATACACTCTACGTATATGATACAGAACTATATGCTATTTATGTTTTTAAGCCTAAAAATTCTTATATACATATATATTTACATAGATAAATATTCAAAAAGATGGCCAGCCAATAGTTAACACTAGTTGGTAGAGGAAAATTACAAATGATGCTGGGTCTTTTTGTTTGATGATACCTCCATATCTGGCTTGTTTCTGTAGAACTCTTTCCTAGAAACACTTTTCCTAGGTTAGTGGGTATAAATATTTTTAGGCTTCTGACATATTGACACCCACACCTAAAGGAACTTCATAATTCACAAATACATTTGTGACAGAGTCCCCTAGTCATTCTATGACTGTTCGATAAATGAACAAATGAATCGTGACATCACACTTTCCATTCCTCTAGCCGGGGATTCCATAATTCAGTACCAGGATTTGAGGGTGGGGTGTTGCTGCCATTCACATGTCAACCCCATGTGGTTACAGAGACTAAGAAAGAACTGAGTTTCAGTTCTGTAGAAAGGAACGGCACTGGAGAGGTCATCCATAAATAAGTTCTTATGAGAAGGGACCAGCTAATAGCAACTCTGAGTAGACGCACACAAGTCTCTTCCCTCTCACAGGGAAACCATTTCCCACCCCCCCAAAAAACTAGAGCAACTCATGAGTGTAGAACTGAGACCTACAGCTCAGAGATGCTATTCTTAGATATCCTGAGTTCCTGTGGTCACCAAGGACCCCAAGTTGTGTAACATCATGACAATATTGCTATGCTTAAAAATTTCCCCCTGCACCCCAAGATTCCACTTCCCCACTTGCCACGGCTGCCTATAAAGAGAAGGGCAGATGGCTTCAGATGCCAGAAGGACACAGGCAGCAGGGAGGACCCAGGCCCTTCTTGGATCTGCTCATACTTGAGACCACACTCCATCATCCACTGAACATCATGCAGGTCTCCACAGCTGCTCTCGCTGTCCTCCTCTGCACCATGGCTCTCTGCGACCAGGTCTTCTCTGCACCATGTGAGTCCACCCTATTGTGGCGGGTGTCCCCACTCTTTGGCCCTGGGGAGACCACATCAATCTCTTCTTGTGGTCTCCAGAACCCAGGAGAAAAGAGAAAACTTCTTAAAGGGCTACAAAGCACCTTGAGCTTTCTCTTAAGGACTTTTCACCTTTACAAGGGATCTTAGCTCTCCTAGTCCCCAGCCCTGAGAGTCAGCGTTGGGGCAGGGGTTCCTTCTTTCTATAGATGAGGGGGGTGGAAAATGGAGCCCTAAATCACTGAGTTTGCAAGAGGCAGAATGCAGACCTGGTTACTTCCTTCCCAGTGATGTGGTTGCTTCACCAGCTCACTCCAGGCCTCCCCAGGAGCTCTGCCCACTGGATCTAAAGATAGATGTCCAGACCTTTCTTTTTTGCTGGGGTGTGACTTCTTGAACCAAACAGAATTCCCTGAAGGAAGAGAGAATAGTCTGCTTGGTTTTCTGAATCACACAGACAAAGAAGAGTCAGAAAGCAAGGAGAACAGAGACAGTAGGAAGACAGAGACATGAGGTTTCTAGGTAGAAATGCCCAAATGCCTTCCCGAGGATGGTCTCCAGTCTGCACCCTACACAGGGCTCTTCCTCAGCCTCTCAGGATGTGGCAGCTGGTGGCCTTTCCTTCTGGATGATGACCTGGACTCATTCTGTCCTTTACTCCACAGTTGGTGCAGACACCCCGACGGCCTGCTGCTTCTCCTACGTGGCCCGGCAGATTCAACGCAAATTCATAGAGGACTATTTTGAGACCAGCAGCCAGTGCTCCCAGCCAGGTGTCATGTAAGTGCCACTTCCCCTGCCCACCCTTGAGGACAGCCCCACACAGGCAGAGACAGGCCAGGAGAGCAACCCTGGACAGGCCATGAACATAGGATTCAGCTCTTAAATGTGACCTGACTTGGTCGGGAAGGTGGGATCCCCAACTCAGAGAGGAGGGACAAGAAGAAGGAGGTGGCAGGGTACCCTGAGACACTCTTGAGTTGGTGGGAGAGACTCTCTGGAGTAACATAGGCAGAGCCTCTCTGAGCTGCCCAGGGCAGGGGTTGGAATGGAGGGACCACCGTGGGCCCCAGATCCCTGTAGGTTTCCTCAGTGTGATCCTCTGCTTCTCCCCACAGCTTCCTAACCAAGAGAGGCCGGCAGGTGTGTGCTGACCCCAATGAGAACTGGGTCCAGGAATATGTCACTGACCTGGAGCTGAATGCCTGAGTGGCCTGGAGGCAGCAAGGAACCCAGTGACCTCCGTGGGCCCTGCGGGAGCAGGGGCCGGAGTCTTGGAAGCATCCCTGTGACTCCATAGCCACCTCTCCTGTGGCCCGTTGTTTCTGAACAGCCTCACTCTGAACTTAGATTTTATTTATTTATATTATTTAATTTTTATAATTTATTTTTATTTTCATTTCATTTTGTAACTGTTCCAAAAGATCCCAGGACAAATTCTTTGCCACTCATCCCCTCCCACTTTGCTCACACTGGTGACAGTCAAGTGGCTGTCATCAGCTTATTCTAGGCAGACATGGTATCAAAGCCACCAAACTGACAGATATGGAGCGGGTTCTTTTGCATGACCGACACATAGCGGCTCCTTGGGCTCTCTGCTGTGTCCAGCCTGGTGAAATAATAAAGATGCACTTTTTATAACAAAACTTGCATGGAGTTTGCTTTTGTTTTTCCAGAAAATCAGAATCACTGGTTAAGAGGAATACAGGCAAATAATAGGAAGGTGTGACATGGAGGGACTTGGGGGAGAAGAACAGAGCTACTGTAGTTACTCCACTCTACACCGGAGGTGCAGTTCTGGAATATTCCAAGCTACATTTTATGATTCTTAATGTACCTGCTCTAGGAAAATTCCCTTCTTGAATGGATACCATAAGCAAAAACATCCAAAATGGTTTTAGCACCATAATTAAAGTACAAATAACCAGTATGGGAGCAGACTTCATAAACCAGCTGTGCCTTTTATTTAGTAGAAGAGTCAGCATTAAAGGACTCACGCTCTGGAAGGAAAATGGCCCTGATCATGGGGGTTGTATGTTTTTTTTTTTAATTGATTTTATTTTTTTAAATACACAACAGTGGAATGCATTACAATTCTTATTACACATATAAAGCACAATTTTTCATACCTTACTATATAAAGTATGTTCACGCCTATTCATGTCTTTATACATGCACTTCGGGTTTTTTTAATTACAATTTTTATTACACATATATACCACAATTTTCATATGTATGTATATAAAGTATGTTGACACCCAATTCGTCTCTTTATACATGTACTTTGGATAATGATGTCCATCATATTCTACTGTCTTGCTAATCCCCTGCCTCCTCCCTTTCCCTCCCACCTCTCTTCCCTATCTAGAATCCATCTATTCCTCCCATGTTCCACCTCCCTACCCCACTATGAGTCAGCCTCCTTATATCAGAAAAAAATATTCAGCTTTTGTTTTTTGGGGATTGGCTTACTTAGCATTATCTTCTCCAACACCATCCATTTACCTGCAAATGCCATGATTTTATTCTCTTTTAGTGCTGAGTAATATTCCATTGTGTATATATACCACATTACTTTTATCCATTCATCCACTGAAGGGCATCTAGGTTGGGTCCACAGTTTAGCTATTGTCAGAACCTGATGACAATCTGTAATTCCTGTTACAGCAGAGATGCTTAAAAAAAGACACACGCGCACACACACACATCCATTAGAAAATGAGCACCCTCTTTACTTTTTTCTCTCCATATTTTATACAGCATTGTTTATTAAAACAAGGGAAAAGAAAAAATATCCTTTTGGCAACTTAATCCTTACAAGCATGGATAAACATTCTCAGGAAAACTTTGTTTATGGTCACAGTGCTCCGTATTTGTTATCAATTAACTTGTGGTTAGTTATTCCCAGGTAAACACACACACATACACACACACACACACACACACACACACACACACACATATATATATATATATATATATAAATTTTACACTTGGCAGAACATTCTTTTCTGGTATCTTCTTAAGACAGCAACAAGGACACACTTCAAAGAGTTCATACTTTCTCACAGAACTCCTTGTTTTGCTAAGCACAGCAAAGCTTAACTGTTTTTTTTTTTTTTAAAGAGAGAGAGAGAGAATTTTAATATTTATTTTTAGTTTTTGGCGGACACAACATCTTTGTTTGTATGTGGTGCTGAGGATCGAACCCGGGACACACGCGTGCCAGGCGAGCGTGCTACCGCTTAAGCCACATCCCCAGCCTTAACTGTTTGTGTGAGTGAGCACACAGTTCCCCCTCAAATAACAATGACGAGGAGCTGGGGATGTGGCTCAAGCGGTAGCACGCTCGCCTGGCATGCGTGTGTCCCGGGTTCGATCCTCAGCACCACATACAAACAAAGATGTTGTGTCCGCCGAAAACTAAAAAATAGATATTAAAAAATTCTCTCTCTCTCTCACTCTCTCTTTAAGAAAAAAAAAAAATAACAATGACGCCGATTGCGGTTAGGTTGTGAACCATACTGCAACATTCTTACCCCTCATGGAGGACTTCCATTGATGGAAAATGAAAGCCTCTGTCTTAGGTTGATATGTGCAGTGATTCATCTTACTCGTCATTGGCAACAATCATCCAAACCGTCAGGGGGCATATGAAGTCAAAACAGGAGGACTAGATAAGAGACAAGTGATCATACAACGACCAATGACACAACCAAGTATAGACATGCCAAATATCAAAATCACACATATCATTAATTCTTTTAACCAGGAAATATTAGGAAGCCAAGATGTTAACCATGAAAATAATTCTTCATTTCCTTCATATTGTCTGATATTATCAATCATTTCTTTCAAATGATGAATTTCTGTATCAATAGGAACACTGTTATCTGTCAGATTAAAGCAGCACATATTTTTTACTTGAATACATTTTTATGGTGTAACAATAGTAAATAATCTATAGCAGCTCTATTATCCAAAACTCCTTGTCGTAAAACCTGCTGTTCTTCATTCAACAGGGCTAGAGCAGTAGATGTACGATTAATGTTTTTTGCCATTACACATGCCAATCCAGGGATCCCCACAAGGGAAAAGGTCAATGCATCAAACTCTGCTTTAGATAATAAGTTTATATCGTCCTTACAGTTTGATGTTAGCGTAGCCATTCTTCCTAAGTGATGAGAAGGATGTTCAGGAAGCAAATCACCAACTGAGGGAAGGAAAACTGTGAGACGACTAAGACAGCAACGTGTTTCATGAGTCATATTTGCTGATATGTAGTTTTTTTCCCCAGGAAAAAAACCAGCCTCTTAGAAGTGGAACATGTCCATGAGGGAACCGCAAAGGAATTATTGCATGCAAAGGAAGGTCCCATAGATCTACATTTAGTTGCACAATTGTGAAACTCAGCGCAGGAGTCATTATCTGTTACAATAACAGTAGTGGTTATAACTTGAACTGCATTTTGGAGTAGGCGATAAGAAGGGGTGCGCCAATTAGAGTAATCAGCATAAGTAATAGTTTTATCAAAATTGGAGAAAAAGGTCATATTTTTTATTTCTTCTGCTGGATGACAGACAGGTAGTAAACAGGAACCCAATACTGCTCCCAGATGGACATCTTGTTTTAGGCAGATATTATCAGTCCCTGCCAATGGAGCCAATCTCAGCCATACATTGGTATGATTGAAAGAGGCAACTTCCACAGCTCCGAAAAGGAGAAAAAAAATGAGGGACGGCATCTATAAGATACATAACAAACCAAAGAGGTAAGAGCATTCATGATGTAGTTTTAGAAGAGTGAAACCATATCAAACGAGAAGGAATCCATCAAGGTCCCGGATCATTTTGTGGAAAAACACAGGCAGCTCCTTTTCCCCACATTAATACAGGATCAGGACCCACCCATTGTCCTATTAAAACATCTTTCCACCTTACAAGTGGATGGGCTGTTTGTCCCTTAGCATACCATAAGCGATCTGCAGCTTTCAGTTTTGTAGCTGGGTCTACAGTTAAAAAATTTAATATAAATAATACATGAGCTAAACGAGAGGGGGGACTGCTGCTACTCCCCCCTTTTGTTTTTGACAGATATGCTTTAAGAGTTTGATGAGCTCATTCTACTATACCTTGTCCTTGAGGGTTATAAGGAATACCTGTCGTGTGTTTTACATCATAAGTGTGAAGAAATCTTGCAAATGATGTACTAGTATATGCTAGTCCATTATCTGTTTTAATATGTTTAGGGAGACCCATAATAGAAAAGGCTTCCATACAGTGAGCAATTACATCTTTGACCTTTTCCCCTGAATGAGGAGAAGCATAAATGAAATGAGAGCAAGTATCTACAGACACATGAACATATGCTAATTTGCCAAGAGAAGGATAATGAGTAACATCCATTTGCCATAAATGACCAGGTAAAAGGCCTCTAGGATTAATGTCAAAATTAGGAGAGTGTATCCGTGCAGAGCAGAGGGAGCAATCATGAATAATTTGAGAAGCTGCTTCACGAGAAATTTTACAGTGATGAGCTAAAGAAGAAGCATGAAGGTGAAGTTGAGAATGTAAAGTTTGGGAATCCATAGATAGAAAGGCAGACATTTTGGGGGCTAAATCAGCGGCAGCATTTTTCTCACTAAGTGGTCCTTGTAGAGTTGAATGACCTCTTATATGTTGAATAAAAATTTTGTGAGTTCTTTTCCATAAGAGCACTTGTATTGTTTGAAATAATGAAAAGGCAGCCGAAGTGGCAGGAATCTGGGCAGCCGTTTCAAGATGTGGAATTGCATTAGCAACATATTTGCTGTCAGTATAAATATTTAAAGATACATTGGAAAATGTTTGAAGTACAACTTGTACAGCAAATAATTCTACCAATTGAGCAGAAGTAAATTTTGTAGGTATAGTGAGTTCTAGTTTCCAATGAGGTCACATGAACATTAGCTAACACCATATGATATCACATTTAAAACATGAATTAAAGAAAGGTTGAAAATTTTTAACCATTTGTGGAAAGGTAGCAAAATACTTGGTGCTTTACAATACTAACCTTTACATAGATTAGGCTTTCATTAACTTAAAAATACATTCTAAATTGTTTTCCAATGTAAAAAGTAATATAAAACATTACATATCTTATTGATAACAGGTAAATAAATCCCCAATATGTTTTTTAAGCTTAAAATTACCATACAACCTTAGAACACCAGCTTGATATAATGCTCTTTTAAAGCTTCTACCTTACAGACTTGTATACCTGGAAGATATGAACACATTAATATCACCACAATTACAATTGATGTTTTAATATTAACCAAGTTTAGCTTTTAAAGAAATGACAGTACAATGCTCTAAAATAATAGTTCTTACTTAACCAGTTGTTTAAATTTTATGGTTGCTTATTCTAGAAAAAAATAAAACTTAATAAACACAATGTTATGGGTAAACTTATGTTTTAAGAGATTTTTTTTTTGTCTTTTAACACATATCTGATTGTAAAAACACACTTATACAGACCTTAGTAAATCAATCAATCAGGTATCTAACAAAAGTACTTATGAATGAGTAATCCCATATTAAATTTACTTTACTTATTTTATCAAAATATTAGATAAGTATATTGAACAGTGTTAGTCATTTTTTTGAAGGAAAAATCCTAAAACCAAGGCATATTAGACATTTTGTAGACATTAATATTTTATTAGTTTTTTTAACACCTAGAAAAACTTGTAAGTTTAAATTTAAAGACATTTATTTTTATCTGTTTATCCAATTTAAATTGAACCATTTTAATTACGTGAGTTAAAGATCTTTGGATCCATTTTTTTAAATTTTTATGAGCGCTCCTCATATATGTTAATTTGTATATCATGTATATGATATACGGACATATGTACATATAGACATACAACACATAACACAAGTGTGCACACATAACACAATAGTAAAGGCCTTGTAGCTTTTCGCAGGCGAAATCTCTATTGCAATGTTTTGAAAAACTCCATAATTGGTCAAAAATAGAACTGATCAGAAAAACATTAACCTAGGTCTGTAGGATCAAAATCATGAGCTCAAAAAAAAAAAAAAAAATACAGAATCTAAGAAAAAGCAAGAGTCCTAGAAAAAATGACCCACCAGTAATTAGTAATACCATACAATTTACTTTTTGGTTTAGTCTAGTTTGAGTTCAGGTAAAAGACACCTTTACTCCTTTTTCCTTGGGCCTCAGATCAGTCTCCTACTGAGCTCAAGGCTTCTTTCATTTGCATTTTAACAGTTCTGACTGAGGTCTGGAAGGAGCAGGGAAAACTGTTATTCTGAGCAGACACCTCATGCCTAAGGCATTTTAACTATAAGTTACAATTTTCAGGTTCGAATGTTGAAAATTATGATACAAGTTTAAGACACAATTTACAAAATTTTATATCTTTACATCTTGTTTTGTCAACAGATACCATATTATGATTTACTATCCTTGTCCAAATTAATGCACTGGTACACACAGTGACATTTTTTCAGGCTACCCAATTTAAAAATTGGTGAAAAAACTGAATGATTGGGAAGTTACTTGCCAACTTGGAAGTAGAGTTCTTTAGTTTTTCATCCTAAGTATTTAAGTTCTCTGGCATGAATTATCTGAAATCATAAACTAAACAATTACCTAAACCCAACTTTTAACTGCAAGATTGTGTAATGCTTCAAAAACCCATTCAGATTGTTACAATAAAACATCATCTTTTAGACACACATTTAGCCAAGATAATTCCCAAGAAACAAATTATAATATCAACACATTATTACACATGTCTTAAAGGGCCAAAAACAAACAAAGACACAGGACAGACAGACAGAAAGGAGCTCCAGACTATGGCTGACAGACAGAAACCTTTAAAACAGAACAGATAAGAGAAAAATCTCCCCAAGTTTTCAACTCCCATTTAATCATGACTCCTACATCAGTGACACCATAGATGTCCCCACAAGGGGACCAGATGTTTTCACAGAGGGGCAACCAGAAATGTAAAATCAAGGATCTCGGTGGCGACTTTACTGCATTTAGCGTCCCCTTTTTCTTTCTCTCTTTTTCTTTTCTTTTCTTTTTTTTTTTTTTTTTTTTTGTTTTTGTTTTTAAGTAGACAGAGGTAGCATAATCCTTACAGTGCAGGGAAGGAAGGCGGGAGTTCCCCGAAGCAAAAAAGGGCTTCGACCACTGCTGGGAGTCCCTCAGTCCCTCCTTTTACTTACAGGATTAGCTCCTCTTTTGTAGGTGGTGGATCCTCTGTTTTTAATTTAGAAGCATCATAAATGGAGGCCTCATCATCTGAGGAATCACTTCCACTCACTGAAACTATTGATTCCCTGTCCTGAACCTCCATCCAAGTTCCCTGCGACTGCTGTAAAAATTCACACACTTTTACATCTGGAGATAAAAGTGCATCTTTTACCAACTGTCCAGACCCTTTTCCCTTAAATATTTTTGCAAATCTTCTTTTGCATGTTCCCAATCAGGAACCATTAAATTCCCTGAGTGCAAAAACCAAGGAGATGCAGTTTCAATAGCAAGCATAAAAGCAGAAGCTGTTTTCTATTAATTACAATTCCTTACTCCTTAAGCAAAGCTATAATTGCCTGTTGCATTTGACTTCTTGATATTTCTGATCCCATGGTACCTCTCCCCTTCACTTACCTTTGCCAGTAAGGGGACTCTCTGCTGTCCACCCAGGGACGCCACCTGTCAGAACCCACAGACAATGTGTAATTCCTGTCACAGCAGAGATGCTTAAAAAAAGACATACGCACACACACACATCCAGTAGGAAAAGAGCACCATCTTTACTCTTTTCTCTCCTTCATTTATACAGCATTGTTAATTAAAACAAGGGAAAAGAAAAAAATATCCTTTTGGCAACTTAATCCTTACAAGCATGGATAAACATTCTCAGGAAAACTTTTTTTTATGGTCACAGTGCTCCGTATTTCTTATCAATCAACTTGTGGTTAGTTATTCCCAGGCAAACACACACGTACACACACACACACACACACACACACACACACACATATATAAATTTTACACTTGGCAGAACATTCTTTTCTCTTATCTTCTTAAGGCAGCAACAAGGGGCTGGAGATGTGGCTCAAGCGGTAGCGCGCTCGCCTGGCATGTCTGCAGCCCGGGTTCGATCCTCAGCACCACATACAAACAAAGATGTTGTGTCCGCCAAATACTAAAAAATAAATGTTGAAATTCTCTCTCAAAAAAAAAAAAAAAGACAGCAACAAGGACACAGTTTAAAGAGTTCAAACTTTCTCACAGAACTCCTTATTTTGCTAAGCACAGCAAAACTTAATGTTTGTGTGCATGAGCACACAAGCTATGGTGAATTGTGCTGCTCTAAACATTGATGTGGCTGTGTCCCTATAGTATGCGGTTTTTAAGTCCTTTGAGTATAGTCCAAGGAGAGGGATACCTGGGTCAAATGGTGGTCCCATTCCCAGATTTCCAAGGAATCTTCATACTGCTTTCCATATTGGCTGCACCTATTTGCAGTCCCACCAGAGATGTATGAGTATACCTTTTTCCCCACATCCTGGCCAACACTTATTGTTGTTTGTCTTCATAATAACTGCCATTCTGACTGGAGTGAGGTGATATCTTAGAGTAGTTTTGATTTGCATTTCTCTGATTGCTAGAGATGACGAGTATTTTTTTCATTTATTTGTTGATTCATTGTATATCCTCTTCTGAGAAGTGTCTGTTCAGGTCCTTGGCCCATTTGTTGATTGGGTTATTTGTTTTTTCGGTGTTTAGCTTTTTGAGTTCTTTATATACCTTAGAGATTAATGCTCTCTGTCATGTGTGAGGGGTAAAGATTTGATCCCAAGAAGTACGCTCCCTGTTCACCTCATAGATTGTTTCTTTTGCTGAGAAGAAACTTTTTAGTTTGATTCCATCCCATTTATTGATTCTTGGTTTTAATTCTTGTGCTATAGGAGTCTTATTAAGGAAGTTGGGGCCTAATCCCACATGATGAAGATTAGGGCCTACTTTTTCTTCTATCAGACACAGAGTCTCTGGTTTAATTCCTAGGTCCTTGATTCATTTTGAGTTAAGTTTTGTGCATGGTGACAGATAGGGGTTTAATTTCATTTTGTTGCATATGGATTTCCAGTTTTCCCAGCACCATTTGTTGAAGATGCTGTCTATTCTCCAGTGCATGTTTTTGGTACCTTTGTCTAATATAAGATAATTGTGACTTTATGCGTCAGTTTCTTTGTCCTCTATTCTGTACCATTGGTCTACCAGTCTGTTTTGGTGCCAGTACCATGCTGTTTTTGTTACTATTGCTCTGTAGAACAGTTTAAGTTCTGGTATAGCGATGCCACCTGCTTCACTCTTCCTGCTGAGGATTGCTTTGGCTATTCTGGGTCTCTTATTTTCCCAGATGAATTTCTTGATTGCTTTTTCTATTTCTATGAGGAATGCCATGGGGATTTTGATCGGAGTTGCATTAAATCTGTATAGTCCTTTTGGTAGTATGGTCATTTTGATAATATTAATTCTGCCTATCCAAGAACAAGGTAGATCTTTCCATCTTCTAAGGTCTTCTTTGATTTCTCTCTTTAGGGTTCTGTAGTTTTCATTGTATAGATCTTTCACTTCTTTGATTAAGGTGATACCCAAGTATCTTATTTTTTTTTTTTTGAGGTTATTGTGAATGGGGTAGTTTTCTTCATTTCCTTCTCGGAGGCTTTGCCACTGATATACAGAAATGCCTTTGATTTATGGGTGTTGATTTTATATCCTTCTACTTTGCCGAATTCATTTACTAGTTCTAGAAGTTTTCTGGTGGAGTTTTTTGGGTCTTCTAGTATAGAATCATATTGTCAGCAAATAGGGCTAATTTAAGTTCTTATTTTTTTTCATATACATAATCCTTTGATTTCTTTCATCTGTCTAATTGTTCTGGCCAGTGTTTCAAGAACTAGGTTGAATAGAAGTGGTAAAAAAGGGCATCCCAGTCTTCTTCCAGTTTTTAGAGGGAATGCCTTCAATTATTCTCCATTTAGAATGATGTTAGCGTGAAGCTTAGTGTAGGTAGATAGCCTTTACGACGTTGAGATATGTTCCTGTTATCCCTAGTTTTTCTAGTGTTTTGAACATAAAGAGGTGCTGTTTTTTGTCAAATGCTTTTTCTGCGTCTATTGAGATGATCATATGATTCTTATCTTTAAGTCGAGTTACAGGTTTATATAGGTTACACACTGGGAGATGACTTAACCATTGAAGATTTATCAGAACATATCAGTTTGGACATTCAGGAACAGGTTGTGAGAATTTGAAATTTGTATTTACTAAGGCAAGGATGGAGGGTCCAGAGTTCAGCATTCAGCACATATCTCTTTCCCTCCAGGATCTATCATACTGTCCCAGGGAAAAGTTCTATCTGGGGAAGGATCAATGTTTTGGATTCTTCCCAGAGAATTTCACTTTAGGCTTGGGGGATATCTCCTTCCCAGGGATTGTCTTGTCACTGGGAAAGCATGTATTGGGAAAGGATCAATGACATCAATGTGATGGCTTCCTCCTCCCTCTCTCCTATCAGGCCACCCTGTTTTGAGGGTTGTCATTTCCATATCCTTCAGATACCATTAGGCAGAGTATTCTGTAGTGATTACTTATGATAAATAAAGCTGTTTTAATAAGAAATTGCTAACATGTTTGAGGCATACTCACATCTATGTGCTTCTTATATATCATCCATTCAATCCTACTAATGCAATAATATAGCTTACCTAGTACTATTAACATCCCATTTGACAGAAAAGTAAATCTGGGCTTGAGAAGGGTAAGCAACTTGTCCAAGATCACACTGCATGTAGATGGCACAGCTGAGTTCCCAAACTAGACCTTCCTTTAACTACATACTATGTGCTATTAAACAATGCCCAGGTGATTTCCCCAGGTGTGATCTACCTATACTCAAATCACAGGCAACAGTTCAAAAGCCACTCCCACCAAAATGCTCTGGATGGAACCTGAGAACTGATGTTTTTATCAAGTTTACCAAGAGTGCTGCATGCAGGTCAGTGGCTAAGAATACTGACTTAGGTAGCAGGATTCAGCACTCCTTCCAAATGTGGTGTATATCTGCATGGGGTAATAGGTATACCATACATTATTTCTCTAAAAACCATACTCCACAACATAAATGGCTAATGTTGGAGGGGAGTGGGTGTGGAAATCAGGCTCTATGTGGAGCAGAACTCTGTTTATAGGTTTGCTATGAAAGATAAGTTATGTAACAGGTAGATTACTTGGGTTACAGTTATAAGTACAAGAATATACACTGAGCTAGGATCCTTTCTTCAGAAGAAGGGGACATTCAAAAGATGTGTAGAAATCAAACCTGTATTAATTTTTATGAGCCACAATTATTTCATCTTCCAAATAATCTGATTTTTGTATCCAAAATTGTTTAGAAGCCAGGCATGGTGTGCATGCCTGTAATTCCAGCGTTTTAGGAAGCTGAGGCAGGAGGATCACAAGTTCAAAGCCAGACTCAGCAATGGCGAAGCATTAAGGAATTCAGTGAGACCCTGTCTCTAAATAAAATACAGAATAGGGCTGGGGATATAGCTCAGTGACACAGTGCCCTTGAACTCAATCCCTGGTATAAAAAAAAATTGTGTAGAATCGTATTAATCAACACTTTGAGGTTTATTTAAACACTACTACTCAGCAAATACTAAACTACACATACTAGGGTTGGGGATGCAGCTCTGTGGTAGAGCTCTTGCCTATCATGACTGAGGCCTTGTAGTCTATCCCCAGTACTACAAAGAAACAAACAAACAAAAAAAAAACTGCTTTTTGACCTGATTTCATTTTCAGGAATCTATTTTATAGAAACACTGCCAAAGAACAGGAATATGTAGACACAAGGATTTTTTTTTATTATTTTTATTTTTTTACAGTATGGCTAGTTTAAAAAAAAAAAAGGAAAACATCAGTAGGGGATTAAAAAAAGAGAATTAAGATGCCCATCCATGGAATATTCTGCTGTGAATTCTTAACACACCTCTGTCTATGCAGTGTGTCCATCCTTTTAAGTGTAAAAGGTGTACCCACTTACATCTACTGCATGCATATACACTCTACGTATATGATACAGAACTATATGCTATTTTGTTTTTAATCCTAAAAATTCTTATATACATATATATTTATATAGGTAAATATTCAAAAAGATGAACATCAAAGAGTTAACTGTAGTTGCTAGAGGAAAATTACAAATGATGCTGCGTCTTTTTTGTTTGATGACACCTCCATATCTGGCTAGTTTCTGTAGAACTCTTTCCTAGAAACACTTTTCCTAGGTTAGTGGATATAAATATTTTTAGGCTTCTGACATATTGACACCCACACCTAAAGGAACTTCATAATTCACAACTAGAGTTTGTGACAGAGTCCCCTAGTCATTCTATGACTGTTTGATAAATGGACAAATGAAGCGTGACATCACACTTTCCATTCCTGTAGCCGGGGATTCCTTAATTCAGGTCCAGGATTTGGGGGGTGTGGTGTTGCTGCCATCCACATGTCAACCCCACGTGGTTACAGAGACTGAGAAAGCACTGAGTTTCAGTTCTGTAGAAAGGAACAGCACTGGAGAGGTCATCCATAAATAAGTGCTTATGAGAAGGGACCAGCTAACAGCAGTTCTGGGCAGACACACACCCATCTCCTCTCTCTGACAGGGAAACCATTTCCCACCCCCCGACAAAAAAAAAAAAACAGAGCAAGTCATGAGTCTAGAGCTGAGACCTACAGCTCAGAGATGCTATTCTTGGATATTCTGAGTTCCTGTGGTCACCAAGGACCCCAAGTTGTGTAATAGCATGACAACATTGCTATGCTTAAAAATTTCCCCATGCACCCCCAGATTTCACTTCCCCACCCGCCAGGGCTGCCTATAAAGAGAAGGGCAGATGGCTTCAGATGCCAGAAGGACACAGGCAGCAGGGAGGACCCAGGCCCTTCTTGGATCTGCTCATACTTGAGACCACACTCCATCATCCACTGAACATCATGCAAGTCTCCACGGCTGCTCTCGCTGTCCTCCTCTGCACCATGGCTCTCTGCGACCAGGTCTTCTCTGCATGATGTAAGTCCACCCTATTGTGGCGGGTGTCCCCACTCTCTGGCCCTGGGGAGACCACATCAATCTCTTCTTGTGGTCTCCAGAACCCAGGAGAAAAGAGAAAACTTCTTAAAGGGCTACAAAGCACCTTGAGCTTTCTCTTAAGGACTTTTCACCTTTACAAGGGAGCTTAGCGCTCCTAGTCCCCAGTCCTGAGAGTCAGGGTTGGGGCAGGGAAAAATGGAGCCCTAAACCACTGAGTTTGCAAGAGGCAGAATCCAGACCTGGTTACTTCCTTCCCAGTGATGTATTTGATTCCCCAGCTCACTCCAGGTTTCCCCAGGAGCTCTGCCCACTGGATCTAAAGATAGATGTCCAGACCTCTCTTTTTGCTGAGGTGTGACATCTTGAACCAAACAGAATTCCCTATAGGAAGAGAAGAGAATAGGCTGCTTGGTTTTCTGAGTCACACAAAGAAGAGTCAGGAAGCAAGGAGAACAGAGACAGTAGGAAGACAGAGACATGAGGTTTCTAGGCAGAAATGCCCAAATGCCTTCCCGAGGATGGTCTCCAGTCCCCACCCTGCACAGGGCTCTTCCTCAGCCTCTGAGGATGTGGCAGCTGGTGGTCTTTCCTTCTGGATGATGACCTGGACTCATTCTGTCCCTTTCTCCACAGTTGATGCGGACTCCCCGATGCCCTGCTGCTTCTCCTACGTGGCCCGGCAGATTCAACGCAAATTCATAGAGGACTATTTTGAAACCAGCAGCCAGTGCTCCCAGCCAGGTGTCATGTAAGTGCCACGTCCCCTGCCCACCCTTGAGGACAGCCCCACACGGGCAGAGACAGACCAGGAGAGCAACCCTGGACAGGCCATGAACATAGGATTCAGCTCTTAAATGTGACCTGACTTGGTCGGGAAGGTGGGACCCCCAACTCAGAGAGGAGGGACAAGAAGAAGGAGGTGGCAGGGTACCCTGAGACACTCTTGAGTTGGTGGGAGAGACTCTCTGGAGTAACATAGGCAGAGCCTCTCTGAGCTGCCCAGGGCAGGGGGTGAGATGGAGGGACCACAGTGGGCCCCAGATCCCCTGTAGGATTCCTCAGTGTTTGATCCTCTGCTTCTCCCCACAGCTTCCTAACCAAGAGAGGCCGGCAGGTGTGTGCTGACCCCAGTGAGAACTGGGTCCAGGAATATGTCACTGACCTGGAGCTGAATGCCTGAGTGGCCTGGAGGCAGCAAGGAACCCAGTGACCTCCGTGGGCCCTGTGGGGAGCAGGGGCCTGAGTCTTGGAAGCATCCCTGTGACTCCATAGCTACCTCTCCTGTGGCTGGTTGTTGTTATATTTTTTAGTTTTTGAAATTTATTTTTATTTTCGTTTCATTTTGCAACTGTTCCAAAAGATCCCAGGACAAATTCTTTGCCACTCATGCCCTCCCTCTTTGCTCACACTGTTTGGTGACAATCCAGTGGCTGTCATGGGCTTGTTCTAGGCAGACATGGTATCAAAGCCACCAAACTGACAGATATGGAGTGGGTCCTTTTGCCCTGACCGACACATAGCGGCTCCTTGGGCTCTCTGCTGTGTCTAGCCTGGTGAAATAATAAAGATGCACTTTTTAAAAGAAAACTGGCATGGAGTTTGCTTTTGTTTGTCCAGAAAAATCAGAATCACTGGTTAAGAGGAATAAGGGCAAATAATAGGAAGGTGTGACATGGAGGGACTTGGGGGAGAAGAACAGGGCTACTGTAGTTACTCTACTCTACACGGGAGGTGCACTTCTGGAGTATTCCAAGCTACAACCATTTTACGATTCTTAATGTACTGCTCTAGGAAAATTCCCTTCTTGAATGGATACCATAAGCAAAATCAACCAAAATGATTTTTAGCACCATAGTGAAATTACCAATAACCTGTATGGGAGCCGACTTCATGGACAAGCTATGCCTTTTAGTTAGCAGAAGAGTCAGGCATCAGAGGACTCACTCTCTGGATGGAAAATGGCCCTGATCATGGGGGAGGTATAAATTTATTTATTTTTTATTTAATTTAATTTTTTAAATACACAACAGTGGAATGCATTATAAATCTTATTACACATATAGAGCACAATTTTCATATCTTTGTATATAAAGTATGTTCTCGCCTATTCGTGTCTTTATACATGTACTTTGGGGTTTTTTACATTACAATTTTTATTACACATATATACCACAATTTTTCATCTCTGTATATTAAATTATGTTGGCACCCAATTCATGTCTTTATACATGTACTTTGGATAATGATGTCCTTCACATTCCACCATCCTTGCTAATCCCCTGCCCCCTCCTTTTCCTCCCTCACCTCTTCCCTATCTAGAATTCACCTATTCCTCCCATGTTTCCCCTCCCTACCCAACTATGGGTCAGCCTCCTTAAATCAGAGAAAATATTCGGAATTTTTTTTTGGCGGGGGGATTGGCTTACTTCACTTAGCATTATCTTCTCTAACGCCATCCATTTACCCGAAAATGCCATGATTTTATTCTCTTTTGATGCTGAGTAAAATTCCATTGTGTATATATACCACATTTTTTTATCCATTCATCCACTGAAGGGCATCTAGTTTGGCTTCACAGTTTAGCTATTGTGAATTGTGCTGCTCTAAACATTGATGTGGCTGTGTCCCTATAGTATGCAGTTTTTAAGTCCTTTGGGTATAGTTCAAGGAGAGGGATAGCAGGATCAAATGGTGGTTCCATTCCCAGATTTCCAAGGAATCTTCATACTGCTTTCCATATTGGCTGCACCAATTTGCAGTCCCACCAGAGATGTATGAGTGTACTTTTTCCCCCACATCCTCGACAACACTTATTTTTTTGTCTTCATAATAGCTGCATTCTGACTGGAGTGAGATGATATCTTAGAGGAGTTTTCATTTGCATTTCTCTGATTGCTAGAGATGACGAGTATTCTTTCATATATTTGTTGAGTGATTGTATATCCTCTTCTGAGAAGTGTCTGTTCAGGTCCTTGGCCCATTTGTTGATTGGGTTATTTGTTTTTTGGGTGCTTAGCTTTTTGAATTCTTTATATACCTTAGAGATTAGTGTTCTATCTGATGTGTGAGGGATAAAGATTTACTCCCAGGATGTAGGCTCCCTGTTTACATCACAGATTGTTTCTTTTGCTGAGAAGAAACGTTTTAGTTTGATTCCATCCCATTTATTGATTCTTGGTTTTAATTCTTGCCCTATAGGAGTCTTATTAAGGAAGTTAGGGCTTAATCCCACATGATGGAGATTAGGGCCTACTTTTTCTTCTATTAGACACAGAGTTTCTGGTTTAATTTCTACGTCCTTGATCCATTTTGAGTTAAGTTTTGTGCATGGTGAGAGATAGGGGTTTAATTTCATTTTGTTGCATATGGATTTCCAGTTTTCCCAGCACCATTTGTTGAAGACGCTATCTTTTCTCCAGTGCACGTTTTGGGCAGCCTTGTTTAATATAAGATAATTGTGATTTTGTGGGTTAGTCTCTGTGACCTCTATTCTGTACCATTGCTCTACAGTCTATTTTGGTGCCAATACATGCTTTTTTTGTTACTATTGGTCTATACTATAATTTAAAGTCCTCTATAGGGATGCCACCTGCTTCACTCTTCCTGATAAGGATTGCTTTAGCTATTTTGGTTCTCTAATTTTTCTAGATGAATTTCATGATTGCTTTTTCTATTTCTATAAGGAATGCCACTGGGATTTTTATCAGAATTGCATTAAATCTATATAGTGCTTTTGGTAGTATGGTCATTTTGATAAATATTAATTCTGCCTATCCAAGAACAAGGTAGATCTTTCCATCTTCTAAGGTCTTCTTTGATTTCTCTCTTTAGGGTTCTGTAGTGTTCATTGTATAGATCTTTCACCTCTTTTGTTGATTCCCAAGTATTTTTTTTTTTTGAGGTTATTGTGAATGGGGTAGTTTTCTTCATTTCCTTCTCAGAGGCTTTGTCACTGATATACAGAAATGTCTTTGATTTAGTGTGTTGATTTTATATCCTGCTAGTTTGCTGAATCATTTACTAGTTCTAAAAGTTTTCTGGTGAAGTTTTTTGGGTCTTCTAGGTACAGAATCATATTGTCAGCAAATAGAGCTAATTAAAGTTCTTTATTTTCCCTACACATATCCCTTTGATTTCTTTCCTCGGTCTAATTGGTCTGGCCAGTGTTTCAAGAACTAGGTTGAATAGAAGTGGTAAAAGAGGGCATCCCTGTTTGTTTCAGTTTTTAGAGGGAATGCCTTCAATTTTTCTCCTTTTAGAAGGATGTTGGCCTGAGGCTTAGCATAGATAGCCTTTACGATGTTGAGAAACGTTCCTGTTATCCCTAGTTTTTCTAATGTTCTGAACATAAAGGGGTGTTGTTTTCTGTCAAATGCTTTTTTTGCATCTATTGAGATGATCATATGACTCTGATCTTTAAGTCGAATTACAGGTTTATATAGGTTACACACTGGGAGATGACTTAACCATTGAAGATTTATCAGAACATATCAGTTTGGACATTCAGGAAACATGTGGTGAGAATTTGAAATTTGTATTTACTGGGAAGGATGGAGGGTCCAGAGTTCAGCATTCAGCATATATCTCTTTCCCTCCAGGATCTATTTTACTGTCCCAAGGAAAAGATCTATCTGGGGAAGGATCAATGTTTTGGATTCTTCCCAGAGAATTTCATTTTAGGCTTGGGGGATATCTCCTTCCCAGGGATTGTCTTGTCACTGGGAAAGGATGTATTGAGAAAGGATCAATGACATCAATGTGATGGCTTCCTCCTCCCTCCCTCCTGTCAGGACACCCTGTTTTGAGGGTTGTCATTTCCATATGCTTCAGATACCATTAGGCAGAGTATTCTGTAGTGATTGCTTATGATAAATAAAGCTTTGTTAATAATAAATTGCTAAGGCTTACTCAAATCTATGTGCTTTTTATATATATCATTCACTGAATCCTACTAATGCAATAATATAGCTTACCTAGTACTATTAACATCCCATTTGACAGAAAAGTAAAACTCAGCTTGAGAAGGGTAAGCAAATTGTCCAGGATCACACTGCATGTAGATGGCACAGCTGAGTTCCCAAACTAGACCTTCATTTAACTACATACTATGTGCTATTAAACACTGCCCAAGTGATTTCCCCAGGTGTGATCTACCTATACTCAAATCACAGGCAACAGTTCAAAAGCCACTCCCACCAAAATGCTCTGGAAGGAACCTGAGAACTGATGTTTTTATCAAGTTTACCAGGAGTGCTGCTTGCAGGTTAGTGGCTAAGAACACTGACTTAGGTAGCAGGATTCAGCACTCCTTCCCAAATGTGGTGTATACCTGCATGGGGGTAATAGGTATACCATATATTATTTCTCTAAAAACCATACTCCACAACATAAATGGATAATGTTGGTGGGGAGTGGGTGTGGAAATCAGGCTCTATGTGCAGCAGAACTCTATTTATAAGTTTGCTATGCAAGGTAAGTTATTTAACAGGTGGATTACTTGGGTTGCAGTTATAAGTACAAGAAATATACACTGAGCTAGTGTCCTTTCTTCAGAAGAAGGGGACATTCAAAAGATGTGTAGAAATCAAACCTCTATTAATTTTTATGAGCCACAATTATTTCATCTTCCAAATAATCTGATTTTTGTATCCAAAATTGTTTAGAAGCCAGGCATGGTGGTGCATGCCTGTAACTCCAGCATCTTAGGAAGCTGAGGCAGGAGGATCACAAGTTCAAAGCCAGACTCAGCAATGGCGAAGCATTAAGGAATTCAGTGAGACCCTGTCTCTAAATAAAATACAAAATAGGGCTGGGGATATGGCTCAGTGACATAGTGCCCCTGAACTCAATCCGTGGTATAAAAAAAAAAATTGTGTAGAATCTTAGTAATCAAACACTTTGAGGTTTATTTAAACACTATACTTAGCAAATACTAAACTACACATACTAGAGTTGGGGATGCAGCTCTATGGTAGAGCTCTTGCCTAGCATGACTGAGGCCTTGGAGTCAATTCCCAGTACTACAAAGAAACAAACCAACAAACAAAAAAAAAACAAACAAAAACTGCTGTTTGACCTGATTCCATTAACAGGAATCTATTTTATAGAAACACTGCCAAAGAATAGGAATATGTAGACACGAGGATTGTTTTTTTTTTGTTTTGTTTTTTTTGTGTTTTTTTTTTTACAGTATGGCTAGTTTAAAAAAAAAACACATCAGTAGGGGATAAAAAAAAAAAGGGAATTAAGATGTTCATCCATGGAATATTCTGCTGCGAATTCTGCACACACCTCTGTCTATGCAGTGTGTCCATCCTTTTAAGTGTAAAAGGTGTACCCACTTACATCTACTGTATGCATATACACTCTACGTATATGATACAGAACTATATGTTATTTTTGTTTTTAATCCTAAAAATTCTTATATACATATATATTTATTAGGTAAATATTCAAAAAAATGGACATCAAATAGTTAACTGTAGTTGCTAGAGGAAAATTACAAATGATGCTGGGTCTTTTTTGTTTGAAGATACTTCCATATCTGGCTTGTTTCTGTAGAACTCTTTCCTAGAAACACTTTTTCTTGGTTAGTGGGTATAAATATTTTTAGGCTTCTGACATATTGACACCCACACCTAAAGGAACTTCATAATTCACAACTAGAGTTTGTGACAGAGTCCCCTAGTCATTCTATGACTGTTCGATAAATGGACAAATGAAACGTGACATCACACTTTCCATTCCTGTAGCCGGGGATTCCTTAATTCAGTACCAGGATTTGGGGGGTGGGGTGTTGCTGCCATCCACCTGTCAACCCCACGTGGTTATAGAGACTGAGAAAGCACTGAGTTTCAATTCTGTAGAAAGGAACGGCACTGGTGAGGTCATCCATAAATAAGTGCTTATGAGAGGGACCAGCTAATAGCAGCTTTGAGCAGAAACAAACTCGTCTCCTCTCTCTCACAGGGAAACCATTCCCCCACCCAAAAAAAAAAAGAAAAAACAGAGCAAGTCATGAGTCTAGAGCTGAGATCTACAGCTCAGAGATGCTATTCTTAGATATCCTGAGTTCCTGTGGTCACCAAGGACCCCAAATTGTGTAACATCATGACAACATTGCTATGCTTAAAATTTTCCCCATGCACCCCCAGATTCCACTTCCCCACCCGCCAGGGCTGCCTATAAAGAGAAGGGCAGATGGCTTCAGATGCCAGAAGGACACAGGCAGCAGGGAGGACCCAGGCCCTTCTTGGATCTGCTCATACTTGAGACCACACTCCATCATCCACTGAACATCATGCAGGTCTCCACAGCTGCTCTCGCTGTCCTCCTCTGCACCATGGCTCTCTGCGACCAGGTCTTCTCTGCACCATGTGAGTCCACCCTATTGTGGCGGGTGTCCCCACACTCTGGCCCTGGGGAGACCACATCAATCTCTTCTTGTGGTCTCCAGAACCCAGGGGAAAAGAGAAAACTTCTTAAAGGGCTACAAAGCACCTTGAGCTTTCTCTTAAGGACTTTTCACCTTTACAAGGGATCTTAGCTCTCCTAGTCCCCAGTCCTGAGAGTCAGGGTTGGGGCAGGGAAAAATGGAGCCCTAAACCACTGAGTTTGCAAGAGGCAGAATCCAGACCTGGGTACTTCCTTCCCAGTGATGTGTTCAATTCCCCAGCTCACTCCTGGCCTCCCCAGGAGCTCTGCCCCCTGGATCTTAAGATAGATGCCCAGACCTCTCTTTTTGCTGAGATGTGACATCTTGAACCAAACAGAATTCCCTGAAGGAAGAGAGGAGAATAGGCTGCTTGGTTTTCTGAGTCACACAAAGAAGAGTCAGGAAGCAAGGAGAACAGACAGTAGGAAGACAGAGACATGAGGTTTCTAGGCAGAAATGCCCAAATGCCTTCCCGAGGATGGTCTCCAGTCCCCACCCTGCGCAGGGCTCTTCCTCAGCCTCTGAGGATGTGGCAGCTGGTGGCCTTTCCTTCTGGATGATGACCTGGACTCATTCTGTCCCTTTCTCCACAGTGGGTGCGGACTCCCCGACGGCCTGCTGCTTCTCCTACGTGGCCCGGCAGATTCAACGCAAATTCATAGCGGACTATTTTGAGACCAGCAGCCAGTGCTCCCAGCCAGGTGTCATGTAAGTGCCACTTCCCCTGCCCACCCTTGAGGACAGCCCCACACGGGCAGAGACAGGCCAGGAGAGCAACCCTAGACAGGCCACGTATATAGGATTCAGCTCTTAAATGTGACCTGACTTGGTCGGGAAGGTGGGATCCCCAACTCAGAGAGGAGGGACAGGAAGAAGGAGGTGGCAGGGTACCCTGAGACACTCTTGAGTTGGTGGGAGAGACTCTCTGGAGTAACATAGGCAGAGCCTCTCTGAGCTGCCCAGGGCAGGGGGTGAGATGAAGGGACCACCATGGGCCCCAGATCCCTATAGGATTCCTCAGTGTTTGATCCTCTGCTTCTCCCCACAGCTTCCTAACCAAGAGAGGCCAGCAGGTGTGTGCTGACCCCAGTGAGAACTGGGTCCAGGAATATGTCACTGACCTGGAGCTGAATGCCTGAGTGGCCTGGAGGCAGCAAGGAGCCCAATGACCTCCATGGGCCCTGTGGGGAGCAGGGGCCTGAGTCTTGGAAGCATCCCTGTGACTCCATAGCCACCTCTCCTGTGGCTGGTTGTTGCTGAACAGCCTCACTCTGAACTTAGATTTTATTTATTTATATTATTTAATTTTTGTAATTTATTTTTATATTCGTTTCCTTTTGTGACTGTTTCTTCCAAAAGATCCCAGGACAAGTTCTTTGACACTCATCCCCTCCCGCTTTGCTCACACTGGTGACAGTCTAGTGGCTATCATCAGCTTATTCTAGGCAGACATGGTATCAAAGCCACCAAACTGACAGATATGGAGTGGGTCCTTTTGCACTGACCGACACATAGTGGCTCCTTGGCTCTGAGCTGTGTCCAGCCTTGTCAAATAATAAAGATGCACTTTTTAAAAGAAAACTGGCATGGAGTTTGCTTTTGTTTGTCCAGAAAAATCAGAATCACTGGTTAAGAGGAATAAGGGCAAATAGGAAGGTGTGACATGGAAGTTCTTGGGGGAGAAGAACAGAGCTACTGTAGTTACTCCACGGGAGGTGCAGTTCTGGAATATTCCAAGCTACAGACATTTTGTAATTCTTAATGTACCTGCTGTAGGAAAATTCCCTTCTTGAATGGATACCATAAGCAAAATCAACCAAAATGATTTTTAGCACCATAGTTAATGTACAAATAACCAGTATGGGAGCCGACTTCATAGACCAGCTATGCCTTTTAGTTAGTAGAAGAGTCAGGCATCAGAGGACTCACTCCCTGGATGGAAAATGGCCCTGATCATGGGGGAGGTACAGGTTTATATAGGTTACACACTGGGAGATGAGTTAACCATTGAAGACTTTATCAGAACATATCAGTTTGGACATTCAGGAAACAGGTTGTGAGAATTTGAAATTTGTATTTACCAAGGCAAGGATGGAGGGTCCAGAGTTCAGCACTTATCTCTTTCTCTCCAGGATCTATTGTACTATCACTGAGAAAAGATCTATTTGGGGAAGGATCAATGTTTTGGATTCTTCCCAGAGACTGCCATTTTAGGCTTGGGGTGATATCTCCTTCCCAGGGATTGTCTTGTCACTGAGAAAGGATGTATTGGGAAAGGATCAATGTCATCAATGTGATGGTTTCCTCCTCCCTCCCTCCTGTCAGTCCACACTGTTTTGAGGGTTGTCATTTCCATATCCCTCAGTTACCATTAGGCAGAGTATTCTGTAGTGATTGCTTATGATAAAGCTGTGTTTATAAGAAATTGCTAATGTTTTTGAGGCTTATTCAAATCTATGTGCTTTTTATATATATCATTCATTCGATCCTACTAATGCAATAATATAGCTTACATAGTACTATTAACATGCCCATTTGACAGAAAAGTAAATCTGGGCTCAAGAAGGGTAAGCAACTTGTCCAAGATCACACTGCATGTAGAAGGCACAACTGAGTTCCCAAACTAGACCTTCATTTAACTACATACTATGTGCTATTAAACACTGCCCAAGTGATTTCCCCAGGTGTGATCTACCTATACTCAAATCACATGCAAAAGTTCAAAAGCCACTCCCACCAGAATGCTCTGGAAGGAACCTGAGAACTGATGTTTTTATCAAGTTTACCAGGAGTGCTGCATGCAGGTTAGTGGCTAAGAACACTGACTTAGGTAGCAGGATTCAGCACTCCTTCCCAAATGTGGTGTATATCTGCATGGGGGTAATAGGTATACCATATATTATTTCTCTAAAAACCATACTCCACAAAATAAATGGCTAATGTTGTTAGGGGAGAGATGGAAATCAGGCTCTATGTGGAGAAGAACTATGTTTATAGGTTTGCTATAAAAGGTAAGTTATTTAACAGGTGGATTACTTAGGTTGCAGTTATAAGTACAAGAAATATACACTGAGCTAGGGTCGTTTTTTCAGAAGAGGAAATTCAAAAGATGTGTAAAAATCAAATATGTATTAATTTTTATAAGTCACAATTATTTCATTTTCAAAATAATCTGATTTTTGATCTAAAATTGTTTAGAAGCCAGGCTTGGTAACACATGCCTGTAATTCCAGCATCTTGGGAGTCTGAGGCAGAACTCTGTTTATAGGTTTGCTATGAAAGTAAGTTATTTAACAGGTAGATTACTTGGGTTGCAGTTATAAGTTCAAGAAATATACACTGAGCTAGGGTCCTTTCTTCCGAAGAAGGGGACATTCAAAAGATATGTAGAAATCAAACCTGGATTAATTTTTATGAGCCTCAATTATTTCATCTTCCAAATAATCTGATTTTTGTATCCAAAATTGTTTAGAAGCCAGGCATGGTGGCGCACGCCTGTAATTCCAGCGTCTTAGGAAGCTGAGGCAGGAGGATCATAAGTTCAAAGCCAGACTCAGTAATGGGAAGGCACTAAGGAATTCTGTGAGACCCTGTCTCTAAATAAAATACAAAATAGGGCTAGGGATGTGGCTCAGTAACAGAGTGCCTCTGAGTTCAGTCCCTGGTATAACAAAAATTATTTAGAATCATAGTAATCAAACACTTTGAGGTTTAATAAAACACTACTACTTAGCAAATATTAAAACATACATATTAGGGTTGGGAATGCAGCTCTGTGGTAGAGCTCTTGCCTAGCTTGACTAAGGCCTTGGGTTCAATCCCCAGCACTACAAAGAAAGAAACCAACAAACAAAAAAAACAAACAAAAACTGCTGTTTTTTTCTGATTCCATTTTCAGGAATCTATTTTATAGAAACACTTCCAAAGAATGGGAATAGGTAGACACAAGGATATTTTTTTTGTTGTTTTTTTGCATCATGGCTAGTTGAAAAAAAAATAAAAAGGAAACAACAGTAGGGGATTAAAAAAGAAGGGAATTAAGATGCCCATCCATGGAATATTCTGCTATCAATTCTGCACACACCTCTGTCTATGCAGTGTGTCCATCATATTAAGTATAAAACGTGTACCCACTTACATCTACTGTATGCATATACACTCTACATATGTGAAACAGAACTATACATGTTATTTTTGCTTTTATCTTAAAAATTCATATATACATATATATTTATCTAGGTAAATATTTGGATAAGATGCACCTCAAATAGCTAACTGTAATTGCTTAGAGTACATTTTTTTCTAAATTTTTATTTATTTTTCAATAAGTTGGATTGCTTATCTCTCTGGTCTCACCTTATCCTCCCATCTGATGTGTGCTAGTCCCTCTGTTGGAGCCACTCTCTGGTTGGGATCCTGAGTTGACACCAAAAGGACAGAGCTCACCTGGCTTATGGAGATTTGATGCCATGATGGCTTTTATATAATGAGAATGAAGAATAGAAGCACTGTCTTATGATGGAGGCTTTCGTTTCTCTTTCTCTCTCTCTCTCTCTCTCTCTCTCTCTCTCTCACACACACACACACACACACACACACACACACACACTCTCACAACTTTTCCCTTGCCACATTTCACAGTTCCCTTCCATTATGAGGGGCCCACTCTCCTACACCATTATCATCTGCACTCCTGGTAAGCGTGGAGTTACTGTCAGCAGAACAGGAGGTACAGCATTTGTTCCCATCAACACACTGAAGATGTCACCTTCTTTCAAAAAAAAAAAAAATGGGGTCATACAAAAATCTCTGAATGCACCGAACTATTTCTCGAGGTCCAGAAACCTACGTCTGCATGAGAAGTTTAGCATGTCCAACATTCCCTAAAGTCAGGTGTTGTACAAAGTACACAGAATAAAGACCTCTGTTAGGGCAAAAGGAGCAGGGAACTGCACAGGGAGGGAACCAGTTCCTCAGACATTTCAGAGTCAAGACTCTGAGATCCCTGGTCAGCTGCACAGGCACCTTGGAAGCTCTCCTCCCTGGGGGAATGTCCCCCATGGAGACATCAGAGATGTGCATTGAGGGGGAACCTGCTTCCTGGGGGCTGTTTACTTCCTGTGGGGGGTGGGTGATTAGGAGCCTGGGGTTTTCCTTAGTTGTTGAGCAATCAATGACTGTTGGGGGCTGGTCTTGTGGTTTGTTTGGCAATGTGATTCCCTTTCAGTGATAATAGGCTTCTACTGTATTTGCTTCTGATCCATCCATGAGCTAGGTAACTGCAAGCAGAGGGATAGTCCAGTCATAGGTCTGGCATTTTAGCCCGGATTGAGAATGTGCATGTTCTAGCACAGAGCCCAGACTTATAGTCACCACTACCTCCCAGCCCCTGGGGAGAGCTTTGGAGCTCCATCCTGAGCCCTGTGGAGCCACATCTCACTCTATGGAGTATGGGACTGTATATGGAGGTCATGAATATTTGACCTGAGGCCCAAAGTTACATCCTTCTTGTACCTTCATCAAGAGCTAATTGTGTATCTTAAGTAAGGAAGATAATTATTCCACAGGAAAGGGTGAGGAGCGAGTCAGGTCTGCAGTTGGACCCCAGGTGTATCCCCTACGTCTCTCACCTCCTTGGGTCTGCTCAGAGAAACTTTATCTTAGACTAGAAAATTCTGTATGTAGAGCCCTGCAAGTCGCCAGGTTACTGGGTTCTCAGTCAACAGATTGTAAAGGCCCATATCAGAAAAGCTGAATTATTTTCCTTTTCTGATTTCAGATGAGCCCATTTCAAAGTAATCTAAACTCTATCTTAAAGAACCTTATTTGTGAATGTAAGAAGTAGGTACTAAATTCCAAAATTTAGAATCTTCCCTAAAAAATTCCTTAATGCTGAAGCCTTGGTATTTGGCACAGGGCCTCAGCACCAAAATATGACAGGTCACAATTCAACCAGCAACTTCAATGCCACAGAATGATGGTAGTTCTCAAAAAGTAGTGCCCGGACAGCAGCACGCCCATCACCTAAGGAATATGCTAGAAAAGCAAGTTCTAAGTTCCCTTCCAGACTTGTGGGAGTGTGCCCCAACAATGTGTAAAAAGCCTCCAGGTGGTTCTGATGCACCCTAAAGTTTAAAAGCCAGTCCTGGTGGTGACCTCCTATTTTCCATTCCACCTTTCAGCCGGAGCCTGTGACTTTTAACAGAGCCAGTATCTCTGAACAGGTCCAGGTCTCTGCATATCTTAGAGCATTGACAGTTTCAAGGAGGAACACAAACAAGTACATCTCATTCAAAGGTTTGAGTACATGAACCTTGTGGCCCCAAGACTGAAGGGTACAGATGTGGCGCTGGCCCCAAGCAAGGGATCATGCAGCAGCCCCATGGGATCCCACAGTTTCTGTTGTCTTCTTTTTCTGGGTCTCCCTTTGTGCTCTCAGTAGCTCAGTTGTGCTAGTGGGTTGGGGTGCCAAGAGATCAAAGAAAACACCTGGAGGTGGAGTGTGAGACAGAAGGTCTACTAAAAAATGCTTACGGGGCAGGGCCAGTGGTGACAGGCTAGACAGATAACACCTCTGTCTCACGTGGTGTTTTGCTAAGTAGCGCCTCCATCCCTCATAATGCTACTCCAGAAAGTCCAGTGACAATAGACTGGACAGATAGCACCTCTGTCCCTGACAGTGTTTCACAAGAAAACAGTTCCTTTGACCCTCATAACACCTTGTCCAGTGGCAGCCAGCTGGCAGAGAGGCACTTACCCTATCCACGATGCCCTCAATTCCACACCAGTTACCACAGGGAAAAGGGGTTTGTAAGTCAAACCACAGAAGCAGTGACGTCATTAGCTTAGCTTACTTTGTGTCGTATATGACCAGCATCAGAAGGGTAAGCTGGAGTGCATGCAAGAAAACAGCTTCCACAGATACCACTGGTGTGCCCTGTTTGCAAATATGTGAGGAAGAGAAAGTCGTTGTCCTTCGAGATAGACTTTATCCGGAACTTCCAGTCTGGGTCTGGTCTTATTGTTCCCTTAACTTGGCTAAGTTCTTGGCAATGGAAAGGGGCATTTCAGGGACAAGGTATCTTACCAATTTTTTCTTCAATTATAATAATCCTTCCATGTCAGAGTTAGCACTTATCAGTGTTACGTGAATCATACTACTCTGAGATTTTATCTCATGCCAGTTGTAATGGCAGTTATCAAGAATACAGACAACAATAAATATTGGCAAGGATGTGGGGAAAGGCACAGTCATACATTGCTAGTGGGACTGTAAATTGGTGTAACCAATCTGGAAAACAGTATGGAGATTCCTTAGAAAACTTGGAATGGAACTACCATTTGACCCAACTATCCCAATCCTTGGTCTACACTCAAAGGACTTAAAATCAGCGTACTACTGTGATGCAGCCACATCAATGTTCATAGAAACTCAATTCACAATAGCTAAACTATGGAAGCAACCTAGATGCCCTTCAATAGGTGAATGGATAAATATCCACAATGGAATATTACTCAGAATTAAAAGAGAATAAAATCATGGCATTTGCAGGGAAATGGATGGAGTGGGAGACTATCATGCTAAGTGAAGTAAGCAAATCCCCCCAAATCAAAGGCCAAATGTTCTCTCTGATAAGTGGATGCTGATCCATAATGGGGAGCGGGGGAGGCATAGGAAAAATGGAAGAACTTTGACTGGGCAAAGGGGAGGGAGGTTGAGGAGGGTGCATGGGGGCAGGGAAGATGGTGGAATGAGATGAACAACATTACCCTAGGTACTTGTTTGACTGCACATAGGAAGTGATGCTACATCATGTACAACCAGAGAAATAATTGGGTTTTTTTTGTTTTTTTGTTTTTTTGGTGCTGGGGATCAAACCCCGGGCTTTGTGCATGCAAGGCAATCACTCTACCAACTGAGCTATATCCCAAGCCCCACAATCAGAGAAATGAAAAGTTGTGCTGCAATTGTGTACAATGAATCAAAATGCATTCTGCTGTCATATATACCTAATTAGAATGAATGAATGAATGAATGAATGAATAAAAGGGAAACGTGAGTCCATGTTCCTGTTGCAAAAAAGCATTTATGTTCTTTCAGATTTGGACTGACTTAGAAACTCAGTTCCTATCCAATCACTGTGGTTATGAAGATGAGTTTTATAGCTGTGCTTAAGTTAATCAGGGCACATACTTGGATCTGTGGGTTGAGTGAATGTCACAAAAACTTTGAGAATGTCACAAAAAGTTTGAGAATTATTAGGGAGGGAAGTGTGGTTTTCTGGTATTAGTAAAGATGGAGAACAGATTCAGGTCAAGAAAAACACATCTTCACTATAATGTGTTTTGTCTTTTTCTTGATGATCTTTTTCTTGAGCTATGAAGGGTGGCAACACTTTGTAAGGAACAATTCTCCTTCACTCTCCTGTTTAGTCCTCCAACCGCCTGAATTACTTGGTTTTTAAGAAGGCTAACTCATGCATTTTCTTTTGCCCCATAAATATATATGACCCAAATCTGAGCTAAACAGACACTGAGCTCTTCATGGTATCAAGGCTTCACACCCACTCTAGAGCACATGAAGTGGGGCAGAACTGACCACCCACCTCCTCCATCCACACAGAAGGTGGAAGGGGGAAATGAGGGGAATCTTAAAACAAGGATTCAACCAAGTTGAGGAAGAAAGAGGAGTCCTTCAGTATTGGATAGGCAAAGGGGCAGCTAAGAGGGGACACAGCACACCTGCAGCTTTGATTCCCCCTCATTCCTGGGACCAGCATCTACGGAAGACATTTTGTGAGATTGAACATATCCCCAGATCCTGGGTGGGTCTTGATTAAAATAATCCAATTTACATCTTGGGTTTTTGAAACATCATTAAAAGCTATGCATTTCTCATGTCACAAAGGCTGCCTAATAGTCAATCAAGTGAAAATATAATTTTCCTAGCCATTTTCATCTTGCAACTGATTTAAATCATATCTAATTTTAAATTGCTGTAAATATGCTGGAGATCAAATGTTCTTAAGCATAAGACTTCTTTCCATAGGAAACTGATTCTAGACATGGACTTTCTTGGTCAAAGGCTAAGAATATTTTGGCGTTCCTTATGCATATTAACACCCAAATTGAATACATATTTATATCCTTTGGTGAGTGCACGTTGGGGTCCTTGATGAATCTCTCTTCAAGAAGCAGATGTCTGAAAGCTGGCTGTACTCCCCTCACTCCCACCATCCGGGCTTCATAATGCAGCTCTGCCCACCTGGGTGTGGTTGCATTTGGCTCCTGTTGCCCAGGACTCTGGCATCGCAGCACATTCACATCTGTGCAGTTAAAACAACTGTTGACTAGCACAGAAGTTTCTGCTCTGCCAGGGGAAACTATGACTACTGAGCTCTAGTGAGAAGGAATGAGCTAAGTGTGGTCCTGGGATGACACCAATATCTCACCTCTTCTCGATGGGGAAACCACTTCCCCATAAACAGCCCCAAAGCAAATGAGCACTTGAACTGTTCTTGCAAATACCGTGGGCCCTGTGGTTACCCAAGACCCTCCTTGCATGTGCAAGTCAACAAGACATCACTGTGCTTAATAACTTCCTCTAATGCCACCCCTGTCTCCATTACCCTGTGGCCCAGGGCTTATCTATTAAAAGAAGAGGACACGGCTTGGACCACAGGAGGAGGGTGGCGACAAGAGTGCCCGGCCCCACCTCATTCTTCCTGCACTCTTGAGCCCTGGATGTCCTCTTTATTTACCATCCCCTCTGTTCCAGGGTCCCCTCCCATGAGTCTACCTATTGTAGTTCCCCCACTGTCTGGCTTGGGTCAGATATGACCAAGTGGATGGATGTCCTCAAGGGAAACAGGACTTCCCAAGGGATTTTCAAAATGCCCTGGGTTTTCTGTTCAGGCATCTTTTATTTTTTCTTTCTTTCTTTCTTTTCCAAAAACTTGCTACATTCTCTATACCTCAGGGTAGGGTTGGGTCTTGCCCTATCAGGGAAATGGGAAAATGGAACAAGTTTCAAGAGGGTAGAATCCAGCTACACTTTCTTCCCAGTGATCAGCTGAGTCACTAACTCACCCCGGTTCCCATTCACAGAAGATTTACAAAGTGGATCTCTTGCTGGAAAAACGAGTCTCTTTTTAAAGTTCCCCCAGTAGAGCTGGAATGAGAGGCAGACTGCTCAATTAGTGGTGTTTCCTGCCGCGGGAGATAGAGACCAACCCTAGATGAAGCAGAAAAGGAAGTAGAGGGTAGAAAACGGTGACCCAAGAATTCTCCAGCTTCCTTCCAGTTCCCCTCACCCCCAGTTCCTTACCCCTGAGGAGTGCCATCTTCACCTCCTTTCTTCTGACTTTATCACTGGCCAGAAGTAACAGGCTTATTTGCTCCAGTGGAAAATGACTCGGGCCCTGCCTGCCACCTTCCCTCAGAGTTGGCTCAGGGCCCCAAGCATCGGCTGCTTTTGCTTTGATCCCCCAGTGACCTCCGGCAAATGGGTAGGTGACTATTATGAAACCATCAGCCGGTGCCAAATAAGAGCAGGTCCTCCTGCCCATTTCTGCAAAGAGGCAGGATATGTAAGGATGCTGCCCACAGGAGTGGAGTGGGAGCAGCCTCTAAAGGCATCAGTAAGTGGGTGAAGGTCATCCTAGGGCACCCTGACCGTTGAGGTCCCCATCTTTTGATGCAGAACTCAAGGAAAGGCCATCACATTGTCTTCTGGTCTGGCCTGGGACCTATAGGGAGTGAGGGAGGAGGTGCCCCTCTGGCAGAGGGAAGAAAGGAGGATGTCAGAGGAGGAAAAGCTGTCTGAAGAAACCCCCCAAGTCATTCTAGAAAGGTCTAGGGATTCTAGAAAAAGTGGACCAAACCTGAGCTTAGCTTCCTAAGGCAGAGGGGCTGTAGAGGAGTGTGAGATCTGGAACACCCTCTCTCAATTCCTATAACTCTATCTGTCTCCACTTCTCTCTTCACCAGGAGGCTGGAGGTCGGTGTCAAGTTCAGCAAGTCAAGTATGTCACTGATCTCAGAACTGAATTCCTGAGTGATTTAGAAGTGACAAGAAACCAGTTGTATCTCTGGGTAGATTAGGGAGCAGGGACCTGAGCGAGCCCTGAGACTCTTCCTTCAGCTCCTGAACCCACCTCTACTATGGGCTGGTTGCCATCTTGGACTCTTAACATAACTGTTGGTTTCTTCAGCCTCATTAAAGTTTGCAATGCTTTCAGGTGTTCTTTACTCTCTGACTCCACGATGCTCTCCACACACCGCCCTCCCCGCAGCCCCGTCAATCACCCAGTGGTTGACACGTACTAGCAGTGTAAGGGAATAGTTGTTTGTCTTCTTCTAAAAAAAAACTTTGTTCCAAAACCATCAACCAACAAATATTTATAGAATGTTATTTACCATTTCTGTGTTCATTTGTGTGTGAAACAGTAATGAAAAATTTTGCAAACAAACCAGTCTTAAAATTTTGGTAGTTCCACTGTTCTTGTTTTTGTGGCAAAACCAGAAACTCTGGTTGGAAAAACGGTGGGGTTTGGGGGAGTAGGAAAATCTGAAGGAGAATGTCAGCAGAAAGGAAATGATCACAACTATAGCCACATATTCTAGAAAGTTCAACATAAAACACTATTTTATTGAACAAAAAAAAAGACTTTTTAAAAAAGATTTTTTAGTCAGAAGTTTTGGAGAGTAATGACACAGTTTTCAGCAATTTTTAAACTTTAAGTCTTCCATAAGACTATCTTATTTCTAGGAATCTATGTCAAGAAGCACTCTCTGGAAACACAAATATATATACACCTGTATTTATAAAGTTGTAGAACACATTTGTTCTTTGTAGCTTTATTTGTAAAAACAACCAAGGAAAAAAAATATTCTTTCAAAGAGGAATAGTTTCAAATAGGAATCATGGTATAACAATACAACAAATGAAATCACTGAAAACAATTAAGTACCACTGATGTAAATATACTGAGATGAAAAGTGTCCATGATATCAATAAAAACAACTATATCTAGAACATACAGTCTGTAAGTATATCTCTAACTAGACAAACTACATTCTCATATATCTATTATAGACTTCCTCTGGCAAATATGACTTTTAAGAAATGGAGATCTCCACTTCTCATTTCCATTCTTTTACCTTTGACTTTCATTAAGTATGAGTATGCAATTTTTTATTCAAAACATTTTTATTCAAAATATTGAGTTTAAAAAGTTAAAAGCTAAGAGGTTTTTCAAGATGGCAGAATAGACAAGGTCATTTCTCTGGCTGCTCCATGGCATGAAACCAAGAAAGCAGACAGGCAGCTTCTCAAAATAAAAGGTAAAATAAAAGGCTGGTGGAGGGGGACTTTTCTGGGAATTAATTCTGGATATTCAAAGCGGGTCAGGGACTCAGGTGGCTGAATATAATAAAATAAGGACAAAATCCCTGGTGCCACTGTCACCACTGGTGGTGATAGTGCCTGCTAGAGTCGGTCCCCCTCCCCCACAAACAAAGTGGAGGGATAAGGGAATTAAAGGAACCCACATTTTTAGGAGGTATGTCTGAGATAGAGAGATCAGAGGTCAAAGTCACTGTCCTACCAACCTGAAACGTCCTTGTGCAATGTCCCTGTGTGGGAAAGAAGCCACCATCTCTCCTGGCCATCGGGGAGGAAGGAATCATTTTGCAGCCATGCATGAGGTTGGCAGTGGGGGAGCTGATTCCTGGCAAACCCAAGCTTGGCCTGAAATACAGGTCTGGCAAACCCACACTGCATGACATAGAGTGTGCCTAAGTGACCAGGAGAAAACCAAACATGGAGAAGGGTTTTCATAGGAGAATATAGGTCATGGAAACTCACTTGGCTCCCTATCTCCCCCTCCAGTCTGGACACTTGCAGGACCAGCTGGGAGAGATGCGCCAGGCCAGGAATTTGAAAGGGCAGAGGTGGGAGTGCTTGAGTTTGGAGACTAACCTGACAGACCAAAAATGTGGGGTCCATGGGTGATGGAGGGACTAAGGATTGGCTCCTATACTCCATGAGTGGAACCCAGGGGAGACCTCTGGGGTGCAATCTCCCAGCATAAACCAGCAATTCCTGGGTCCTAGAGGTGCACTGATTTACAGTCTTCAAAAAAAATCACCATTCAGTGAAAAACCTGGAGACTACCTAAGCCTACAACCCACCTCTAGGAGCTCCACCTACAGCATTTCCTCTCACACTTTAGCAACCCCACCCTGAGGGTGAAGCAGGCATCACACTCCAGCCCATCCCACCAAACACTGCTGAGTAGGGGAGCCAAGAAGCTTTTGAACTCAAGTGGAAAAAAGTTCTTTAACTTTTCAACTTTTCATCAAGATTTTTTTTTCCTTTATTCTTTTCTTTGTTGAATTGTGACATGAATGGTTCGTGAACACTTATATGTATTCATATTTTTCTTTTTTCTTGTTTCTAACATTTTTTTTAAAATTTTTGTTTTAGTTGCAATTGGACAAAATACCTTTATTTTATTTTTTTATGTGGTACTGAGGATTAAACCCAGTGCCCCGCACATGCTAGACAAGTGTTCTACTACTGAGTCAAAACCTAAGCCCCTCTAATATTTTTTGAAGGTAATTATTTTTCATGAATCAGTATTTTGAGGACTAGGATGTTTGATTAGTATATTTTGGTTTTGTTTGTATTCTTTTATTTTTAACTTTTTATTTTACATATTTTTTTCTCTTTCTCTTATTTTTTTTCTTTTTCTCTTTCTCTCTTTTTTTCTGCTAATAGCCAATCTTTTCTGTGATTTCACTCTTCTGTTAATTTTTTACTCCTATTTTATCTTCTCCTCCCTCATAATCATCACATTCTACATCACTTCTCTTCTCTCCCTGGTCACCATTTGAAATTCTAAACACTTTTTGCAAACTTATTGTTTTTACTGTAGGCAATTACTAATCACATCATTTCTGTTTATTGTGACAATTAACATTGTAGATACCATAGCAGGATCTATTTGGTTTTAAGCCACATATTTTTTTGCATTGGTTGCTGTTATTATTTGTACTCCCAAATGGTGAGGTTCTGGAAACTTTCAGGGACACTATAAATACACAGGGTAGAAACTCTACTGCCTCAGATCCAGACTGTTAGATGGGTAGACACACAAACAACATGAAAAAAAAAAAAAAAACAAGGGGAAAAAAATGCCCAAACAAACCAAAATACTTCAATAACAGCATCCATCAACACCACAGTGGCAGAAATGTCAAAGAAGGAGTTTAGAATGTTCACAGTTAAACTGATGTAAGAGGTAAACAATGTAAGGAGTGAAACTAGAAAGAAAATACAGGAAGCAAAATTCACTTCAGTAGAGAGAGATACTTAAAAAAAAAAAGTCAAGCAGAGATCCTTGAAATGAAAGAATCAATAAAACAAATTTAAAATTCAACTAAAAGCATCACCAACCTACCCCCAACACCCAGGTTAGAGGGACCTCCCCCCTTGAGGGGGGAGTCCTCTCTACCATGGAGACCATGATAGAGAGAGTTCCCTCTACCATGGAGACCATGGCGAAAAGATGTTAAGAGACCATGAACGAAACTTCCAAGAAATATGGGATAACATGAAAAGATCAAATATAAGATTTATCAGGATAGATGGAGGCTCAGAGATACAAACCAAAGGAATTGTGCAATCTTTTCAATGAAATAATATCATAAAATTTTACAAACCTTAAGAATGAAATGGAAAATCAAATAAGGAGGCTGATAGGACCCCAAATATACAAAATTACAACAGACCCACACATTATTATAAAAATACCTAGGATACAGAATAAGGATAAAGTTTTAAAGCCTGCCATAGGAAAATTAAAGGTCACGTTTACAGAGAAACCAGTCTGGATCTCAGCTGATTTTTCAACCCAGATCCTCAAAGCAGAGATCTTGGAGTACTATATACCAAGTTCTGAAAGAAAATGGATGCCAGCAAAGAATACTATACCCAGGAAAATTAAGTTTCAGAATTGACAATGAAAAAAAAAAAGTCTTCCACAATAAACAAAAGTCAAAAGAATTCACAACTACAAAGCCTGCACTACAAAACATACTTAATATTTCATGAAGAAGAAATGAAAATAAAAATGAACACCAGCAAAGGGAGGAACTACACTGGAGAGAACAGTCAATCAAAGGAGAAACTAAGTCAAATTAAAAACCAGAAACAAATCAAAATGACAGGGAATAAAAATCATTTCTCAATAATGATATTGAATATAAATGGCCTAAACTTATCAGTCAAAAAATATAAACTGGCAGATTGGATTAAAAAAAAAAACAAGACCCAACAATATGCTGTGTCCAAGAGACTCATCTCATAGTCAAAGACATCCACAGACGGAAGGTAAAAGGATGGAAAAAACCTATCATTTACATGGATCCCATAAACAAGCAGAGGTTTCTATCTTCATATCAGATGAAGTGGACTTCAAGCCAAAGTTAATCAGAAGGGTCAAAGAAGGTCATTTCATACTGCTTAAGGGAACTATACATCAACAAGACAAAACAATCATAAAAATTTGTGCCCCAAACAATGGAAGATCTACGTACATCAAACAAACCCTTATCAATTTCAAGAAGCAAATAGACCACCACACAATAATACTGGGTGACTTTAACATGCTTCTCTCATCACTGAGTAGATTCTCCAAACAAAAACTAAATAAAGTAGCTATAGAACTCAAAACTACAATTAGTCATTTAAACTTAACAGACATATATAGACTATTTCATCTGTTAATTACTGAATACACTTTCTTCTAAGCAGCACATGGATCCTTCTCTAAAATAGATCATATCTTAGGCCACAAAGCAACTCTTAGCAAATACAAAAAAATATATAGAGATAATACCTTGCATTCTATCAGATCATAATGGGATAAAATTAGAAATCAATGATTTGAAAAAAAATAGAAGCTACTCTAACACCTGGAGACTAAATAATATGCTATTGAATGATCAGTGGATAGTTAAAGAAAGCAGGGGTGAAATAAAAATATTTACAGGTAAATGAGAATAGCAATACAACATATCAAAATATCTGGGATACTATGAAGGTGGTTCTAAGAGGAAAGTTCATTGCATTGAGCTCATTCATTAAAGAAATAGAAGTCATCAAACAAATAACCTAATATCACATCTCAAAGCCATAGCAAAAGAAGAACAAATCAATACCAAAAACATTAGAAGACAGGAAATAATGAAAATCAGAGCCAAAATCAATAAAAGTGAAACAAAAAATTTCAAAAAATCAATGAAACAAAAAGTTGGTTCTTTGGAAAAATTAAACTGATAAACCCTTAGTCAAGCTAACCACAAGAAAGGGGGGAAAATACTCAACTTTCTAAAATTGGTGTTGAAAAGGGAAATATCACTAGGGACACTACTGAAATATAGATGATAATCAGAAACTATTTTGATACTGTATACTCCAATAAAATAGAAAAACCTGGAGACATCAACAAATTTATAAAGATATATGGTGTATCCAAGTTGAATCAGAAGGACATAGAAAATTTAAACACATCAATTTCAAGCAATGAAATTGAAGATGTTATCAAAAGCCTATCAACAAAGAATAGCCCAGGACCAGATAGATTTTCAGCTGAGTTCTACAGACCTTCAGAGAAGAACTAAGAGCAATTCTCCTCAAATTATTCCGTGAAATAGAAAAGGAGGGAACCCTTCCAGACTCGTTCTATGAAGCTGGTATCACCCTGATACCAAAGCCAGACAAAGATACATCAAGGAAAGAAAACTTCAAACCAATATCCCTGATAAACATAGATGCAAAAATTCTTAATAAAATACTGGAAAATTGCATACAAAAACATATTAAAAAGATAAGTCACCATGATCAAGTGGGTTTCATCCTAGGGATGCAGGGTTGGCTCAACATAAGAAATCAATAAACATAATTCATCATGTCAATAGACTTAAAGACAAGAATCACATGATTATCTCAAAGAATGCAGAAAAAGCATTTGACAAAGTACAGTATCCACTCATATTCAGAACACTAGAAAAATTAGGGATGGTAGGAACATACCACAACATTGGAAAAACTCTATACATTAAACCCAAGGCCAACATCATTCTAAATGGAGAAAAACTGAAAGTATTCCTTCTAAAAACTAGAACAAGACAGAGATGCCCTCTTTCACCACTTCTATTAAACATAGTCCTTGAAACTCTAGCCAGAGCAATTAGGAAAAAGAAAAAACTTAAAGGGATATGGATAAGAAGAGCTCAAAAAAATTGAGAATACTGGAGATTAACTATGTCTTGCATGAGTCCTTAGGCCCACCAAGAAAAAGATTGAGTTACTTTAAAATGGACTCATCTGATAAAAGGGAAGAAAAAAATAGTTTTAAGAGGGACTCCTGCTGTTTACCACCTGCAAACCAAGCTGATTGAGAATCCAGTGATTTGGAGCTTGCAGGACTAAAAACACAGGAGTTCTTCTCTTCAAACCAATATTAGTGTAAGTAGAAATGAGAAGATGAGAGACTAGGCAGGACACAGAAGTTAGGTCTACAGGTAGCCCGATTCGCCCCCTTTTTTTCAAATCCGTCCTTTTAAAGGTTTGTCCATTTTGTCTTGTTGATAAAATGAATGTATGAGCGCTCTCCAGAAAAACAGAACAACAGACATCGTCTCTCTCTAGATGATGCTATCCATGATACAATGTGGACACAAGCAGGAGAACCAGAAAAGTGGGTGGAGTAATTCAGTCTGAAGGCTGAGAGCCAGGGTAGCTGATGGGGGAAATCCTAACCCAGGTCCAGAAGCCCGAGCAGGGGAGGAGGAGGTGATGGTGCAAGTCCTGGCCCAGTCTGAAAGCCTGAGGACAAAGGCAGATGCCCAGAGCAGATGTGACAAGTTGAACAGACAGCAGTTCACCCTTCCTCTGCCTTTTTGTTCTCTTTTGATCCTTGGTGGGTTGCCTGAGTTGGTGAGTGATCTTTACTCAGTTTTCTGATTCAAATGTTAATCTCTCCAGAAACACCTCATAAATGCACCCAGAAATAATGTTTTATAGACTATCAAGGCAACCCTTGGCCCAGTCAAATCTACCCATAAAATTAACCATCACAACGAACAGTCCAGTTCTTTGGGCTAGGACGCAGCAGAGGCTGGAGCCAATGATGGTGCCCTCCAACCAGTTGTACTTTTCCACCAGCAGAGGGCAATGTGGAGCTACAAGTGGGAAGAGGATGAGGGATGGGTGGGAGACTTTGGACAAGCTGTGCATGGGGAGAGGGCTTCCAAAACCTAGTTCTAGAAGTAATGTTGTATCTGGGGATTTTCTTGTTTGTTTCTGAGTAACCATACAATGGAATTAGTAAAAAAAAAAAAAAAACACACACACACAACAAGTAGGTCCGAAGCCTTCAAAAATCAAAGGGACAAATCCCATCAATATGTACAATTATAATGCACCAGTAAAAAATGTGGAAAATGGTTTTTTAAATTACTCTACTTAAAATAACAAATTTTAAAAAAAGAAAGAAAAACAAATCAAAGAGGCTGGGCGTGGTGGTGCGTACCTGTAATTCCAGAGGCTTGGGAAGCTAAGACAGGAGGATTATGCGTTCAAAGCCAGCCTCAGAGATTTAGCAAGGCCCTAAACAACTTGAAGAAACCCTGTCTCAAAACAAAATATAAAAAGAGCTCAATGTTTAAGTGCCCTGGGTTTAATCCCCAGTTTAAAAAAAAAAAATCCAAAGAAATTCTATTATCTCTGAAACCCCCAGGCAGGCCCCAACTTGTGGCTATACCTTATCAGTGGTTCTCAAACTTGGCTGGGAAGTTTCACCTGAGAATTTTTTGAATCACAGATGCCAGTACTCTCCCAAATCCAATAAATTTGTAGCTTTGGAGGTGAGGCCCTGACATTGAAGTTTTTAAAAGCTCCTCCAAGTGATTCTACTGGTGAATTCAATTTAAGCCAATCCTTGGACTCCCACCTAGTACAGGAAATAGTCACCTTTGTAAGACGCATTCACTCTAAGGAGGGTTGCCAGATGCAACCCAGACGTCCAGTGAAATTTGAGTTTCAGGTCAACAAAAAACAATTATTTGTATGTCACAAATATTGTATTAAGACATACGGAGAAAGAAGATTCAATCTATATTTTTATTAGCTAATGCTGGCCACCCAAGCCCCCAACCCTCAATTCAAAGATGGCTATGGAGAAAGAAAATTCTCCCCCAAAGCTGAGCAGTGAGCACAGACTCTGACCAAAGCTCTCAGCCTCCTGCCAGGTCTTTGCTGTTCCACAGGCAGGGTCACTAGACTTGTTACAAACCTAAGGGAGCACTTAGGATAGAACCCAGAACTCGGTAAGCTTTCAACAAATGTCACATCACACAGAAGAAAGCGTGAATGAGAAAATGAACTTATGTGCATCAGTGGGTATTGTCTTGGCACAAAATATTCCTAGATCAAATCACTTATGAACTGGTTTATAAAAATAAGAGTGTCTGGTTCAACTTTCCAGGAGAGTATCTCCAGGGAGCACCTGGTATATCTGCAGTACTGCTCTGCTCCGTTCCTGGGTTTTCTGCCTCTTTTCATATTTCCCTACTCTTCTTCCAGGGTCTGTGTTCATCTGTGATTCTGATTAGTTGAGCAAACAAAATCCACGAAACTGTCACAAGTGCCTTCAATCATTTGAAAGCCACGCTGGACAAAATCATTCAGTAAGCGCCTGTTGTTTGAGATCTATATGGGCATAATTTCTCTGGTACAGCCAATCACACTGGCTGCTCTGTGTATTATTTGTGAGAAGAGTTGAAAGGAAAGAGGGGAGGGTGGTGAAGGGAAGTCACTGGCTGTCAGAGAAAACATGCATTGCATAATACAATTTTTAAACGAGATTGGTTACAAGAATTAAATGAGATACATACACTAAAATGTAAGATGGGCCCCAGAGTGAGGCTGGGCATGAGGGTGGGACCCACAGAATGGGTGGCCTCCAGAACTGCGGGGTCACAGCCCTAGCTCAGGTGTTCGCTCCCCCGTCCACCCACAGATGTGCTGCCTCCTCACTTCCTCCAGGCCACTCAGGCGTTCAGCTCCAGGTCGGTGATGTAGGCTCGAACCCACGCCTCGCTGGGGTCAGCACAGATCTGCCGGCCTCTCTTGGTCTGGAAGCTGTGGAAAAGGTGGAAGGAGGGGATACTGAGGACTCCAGCAGGGGACTCCCAGGGCCCTGCATCCTACTCTGCCCAGACACCTCAGGGCCTGTCCAGACAGTTTCCCTGGAACCTTGGGGTTCCGGAACCCTCCCCAAATGTCTCATAAGGGTTTGCTCAGAAAGCCCCTTCCTGCTGTCACTCCTCCCCCTCTTCCCACTGCCCAGGGCTCTGCGGGCCCCAGTCCAGGTCTGAAACCCCCCACCAGGCACCTGCTGGACTCCTGCACCCTGAAGGGCCTTCTGAGCAGAGCACTCCCATGGGACCTCACCCAGCCCGCCAGCCTCCCTCTCCAGGGGTGGCCAGGAGGCCCCCGGCCCTTACATGACTGCCGGTTTGGAGCACTGGCTGCTGGTCTCATAATAGTCATCTACAAATTTGCGCGGAATCTTCCGGGAGATGTAGAAGAAGCAGCAGGCGGTGGGGGTGTCAGCACCCACTGTGAGAGACAGGACAGAAAGACTCCAAGTGCCTGTTCAGAAGGAGAGGCCGACCAGCCTCTCCTGGCCTTCCCCCAAACAAGGGTTAGCATGCTTGAGGTGGGGATAGGGGGACAGAGGGACCCAGAAGGAAGTTGGTATTTCTTTGATTTATTTACCTTAGTTTGGGGACTTTATGCCTCTCTACAGTAAATTCAGTATTATTATTTTTTTTTAATAAACTACGTCTGTCAAAATCCCAGTTGGGCCTCCACTTTCCAATCCATAAAATGAGACTCTGTCCTTCTCTGTCCTCCAGAATCGAGTCACCAAAACCCCTTAGGAAGCTAAATTCTCTGGGCAGGAGCCTCAAAATTCTTCTGGCATGCCCTGCTTGGAGGGCCTCAGGCACAGACTTTGACATTGGCGTCCAGCCCATGGTCAGAGAGTTAGGACACAGAGCGAAAGTCAGACTCACGGGAGGCAGAGCAGGTCAGGGAGGAGAGGGCCTCAGTGAAGAACAGGACAGCGAGGACGGCCACGGGGACCTCCATGATGCTGGGCTGCAGAGTGGGCTCAAGGGCTGGCCGAGAAGAGATGGGGCGGGAGGACCCGAGGCTGCTGCTCCCTTGTGGGGTCTGAGGCTTCTCCTCTCTTTATAGGCGGCCTGGGGCATTGGAAGCGTAACGTCTGGGGAGGTCAAGGGGGACCTTTTAACCCTGGTGTTGGTGCTGTGCTGCATGTTGCATGAGCTGGCAGGGCTGGGGGTCCCCACAGGGCTCAAGCAATTTGCACCAGTGGCTCAGTCCCTTCCTCAATGGGGAAATGGTTTCCACAGCGAGAGGAGGTGAGAAGCTGGTGTCAGCTGAGACCAAGCGAGCTGGCGCCTTCTCACGAGAGCCACAGTCTGCAAAGCTTTTCTCCCAGAGCCCAGCCTGGCTCCTCCTGGCCAGCTTTCCCATGGCATGGATGGTAAGGAGATGAAGACAGCTCCTCACTTCCTGAGAAGCACAAGCTAGAACCGTGCCCTGGAGGGAGGCAGCAGAATAAGGGAAGCCTCAGCCACCAAGGGCGAGAATTAGGGGGGCTTTCAGATACTGGCTGGTTGATCAGGCTTCATGAGCCTCCCAAGATGCCACTCCCTGGGTGGGCTGGGTTGGCTGGGGCTCCTGGGAGAGAGAAGCCTCAGAGTCTGTTCCTCTCCCATCAGAAGGGCTCTGCGGGGACCTGTCCCAGGGATATAAACACAAAGGTGAAGAAAGTGGTATGCACCACGGTGCTGGCCACAGCTTACCTGTAGCAATTAAAAAGGTGGCTTAGCATTAAAGAAATTGTGGGATATTTAATTCTTGTGATAATAATTAGCCCTTAAAATTGAGAAGGGAGAGACATTTAAAAGGAAAGTCCTCGCTTCTTAAAAATCCTGAAATATTTCCTGTTTTCAGTTGAAGTTAAAATGGGCCTGTCCCTGGTTTGCTGGAATTCCATAGTGTCGTCAAGGACTGAGTTTCCTGAAACATCTCCCCTTCCTCCATCATTTTGTTGACTTTTCTTTTATAGGTTTGTCATCTCGGGGTCGCAAGATGGGTACTGCTGAGAAGGCATCACACCTCCACAAACACTGGAGATTTGATTCGAGTTGTTTTTTTACATGCGTTAAAAGGTGAACTATAGATTTTCAAAGTTAGTAAGAGCTAATTTCAAAAATGTGCAAAATACAGGAAAGAATAAAAATAATTTGGTATGTAAAATCTGGGTACACACCACGGCAAACGCAGGTTCAGAATGTGGGGATTTTTGTCTACATTCTCACCCTCCTTCATTAACAAATTCTGCAGCATAATCAGTAAAAATATTTTTCCTCAAAGGTAGGAAAAACTCTATTATTCAAGCCTAACCCCTTATTACATTTTGATTTGTTTCTTTCTTCTTCTTTTTAAATTGCGGTACATTGAACCCAGGGATGCCCGACCACTGAACTACATCCTCAGCAGCCCTTTTTATTTGATTTTGAGACAGAGTCTGAATAAGTTGCTTACGACCTTGATAGGTTGCCAAGGTTGGCCTGGAACTTGTGATCCTCCTTTCCCAGCCTCTTGAGTCACTGGGATTACTGGCAAGCACCCCTGTGGCCAGCTGATTTCTTTCTCTCCAGTGTAGCTTTTTCTCGGCTCATGACAGTTCTGTCTGCTTGCTTGTTTTTCACTCCTGTGTGATAAGGAGATAAGGATTGCCATTGTCTCCATCTAGATGGAACTCGGCATTTTCTTGTTTGTAATTAACAGTAGAAGACGCTTTCAAATAATTCCAGTGTCTTTAGGAGTTGCCTAATTGACCCAACTGTCTGCTTAGTACATGAACATTATCATGCTCTATTGTGGCACATTTGGACTGGTTCCAATATTTAATTGTCATAAATAAACTATACCAACTGTACTTTATAAATAAAACTTTCTCCATGAATTAAGTTCTTTCCAGAGGATATTTTCCTAGCTGTAGACTTCCTGGGTCAAAAAAAAACAAGGACCCTTATGGCTTCCGGTCTCTAGAGACACCCCACATCTAACGCACATTCCTGTCTAGAACCCGGTGTGGGCTGGCGGTGGCCGCGGGTAAGGAAGTGGGGCTGTTGCTGAATCAGTGATTCCAAGGCTGAGCTCATCACTCTTGTCATGACTGTAGCCTGGGCACCAGCTCCTGACCTCTCACTGATTAACATTTTTCTTAGAAGCACTCCAGTCCACATGATGTCATGGTCCTTTGCTCACAGGGTGTGGTTTGAGAATGACTTGTCTCCCCGCCAGGATGCTGTGGCATCACTATCTACATCACCCTGTGTGGCCAGAGGAGCCTTAGCCCAGGTCCGTGGGAGGCAGTGTGAACCTACACATTTCTCCATGTTCTTGTGGCCCTAACACTAACATCTCACCTCCTCTCACTGTCAAAAGTGTTTCCATATAGTCAGCCCCAACAAGTGAGCAATTGGGCTATTCTTGTGCATCCTGATCCCCCTAGGGGACCCACAGCACCCCAGAATGAGGAACTCAGAGCAAGACTCTAGGCACCAGCCAACTCCCTCTGCTCATCACCAGTTTCCAACACCTCATGGTCTGGAGCTGCCTAAGGGGGTAGGGACGTGGCTTGAACCCCAGAAGGATGCAGGCAGCTGTGTTCTTGGCTTTGCCCTCCCTCCTCTGCTTGCCCACACCCCACAGGCCTCTGTGGCTGCCCTTATGGATCATCCCATGGTGGCCCTCAGCTCACAAGTCTCTTCTGGACCACGAGGCTCTCTCAACCCTCATCCTTCCTTTAATCTAGAGCTGTTTCCCAGTGCTCTGGAGAGGTGGCTAAGCCATGTCATTTAATTCCTATGCCTTAGAATTCTCTGAGTGAAAGCAAAGAACCTCACAGAAGCCTTCAGAACATTCTGGACTATTTCCCAAGGATTTTTTTTTAAATGTTTTTATTAGTTGTTGATGGACCTTTATTTTATTTACTTATTTCTATGTGGTGCTGAGAATCCAACCCAGTGCCTCACACATGCTAGGCAAGCACTCTACCACTGAGCCACAACCCCAGCCCAAGATTTTGATCTATCTTAATTCCTGGATTGTTGAGAGCCACAGCCCAGTCAGAATGATGCTTGGCATTCGCCAAAGGGAATGGTTTTAAGGTGACGGCCAGCGAACCATTGAGATGATGATTTGAGTTAAGCTATATATAATTGCTGTGATGCTGGATTGATTGTATTGTATACTTGACCTTTACTGTCGGGCAATAGGGCGGCTCTTGCTGCCTCAGGAACCTGCTACTTTGGAGTTCCCGGGAGTTCTGGGGGGGGGGGGGGTCGCGTTCGGAGAGATTGGACGGAGCCCGGTGGAGGGAGTGTGTTCCCGGGTGCTGGGTGGAGTGCCGGTGAGAGTTGGAGAATAAAGAGTTGCTGTTTGAATCTACAAGGCTTTGTGGCAGCTCGGTTATTTGTGCCCAGCCAGACTGCGGCACTGGATCTGAAAGGCAAAGAAGGGCTAGGACCCATCTTTAGTTGGGAAAACCATGGCCTAACTCAGTCATGATCAAGATGCAAACTCCAGGTGCAGTTGGTTCCCGCTGTGAGCAAGGGGTGGGTTCCCCTAGTTCTCGCAAGAAGCTCCGCCCTTAGGGTGATTCACAAAGGGTGGCCTCTTTCTGGAAAGTTCCCCTCCAAAAGAGAGGGAGCAAGGACCAGCTTTTCCAATAGCGGTATTCCCAGTGAGGGAACCTGAGACTACTGAGGCGGAGATTTAAAACAAACGCTCAAGGCCAAGAACGAATGCCGGGCTTCCTTTGTTCTTTTTGTGCTCAGCTCTGCAACCCTAAGAGATGACCTCTCCAACTTCTTGCTGGCCCCCTCAGAGGAAAGAAGGAGTTGACTGCTTTGCTCAGGCTCTGCAGGCCTATTCCCCCACTGTTGGAACTGACCCCAACGCCTGCTCCCTCTTGTGTTTCTCCAGACCCGCTGTCAATACGTTGATGATCATCGGGACACCAGCGGCCAGCATTCCTACCCTGGTGTAAGTCAGTGGTGGTCCTCCCATCTGCAGAGAGACGGGGCCTGGGAGGAGGCCAGCTATGGGACATGGAGAGGGGACAGGTACACACAGCGAGGAGGGTGGGAGCCATCCCGCAGAGGCCCAGCAAGGATGTTGAACCCAGGGAGAGGCCACAGAGGTGCTTTCCGACCTGGTTTAGGGCCTTCAGGGAATCAGAGGAGTTTCCCAGGGCAGAAAGGACCAAGGCAAGAAAGTGACAGAGAAGAGGCTGCCCCAGAAGTCCACCATGGAATATGAAGGCTGGGGGGAAATACAGATGGTTTCAAGCTTCATGTGGGAGAGGAAGGAACGGAGAGGCCCTGGAGGACCGGGGATTTCTTTGCTGGGTGCCTCTGTCTCTTCCTCCTGTTCTGCATCAGCCAGAGCTCAATCAGAGCAGCCCAACCTCCTAGGACTGGAAAAAGACATCAGAGATGATAGGATATTAAAAAATCACAATGAACATAAAACCAGATAGGAAGAAACCACGCCAGGCGTTCACAGTGCTGAAAACCAAAGCTAAGAAGAAAAGTCTCAAAAACAGAGGAAAAAAAGAGAGAGACAAATGACCTTCCATGAAAAAGCTCCAGTGTCTTCCAACAGAAAAAACAGACGCTGGAGGCCAGAGTAATGATTGTTCCTGAAGAGCTTAAAGTAAATAATGCTCATATAGACAGAAAATAGCCTTCAAAAGTTAAGGTAAAATAAACATTTCCAGGCAATCAAAAACCAGAGACTTCACCATCAAAAAACTCACAGTAAAGATCACGAAAGGATCCCTTCAGGCAGAAGAAAGAGAATTCAGATGGAGCGGGGAGATACAAAGGGTTTAAGTGCAACAGAGGTGAATAAATATGTAGTAAAAACCAAATACACATTGACTATCGAGTAATAAAATATAATAGAGGTTTTGGGGTTTGGGGTTTTGTTTTTTTTTTTTTCATTTTCTGTTTTGTTTTTTGGTACCAAGGATTGAACCTATACCTGCTTAATCACTGGGCCAGGACCCCAACACTTTTTAATTTTTTTTTTTAAATTTTGAGACAGGATCTCACTAAGCTGTTAGGGAGTTGCTGAGTTTCTGAGGCTGGCTTTGAACTTACATCCTCATGCCTCAGCCTCCTGAACTGCTGGGATTACCAGTGCAGGCCACTGCAACTGGCTCATTTTATTTTTTACACAGGCCCTTATTATGTTGCCAAGGGACCCACCTGTCTCAGCCTCAGTACCCTACCCCCAGTAGCTGAGGCTATCAGGACATACCATTGTGCCCAGTTTGTATTTTAAATTTATATAGAATGCAAACATAACAAAATTGCATAGAAGTCAGAAGTACTGTATAGCATATCCCAAGGTTATTACATTGTGTGGGGAGTGACAATGGCATTATATTACATTACACGGTATTAAGTTCAGGTTTCTTGTCTTATTCTGTAGTGTAAACAGTAGTAAAGAAACATATAAGTACAGGATGAATATGTATAAATACATCATGGAAATGGGAAAAAACCCCAATCAACTCAAAAGAAGATTATTAAAAGAGAAAAGAAATATAGACAGGCAGTTTAAATTTAAAGTAAATAGTAAGATTACATGTAAGTATATCAGTAATTGAATGTAAAAATATTAAATACTGAAATTTAAAAACAAAAATTTTTAAAGATATCAACTGTACGCTATTTAAAGAGATACTCCTTAAATTAAGAATTGTGAAAGATTAAAGAGGTAGAAAAAGTAACTTATGTTAATACTAACCAAAAAAGAAAAACGAAAAAAAAATTTGAAAAATGAAGAGGTAGTTGGGAACAACAAAATGCTCAACCTACCAGAAATTTGTAACAGTTCTAAATTTGTGTACTTCTAATGACACAGCCTCAAAATATATAAAGAAAATTGAGGACTAAAAGATGAAATAGAAAAAAAATCATGATTATAGTGGAAAAATTTAACACATTTTTCTTGGTAACCAATGAAATAAGCAGACCCTAACTTAGTAAGAATATAGAGTATTTGAATACCAAAATTGTAAAATTTTAATAAATGAACATATACAGCATTTGTTTATGAAGTTCAGGATAAACATTCTTTCAAAAGCACATAAAGCATTTGCTATATTTGACCATGTCCTAAAAAACAACAACAACAAAACTAGAAAATATATGAGACAAAAACTATTTTGTGATGGAAATTGGGAAATATTCTGGGCTGAATAGTTGTTTAGGTAATTGAGAAACTGATTTTAAAATTTATACAGAAAGGCAAAAGGTCAAGGTTATCCAACACTCTGTTGAAGAACAAAGCAGGAGCATGTTGTCTACTGCCTCTAGAGATTTCTCCCATTCATAAAATTTGGCACTGGCGGGAGGATGGAGGATAAACCAATGGAACAGAAGCAAAGTCCAGAACCAGACCACATGTATACGGATCCAAGGCAGCACTGCCAAGCCACAGGGAAATGAGGGTCATGATGGTTAATTTTATGCATCAACTTAACAGGGTCACAAATACCTGGACATTAGATGAGACATTATTCTAGGTGTTTCTGTGAGGGCATTTTGAATGAGATTGACATTTAAATCAGTAAGCTGAATAAAGCAGATTGTCCTCTCTAATGTTGGTGGTCCTCATTCAGTCGGTTGAAGGTGTGGATAGAACAAAAAGGCTGACCCTTCTACCTCTGAGGGCGAATTCCTCTTGCCTGATGGCTTTCAGAATGGGGCATGAAGTCAAATTAAAACACTGGTTTTCCTTGGTCTGGAGCTTGCTCATTCTCAGTTTCTTTGGACTCAAACTGGGACTAATCAACTCCAGCTTGCCAACTCACCCTGCAGTTCTTGGGACCTGTGGGCCTTCATAATCATATGAGCCAGCTCCCAAACTTCATATTAATTGGGACTTTTTGCAGAACTCTGACTAATATGGTCTTTACAATAAAAGATACTAAGTTCATTTTGTACTCATATGACAAAAAATAAATCTTGAATCCTTCTTCCCACCAAATATAAAAACCAAATAGATCAATTGTAAATTTAAGCACCAATGCTAAAAAAAATAAAGCTTCCAGAAGTTAGCATAGGAAGATATCTTTATTGCCTTGGGATAGAGAAAGATTTCTCATCAGATCACAAAAGCCCCTGAACACTGGGTGTAGCCGTACTATATATTTTCTATATGTAACCATATAGAAAAGATTGATGCATTTGACCACATTAAAATCAAGATCAATTGTGGAGCTGAGTGTGGTGGGTGTGGTCCCAGCTACTAAGGAGGCTGAAGTGGGAGGATCACTTGAACTGAGGAGTTTGAGAACAGCCTGGGAAATATGGTAAGACCCCCCCATCTCAAAAGAAAATAAAAATTAAAAAGAACAATTGTGAACGGATGCTGTGGCACACGTCTGTAATCCCAGCAGCTCGGGAGGCTGAGATAGGAGAATCGCATGTTCAAAGCCAGCCTCAGCAAAAAAACGAGGTGCTAGGCAATTCAGTGAGACTCGGTCTCTAAATAAAATACAAAATAGGGCTGGGGATGTGGCTCAGTGTTTAAGTGCCCCTGAGTTCAATTCCTGGTACCAAAAAAAAAAAAATTTGGAAAATCCATCAAAACATTCTACCCCACCCAAGGAGGCAGTGACCACTCACTTCAGAGAGATATCTGTCATATGAAGAGGAAACAGCTCAGCATGATTTCCTGGGTGATGCCAGCTCCTGGTCACCCTTCAGTAGACCCAACTTCCTCATAAGCACCCCAATCTAAAGAGCTACTGAACAACTCTTATGAATCACTCTGATATCCATAGGCAACCCAGGGTGTGTAAGGGTAAAAGAAATTGAAGTTAAAGTGTAAAAGTTAAAGTGTAAAAGACTGGGCATTGTAAAGTTTCTAATCTGCAAGGCCTGAGTTAAAAAGTAAAGGACCAGGTATTGTTAAGTTCCTCTGCTACCCCCAAAACCTGAAATTCCTGTAGCTGTTAGGACAATACCCGAACTGCCCAGTAAATATTCCCACTGACTCTCTGGTTGTTTAATAACCTAGGACCCTGTGTAGCCTGGCACGTAGGCATTCAGGGCCCAAAACCAATCAGTTTGAATGTACCCCCCTTCTTAGGATTGACCAATCACCCCCGCCCAGCCTGTTCCCGCCAATGAATGTACTAATCATGTTCAGGAATTGTTGTTCAATTTTCCCGCACCTCATGATGATTTGTTCTGATGTATGCAAAGCCCCCGTCCTCCTCAAAAAGTGTACTTAAGCACTGCTTAACCTCGGCTCTGGGCTCTGGGCTGCTCTCCCTACTTGAGTGAGCACGGAGCCCCAGCGCGTTGGATTGGATCCTCAATAAACCCCTTTTGCTATTGCATGAGTTGGTCACTTGGTGATCTCTTCCTCCGACGTTCGCTGGACCCTTACAGGTGGACCGCTCACATGATACCAATCTATTTAAAATTTCTGGCGAAGGCACGTGAAATTTCTTTGTTTCCATGGTCCAGGGCTGCCTATAAAAGAGAAGGGGACAGCTCAGATCCTGGAGAGCAGTCCCAGTAGAGAGTCCCCATCCCAGCTCTGGGGGCCTCCTCTGCAAGTCTAGCATCATGAAGGTCCTTGTGGTTGCCCTGTTTGTCCTCCTCTGCACCTCGACCCTCTGTGCAGAAGGTGAGTCTGTTGTCCATCTTCTTTTAATGGGTGCTCCCTGACCAGAAGTTGGACCACACTGTCCAAGTGCTGTGGCTCAAGGACTCCCTGTGAAACTAGAGAACATGGAAGGGCTTCAAAATAACACAGTTGTTTTCTTCAAGAGGGTCCAAAAGTGGTCTATTGATCTGGGCTGGGGGATAGGAGTTGGAAGAGGTTTTACCCCATTTTTAGAAGAGATCATTGAAGTGTAACTTATTGGCTTTTTAGCATAACCTAGAATCAAGGTCTATTTAGTTCCCGTTGGTCCTGGTAAGTCTTAGAATCACCTCAGTGGTCCCCAAGAGTTTAACCCCTTAGATAACTTACAGGACCTGCCTACTTTTCTCAGCTACTTTACGATTTCATAGATTAGGAAAATAAATTTCAGCCAGGCCATGGTGGGTGCACACCTATAATCCATCTTGGGAGGCTGAGGCAGGAGGATTGAGGATTCAAAGCCAGCCTCAGTAACTTAGGGAGGCCCTAAGAACTCAGCAAGATCTTAAAAAGGGCTGGGGATGTGGCTCAGGGATTATTAAACCCCTCTGAGTTCAATCCCTGGTAATTTTCCCAAAGAGAGTTAGGAGAAGGAAATAGACTATTTAGAGAATCTCAGAAGAAGGGAGTAGACTAGAGAATCCAGTTTCCTGTAGAGAAAGATAAAGAATAAAATGAAGAGACCAAAACCAAAGACTAAAGAAATCAATAAGAAACAAAGAAACACAAAGCCAAATTATTTCTAGTTTCCTTTTCCCCTAATCCTCAACTCTGCGTAATGCACTCACTCAACTTCTTCCTGACCCTCTGCAGCTTGTCTGTTCTCAGTAACTCCTTATCCCCTCAGATGGGAGCCAGGAGCCGTCCTTCTGCTGCTTTGCCTACATCTCCCGAAAGATCCCCCACAATTTCGTGGTTTTCTATTATGAGACCAGCAGCACATGCTCCTCGAAGGGTATCGTGTAAGTACTAGTCCTCCTGCCCAGCCCCGCCCGGGGTGACACAGGACAGCGAGGGTGGGGGCTGCCTGCAGGAGTGGACCTAAGTACAGAAGGAGCCCACTGGGGGCTAGTGTGCATGCAGGACACAGAGGGGGGCTGCTGGGCTGTTTGTTGACATGGGCTGGGACCTGCAGGGAGGCAAGGAAGACCTTCCCAGAAATGAAGGGAAGAAAAGAGAGAAGGAGACAGCAGAAAGAAATTCCATGCATCACTCAGGGAAGACTAGGGGGCCCCTGATATCCGGGGGATTATTTCTTGATATAAAGTATACCAGCCTCAATCTGCAAGTGGGAATGTGATCAGGAATGTCCTCACTCAGTCTCTAATACTTCTCCCCTCTCCATAGCTTTGTCACCAAAAGAGGCCGTCACGTCTGTGCCCATCCCAATGAAGCCTGGGTCCAGGAATACATCAGGGACTTGGAGTGATCCAGCAAGAAACATTGAGAGGTGTGGGGAGATGGGGATCCAGGGGGCTGTCCCTGCAACCCCCCAAAGTCTTCTCTCCTATGGGTCCCTTCACCCTCCACTAACCATACTCTGAAACCTTTCTTAATTTTACTTGAGTTAATTAGATTAGATACTGTAAATCATTTGACCTTCTGGATGTTTCCTCTGAGAAATCATATGGCACCCTCTTTTCCTAGCCCTCTTCCCTGTCACTCATATAGTGGTTGATTTGTACTTAGGGGGACTGTGAAAGATTGTGTCCTTCTCTAAGGCCTTACTGGACCAAATCCATCCACAGATACTTACTGAGTTTTTGTGAACTCTTTATTGTTAAAAAAAAAAAGTATAATAAAAAATTCTTTTTATTTTTCTGAAGTAAACCTTGGGCTTCTGTCTATTCTTTTTTTTTTTTTGTCTTCCTGACAAATCATGTTCATTGGCCGGAAGGAATGACGGCACCCAAGTAGGAAAGGAAAGCAAGAGAAAGAGGACAAGTATCATTCCTGTGACACTCAGCTGTCTGCTGGTGACACGTTCCTCATCGGGCAAAGACAAAGAAAAATATTAAAAACAATGCAAACCTCTATGTACCAGGGAAATCACATCTTGAATGCATACCTAAGCCAGGCATTCTGTCAAGCACATTTATGTATTTTCATAACTTAAGGGTCCTTGAGAACAAAGGCTAACCGTTTTTAAGGACTATTCTGAACCATGAGCTATACTGAGATTTATATACATTGTCTACTCCAGTGACCCCCATTGACATGAAGAAACAGATTCAGAGACTTTAGAAGCATGTCCAAGACCAAATTGCTGTTAACGTTGGGATAAACCTATGGATCTGAGCAAGACCCACATTCACAATCAGCCCCTAGGAGAATGTCTCTCCATGCGCCTCTGTTCCACATGAAGCAGGTTTAGCAGGAATGCACGGTTTCCCAGTCAGAGACAGCCTGCTCCAGGCAAGGTGTTACCTCCCGGCACATCACATAATCCAGAGAAAAATCCAAAATCTTTCTACCCAGACTTGATCTCTAATTGCCTTCTCAGCTGACTGCTGAGAAAGCAACAGACTGAGATGTCAAGTCAGAAAGGGGAATGGAGGGGCCACCCTGAGCCCAGAAATTTCCCTCCTGGCTATTTCCTTAATCATTTTGCCTTTCTCTAGAGCTTCCAAATCTGAAGAGGCCAGCTGGTCTCTGCCAACCCTAGTATTGATCAAAGAGGAAACAGAAGTTTGAAGAGTTTCAGTAACTTCCCCTTGGCTATGTGATGAGCAGTGTTGAGATTTTAACCTGGGTACAGTTGGGGCCTTATTTTCCTCCTTAATCATGGTCATCGTGCCTCACAAGAATTAGCCTAGCATGTCCTCATGCTGGGAAGACTTCAGGAGATGGGGATACAGTCGGTATCCCACACTCTCATCCCTCAGACCCACGTCTCTCAAGGTGCTGTTCCACCTGGAATAGATTTAACCTGACATTCTCTGTTTCATGATGTGGCTCCATCTCACCAGCTCACTCTCTTGGGTGGGCAATGGCAAGACAGGTCATATCCCTCTACCTATTGTCACATCTTCACTTTTCTCTTGCTTATCACACTAAGTGTCAGGGTGCAGGCCAGGCCTCTCTGCTTGTCATCCCACTCATTCCCCTTCCTCCTGTCCAGCCACACTCTGGACCCATCAACAAAGGCACCCGGGGGGATGCAATGCTTCTCCTGGAGATGATCTCTGAAGTGGTCGTTTTAGCATCAAAAGCTTTCTGCAGCAAAATAAATCCCATGCAACACGTTAAGTTGCATATATAAATTAAGGAAACCAGAGCAGTAAAATTGCCCAAAATTGGAAAATAAATGAGTAAGTTATTCATCAAATTAACTTCAGAACTTTGAGATTTAAATGAGAAATTCACATCTACTTCCCCAATTTTAGGAAGAGTACACACAACTTAGAGGAACTGATATTTTTTATGTATCAGTTATGTTATATAAAAACAAATGAATAAGAAAATAATAAAGAAATATTCTACGGTTTGTATAAATGTCCCCAAAAGGCTCATGTGCGAAAGGCTTGGTCCCCAACCCATGACACTATTGGGAAGTGGTGGAACCTTTAAGAAATGGGACCTCAGTGGGAAATCTCCAGGTCATTAGAGGTGAGCCCTGGAAAGGGATAGTAGGGCTCTGCCTCCACAGCCCCGCCCCCTTTTTTTTCTTGCCAGTAATAAAAGAAACAATTTTGCTTTGCCACATTCTTCTTGTCATGATGTGCTTCTTTGCAGCATGATTTTTGCCCCAAAAGCAACAGGGCCAATCAATCACAAAATGAAACTTATAATAAAACCATGAGATAAAATAAACCTTTTCTCTTCAGAGGTTGATTATCTCAGATGTTTCTTACAGTGGCAGAAAGTGCATTCACACAACATCCCTGAGTGTATTGTATTAAATGCTATAATTTCATCTCTAAATGAAATTTAAAATTTCTCTTTCCCATTATCCTTCCTTACTATTATTAGAATTGAAAATAAATGTCCACCCAGAGGAGGTCTTGGTGGCATTGAATCCAACAGATCGGCAGAGGGGTTGGGGTTCAAGTAAAGAGTAAACTCCATGCCAATTGCTCCAGTAGGCAGGCAGGTCAGAGCTCCACACATCAGGACAGTCAAGTTCACCTCTTCTGCCTTCTTTTTTATTAATTTATTTATTTATATTATTTTTTATTTATATATGACAGCAGAATGCATTACAATTCTTATTACACACATATAGCACGATTTTTCATATCTCTGTATAAAAAGTATATTCACAACAATTAATGTCCTCATACTTGTACTTTGGATAATAATGTCCATCACATTCCACCATCATTTCTAACCCCCTACCCCCTCCCATCCCCTCCCACCCCTCTGCCCTATCTAGAGTTCATCTATTCCTCCCATGCTCCCCCTCCCTACCCCACTATGAATCAGCCTCCTTATATCAGAGAAAATATTCAGCATTTGGTTTTTTGGGGATTGTACAACTTCACTTAGCATTATCTTCTCCAATTCCATCCATTTACCTGTAAATACCTTCTTGCTATTTATTTCTTTATGTCCAAAGACTTGTTCACAAATATTCTTACCAGCTTTATTCAAAATAGCCCCAAACTTTATTCAAATACAACCCAAATGTCTACCAAGTGGTGGATGGATAAACAACCTGGTGCAGTTGGTTCTGCTTTAACATGAGACATGTAATTCTAAAATATCACTATGGCATGCAAAATCATTCATAAAACTCACAGGGATTAGGGAGAAGATAAAGTTGGGGCACAGCACTCAATTACTTCATCAGTGATACATTTGAAAAACAAAGCCCTAATAAAAACAGCATCACTGTTTTTACACATGTTAAAATGGTTACTATAAAGAGGGGTTGCAGTTGGCAATTATTGTGAAGTGGTAGAAGGAAGGTTGTCTGAACTCAGAAGGATGTAACTCTAGTTGTCCATTAGTCGTAGATGTAGGTGTGGCTTATAAAATGCAACAAACTAAGGTGGCTGGCCAGGCTTTTTAAGGGAGGGGCATTTTGTGAATTCTTACATGATTTGTTCATACAGCAAATGGAAAAATTGTATTATTTTCTAGTTTTTTCCTAATACATCAATCATACCAGTGTGAATAAATCTACATTTTCTAAATAAGCATTATAGCAGAACTAACTATACGTCTGTCATGTTTTGAATATTAGGTGTCCTCCAAATCTCCTGTGTTAATACAGAAATATCCAGAGGTGAAATGATCAGATCAGAGGGGCATATAAACTAATCAGTGCATCCTAGTTTGAATGAATTAACTTGGGGGTGGATAACTGTAGGGAGGCGGGGCATGGGGAGAGCCCTGGAAGGGTATGTCTTCTTTGTGGCCCTTACCCCATCTCTTGATCGGGTTCCTGGCAGCCATGAGCTAAGTAGCTTCTCTCTGCCACATCCTTCTGCCATCATGTTCTGTCTCATCTTGGGTCTAAAGTGATGAGGTCAGCTGACCATGGATTAAACTATGAAACCATGAGCCAAAATAAACTTTTCCCTCTCTAAGTTGTTCTTTTCTTTTCTTTCTTTCTTTTTTTTTTTTTTGTGGTGGTGCTGAGGATTGAACCCAGGGCCTTATGCATACAAGGCAAGCACTCTGCAACAGAACTAATCCCCAGCCCTCTAAGTTGTTGGTATCAGGTATTTTGGTCACAGTGACACAACATCCTTACAATGGAATACTATTCAGCAGCAAAAAAAAGGACTCAACTATAGATATGCACAACATGGGTAAATCTGAAAAGTATGATGATAATGAACAAATGAACCTGACTGAAAAAGCTACACAATGTATTGTTTCACTTCTACAATATTATGGGACGGGTGAAACTATAGAGACAGAAATCAGATCAATGGTTGCCAAGGACTGACAACCATAGAGAGTGGTTGACTGCAAAAGAGGCATAGATTATACCCATAAAAATTACCAATTATATCTGAATTATGCCTCAATGAATCTGACTCTCTGCCCCCACACACATATATACAAATTCAGAGGGCTACATGTACAAAAACAGAACAAAATAACTAAACTCCAAAAAGAGACCTACTGAACCCTAACTTTCAATAGCCATGTCTGGGTTGGCATGAAAGACTTGAATTCCAGGGCATCCCAGACACGGAGCAAGTGAACGCCCATCTGCCAACTCTTTCCTACAAGTCTTCACTAGGAGCATGCAGGGTGAGCAGGTAAAGGCTGTGGGCAGCAGAGCTGAGAGAAAATACCTGAGATACGCGGGGTCTTCACCATGTTCAAAGCAATTACACACTCCTAAGGCAGGGGACTAGGACAACTAAAAGAAGTTCATCCACATCTTTCCAGGTCTTAAGCTATGCAACATGGAGGGTACAGCAGAAAAGCTGGGATAAATCCATTTGAGGCACTCTAGGTATGGAAGGCAAGGAGGAGGAAAACTGAAAGAAATCATTCTGGAACACTCTGGGCTTTCAGCTATTGATGTTGGGTCAATGAAAGTTAAAAGAAACCCCTCTGGTAGCACTTCAGCCCTTCAAAAATTGCAAAGCCTCTGCCTTTCAAAATCTATGTGTAAGGGTCCGGTGAAGCGTCGGAGAAAGAGACCACAAGAGACCAGCCTCATGCAATAAGCAGGGGGAAGTTTTATTGAACCAGCATGCTGGGGCTCCGTGCCCACTCAAAAAAAGGAGAGCTGCCCAGAGCCCAGAGCAGAGGTCAGGCAGAGCTTAAGTACACTTTTTGGAGAGGGCGGGGGGCTTTGCATACATCAGAACAAATCATCATGAGGCGCGGGAAAATTGAACAACAACTCTGAGTCATGATTAGTACATTCATTGGCGGGAACAGATTGGACAGGGGTGATTGGTCACTTCCAAGCGGGGTACACATTTAAACTGATTGGTTTTGGGGGCCTGGATGCCTACGTGCCAGGCTACTCAGAGTCCCAAGTTATTAGACAACCAGAGGAGTCAGTGAGAATATTTACTGGGCAGTTCGGGTATTGTCCTAACAGCTACAGAGATTACAGGTTCCGGGGGTAGCAGGGGAACTTTAACAATACTTGGTCTTTTACTTTTTAACCCAAGCCTTGCAGTTTAGAAACTTCACAATGTCCGGTCTTTTACACTTTAACTCGGGCTCTGCGGCTTAGAATCAGCTTAAAAATTTTACCTTTACATATGGTTAGAGCAAAGAAGCCAAGAGAAATCTCTCAAGGTGCAGAATGCTGAGAATAGAACTGTAAAGAGAGATCACCGCTGACCCAGATGGATAAATAGGCTATAACTTAAAAATATCTCCTGTGATCAGAAGCTGGCTGCACAATGAGGTCTTAAGAATCTTGCCATTGTTCCAATCCCAAACTCTACTAGGGGGAAATTATCATCCTGCTCACAAAACACTTTAAGTCAGAGCAAACTGAGTCAAGCTAAAGCTGTAACAAAGCGCAGATCCAATTACAGACAGATTGAATCAGCCCCACCCATTAGCAGCCTGAAAGAAAATGTGTTGAGGGCTGAAATCAAGTCAAGATGGCGCCTGGCAGTTTGCCAGGAGGAGTGGTTTGTGAAGCAACGCCACAGAGCCATTAAGATGGTGGAGATTCCTTATTGGCTGATTGCTGTATCTGGATGATGCTAAGTGAGTCAAGCTGAGTGTAATCAGTTAGGTATATATACCCCTGCTGCCCCACAATAAAAGAGTTCCCGTTTGAACCTTCAAGTTACTTGTCACCTCCCGGTTGTTTGCCCAGCCAGACTGCGGCAAAAATGCATGCCTATTATGGGTGCATTACTTGCTTGAGTCCTATTGCTCATTTATATAAAGTGCCCAATATACAATCAAAATTATGAGACGTGGAGAACCAATAAAACATGATCTGTGACCAGAAGAAATAGTCAATGGAAGCAGAACCAGAAATTGCTTAAATGTTGAAATGATCAAATGGGGACTTAAAAAAATGAATGTATGATTAAAGACTTGGTAGAAAACATGGCCAGTGTGAATGAAGAATTGAGAATTTTATCAGAGACACTGAAAATCTTCAAAAGAATCAATTTTTAAAAGGAATGTTAGAAATAAAAAAAATTAAGATTTTACAAGTGATAGGCACATTAACTGGGCTACAGAAGATTAGACTGGGCAGAGAAACAGATGGATAAACTTCAATGTGGATCAATAGGAAGAAACTAAACTGAATCACACACACAAAAAAAAATATTAAAAATAAAAAAGAGCACATGGTAGGAAAGGTAGGTAGAAGTTACCTACCTAAAGTTACATACCTAAAGGTATGAAGTTACATACCTAAAGGTATGTATGTTACCATAAAGAGTAACATACATAAAGTTGAAATTCCAGAAAGAGAGAGCGAGAGAATGAAGAAGAAAAAAAAATTGAAAATGTGATTGATGAAAGACACTGAACTACAGATCTAACATTCTTAAGCATCCCAATGCAAGATACATACAGAGAAAATAAGAGCAGGGCACAACATCACCAACTGCTGAAAATGCAAGATAAAGAGTAAATCTTAAGAGCAGCCAGAGGGGGCGGGGGAAAGTTACTACACACAGCGAAACAGCACTGCAAATGCTAGGTAACATTTCACCCCCAAAAATGGGGTATCTTTAAGGTCAAACTAGAATTCTACATTCAGTAAAAAAACAACAACAACAACAAAAAAAACTAACCTTCAGAAATGAAGACAGAATAAAGACATTTTCAGCTCACAAGCATTGTTGAAAGAAGTACTTAAGGCTTAAAATAAATACTATCAGACAGAATGCTAGATCTTCAGGTAGTAATGAAGAGAACAAGGAAGGACAAATATCCATGCAAACACAAAAGATTCTGTTTTAACATTTTTATATAACATATCATATGGCAATATCAACTGCTTAAACAAGAGGAACATTAAGCCTAGCAGGGTGGTACATGCCTATAATCCCAGCTGCTTGAGAGACTGAGGCAGGAGGATCAAAAGTTCAAAGCCAGGGCTGGGGTTGTGACTCAGTGGTAGAGTGCTTGCCTAGCCTGTGTGAGGTATTGGGTTTGATTCTCAGCACTGCATATAAATAAGTAAAGGTCCATTAACAATTTAAAAAATATGTTTTTTAAGAGTTCAAAGTCAGCCTAACAACTTAGCAAGTCCCTAAGAAACTCAGTAAGACTCTATCTAAATAAAATACAAAATAAAAGGACTGAGGATGTGTCTCAGTGGTTAAGTGCCCCTGAATTCAATCCTTGGTACTAGGTACAAGAAGAAAAAGGAGGAGGAGGAGGAGGAGGAGGAGGAGGAGGAGGAGGAGGAGGGGATCATTAGTGTAAGATGTATGTATTTATAGAAGTTAAACATAAGACAACAGAAGTACAAACTTCTGGGAAAAATAGTTGCATGCATGGTACATATGTAGTCTTTCTTAAAAATATTTTCAATCTGTAGCTGGTTGAGTCCACAGATATGGAGTCCATGGCTATGGAAGGTTATTTATTGAACAGAGACTTTGAGTACTGGAGATTCACCCAGAGTTCATCCATAAACAAGATGCTAGAGAGTTTAAGCAAGCAAGAACTCAGCTGTGTATCCATCTGGGCCTGGGCTTTTTTTGGTTGGCAAGCTTCTGATGGCATCTTCTATTTCATTACTTGATATTGGTCTGTTTAAATTATGTATATCTTCCTGATTCAATCTGAGCAAATCATAGGACTTAAGAAATTTGTCGATGCCTTCAATGTCTTCTGTTTTATTGGAGTATAAGTTTTCAAAATAATTTCTAATTATCCTCTGTATTTCTGTAGAGTCTGTTGTGATATTGCCTTTTTTATCACGTATACTGGTAATTTGAGTTCTCTCTCCTTCTAAAGGTCTGTCATTTTTATTTATTTTTTCAAAGAACCAACTTTTTGCTTTTCAATTTTTTCAATTGTTTCTTTTGTTACAATTTCATTGATTTCAGCTCTAATTTTAATTATTTCTTGCATTCTACTGCTTTTGGTGTTGATTTGTTCTTCTTTTTCTAGGGCTTTAAGATGTAGTGTGAGGTCATTTATTTGTTGCCTTTTTCTTCTTTTAAGGAATGAACTCCATGCAATGAACTTTCCTCTTAGAACTGCTTTCATAGTGTCCCAGAGATTTTGGATATGTTGTGTCTATGTTCTCATTTACCTCTAAGAATTTTTTAATCTCCTCCTTGATGTCCTCTGCAACCCATTGTTAATTCAGTAGCATATTGTTTAGTCTCCAAGTGTTGGAGAAATTCTTATTTTTTTTATTTTGTCATTGATTTCCAATTTCATTCCATTATGAATGGATAAAATTACATGGTAGTATCTCTACTTTTTTGTATATACAACCAGAGATATGAAAAATTGTGCTGTATGTAATAAGAATTGTAATGCATTCTGCTGCCATTTATTTTTTTAAAAAAATCAATAAAAATAAGAGAGAGTTTAAGCAAGTAAGAGGCCTTTACCACTTTCTTCTTATAGCAAAATAAACACTTTCACTCTCTTATTATTTTTTTTTTAAAGTAACACTATGGAGAAATTTAGAAAATACTTAAGCAAAAAGAACTCAGTCAGAAATCCCTAGGATCATCCAGTAACATTTTTTGATATGTCTTTTTGCCTTTCTTGGTATGCTTTCTCTTTGATGGAATTATACAAAAAAAAAAATCATAGCCTAAAGATGGGTGGAATTTCAGCCCCCCAGCTTAGGGACTAGCTGCTGAGACAATGCCCAGCAGATACAGATGTTCTTCGCAAGCTCTGGGGAGGCAGAGGGGCTGTGGAATATTGACAACAAGCAAAAAGCAGTCAGCTTTTGAAAAAAGCAGAGGTTGAGGAGAATATGGTATTCACAAACTTCAGAACCATCCTCCACCTCTGTTCTAGGCAAAGCCCCAGAACAATCCAGGCAATTTTTGAGAATCCTTTGTTAGCACTTTTAAAAAGGAAGTGGTCCCTGCAAGTCAGCATGGGTGCAGTTAGGGTGTCCCAAGCTGCACTTCCCACTTCCTTTTCTGGCAACAACGGACAACTGTGAAAGTGGAATGGAAGGCATTGCAGGTGAAGGATCAGATCTTCAGTGTGGAACAAACTCTGGGATCAGCTGGGGAAATAGTAAAATTCAGTCTGTTGTGAGCCCGCACCATTGCTGTGTATGCCCGTGTGCAAAAACAAGATAACTTTGCCACAAAAGAAACAGCCTTTGAGCCTTAGCCCATGTTCCCCTCTCCCATTCCAGCCCTTCTTTGACTAGAGAAAGTAGGATCAGTCATTGCAAGACCGAAGCTCTGGCAGGAGGGTATACCCATACACTGCTCAGCAAAGCATAAAAGGGGCGCCTCTCCTGGGCACTGCCTACCATGCATCCAGGAGTGCCTGGCCAGTAATAACTCTTCATGAGATTGGGTGAACTTGGAGACCACTATAAGTTCTTCCTCCATCCATCTAGCTTTGTGCATGCACAATGTGTGGCTCGCTGGGTGTTTGTTTTCCCACCCTCTTGCTCCATAATGAATACTGGAGGAAATGAGCAAGTGGATGAATGACCTGTAGGTGGCTCTAGGACTTCACTAGGGAGTCATCAAATGAGGACACACCGGGATTTTATGGGGAGTTTTGAACTACTTTTTTTGCTTTGTGGAAGTTAATGAGTCTGTACTAAGTTAATGAGCATGCAAACTAAACTTTATTATTTTCTTGTGCTATTATTTTATTTCATTACTTAGGTAACTGTTCACTTGTCTGTTTGGGTAGGCTCACATCAGAATAAGTGCCCTTGGGGGAAAGAGGAAAATAATAAAATCAGTAGTGACCAAAAATGAACAGATGATGGTGAGGGACCATGAACTGAGGGACAGGATTAACTTGAGATTAATTTCTGGGTACCTGATATTGAAGGAAGCCAAAAAGAAAGGGAGGAGGGAGGTAGAAGGTCAGCCTGCTGACTTGCACTGCTTTGACTTCTCTAAGAATACCAGTGGCCAAAGAGCACCTGCATCTCAGCATTGAATGCTTTCTAATAACAAGCTCCTGGGGTCCAAGTCTTCACACTCCTTGCAGCCAAAGGTGCACCTCTGCACCTTTACATGAAGCATCTTCAGGCTGGACATCACCATAGCAACAGAGCTGTGGAGCAAGCAGACTGAGGGCTTAAGAAGGGAGAGGCAACTTAGCCAGGAACATTTAGATGTGTCCATCACCTGCAACTGAATGGTAGGGAATGGGAAAGGGTGCCCTGCAGCTGGGTCAAAGAGAAAGAGAATGGACAAATTCGAGAAAGGCAAGAAAAAGAGCAACTGGCACTGTTGACCCTTGGAAGCCAAGCGGAGGGGCCCTTAGGAGAAGACACCAGGAAGTGATATCAAGAGGCCCATGGCCTCTAACGTACAGCTGCTATATTTGTGTGTTGATCCTCTACAAATATTTTCTCTACTCATTGGTACAACTTGTAAGGCAAGGATTCTTTGGTTCATTTTACACATGTGAAAAATGAGACTAAGAAAGGCAAATATTTACCCAAATTTACGCCGTCAATAATTTTGGCAAGAACATTTAAAGTGTGAGCCTGGAGCTGAACATTTTAGTCCATTTTGTCATGGATTCTGGGTGACCCAGAATAAGCAGCCACTCCTCAATAACCTTTGGATTCCATGTTAACAATAACATATCTAGGTTTGCTTTGTGAATTAAATGAGCACAAAAATATTTTCTTCTTCTTCTTTTTTTTCTTCTTGCAAGAGGTGTTTAGCTAAGCAAGGGAGAGGTTTTATAGAAGATGTAGGTGGAGGGTCACAAGCCTGCATGACTGTTGAACCAGTCCCCGGATGTAGGTGGTGAGTTGGATTGGAAATAAAGAAATATAAGGGAAATAAAAACAAACAAGCAGGTAGAGATGAAGCAGGACTTGGTGGGGAAGCCAGCCCTGACGCTGCATGACTAACCCAGAGCTAGCTCCACGCGTTTATTATATAGGTTTAAACATCAAAAGGATTTATTGTGAGAAAGTTTCTACAAGATAAACAAAAAGGAGGCTTGTGAGGGAAAGAGCCCAATTAAAGCTTATCAGCCTGGTGCTCATATCTCTTTTGCTTCCAGTCAGCTGGCACCTCAAGGCTATTGAAAGTGCCCATATTTCATCTACCCCCTCCCTGGGCAGCTGGTCATAGCTATAGAACTAATGAACAGATGACACCAATCAACTGGGCAGTTTTCAATCAACATCTTTCCACAGAGAAACTCCCAGAAGCAGAATCTCACTGTCCAGGCCTTTGCGGTTCAAAGAATTGATTCATTCATAGCTCCCAACTGTGGAGGGAAAGTTTTTGTGTCATTCTTTAGTATTAGGAAAGAGGGAAATGTCTCCATACCATGATAATGTTTTTCATAGCTCAGGTGCTATGAATATCTTAAGTATTTCTGTCAAAGTCATGCTCAACCATCCTGACACTTGTAAAGGAACCTGAGAATCAACCCTTCATCCTCAGGATATCATCAATCCCCTTGTTGTGCAAAACACCTTATATTCCAAATTCACCCTTATTCTAGTCTCCGCTGTCCACGCCCACATCATCTCTCATCTGGCACCTGGACAAAGCCTCCTGGCCTTGGCTCCTTCTCCAGTTATTTCTCTGGAGCGTGATCCCTGGTTTAAAGCACTTCAGTTGCAAATCACTGCTTTTAGGATGGAAGTGAAAAGTACTGAGTCCACCCTCACCAGCACAGTATGACCTTAGCCTTTTTTTTAAAAAAAAAATATTTATTTTTTAGTTTTCCGCGGACACAACATCTTTATTTGTATGTGGTGCTGAGGATCGAACCCGGGCTGCACGCATGCCAGGCGAGCGCGCTACCACTTGAGCCACATCCCCAGCCCTGACCTTAGCCTTTTTCTCCAGCCCTTCTACACCCTTCTTCCCATTCTCCAACCAACCCATCTTCAGTTCCCAAAATTCACCAGGATATTTCTTCAAGAGAACCTTCCAAGAAGCGGTATCCTGTGAAAGGATAATGGTTTCTAATAGTTAAAATCATAACTCTCACATGAATGTCCTAAAAAGTGTCAAAGATTTGATTTAAATCATTAATGAGGTAAACAATAAGATGCTATCATTAGTTAAGAGGAGAATTCAGACATGACCTTATATAGAGAAAATCAAAAAAATTCCACTAAAAATTATTCTTGCTAATAAATGGATTCAATGAGATTGCAGGGTATAAGATCAATATGCAAAAACCAATTGTATTTTTATACACTAGCAATGAACTACAAAAATGAAAGAAAGCATTTGTGTTTACAATTATTTCAAAAGGAATTAAATACTCATTAATAAATTTAACAAAATAAATGCAAGATTCATACATTGAAAACTATAAACCTCACTGACAGAAATTAAAGAAGAATTAAATAAATGGAAAAGATATTCCATGTTCATGGATTAGAAGACTTAACATTAAAATGATAATACTCCTGCACTTGCTCTACAGATTCAATGCAATGTCTATCTAAATCCAAGCTCAATTCTTTACAGAAATGGACGAGGTGATCATAAAATCCGAACAGAAATGCAAGAAATCAAAAATAACAACAAAAAAACTTAGAAAAGAACAAAATTCCCAGACATGGTGTACAACTGTAATCCCAGCTACTCAGAAGGCTGAGGCAGAAGAATCACAAGTTCATTAAATACACACAGAATTATTCTTGTCCTCCTGGTATTTACTTTCGAGATTAAAGTTCAGTGTATAAATCATTTACAATATAGTGAATAGCTTATTATCTTCCATTTCCCCCTTGTAGTTGATGTGAGAAGATGATGGTTTAAATATTGTTGAGGTTGTGGGTTTTCATATCTTCCTGTTCCGTGAATATCGTATTGTTTACGAACGGTTCGTGAGAAGTGGGGAAGCAGATTCCTCTGATGACCAGAGAAAAAGAAGGGAACCGCAGTGCATGTGCTAGCATTTTAGCTGAATGAAGGGAGGTGGTGTGGAGAATTTTTTTTTTTTCATTCTTGGAAAAGCCCAAACTGAATACAACTGTCAACTCCAGAGTTTGGAACTGACTCTTATTGAATAAAAGTTTGAGCATCACTTATGGTTTAATAAATCCTTTAATCTGCCAAATTGTGAAGAATTATTTCATGAAACCTGAAAATTATTTCATGAGCATAGGCAGCATGATATATGGGAACAATACATAACAGTTTAATATCTATTTTTCTGCACCATAAGAATATTGGGATATAAGCATTCTGCTTCAGCTACTATGCCATCTGTTATGGTTGCTGTGTATCTGAAGGGAAGACATTTGCTACCCTAGATCAAATTGCATTTATTTATCAATAAGTGCCATTAAATGGAAGTCATATTTCATTTTTCTCCTTTCCCAATAAAAGAACAAATTAGTCTATAGAACCTACCCACCCAACATACCTTGAACATATATGTGTGTCCCTCATGGTATCTTTCCTTCCACCTGAAACCATTCATGCTCCCTGATTCGTTTATTTGACATGAACCTTGGGTTTTCTGGATCTCTTTTCTCATTGATCATGCACTGCACAATGGTTTGTCCAGTCTTCCTTATCAACATCAGTACCTTGTAACTACATTGCCATTCCCTATTGAAAAACACATTTGTTCCAGAAAAACACTTGGCATTCCTAAATGATAATTTCCAAATGCTTTTAATCCAAAGAGAGAAATCTTAAAGCTTATTGCTCTTTCTGATACACACCTGAACAAAAGTGATGTGTATGTTTTAGAGATCAGTAATTTAACTGTTTCTTGTTCTATTCATGCATAAGAATGCTTTTTGAATCAGTGTCTCATTGTAGACGATGCAGAGATTGAAGACATTAATAAAATTTAGGAGTAATTTTTTTAAAATGAACTGGTCCTTGGTCTTGTCCTTTCATGAAAACTCAAGGAGAGCACTCAGGAAAGGACAAAGAAGGGGCCTTGGTACAAAGGAAATAATCTTATAATTCATTATCCTATGTGGCTTTGGCAAGTTACTTAACCTCTCTATGGCTTGATCTACAACAGGGTAGCTGTTATCTCACAGATTTACTGTGAAGATTGAATTAGTAAATACAATTAGGCTTAGAACACTCCCTAACACATAACAAATGCTTATTAAAAATGCTGGTCATGAAATAACGTGACTGCTTCACGTTATTTCTGATCATGACAACTATTCTACCAGCAAGACATCACCATCTCCTGTGGACACTCGCTTGGAAAGGTTAAAAGACACTTGCAGCCACATGAGTTAGTGATGTCAATGCAGTGGTTAAGTTTTGGGCTTTGGCATTAACATTCCTCTTTCAGATCTCAGCCGGTGAATAGGTAACTCTGTCGTCAGTTCCTTAACCTTCCCAAGCCTTGTCAAGGATATGTTCCTAATGAAACAATAACACCAACCTCTTAGAGTTTAGGGGGAGAATTAAATCATATCTAGAAAACATCACCAAATGTTGGGGAAGGCCAACCTCCTTCTTCTTAAGATCCCAGATGGTCTAAGATTTAGATTGACATGAGATAGATTAACAGGAGAAAATTATGCAAATTAATCTAATACAAGTGTCACCCAGTGCAGGCACCTTCTTGAGGAAATGAAGACCCTAAGGGGTAGTCAGTTACTTATGTGCTGAATTGAACACAGTTCAGGAAGTTGTGAAATGTGATGAGGTAACAGGGCTTGGGTTAAGGTAATTAACAGAGTAAAGAAATGTTGACGATGACAAAGCTAAAGGTGAGTTTACCAAGGTTGGTTTGTACAAATTTCCCTCAGCTTCAACTTCCTGTTCCTGCTAATAAGAATATTTTATTCGGTAAAAGGAGGCCATCTTTCACATAGGAATTTCACCTGTTTGAAGAACCAGCATGAAAGCCAGATTCAACTTCTTGCACCTGCTGTTTTTTTAAATGCCTTTAATTCAAAATAGTCAACATGCCAGAGCAGCAAATTTGGGGTTGGCGTATTCTTTTTTGCAGGGGGGTGGGTACTAGGGGTTGAACTCAGGGACACTCGGCCACTGAGCCACATCCCTAGCTCTAATTTGTATTTTATTTAGTGACAGGGTCTCACTGAGTTGTTGAGGCTGGCTTTGGACTCATAATCCTCCAGTCTCAGCCTCCCAAGCCGCTGGGATTACAGGTGTGGGCTACTGTGCCCGGCGCGTGGCATATTCTTAAAACCTTCACAACTGAAGACCCTTAGCACCTCCCCTACAAAAAAAAAAAAAAAAAAAGATAATGGGTTTGATGTTTGATCAAGCAAGAATGAGGTTCCTGATAGGAATGGAGGGCCAGTGATGAGGAAGTGCTTACAAAGAGAAAAGGCAGCTTCTAGTGGCTGTGGCTAGTCTTGTTTTTGTTGTTGTTGTTTCGTTTGTTTGTTTTTTGTTTGTTTGTTTGTTTTTGTCTGTTTCTCATCTGAAAGAAAGGCATGTCCTCCCATTCTTTGGGGACAGGGTACCATGTCAAGTCTCCCAGAGAATGGCTTAGCCTTGCTCTGCCTACTTCCTTTCCAGATATAAAATGAGGACACCAGTAAATATTGCTGTATCCTGAAGGAGTCCACGTAAGTGTGTGATGCATCATTTTCTATCTAACCCATAAAGTGTGCCCTATGCCCCCCATCCTCTGAGCTGCCCTCCCCTAACTGGAATCAATGAGATGAAGCCTCTTGAGGGAAGGGCCAGGACACAAGGTACCTGCCAGGGGCACAGACATGGGGAGGCACGGAGGGCCAATCTGGGACTTTCTGGCCAAGGATGGAGCCTGCTGCATGGAAGCCACCCCCTGTAAATGGAGTGGCAGTAGACAGAGGGAGGAAAAGGCTGACAGGAGATTGGGGAAGACTGCAAGGTGGACTTGGTGGTTCAGGTAAATGGAATCAGAGCTGGATTTCCCAACAGGCAACCAGCATGTGCCTGGGGGACCAGCAAATAATGCTTTGGAAAGAATGCAATACTCGCAATTACACACACACACACACACACACACACACACATGAAAGTAGCTGTCATTGGAAAACCAGAACTTACTTAGACGTCCTTACCATGGAATTACATGCTGAAACATGTCATAACCTTCTCAGGGTCTGGGACTCTCAGTTCTTGCTCTGGCCCCTGTTGAGGCTCATCGCCCAGGAAAGAGACAGAGACCTACCTCCAGGTTGGCTGGGGATGGAGAGGATATTCTGACCCCTCCTCGGCATTTACACTCCTCACTGTTTAATCCTTCTGCTTCTTGTTCCACAGTTTAGAGACCAGTAAACATCTCACCACGACCTGCTTAGGTTTGAGTGCGTACAGTGCAGCATTAACTGGATGAGCCAAACTGCCCAGGACATGGGGGAGAAGAGGTCTTGGCAGGACCACACTGCAGGAATCTGTCCTGCCCTGAGGTGTCCCCACTGAGGTTTCTTCCTGATCGTCACTGCACTGACTTCTGTTCTATTTGAAGCCTTGCCTGACAATCTGCCCTCAAGTCTGTGGAGCCTCAGGCACCTGGTGAACTGTTGGCAGCAGCAGTAAACATTGATCTGAGGATGGACTATTTGAATTCTGAAGAAAGCAGAGAGGTGTAGGAAGAAAACCATATTGGACCCAAACAGATCCTTGGACTAAAGTTTGGTTCCCGTGGAGGAAGTTGGAGCCTGAAGCAAGAAGCAAAGAAAGACCTGTGAGGTGGAGACAGGTGACCCACATTATGAATTTGGGTTGGCCAAGAAATAATATGCAACATGTCAGATATTGATTGTTCTGCTCCTTTCAAGGTTCAGAGTGCACAGCCAAGCCCCAAACACCAGCCTCATTTTTATGCATTTTTCACTGTGGTTCCTTCATCTCTGCTGTTTCCAGCTGCACGCCTTCTGACTGCTCTACAAGATCTCTTTCAAATGCTAATCTCTGAACCCCATCATCCTCCAACTCCAAAGGGGTCCATCTCTGCCTCCTCCGATGCCCCACAGCCTACCATACCCTCATTCTACCTCTAGTGGACACTGCTGCAGGTGCTGGAGTTGCTGGGTGACCTAGAAGGTGCAGCCCCTGCTTTCAAGGAACTTACATGCTGGATCCTCAAATGATCAAGTAAAAGAGTAGTTGCAGATGGCATCCAGGATTTTGACAAACCTTAACCAAGCTGAGGTGCATGGCTTCTTAGGAAAGCTCAGGGGTGGCCTCTCTAAGAAGGTCACAGTTTGAGACCTAAGAGATGAAGAAGATCTGGTCAAAAAGCAACCCAGCAGAAGGAGAGAAACCAGTGAAGGCAGAGGCCTTGGGTTGGCAGGATCTCTGGATGTTCCTCAAGTGGAAACAAGACAGTGTGGCTGAAAGGTCAGAGCCTTGCAGGTGGAGGGTTGTTGGCAGACTGGTGTGGCCCGATTTGGGTTTGGGAAGATCCCTCCGGCTTCAGGACAGAGAATAGATTTGGGTGGGGCAGCAAAAAAAAAAAAAAAAGAAAGAAAAGAAAGGAGAACAATGGGGAGACCATTGCAATAGTCCAAGTGAAAGGCTGGAATAAAATGGTGACCGTGGGAATGAAGAGGAGACACAGATGACAGAAATATTCTTTATAAAAACCAGTTTATTGATGGACGCAGGTGTGCTGGTAACAAACCAGCCTCTACTTCAGAGCAAAGCCTGTTCAAGGAAGGGGACATGACCCTTGTCCTTGGAAAGACCCACAGAGCACTCCTGGGCACATACCCACCCTGCTGAGTTGTTTATCTACAAATAACAGGAGAGATCTGCTGCGCCAGGTGCCCCTGACTCAGTCAGGCTAGGTGAGGACCCATAGCAACCCCCTAGCAGCCATCAATCAGCATGAGACAGGGACCTAGGATTCCAGATGACCCTCCCAGTAGTTTATGGTGGTTGATAACATGTTGGGAAACCACGTAGTTTAGCACGTACTCCCCTCCTGGCTTAAATCAATCAGTTCAAACAAATCCCCTTCTGGTACTAATCAATCACCCTTACCCAACTTGTTCCCACTAGTGAACGTGCTAATCATGTTTTAGAATTGTTTTATGGTTTTCCCGAGGTGTGTGATGATTTGCTAAGACATGCTATGATGTATGTGAAGTCCCTGCCTTCCCCAAGAGTGTATAAAACTGCTGCAAACCCTGGGCTAGAGGCCTCTCAGCGTCAACAGTTGCTGTGTATGCACGGAGGGTCAAGGTAGCTTGCAATAGACAACTCTTTGCTGCTTACGTCGATCTTGGTCTCTGGTGGTCTTTTGGGGATCCCAAATTCGAGCATAACACTGGGAATGGAGGATGCTGTTCACTTGTCCCCAGTTGCTTATTGCCTGATGTGACAGACCCTCAGGGACATTTTACAGAAGTGAAACTAGGGACAGGGCTGTGCATTACTCTTCTCAGTGTACCCAGGAACTCTCTGTTCTTCCCAGTTCCCCAGGATGTGCCTGCTCTACCATAGGGTCCTCCACCCCTAAATCCTGCCCAGCTGCCAAGGGGAAAATACAGATCATAAAATTCAGCCTTGTCCCTCTCCTCCAGATCCTGGGACTTGGCTTTTTCTCTATGGCTTTGAGAAAAGCAGAAGCAATAATCCAGCCATGTGGCTTCTTAACAAGAGAAGTTTATTGCATATAACTGAAAGGGTATTGTTATCGACGGATCAGAGAAAACCAATTCCAGGGCAAAGATGGTTTGGGTGAGTCAGGGTCTCTGATCTGTTCCTCTTTGAACTTCCAGAGGCTCAAATACAGGAAGTATGTTGCAAACACTGGGGAAAGAAAGGGACAGGAAAGAAAAGCTGGTAGGAAGTTGGCAGGGCTGCTCTGTGGCTGCTGAGGCAGAAAGTTGACCTAACTGTGCCTCAAAGGAAAGGAGCCCCTCCAGTGCCTATCCAGGAGCAGCCCAAGAGGCGGCCACCTGCAGACCACCTTTACACGGTTATCATCAGTCTCCCTGCCACGCAGAGGCACAGATGTCCCCGCCCCCAGCCAAAGTACATGGATGACATATGTGTGTCACTGACACCTCCAGCAGGAACAATCTTACTGTTGCTGAAAGCTCTGTCCTTGTCCTCGAAGCCAATCCAATAACAAGGACAGTTTTGAGAAAAAGGAAAAAGAAGGTTTATTTGCTAGCAAAGAAGAAACACAGTGGGCTCCTGTCCCAAAGGCTGTGATTCCGCCTGTCAGCAGGAACAGGGGTTTTTAAAAAGGCGACTCAAAGGCTGCATTCTATATCTGGAATTGTAATTCACTTGTTGTTGTTTTTTAATGTTTATTTTTTAGCTTTAGGTGGACACAATATCTTTATTTTATTTTTTATTGGTGCTGAGGATCGAACCCAGTGCCTCACGCATGCCAGGGAAGCACGCTACCACTTGAGCCATATCCCCAGCCCTAATTCACTTGTTAATTTGGGAGATAGTCATTTTTGAGATTTTCTGGTGCTATCCCCAAAGTCTGGATTACTTCATTCCTATGGTGAGTATATACTCAGGGACAGATATTCTACCTAAGATGGGAAAGGAAGGTAACCCTGTTTCCCCTGAGATTGGGGAGGGGAAGAGATTAGAGAGGAGCAGGGAGAGAGGAAGAGAAAGAAACATATTGGTTTTAAAAATCAGTTGCAGTGGCAGAGCAGCAAGGGCTACATTCAAAGCATAAAGTGGACCATTGTTACAATTTCATAATTCTCAACTTAGATGCCACTTTTCCATTGTATTGCTTTTTACGGTATGTAAGTACATATTTATTTATATGAATCATTTCATGATTATTTCCAGGAGAAAAGGGACATAATCTTTTTGGCTCTCTATATAGTATTCTTGAAGCTGACCAAAATGGTACACGGTAGGTGGCTAGGAAGTTAGATCGATGTTTGGATGGATGAATGGAGGAATGGTCAGAAAGATTGATGGATGGACAGATGGCTAGATATTTCTTTTGCCTTGGGTTCTAATTGGCTCAGTACAGCCAATTAGACCCTCTTTTATTTTATTTATTTATTTGTTTGTTTATTTATTTATTTATTTTGTACATGGAATTGAATCCAGGGGCACTTAGCCACTGAGCCACATTTCCAGCCCTTTTTATTTATTTATTTATTTTTATTTTAGGACAGGATCTCACTAAGTTGCTTAAGGCCTTGCTAAATTGCTGAGATTGGCCTTGAACTTTCCATCCTCCTGCCTCAGCCTCCTGAGCTGCTGGGATTACAAATGTGTGCCACAGTGCCCGGCTTATTTACATTTTTAAAAATATTTCATACATCATGGATTTTTTTTGTGTGATTTCGATTTTTAAAAAATTGCATTAAAACATTATTTATCCTAATTTGAATTTTTTGGCACCCCACTGGTATGCAATGCTGACCTGCCTACAGTAAGGACTTAATCAATGGTAACTATTGTTAAGACAATGACTATTGAATCAAGAGCAATCTATAATGGGACCATCACAGAACTAAGAGTCAGAGAAGATAAAAAGATAAAAGGGTGTTGCCTGAAGGGATCATGGGAATCACTAAGGAAATGCCAAGTCAGGTGTGACTGGGGTCCTGGAGAATAAGCAGCAATCCCTCAGAAAGGAGGCCTGCCCTGAGAGAGACGTTTGCAGGATTCTGTAAGGAGGACAGACCTGGAAGCAGGCTCAACTCCCCCTCCTCTGCCTTTTGCTCCTCGGCTTCATCATCCAAAGGAGCCAACACACTGGTGCCACCTCCACGGTGCCTGCATTCATGACGACACATTGACCTGGAACAGGAGCCAAAGCAAATTGACAGTGCAGAGCCCTTTATTCAAAATTAAGTTTCAAAACAATGATGATAGCAGAGCACAAAACCAAGAGCAGAGCCCTGTGTGACTGCACAGGTCACGTGCCCAGGATGCCAGCTCTGATCTGGAGCTCAAAGCACAGTCGCCATCCTGCAGCTGGGGCCTCTTAGCTTAGGACACAGGAAGAGCAGAGCCCAGGTCTCCTGTCCCATCCCCTCACCTCTGCCAGGCCCAAGGTTTTGCCCTGTCCTGAAATTTATCCCAGGCCCCTTTCTCTCAGCTCTCTCTCTCTCTCATGGTGCTGAACTCTGTTCTCTTCTGAAGATTTTTCCTGACTTCAATCCTCTGGGGCCCAAGAAAGCCATGGGGCTCCAGGCCTCAGTGTTGAGCCTTGAAGAAAACAGAGAGGGTTGTTTCTTGAAAACTATGCAGGACACATCAGGAATGTGCATGGTTTGGGGGCTTCTGATGGACTGAATCTCAGCACTAAAGTGAGGAGAGTCAGAACCCCGAACAGGAAGCAAAAAAGAGTTCAGGACTAGGAAATGGGAGATCCTTTACTTGTAGCCCCAGGAGGTCACAGAAATCTGCCTCAAAATGTACCCCCCACCATGCACACACACAAAACAAATAAACAAAACAAAAAAACCTCACAAAAAATGTTTTTATCTGTTCCTATATTCTGAGCAAATGGCAGGGGTATCTTCAGGGTGAACTGGCCCAAGAGCAAACAATTCCACAGGAGTATGATGTCAACTTCCTTTGGTCATCTGTAGGTTGACCTGGATGCTCTCAACCAGGAATGGAATCTTAAGGTTACTTCACCACCTGAGGGAGCTACTACTCTTCCCTTCATTACAATATGAAAAATCCTGGGGAATGGTAGGTCCCCCATGCCCACAGGAAAGAAGAAGCTGCTTGTGATTGGCAGGAGCCTGGGAATCCTAATGGCTATGGGAACAGAGCAATTCCCTCAGAGAAGAGAGCATCTTTCCAGAAGAAACAAGGGTACTGGAGAAAACAAACACATGCCCCCTGTTTTACTTAAAAAAGAAAGAAAGAAAGAAAAAACTCTTGATCATAGAAATTGTCTTAAAGTATTGATATTCATATTAAACATGAACTGCACCAGGCACAATGGCACACACCTGTAATCCCAGTGGCTTGGGAGGCAGGAGGATTGTGAGTTCAAAGCCAGCTTTAGCAAAAGAAAGATGCTAAGCAATTCAGTGAGACCCTGTCTCTTAAAAAAAAAAAAATACAAAACAGGGCTGGGGATGTGACTCAGTGGTTGAGTGCCCCTGAGTTCAATCCCCAGTACCCCCACCAAAAAAAAAAATTAATTGCATCCTTGGCATTCATCCTAGAGAAATGAAGATTTATGCATGCACACAAGCGTGTGCACGCGCACACTCACACACACACAAAGCATAAGAATGTTAATAGCAGCTTTATTCATAATTACTCTAAACCCAGATGTCCCTCCATGGATATATGCTTAAAAAAAAACTGTTATATATTGTACTTCTTTCTGTATCTCGGAACATCATTAACAATGAAAAGAAGGAACTACTGATATCCACAATGACCTGAATGAATCTCCAGTCAATCAGGCTGAGTGAGAAAAAGCCAATCCCAAAAGGTGACACGCTGTGTGACTCCATTTATTTAACATTCTTGCAATGACGAAATTATAGAAACGGAGAAGAGTTTAGTGGCTGCCAGGAAGGGAGGCGAGTATGGCTCTCAAAGGGTCCCAAGAGGGATCCGGTGGTGAAGGAACTGCTCTGTATCTTGATCACACCCATGTCAACATGCTGGTTGTGATGCTGTATTATAGTGCTGCAAGATGTCACCATTGGGAGCAAATGGGGAAAGGGGACACTGCACAGAATTTCTTTGTACGATTTCTTACAACTGTGTATGAATCTACAACTATCTCAAATAAAAAGTCTTAAAATGTTATTGATCATACTTATTTTCCCATTATTGTATAGACAACCAAAATATGTGCTGACTGTCACCATTTCCATGGCTTTGTCTAAATGGGGCGGGGAGGGGGGTAATATCAGACAGACCTTGGTCCCAATCCCAGCTTTGCCCCTTACTAGTCACAGGGGCCTACAGCAAATGTCTGCAGATTATTCCACTCCTTTATGGCTCCATGCCCTCATCTGGAAAAAGAGACAAAGACTGTACCTGTTTCACAGGATGGTAGATAGGATGTAGTTATAAAATACTCTTAAAATACATAAAACAGTAAATGGCCGGTGCCTCAGTGCAACTATTTATTGTTCCTATTACTGGCAATTACATCTGACAAGAACGTTCCTCCTCCTTTCTCTGCCTTTTGAAATGGGACACAATCTCTAGCCAATTTTTGAAACCCAGGTCAGGTGCTATCCCTTTCATGAACTTTCCTCCTCCTATCAATCCAAAGGGATCTATCTTCGTGTCCTCTGAAATCCTCGTTGGGCACAGAGGCCACAGAGCTCTGGGTAGCAAGGACTTCCTCCAGCCTATGGAATAAAGCATCTTTACCAATATTTGTGTTCGCCTCCTGTAACAAGCACGAATTTAATCAGAAGCCACGAGCCTCTCCTTAAAGGAGGAGCTATTGCTTTTGCTTTCAGCAACTTATAAAGAAGACAAATCCATCTTTATGGCCTAAAGAGAGAATTATCATTTTTTTTTTTTTTTTTGGCTACAAAACAAACCACCCCCTAAATGTCATAGCTTAAACCAACAGACATTTACTGCTCTCAGAATTCTGTGGACTGGGTGGATGATTCTCCCAGTCTGAGACAGCTCAGCTGGGATACCAGGGACATGAGGATCTTCCCCCACCCCCATGTGATCGCTCCTCCTTCAGGAGATATTGAGGATCCCAGCAGCAAAATGGTGCAAGTCTCAACGCACCAGCCAAGACCAGACCCAGAATGGGAAGTGATTCTCGGAGATCATGCACATAAGTGGGAGGAATTATTGCAGCCATTTTTTGCAAACAATCTCCCAAAAGGCAGAATAAGTTGAATATTTGAACCAAGAGCTAATTTTAAATCATCAGTTTGACTTGGGAGAAGCATTTGAGTTAGTAGAAAACTTGGGGGCAAAATCGAAATATCTTCCTTTGACTTGGTGTTATCACCAAAAAGATAAACATAGTACCCAGCATACAGGAATAATCAGAAGATATTTGAGGGACCCCCATCTATTTTCAAACCCAGAGAAGTGTTAATTGTGCAGCCCACATAGGCCTCTGGACCTCTTTAAAGGGATTGTGTTTGGGTTTGTTTTATTTATTGAAGGAAAGCCTGGGTCCAGTCCTATAGACATAGGAGAGACAAAAGGAAGGGTTGTTAGCTCCATTATTCCCCTTATAACTTAAGAAGAAAACTCTTCTCATGATATAATCAGGCCACTTAAGATCACGCACAAGGAAGAGGCACACACGATTATTTCCAATCACAGATATTTCTGGTAAGGACATATGAAAGATGGTGGGGGTCAGGAGCTCTCCTCACTAGCCACCCTGGTTCTGTAGGTCCTGATCAGGCCTGTCCTTAACATTTACCGAGGCAAGAATCCAAAAGGATATTCCCATGTCAAATGTGACAATATTTTAAACTTAAAAAGGAAGCTAACGAACAGATTTGAAAGTAAAATGCATTGCTTTATATTGCACTCATGGGCAGCTATTGCCTGGGCAGTTCTATTTTGTAAGTTCTGCTGCACAGATGGGAACACAAAAAAGAACAAGAAAATGATCACTGAGCACTCCAAGGCAGCAGCCCTTCATGATGCAGGAATGTATACCCATTCCCCGAGAGATAAGATTTGGGCAGGCTGGTTGACTTCTCTTCCCAAACTGCTGAGCAGTTCTAGTGCTCAAATTCTCCCTGCACCCAAACTGGAGTCTGTCACTAGTGTGGCAATGACACCACCACAAACTTTCCCAACATTCCGACTCAGGCAGGCTTTATTTGAAGGCCATGGGGCAAGAGAGATGAAGAAGCATTTTTCTTTGAGGCATGAACAGAGTCCATCCCCAACGTGGATGGTTAGAGTCTGAGCTATGCTGCACCAACCCCAAGCACCATGTCCCAGGAGACAGAGGAGTGTTTGTTCTCCCTGGTGAATTTGGTGTGGGTGTGTTTGTGATGTAAAGGGTGCTCTAAAGGATGGGGCGCAGGACAGGGTCCGAAGAGCAATCTAAGCAAACTGTGTGGTTGGCAGCAGTCAGGATTGCCAAGAAAGACACGGCCCGCACAGGCACCGGGTGGAAGAGCGCTTTCTCACACGCAGAAGACCAGCTTCCATAGTGAGCATTGGTAACCTGCGGCTGAATGGCACACCCCACAGCCAACAGAGGGGAGATCTATTCCCTCTCCACCAGGAATGGACACAGTAGTGGGGTTGGCCAGGTTCCATATGGCACAGATGCTGAAGATCAAAGGAGTCCACATTGAGTCTGGAACAGAGAAAGATATTCCCACCCACAGTGATAAGCCCAGCAGAGGCTGCAAGGGTGCTTTACCTCTTGGGAAGAGGGTGCCAGGCCCAAAGCCACTCATATGTCCCCTACTGTTCAAGACTCAAAAGACAGCATGCACATCACTGCCTTTCCTGACAGATGTGCAAAGAGAGCTAGATCACTCCCTTGCCCTATAACAACCTGAGTTCAAGGGAACTTCTTGGCTCATCTGGCAGTTTTCACTTCATAACTGAAAGAATTTTCCTGGGTCGCGTTGTCACTACTTAATATGAATAAATATCTCACATGAAAAGTTCCTGCTAAGTCATCTCAGAGACAGCTGGTTTAGGGCTGGAGATAATCCCCAGCACCACAAAAGAAAAAAAATAAATAAAAACACTGGTTTAAGTTTAGGCTGGGGTTGTGGCTCAGTGGTAGAGCGCTTGCCTAGCACGTGTGAGGCTCTGGGTTTGATCCTCAGCACCACATAAAAATAAATAAATAAAATAGAAGTATTGTAAAAAAAAAAAAAAAATAGAAGTATTGTGTCCAGAGCCAGCTGGTTTGACTCATGCCCTGCTCTACCCTTCACAAGTGACTTTGGCCTCTGCGTCATCTCTAGTCCATCAGATGAGGTCTAGTGCCCAGGATGGTTTCACTTGGAAACTCAAGAACAGTGCCCTGTGCAATGCCAGGCATCTTTCCTCATCAAGGAGCTGTACTTGGGACAGCCATTCTCAGGCTTCATGGCCAGTCATGGACAGGCCCCAAGGCATGGACCGGTATGAAAGGGGCGGCAGATAAAATTGAAAATAATAGAAGAAAATTTCCTTTCACAGATTAAAACCAGGACTGAGAAAGAATATGCACTGCCTCAGTGAGGGGACATTTTCTCTCGAACATGCTGATCCTTTGCCCCATACACCCATTACTTGGGTAGCTCAGCTTATACTAGACAAATGTGTTGTGCAAGCATACATTGTGGGTTGCGGTAAGAACTGTGTTTACAGGCAGAAGTGACAGGACACTAGGTGTTTCTGTAAGGGCAGAAGTCATGGGGTGTGCTAGACAACGTTGTGAAACAATTACAGTAAATGCCTCTTAGGATGTTGTGAGATGATGTCTGTGAAGCCTGTAACATAGCTTCTGGAACCCGGAAAGTGCTCAATAAACATTGGCTGTTTTTATTATTGGCCTTGTGAAACCACCCAGGCTGCAGCAGCCCTGTGGAGTAGCACCCTGCCCTCTCTAGATCATGCCACGCTAAGTAACAAATAGAGCTGATCTTGAATCTTAAATGTCACCGAGGTGTTTGGCGGTGAAAGAGAAGTCACCAAAGCCCCAGGAAGCACACAAAAACCACCCACGAATGTTTTCGATATTGAACAAGTCAAGAAATAATAATATGCGATGAGGTCAGACATTTGTTCCTTCATTTTTTTTTTCTTTTACTGAACAAGCGATATTGTGACCAATTCCTTGGTAGACCACTTCATCCCATCAGCCCCCTCCCTGGCTCCAGCGACCCTGACAGCAACAACATGCTGTGCACAGGCTTTGCCCAACTTCTTGTAGACACAATCCGACAGCACCTCACCTTGGCCATTGTGTGTCCCCCTTCTGTTCCTGCACTGGGGGTTCTCTGGTGCTGGGATTGCGAGGAAGCTGCTCCAGATTCCAGAATGTGCATCCTGGACAAGTACTCATGACAGGCTCAGAAGCCACCACACACACTCTTAATGATGGAGAAATCCAGTGAGCACATGCACAGACACTCCTGTGCTCTGGATGCCAGCCGCCTCTCACTCAGCCACAACTGTGATCGTATATCAGGCTCCTGAGCAGAGAGGCTGTGGTGGTGAGGACAGCAGGTATGCCATGGGCCTCTCTCTCACCAAGTTCACTGTAGCTACTGCCACAGCTGAAAGCTACTTGGTAGTTTCTTGGGCTCTTGAACTCTGCAAGAGAAAACAATCCAAAACCAGCAGAAATGTTTACTCCAGGTCTGTTACTTTCCTTCCCAGTAGTTCCTCTGTCTGCCCAGTCATCCAAGGATTTACAGGTTGCCTGATTGGATAGCATGGTATTACAGCATGCCCAATGTTGCCTCAGACAAAGGGATCCACTTTATAGCACATGATGTGAGACAGCAGGCACAAGGAACCTAGACCCAAAGAACGGTGGACTATTAATAACTTAGCTAAGGGGGCAATAAGTTTCAGAGTTGGGACCTGCCCTTCAGGATAGAGCTACTAAAATAATTCTATCAGTGTTATGTACTGAATCCAAAGTTGCTATATGATATTATGTCCTCAGGAAGTGAGAGTGGGTGGTGAATTGGCCCCCTCTCTCCAGGATTCCCACATTTGTGGTTTCCTTCCCTGCAATATTAGGCTCTGCTGGATTAGAGGTCCTGACTGCTGGGGAGGGTAGAGCGGGGGAGACACACCAGATTACACAGCATGGGTTCCACGGAACCTGGGAGAACTAAGGCAACCAATGGACTTAGACATAACAAACCAACAGATCGGAGGGAAGCAGGGGGTATAGTGTAATCAGATACTGCTTCACATCCTTTTGACATCACCCCTTATCTCACCCAGTGCTTTAGTCACCAGACTTCCTAGAATAAAAGTCTCCTTCAGATTCTTGCTTCAGGCCATACTTCACAACTTCCCATTCTAGAGCTTCTCTGATGCTGAGGTGTGAAAGAACACAGTCAACACAGCTGCATGAGCAAACCAGAAGGGTGGAGAAATTCAGATCTGTGATCCATTATCCATGTGTGTAATAACTCATCTACAACACAGTGGTATCTAACGACTATTTTATGATGCTCACACACTCTATGGGTCATAAGCTCATACAGGGCACACCAGGGATGTCTTGTCTGCTCGATGATCCCTGATGGCCTCAGCCAAGACACAAGTAGCAAGAGGTGACTCAAATGGCTGGGACCTGGAAAAATCTAGACCAGTGCTATCCAATAGACGTGTGAGTCACATACGCAATTTTGAATTTTCTGATAACTCTATTCAAAAAGTAAAAAGAAACCAATGAAATTAATTTGAATAACATTTTATTTCTCAATATACCCTAAATAATATCATTTCAAGAAATGATCAATATAGATTTATTGAGATATTTTACACTCAAGAAGAGGAATTAAATCTTTGAAATTCAGTGTTTAGTTTATACTTTGAGCACATCTTGACTTAAACCAGCCCAGAGACTTGGAATCCTCAGTAGCCACATGTGGCCAGTAGTTGCAATATAGGACAGGGCAGATTTAGAGTCTTCCTCACTCCTGGGTCTGGAACCTAGGCTGTGCTGATTTGAAGGCTATGCTCATTTAGAAATGAGATAAGAACTTAGGGGTACAGAGAGAACACTGAAATCTCAAAAGAGAAATGTCCATAAATCACTAGAATACAGAACAAACAACTTGGGAGTTACCCAGACGTGTTTTTGAACTTGCATCTTTACCTAAAACTTGCCAACTGGCTGGTGAAAAAGTAACAAAACTACAAAATAGTATGTAGGAAGTATATGATTAAAACATGCAGGACAACACTCAAGTTCAGGGAAAACTGGGCACAAAATTGTATAACTCTGCCCCAATTTAACCTCTAGTCAGCCCTCTAGCTATAAATGTTAAAACCTCAGACCAAGATTATGCAACTCACTGTCTCTCTCTCTCTCTCTGTCTCTTCCTCTCTCTGTCTCTCTGTCTCTTTCCCTCTGTCTTTCTCTCTGAGATTGCCTGCACTCCCATTCTTGAGTACATATTTTCCTTTATAATATATCTCTTGCTCTGCTATTTGTACCTGTATATCTTTAATTTATTTTCTATGACATGGTCAAGAACCTGGAAGATCTGAGTAGAGATCTCCTCCACTCCTGGAGACTTGCTTGGACTCCTCTATGGTAACAGACCTCTCTACCAGAGCTCAGGCACATGGCTTGAGCTTCCTCACAGTATGGTGGCCTCAAGCCGGTCAGTCCCCCTCTCATGGTATGTCAGAGTCCCAAGATTAGCAGTGATCGAGGATGAAGCTCCAGAGCTTTTCATGAACTACCTTCAGAGGTCACTTGATGTATGCTGGTAGCTAAACCAGCCACAGGTTTTCTTAGTTTCAAAAGGAGAGGACATAATTTCACTGCTCAAGGTAAAGAGCGTCCAAGAATTTGTAGCTATATTTCTAAAGTGCCACAGGGATAGACATCAGGAGATAAATGCTTTCCTTTCACTCTGTCAAATAAAATATTCTCAAATGCATTTCATAAGTCTCTTCAAAAAAAAAAATCCAAGCAGAACCAAGCACCAATCCCCAAAAGTCATCTGATCTGGTTCCACACTCCTGTCCTGGAATACTTCTCAAAAAAATGAAGTGCACCCAATAGTTTTTATGCTCTGCTTTCAGGAGAACCTAGGCTAAAATAAGAACCTACAACATGCCATAGACAAAGGGAAGAATAGTGAACAATGTTCTCATGAAGCATATGTTCTAGTAGGAGAGATGGACAAAGATTTAGACATGAAATATGAAGTATGTTAGGTAATGTTTAGTGCATAGGAGAAAAACACATTGGAACAGAGGAGCTTATAATTTTAGATAGAGTGTCCAAAGAAAAAGTTACTGAACATATGACATCAAGACCTAAGTGGGTGAGAAAGCAAGACCTGCAGATATTTTAGGGAAGAGAAATCCAGGTAGAAGGAACAGAAAGTCTCAGACTGGAGCTGATCTGCATAACTGGAGCACATTAAGAGGAGGCAGAGGAGGATATGAAAACAGACCAAATAGGGACCAGGTCCCCTGAAAGGCTTGTAGCTTATTTTGAGGATTGGGCTGAACACTATGTGAAATGTATTGGTAAAGATGGCGCCCCGACTGCTTCTCTTCTGGGAGCTCAGGTCCATGACGCGCTGAATGGCGCGCGAACTGTCACCTCCAATCCCTGTGAATGGCGCGAACTTTGAATGGCGCACCTCCAATCCCTGAAATGGCATGAACTCTCAGCCAATGAAGAAGTAACAGCACACTCACCTTACTCCTCCTCATCCTGTGTTAAGCCCATAAATATCAATACCCTGTTCGTGTTCGTTCTCTCACTCTCTCTCTCCTCCTCTAACCCTCTCTCTCTCCTCTCTTACTCTCCCCCTCCCCCCTCTCTCTCTCTTACTCTTACTCTCTTACTCTTACTCTCTCTCCTCCCTCTCCTCCCTCTCCTCCCTCTCCCTCTCTCCCTCTCTCCCTCTCTCCCTCCCTCCCCCTCTCCCTCCCTCCCCTTCTCCCACTCTCCCCCCCCCCGCTCTCTCCCTTGACCCCCTTCTCTTCTGTGACTGGCTGCTACGGTCCTGCTAATAAAATCTCAGACAGGTAAATGGTTGTTTTGGCTTGTTGAGTTTACGGAGCTTTTCCATTGTCCTTTACAAAATGTAAAAGCTATTGCAGGGTTTTGCATAGGATTGACTTGATCTAGCTAACACTTTGGATCACTATGACTGCAGTATTAAGAAAAAACTGCATCAGGGCCAGCAGAGAATTAAGGAAAACTAATCAACTGGCTTTTTTGCAATGATTCTGGTGACACACAAGGGTGGCTTAGACCAGGTGGAAAGAGTGGAGGTGATAAGGACTGTGATATTATGATGCAATTTTTTAAAAACTTGCATTTTAGTCTTTGTCTCTAGTTCCTGACTCAGAGCTCCAGAAATCCTTGGAATTTCCTGAGTGATAAGAGTCAAAAAAAAGTGAAAGAAGTGTCATTTTTTTAATTTGCAATAAACCCCTTTAAACCACATTTGAATTTATGTTAATGGGGTGATTTTGAAATGCCCCTAAGGATGGAAGCTGGTTGCCAGGAGAACCAACCATAAGTGGGTTGGCATTTTCAGCTTCATCCCCCAAATTCCAGGGAAGGGAGAGGAACTGAAGATGGGTTTGATCACCAATGGCCAATTATTTAATCGATTGTGTTTATGTAATGAAATCTCCATAAAAATACAAAAGGATGGGGTTCCAAGAGTTTCTACACTGGTGGAGAAGTTTGGAGGGTGGAGCACCTGGAGAGGGTGAGGAAGCACCACACCCCTTCCCCACATGTCATTCTATGCAATGTGAGAATAAAAGGAAAATTATGAGAAATATATGGGAAGAGTTTTTCAAAATGGAGTTGGGAGGCCATTGAGGGAGAAGGACTTGTGGACATCAGGAAATGTGAACTTAAGCTTAGGTACCTCTGACTGTAGAAGCTACAACAGATGATTATATTGTACCCTGAGCTCAAGATAGATATCAAAAAATCATCAGGCTCTTGTTTTATGGACTTTTTTGAAAAAGCATATTGATTATTTATATCTTCTATTGATTATTTATAGCTCCTGTCACACAGCACCTGTTCTCGACTCCAATAGAAGTTTCCCCACAGAAGAGTTTATACCACCTTGTAATAAATAAGCATTGTTGGCTTAACATGAGCTCCTTCTTTTCTTGACTTTTCAGAACACCAATTTAGAGTTATCTGAATCTGTGTCTCCCAAACTGCAATTTCTAATGTTGCCAGATAGATCCAGGCTGCTTGCCACCAAAAGCCAATATTTCAGAGAAAAGGGTTCACAGAAAGGAATCAGGCTTATTAAAAGGTCAACATCCTGGAGATGTGTTACCAAACTTAGGTTCAGAAGCTCATCCCACAAAAACAAAAACAAAACAAAACAAAAAATCTGCTTGAGATGAGGGTTGGGGAAAAAGGAAGACTATATTCAGTGGCCAATGAATAAAGAAGAGAAAGCTTTGGTTACAAATCAGCTTCTCAACTTCAGGTATATAGGATAGGAATAATAAGGGCGAGAGAGAGAATAATAAGGGGGAGGACTAGCCATAGATGTTCTGCGAATGGTGGAGATCTTACAGGGGTTCTTATAGATCTTGGGTGTCACCTCTTTTCACTCTTTTCCTAGTTCTGTGTTTCTAGTCATGATGGCTGGTAGGTATCATTAGCCTTGAAAAGGGAAGGAAGAGAGACTAGGCTAGTCTAGATCTGGTTAATGTAAGGTCCTTGCTTAGCATCTGGATGGCCATCTTAAATAACAGCCACCATTTTAAGAAAGATTTTGCTTTATCTCCCCAGGGCCTTTCTGAGAAAGGCTCTGATATACCTAGCCTACTTCTCTCTTTAGATCAGAAGCCAGCTTGTCACAAGTTATGAAGGATTCATTTCTGTTTTCTGTAAAAATATTAGGACGTCTGTATAGCCTGGCCATAATTTGATGTTGTAAAACTGCTTGGAATGCCTGCCCGTGCCTTGAACTCACTCATGCCCGGTTTTCCCTGACCAGAAAACAACCCTTCCCTAAACCTTAATGATACCTCATAAATGCTGGCCTTCCCTGGCCAGATAACGACTCTCTCTGAGGCTCTAATGACCTTCATAAATTCTGATGTCGGGGCCAGCAAAAATGTAAACTAGTATTTATGTTATGCTCATCAGAGTTTTGTTATCTATAACCCCCATTTGTGTATCTTTCTGGGCTGTAAAGCTGGGCTGCAAGAAAGATGTAGTGCTGTCCTTGGCTCCCACGATTTTGTTGGGAGAGGCAGCCCAGCCAGTCGAAATAATAAGCTTGCTTAAATTTGATTTTAATTGGAGTCAGTGGTCTTTTCTTGCGTCATGGTCTAACAGGCTCACCACTCTTTCATACCAACCCCACCCTTAACACACCCCCTGCATTAGGACCCACCTGGCTCTAATCCCTGATCCTGCCCCATAGAAGGCCTGACCCCCAACCCTGTTTTGCCTCTCTCCATCTATCTGTCAGCTCTGATAGATGAACTCTCGTGTGTATCTCTGCCTGGTCTCCATCTCTTTCATTTCTCACTCACCACCTCTGGGTTTCTTACTTTCCTTTTATTGGTGCCAAAACCCAGAATAGGGTTCCCCAGTGTGCCTGCTCCCCTCTTCGAGGATCACTGAGCATCCCTGGGCCCTGATCTGAATTCCATTGTGGAACCAGGCCCTCCATTCTGCCAAATGCCCTCTCCATACCCACCACCGGACATTTTACGTAAGACCCCTGTCTCCTAGTTGACCTAAAGGAAGTGACCGTTGATCATCTGGCACCCCCAGGGTTACTGTGTGGCCGGGGACACCCCCAGCCACAGCTTTCACAGCTATGGCTGATCCCTACTGTCAACCAGGTTATAGGGGTCTTTTATTTGGTCTTTTATTTGGGTGGTTTTGAGAAAAACCACCGAGGGTGATTGGAAATTGTTCCTGGTGAGACTATCTCTAAGCCTTGGGTTAATCTCTATGGCTTCTGCTCCTTCTATGGGCCTCTGAGCTTACATAGTCCCAGCCAGGTGCTCAAGTGCCTCTATGGGCCCTGCCCCCCATGCTTACCCAGTAGTGGTGATGACCCCCTGAACATAACCATCCTCTCGACAGGTGGTACTAGAGACTGGGGGACACCCCATCTCTAAACTTACCTCCTACATCTCACCATGGATGGCTCCTCATCCATTCCCTCCCATAGTCCCCTAGGCTGCCTCCTGGCTAACCTAGGGTCTCTCTCTCTCTCACCCCAGACCGAAAACCCCCCAAATTTATCCATTTGTGAAATTGGATCTGGCCTCAATATCCTTTGAACTCTACATGGCTGCTTAACAGCACTCTTGATCCCAATATTATCAAGGATCTTTTCAATTATTGTGAGTGTTCAGGAAAATAGAAGGAGATATCATACGTTCAGGCCTTCTCCTCTCTAAGTTCTAAATCCTCTCTCTGCAATTCTTGCTCTCCTGCACAAGTCCTCTTAGCTCTCACCTCCCCTACACCTGCTTCCAAAGGGACAGAAAATCCTACCCAGGACTACTCCTCCTTTGACACAGCAGAGGAGCCCCTGCCATACCACAATTCTCTTTCTGATGAAGCTGCTGCAGCAACTATTCCCTCGGCCCCTCCATCCTTCTCTCTCCTGCTACATGACCACGGCTGCCGCTGCCCAACCCACATCTCTGTGTCCTCTACACAAGGTGGCTGGGATAGATGGTGTAATCTGGGTTCATAAGCCTTTCTCTTTGTCAGATCTTTCACAGATAAAAAAGGGGTTTGGGTCCTAGACTTCAAGTCCCACCATACATAAAAGGGTTTCAATATCCGATGCAATTATATGATTTGACCTTCCATGATGTCCATATGATCTTGTCTAACACCCTCCTGCCCGAGGAGCACAGGCAAGTTTGGGAGCAAGCTAGAAATTATAATGATGAGGTACACCAGACCCCCCCCCTGCCCATCCGATTGGCACTAAAGCAGTCCCTGACCAGAACCCCAAATGGGATTATAATTCGTCTGAAGGAATAATGGTAGAAACCAATTTGTTACTTGCCTCATGGCAGGATTTAGAAAGGCAGCCCAGAAGGTTATCGATTATGAAAAGCTCCAGGAAGTCATTCAAGATAAAAATGAGAACACTTCAGCATGTTTAGACCACCTGACCAAGGATTTATTACAATATGCTAATCTGGACCCTGAGACTCCAGATGGGAGACAACTTCAAATGACCTACTTTTTCTCCCAGAGTTTCTCTGATATTAAGGCCAAACTAAGATGCCTCAAGAGGGAGCCCCTAACTCCCCAAGCTGAGGTTCTGGGAGTGGTCTTTAAGGTGTGTAATGGTAGAGACAAGAAGGCCCGAAGCAGAAATATCAGATGCTCGCTCAAGTCATCCATCCGGCCTCAACATCTGTCCCTGGTTCCACTGGTCCTGTGGAAAGGTCCCTCAGGTCCACCCAGATCCTGGGTCACTGGGCTCATACATGTCTGCAGCCTCACAAGCCTCCAGGCTCCTGTCCTAAATGCCATCAGGAAGGACACTGGGCCATTGACTATCCCCAAACCCATAGCAGCTCCTGGCCATCTGGCCCTTCTAACTCTTAGTACTGGCTGCAGAGGACTGATGAGGCCCAGGTCTTCATCACCTGACCACTACCATCACTCCACAGGAACCCAGGATAACTGCATATTTCAAGTAGGCCTGTCTCCTTCCTCCTGGACACCAGGGCTACATAGTCAGTCCTCAAGGATTTCAGGGGGCCTACTACTTACCCTTACAGACACCTAGCCTTGTTTGCGCTTTTGGCTCTCTAATTTTTACCCACTCCATTTTGGTCATTCCACCAAGCTCTGTTTCCATTATGGGAAGGGACATCCTCACAAAGTTGGGGGCTACACTTTCCTTCTCCCCTCGTATATGCTTCCATCCAGACTCACCTGCTGCTCCCCTGATCCTCACCATTACCTTAGGACCATCCCCTATTCCTTCTTCCAGTGCCTTCCCATTACCCCCTTCCAAGGTGGACCTACTGGGATGTTTCAATTCCTGGGGGTTTGAGCTGCTCTGGGATCCTGGCCTGGTCCTGGCCCAGGACAATGACCACATATGTTTTTCCATTCGCCTAGCGCTCTCCTTCAGTCATCCACACTCCGGCCTCATTTGGGCAAATGACTTCGCCCTTCCCTCCCCTCCTCCTCACAAGTCTACTCCCTAGCGACAGCAGTGACAAGTCTCCTCTCCAGAACTTAGATCTTGGCCCAGCACCGAGATTCTCGCCCATCCCTTCCCCTTGGCAAGTTCACTCCAACTCGCCAGGGGAACTCCCAATCCCTTCCCCTCGGCAAGTCACTCTTGGGGTCTTGGTTCTCAGCTCCTCGGCAGAGCTCACAAAAGCCCTGGCCAGGCAACCAAGACTCTCTCCAGGCAAAGCCCAGGACTAGAGAAGTAGCAGGTGACTCCCTTCTCTCAGTTCCAGATTCCAACTCGCCACGAGGAACTCCCAAATCCCATCTGACTCACCTCTCAGCTGCTTCTTCGCCCACTTACCCCACTCCATTTGGCTCCTGATCTAATTCAACCAATTCAACCTTCCAATCTTCATAACTTTGGAGAGCGCTCAGGAAAATGGAAGAAAATCCCTATGTGCAGGCTTTCTCCTTTCTCCACTTTAAGCCTTCCCTTTGCTTCTCTTGCTCCCTCATCCAGCTTCTACTTGCCACTAAAGCTCTGGATTCCTCCAGAGACCCTACTTCTAGACAAACAAGGGACTCAGAACTTTCCTGCATGGTAAAGCCCTAGGCAGCACGCTCCCTGGCCGAGGCCACACTGAAGCTAACATTGAAATACAAAGGACAGACTCCACAGGCTTGATAGGAAGCCTAAGGAAAACAAAAGAAAAAAGAAAAAAAGTGTGTATTTAACTTCTCCCTTGCTACAACACAGAAGAAGGATTTCAAAACTTTCTTTTTATCTCCGTGATCTCACACACCCTGATCTCTCACATTTACATGGCTGAAAAGTAGGGATTTGTTCTAGGAGTCCTCAGACACATTTTGGAGCCAACCTTTGCCCCTGTGGCTTATCTATTGAAGGGTCTTGGCCTTATTTTGGAGGGATGGGCCCCCTGCCTACCAATGTTGGCTGCAGCCTCTCATTAACAAGTCGAAGAAACTCACCTTTGGGACCCCACTCACCATCCTGGCTCCCCATCACCTAAAAGTTCTCCTTACCTGCAAGGGCTTCCATTCCTTATCCCCCCCCCATCACCTTTTATCTCTATAGGCTTCCCTGGTGGAAGATCCCAGTCTTACCTTCCACACATGTTCACCTTTAAAGCCTGCTACTCTCCTCCCCACTCCTCAGGACTCTTCCACCTCTTCTCCTCTTACCCATTCATGCATTGAAACTCTGGAGGAGTTTCTTCAACATCCCTCCCACATACAGGAAGGCCCCTTGCTCCATACACATGGTCCACAGAGGCTCCTCCTTCCTTCAGGAGGGAGTTCTTCAGGCGGGGTATGCTAGAGTCTCTCTAACCTCGGTTGTGGAAGTGGGTCCCCTCCTCAATAATACATCCAATTAGCAGGCTGAGCTGGTTGCCCTCATCAGAGCCTTCTCTTTGGCAAAGGGAGCTTCCCTCAATGTCTACACTGACTCTAAATACGCTTTTCACATACTTCTCTCCCACTCTGCTATTTGGAAGGAGCACAGGTTCCTAACCACCAAGGGAACTTCAATTGCAAATGCCCCCTTTATCTCCGATCTCCTGCAGGCCTCCAAGCTTCCCATTGCCTTTGGAACTGAAGGGCACTTCCTTCAGTGGGCACTTCCTTTCCTGACCTTCTCCTTATCACAGGCCTTTTGATGATGCTTGTCTCCTTTGTCATTAGATCTATTCAAGATCAGATTCAAGGGATCTCTAACCAAACCGTGAACCAGCTTCTGTTACAAAATTGGGCCACCTGGAGTCAGCATCACCCGGCACCCCCTGACCATCACCATTACCTCAATGACAAGCTGCACCCCTAACAAGGGTCCAGACACTGCCCCTCCCAGGAAGGAGATTGATCTATGTCCCTGTCCCTTAAGGGGCCCAATAACAAACAAAAAAGGAGGGAATGTGAAGTCCTTGCTTAGCATCTGGACGGCCATCTTAAGTAACAGCTGCCATTTTAAGAAAAATTTTGCTTTCCCAAACAAGGGCCTTTCTGAGAAAGGCTCACCACTTTTTCATACTAACCCCACCCTTAACCGCCTGGATTAGGACCCTCCCAGCTCTAATCCCTGAGCCTGCCCCATAAAAGTCCCAAACCCCAATCCTGTTTTCCCTCTCTCCGTCTATGGAGAGTTGTGACTTTGTCAGCTCTGACAAATAAACTCTCACGTGGTCTCTGTCTTCCATTTCTCGCTCACCCATCTTGCGGTTCCTCGCTTTCCTTTCAGTTAACCATATTTTATGCTTTGGGACAAAACTTGTCTCCAGTGGTCCACATGTCTTCAGAGCTGAGTAGAATCTAACCCAGAGGTTGAGGCAACAAAGGAGACAGATATAATATGAAGTCAGAGATGTCAAGTGGTTTCATCCTGTTCCAGTCACCCATCGGATATCTGCAGGACCACGCGAAGAGACACCATTTTCAGCAAAAGTGGCCTTCAGATCCCTGAAGAGCAGCCTGTGCAACCGTTGTCATCACAACCCACCTGTTGGAGGGGTTATCTACAGCAAAGCTAGTGGGAGACTAAAAATGTGTGGCCCGGCTGTGTGGCCTCCAAAAATAGTGATTTTAAGTCAACTGACAGCAAGTGAAGCTGGCCGGGTTATTTGTTCTTCTCAGTTACAAGAGCCTCATCTTGGGGCCATCAGGGGTGCGAAGGGCTTTCATAGGAAGGGAGAGGAGGTGCAGGGCAGGAAGGCCGTGTGCTGAGTGGGGTCTTCATCATTCTGGGCGCGTGTCTTTTCTTCCTCTCAGAGGCATTGCAAAAGGGACTTCTACTTCCTGGGGCTGGTTCCTATGGTTTCTTAGATAAACATACACTTTTCTGCAAGTTAGACTTCACAGCAACTTACATGCTCTGTGTTAGTATCAGCTAACACAAGATTTAAAGATTCGGGAGGGTGTTCCACATTCTGATGTCATCTGAAGGTCACCAGATGTTTCTGAGTTCGGTAAATTCTAAGAAGGATTACCTAGCAGTTCACATCTTCACCCCTTTAGGTGGGGCTTCTCTTTAGAATTTAGAAGGCTGGGCAAAAGACTCGGGACTTGTCCTTGCAAAAGGATTTGGGAGGGGAAGCAAACTTGTGAAAGGGCAGAGAGGGGAAGTGAAAGTAACCCTGCCAAGGGTGGCTCTTCAAAGAGTGGCCGCTGTTACCTAAGACCCCCCAAATAAGCACTTTTTAATGTTTGTTGTTTTTGAGTTTGGATTGATCAACAACACCTCTTCCTCCTGGAAGTTCCAGAGCTGTAATCTTTATAATAAAATGGTAATCTCAGAAGTAAATTCTTTCCCTGAGTTCTGTGAGCAGTTGGAGCAAAATATCAAACCTGAGGAGGGGGTCACGGGGTCTTTCTACAGTAGCCACGTCAGACAGAAGTGGTGGGCAGCCTGCCACTTGTGACCGACATCTGAAGCAGAGGCAGATCTGTGGGACCAAGCCCTTAGCCTGTGGGGTCTGTGTAAACAGTCACAAGAGAAGTATTGAAACTGGGGATTTTCTTCCAAGGAGTAGTAATGTTGTAGGGACAAATGAGGCCAGGCACCGAAGACAGCAGGAAACAGTTTTATTTGGCTGCAGCCAGGTTCAGAGGGCACAGCTTTTGCTGTAATCAATCAATCCCCTGAACCCTGAGTTCAGGTAGTTTCAGAGTTTTATACCCAGCATGTAAGGGGAGAGGCTCAGAAGTTCACAGTCTGCAAAAGTTCACATAAAAGCAGCTTTTTCTTTCACAGTTTTGGGCAAGTTAACCCTTCAAGGACAACACCTGAGAAGGGGAGAGCTTCTTCTCCCCTCTCTTTCCTCCCCTCTGACAGCTGTTATCACTTAGCCCAATTGGTAACTTCTCTTAAAAATGTAGACATCTGGGCTGGGGATGTGGCTCAAGAGGTTTTGCCTGGCATGCGTGCAGCCCGGGTTCGATCCTCAGCACCACATACAAACAAAGATGTTGTGTCCGCCGAAAACTAAAAAATAAATATTAAAAATTCTCTTTCTCTCTCCCTCTCTCTCTCTCTCTCTCACTCTCTCTTTAAAAAAAAAATGTAGACATCTCTGTGAAGCTCAGCTCAAGGCCAGGGGCCTTGTTTGCACATTTTCACAAACTACTATACTGGATACATGTTTGTGAAAAACTAGTAAGGGGGTATCCAGCACCTGGAGTGCTGATTTCTTCCCAGCCTGTGGCCAAGTAAAATAGGGCAGCATGAAAATAGGAAGTTTATCTACACTGAACTCTTTTGCAGAGACTCTTTTGCTGACAGTCCCAAAATCAGCCATGGTGAAGATTTCTGCAGAAGACCAATTAAGACTTTTCTATGGAGATAGGAAGTGCCATTACAGTAAAATTCTGGACATATTTTTGAAGGTACAGCTGTAACCGTGGTCCACGTTATGCTTTGAATGTAGCCCTTGCTGCTTTGCCACTGCAACTAATTTTTAAAATGGACTTGTTTCTTTCTTTTTCTCTCTCCCTGCTCCTCCCTAATCTCTCCCCCTCCCCAATCTCCATCCTATGCAGAATGATCTGTCCCTGAGCACACACCTTGCATAGGAACCAAGTAATCCAGACTTTGGGGATGGCACCAGAAGTGCTGCAGTCTGGCTGGGCACAAATCACAAGCCACTGAAGCAGCAACAAACTTTATTTCCGACCTCCACCGGCACACTCCACACACGCTCCCCAGGAACTCTCCCAAACGCCACGCAGCTCCTCCAGGAACCACCAACTGGAAATCCCTCCTCAGGCACTTCCCCAACCAATGCGAACTCTTCAGGAATCCCCACGAGAGCTCAACTGGAACTCAACTGGAACTCAACAGGAACTCCGCAAGAACTCAAAAGTCATCATCTTAATGGCTCGCTGGTGTCACCTCTCAACCACTACTTCTGGCAAAAATGCCATGCGTCATCCCGACTCAGCTGTGGCCCTCAACAAGAAGATCTCAGAAATGACTATCTCTCAAATTAGCAAGCGAATCACAACTCCAACAGAGGACATGTGGAATGCAGCCTTTAAGTCAACTCTTTGAAAGCCCCCTATTCCTGTGTTTCTCCTTTGCTAGCAAAGCAATACACCTTCCTTTTCCTTTTTCTCAAAACCGTGTCCTCATTATTGGGTTGGCATTGGGGACAAGGACTGAGCTTTCAGCAACCAAAAATAACCAAAGGGCTTATTAATGAATTGGATGTGTAGTATGAGACCAGGGGAGGGCTAAACATATCTCCAGACACTATGAAAGGAATCATGTGACTGGGTTTACAAGTTAGTGCTCTTGCTGGTGAACCACTGTGCTTATAGGTATAAGTTCCTTGCTTAGCATCTAGTCAGCCATCTTAAGTGACAGCTGCCATTTTAAGGGAAATTTTGCTTTCCTGCCTAAGGGTGTTTCTGAGAAAGGCTCACCACTCCCTCACACCAACCCAACCCAACCCCTAACCACCCAGCTCTGATTCCTGATCCTGCCTCATAAAAGTGCCAGAACCCAAACCTGTTTTGCCTCTCTCCACTATAGAGAGATGGCCTTTATTTGTCTGCTCTGATGAATACACTCTCTTGTGTGTCTCTGCCTGGTCTCCGTCTTTCATTTCTCTCTTGTTCCTCACTTTCCCTTCAACAGGATTCTGGATACCTGATGGTTAAGTCCTGTGGGGGAGGAGTTCTTATGATATAGAATATTAATGAATCTTCTAGAAGGAAGGATCCTACTTAAAATATTCCCTCTTTGCCTGTGCCCATTAGGACAGTTCAGGAACTCCACAGGGCTGTGAGTGTCACCTTGGTGGTGGTCTCACTTCTTGTTTCATCCTCAGCCCTGCCTTTCCTTCTGCATTGTCGTCCCAGTTCCCTCTTTTAGAAACAGCTGTTAATTATGACATAGCCAATGAACAGAACTCTGACCTCTGCTCAGGACTTCCTGATTCTCCTTTTATAAACACAGAGACAGGACAGGGAGTCAAAGAGTGGTGAGCTCAGGAGTCCCCAGCCCAGCTCTTCCTGCCCACGGGGAAGATGAAGTTCTCCACAGCTGCCCTCTCCTTGCTCATTCTTGCTGCTGCTCTTGGATCCCAGGCCCGGGTCATACATGGTGAGTCCAGTGAGCTTTCTCACTGGTGGCCAGGTCCTCGGTAACTCATGGTCTGGGGAGGAGATGCAGCGGGCACCATTTTCCTCTAGTGACTCCTGTCCATCCCAGACATGGTGGTGGAACTTACTTAACAGAAGAGCAGGGTATAGACCTGGAAAAGGTCTGCAGCCTGGAAAAAAAAAAACTGTCCACAAATGACTGGTCCTGTTTGGGGACAATTATTTCCTTTTCCATGGCCAGAGTTATTGGATACCTTTCCTTAGTGGACATGGGGACTATTCAATGCTAGATCAAAAAAAATTATAGTACAACTGGAAATTTTTTGGAAAGAAGCATAGAATTCTATGACGTTTGAACCATTATATACCATCTAATATAAATCTATCACATTGGAGAGGAAGTGGTCCAACCCAGGCAAGTGTCTCACACAAGGTCACTTAACCGTTCTATTCTTTAACAAATATGTGTCTAGTCATTCCTTTTTCAGGGCAGGCACTATTCCAAGTTTCTTATGGATGCTGACGAATTTATTCCTGATAACAATCCTGCAGGGTAGTTATTATATTAAATGATGTGAATTAGCTATTTTTGTTGGGGGAAAACCTAGCATGATATCAGTCATTTATTTGCATATTATTATTGTTCTCGTTTTGTAAATGAGAAAATTGATTTATAAAAACTTTAAATAACTTGCATGAGATCACCCAGCTGGTAGGTGGTGAAATTAGGATAGGAGCTAGTTTGGAAGTAGTTATGGGAAGCCAAGACTATTTAAGATATTTTGTACAGGCCAACCTGACCATATCAAGCATATTACATTGTATATATGTGCCTCATTATATACAATTTATATGTAACTACTCAACCTTGCCTTGATGTCCTTGGGGAATTGTTCCAGGATCTTACATGGATACCAAAATCCCTGGATGCTCATGACCTTATATAACCCATGCATACCTTCCCCTGTGCTAGAAATAATTTCTAGATTACTTATAGTACCTAAAACAATTTAAGTGCTAGTAAATAGTTGTTATACTATATTGTTCAGGAAATAATGACATGTTCAGTACCAATGTAACTTGTGTTTTTGCTTTGTTTCAGTTTTGAAGTGCTAGGTATTGAAACTAGGCTTCATATATGCTAGGCAAGTGCTGTACCACTGAGCTACATTCCCAGCCCCTTGATGCAACTTTTTTCTTTCTTTATTCTTTTTAAGAATATTTTCAACTACAGTTGGTTGACTCCATAGATGTGGAACCCCCAGGTATAGAGGGTTGACTATTTATAAGAAATGAGCTAAGAGAGGGACATGGTGGCACACTCCAGTAATCCCAGGGACTTGGGAGGCTGAGACAGGAGAATCACAAATTCAAGGCAAACTTCAGTGTCTTAGTGAAGCCTTCAGCAACTTAATGAGACCTAGTCTCAAAATAAAAAATATGGAAAGCAGTATGGAGATTCCTCAGAAACCTGGGCATGGAACCACCATTTGACCCAGCTATCCAACTCCTTGGTTTATACCCAAAGGACTTAAAATCAGCATACAACAGTAATGCAGCCATGTCAATGTTTATAGCAGCTCAATTCACAACAGCTAAACTATGGAACCAACTTCGGTATCCCTCAATAGATGAATGGATAAAGAAAATGTGGTATACATAGTCAATGAAATATTACTCAGCTTTAAAGAAGAGTGAAATTATGGCATTTTACCAGTAAATGATTGGAGTTGGAGAATATCATGCTAAGTGAAATAAGCCAATCCCACAAAACTAAAGGCTGAATGAATGTTTTCTCTAATGTGCAGATACTAAATCATAATAAGACAGGGATGGGGGGGCCACTAGGGAAGAATAGCGTTATCTTAGGTTGTAGAGGGAAGTGATAGGAGGCAAGGAGAGGGGATATGTAGATAGGAAAGATAATAGAATGAGACAGACATTATTACTTTATCTATATATGTGACTGCATGACCTATATGATTCTGCAACATGTACACTCAGAAAAAAGAAATTATATCCCATCTATGTATGATATAGCAAAGTTTATAAAATGCATTTTATTGTCAAGTATAACTAATTAAAACAAAACTTTAAAAAATTTTAAAAAGAATCAATGAGAACCAAATTCAATTTTATGTTACATTTATATTTTCTTTCCTTAAGTGCAAAACCAACCATATTTACTTTATGTGAAATACAGGTTAATAGAGATTGATATTAAAATCTTTTCAATGCACTCCATTTTTTTAAAAAAAGTAAGAACTCTATGATAGTGTTTTTGAGTTTGTATTTTAAAATATCTATAATAAAACACTTCTTTTTAATTTTCTCATTAAATAAATAAATAAGAAGAAGAAGGACTGGGGATGTAGCTCAGTGATAAATAAAGCACCCCTGCATTAAATTCCTCCTACCAAAAGAAAAAAAGAAAAGAAATGAGCTAAGAACAAGAAAGCAATTGTTGAACTAAGTTGATGACTGAATCCTTGTTGCCCAAATCATTAATTTATGTTTTGATATGAAAAATAAATATCAATTTTAGAGCTAGTTTTAGTCTGTGATACAGGCAATTGTGGAAATGACTGAGTTGAAAGGGAGGGAAAGAGAAAGGGAGGAACAAAGGAAAGAAGGAAAGAGAGCTTAAAGTTTAGCTGCATTTGCCTAATTAGCACAATACCGGTCTATAATCCCCCAAACAGTTAGGGCTGTATGAATTTCAGAATATAGAATTTTGGGGGCTTTGAAAAGTTAAGATGATATCCAGTAATTTCACTTCTGGGTATACACCCCCCAAAACTTGAAAGCATGTGCATGAAAAGATTTCAGTACCACCATGTTCTTAGCAGTGTTCTCCACAGTAGGCAAAAGGTAGAAACACGATGTGTCCATCAGTGGACACATAATGGATGGATGAGTAAAATGTGGTAGACACATGCAATGAAATATTATCCAGCATTGAAAAGAGAGGAAATTCTGACATATGCTACTACATGGACGAAAGTTGGGTGACATAAGTGAAGCAAGTCAGTCACGAAAGACAGATGCTGCATGTATAAGCTACACAGAGTGGTATTTGCAAGGTTTATGAATGGATGGTGGTGATACTTGCGCTGTATTTGGAATATATTTAAGGCTACTAAACTGGACACTTTAAAATGTTTTAATAGCAAAATTTGAAACTATATATATATATATATATATATATATATATATATATATATATATTTACTACAATTTTAAAAATAATTAAGACAATAAACACTTGCATGTTGCTCAACTTTGTGGGATCTGGAAAGCACACTATTTCTATGAAATGCAGCAATATTTCTATTACGGTTTAAATCTAGAAAGATCCTCCTAAAAGCTCATGTTTTGAAAGTGTGACCTCCAATGTAGCAAGGTTCAGAGGTGGGTTTTAGGCAAGGGTGAGAGCTGTAAACTCAGGTAGATTAATCCATTTTATGAATTAAGAATTTGAGTGGACTGCTAGGTGATAATTATGGACAAGGGGGGCACAGCTGGAGTAGGTCACTGGGACACAACTTCGGGGATTGTATATCTTGTCCCCAGCTCCTCACTCTTTTTCTCTGCTTCCTGGTTGTCACAAGCTGAACAGATTTCTGCCGTTGTGCCCTGGTCTGCCTCACCTCAGGCCTACAGCAACGGAGTCAGCCAGCCAGGGAATAAAATCTCTGAAACCAAGAGCACCAAATCAACATTCCTTCCTCTAAATTGTTCTTGTCAGGTGTTTTGATCACAGTGATTAAAAATTGACTAATAGTCAGGAATCCACCCAGGCAACCTTGGTAGTAGCAAACACCTGTCATCCCAGAG